>NC_087552.1:70615788-71815788 GCF_036250125.1 Pseudopipra pipra
TCCTATTGGCTGTTGACCCCTTACCTGATGGTTTTTTCTGTGTGACCCTGAACTTGTGATTGGCCCCCTTTGACCTCCCTAAAAGCCTTATAAACCCCAACCCCACAATAAACTTCCTCTTTCGTCCGTCCCTCCCAGGTGGCCTGTGTGTGCTCCTTGTGGGGTCACTGGGCCACGTGCAGGGATGGGGGGAAGAGCATTCACCTCGCAGGTAATGGGGCAAGCAACATAAGGCCTGGAGGTCTCCCCCATCTCCCCAATCTGCCGTAAGGTCCAGAGCTGAAAAAGTAAATTTGTCTCTTTACTAACACCCGTGGACCTAATTGGATTTACTGCCTGAGTGCAGGAAAACTTGAAAAGATTATGGGAATATAAAAGATTTGAGATTAACACATACAGTACATTTCAATACAGGTAGCGGGGCACTTAGAAATGTAGTTAAGATTTGGAAAAAACTTGGTGCGTCCAGTCCTGATTTTTCTACCCCAGCCAGGTGTTGAAAATACAGTGTGAAAGAATGGTTTGGGGGGGTTCTTCCACTTCTCCGTTAAAAACATTGAGGAGAAGGGAGGAAAACACAGAGGAATCTGTTCCCACTGGGTCCCGGCAAGGACAAAGGGAGATTTTCCCTTCACCTCCTTGAAGTGTTGTTGTTGGAAAGCCTGCACTGGGCAGAAGACAAATCTGCCTGAGTCCTTCCAGTGAAAGACAACTGGAGCAACTCACTGCTTAGGGGAGCCCATGAGGGCTGTTCCTCTTCGCTGCTTGGGCAGTATTTAACAATCAGAGCTATTGAATTCCATTTCTCGGTGTCAGTCAGTCAACCTGGGCCCAGCGTGGCTCCCTGTGCTGCTTTCAGAGCAAATGAAGTTGTCTGTACTGTGAATAGCGGGATGCATCCAGGGCAATTTACATCAGAAGAGGGACTTGGCCTCATTCCTTCAACAATTAGAGAAACGCTGTGGTTTCTCTAGGTGTTGGAGCAAAAGAGAAAAGACCTCTTCCATGGGCAGTGAAATGAATGAATGGTTCCTGATAAGTTCGTCTTGCTTAACCCCTCTCCCTCCACATGTCCCAGGGTGCAGCAGCATGGTCTGAAGGCCAGGCCTGATGAAGTACAACTGTTTCTCTGGGGGAGGCACTAATTAGGGCCTCTGCCCTCCACACCCTTGATGACTTTCATCATACTTACAGTAGTGTGGAGAGGGAATTGATCCCACTAAAGCAGATCTACCCTTCTCCATTTGCAGCAGAGATCTAGGGATCAATCTATCCATTCCTGAAGGAAAACTCTAAAAAAAAAAAAAAAAAAAAAAAAAAAAAAGGCAATTTTTCTGTTTCAGTTCAAAGGGGAGACAAGGGTGATTAGGTCACGTGTAGACATCTGACATCTGTGCTGGAAACATCTTAAGTTGGTGAAATCCATCCCACTCTTAGAAGGAGCTGAGGAGTTTTGGTGAGGATCTGACAGCCTCACATGTAGGTGGGCAGGGAGGGCAGGATGCAGCTTGCAGGTAAGACATTGGATTGTACATGTCTGCAGGTGGGTGTCTATGAGTGAGTGAGGAGCCCAAGTCCTGTAAGTAGCAGGGGAAAGAGGCTCTGCACAGTCAGAGGAGCTTAGGGGGTGAGTCACACTTGAATGTCTGACATGAAGTGAGCTGGGCAATTCCTTTGCTGCAAATAGTATTTTCCTAGACTTACTGAATCAACAACTCCTAGTAGCTTAGAATCCAGTTGTGGTGACTTGGCCAGGAAAAGGCCGCTTCTGAGATCAGTTCAGGAGTCATCCCTCCTCCTGCTTCCAGCACCCTCCTTGTAGAAGCTCCAGGCATCACTTTTTTCTAGTGGAAACACACTGCCAGTGGCAAGGAGGAATGAAGCATTCCTGGATCCAAAACATTTCACCAAACCAGAGATCAGAAACTCATCTGTCCACCAAAAACTGGGGGGAAAAAACCTTCCCCCACCCTCGGGAACAGGGAAAGTGGATGCTCTCAGTGCACTGCAGCAGCTACGTGGAGGTGCACAAGTGCAAGCAGCACATGTCCTGTGGGGAGCAGGGCTGGAGAGAACTCAAACTGGGTGGAATCAGATTGGTATCACTCCTGGATGCAAAGATGATTGCACTGGGGGTAGAGAAGGGACCTGAACTGCTTTAATTAGATTATCAGATCTCCAGAGCAGGATTCAGCTCATAATGCATTTTAACCCTTTCTTCTAAGATCGTGGCATGCAAACTGAACATTGCTACTGCAAAATCTTGGCAGATTTGTAATGCAGGGAAATGGATCACAAGTTTCTGATCACTGCAGCTCTCAGCTGCTGGTGTTATTTCTGGCAGATATAGCACATTTCCAGTTGCCTTGTGGTTAAGAACAGGTCTTATACACTATGAAAATCCCTTGAGAGAGAACCAGTTCTTTGGATGTGCAGGTGACTTGTGGGGTTTGGAGGGAGGAAGATTAAATGCTGCAGGATTTCCCAGGCAGGAACAATGTTCCTCTAGCAGTACCCATGTCTGTGTAAAGCCACTATAGATAAGATTTAGGAAAGAAATGCTGGGATCTGTTGTGCTTTCCTGTAACAGCACCAAGGAAGGATGAGTTTGGAGCCATGCCAGAGTGTTTCAGGCTGACTCAGCAGGGATGGTTTAGTGATGGAAACATTTGAAAGCATGGATTTGAAACCTAACTCTGCTACAGCACTGTGTGACCTTTAACAAATCACTTTCCCATGATTTTCCTTGACCCCTTGCAGTAAAACAAGGACAGCAACACTTCCTCGGTCATACTTGTCTCTTTGGATTGTCACCTTTCCAGGGTAGGGAATGAGGTTTCACACTGTGACAAGCAGCTGCTGTCTGGAATGAAAGAGCATTCAGAGTTATGCTAGATGACTTAACATTCATGACATGCTCATTGCTCTGGTCTTCCCACTGCTCACATCTTCCCTGCCAGAGACAGTGAAAATAAACACTGTCCCTTGTTCCATTATAATAAACACATTCCCTGATTCCTTGAAGGGTCTCCTTGGTTTCTTGTCAGGTCTGCTTCCCTGCCATGCTGTCAAGGATAAGAAGCAAATGTTGGAGAGGAAGAAGACACTAATTTTTTCTCCACCAAAGTATGACAGCTTTTATTATCTTCTGACAGTGTATATCTATGTTCAGTCACACACTGCCTCAGCTACTGAACCCAGCTGCTCTCCATTAGCTCACATAGGTTTTACATACAAGCAGGGACGAAGTGATCTCTACTTCTCCCATGAGCTGAGAGCTCTGACTGAAGAAACTGTGGTTTATTTTCACTTGCTAACTTGTGTGAGAGCCACAAACTCACGTTGTCTTCACTAGGATGTGAATCTGTTTCCCTGAACTTGAAGATGAGCTCTGCTCCAAGGAAGGGCCCTAATTAATGAAGAAGCTTCACCAGTGCAAGGCCAGGGCATCCCTTCATAGCTCTCTCAAGAGTGTTGCTCTCCTCTTGCACAGCAAAGGTTGTCCATCCTTCTGCCTCTGAGACATCTGATGATTTTGGTGTAACTGACCAAATAATGATTTGAGCTCACAGTTTCAAAACTGCTTAGGGGGCAGTGGAGCTGCAAATCTCAGTGCACCACAAATCTCAGCTCCTACCATCTCCTGACAGGCTGCCCTTCACCAGCAGCTTTTTCTGGGAGAAATTCAGAGCAGCCTGGACATGTAAGAAACAGGATTTCCCTGCAAACCCAAAAGCTTTATACTTCATAAGCAGTTTTTGCAGCAGGAAAGAGAGAATATGCATTACATTTTGATCATGATGCACTGCTGGAAAAGGTGCTTACACAGACCACAGCAGTATGTGAACAGGAATATAATAAGCAAAGGAAAGAAAGCTCAACAAACCTTCCTGTCCCACCTCAAAGAAATTCCCTGGCTTTCTCCAAAACTGAATGAACTAAAGCAAGGCTGAGTTGCTGCTGCATGGGAGAAGGGAAGGCTATGCAGAAGCTTTCTTCTCCCATGACATAGGATGCTCACTTATGGATTCGGCCTGTGTCTTGCTTTGAAACCTTCTTGGACTCCTCCATCCCTGGTGGCCATGGTACTATTTGTAACCAGATACAAGTCCCCACATGACAGATGTCCCATATCTGCAGATATCCTGCTCTTGGAGAGGTCTAAAATCTTGACCTAAATTAGTTCTTCAGGCTTCCTCGGCATTGCATGGAGAGAAACAGGCACCTGCAGAGAGCAACTTGTCTGGCCTAACTTAGCCAGCATTATTTTAGGGTGAGACCCAGTGTCCTAAAGCACAGAGATCCCCAAGGTACCTCCTAAGGTACCTTCTCTGGTCTGTTTTGAACCTGTTGCCCAATAACTTCACTGGATGTCCATTGTCTAGACTAGAAGAACACCTGTATGAGTGTAAATGTCATTTCTACACACAAGCAACATAATTTGGCCCCATTTGAGTATCATTCCCACCGCTGAAGGAAGCCCAAGCTTGGTTCTGCTCCATGTTCACTTTGACTCCCTCAGCTGTTTTGGAGTTGAGGCACCAACCCTGTGTCTTCCAGGATCACTATTTGTGGTGGCCCTGAAGGGGTAGGTGAGGTGTGGGTTCTGCCACCCTCTGAACTGGCCTGGGAGGGAAATGACACAGCTCAGCTCCACGATTTACTTTAATGAGATATAAAATCAGCACCCCTTGAAGGGTCCAAGGGCAGATTAACCATCAGTCCTGACCTGATTTGTCGCTGTTATTGCAAACGTGGATTGGCCGCACGGTGAGAGCTTTGCTTTGTCAATAAATCCCAGACACAATGGACTGCAGGAAAGGGAAAACGATCCCAGGAGCTGGGGAGGATGGGGGAGACAGCTTCCGCTCTCCTACGGCAGCCAATTGCCTGGATCAGGCCTACAATGTTTAATTCACAAACATGCAATCTTTAGCTCCTTTTACGTGTCCCCAGGCAGTCTCATAGACACCACCTGAAGTATATTAGAGCCTGGCTGATTATGGGTCTGCTCCAAAGCCCTCTGAAGTCAGTGGGAGTCTTTCCCCTGACTTCACTGTGTTTGGGGCAGGCCCTGGATGAATATCCCTCAGGTTAGACAGTTTAATCATCCATTCAGCAGTACACAAAGCAGATCACATACACTTTTAGCCTGCATTGTATGGTGTTATGAAACGAGAAGATTATTTGATATGATTCAGAGATAGCTCCGGTATAAGGTAAAAAAAAAAATAACACCTTTGATGTTTAACATTACACTTCAGTTATTCCTTGAGGGGCATATTCTCGTCACCTTACCCAGGTGAATATTGCTCTCGGTAATTTGGTCAAAAACATTCCAACAACCTTCTTTTCAACAGAAAATGTTGGGGGGTGGGGGGAGAGCAGGGGCGGAAATTCAGCTTGATGGAGATTTCTGCCGAAAAGAGAAAAAAATAAAAGGTAAATTTTGTGGTTTTCTTCTTTTGACAATCAGGAAAAAAAAGAATAAAAATTGGTTTGAAGGGATTTTATAACAGGACAATAAAACTTGTCTTTTTTGTCTTTTTTTTTGTCTTTTTTTTTCCTTCTTTTTTTTTTTTGCCTAGGGAGAAACAACAATTTCCCAACAATTGCATTCACCATGTGGCACAGCTATTTCCAGCTGAGGCATCAACCATGTGTGTACTATCAACCAGGCCTGATTCTCATCTTGACTCTCTCAGGTCAAGCTATAAAATGAGGCTTTGTCCCTCTTATTTTATTTGCTATCAGAACAAGACTGACAGGAACAAGGGGGGGTAAAATTTAGGTACATCGCACCCCAAAGCAGGCCTTGTGGGGCCTTATATCAAGAAGCCTGATGAAGATTTTTCTGTTATCTGTAGATACACAAAGAGGGCAAGGGCAGGATACCTGTAGTTTACTTGAACACTTCTGTATCATTTGAACTATTCCTAGAGATTTCAGGAAAAAATCGCCCTCAATCAGTATTAAAAAAAAAAAAAAAAAAAAAAAAAAAAAGAGGCAATAAAACCTTCTGTACAGGCACAACATACCGTGGCCAAATTCCACGGACTTTGTGAGCAACAGGGCAAATCAAAGCCTCCTCCTTCAGAGGAGAAGCAAACCACAGTCCATGGCCAGTGGCAATAATTGAAGCCCCATTTCTAAGAGATTTGGCGGGGGATGAAACCCAGCGCGGATGGCTGTGTTCTGCCTCTTGAATCCCCTCCCACCGCCCCGCAATACCCTCGGTGCTGCTGCTGGGGGCGGGGGGTTTAACTTTACTGGCACAAGAGTTTCCTTTGTTGATGGGAGCTGGGTCTCCTCTAGGGGACTGGGCTGATCCAGCTGTACTGGCAAAGCCTTTGTACAGTGGAGCAGCTCAAGTGCAGACCTGCAGTGGGTGCCTGCCCGCACCTTTGCTGGCAGGTCGATAAGACCAGCGCTGAGTAAAGTTAAACGACCCCGTGCTGGAGAAGTGCCACACGTAGGAGCCAGCAAGCACCTGTGTTACTGATCCAGCACATCTCTTGAAATGCCTCTGGACTGCACTTCTTTTCAAGCAGGGAATGTCTTTCCTTAGGAGGTGTGTGTGCTGGGAGAGCCACGGTCCCTGGCTGGGGGTGTTTCAGCTCAGGGCACAGGTACCAGGCAGCTGTGCTCGCAGTTATCAGCACAACCACGGTTTCACATGGAGCACCACAGTCCTGCCCGGGTGGGGTGGCATCTTCAGGATGCCTAGAAAGACTGGAGAAAGCAAGCAAAGATGAGACTTCCTGAGATCCTTGGCGTTAGTGTCCAGCAGCTGGGATCTGTGGGCTCCCAGATCACCCACATGAGATCACTGCTCCCCTAAAGCCTATGAGATTCTGTGTAGAATACATTTTACAGAGTGATTCCAAAGGCTGCCAGAGCAGAGAGGATGGAGGCCTGAAGTTAGTGCCTCTCTCAAAGAGAAGGACAATTCTTGGCTGACTTTTCTGGGAGCAGGCTATGCCCTGGGCTTCTGGACCATCACCTGACCCAGCCTGGGAAGAGGCTTATTGTCATGGAGAACTGCCCATCCCAGGCATGGACTTGGCATTTAGAGGGGAGTGGGGGCCCTCAGAGTGGGACAGCAGGCTAATTGCCTTTGTCTTTCACCTCCTTCAATCGGGCAATCTCAGTAAATCCCTAAGCCCACGACAAAAGCCCTGCTACTTTTAAGTGCCTTTCATTAAACTCAATCCTCTTGCCCTCCCACTCCCAAGATTTGCTAAAAAAAAAGTCTCTTTTAATGACAAAAGGAAACCTAAAAGGCTGCCATTGGTTCATTCACTTGGTTCCTCTGCAGACTAGGTGTCTATTTGCTGAAATCTACTCTGGAGTGTCCCTTGGGCAGGTCCTTTACCCTGAGCACACCAGGGGTGGCTCCTCAGCAGGAGGGGCCACAGGCCCTGGTTCCAGCTAAGGGTGTACTTTCCTTGGAAGGAGTGGGATTTGGTGCTAATGGCTGGACAGGCGCACTGGAGACAATCAGACTTGACAAAACCTCCCTGGAGCCCACCACCATCCCTCAGGAGTGGGGCTGGAGCACTTTGGTGGGTGAATCCTTCCCTGACTCTGCTCTGGCAGGTTCTGGCTATGCCACCAACAACCGATGTGGCACAAGGTCCTTTGAGCCACAGGATATTTTCTGAGAACATACTGCCAGGTGCAGGCCACAGAGCAACACAAATCTGCCAGATTTGAGACCCTCAGGAGCAAACATTTATGGATAATGCCTGCAGAAACATACAGCTGATGGAAGTGGCAAAGAGTAAATGCCGAAACAAATCTGGGTGGAAGAACACGAGCTGGACACACATGAGTGTCCCGTGTTGGTCCAGTGCTTGGTAAGGTCTGACAGCAGGCTGGCAGAGTGGGGAAGGGGTGCAATGGTCACTTAGACATGTGAGTATGCAGTTCCTGGGCTTACTTAATGATTGTCTCTTTATCTTTTGGAGGCATAGGGAATCCCTCCACTGCTTTTAGATCAAACTCAGCAGTCCAAAATCCAAATAAAGCTATTCCACACCTGGTGGGATTGAACTCCAGCAGAACAAGACTGACCACCTTGTCTTTTTTCCTAGTAGTAATCTGCCCTTTCCCTCCCATTACCACTACCACTGTATCACCTGAGACAAAATTAAAATCAAGAGGAATTATCCCTAAAGCCAGGAAGATGGTATCTGTGCTGGGAAGGTGTGAGGGAGGGGGGGATGAGGCAGGAGTTGCCACCCGCCCACTGGTCTCAGCGATTGCACAAGTGGCGGTTGGCCAGTGCTGATGTTTTGTCATGGCTTCACTATGAAGAGCTGGTCTTGCATCACTGCCCTGTACTGTTATGCAGGTAGCCAGTGAAGAGGTGCTGCCAACTGTTTTGTTTTCTGAATAGCCTGCAGAGATGGCCTTACATCACGGCAGATGCTTGAATGTTAAACAGCTGCAATTTCATGCTTAACTTCATTATTGATGCTGCATTCCTCATGAAGACACTTATATTTATGCTCTAACCACACACAGCCCCCAACAAACAGCTTATGCAAAATGGCAAGAATTAGGGGTTGATTGTTCAGCATAATGGCTGCTTGATGGATTCTCCTTTCCCAGCAGCAGGAAATCAGGAAGGCTTCTCTGAAGTGCTGCCTGGCCCATTAGCTGACTGGTCCCAACTCCTGACTAGCCCACAGTGTAAGCAGGTGCAATCTCATTAGAGAAAAACTAATTTGCAAAAACGGACCAAGCCAACAGCCAAGTTCAGACCTCGTACCTCCTGCTAGTTGGCACCGCGCTGGAACCAGCCCCGCTGCTTTTACTTTTGCAAGTTTTTATTTTCTTACTAAACCAGGCTGAAAAAGGACAGTTGCAATTCAGAATGCTGACAAAAACAAACAAACAAAAAATCCAAGAGTGCCCACTCTGCACAGAGAGGTTCCAAGAGGCTGCAAAACAGCTGTGTCTCCTGATCTGATATCCCAGATCAGATGTTTTTCTGTTTTGCTGCACAGATGAAATTGTTCATAAATCTTTGCACCTTTTATCCCAAACCATGTGAAAGAAAAACCTGTCTCCCACAGTTTTAAAATACTTCAAACATGCTGAGGAACAACCAGGCCAACATCTAACAATTGTTAACATTTTATTCCCAATAGCTGTTCAGCCTGAAAAGTTTCATTAATA
This sequence comes from Pseudopipra pipra, assembly GCF_036250125.1. Classification (NCBI taxonomy): domain Eukaryota; kingdom Metazoa; phylum Chordata; class Aves; order Passeriformes; family Pipridae; genus Pseudopipra; species Pseudopipra pipra. Next base: position 70,624,975 of record NC_087552.1, read on the forward strand.
CACTAACGAACAAAAACAAAACCAACAAAAAATTCAAAACAAATAAAACAACAAAAAAAGAAGGGGAAACAAAGTAAAATAAACTTTAACAAAGTTTAAAACACATTATAAATAAGTACAGCTCCAGAGCATAATTTACAAATATAAAACCACATAGAAACGTATGTACAGAAGAGCTACATTACATACAAATATGTATAAAAATAGCCCAGTGTTTATTCTTATGCGAAAGCTGCATGGCTAGAGTTATCTTTGGTACTAAGCTCAAGGAAAAGGGTTGTTTTACAAGACACAGCCCCGCTGTACAATATGCCATGCACAGGAAGACCCTCTGTGAGTTTGAGAAGGTTTTGGGTGGGTTGTTTACCCAGAGTATCCCCCTGTGCATTGCATATTGCAGGAGCAGGGCAGAAGCAAGGGCTTACAGAGGCAATTGCTGGCAGAAGAGTTTTTTAATACATTGTACAAGGCACTTCATAAGAAATCTCTTCATTTTCTTTTTCCTGTTCTCTTCTAAGACTCACTGGATGTCTACACTTGGCTCTTGCCAATACCACTTTATGGTTATAGTTTTTAAACTTCTGGTTCTACATTCAGGATTAGAAACCTCTGAAAACATTAATTCAGTCCACGCCTGTAGAATTTAGATGGCAAACCACCTAAACCACCTAACATTTTCCAGGATGGGGAAAAGACTTTGCATCTGCCTTCTGCTGGTGTTTAAGGGGTGTTCTTGTTCTGAAAGGTGAGAAGATCCGTCTTCCTGGGAGAACTCCTGGGAAGTGTCCACATTGAAATGCTGTTTGCAATAAGCATATGGTCCTCTGTGCTGCCAGGTACACCTGCAACTCCCATTCCCTTTGCAGCCCGGCGGCCCCAGGACCCTACACCTCGGTTCCATCCCGGGTGTAGATGAGGCTGTTCACCGTGAAGTTGTAGTAGTGGTTGTACTGGGCTCCCTGGCTGCTGCTGCTGGGATGGAAGGAGCTGTAGTAGGCGGGGGAAGGTCCCGCAACCCGCTGCAACTGGTCTGGTGAAGGCACCTCCTGAGAAGAGCTACTGGAAGGGGTGAAAGTGCCACTGCTCAGCTGTCCAGCAGAGAAGTTCCTGTGATGCAGGTCACTGCTGAGACTCCCTGTCAGCCGGCTGCCCCCGCTGCTCAGGGAGCTCATGCCGCTGAAGAAGGTGCTGAGGCAGCTGGGGGTGGATGAAATGATACCGGAGGGAGAGGAGCTTTTTGGATGGTCCCTGGCAGAAGGTGAGGGGTCCAGCTCCGGGGGTGGGCTGTTTCCACATGGTTTGCCCGTGGCTGGGATGGGTCGCTCTTCCTCGGCCTTCAGGCCCCCCAGAGAGGAGGCCGCGGATGCGGTGGCGGGGGCGTTGGGCTCAGAGCGCCGCTTGCGCTTGCGACGGAAGTTCCCATTGTCAAACATCTTCTCACAGTTGGGATCTAAGGTCCAGTAGTTTCCCTTCCCTGGTGGAAAACAGGAGACACAAGAGAGAAAGTCAGCTTCTGTGACAGCGAACCCCACTGCTGACAGATAAGCAGCACCCATGTCTTGTCTGACTGGCACAGACCTCACATCTCTCCTACACCTGTTTCTCTGTTGTGCATCAGTGTATGGATCCAAAACCTGTTTCCAGGACATCACCACCTCCATCCCTCCAATGCTCAAGTGAACCTTAAGGTCACATGGAGGAGGAGAACCCATCACAGAGCATAAACCTCAGGGGAGAATCTGTACCTCTACCTCAGACTTAGCTAAAGAAAGCAAGAAGTGGGGCTCCCCTTGCTCTGGCTGCCTCACAGAAGCTGGGGCACTTGCTGCCATCTCAGCACTGACTGACAAGGCAGTGTCCCTGCCATGGCTCTTCTCAGAAAGGCTGATGGAAAGCCGGGCTGACACACTCCGGCACTCCGAGAGGACAGCAGGACAGCAGCACTGAGCTGTGGGGGTCGCAGACAAGCCGCCCCACGCACAAGACCTGGTGCGAGGTGCTATGGTGGCATCAGCTGTCCCCATGCGCCTCCTGCCCACGGCCAGGATGGGCGCAATGACCCCACAAGGTCCCGAGCGGGTCCCGCCCGGCCCGTCCCCGCCCCGCCGGGACGGACCAGCGCTGCCCGGGCGCGCCCCCGCCCACTCCCGGGCACCGGCTGTGCCCCGGGGCCGGGCTGGACAGCGGCGGGCAGGGAGGGGAGCCGTGAATCACGGCCCAAGGAGCCGGGCCTTGCACAACCCGGGCTGCTCGGGGAGGGGGCGAGGGCTGCGGCCAGCTGGCCCCCGCCTACACCTCCCGCGGGGCAGCGCCGGGCCAGGCTGGGGCGAAGGGGGACGGTCACCTCACAGCGCCCGGGTGAGGGGACGGGGGAGCCCGATCTCCTCCTTGACGCCCCCGAGGATACGAGGGAACGCGGTCTCATCACAGCGCCGAGCGCGGGTTCCTCAAAGTGCCCGACGAGAGGGGATGGAGGAGCGCGGTCTCCTCTCAGCACCGGCCCCGAGGGGACGGGGGAACGCGATCTCCTCACTGCGCCCGACTAGCGGGGACAAGGGACCCTCCCGGCCACGGGGACCACTGCCACCCCCTCTGTTCACGGCGGTGCCAGCGGCTCCTCCGCTCCCTGCCCCCGCTGCCCCCGCCAGCCCTCCCGTCCGGCGCGGGACCTCACCGGGGTCGTCCTCGTCGCGGGGCACCTTTCGGAAGCAGTCGTTGAGGCTGAGGTTGTGGCGGATGCTGTTCTGCCACCCGGCCTTGCTGCGCTTGTAGAAGGGGAAGTTCTCGGCCACGTACTGGTAGATGTGGCTGAGGGTGAGCTTCCTCTCGGGCGCGCTCTGGATGGCCATGGCGATCAGCGCCGAGTACGAGTAGGGCGGCCGCACCAGCTTCAGCAGCTCCTCCTGGCTGGCCAGGCTCAGCCAGCTCAGCTCCGCGCCGCCCGTCGAAGGCGACCCGGGGGCCGGGGGCGAGCCCACGAGCTGCCCGCCCCGGGAGCAGCCGTACGAGGCTGGCGGCAGGAAGGGTGCGGCGGCGGCGGCGGCGCCGGGCGGGCCCTGCAGGTAAGGCGCGGGGCTGTTCATGCCCCACAGGTACCCGGCGTTGGCGGGCGCCCCGTAGTCCCCCAGCGCGTACCCGCCCGCCCGCTGCCCCGACGAGGCGGCGGCGGCGGCAGCGGCGGCGGCGGCCGCGGCGGCGGCAGCGGCGGCGCCGGGCGGGTGCAGGCTGGGCTGGGGGTAGACGCTGAAGTTCTCGCTGCAGTACACCGCCATGTCGGGGGCTTCCTGCGCGCTGCGGGGCTGTGGGGGCGCGGGGGCGGCCGCCGGCGCCGAGGCTCTGGGCTGCGCCTGCTGCAACTCACCGGCGCTCATAATCCCTGGCCATGCAGGGCGGCCGGCGGTCCCCCCCACAGCTCCCGTCCTTCTCCCGGCGACAACCCCCCGCCCCGCGGCCCCGGTGGCCCCAGACCAAAAAACTCCCGGGGGGCTGCCGCGCGGCGCCCTTATAGGCGCTGCCGTGCGCCCGGACTCCCCGCCCGGGGACGGGGCCGGGGCTGGGCGGGCGGGCGGCGGCGCGCAGGGAGCAACCAGTAGCGCTGCTTGGCGGCGGGGAGGGGGCGGAGGGGGGCAAGGCCGGGCCCTGAGAGCCGCGATGGGGGAGGGACCGGCGGGGGAGCTGCGGGAGGCGCCAGGGATTTGGCTCCCGGCAGCGCGGGGGCAGCATCCCCGAGCCGGACCCACCCCCCGGGCTGTGCCCGTCCCTCCACTCGCTCCAAGTCCTGGGGGTTTCTCCGCTCTGCCCGGCCGACCCCCGCCTCTTCCGGCCCCTTCCCGGGGCTCTACGAGTTGCCCCGGCGCTCAGGGATGCGATCCCCCTTTCCCACGGATGCGATGGTCCCCGATCCCTTCGGCCCCGACGTTGAGGTCGGAGGGGGGTGAGCATCGCTGCGGTTCCCACGACGGGAGCGCGAAGGGTGAAATTCGCTTAAGTTCTGTTCCTGAGTTGTTAATTTTACCGCCCGTCTCACAGAAGCTGGGTCTGAGATCTCAGTTTATAAGCTTTGGATAAGGAATTGCTTTGGATAAGGAATTGCCCGAAATTAAACAAACAAACACCAGCGGCGTGTTCGCTCGCACCGCGGGCGGAACGGGCTGGCGGGCACAGGGTGAGATTTAGTGAATAAAAGTTGATTTTCGCCTTAGTGTTCCGGGGCAGCCTGAGCTAAAGCGCATCCCTTTGCAGAGAAGAAGCTCTCGGTGTTCACAACAATCCCGACACCCGGGATATATACGGGGATCAGCTCTGGCAAATCCTCTGGTCCGGAGCAAAGCACACGTATAACAACAAAAATACTCAGCGGTGCGAGAGGATTTAGAGAGTCTTTGTCGGTCGCTTACCAGATACGTGAGATATACATCTCATCCCCGCCTCTTAAATAGGGCTGTTATTCAGTTTTCTGCTGGTAAAAATGACTGAAAATGCCCTTTCCAGGTACATATGCGAAGTGTTCTCTGCAAGCACCGGACGTCAAGATTTGAGGGAGAGAGGAGCTTTTGGGAAAAGTTTTTGCGTTTTATGTCCTCGATAAAATAGTTAGAAACGCACTCGTAAATTAGTGAAGCTGAATCGGGGAAGCTTTCCCAGGCTGCCTCCGATTCCAAATTTTCATCCCTTGTGTGATCTAAGTAGCGATATAATAGCTGAAGGATTTTCAACTTTGTATTTCGTTTTAAAACAAGCGGACAAACATTTTGGATACAGAGAATCACCTAAAAGTGACTGAGTTAAAGAATTACGATTTGGGGTTTTCTCCCTTCGTCATAAGGGAGTTCGGATTTTTGTTGTTGCTGTCTTTTTCTTCGTGGTTTTTTTTAAATTAATTTTTTTGTTTGTTTGTTTGTTTGTTTTGTGTTTTCTTTTTTTTTTCCCTTTCTTCTTTTTCTACTGTTATTTTTTTCTGTCAGTGTTGCGTTTGCTGATTTTATTTTGCATCCTTTGGGGAAAGAGCTTCCCGTTTGTATTTGGATAGCCGGAACGGCAGAAGAAAAGTTTACATTACGTTTTGCAAGGTGCCTTTTCCCCTCTCAGCTTCCTTGCCTTTGCGATTTATAACAGCTCCGCATCTCTTTAGAGCAGGGTAGCACTGGAAAATGCTGGTTTGAAGCCTGACCGGACAACAGGTATCTAAACCAAGCAGTTTATTGGGAAATCACAGCTAGAAAGGACATTTAAAGGACAAGAAAGATTTTTAAAAAGCAACTTCCGTCTGTGTTTGAAGAGCTAAGCCGAAAATATTATTCTCTAAAATTGCAACAAATCTGTGTTTATCCGTTTGGTCAAAACCCCCACGATCGTCGCAGGAGGAAGAGGAGCGGTCAATGGTACCGCCGTATCGCTAAGAATTGAGGGTTTTGCTCCAGGGACTTGATGTTTTTGGGCAAGGGCAGAGCCATCTAGAGGAATAGCCCGGCTATGGCGAGGCAGGGAAGGCAGTTGCCCTCACAGGCATGGTGTGCTGCCTTCGAGTTTTCGTTAGCTAATTTCTCTGCTTCCAACAAAGTAAACGGGTGAGAAAAATAATGCTGAATTAGCTCTAATAAAAGTACGTGTCCTCAGAAAACTCCAGCTTGCTTTACCAAATAGTAAGGAATGTGAAACAAAAATAGCTTCAGAAAGGTTATTACATAGCTGGGATGGCACGAATATGCAAACCAACACTTAATTTAAAGAGCAGAGAGAATAAAGCTTTGATGGTGTGACGGCTATAAAAACATTTAATTTTCTTAATGCATTTATCCTGCAAGTAGCGTGCAGTGTTGCCTCGAAACATCGTCAGCTCTCAGTACAGACCTGTTGCTGTTCCCTTCTGCCAAGGCACGAGGAGAGCATGAAGAGATCCAGCACCCTGCCTCTCTGCTTTCTAAATGCTGCTTTTTTTTCCAGAGAGCTCTGGGAGACGTTTGCCTTGCAGAAATGCACCGGGTAGCTGGCAAAAGATGCTGAAACACTGAACTGAAATCAGTTTCAAGGTAAGAGTCTGAGGCTACTGTCCATCACTGGGAGCAGGCTTGGGGCTGGGTTTTGGCAAAGCTTTGACATGACTCTGTTATTACTGAGTGCTGGGGACATTCGTTAGTGTTGGCACTGAGTGTGGGGCAGGGAGGTCTGCTTGGGTAGGGGACCCCATGGCACCTTGGTGTTGGGCTGAGCCATAGCCCGAGCCAGCTGCAATTAAGTGCAAACCTCTCCAGCCTGCTGCCTTGGAAAGTGTTTCAAGACTTCCCAAGGAATAATGCCTCAGGAGAGCAAAGTCCTCCCCATCCTTGCCTTGTGCTTGCCACACTGTTCACTTTTGTGTTGCACTTGTCCTTGTCATGTGTGTGACAAGCGCTTTTCCCCCTGCTAGGAAGACACTGTGTTTGCCTCTAAGGCCCAGCTCCTCTGAACGTGTAGGTACAAGCTTAACTTTCCTGTTGTGAATCTCAGGCGTGTGCAGCTGAACACAGAAACCTGAAAATGCTTCAGACCCGAGCACCCAGCTTTGCAGCGGGAACCGATACCTGCACCCACCTGGGTCTCTCTCCATTTCTCGAGGATGCTGAGGTCCTGGCACAAGGTATGTGTTGGAGGATCAGGACATACTAGCCCATATTGGCTGATATTGCTATTATTGGGAGGATAGAGAAACCAGGATCCCTTCAATGACTCTGAATTGCTGCAGTGAAGCAGGAACCACAGGTTTGTTTTGTTTTGGCTGCACTGGCAATATAAGTCTCACTTTTTCCCCAGGGCTGGCAAGAAGCAAGGCAGCAACTCTATGGGCCACATACAACCTGCACATGAAGCATTCGTTTATATCTTTCTCCAAAGTAGTCAATGAAATTGGGATTGAGTTCTTGATCCTCAGGGACAAAATGGGAAAATTATCTTTTCTCTTGCAGTGGTTCAGTACTATGGCTCCACCCTCAAGAACAGTAAGGAATTGACTAAGAACAGCTCAAATTAAATTTAAGATCTGGTATCACTCCCTTACTTACAGCCAAGCATATTCCTCCCTATACTGAGTACTTCACACCTATTAATGTGCTATAGGAATGTCTCTTTTTTTCCATCAACCTCTGATTTGTCCTGCAGATGGCTAACAGAGAATATCTGATGGTGTGCAACAGAGGTTTCACTGCCATGCATTTGGGAAGGGTGTTCTGTGTATGTGTATACAGGTTGAAGTAATTTTTATCCCTTACCTAAGGAGAATAATGTATATTCCTCCCTCCCTGTATCTAGTCATCTATTGGACCGAAGTTCTGGCGATTAAATTTTGCCAACTTACCTTACGATAAGATCAGAGGTTTCCAAATCTTTCTTGATTTTTCAGACCCTACAACATTTCCTGGGGAGGTGTCCTCATTCCACGATGTTCAGGCTACCGACAACAGGCTTGGTTTTGTTTCGTTTCGAGTTCATGGTCTCTGTAAAACACTGCAGGCTGCAGACTGAGGGTTAGCGTTTTGGGATAGCACCACTGTGTTTATGTGCTGCTGAGTGTGATGGAGCTCCTGGACCCGGCCACAAGGCAAGAAATAAATCACAGTTCATCCCAAGCCAAAGTTGCTCCAGCTCTTCAGGCTGCTGGGAGTGAACACCATCGCTGAAAGAAGCTGTTCTGTGTCCACTCCTCGCTGCTCTTTATGGCTTCCGTGCTCACACAAGTGTTTCTGTCGCTGTAGACTGGGTCACTAATCCAGCTTGAGAGGAAAACCCTCTTCCCAATCCTATTTTTAAATTTTTTTTTCCCCTTTTTTACCCCCTCAGGTTAGTTTTAGCCTGGGCCTGCCTAGTCCCTTCCTGAGTGAGAGCTTGTTAGTGACTGATTAGCTGAAGTTTTGATAAAAGCTTCATTGTTTGTAACCTCTGTAAGTTACTCGGAGCTGTGCTCCTAATAAAAGTGGGATTAAATAGACACCTTGGGAGTGAGACAGTTGCAAGTGGAAATTTCAGAGTTTTGAGGGACAGAGGGATGTGGCCAAGCTTCAGTAACTCTGTGTATCAGAAGTGATTTTACCAAAACTGGAAAAAAGCCTGACTTTTGTGTTTTGGGGGAAAAAGGAACCTGGTGGGAGACAGAAGGAAATCAGCTGTTAGCGGGTGGATTAAGCACATGCTCCAGGGCTTTGGTAAGGGTTTGCAGAAGCTCTCAGTGCCCTGCATTCCTCTATCCTCTCCTCGGTCTTAAAATTCATATAAAGTATTTTAAAATCCCCACTGTGATCCTGTGAATTTAATCTTTCCTCATTTTATTTTTGCAACAGTAAAAAAGTCCATCTGGCAAGGAGGTGTGCCTGGCTTGGTACTATTGGATGGTAACTTATCTGGGGGGAGTGTTAAGCAAGGGGCTTCTTCCCTCTTGCTTAAAGGAAGAAGCTGATCTGGGTTGAAATAAATCACCTTCTTGCTTTTTACATGTTTCTGATGTGTAATGGGATATTTCAAATGCTCTGGGCTGGTTGCCCTATAATGGTTACTCCTACAGGAGAAGGTAAAGGCCAATATCTTTTGGTCTCAATTCGTCCAAATGAGCCAACTATGCCCTGGAATGAATAATGGAAACAGAAAAACATAAATTTATGGTCAGCTAAGGAAAAAATAATTGGAACTATTAGTAGATAAAGGCAGTAGCTGTCATCACCACAACCACAAGGAAACGGAGGAGTATTAAATTAGTATGTCTTTTCCATGTTTGTCGGGGGGAGACAAATCAGATAGTGTATTACTATCAGGTACTGGTGGAAGAGCATTTTGGGCTCCATTAGTAACTAGGAATTATGTTAAATGGCAACCACATAAATGAAATATTTTATGATCAGCCAGGCCCAGTAATTCACAGCCAAGAGTTTCGGAACTCTTTGAACCAGTATCATGTGGGCCACTGATGCTGGCTTTTCATTTTGGGACACTGGGAAGGTTTTAGAGGATTAAGAAAGCTGATACTGGCTCATTATTTGAAAAGATTGGGCAAGGGATTGGGTGGTGCTGGAACTGTCAGCCTGTCACTGTTAAAGGCAAGAAATAGTGGGCACATCACTTGATTAATGAATTCTTAGAGGAAGGCAATGGAATCGATGCCAATGAGTGTGTGTACACAGAAAAGAGACCTTGTCAAATTAATTTGCTGTTGTTCTCCAGGAAGAGGAAGTGACTCTTGATGTAACTGATTTCTGAAAGTATTTGATTAGTGCCATCTTGGAGGTGGATTTTTACAAAGTGATATGAAATCCCCATGGTGCAATTAAACAGATATCTCAGAATGCCACTGTGAAAAAGAAGTCCTTGAGTCTCTTTTCAGGGAAATTTTGTGGAAATTGTCTCATTATTCTGTTTCTGTCACCGATTTTGGGGGAAAATAAAGAGTCATTGTCTACCAAATGGTTAGGAGTCTAAAACTGGGGCTATGGAGTGTTAAATAATGAAGAAGACAGTTCACTGACATGGAGCTACCTCTGCATGGGGACAGAGAGCAAAGGGGCAGGGTGTCTTTTGATATGGAGAAGCAAAAGGACACATTCGGGAAAAATATCTGAGATTGAAGAGGTGAGGGAGTCTGTCTCAGGAATAAATAATTTTTTTAACGTTTTTGTAGTTCTTGTGAATTATCAGCTGTTCCTTGTTGTGTTTTTTGGGTGAATGAAGCATAGAAATAAGGAATTATAATAATTTTGTATTGATGCTGTGTGAAATTGTGATGGCACATATAAAATAATGAGTAGCAGGGTAAAGTTACAGGGATGAAGTTGTTTATTATCCAGTCAAATAAAAGAGCTATATCAAATAAAACTGGTAGGAACCATGTTCGTGAGCAGATACCACTGTACACAACAGTGTACAGTGTACACAACCAGCTGTACACAACAGCTATGCCTTGAAGCTTCTCAAGGAACTCTCTTTAATTAATTACATGAAGGGAGTATTATGGGTGACTTGTTTGCAGTCTACAAATATCTATGCAAGGGGCTGAAGCATGAGGATAAAGGACAAAGTCAGAAGAGGAATCAGTGGCCAGACCTGAAGCAGGACAGATAGAAGGGGCTCAATTCAGCAGCTCACACACGGATAGCTGTCCACAGTGATCTCCCATGTTCCTATTTTCCTACCAGCAACCTGCCTTGAACGTTGGACTATACTCCTGCTCCAGACTCAGGTGTTCTTCAGTTGCTTTGCTGTCTTTGCACTGTGATTAATTTTGTCCAGTACAGATAAGTTCAGTGATATTTCTGTCCAGGGTTTGTTGCCCAGTCTGGCAGGTGATTCTGGAAATTTAGATACTGCTGTGATGCCTAAATTAGAATTGCCCTCTCTTGGAAGTGTGGCTCTTATGAGAAGGGCTGAGCACTTTTTCATCTCCTAAGCTGAAACCCCACTCATGGAAAGTACTCAGAAAATGCAGAGCAACAGGTGCTGAGACCCACAGGGCCATGTCAGCTATAAAGTGTGCTGGAAAGAAACATTTTGAGGTCTGTTCACTCTTCTTGGCCATGTAGGTGCTATCTGACATCTGTGACTCGGTGTCTGATGAGGGGACGTGGTTCAGCAGAAGGATTGCTGCTAATGGAAGCTTTAACCAGCAGAAACAGGAATCTGAGATCACTTCGGGTAAAATCTCACTGCTAATGAGCCAGTTAGAGATGTGCCAGCATAATACTGGATGCATTTGAAAATCAGGTGGACAGACGAGGGAGCAATGCTGTGTGGGAAAACCTTGTTTTGAGGCAGTGATGCAAAACGCAGGAGAGACATCAGCAGGAATCAGAGTTGTAAAAAGAAAACCCTGATAAACTCAAGGTTTGCCACCTTACAGAAATCAGTCTTCCCATTCAGGGCTGTTGAACAGGTTTCCTAATGCTTATAGAGGTATGGGCTCCTATAACAGATGTGGAGGAAGAATTTCCTTGATTTCTTTGAAGAGTTTCAGGTGATTTTGCTGCCAGTCAAGGCATGCCTAAGCCATACCTTGGGAGTGAACCATTCATGTGCCTAGTGACTGATGTTTGTGACTGACTGGCACGTGTCAAACACTGGCAAAGACAATACTAACCAGGAGCAGATCTGGTGAGTGCCTACAGGCTTTCATGAGGCTCTACATAAGCAAAAAGAAGTGCAACTGCAAAATTAACAGACAAAAGAGGTGAAAACTCTGGTTGGCACTTAGGAAGACCAAAATTAGCAAGTACAGGAAGAACAAGCCCTGGGTTTCCCTTGGAGCAGTGGTCTTCTGCAGTCATAATCTCATCACCTGTCTCAACAATACTTATTTAACACTGCTTGGTGAGAGAGAAAGCAAGCAGCCACTGAGCCTGGGTGTTGGAAGACATTCTCCACCTGGCCAGAGCAAAGCAGAAAGCATAGGTGAAAACACGTACTCTGATCAGGCATACACAGAGCAAAAGTGAAAATAGCAAGGGTAGTCAAGGAGAACTGGTTTAAAAGAAGGCAGCATTAAAACATTCTTGTGGAAATCCAAATCAAGATAGTCTTTTTATATTAAACATTAAGGAAGAAGAACTAGTGTATCCTCCTCAACATTAATGTTGAGTAGAGCTCCCTGCTTTCAAAGAAGGACAGCTGAAGAGATGGGTGAAATATCACCAGGGTTTTTACAGATGACTGATCAAGAGATAAAGAGATTCTCAGTGTTTGGGAGATTATAACGCTTCAGAAGCAGATTGACAAGAAGAATCTTGCTAGCAGAGGTGCAAAGAAGGCTGAGAGAATTGGAAATGTTCAGCCTGGAGAAAAGAAGGCTCTGAGGTGACCTTATTGTGGCTTTTCAGTATCTGAAGGGAGCCTGCAAGAGAGCTGGAGAGGGACTTTTTACAAGGGCATGTAGTGACAGGACAAGCATTTAAACTGAAAAATGGCAGGTTTAGGTTGGATATCAGGAAGAAATCCTTTACTGTGAGTGTGATGATGCACAGGCACAGGTTGCTCAGAGAAGTTGTGGATGCCCCATCCCTGGAAGTGTTCAAGTCCAGGTGGGACTGGGCTTTGAGCAACCTGGTCTAGTGGAAGGTGTCCCTGCCCATAGAGGAGAGAGCTTGAAACTGGGTGATCTTTAAGGTCCTTTCCAACCCAAACCATTCTATAATTCTGTGAAAGTTCAGGAGATTGAAGAAATCTGAAGGGCTGAGAATGGATCGATGGGGCTGTAGCATGGATCACTGACTCAACTTGGAAACTGTATGCTATCAGGAAAGAAAAGATCCTTTAGACAAGGAACAGTGCTCCTATTAAGTGAATTCCCACAAGGAACCTTCCAAATTCTGTGTGTTTCCTGATACCCAAGCAAATTCCTCACTGTGTTCCTTGCTGGAGGATTCAGAAAGTAGATTCAGTTTCCACAAAGTAAGAGGGACAATACAGCAAAACCAGAGGCAGGTCACTGGCAAGTTCAGAGATATCAAGAAGCACTTCAGTTCTTCAGTTGCACAATTTCAAGAAGTCATTTGACCCAGTATGTGGCAATAGGTGTGTGGAGTGTCCTGGGGCTATATGATATGTGTAAGAAGCTGCTGAAAAACATTATGAAGAGGTGAGGTCAGCAGTCCTGGTCAAGAACAAGCTGAACAACTGGTTCAACACAATGACTGGTAGCAGACAGGGTGACTTGATAATTCACAATGACTTCTGGAGCTGCCTGTAGAAAGTGAAGGATGGAGTTACAGTCACCAAAGACTTTGGGCAAAGTTAGAAGATCAAAAACCTGAGGATGATCACATATTCAGTGGTGGTGCTCGCACATCATATGTGCCAAGTCGGGTTGGTGTGTCCCACGATGAATGATGTAGATCAAACATTGGTGTGAGCCAGACAAAGACCAGGAGGAAAGGGAGAAAGGAAGAGAACTACACGGACAGGTAGCAGCTGGGTGGACAAGATGGACAGCCCCATTTATCTGAGAAATTTTACCACACAGGTCAGCAGCACATCCTCACAGAGATCTGAAATAGGATCTAGCTGGCACATGTAGGCGTAGATCAACTTCAACTGTCATGAAAAGACACAGACAAATGGTGGAAGCAAAAATCAGGCTATTCAGTAGGTCCCTGTCCTTGCTTTGTGTGCAAAGAAATGAATGGTCAGGAAGGCAAAACAAAAAAAAAAGACAATTGGTCTTTGCAATGAAATGTCACAAATTGTGAGAGCATGCCAGAACTGGGACAGTCAGAAGGAGGATATGTAAAAGGCACGAGGAAGCTTTACTGCTGGCTGGCTGGCTGGATAATCACATTCAAGGTACCCTGTTCTTTATTCTGGTAAAGGGAAGAGGATTAAGATCCAGATGCTAGGAGAAATGAGTACATTGCTTTTTGTTTTGGTTTCTTTTCGTTGTTGTTTTACATTTTTCTCAGCAGAGGTGTGGACCCTTAGGTACTGCATTGACACCTGAAAGCAGCTACTCCTTAATATTCCCTCATAGACCCTTTGGGTCTGCAGTCTGCAGATCGAAGGGTTGAAAGACATAAGAAAAGGAGCCTTTATTTCCTGAACACAGTGGAGCACTTGAGAATGGCCTGTAACTGTACCCTATGGTCATTAGTCTGTGGGACAAAAAATAAAGGGCAAAACTCTCTGAAAATGGAGGTGGCAAAGACAAGGGAACTGGGAGGGAAAGGGGACAAAGGGTAGATTTATTCATGCAGCAGTTCCAGTTCATCCTTGAGCAATGAAGCCACTTTGAGTTTCCAAATATGGGACCTATGCCACCAGATCACTCTAATGGGCCAGGCAGACAGAACCCTGACAGCAACCAGCACCAAGCATGCAGAACAAGAGGCAAAATCCAATTCAAATTTCCACACTCTCCCCTTGATGTGTGATCTGGCTTTCTGCATGTCAGGAGATTTCTGTGGAGTGGTGAATTCTCATTGCGTGCTTCCAAAGTTTTGGATGGGATCCCTAAAAAAAAAAAATAAAATGTTCAGGATGGAGAGAACCAGATGATTTAATCTGGGTTGTAGGAAGGGTGAGTGAGATAGAGGTGATTGAGCAGCATCAAAGGGTGACAATCAATTTGAATTTCCCCAGAAGTGATGTTGATGCCTGTGTTGCTTCTCCCCGTGCTTTTTCTTTAATTAAATACCAAATGTTCCATTAGTAGTTGGAATAACATGCTGTTCTTGGGGAAAAGAAAACCCGAGTAATCCCTTTATCTGCTAAAATAGATGATTTCTAGTAGATTAAACAATGGCCTTTCAGCTACCAGAGCATAGTTCAGGCCATAATTGAAGTCCTCTCCTTGGCCTCTCCTCGGTCCCTCGCAGCCAGTAGTCCGTGGAGCCCCATCATCAGAGATAACCTCAGTGACTCTTGTCTGCTGTGAGTGTTTCTCCACATGAGGAGATTAGTCGGAGATAAAGCATATTACCTGAAAATAATAAGTGATTATGGTCCCGAACTGTCTCTCCACATTCATTTCATGCTGGTTAACCCTTGCAAAACTGGCTGCTGGTTGGGTTTAGGTCTTTGAAGAGGAGGGAGGGTGAAGGAAGCTTTCCAGTGGCTGAGTGGAAAAGGAGAAATTCCACCTTTTGTTGTCTGTGTGGGGATTTCTGGGAATGGCAGGAGGCACTGGGCTCCTTGCATTGCTGCACCCCTCAGTCCATGGAAGAGCTGGAGCTGTGCCTTGTGGTGTTCTTGTGGGGTCTCATCACCCTCTGCCTCCCCATGCTGGTCAGCTTGAAGCTGTGGGGTCTTAAAATTCCCTTGCAAGTCATCTTCCATTTACCTGATAACATCACAGGAGAACACTGGGTGCCCAGTACACACACACACACACACACGGCTGCATTTCCACTGCTGCACTGGACAGGACCCTGTTGTGGGCTCAGCTGGGACCTGCAGTATTCCATGCTGTTAAATTATTAGTGTGGACCAGCCATGCTTTGGGATTCACAGTACTCTCCCATCTCCAGGCACAGCTCAGAGGATATGAACTTCTCAGTGGGCAGTTTTCATGGGACCAGTCTGTTACTGGCAGTGCTGGCTGGGCTGTGTGGATGTGAACTCAAGGCCAAAAAACAGTCCCTGGTATTTTTTCCAGCATGGATGTAGCTAGCCTGACTTGACAACACAAAACCATTTATAGCTGCTGTATTCATTCATCAACAAGACATCCAGAGAGATGCAAAAACCTTTTAAGTTTTTTATAGCAAATTTTCAACATGTCTAGAAGGAAAAAATTATCATATTGTGGTTTTCTAGAAATTCAGGTTGGTTGCCTAGGTAGGATGGAGAGAAGAAATGTAAAAGAAAAAAGCTGAAGAAATGCCTTGAAATCTGCTTGTGGGGGCTCTCTGTTGCTATCACTGCTGGCAGCGAGTTCCTGTGCTGCAGAAAGCAAGTGTCCCGATGGGAAGATATTTTCCTTTGTCTCCCCGCAAATATTACAGGTGAAGTCCTGACCCCGTTCAAGCCACTGGGAGTTTTGTTAATGATTTTATTAGGACCACTGCTGTTTCATTCATAAAAGGCTTCTTCCCAGCTCCTGTGCCATTTACAGCATCCTCTGTCTGTCATCAGGCTGGTCTCTGTGAGTGAGGGGCGAGCAGGTTCATCCTTCTTCCTCTAAACACTTCATCAGCCGCTCCCTTGAAAACTGTAAATAAAGGCCGCTGGGGATAGCTTTTCTGCTTGACCCCTCACCTGAAATGAAAATAAAGGTGACTGAATTTCATCCTGACGCGGAGCTCCTTCCCAGGCTGGCTCTTTCCCGTGGCTGTTGACAGTTACCTGCCAAGCCCCATGGTTACCTTTGATTTTGCTGTAATGACACCTCCATACTTAGGATGGCTCTGGGACTGTAATCCTCTCTGCAGCCTTAACCAATTTATGGGGTAACCTGAGACCAGGCTCTCTCTCCCCCATGGTTTTTCCTCTTGTTAACACTCACTGAAGGCATCAACAAACTAAATGCAAGGGGTTTTATTTTATTGCATGCCCAGGGTTGGTGAATATCTGCATTCACACCTGCTGCAAATCTCAGCCTTTAGAAAGTAGCTGTGTGCACTTGCCACATTAAAATGGCACCATCTTTCATTCCCCCAAAGCGTGCTGCTAAAACAAACACTTTGTTAACAAAACCCAGGCAGTGCTCCAAGGAGCTGTTAAGGGCAGAAGTGAGGATTCATCAAAGTGGGATTTATCCAGTTTTGCCACAGATTTTCTGTGTGATCTGTAGCTTGCTTTGTCTCAGAGTGCTTTGTCTTTAAAATCCTTCAAGTCGAAGTCCTTTATTTGTGTCGTGTGTTTCAACTGTAAGCTCTTCAGGGCCAGGGCTTTTTTTGTGTGTCTTTTATAGTAGCTCCCTGATCTCTAGAGGACCTACCTGTGTGTGTATAATACAGTTATAAAAGCTCAGGCTCAGCTTCATCGCAGTGAATGAGGATGTGCTTCCTGCTCCCTAACCTGTATTAATTGGCTTCTCTAAAGGAAATCTTAGGGCAGATGATTTATACGGTGGTGGAAGTAGGAGGAGGATCCCTGGGGAAAGCAAACACTTGAGACTTCAAGGTGGGATGACTCCGGTGGCACACTTCTCTAATGACCATCTGATCCAGGAGGTGCCCGCTTCCTAAGCACAGATCAAAGAGAAAAGGTGACTTCTGAAATGACATGCAACCACCTCTTGCATGGTTTAAATTCTCTCCTCCTGCTTGCGTTTGATCTCACTTTACTTTTCTTGTCACTGGGAGCAGGTGGTTGCTTTATTCTCCCTGACAAGTTCAGATCAGCTGAACAGCTAATGGCTGCAGTGAGAGAATCTCCCAGTTGCATATGCAGTCCAAACCTTGGAGCAGTTGTGGATGAGGCCTGGTTGAGCTCATTCAGAGCGGTCATTGTCCTGCCAAACTTGCCTTTGAGAAGTAGATGCGGTTGTAATGTGAGGTGAGACTCAAGGAAAGCCCAGCTGGCTGATACCTGTGACATGTGGGCATACGGCTCGAGGATTTTCTGTGATGTGCCTTAGGTGCACATTTCCTCTTTGTGCATTGTTAGCAAAGGCTCATGCTTGTCATTTCGGGCTCTCAGCTATATGTGCTGGCTCTGCTGACTGCTGGTGAAAATGTCGGCTCTTGGCCACCATGAGGTGTGTGATGATTGAGATTACAAGTGACAGGCATAAGTCAAACCAGTGTCATATTGCAACCAGAGTTACATCAGATCAAGAGCCTCCCCGAGATTTGGGTCACTTGTGTGCACTGCTCTGAATTTCATCTGTTATTCTTATTTGTCTGTAAAGCTCCTCTGTATTACTTGTGTGAGCCTATCTCTAATTTTTAACCTTCTCCTTCCAAGGAGAAGGAGAAGCAGAATTTACCTAACAGGCAAGCTCTTAACAAAGCCTGGGATACCTGATACACATAATGGTCCCAGAGGCATGTTTACTTTGAACTGAGTGAGTGAGTGAAAACCATTTTGGGAAGGACTTTTTCACCTCCAGGGACTTAACCTAATGAGGAGAAAAGTGATGTGGTTAAAGGGCTGTTTAAACAACGGGCATTAGGGAGCAGATTTAGGTTCTCCAACAATACAGATATGCATTTGCCTTACACAGGTGCATAAATATGCAATGATTTATATCACAGGACACATTATACAGACAGTGATGAGATTTGAGCCATCCTCTGCTGATGGATGCTTTTTGGGGGATAATCAGGAACAAACAGCTGATTGTTTTGGCAGGTTACAACAGAACTGCCCAAAGATTTGGAGCACCACCACTGAGTTCACCAGATGCCCTTGTCTTCTGCACAGAGGAGTGTCTGTCCAACAAGGAGTTTGACTTCAAGGGCTCAGTCCTGTGAGTGATTTAGGTGGCTGGAAGAGAGCTACAGGGGCCTCAGATTTAGGCTGAAGGATGCTGCTTGTTTCTGCTCACATGATGCCCTAAATGGCCCCACCAATTTATCAAGAAAACAGGAGAGAAGGATGAAATAAATAACTCCATAGGAAACGTGCCCATGCTGGACTGCTGCACTGCCACCAAAGTTCATGTTTTTAGACCCAAATGGGTGACTGACCTCATGCTGACAGAACAGGCTGTCAACACTTGTCCCTTGAAGAAGTGTCTCCCCTCTGTGCTTTGTCTCCTCATGGTGATAACCTGAATGGAGATACACAGATTAACCCAGCCTCCTCCACGCGTTGGGGGTCCTGCTTACTGATCACTTCCCTCTTTCAACATCCTCATGGGGGCAATGAATCTTATTCCTAGCCCAAAGAGCACTTTTCAAGGGCTGGGTTGACAGGGAGGTATGTCCTCCTTGGCCATGTGTTCGTGCACTGAGTTGTTAATAGATGAGATGGTTCCCCTGAACCCTGCCAGTATCCAGTGCAGCACCTTGCACAGGAGCTCTGCAGGCTTAGACTGCACCTTTACATTTCACAGATGGGAAAAGATGGCAAATATGGTAAGTTAGGGACAAATTGAGGTGAAATTTATCTCTGTATCATGTCCTGTGTGCTCCTACAGTCTTATTGAGGCTATGAGGTGGAATTTCCAGAGGTACATAGATACTTCTAAGCACCAGCAGGATGTCGGGAAGGAGCTGCAGAGGTCAGGTACAGAAATCTCATCATTTTACATTATAATATATAATATATTTGACTATAATGTAAACTCCTCCAATCTGATTGTAAAGGACCAGAGCTCAGCTATCAGACCTTGGGGCCCATTGTCAGATTATCCCAAGGTGCTACTAACCCACATCATTGTCTGCCTTTGACAATCTGGTCCAGGCTGTCTTGTTGTAATTTGCTTCTAGGCATGATGTGGAAGGGTCAAAATCACCAGGACCCTCTGAAAGCCTCCCTGGATGTTTGGGGTTACCATTGCCTTGAGAAACAGGGGCACTTCCATTCAGGTGAGTGGTTTAGGCTTTGACTCTGGGAATCTCAACCATAGCCTTCCTGGAGTGAAAATAAATCAATTATTTAAGAACAATTTTTTCCTGCAGGTGTTTATAGCCCAATGTTGGTCTTCAGCATTATATCTTCTGTTTCAGGGATGTGCAGACAGCTACATGGGGAGCAGCCATGCAGGGTAGAGTGAGCTCTCCTCAGTGAAATGCTCCCAGGGCAGGTAAGCTCTAGCAAAACATACAGAAAATATTTAAGTGAGGGAAGGTGGGCAGGAAAAGGCACAGCAAAATCTGCCTGGTGAAAAAAATTCTGACAAAACAACCCCATGGCTGAGATTCAAGGTGACACTAAGTGCCTGGTGCTGCTCTGAGTAGCAGAGTTTGAATTATCATGCAGAGGTTAATGGTGCAGGGAAGGAGCAATTCCAGCTTATGTGAAGCCAACACAGTATTTCCAGTCACTCCAGCTGGATTTCTCCCACGAACAGCCTGTGCTGAGTGTTGTGGGGATGCCAGGGGATGGATCTGACATGCACGAGCATCCTTCAGCTGTGTCTCCATGTATCAGGAGACTTGAGAGAAAACCAGGACCATTGCAGGGAATTGATATCACAGGAGAGATGATGGCACTGCATCCCACTAGCTACTGTAAGGGAAATTTTAAAAAGTCCATATATATATAAAAACATTTTTGAAAAAGGCATGTGGCTGGTTTACTTTTCCTCCACATCTGCATTAACAATGAGGAGGCAGATAAACTCTCTTGGAGGCAGAGGAAGATGAGAACTGGGATTTTGGTTCCTATCCACTTCTAATTGGAATTATGTTGGCAATTATCAGACCCATCCTTTGATATTTGGGAAGAAGAAATGGGAAACTGAACAGTAATAGTGGGCTGTTCCTGCATAAACTGTTCTGGCAAAATGCCTTTTAATTTCATGTGAGCTGTGCCTGCGAGAAGACGGAAGGATCAAGCTATCATCAAGGAAGATTAGGATTTGGAGCCAGGTTTTGGAAATTGTCTTCTATCTCAGTAATGAATCAGACACCTTAGGTGAAATTCGGATCCTACTGAATAAGCATTTTCTTTTTTTGTGTTTTGCAGGGCCAGGATTTCACCCCTAACTTCAAATACATCCAAACACTGCTGTGCCTGAAGCGTGGAGCTGGTTACCAATGTTGCATCCTAAAATCTTATCTCATTTATATTAGCCTTGTAGGACCTTATTCTGCTCCCCCTGTAACTGATGGGGGTTCCAATGCTGAGTTCAAGATGATGGGACTGTCCCTCCTTTACCATATTGCATTACAGAACTGTGATATTTTAAAGTGATTCTTCTTAAGTTATATTACTCCTATTAATTCTAGAGTGCAGACTTGGTGTCATTTACGCAAGAAATAGGATCCATTTTATCTGTCCTGGAAGGAAGACACTCTGAGGGCTTACTGATATTTATGTGTTTGACTTTAAGGCAGAAGTTTGTTCCTAATTAATTGAATAAGTGCTTTAATCCCTGGCCTGAGGGCTTCCCATAGAGCATTAGCTGTATTAAGAAGGAAATGGAGTGTAATCCCTTTAATATAAGCACAGGAGAACATGAGAGTTTCACATTTCTGGAAATAACTTCTTTCCTTGTTGTATCATTTATTCTAATATTAATTTGCATAAAATGCAGTGGGGACGAAGGGCTTCTCTTCCTTTCTAACGCCAGTGCTGAGCTGTTTGCAGCACACAACCCTTGCCAGAGCGTTAATATCCTTTGGGCTCCAGTTGCACGCTGGTGCCTGACAGTGTGCAAGGAGAAATAACTCTTGGAATTCAGCTCATTCTAATGGTGCCTGTGAACACAGGTCCATGACTGGCTCTCCTCTGTGGAGGATCCTGGAGCTGAGATCTCATCTTTCTGGCTCATCACCAGCATTTACTACTGTTTGCATCACTGTAGTGGCAGAGAATCTCATTTCCAAACCGATAGCCAGGCTCCTGTAGCTACAGAAATTGGACTCCTGGAGGAGATTCAGCTCACCAAACACAGGCTTTCTGAGAAATCAGTTTGTTTCGGCCCCGACTCTGTACCTACACTGGTCACATGAGCTGGGCTAAATGAGCCAGGAAGTCAGGAAGGATCAGCTCAGAGGGAGATGTTGTCCTTGTGGACATCTGAAATTTGGCAAGATTAGTCCTTTGATGCAATGCATCCAAACCTGGTCAAGGCCTGACATTTTTTAAAGAGTAAATACTGCTTTGTGGATCTGATCTGGTGTTCCTGTCTATCTGTGGGACAGAGGACTCAATCTGAGCATCCCCAGTTGTCTCCTGTTGCAGCTCATCAGAGGAAGAGAGTGGCAGCATCTGAATGGGACAGTTCAGGTGTACTCAGCCACCCTCTGAGTCCAAGTGGAGATCCCTGCCTGCCTTACTTCTGTGGTGTTCCCATCCTGCCATGCAGAAGGTAAGTATGCAGTTTTCTTCCTGTCAACACACTCACAAAGTATGTCCTTTCCTCCCCCGTTTCTCCATCTTTTGCTCCCATCTTTAGCAGGAGCTGGAGGTGCTTCAAGAGCTAACAAAGGGAAGGCTTTTTCCTTCTCCCAGCCACGTGTCCCCAGCATGGCTGGATGCAGCTGAAGGAATGGGTAATAGCTCCCCTGTAGGACTGTTGTGTGCCTTCTCCTCCAAGAAACAATCCCCAACCCCTTCAGGCTCCCCCTCCCCCCTCCAAGGCCTCCAGGGTTCTGAATTACAGTTGTGTCACAATGGGACAGAGTTTTCCCTTGACCCTGGAAACCCCGTGGCCACACAGGCATTGGTGGATCCTATCCCAGACATACCCTGTCCCAGGAGGTCACACCTGTTCACCCTCTGGGTGGCTCTGGGGCTGCTGGTGGTGGGATGCCTCCCTTCTGGGTTCCAACAGGCTGCGTCCCCTGAGGTGTCCATCTCCGTACATCCTGGTTGGGTAAATTTTGCTTTGCTGAACTTGAATGAAGTCAGTCACACTCTTGCCAATTTGAGGTGCCCAGGGGTCTTGCGGCCCCAGCTGAACCCCCTTCCTCCTGCCAGTAGCCAGCTTCAGACCTCCAGGTACCCTATCCCCCATCTTGGGATGGAGGAGTGGATCTAGTTTGCTGGTTTTTAACTGAGTGACTTTTCTGGTGCAGGTTCCTGGTTCACCATGGACCTGATGAAGAATGCAAGGCGATGGAAGGTGAAGTACGCACCGGACTCTCATCCTCAGTGGTGTTTGAGTAATGGGTTTGCTGGGTCTGCTGGTCTGGGAAGATAATAGGAACTGGTGACAATGGGATCCTGGGTCCTGGCCAAAGGCAGACACTGATCTGGGAAGCCCAGAGGGGAGAAAGAGTGAAATGTTAGGAAAAAAAGTACTGAGAATATAAAATATAAAATATAGAATCACAGAATATAAAAGTGGATGACTGGCAAGGCAAGGCGTAAAGAGCCCTCCCTAAGGTGCTGTGTGCCAGTGGATTTATTAGTAGGGGATTATGATTAGTAGAGATTCCTTTTAATCACAGGGAAATGGGAATGCAGACCCTGCCTTGGCTGGCCAAGCCACACCTGTGTGGTGGATGTGTGTGTAGCAGTGGAGATCACAGTAACACCTTCAATTAGAGCTCATCTCCCCCAGCCCTTGCCATGCACTGACAAGTTATCACATCTAATGCTTTAGTATGAAAACAGCTCTTGGACCAGCCTGAAAGCTCATCTCACCAGCTTTCCTGGCTCCAGCAGTGCTCGTGGTGCATGCTGAGGGAGAAGACACAGCTAGTGCTTTCTCCCTAAAATCCTCTCCCAGAGTTTGCACTGCAGGGATTTTCAGGGTGGGGGCAGGTGTCACTGGCCTCATATCCCCTGGCAGAGTTTTCCTCCATGGTTTCTCCAGCCACTTTGCAGAATGAGTGTTGACAATAGCCAGCACTTTAAATATGGGATAAGCACATAGGAAATGTTACTGAGATAGAAGATGGAAGCATGTGCTGATTTAACTTGAGAGACACTGGACCTAGCAGCTGATCAAAGTATTTCAGCAGCTTTATATTAATGCTCTGCCTGGGGCCATCCAGGCAGTCAGAAGAAGCTTGAGAGAGGCAGAAGGAAGGTGTTTGTTGCAAGGGACTGCCTGGGACAAGAAGAGCCCCAGAAACCATTGCCAAAAGAGGATAGGACCTTCCTGGCCACCCTGCTTGGGGCTTAACTGAGCAAGGAGTTGCCTCAGTTGCCTCAGGTGGCCCACGGGACAGAGACTGTGCCCAGAAGAGCAGCTCATCCTCTCCTGAGCTATGAGGGAGCATTTGGGGTTTGCATCACTGCTTTTGAAGGCTTCCTCTGAGGCTTAGTGTTTCCCTGTGTTTGCCTTCTCTCACTTTTAGCTGCCTGCAGCACTGGACATGTACAAGAGTATGTACCAGAAAGACTTTTGCTGGCACAACACCTACGAGCCACCCAACCAGGAGAACGTACCGGTACCGTGGTCTTTTCCTTGCTTGTCTCCTTAGCCCATTGCTGTCAGCTCCCCTCTCGTGGCTACAGGACAGTTGGGGACTGGGATGGTGCCAGGGGGGCAGCAGGCACGGGTGCTGCCTGCACTGGCAGGGTCTGCTTTGGTCCCCAGTGCTGTGACTCACCAGCAGGTCCCATCACACCCAAATGCCCTTGGCTTGTGCCCCCATCTCTTCTGCGGGAAATCCCCCTCGCACCCTCCGGTAAAGCTGTTCGTGGGGAGTGATGCTAATTACACTCATTAAGTCAGGGCACTAACGACTGTTTGCTGAACCGGTGCCTAAGCCTTGGACTCCTATTGCTCCCCGTGGGGCTGATGGAGTGCGTCAGGATTAGACCCATCCCGGTACTGCCTTGAGGAGGGGGATTGCGTTTGGGATGGAGATGGCTCCTTGCCCTGACACGGGCCTGAGAAGACTTCTGCGGGGAAGCTGAGGTTGTTTTTTCTCTAATCTCCTTGCAGTGCTAGCGACCCCCTGAGCTATTTAATCTGATTTGCCTCGCTCTGCCTGCCCTGGCTTAATTGCTTGTGGCAGCCCGGTGGGGACAGCTGCGGTTTGCACTGGGCCACTGCGGAGAAGTGGTGGGGGGCATGTTCGGTTGCTAAAGTGCTTTGGGCTCATACGCTCACGAGAGAGGGAAAAAAAAAAGTTGAGGTTGGGGAGGAAAAGGGGGGGGCAGCAACAGAGAAATCATTGTGTGAAGGTGCCCGCCGGGGCAGAGGGGCTGTCTGCGGCCACCGCTGCCATCCTTGCCTGGGCAGCAGCCTGGGGAGCCCTCTCCTCTCTTCCCCTCTCCTCCCCTCTCCCCTCCTCCTGCCCCGGGGAGCGCTCCAGCTGCCAGCAGCCTTCATTAGCGGTCCTGATCGGGGCTCCCGCTGTTCTCCGGGCTGGCGAGGGCTTCCCGGGCAGCCCCGGCCTTAGGTGGCTGCTCCACTTCCAGGAGCCCAGACCCTGGCTGAGAGGGCAGGGTTTAACCCCTGCCTGCTGGAGCACAGCTTCCAAGCCACATATCTCAGTTTCTTTTTTTTTTCTTTTCCTTTATTTATTTAATTTAATTTAAAAAAAAATATTAATTTTATTTTCTGAAGGCTGCACGCTTGCTGTGGAGGTCGTGATGTAGTTTGGGAGATAAGAAAGGAGGGAACTATGTCTGATTCTCTTGGGTTGCAGCTCCCTTTGGCTCCTTATTAGTTCCCAAGCCCTGCTGAGGAAAGCTCTCCCACTGGGGAGCATGATGATGAGGTACTTGGGAGGCCCAGGTTTCCCTCTTGGCCCTGATAGGATTTGTTCTTTTTTTAAGTGAATAAAACAAGTGTGACGTGAAATTTTGGGCAGTGACCTGCTCCCAAGGGAAAGATGGGGAACTCCTTGGGTTAAGGAAGAAAGCATTGGCTGGTGAACCACCTGCACCATTGGCTCCTGGAGGCTCCCGTGCCTCTGGAGATGCCCTGTGAGGAGCTCTGGCCATCCTCAGTAGTGGAAGCCCCCAGATACAGGTAGTACCTGTAGCTCTGCAGCCTCCACCTGCCCTACTGTCAGCACAACAAAGGAGAAATCACCTTTAGGAGAGCCCTGAGGACCTTGGAGACTCAAAACAACAAAATAAAACCCACGGAGACCCAACAACCACCTGTGAAGATGGTTCTTGCTGGCCCCAGCAGCGTGGCAGAACTCATAGCAGGAGAGTCCCTTCCTGAGCCCCTAGAAAGAAGCATCTGGAGATCCAGTTGCAGCTGGAGAGGAGACAGCAGCTCCTCCAGATCAGCCACACCAGCAACCCCTTTAGCCTTTCCCTGACATGACCCTCTCCCACCATCAAACCACTGCTTGTGCTGTGGCTCCCTCCCTCCCTCCTACTTGCCCAGCAGAGTCCCAAGCTGTAAGACAGGCAGAGAGGGGAAGCTGTCCCTGCACTTTCAATGACAGTTATGGATCTGCCCTGTGGCTGTTGTATCCTCAGGGATACTGACCCCACCAAAGCCCAGGCTTTGCTGTGCACAGGTAGTGATGGTGCTTTAGCAGCTGCCCTTCCCAGTCGCTGCCTCTCTGTTCACATGGGGCTTTTTTTCCTGCAGATAACTTCATACCATCCTACTTCAGATGGCTACGTACCAAGGTGCTACCTACCCAAGTCCGAGCCTCCCATCCGAGCGACACCGGGTCGGTCAGGGAAACTGGAGATCCTCTCTGAGCCACAGGAAGGGCTGCTCTGTTGTTGCCGGGATCTCCCACCTCCTGCTCCAGCAGCCGAAACAGAAGGTAACCCCCAGTGCTGGCACCAGCCACTCTCAGACAGCTGA
This sequence comes from Pseudopipra pipra, assembly GCF_036250125.1. Lineage (NCBI taxonomy): Eukaryota > Metazoa > Chordata > Aves > Passeriformes > Pipridae > Pseudopipra > Pseudopipra pipra. The sequence continues at coordinate 70,650,713 of NC_087552.1, forward strand.
CTGACCACATCCAGCCACCTGAGGGTGTGTCTACCTGGGCCTCTGCCAGCCCCACCAACCCGTGATCCGTGCTGGCTGCACACACATGGATGGCAGCATCCCAATGGTGTGTCGGTGCTGGGCTGAGCCTGGCAAGGATTAGCATCATGGGCACAGCACCCTGTCACCACAAATGCATCTCCCAGGCCAGCTCAAAGCACAGATGCAGTGAGCTGGGGTCTTGGAAACATCTCAGTGCATAAAGAGCCCCTGCTAGCGAGGCAGAGTCTCTTAAGGGTTTTATCTTCACAGGTCTGTTGAGACAGAGGGAGATGCAGTTAATCCCACGTTGCAGGCCATGAACAGAAATGCAGGGAGGCAAAAGGACTCTGGGGTTGAGCATGGGGGATTTGGGTGGTTCAAGCCCCTTCTGTTAGGGGTATCTGTCTGACAGCAAATGCAGCAGAGGGGCTGGTAGCCAGTCCTCAGCCACGCCATTTAACAGCTTGCTTGCAAGGATTAAAACGCTGATGGGAAGACAGGAAAGCTCCTGCTTGAGAGGGAAGAGGGCAGCATTGCTCAGCAATGCTTCAGAAGCAAACAGAAGACATGGCCAGGGATGTCTTCTCTGTTCCCTGAGCTGACCTCTCCCAGAGTGGGATGTCTGTGTCTGGATCCTTTCGCGATCAGTGGGGAACAAAGACACAGCCATCTCCTGTAGCTTAAGTGCCACCCTGAAGATGACTTGAAGTAAGCCCCAGCAGACTTTCTGTCTCTCCACTCACCAGAAGGAGATTCTGGACAAGCAGCTCCTATGGATATGTCTCCACATGGACAGTCAATTGTCCATTTGGACAGTCCATTTAGGCTCCACTTAACATCTGAGGGCTTTGAGCATCTCCTTGCCAAGCCCATCTGAAGCTGTCTTGTGCTAATGACAAAACTGCTGAGGGCTTTTCCCTTCCTGCTCTGCCCCTGTGTATCCCAGCAGTGCAGGACTTCCTACAAACCTTTCCCTTTCATACACAGACCTCCTACCCTCCCAGGCAACGTGGAGACATCATAGCTCCTTCCACTTGCTTTACATCAACATAAATCCTTCCCCTACTTGTGTGATGAACCAGATCAATGCAAAATTGATGCACCTCAGCAAAACTCTGCTGAGCTGACTGGGTCTCCCCCGATTTATGGCAGCTGAGACTCCAACTTGCTCTGGTTGTTCACTTGCTCCCACCCAAGGGTAGGATTTGGGTGAGTGATTGATGGTGATTCCTGACTAATGCACCTTCTTCTGCTCCAATGTCTCAGGGACGATGCTGCACAGGGAGAAAGTGTCCCCAGGCATGGTCTCCTACGTGCAATTCACCCAGGATTTGTACCGGGAAAGGCTGGACAATGCTGATCAATACAAAAACAAGATCCTGGGCTCATCTATTGTGATGGAAGGTCAGTGGATGGAGGTTCTGGCAGCTGCTCCTTGTGAATGACTGGTGGCCTTCAACCTGGCTTTGGGTTTTTTAATTTAATGCGAGACTGAGGAAGGTGAAGGGAAGGTGATTGGCACAGGAAGGGTCCACAGAGCCCCCATAACCACCTGCTCATCATTGGGGAGAAGCAAGGCAGAGAAAAACATTTATCTTCTAGAAGAGGCTGGAATGTTGTAAATGATTTTTCTTTCATCCCAGTTTCCATATGGGCCACCCCATGGAGCGCAGCCCTGCTCAATGTGGTCTCCTTGGAAATAATGTCCCAGCACAGGAACTGCTGCTGCAACCACCCGGGCTGCATTAACAGCCTGACATGGTCATGCACGTGTGAGATGCCTGTAACCTCAGCCTCAGTGAAAACAACAAAATTACTAATGACTCATTATAGAAATGTGTCATTTTTAAAATACACAGAAAATCTGAAATGTCTGCAATGGGCAACCCTGCTTTGTTGTGAGTGAGACGTTGTGAAATGTTTATCCACAGGCAGATATGCTCGATCAGGACGCACATCAAGCTGTTAACATACAGATGAGACATCTCTGGAAGGGTTGGATAGGAGATGGCGCCCCTTCAAACCACTCCCACAGGGATTTTTGGGGAAGATGATAGCATAACAGATGCGATGGTCCTCACTTAGGGGTTAAGTGGGCCATGAGTCTCTTCCCTTGTTTAGTTCCTGCTTAATGGCATGATGGAAAAGAAAATCTAGGCAGGTGGGGAAAATATATACCAGGTGACAAGTCAATGTCCAGATGGGAAGAGCACAAGATATCGTTTCCAGGTCTGCTTTGTCTGGCTTCCCTCACACATAAAAGGCTATGGAAAATAAGGGCTGGATAATCTCATCTAAAAGACCTTATCTATACCAGGGAAGCAATTTTTGCATTTTCCCTTGGCTAATCCCTTCATTGTGGTAGCTCCAGCAGGAACGCTGGAAGCACAAACAGCCGATGGAGCTCAGAAGGGGGAACACTCAGACTGCGTGATACAGGAGACAGAGACCCCCAAAAAAAGTCTTTAAATTATTTGGACTCTCTTTCACTAGACTGCTCTGTACCTGACTGGAGAAGTACCTACCAGCTGGATTTCCCACGCCGGAGAGGAGTCCATGGTGGATTATACACAGAGCAGACGAGGCCTTCTCCCGTTTTCCCTGCAGACAGCCGCCTCAACCAGTAAGGGAGAAGTGGGCCAGGGAGGAGAGGGTGGATGGTGGGAGTTGGAGGCAGGGTAAGAGTAGGGCAGGGAGGTTTTGGAGCTGGTCGGAATTGGGCGGTGTTTCTCAAGTGTATTTCTCCCTGTTCATGTCATCAAATCAGCCCAAAGGAATTCCCTCAGGGACAAATCCATTCTCAAAACGTGCTTAGCCTTTTCTTGAAAAGTTTTGCAATTGGGTTGATAAGGGTGGGGAGACAACTGCTGGGACAGCCTCATCCCTGTGGAAAGAAGGTGCTGAGATCTCTGTGGAGCTGGGGCAGGAAGCATGTTTTGTCATTTCCATGCCCAGGCTTCCCCTGGGAAAGGGCTCTCTCAAATCAAACAGGGCTGACTCATCTACACACTATGAACCAAACAGGCATAAACGGCTCCTGAGTTCTCATTTCTCACTGAAAGGCAATTCCTCCCTGCTGCCTCATGCCCCCCACCTTCCCCTAACACACATATATTTCAGCTCTGCATTGAAGATTTTGATCTGTGATCCTGGAGTTATATGTGGGCTGGAGACTGAGCCTGTGTAATGGTTGATCCAGGTGGGAGATTGATCCCAGTGACAGCCGTGTGTGTCGCAGCATCTGCGCCATTCCTGATGGAGACAGGCTGTTCCCTCTCTTCCCAGCACCAGCTGGATATGGTTTTGTTTGCTCTACACAGTCTCCTGGCTGGGAGGTCAAATGCTGCAGAAGGGGAGGCAGGTTCCTTGTCCTGGTGCAGGAAGCAGAGAATGGAGCTTCTCTCCTTCTCCCCTTCTCCGTGTTTTCTGCAGGGGCCGCTGGGTATCTGAGTATGCAGACAGCTACAGTGTTTTCTTGAAGAAGCTGGACTGGTCCACTCCAATCCCTTGTCCATGGATGCTGTCTGGGAAGGATATGCGATGGAGACCGCGATGCACACCACGATGCCCTGAGTGGTGCTAAGGTGACCATGGTAAATACCAGGATTACCCATTTTGGCCCTGAGACTTGGGATTTCAGGGACTGAGGCAGTGGGAAAAAGTATATTCAATCGTAAGACCTGGTACAAAATACTGTGAGACCTGAGATAAAATGGTAAGAGCTTTGCTGCTGGAATGTTCTTCTGAGTAGCAGCATTTGTCCCTGCTCATTGCAGGAGGGCTGGACTAGATGACCTTCAAAGGCCTGTTCCAACCCAAACCATTCTATGATTCTACAGTTTTCTGGGCTCCTAGAAAGTGGTTATCCAATCAGATCTAATTAGTGGGAAAATATTTTTCACCATGAGGGTGGTGAAACACTGTCTGGGTACAGAAGAGGGAGGGGAATGGCATGAAGATGTTCACTGGGTGATAAGACTGGGTCTGAGCAGCCTCATCTAAGCTGGCCCTGGTGGACCATGACACCTACATTATTCCATGGTTTTCTGGTTTCTTTTAGTGTGTGTTACCTATGTTGTTCTGTGATTACAGCTCTTTGGCCCTCCAAGCTGCCTGTAATATTACTCATCCAAGACCCTGAAAGCCTGGAAACCTCCTCTCTTCCAAACCATGTCTATCAGATGTGAAACGTATGGCAAAAACCTCTTTAAGTGCAAATTATCATTAAAATCTCCCAAGAACCTCAACTTTTATCATTGTCAGAAAAGGACTTTTTTGGGGGAACAGTGTGGGCTACAGAGCCAAGTCCACTTAGGCAGTTTCAATTTATGTACTTTAAAGAAAACTTGATGGTAAACTTTGTCTCTCAGCAAGAAGTATTGTGTGTTAAACAGCATTGCTTGTGTTAATTTACTCTCTAAATCTTTGTGCAATCAGGGGGTGGAAAATATCCATGTTATCCAGGGCAGTTGAGTGCCAGCCTTGCAGAACTCCTTCCCCTCGTTTGTATTTAACTCCTTTTTGCAGGGTTTGACCATCAATTTCACCTAATGCTCGGCAAGCTGGAATTGAGTTTGCCATGTCAATTTTGGAGATTTCTAGGATTTCTGAAAGGAGCAAGGCGGCTCCCAGCCTCAAGATGGCAATGGAGAGCCGCCGATCCCAGACCTGAGAAGGGCTGACAGCCCTTTTGCTGTGGCTTTAGCGGCCTGACTTTGGGTCTTCTAAATTGATGCCAGAATTGTCCTGGAGTAGATGGTGTAGAGAAACCTCTCCCTGACTCCTGAAAGGCATTCCTTTTAATGGACATCCTTGCAGTATTGAGGGATAAGCATGAGCTAAAATATCAGTATTAAAGACAGCAAATAACTTATTTTACAGTATTATCAGGCATCCCTAGATCTGCTGGTGATAGGGACTATGCAGACACAGCAGCACACTGGTCCCTGCCTCAAGGACTTTATCATCTAAGGGAATCACCTCTCCTGCTTCCTTACACTCCACAGGTATTTCAGCCCATCACCACTTACCCATGGCAAATTTTACCAATTCACTTGCTGTAGAACCTTCGGAAAGTCACATGCATGGCTGTGTTTCCCCATGGGAAGAGAAGCACTGGGGGATTTAGCAAAATGACTTCTGGCAAGGCCAAGCTCCAACCAGATGCTACAGAGAAGTAGAAGGGTCCAGTGTTTCTGCAAAGCTGCTCTGGCCTGGGACATTGCTGACCACAGCTCATGGATCCTGAGGGTGACATAGAGTATTTCCACTGGAGTTAAGTATAGTGGACTAGTGCCAATTTTGGAGGGCTGAAACAATGAAGCTACCTTTAACTTAAAATATAGGGGAAAATACTTGCTTACATCAGAGACCCCTGAGGAGACAGTTTGACTTGTTTGGGGAACGAGACCATGAGACTAGAGATGTTCTCAATGAGAAGACGTACTTTTCCACCACTTAGAATTAATCTCGTGGCATTGCTGATAGTTTTCTCTCACGAAAAAGCATCTTTATCCTACATCCTGGTGGTGCAGACAGGCTCCTCCAGCTGATTTCCACACTGCTCCCCTGTATCGTTTTGTTACGCTGGCTGGGGCTGTGTCTAGATGAAATCTCAGAGCACATATACAAGGTAAAACCACTAGGAAAAAGCATGTTGCTAAATGCTAATCAAAATGGGCAACCACGGTGGAAACAAATGTCTGAATCAGAATATACGGTTGTGCTACACCCCGTCAGGAGCACTAATGAGGATAATCAATCCGGCAGATGGATGCTGGGTTTGCTAAAGTGGTCCTTAACTGTGTGCCAGGGAGAAGGAAGGAAGTTGCTGATATTGAAGATAAATGTCCTTCCTGGGTTTTCTGGCAGCAATGCTTGCTTAGGCACTTCCCACTTTTGGAGACCAGGCTTAGAGATGTGGCTTTGGAAACCTGCTCTCACACATTTCAGTCCCTGCCCAGGATCCAGCCTGTTGTATCCCTGTCTCCTGCCATTTCTTTTCCCAGAATTACATTTATTTTCTTCCAAACATTTGTTTTTTCAGTCCTCATTGCCCCATCCCAACGTGTCTACAATGGCAGTGATTGCTGTTAATGCTTTTTTTGCCCCTCCCAACTCCCTGCTAATGGAAATGGTGATGGTCCCATGGCAGTTCAAACACACAAAAGGGCTCTCACACTGCCCCAGGGAGTCACCTCTGTGTTGTAACAGGGGACATTCATACTGCATGCAAATATATCCAGGTGACAGAAAATCAGCCTCTCTATTTCCCTGGTGTTTCCGTGATGGATTCTCTTCACGTGAGTGACACAGGGTTAACATCGAAGAGCACTGGGGTCAAAAAGAGGTGAGAAGCTCTAGCTAATACTGGCATTACCTCAACACCATTAATTTTCAGTCCTTTTTCTGCACAACCTGGGCTCACAGCGCCAGATGACGCCAGCCATGACATCAACAGGATTCAAAAAGGAATGCAGCAGGTTTTACACTAGTAGCAAAGTCCAAGAGGAAAACCCCAAAACAACAGAGAGAAACAAGTTGGGCATGAGTCAGAATGTGGCTGGTGGAGATTAGGAGATGCTTTCCAGGACCTTGTTGCCTTGTTATTGCTATGGTTGACCTGAGGCATATTTCTTCAAGGCATTTGGTGCTGCCCTGTGTCCAAAACAGAGGAACATTCCTGGATGGAGGCTGCTGTGATCCACCATTTCTCTGGTGGGAAACTCACTGGAGCCATGAGAAGGACTTCAAGTGATAGCATCCACAGAGAGTCAGAAACATGTTTCCTCTTAGGACACTCAGTTGGTGCCATCACAACCCAGTGGATGCAAAGTTTGCAGGTTTTCTCCCCAAAATACAACCTTAGGGAAAACAGGTTTTTGGTAAGGCTAAAGTGATGCTTTTTGTGTGAGTGCCGTAGTGCCATCTCCTGGGTGGAAGGGGAAATTCTCATTCTGGAAGTGAAACATGGTCCCAACACCCCTGGCTGTGCACGTTCAGTCATCAGCAGCTGGGTGTGTGCCTCCTCCTGCTAAGCTGCTAAAGAAATGTCTTCCTCATGATTCATAATGGAGATGTCTGTTGAGGGCAAAGGGTGCTCTGGGTTCATCCCTCATCATCGCCATGAATATTGAAGTCACGTTTTCCATCTTTAACTTCTTCTTTTCTATTTCCCAGTATGGAGAGCAGACTGAACCCTAAGCCTTACTTCATGCATCCTTTATGGAAATATTAATTCAAAATGATCATAGGTTGGGTAATCCAATAATGACTGGTTTTATACTTTGAGGCTTTTTAGATCTCTCCACAAATTATCTCATTATACATCAGAAGTGTAAAACTTCCTTGTTCAATAGTTTAATGAATCTCACAGTGCTGAAAGGCAGGCTAAAATATGTCTGTGACCATGCTGGTCCCCACCACAGAGCACCTACTTTACCAAGGAGTGACTGAACCCTCAAATGTATTTGATGCTGCCTGCAGCTTGCATGGGAACAGGAAAAAATTCCACTACAAGCAGCTTCATTGGAAGAGCATGATTAGGAAGACGTGGTGGTTTGTGACAGAACAGGCATAAATTTTCAGATGTAATGGGAAGCTGAATTTAGCCCAGAAGAGTCCCAAGCATCAGTGCTTGGGATTTCAGTGGTATAATGTGACTCTTAGAAGCACCTGCACTAACACTGCTTGCACACCTTCACTGCCCTGCAAACAGTGTTGGTCATGAATGCTACCACTTCTTGGAAGGTTGCAAGGACATTCAAGGGCTGATCCTCAGCCCATCACTGAGCAATCGCCTTTTCCTCTTGTTTTGGACAAAATTCTTCCCATGGCTACCACCCAACCCACAATTATGCAATAAATCATCCAGCATATGCTTATTGTTAATAGAGCAACAGTTAAGGTTGTAAATCCACTGTTTCCTGCAGCCAGGTCCCCTCTGGTCAGCCCTGACCACGGCTCAGCAACCAACCTGAGCAGAAATTATAAGCAAAGGGAAAGAACTTGCCAATTAATATATTTCACCAAACTATGATTTTTGTCAAGGGATGATGATAAAACAACTCTTTTTGAATAATACAGTTTTAATGAAACTTTCTTGGACAAATGATAGAGTCCAAAACAGATGGAGAGAAAGAGAGAGGAGAAGCATAAAAGGTTTATTGTGTCGACGTGGCAGTCCAGAACAAAAGCAACTGCCAACTACTACAGCCCATTTCCCTAAAATCAAGTCTTTTGCTTTCCAACCAGCCTCAACTGGCCTCATGCCTGTTTCCATGCTATTTCTGTGTGGTATCTCAGGTGCTGTCAGTGTTTGGGACCACATCTGCCAGGCATGAATGTGGGACACCACCTTTACAGAAATTCATAAGCACTTAGATGATCTACACTGCCTTTTTTTGGGCTTGCTTAGATGAAGAGAGTTTCTTTGACTGGGTTAAAAATGACATGAATCACCCAGCAGAAAATGAAAGGGGATGTATTCCTGAGCTGTGATGACTCCATTTCTGGTATACAGATCTGCCTGATGCTGCCGCCAGACAAACGTGAGTTTGCAGTTATAAATGACCAACTGCCTGGCCTGTGCTCTGCTCAGGGGCAGGTACCAAAAGCTTTGTCTCAGTCCTTGTTCTTTTGTGAGGAAACACACGTGCCTGCTGTTGGGCTTGGCACTGGCACCTCCATGTGCCTCGTGGTCAGCTTGCTTGCTGCTTGACGGATTTGCTTCCATCAGGTGCAAACTATCCTGGTAAAACTTGGAGTTTTCCACTGATACTATTTTTTTTCTTAAATTACAAGCAACATATTCTGTAAGACATTTTGATTTTGCCCGTATTTTTCAGTTCTCCTTCGATGAGTTCAAAGCAAAATGTTTCATCCCAAGCCTGGGCTGACCCCTCCATGTTTTACTTTCCTCTTTAGATATTTGGTCACCAGACCGTCAGAAAACTGTCTTTTGGGTGGCTTGAGCCTTCCCTTTACTTTGCAGGTCATTCCTGGTGCAGAGGACCATCTCAGGTATGGTGGGATTATGTGGCCTTTCTAGACCTAAGCATTGATGCTCTCACAGTGAAGAGTGGTGCCATCCAGCCAGGCCTGTCCTCCAAAGCAGGAGTCAGTCTTACATGGAACTCAACCAATATGAAACATTTCCCTTTTTTTTTAACATTGTTAAATGGAAACATGCTATAATATTTGGAGACATCCAGCTGTATGTGTCACTCAGCGGTAAAATGAGATGCCAGAGCAGTAGGAAAAAATAAGTAGGTTTTAATTCTCTGCAGGCTGGATATCAAGGGAGAATATTCCCACAGATGATACATGGCTTCTGGGTGGGTTGCTGATAATGAGCCAATTAATTAAACAGGTCAGCAGGGCAAACAGTCACATCAGAAAGCTCCTGCTCTAATCAACACGTGAGAGCCTTCCAGCCTGGAAGCTGCTCCTTCCTCTGCCAGCTGCTCCTGGTTTCCATCACCGTTCACACTGTGAGATTCCACTGTATTTATCCAAGGAATGTGCATATATAGAAGACATAAATAATTACAAAAAGTTAAAACAAGCACTTCAGTGTTTTATTTCAGTCATACAGTCTCAAGTGTCACATCAAAGAGCAGATACATGCTGAGATGTTCCACCTGTATAATTACCTACACCTTCTTCAATTCAGCTGTGACACTTCCTAGCAAAAAAACCTAATTTACCTGGAGGGCCAGATCAGCTGCATTGCACCACACGTGACAGAAGGGTTCCCAAAATCAGATTTAATTTCTTACTGTGGCATGATCACCCCTGTGCATTCCTGCGGGGACTGGTGGGTTGACATACCCTGAAAACTGCATCCAAAGGCTACTAAATTCCCTGGAAAGATTTCTCCTAGTTTTGACGGGCTCAGAATTTTTAGCAAATAAGTAAAAAATTTTAAAAATTAAAATTAATAAAAATCAGTGAGAGGAGCCCCCACCACAGCTCTTTGCAGTCCCAAAGCTAAAAGTGCTAACCTTCCTCATTGCCCTTCCCTGCCATGGTTCCTGCAGTTGTTCCATCTCCCTCTAATAAACCAAATAAACCCAATTTTGCTGCTACAAATATCAGCCTGCAGGCTTTATGCTAACTGAGCCTTGCACTGGCTTTGCAAGACACTGGTGCTGAGTGAGGCTTGTTCACAGACTGGTGCTGGACATGATGGAGCAGTAGAGATGAGTTAATAACAGAACCCTCAAAAATAGGGGCACTGGTTCAAAACAGAGCCCTGTACCTGTGAACACTTCACTGAGGACGCTGGAGAAGTACAGCCTTGAGAACTGGGAAACATATGTTTCAAACCTAGCAAAGAAATCAAGAAGTGGTGAAACAGAAGGAAAACAGTTTAGCAGCAACTGGTGTGCTTGGGGAATAAGATGCTCTCTGAGTCTGTGCAGCACTTGGGGGCTGCCTAGAGGCTCTGATATCTTATATAAGAGCAAGACCTTGAGCTTGGAGGAGGCTGAGAGGCTCATCAAAGGGGATGAAGGTCCCTGTGGGGTCATTGGGGCAGCAAACACACTGCCTGCCCCAGGGACACTGATGTTTCAAGGAGCTTTTGGTGTATGGGAGGATGATGGAGGACTTGGTGTGGTGGGACATGTGCCTGGATGGTGATGAAACCATTACTTAGATCAGTGTTATTTGTACCTACCTTGAAATCCAGGCACATATAGGGAATGGTGTGTGTTCAGCAGCCATGCTGCTTGTATCAGTTTCCTGTTTGCCTGTTATATAATATAAATGGTTTTTGTTCCAAATGGAGCTGTGCAGCCAGCTGGAGAAATGCCAGCTCTGATGCTCTGGCTTTTCATACAATTCTTTCTGATTCCAATATTGTTTTTGCATGAAAAACATCAAATCAAGCATTTCTGCAATCCTTGGACGTCATCCAACTCCAGTCCTCCCTGAAGGTCACACTGGTGAGACATGAAGGAGAAGACCATACAGAGTTCCTCTGTTGACTAAGAAAGGGGTGGGGGCTTAGGAGAAAAGGGTTGTGGTGTGGATATGTGGGATGGAGAACAATTTGGAGATCCCCAGGCAGAAAGGAATGACTGCAGGTTGTGGGAACCAGATAATTCTGGTTGGGAATGGGGTGTAGAATGTCAGGTGAGTGTGAGGATGGGTTGTTTTGTGGTTTGGGGAGCAAATTGCTATAGAAGTTTGGGAATAGTCTTTGAACTGGAATCAGGTCTTTTCCTTTCACTGGCACATTCCCAGCTTTTAAAGAGGACAGGAAAACAAAGGAACTGTAGCAAAGACAATACTTTTAGAAAATGATAATCCTCTTTTTCCGTTCATTTTGGACCTAATTTGATCACCCCCCTTTCCAGGGCAGAGTCAGCAGTCCCTATAGTCAGCGTCATCCTAACCATGCTTGCACATGATGTTGGGTAAAATCCACCTGAATTTTAATGTGGTTTTGTGGCCAAAACAGTTTTTCATCCTGAATGAACACTGCATTAAAGGGGACTCTCTCTTCCCCCCCTATTTCACCTCTGGAAAGGAGAGGAAAAGTTCCTGAGTGTGAGTCCCAGATTCCCAGGCCTGCAGCTGCTGGGGAAGCACTGACTGGGTGGATTTGGGATGCTCTTGAAGATGGGACTTGCATGACAGGAGAGAAATCTCAGGGGCTGGAGATTAAACTCTCCCTCTGAGTCACCTCAGCTCTGCAATGCAGGTGCTTGCCTGTCACTGTATTCCTCACTGTTTTGACCACTATTCTGGGGACGACCAATGTCTGAGTCACCCCTCATAAAGCTGCTCATGGATTCACATTTTCCCCGTTTACTGCACATCCTGTAATAGATGTTTTCCTATTCAAGAACTGTTTGGGTTTTTTTTTTTCCTCATTGGAGGTGGCAGAAACCCACTCCTCTGTCCCTTAGTCACTCAAAACTTTGACCAATATGAATAATCAGTAGTCTTGTCTGAAACAGTGAAAACTGTTGAGTCTTTTTGTTTGTTTTTACTTTATGGTTTCCACATTTAAACAGACTGTGGAGAAGGGGTTTAAAAGAAATCCTGAAGGCACTTCTATGATGCTAAATGAGATGGTCAGGGAAATCAGCTGAAGCACTGGAACACGGTGGTCCACATAACTGAATTAATGGCTTAGTCCAGGACTCTGCAGGACAAACCTGCTGTAAAGGATAAGTGACAGTACATGTGGATGAGAGCCACTTCTGACTGCTCAGCTTTGTGGCCAGGGTTTGGTCTTGACCACTTTTGACTTAGCACTGTGTGTATATACATTTGTGTGCATGTATGTGTATGCATGTCTGTGTCTCAGCCTAATTACAGGCACAACACTGTGTTTGCAGGAAAAACAGCATGTGCACCCCACGCTCCAGATGTCCCAAGTGTCCAAGTTACAGCTCCTCTTAATCAATTCCTTGTGCATCACACCACACCTCCCTCACACAGTCCCCATCTGCCATTCATCCATCACAAATCATTCATTGATACAACTCTTTTACCCACTTGTTCAACACCCAGGCAAGCTCCAGGAAGAATTCAGCTTTGGGAGTTCAAGTTTTAATGCCACAGTCGGAATTGTCTGGCTGCACACCTTCCTCTACACAGTACTGTGAGCTAACCTTTGCTTGTCTTGTGATACTTTACAGACATTTATTGAGAGATATTAAAAAATGATAAATATTCTTCTCTTGAGCCTACGTCAGGTGCCATCATCATGTAGTTTTTCTGGCAGCAAAGATTCTGCAGAGAGCTGAGAATGGGTGGTTACACGCCTGACACAGCATGGGAAGGAGCATATTCAGCTGCCAGATCACAAATGGTGAGTGGTGATATCCATTAACACAGAAACATCCCGGTGGTGCCTGCATGCCCCTCACCTCCAGGTCAGCACTAATTGCATTGCCGGGCTTGGCCACACAGCACAACACGCTGTGACAACTAACAGCACTTTTCTTGTGAAGAAAGCTCATAGACTCAACCAGCTGAATATAAATCTCCATTGGCAACTCATGAAATCTGCATTTTTCCCTCCCATCCTGTGTCCGGGAATACAGCACTGATGCTCTGTGAAAGCCTATTATGGGTAAGTGGGAACTCTGCAGTTATAAAACAGAGCAGGCTCTTTCTTCAGTCAATTTATTGTGCCAAGTGCAAAACGAAGCTTCAGCTTTTCATGTTGTGAACCAAATATTAAACCCCCAGGGTCTGGGTTTGTTTCATGAGGCTGCCATGTGGCACTGGGTAACAAGAGTATTGGTTTGGTCTAACACTGAGCTGGGAACTTCTGTGCAGCTCAGATAACTTTATTCTCAGACCCTTTCTGACCTTCAGACTAATTCATATTGCAGAAGCACTGGCTCCCAGCTGTGGACCACTGATGGCTACCAACACAGGTGTGTTTCACTGCTGGGGGGGTTTACCTTCTCAGAATTGCACTGTAGCAGTGACAAATGGGCACAGCAGCAGCAGTTGGAGTCACCACTTGGAGACTCACAGGGCACAGTGCGAGAACCAGTATGGCCATATTTCTCACTGGGGACTTTGGCTTATACCAGGAGTCTCAAAAACACCTTTGAGACAGGTGAGAGCACTGTAAGTAGGCTTAAAACCTTCTTTCATCCCTATTCAGACTCATGCCTTGTTTTCTTTGAGCCCTGGGTGGGCTCAGAAAACTGTGGGTCAGTCCTGGTGTGCAGATACCCATTGTTTTTGTGAACAGATCTCTGAGTGACTACAGGAGCCCTGCAGACTCCAGCAGATTCCTCCCCCATGTTTGTTCATGCCCAGCTGACATCCCAACTGACCACACTTGGCAGGCACCGTCAGATGCATTTGCTAAAGGATTCCTGCAGGTAAAAAGGAAAACAAACCTCTGATTTTGCTTTATCAACGCTGAAAAAGTGTTTTCTAAAGGGGGGTCACTTCCCAAAGTGAGTTAGAGGCCAATGTCTATGCCATAAAGGGATTCAAGTACACAAGTCCCAGTTATGGCTTTACTAGGCAGTACTGGAAGTCCACGTGTTCCCTATGTTTTTGGTAGGAAAGGTCTTTAGGCAGTTGACCATTTGACAAAAAAAGAGGATCCTAGTAGTTCTTCAGGGATGATCCAAGTCCATCTATAATTCACATTTGGGTTATCATTTGGGACTGATGACCTTTCAAACAGGACCTGGCCTTGTGAACACTTGCTGAGAAGGCAGAGGCTGGGAACCAGGCTGGGGTGGGAGAAGCTGCCCAAGCCCTTCTGCTCTGCTGCAGTTCCTCTCCACACTGAGTTCCCACCAGTCTTCAGGACTGGCAGAGACCAGAGGGCCAGAAGCTTACAAACCACTGGAAAATTCCTCAGTATGGCAGGAAGGTGCTCTTTGAGGAAGGTGGACAGAAATGCTCAGAGCATCCACCTTACAGTATCATTATCCTCTTTGGACACTCATCTGCCTGGGTTTGGTGCCTTCAACCCCACCACAATGCAAAGGGAAAACTGGGAATGTTGGAAACATGATCCAGAAAACAGTGGAATGGGAAAGCTGCTGTGTGAGGCAGTGTTGAGCCCAGCTCTCCCATGGGAAATCAGGTAACTCCCCCCATTTTCATGGGCAAAAAGAAATTTCTCTTCTTCATGACCTTTTCCTTGTAGCTCAGCCCTGGGATCTGGTGGTGAGGGCCATGGTTGAGAGGAGGTGACTCTTAGACAGCTTTGGAAGAGCATCTGAAAAGATAACTCTGTTCATTTGCTCACTAAAACTAGTTTCTACCTGCTATCAGATTAAAAAAACATAAACAAAACAAACATTTGTTTCTCAGTTCAATAAAATAAAAATAAAATTCTTTGTAGTTTGCTGACTTGAAAAAGGTAACAGTGGTCCCCTATTTCAAGGAACAAAGAATGATGAATAACAAGAATCTAAATCTTTAAAGAGCAAACAGGCTTTTTTTTCTTAAACACTAGAGCTAGAAGTGTAAATTTAAAATCCAAGCACTAAGTGGAAGCAGGCTATTTTTCATGTGTCAAAGTTTGAAATGAAAAATATTGATTGGCTCCCGCCTCATTTTTTTTAATTCCACATTTATCCTTGATAGGGATGAGGGCAAATTACGGAAAAAAGGATGCCACTTCAGAAGAAACAGGACGTGTGACATCATAACTGGTAACCCATAAATTATAACAGGGAGAATTGCTGCTTGTTTAATCTCAGACTCAAAGCCAATCAATACATTTTCTAGCTTGCACTGATGGAAGTTCACAGTCTCCTGGGTACCTTGGTAGCACGTTTTGGGTGAGCATTGACTCTGCTGCTAAATCTCCACCTCTGAGGACCCACTTCTGCCTCTGCAGAAACATATTTTCATTATTTTATGCTACACCACAAGCCAGTGAAGAGGTGCTGCTAGGTAACTCCAGCTAAGGAGTTTAGAAGATCTTCAGAGAAAGACATCTTTCTTCTTTGAAAAGATATGAATGCTGAATTTTCCCTTTATTGCTTTCCTATAGTTTTGGTCTTACAGAAAAGCAATTTCACCTGAGAATCACCTGAGACTAATGTATCTTCATAAAATATTCCTGTCTTCACTTTGGAGATGGTTGTTTTTCGCTGTACATGATTTGTTTTTCAACCAAACTAAAAATATTTTTGCATTTTTGGTGGGATTTTTCATTTTCTAACAAAACACATCAGCAGCCCTACATGCAATCAGGTTTGTGAAGATTCCAAATAAGTTTCCCCGATACCAAGCATGAAAAACTGGATTTCAGACTCATCCTGCTAACAGCAATGTTTTCTGTATCCTGCTGTCCCTCTCTTATTGGATTTTAGGTGTTTTTGGTAAACACAAAGCAATAAGTACATCAAAGTTGTTTGGTTTTTTTTTAGTATCAACACCATCAGCCACCTCTTCTGGACACCAAGTATTTAAGTACCCTCTCAAGACATTGCACAAAGGAGACTCTATAACACTTTATGTTATTTTATCTTTTTTTTTTTGCCTCTCTTCAGGCATTTTTTGCCAGTCTCTCTCCGATTTTTGAGACCAGTTCCTTTAAAACATGTATTATCATTCAAGTGGCGGAGGATGCTGGTGCAGATCAATTACTGCACACGCTCCTGCTTTAACAGAATTGCACATATTGGCCTTGCAACCCACAGAAGCACGGAGCCCACAAATGAGATGCTGCTTATTTTTGAAATGGCAGCATTTCTATCACAGGAACCTGGGGAATATGGTCAATACATAAATCAGCACATAGGGAAAAAGAAATTTGAGTTGCAAGGTTCTGCTCCGAGACCTTCAATTTCATGAGTCATGAGGTTCACAAGCAAAGGTTAAAAATGTTCTTGGGCTGCCAAACTCCAATGACTGCTGGGTCTCTGAAAAAAAAAAAAAAAAAGGAAGAAATTTAATATGCAAGATTCTTCTCCTAATGCATGTTTAATTAAAAACTTAATTGGTTTGAGCTAAGTGTTTCTGAACTCTGGTAAAGTAAATGAATATTTAAAGCTCCCTTGGGGCCATGATGACAAGCACTAGCCAGAAAAAATAGGATTTTGTTTTACCAAAAAATGAAGGTTTTAACACGACACGATGTAGCACCAGGACCTGTCAGGCAGCCAAAAGTCTGAAATGGGCAGTGGGGGGGAAACCTAATATTGCAGGGGTTTTTTCTCTTGCCAGAAACTCAGTTTTGTTTTCTGTTTTCCAACAAGTGTTTCTTATGGTTTTGTTTGTTTGTTTGTTTTTTCAAAAATTTTTTGGTTTTGTTTTGTTTTGGGTTTTTTTGTTGTTTTTGGGTGGGGTTTTGTGTTTTTTGGGGGGAGGCAGGAAATAGGGGGTCAGCAGGTGTTGAGGAGGTTTTTGTGTAATATTTTTTCTTCTATTTAATGGAGTAGCATTTCTCAGGCAGTCACCTCACTGGAAAGAGCTAAAATTGCTCTAATTAGAGCAGCCTTTTGGGACATTTCTGGATGTTCATTAAAAAAAGAGACAGCACACAGTAGTCTTCATTAATACTCCATGCAACATGAACTATAGAAAAGAAAAAAGGAAAAGCCATTGTCAGAAAAAAATATCTTCAGATCCCTCTTAACCTTCTGCAATAATCTACATAAAATGTCTGACAGCCTAAGAGCTGATGACCCATCAAAGGAACCCATTCACCAGGATGAAGCTTTTTGTTCAGACATGTTGTGGCTGCTCCATCCCTGGCAGTGTTCAAGGCCAGGTTGGATGGGACTTGGAGCAATCTGGTCCAGTGGAAGGTGTCCCTGCCCATGGCAGGGGGGTGGAACTCAATGACCTTTAAGGTCCCCTCCAAACCAGGCTTTTCTGTGATGCTATGATTCTATGAAATGCAGGATTCTGTGTTCTGTGACTTTGACTTGCAGCTAAATCTCTTCTGGGTTTTCCACACAAACCTCAGACATTTGGGGACCACTCAGCAGAGGTCAGACAACAAGGATGGTCACCTTTGGGAAGGTGCACAGAGAAGAGGACAGAGACCCTTCCCCACAGTCAGAGCCAAAAAGCTGGAGCTCTGCTTCTTGCAGTGTGTGATTTTAGCACATCAGAAGCTGAAGTCACCTATCACCTCATCTTCCTCTGTTGGCTCATCCCCATGCTGCAGGAAGGTACTTATCCCTCAGAATTAATGAAGCAGAGAATGTAAAATGCTTTAATTCAGTGTCTGACATGAGAAGGGCTCAGATCCTCCCTTGGATGCTTTGGGGACATGCCCATTTCTTAGAACATCAGATCTGAAGCTGGCAGCATCCTACCCCTGGTTATGTAGCTTGTGAAGTCTTTGCTGTCTGTGGTGATAGCTTCAGCTCAGGTCATTTCCTCATTTTATTCCTGGTATAATTCTCATCCCTCAGAGCCAAAGGACTCTTCTTCAGCCATGGTTTTAATGGATAAGCACTAAATTTTTTACTACGAGTTTCTGTAAAATGCAGCCACTTTCCAGTCAGATTGCCCAAGGACTCCTAGAGATGCTTTGCCAGCTGTGCCAAGCAAACCAGTGGATGGTGGGATGAGAAGGTTTCCTCAGCCCTCTTACTGGGTTGCTTTGTACCTCCTGAATGAAGGGACCCAGGAAAGCTTCTCCTGCTCCTCAGACATTTTGCCACATACTTGAGCTCCTGAGGTGGCCACTGAGCTCAAAAGGACATTTATAGGAACATCTGAAAAAAATAAGAGGAAATAAACTCCCACTGGATGAACCCACATCCCATCAGTGACAGAGGTACTGCAGATCTCCTCTGATTTGAATCCATGTCTCTGTGCTACCTTGGCATGAGGCAGTGAATGAAAAGTACCTCAGGTGTGTATGCTGTCTAGATAAAGGAACGAAAAGTCCTGCTTAACTCACTCTCAAACAGAAAAGAGCTGAGAAAATCTTTAAATTGCAATAGAAGGGAGAAAAGTATTGCTTAACTCACTCTCAAATAGAAGAGAGCCAAGAAAATGTTTCTGAAATTGCTTTATTGAGATACGATGCAGAGAGCAAAGCTTTGCTTCAGGTGGTGTTCACAGTCAGACCCAAACAGGACAGTGCCTCCCACCAGTGTCCTGGTGAGCCTGAAGGTCACTCTGACCTTAATCTGCTTTTTGTGGATGTACCTGATCTGGGAAATTCTAGCTTTGTGGCTATGGATAGTGTCAGATCTAAAGGGGTGAATGGCAACTTCATCATTAAAGTCAGAAAAACATAGTTTTACAAAGGAAATAAAATGTGTCAGAACATCTTATAACCTGTGTTCTTGTTTGTATATGGTTCCTTTTCTATGTCCAGATTTTATTTCCTTACCTTGATTAAAACTGACTCAGTCAAGCTGCTAACATAAATAGGCTGGATACCAATGCTTTGAATCCAACCTATATTTATCTGGCATAAACTATATTTGTCCAGCAAAAGTCAGTGTCAAATAAACAAATGTGGCCTGGCTTGCATGAAGACAGACATGAAAAATGGAATAACCAAAAAAAAAAAGGTTTAGTATTCTAGATTAGGCAACGGGAAGCAGATAATTATTGGTAAAAGAGGTCTTTGGGGGTCCTTAGAAGTCAAGCCTGACACGGCTGTCAACAGAAATAAATTTTCAGACTTTGTTCATAAGTTACTGGCTAGATAAAGCAATTAGTTCCATAGTTCCACACCGAGAGAGCACCTGGTGCATTGCTTTATGTGAATGCTTGGGAGAGAATTACTGAGCTGGGATATCAGGGGGAAAGGGGGAAAAAAACAAATATGAGAAAGCAATGAAATGATACAGAGATCTGCTGGGTGGACACGATTCTGGCAAGGCAATGTGCACTCACTCTCACCCCCTGCCCCCAATTTCTGTTGTCCTCATCAATTATGTTATTTTTCATTCCCTTCCTCACTCTCTCTATATCTGTTCCTGGAAAGGACAAGGTTTTGATGAGAAGGATTTTTGTCCTGCCCCTGAAGGGCCATGTAATCCAGCTCAAAGTAGTTCATCATTTTATCAGACAAGATGTAATTTTCCTCTATTCAACCTCTTCTATATCATGACCTATCAAATGAATCTCCCTCTCTCCTGTTCCTTCTGAGAGCCAGCAGATGCAATTGTGAGGTGGCAGAGGGCACAGCTGGGCACAGCTGGGCATCCCCAGCACAGATGCCAGGAGCTGCTGGCAGGAACACAGGCCTTTAACAACCTACCAACATGTGAAATGATTCTTGCTGCCCTCCGAACTGTTTCATTTTTTCATCTGCCTTCCTTGGTTTTGTATTTATATTCTAGCCCTTCTCTTGCCATCCAGATTTAATGACCAATAATATTCACACATTATGCAAAATCAAAAATCCTTGGAGTATAATACATAATTTCCAGCACATGCTTCTTTAATCTCCCTGAGGCTCACTTATCTTTGGAAGAAAGCACCATTTCCAGAGTTTAATTTCCCATCACAGTGAAGCAGCATGTTTCTCATCCTGCCAGTTCAAACACATCCTCATTTCTACAAACACTTCCATAGACATTCGGATCAGGTGTGTGTTTTCAGCACAATTATCCCACAATTCCTGGTGGAACAGCAATGCTTTGACTTCTCTGATCAGCTTTCCACCCATGGAGCTGTGAGGCATATTGCAGCATCAGTTAAGCTTAAAAAGACAAGTGATATGTGCTTTTACATGCAAATGTTCTATGGATATGTCATCACCACGTTACTGAAGTTAGTAAAAGGTTTTTCTATACTGGCAAGGGAGTTATGTTATACAGCTCTAAAATACTTTGTAACTGTAATTGTCGTTTTATTGACAGGTACTGGAAGGAGGGATCATGTTCTTAAAAAAAAAAAAAAGCACCTTCCACTAGATCAGGCTGCACAAAGTCCCATCCAGCCTGGCCTTGAGTACTGCCAGGGATGGGGCATCCAGAATTTCCTGCAAAAAACTGTTTGTAGTTCAGGCCTTAAGGCTTGTAAATAATTTTTAGCTCCTCAAGTGAAAATCCATACTAAAATGTGAAATATTAACCTTGCCAGGCGACATTTTATCCTTCAGCTAACGAATCACATCAGTAAACAAGTCTCTCCTGGATTCAAGATGAAATGCCTTGGGGAAAAAAGACTATTAATGTGCTGTTACTGTGCTCTTCAGCATAAGGTAGTCTACATTGTGTTTGTATTTATGTCCATTCCACTTGATCTGGGTAGGAAGGGATAAGATTTGAAAGGTTATATCCAATTAAAGATAAAAATAAGCCACAGATATATTTGCCCAATGGCAAAAACATGATGCAGCTTTTTGTAGAGAAGAGCACATCTCAGTGCAGCGTAGGATGGTCTGAGATATTGACAGTCAGAGCCCAGCTCTTCTCCTGCGCACAATTTCCCTGTCCACCTGAGTATTTCTTTGTGATTTGTCATTTCCTACCGAGAATCTTTTCTGAAGATCAGGCACCACCACCCTGACGTCACCCAGCGAGATAAAGTCTGTGCTCCAGGCTCGTCAGAAGGAGCCGTCGGAGTGGAAACACACACATTTCACAGCTCAGCAGCAAGACTTGGCTCCAGTCACGCCAGGAAATGCTGTGCATGTGAATGAGACTCAGCACTGTGCTCTGGGGATGGCACATTAAACAGTGAGAAAAACATTTTCCAATGGGATTGTAAAATTGAAATGAGACTGGCTCTTGCTGGAAATGACAGGTCCTGGCATCAGTGCCGTGGAATCTGAGGAAGAGCGTTTAAGAAACTCTGTGTTTCAGAAGTACACTGCCCATCTCGCTATGGAAGGATGAGTTTCTTCAAAATTCTCCAGGATTTCAGAAGTAACTTTGACTTTTTAAAAAAGTTACCTATTTATTAAAGCCTATCTACAGCAGATTCATCATGTCTGATGTTGTGAGACTGAGACTTAGTCTTTTGATCCCATCTTCTACTCAGCCCAGTGCATTTTTCTTTGGCTCTGGTCTGCTCTGACATGTTTAGAATTACAGAATCACAGAATGTTTTGGGTTGGAAGGGACCTTAAAGATCAGCCAGTTCCAGCCCCTCTGTCATAGGCAAGGACACCTTCCACTAGACCAGGTTGTTCCAAGCCCCATCCAACCTGGCCTTGAACACTTCCAGGGATGAGGCATCCACAGCTTTTCCAGTCAATCTGTTCCAGTGCCTCACCACTCTCACAGTAAAGAATTTCTTCCTAATATCTAATCTAAACCTACACTGTGTCAGTTTGAAACTGTTCCTCCTTGTCCTGTCATTCCATGTCCTTGTAAATAGTCCCTCTTCTCCTGTAGCCGCTTTAGACCCTGGAAGTGGCTCTAATGTCTCCCTGGAGCCTTCTCTTCTCCAGGCTGAACAACCCCAGCTCACCCAGCCTGTCTCCAGAGCAGAGGTGCTCAGGTCTTCTGATCATCTTCATGGACTCCTCTGAACTTGTTCCAACCAGTCCATGTCCTGCTTGTATTGGAGGTCTCAGAGCTGGACACAGCACTGCAGGGTGGGCCTCGATACCTGTTGTAGTCCCAGGGCAGAGATGAAGCTGTGCTGTGATAACCAGAAGGACCCTGGTCTTCCACTGAGGTTTGTGAGGAAGTAAAATGCATTTACTGCACGGCACTTTGTGGCCATGTGAGAGGGGGCATCCCAGTGAGGATGTCTGGGGTATCACCATGGTGTACTGGAGACCCTCCTCTGCATCACCTGGTCCAGAGCAGAGCTTCCAGGCAACAGCCTTGCTGCTGCATGGGAGGTGCCCATGAAGATGTAATCCAGAGAGGGATCTACTTTTTTCTTTAAAACAGGAAGCCCAAATGATGGTTTAACATCCCTTTATTTTAGGTGCAAAGCTACATTTGAATTTCTAGACTAAAATTTGAATTCCTGGACAGCCTGATTAAGGCAGAGCAACCCCAGAGAAGCTCTCAGCTTGTGTCTGTGGTAAAAATGTAGCTCGCAGTCCCATCCACAGTGCTTCCTGAGGTTTATCCAGGGCCAGAAGTTCAAGCTGTGATAGCAAAGGTTCAGTAGGAGCAAGCTTTGGCTTTGGTTTCTGTGGTTGCTACAGTAAGAGAGCGCATGAGAAGAAAGCAATTCCCAGGGAATGGTGGTGTTCAAGACATTGTTCTTCTTGGGCGTTGCAAAATGTGGGTGTCTCATCTTCCACTCGGCCAATGGTTTGTTTCTTCATCTCTTCTGGGATGCACAAACAGTATCACCCTGCGATGGGGAGCTTTGCTGAAGGCACTGGATTGTCCTTTAGTGGCTTATCTTCTGCAATGTTTCCAGCATGCAATAATCCCAGATGCCTGGTGAAATCTTCCTCCCATCTTCTCCCAATTACTCAGCCTAATCCTTTCCAGTCTGTAATCGAGCCAAGCAGCCTTGAGAGACACTAATGTGTTTTGTGATTGTAGTTTGCTTGCCAGCGTTTATGACATTTGGAAAGACAGTGGTGAGTCATGCGAGACAAATGGTTAGTGCCTTCTATTTTTTTATGTACGTATATAATTAGATTTTTCAGCACAAGAGAAAACAGCCTCTGTCCACCTTGTCAGAAGAACAATAAAAAAGGAAAAGAAAATTTTCTTTGGCAACTTTTTGCAGGCTGACAAGTGGTTTTGAGGATAAGATTCTTAGATGGCTTTTTTTCTTTCAGAGCTACACAATAATTTCAGCGCTGTTGCTAGAAATACATAACAGAGCCAGGAAACATAATTGTTGGAAGCAAGTAAAACATGGCAGCTATTCAAATAGATACTCTGTCCTGATACAGTGTGTAGGACATACTGACTTTTTTCCTCCAGTGGTTTTGTGTGTGGGCATTTAGTGCTCTCCTCCCTCTCAGGACACATTTTTGTGTATCACTCTGCCCACTGGTGTCTTTTCTTCCAAGGTTAACAAAAGCCTTTGCATCTGCCCTTGGTGGTCTCTGCAACAGATCTCTAGTGTCTACTCAGTGGAATTGCTGACTAGATTTATCATTTTCTCCCTCCCTCACATCTGACGTGGTCTAACAGATAACACGCAGAACCAGGGTTTTTGTTTCAGACCATGACGTTGAGTCATTATGCTGTTTTTGGCAGGCAGTGAAGGCTTAAAAAATGTCCACTCACTTCTGATGACTCAGTTTAAGCATCTTCATACCTCTTGGGCTTGAATTTTCCGATGGTCTTTGAGAACTCAAAGAACACACAAGGCTTAGTTGCACAACCCCACTGCAAACCCAGCCAAGGCATCCCAATCTGGGTGCTGAGGAACGGAGGTGGCCATAATTAGGGAGCACTTTGGGGAATGTTGGTCTTACTCACCAGGTTTCGGTTGATTCCTTATTAACATAAGGGTAAAAATACCAAGGCTCCTTCCTGACAATGGGCTTCTGTTTGCACAACACAGGGATGCTCAGTGAAAGTGCTGCGGTGTAAACAAGGGCAGGGAGCGTGCCCACGTTGAAACCCTGACCATCTGATAACTGGGACATGCCCTACACATGCAAAAACATTTTGCTTAGAAGTACCATCAAATTTCTGGAGAAATTTCCCACACAAATAAAAGGCATCTGCCCAACAGCTACAAAGAGATAAACAAGCCACTTCAGAGATGTGAACAAGCAATTTCGTGAGAACACGCAGCAGATGCGTGCACAGTCCAGTGCAAGCTATCCAAAGTTCCCAGGGAGTGTCCTGATGTCTAACAGCTGGTACTACTGTAAAAATCATTATTGCTTTCAAGAAAACTCAGGGATAGTTTCCTGACAGCCTTATATATCTGCGTGTGAACTATAGGATACCTCAAGCACAGCTATGGCTGTTATATTATCAGCCAGTGCAAAAGGACTGTAATCTGGCAGCATCAAATCTATTATCCCTCTACAGAATGAACTGCCCAAGGTCTTCCCATGGAGTGATGAAGATTCAGCTGGAGCTGCTCACTGCTGTGTGGAGGAACACCAGAGTGTGACTGAAATGAAGCCACAACGAAAGACTCAAACATTCAAGGGCATTCAGGAGCCGCCGCTGTTGCAAGTCACAAGGCAGAGATATGCCATGTCTGTTTCTGAACATGCTTTTACAGCTTATGAGCCTCAAACGCTTCACTAGCTCAAGGGTCCATCCATAATAGAGCAGAATTTGGACACTAACCTCCATATATCAATTAAGTCAGTTAAGTACCTACAGACCTGCAGCTGAGGGTTTATGAGCTGAGGTAAGGAGTGAGCGACCACAGCTCCATCTGGTAACCACACTTTGCTTGTTGGTACCAATGAGAAACTCATGTAGAATGACAGAAAAAACGGATTTTGAAACTCATTTTCATCATGAAACAGCTACCAAGGGATACACTGTCCTCTCAAATGAGTCAGGCAGTCTGTACCTCAGCAGTCCCCCTGCAAACCAGCCCTCTGCACCGCCCTGATCTCTGCCACAGCTGGCCAGTCCTGCTCTCTGTCAGAGACTACATCCACATCCTGAACTCCAGGAAAGACTGGGCTGAGTCTGCACTTGGGTCGAGATGCCTGCCACATTTTACAGTTTGGGTTTTGAAGAGATAAATTATGATTGCTCTTCTTCCTCCCCAAGTGGGACTAATCCGATGATCCAAAATTGCCTGTAACTGTATATCCATCTTCCTGCCTTGAATTAATGGATGATGTGAAAATAAATTCTGGTAAATTCTCTCCTGGGCTCCAGTAATTCCCATGGATTTTGCTAAGAATGTTTTGGGTCTTTCCGGTTCCCTTGAAAATCGGGAATATGCTGATTTTTCAACAGAGTGACACAGGCTGCAGTTCAGCTGAGGCACACACAGAGACGTGGAGGTATTTGCACAGTTAAAAGTGTATCCAGAGAAACATTGCTGGAAGGCAAATGTGGAAGGCAATAGGAATACCCGTACTATTTATTTCCAGAATATACATTACATAATTGAGACAGGTGAAATTAGGAGTTTATATCTCCCACACAGCCATTGGAGAGAAGTGGGACCACTTTTGGGGTCCGAGGGGCAAGTGGAAGCAGCGTAGAACAGTTGAGCTGAGTGCCTGGCACAGGCAATAAAGAAATCCCTCAGTGTTCATCTTAGGAGTGAATATGTCAAGGTAGAAAGATTACAAATCCCACCTGAAAAAGGAAATATAAATATATGGGTTCTGATGAGGGAAAATTGCAAGTGAAATTGCCAGGTAGAATTCATCAAGCACAAGAAATGTCTCAGACGCTACAACACATAAGATATTGAAAAAAGCACAATCAGAGAGCACAGCAGGTATCATGTGTCAAAGGAACTTCATTGCTTGGGCTGATGACTAACACCACTTACAGAGAAGTCAAGCCCAGCATGCCAATGCAACCTGACAGTGAGCACATCTCAGAGGCAGCTGCTTCTGATTTGTAGGGCTGCCAGAAAAGTGGTTAGCAAGTGCCTTCAGAGGCTTCTGTTCAGAAATCCTGTCAATCAGCAGAGTTAGTAAAGAGTTATTTAACAGTTGAGACAACTGTTTGTACAGTTTCACACCTGGATAAATCAAGACAGACAGGAAAGCAAATGCTCATTTCTTCCTTCTACTTCTCACACCGCTGCCCTAAGAAGGGGCTGAACAAGAGGCAGTGCCATCAGTGTCCCCCTTTCAAGAAGCAAGGGAAGAGAAAACACCAAAACAAACCTGCCACTCCCACAGGCCTATTTACCCAATTCCACGTGATTTACAGACCTTTCCTATCTGTTATTCTCTGTGCATTTCTTAAATCTCCACGTGTGGTGGGGCTATCATATGCCATGGCAGCTGCCCCACTGCTGAAGCCGTGAAGTCTAAAAGCCACCAAGGAAAGTGTTTTCTTGTATCCTTCCACTTGGAAACGTAACACATTGGTCTGAGCTCCTTCCCCCACTCCTCAGGGGTTTTAACAATGCTTTCCAAGTAGGTACCAAGTGGAAATGAAGCCTCAAACCATTCTGAGTATCCCATCCCCTGTACCATCTTGTTTGCCAATTTAAGGAGCTGTACTTCAGTATCTGCATAAACAGCTCTACTACTCCTCAGATTTTCCTAGATCAGGATGCTTTTTATATACAAAAGGCTCTGCAATGTACATTTCCTATTACTCTGCTCGTGGTAAAGATCAGAAAGCCAGATAAATTCTATTTTCTCTCACTTCTCCCTTTCCAGATAGCACTGAATATAATGTAAACCCAGAACCCCAACAATCCATGACATCCTAAGAATTCCTGCTTGACAATACCCTTGAAATTCCAGTAAATATTAAATTGTGTCATGTTTTTTGATGGTCTGTAACATCAATCACAGATAACATCAATACAAGTGTCTGACACAGTATTTGCAGCACTCTGTCCAAGCCACAATCTTCCTCTTCTTGCTGTTATTTCCTTTGCCATTTTTCTGAAATTGGTGCTATTGAAGAGCTGCAGGCCTTTGCTATTATTCTCTACTCCATAAAAACTCAATTATTGGAGTCTGATAGCCTGCCTGGATTACATGAAGACAAAGAAAGGCCCAGCAGGAGGAAAGCATGGCCGGGTGACCCTGTGATACCATGGACAGCAGCAGAGACCCCTCCAGCCCCCAGGAAAGGTAATTAGGTAGAGAGGCAATTTCCTTTGGATTTTTGAACTATTTCTGCACTATCAATTCGAGGGAAAGAGAGGAGGAGAAAAAGAGGGGTTCAACAAGGCCAAATGAAAGGTCCTGCACCTGGGTCGGGGCAACTCCTGGTATCAATCCAGGTTGGGGGATGAAAGGAATGAGAGCAGCCCTGGAGAAGGATTTGGGGGTGCTGGTGAGGATGGACATGAGCCAGCAATGTGCTCTGGCAGCCCAGAAAGCCAATTGTATCCTGGGCTGCATCCAAAACAGTGTGGGCAGCAGGTGAGGGGAGGATTCTGCCCCTCTACTCTGCTCCGGTGAGCCCCCACCTGCAGTGCTGCCTCCAGCTCTGGACCCCCAAGATAAGAAGGATGTGGACCTGTTGGAACAAGTCCAGAGGAGGCCACAAAGATGCTCAGGGGGCTGGAGCACTTCTGCTATGGAGACAGGCTGAGAGAGATGGGGGTGTTCAGCCTGGAGAAGAGAAGGCTCTGGGGAGATCTTACAGCACCTTCCAGGGCCTAAAGGAGATTATAAGAAACATGGGGGCAGATGTTTTAGCAAGGCCTGTTGCCATAGGAAAGGGATGATGATGTTTTTAAACTATAAGAGGGTAGATTCAGACTAGAGATAAGGAAGAAATCTTTAGCAGTGAGGGTGGTGAGGCCCTGGCACAGGTTGCCCAGAGAAGCTGTAGATGTCCCATCCCTGGAAGTGTTCAAGGCCAGGTTGGATGGAGCTTTGAGTGACCTGGTCTAGTGGAAGGTGTCCTTGCCTATGGCAGGGGGGTTGGGACTGAACGACTCCAAAATGTTCCTTTCAACACAAAATATTCTATGATTCTGTGATTCTATGGAAAATATGCTTTAGGAAAGTTCTGTTAAAAAAAAAATGAACTAGCTATTATTTAAAATTACAAGGTTTTTCTCCTTTGCATAATTTTATATATATTATATAATTTTAAAATATTAATATAAAATGTGCTATACTTAATATAAATGTGTAGATTTATGCATAATTTAACTCTATTTGTTGATGTTTGGTTGTCAGCAAATGGAGAGATAACAGACTGTGTACCAGATTTTAAATAAAACCCTCAATCCAGAAATTATTTTTATTATAACTTCCACCCCTTTGCTCCTTTTCCCTGAGTGGCTCCAAGAGCTCAGCTGGCAAAGAGGACTGGTGAACCACAGACAGAAACTTTTCTTCAGGTTTGAATACTGTTGATTTTTTATTAAAATAAAATATTTTTCTCAAATTTCAGTTTCTATAAAAGCCTTTTTAAAATTAAATGTAAATTAGAAGATAACTTGAAACACAATATTAAAGAATTTTACACCAAAGTTGTCAAAGCTGATATTTTCAGAAACACATGGAAGCTTATGTTGACTAAAGTAATGGAATCAATCAAAATTCATAAAATACTCTGATCCACAAATAAGAAATACTTATTTCTCCAGCTTTTCCTTCCTTACTTCCTTCCTTTCCTTCCTCCTTTCCTTTCCTTCCTGCCTTCCTTCCTTCCCTCCTTCCCTCCCTTCCTCGAGTGGAAAAACATAATTTAAACTATATTTTATTATTGTCAAAGGGTAATCTGCTATTTCTGAATACAAAATGATCCAAACATGCTCTTCCATCACAGTTTAGTTATCAACATCCAACACAAACCCAAAACCTGGGAGGCCAATGGCCAGCCAAGAGCTAGGCTATTCCAGGTAGAGGACAGTAAATCTGAGTTTCTTTACTTTTCACCAATCCTACTCAAGAGATTTCTTTTCCAGACTCATTGAGAAAACTCTGCAAGGAGGTTT
Organism: Pseudopipra pipra; assembly: GCF_036250125.1. Lineage (NCBI taxonomy): Eukaryota > Metazoa > Chordata > Aves > Passeriformes > Pipridae > Pseudopipra > Pseudopipra pipra. The sequence goes on from NC_087552.1 coordinate 70,679,627, forward strand.
TTGGTTATATGTGAAGCCACAGTCCAAAACCTCTGCAATTCTATTTTGAAAACAGGTGGGAAAGGAGAGAGACTTACTGGTGACAGCAAGCCAGTGTGAAGAGTTGATGCATTTGGGTGTGATTTAGGGGGTTGTTTTAGAACAAGGGCTATGGACGAGGTTGCCACCCAAGCACTCAAAGAACGAGATTTTCACACCTTTTCTTGCCAAGCTCATTTTCTGCCAGCTCATTAAGTTGAGTGAGCTCCCAGAGGAGTCCGAGAGGTGTCAGTCACTCCCTCAAGCCCAGACCTGCAGCTGGGGAGAGGGCTTCTCCTTTGCAGGAAGCCAATTTAGCCAGGTTTGCCCCCGGGAGATGCCTAAACAACCCACCGCCCTGCTTCCAGCTGCTCCAAAACCCAACACCCACCATCCCATCGCTCCAACCCCGACCCAACCTCCCTGGCAAGGCAGGGAGGGACTGGACAGGTGACACGTCACCAACGCTGATGCCACAGGTTTCCCTTCCAGTCTGTTTTTTTTTTTGGCATTTTGGTTCATGAACAGAACACCCTATTTAGCAACGGAGGAGACAACCCCACTGAACGCCGCTTATTTTTATTTTCGTGCATCAGATCGCCGTGCCCCTGCAGCTGCGGCGGGGCGGGGGGAGTGGGAAGGCTGGTTTGAAGGCAGGGAAAAAAAAAAAAAAAAAAGCACCATTTCCACGGGGAGCTCCGGCTCCCGGAGGGATGAAACGGCTCCCGGCTGGGAGCGGGGAGGAGGCGCGGGGAGGAGCGGGGCAGAGGAACGAGCGCGGCGGCTTCCACGGCTCCCTCGGTAAGTGCTGCCGCCGGCATCCTCATCCCCGTCCCCATCCCCGGGCAGGTCCTGAGATCCCCTCCCCGGGCTGGGCTCCCCGTGGGCTGTACTGCCGCCCCTCGCCGCTCCGGGTGGGACTCCCTCTTTAGCAGGCTTCCCCCAGGCAGGTCGTGTGCTCCCTGCCCAAAGGACACACACCCCTAGACAGCGTTTCCCAGCCCGGGCAGGGTTTCTCCCGCTCCTTCCCCATCCCCGAGACAGACCCCGGGCTGGTTCCCCCTGCCCCGGGCTGATGCAGGGGCACATGTGCTCTCCAGCATCCTCGGGGTTTTGCCCTGCCGGTGGCCAGGGGCTTTGCTCCCCGGAGGGTTGGCATTCTTACTCCCCGAGTTTTGGAATTTTTTACCCCAGGGAGTTGGATTTGGAACCCCGGGGCTCGCGATTTGCACCCCGGGGGTTGGTGTTCTTGCGCTCAGGGGCTGGGGGTTTGGCACCCCAGGGCTTGGTAGTTTGGCAGCACAGGGACTGTGTGTTTGGCAACCCCGGCTCGGTCGCTCCCCCAACACCAAAGGGCACCCCCATGTTTGCAGAGTGGATTTAACTTCGCCTTGAGTTTTACTGCTGTGGTTACACTCCAGTCTCTCCTCTCTCCTCGGGGCAGTGGTTACGAGAGATTTGCTCTGGCTGTGGAGGAGCGTGCCCGTCTGCCGGAGGGCGATCCCAAACCGCTGTGCTGGCTGTAGGTGCGGGTTCCCTGTCCTGCCTTGGGGCAGGAGCCATCAGCCTCACGCAGCCGGGCTGGGAGAAGTTCCGTGGGGAGGGATCCGGGAGCCCCGAGAGCTGCTCTGAGTCCTTTGTACCCTGCTGCTGAGCAAGATCCACGCTCCGGGCTCAGGGATACTGGTCAGCTGCTTCAAGCCGGCCGGCTGCGTTCAGCCGTCAGCTTTGAAGGTAAGGATACTGTTCTTTGCCGGGTTTCCAGCCCCGGGGCTGGCAGAGAGGCCGTGGGAATTGTTCTGTGCCGATTCCACACCTTTAAATGTGGAAAAAAATGCTGCCCTTCAGATGGGAAAGTTGGATAGAGGGAGGGAGAAGGAAAGTCAGTGCAGAGGTTCAGTCACTGCGTGGCCTCCTTGAACGCAGATTGTACGGGTGGAAGCATCCCCAGGGATGTTCCTGCTCCTTTATCACCACACAGAGCCTTGCACAGTAATGCACTGTTCAACAAATTACTGAGCTGATGCAGTTTTCACTCACGGGGAGGAGGAGGAGGGAAATGTGTTTGAGGTCCTGGGGCAGGTGAGATTTTCGAACCTGCTGCCGTAGGTTGGTTCCTTCTTGGTTTAGCAGAGTCTGACAGCAAATACATTTCCAGTAATGTATTTCCATTTTTCATCATTCCTGTAAGATTTTAAAGTGCAGTCAACCTTGAGATTGCAGAGCTTGTTTCTTTTTTTCCTCCCTTGCCATCAAAATATACCTTTTACTGACGAAATTAACCTTTTGCTTGGGATTTTTCTGCAGAATAAATTAGGTCAAACTTTCTGGATGTTAAAGGGAAACTGAAATGATGGGGTTGCTTTGCTCAGGCAACCTGAGAGCAGAATCTAGCCCATGAGTTTTTTTGAAGGGAAGTAAAACTATAATAAGAACAAATAAGAACAGTGCAAACCCCAAGGCATCTGAGATCCCCAGGAAACCTGGGATGCTCCCACATCATGGTACAATTGGGTATTTATCCTATTGGTTTAAGAGGGCTCCTTACAGAAAAGACTGAAAGACTGATGTTGTAGAAAGGCTCTGGGGTATATGAGCATCACAACCCCACGGGCTGGTGCAGCTCATGGGAGAATTTAAAAGCAATATTTTAAGCTGTGGAAGTACATCCCTGGGAAGGATGGCACATCCTGCTTTGTCCCAGTAATTTCCACAGAGATGTTAGGATTGCCTCATCTCCCACTTTCCTGCATTAACAATTCTCCAGGTGGAGAAGCTGCACTTCTCAGTTAACAGGGACTGTGGATGAGCTTCCAGGGCCCCTCTGCCTGGGGATCTTTGAAAAGGAATCAGGAGCAGCAAGACCCTGTTGTCTGCACTCTAAATTAGGGTTCAGGGTCCAGGCCTGAAGTTTCAAGCACCCATCATCCCTTTCTTTTGTCATAGAGAAATCATGGATGTAAAATAAGGACAGCCTTATTTCCAATCCTCAGCCTGTCTTTGTGTTGACCAAAGAATAGTAAGACAAGAAAGTTTTTCCCTAATGTTTTTTGAGTGTGGGCACATCTGTATCCTGTTTTTCTTCATCATTGAGTCATACTCCTGGATATATCCTGCATTAAGGAACCTTCTGTGAGTTTTTCACTTGAGAAGACCTTTTAACCCAGGTTGGTGGTAAGATGACACTTGAGGAGCACAGGGTACTTGCAAAGAGAAACTCTAATAACCGTGTCCTAATGCTACTTAAAGTTTGAGAGTGGTGTGTATTTGCAGAGCAGTAGCAGAGCAATGTTCTGTAGGTAACAATCTGCTTTAATTAGAGCTGTACTAACACTGATACAGACTTAATGACCGTCTGGGAACAGTCTTTGCAGAAAAAGGAAAATGTGGCTTTGAAACCTTCTTGTTTCAGTTACATCTAAAAAACCCCAAATAATTAATCCAGACTTCTCCTCTATCATTCTCATCTATCCACGGCTATAGAACAAAAATCTGACACCATTTTTTTAAAACCTTAAGACCTTGTGTTTTACAAACCAATGTCAGATTTTAAGGTTTAAACCATAGGTTTTTCGTCAAAACTGATTTTTGCTGTTCATGTCTTAGAAGACCCATGGTCTTCTGGGACAATGTGGGGCTGACTGGGTGGTGCTCATGTGTGTAAACTGGTTAGGGGTCAGCTTGAGGTGGGAATCAGAGGACTGTTTCCAGACCTTACAGAAGTACCAGAGGTGTGAGGACACCAGCATGTCCCAGCAGATATGGGAGATGAGCTGGGAGATGGATGTGGAACATGGAATGGCCCTTGCAGTGGCAGGTTCTGGAGCTTGGCTGGCTGTGTGGCCACAGGTTGTCTCCACGTGGTTTTCCCAGCTGGCAGTCACTGTGCAGTCTGTGCAGACCATGCAGGGGGGGAGAACGGGCTGAACAGTTTTCCTGCCAGGAAGTGTGGCTGCATTGAAATCCAACTGTTCTGCAGGAGCTCATCCAGCCTGGTGACATCCTCAGTGGGGCTGTTACAAAGAGTGGTGCAGATTATCCCCTTTCCTGTCAGTAACAGAAGAACTGGAGACAGGATGCTTTATTTTACTTTTATGGGGTGTTACTGGCATGTGAAATGTCGTCCAAGGAACATTTTCATTGACTGATGTACTTAAGACACCCTGCAGACTTCTAGCAGTGCTGACTCAGGGGGCTGCCACACAGATGATGTCCAAAAAATGTGCCTGTTCATCCCAGCTTGGCTGAGTAGAAGCTTTCTTTCTTACCTTCTTAGTTATTTCTAGACAGCTTTAGTTATTTCTTGATTTTACTTTTTTTTTTTTTTTTAACTTGAAAAAAACAAACCCACTAAATCCAGCAAATAAATAGAAGTAAAAGGAGGGAGCTGAGGATTTTGAAGGATGAGTGGGTGCATGTGATACATGATTACATCCAAGGACAAGGTCAGCATTGCTCTTAGAAAAAGCAGCCCAGCTTTACAATCATATAGGAGTGCCTGGAAGAAGTGAACAGGTATGTGGATGAGAAGCAACTAGCTGGTGTAGCCTGCTTGGATTTCTGAAAGGTTTTCAATATGGTCCCTCATGGTGGGGGATTTTAAGGAAACTTAATAGCCCTGAGCTAAGAAGGAAGTTCTTTGTGTGAATAAATACTTGTCTGGAAGGTGAAATGTGGGGGGAGAGTGGACAGTGAGTCAGCATGTGGAAGAGAGGCCAGTGATGCTCTTTGCAAGGATAGGGGCTGGGATATGTGGGAACCTATAAACCTCCAACTGGAAAAATCATGAATCCTGAAGTGGTGATATTTGCAGGTGAAACAAAGTTTAATCAGGGCCTGAAGGATAAGGAAGGTCTAACTCAATGAATTGTAGAAAAGGTTTTATGAGACTCAGTGAGCACTAAAGTGGAAGAAGAAACTCAACTGTGAAGTGATGGAGTTTGGGGAAGATGAAGAGAACTTAATTTCCTCATTTCATCCTATTTTCCTATCTAAAGCTGCTGTTACTGCTCAGGAACAAGACCTTTGGATGGTGACAGCCCAATGGAAAGGTCAGTTCAGTGTTCAGCACCAATCAAACCAGCAAACCGAGCCCGGAATGGTCATGAAAGGGAGGCAGGACAAAACAGATTATGCCCTTAGATAAATCCACAGTCCATTTACCTCTCAGAATTTTTTTTGAGTGTTGGTCCATTCAGACTGGAAGATGAAGCTGCCCATGATGGCAGTAAAAAATCTCTTAACTTCAGAGCCTGAAAAAGCACCAGGACAACCCAGGGCAGGGCATGGGCTGGAGAGTGGGGTTATGGGAGCAGCCAGCCTGGGCAAGCAGCCTCAGCTGGTCTGGGGGTGGCAAAGATGATGGTGATGAGAATATAGAATCATAGAATGGTTTAGGTTGAAAGGGACTTTAAAGATCATCTAGTTCCAGCCCCCACACTTTGTGGACATGGCATGCTGTTCAGTGGGATCTAACCCAGCTGCTTTAATTTTTGCTTTCAGATGTTTGCTTGTCCTTTCTCTGATCTCGGTACATTTCTTTTTTCTTTTTTTTTTTCTTTTGTCTCACATTTCCTCTGATGATGCATTTTTGTTCACAGAAGGGCTTTTAATTGCCATGAAGGACTTATGCTGCACATTTATCCTCACCCTTAGGATTTCAGACACTTCTAATGGACTCATAACCACGGGACAGTGATGGCACAGGCACAGCAGGGTGCGTGGATTTTCCTTGGAGTAAATAAAGCATAAACAATGTTTCTGTCCTTCATTTCACACACCTATAAGTTGTGCATCAAAGTAATTTTGTTTTTCCCCTTTCCTCTCTTTCAGATTTTAACAGTGGGAAGATGCTGATGGACAAAAATGAAACTTGGCTCTCTAATTTCTCCTCTGCTGCCTCCTCCTTTGTGAGGAGAGGGATCGGGCTCCAGGAGGTGGTCATTGGCCTGATCCTCACCCTCATCGACCTGATCACCCTCCTGGGAAATACCGTGGTCTTCCTCTGCCCCGTGGTGGAGAAGAGGCTGCGCACTGTCACCTACATGTTCATCATGTCCTTAGCCATGGCAGACTTCCTTGTGGCCTGTCTGGTCATGCCCTTCAGGTGAGGAGTGTCACTGGTACAGTGACACGTGCATGAACGTCCTTTCTCCCTGCTCTGCATCCGCTCTTTGAGCAGGGCTGGCTGGAAGTTCACCTGCTGGGCTTAGGGCTGGGCTTAACTGTGGGTTGGTGATTATCTGTGCTTCCATGTCTCTGCCCCGTGTTATGGATCCCCTTATAATGGATGGAGAGACAATTCCCAAGGGTGTTTTTCCTGCTGGCCACACAGGGACCCTGGCTATCTGAACTAGATGTCCAGCTTTGCCCATGGCTCCAGGGCAACGAGTCCCCTCTTCCAGGAACAGCTCTGTGTTGCACGTGGGGCCAGCATGGTTGGTAGAGGATTTTGTGGGCTCCAAGTGTTTGGGGAATGTGAGCTGAGGACTGCATTAAGAGCAGTGACTGCTGATGGAGTGGTTGTTGTATCCCATCTTTCCCACTGTCTTGGCTTCCTATCTATGTTGCTCCTTTGAATTTCAGTTTGCTCCTCAGTTGGCATGCTAGCACATGCCAAAGAGAAGGGAAAGAAGTGACCTTAGGAGCCAGTTTGGCTCAGGAAAATGTGTCAGAAAGGAAAAACAAGGTAGGCACCTGATGCATTAATCTCAAGAGTAAAACATCTGTTTTGTTCCTGGCTTGGTTTGTTTGAAGGAGTGGCTCAGCTGAGCTTAGCTTTTTGTCTGGGTACTCCAGCCAGCCCAGTTGTTTCCAGGCTGAGTATTTCCAGCTACTCTTTCCTTTTGCAAGTGTAAGTGAAACACAGAGGTGGCTTCACTTCTGCTCAAGCTGTGCATTTTTTTTTTGGCTTTTACTATTCCTTCTTACCCAGCATCATTTCCAAGCTGCAGAGAGACCTTTTACATCAGAGAAGAGGGAACAGGTGTCCACTACCCCGTGGTGTGAGAACATCTGCTAGGACAGGTGCATCCCACCAGATGCGTGCAGATGAGAGCCAGGCACCTCCTCAGCTGGGGTCTGTGTGTGGGAATATCCTGGATACTTCTAGAAGGCCACAGCACTCACACCACAGGCTCTGCAGCATCTCTGGGGATAAGGAGGGCTCTGAGGAATGGCAAAAAGGCACCAGAGTCCATGACTGAACTCATGCTTCAATTCTGCATGTCATTTCCCCATCTGAAAAAGAGCCATGAAACCTTTCCATGTGTGTGCAGTGGGACCCTCCATGATGCCCTCATGGGGACCATCATGGTGCAGGGACAGGCTCTGCTGTAGATCCATGTTTGCTTGAATTTTTGCTGGTCATCCCCCAGAACAAAGAGCTGCCAAGGGCTGGGACCTTTTAGCTGCACTGCACCCGCCTACAGCAGTTGTTGTGCTCTGGAACAACCTTCACAAGTAATTTTAAAGAGTTGTTGCCAATCAGATGTAGACCAGGCATTGTTTTCTCTCTCCTCTGACACCGAGTTACTCTTTCTGCCCTTGCTGGAAGCAGAGCCCACCTGAGCTCTGCAGAGCAACAGCCTTGATCTCACTGCATTTAACCAGCAAGCTGGGAAGTTACAGGATAATTAAAGCTTTGCAGGACTAGGGAGTTACTCATCAAATTCACACACAAAGGTAATTTCAGCAGCACCCCAGGAGTTGCAGAAAGATGGTGAAAGAAAGGGGAAGTGAATGGCATCTCATTGAATGCTATAGAAACATGCATCAGCCTTCCTACAGCTGCCATATGTTCCTTCCCTCGCTGCTCACTTCTCACAGGCCCCTCTTGACTTTGCTGGAATTATTTCTGGTATAATGTCTGCTTTTTGCTAGTGTGTTTACCTCACTGAGGCGTTTATGAGCTACATAATGTACAAGCTGCATAGTCTTCCTACCAGAATTTTTTTTTTTTTAACCAAGAGTTGAAATCCTCTAGTTTTGAAGGGTGAGATCAGATGTAAAGTGAATCTCTTAGGGCACTGGAAGAAAGCTATGATAAATGGAGCTGTGCAGATGTAAATTTGGGGAGCTTAGTGGGGCAAAGCCCCTCTCTCAAGGCACCCGCTCAGGGTACAGGCAAGAAGCACAGGTTTGGTCTTCTTTAGCCATGCTCCACCTGTGGGTTATTGCCCTGGGTTGTGCTTTGAGGATGAATCCCTGCTGTCAGAGCTGCATCCCCATCTTTAGTACCTCCATGATAAAATATGGCATTACATCCGTGCAGTCATGAAGAAATAGAATCACAGAACAGTTTGAGTTGGAAAGGACCTTAAAGATCATCCAGTTCCAAGCCCCTGCCATGGGCAGGGACACCTTCCACTAGACCAGGTTGCTCAGAGGCCCATCCAACCTGGCCTTGAATACTTCCAGGGAATGCACGAACTCAGCCCTTTGAGCTTTGATTTCCACCTGTTTTCTCTCACAGTATCATTTACGAGGTGACGGGGATGTGGCTGTTTGGGAGGCTTTTCTGCAAAGTCTGGATCTCCTTTGATGTCATGTTCTGCACGGCATCCATTGTCACACTGTGCTTCATCAGCCTGGACAGATACTGCTCCGTGGTGACCCCCTACCACTACTCCAGAAGGATGTCCCGTGGCAGGTGAGTGGAGTTGCTTGTCACTTTGGGTTCCTCCAAATTGTCACTTGGGCGTGGCCTGCATTGAATTTGTCATTGAATTTGAAATTGTCAGCAGCTACTGACAGCTGCTGCCCAGAAGCAGTGTGTTGTGGCAAAAGGGTCTTTGCACTGTTTAAAACTCTGCTGAAAATGTCCCACGTGGTGCCAGAGAAGAGGAGGATACAGCTGAGCTGGTTTGATGGTGCTCCTGGAAAAGCAGTTTTTGAGCTAAGGATGGGTTGCAAAATGGGTAGAAACCAGTGATATGGGCTAATTGGACCTACAACTTTTGCCCTTTGCAGGCATTCCATTGGCATTTCATAGAATCATAGAATGGTTTGGGCTGGAAGAGACCTTAAAGATTATCCAGCTCCAACCTCCCTGCCATGGGTAGGGGCACCTTCAACTAGACCAGGCTGCTCAAAGCCCCATCCAGCCTGGCCTTGAACACTGCCATGGATGGGGAAGGACTTTGAAGCACTTCGAAGGACTAGGGGAAAGAGACCCAGAAGAATGCATGTAGCACTACTCTTCCCTCTCTTAAGCTCATCATGTTTTCTGAAGTGATATTCAGGGAAAACCACAAGAGCATATAAGCTCCTGGGTTGGTTTCATGGGAAAGGTTGAAATGTGAACTGAAGGGCAGGGAAAGTCATCTGAGGGTGGGCAGAGAGGACACTGCAGCAGTGGGATGCTCTACAGGGGGAGTTCAGGCTCTTTTGGGCATGTTTTTCTGCCTCTGTACCCCTTGCTTTGTATGATATGCTGAGTGTGTGCAGTTGCAAAAGTGAGGAAGGGGCTGTGTGGCCACCCGTGTGCGGGTTCAGCTCCACCCCCATCATGCCTCAGAGGGTGAGAAAATGGCCAGATATTAAAGCTGAAACTAAACTGAAAAATCCACATGCTGTTGTTTTAAATAGTAACAAACATCCTCTGTAAAACCTTTCCTCCTCTTTTTTCAACCAGCTCTGAGCATTCCTTTTGCCGCCCCCAATTCTGTAAACCAGCGACCAATTACCCAGTTGTTAGAGATATTCACGTCTGGACTTGTTGTACCCCAGCTTTTTCCCTTCTCCTGGACTGCTGAGCAGTGATATCCCACACAGGTTACCATGGGGATTGAATCGTACTGGATGTTCTCAAATCAAAATTACTCAGACCCTCTCTCCCCTCCCCGTTTCTTTCCTTTCGCAGATGCATTGTGATGACCTGCATGGTCTGGGTGTATTCCTCCCTCATTTCCTTCCTTCCTGTCATGCAAGGCTGGAACGAGATCCCCGGGGTGGACTTTGATGCGGGCAGGGAATGCATCTTTGTCACCAACTGGATTTTTGCCATTGTGGCTTCTGCCCTGGCGTTTTTCGTTCCCTTCATGGTGATGTGCAGCATGTATTTCTTCATCTACCGAGCTTCGCGGCTCAAGGCCACCCGCATCATGTCCCAGACCCTGGAGATTCACTACCACCCCAACAGCAAGCGGCAGAACCACCTGCAGCTGGAGAACAAGGCCACGAGGACCATCAGCATCATCATCTCAGTCTTTGTGCTCTGCTGGCTGCCCTACTTCGTCCTGAACGTCTGGCTCGCTGCCAGGGGCACCGACTCCACCAGCACGGTCCTGGTCGACACCTTCAAGATCATCACCTGGTTGGGATACTGCAACTCCACCATCAACCCAATGCTCTACGCCTTCCTGAACAGGGACTTCCAGCGGGCCCTGAAGAAGCTGCTCATTTGCAGGCACAGGTCTCAGGTGGACATTGGAGAAGACATGGTTTCCATTGCCACCTTCTCCAAGACCGCTCCAGATCTGGAATACAGCACAGCGGTGCCAGTGCCCAACGGTGCCCTGAAGGGCAAACCCAAGTCATAGGGATTGCAGGGTCAGTCGCTGGAGGTGGTGATACAGAAAGTGCCAGAGCACATCCTAATGGAAAAATAATGGGTAGCAAAATAAGGGAAGGAGGGGCTGGAATACTGCAGCTGGGGACATACAACAAAGATGCATTTCTTAACCTTCCACAGTTATAAGAATGAGGAACTTTGATATTTTTGGGATAATTTGTGATACTAATGGAGTTAATTCCTTCCTGGGTATTTTTTTTTTTAATGAGCATTTCCCAAGACAAATTCAACCATAATGTTGGGGAAAAAATATCAGTATGATAATGTGAACTCATCTTCCTGTGCATCCTGGTGATCTGTGTCAGGTGGGACAGTGTTTCTTATCAAGCCACTGTAGCTCTCATTTCACAACTTCATTACAGACCTGACCAGTTTCAGTAACTCCACCTGTATCAGTCTGGGTGTGGGAACCATGAGGGATGTGGCCAAAGAGCAGAGCTTGCTTGTTACCGAGGCACCAGTCCACAGCCTGGGCTGTTGCTCAGGGTTCAGCTCTGTTGCTTCTGAGATATTGAGAGGTTTAGAGCTTTCTGAGGCTTTCTGTGAATTATCTGTGAGCTAATTCTGGAAGGGAACATTCTATGTGGCAGAGCCCAGGAGCAAGACTTGCTGTAATGCCAAGAGCACTGAGTGCCCAGGAGTTTCAAAGAGGGCTACAGGTGGCTGACACCACCCAAAGAGAGGATGCGAAGAGGAATCATTACTCACTTGTGTGTCTTGCACTGTGATGTCTATGGACCACACAGACATAAAAAAAAATCATGATAAACGGGAACCACAATTTTTACTACTTCCAAGTGCTTGTCTGGACTTCCAACAGCTTTTCTGTAGCAGGGTGACATGAGGGCTGGTGACCCCTGAGACAACAGCCATCGCTTCCCAGCACAGTTGTGGTGGGGTCTCACACTGGTTTATGTGGGAGGGTTGCTGCACTCAGAGCCTGCTCTTAGACTGATCTTCTGTGGGCATGAAACACTTCAAAGATGGTTTCTGAAATACCTCCTTCTGAGTGTCAATCACTTCCTTGGGACAGGCAAGGCTTCTGCAGCCTGGGAAGCAGAGCAAGCACAGCAGAAATATGTCCAGGCTAACATTTAATGCTAAAACTACCAGACTGAGGCACTGAGAGGGGTGAAGAACTTCATTTTGCTGAAAAATTAAAAAAAGGGAGGATAATACAAGTTCTGAGTCCTGCTCTTCCACCTCAAAGGTAGCTGAGGACTGTCCTCAGAGGTGCAGCAAAACGCAAGTATGTCCTGCCTGGAGCAGCTCAGCTACTGAAAAGACAGGTACAAGGGTCAGGAGTTCTCTCTCAAGAGTATGGTAGAAAAAACAGCCCTGACCTGGGGTTGCAACACTGGTTCTCCTGTCAAATGGCTCTTCATGGAGTGGGTTAGGTCTCCCAGATCCTATGACTCCAGTAACAACATGGAAGTGGTAAGTAGAGTAACTACACCTTATTCTGGGAGCAGCATCTAAGTCCAGTGGGCACAAGGGTGGACAGGGCAGGATTCTTGCTGCTGCCACCCTGTTAATTTTGATAAAACAGGGCAAGGAATTATGTTCCAGCCCCAAGAGCTTTGGGGGGGAAGGCAGCTGAGGGACAGGTAATATCCTCTGTAAGAAGGGGATTGCGACAGTGCATCACAGCCCCAGTCAAAGCCCCTCCTGCAGGGCTGTAGGCTCCCAGCTATCCCAGTTCAGGTGTCCTTCCATAAAAAGAGCTGGCAGGAAGGAACGCACAGTTCGCAGGAGAACCTCTCTGATCAGGGAAAAGGCTTTCTCAGTCAAACGCTGGGGCAAAGAGGTGCAAAGACAGGGACAACACACTCCAGCAAAGACTGACCCAGGCAGTGAGGGGCTGAGTGTGGCCAGATGCTTTTGTGGGCATGGGCCACACAGGGGAGGGTTTGTACACACCTTTGAGGGTAAGTGTAACATCTCAGAATATGCAGACACACCTAGTGTGAACACATATACCAGTGTTGGTACTGAAATGCTGCAGGGCCCTTGGAATAGGCAGCTGCCTACATCAAGTTAAAAATACCTTATTCCTCATTCCTGTGCTCCCATCTGTAATCACTGAGCTGGCAGGGAAGCCAGAGAAGTTTCAGCTGTGGCCATTTCACTGTGCTGTTGTAGCTGATGCAAACTGGGAAATCCAAGGGAAGAGGACACACTTAACTGTCTTCTGCTTTAACCCCAGCTAAAAGCAATTAAATTCTGTTTCTGACCAAATCTTCTCTGCAGCCTTCTGGCTTCACCTGGACAAGTCAGTATCTAAGACAGTTATCCAAGAGCACAGGGGAGACCATCTTTGTAATTCACCTCGGTCTTATCACAAAGCTGCAGAGAGTCAGCAGAGTGTCAGCTGGTTTAATTGCTGGTCGCAGTGTCACACCACAGTGCAGTGATCCCCAGAAGGATTTGCATCCAACACCTTTTTAGGAAACTGATTTCAGAGGCTACAACTTTAACAAATTTAACTCTGTGAAACGTAAAAATGCATTTCTAGAAGAGGAATTCTAACAGTATAAGAATTATCGCTTCTTCTTCCTTCTCTGTTAACAGGTGAGAGATTGCCTCCTCAATCCACTCAGTTTAGAGCCCAATTCCCTTCTTTCTCCAGATCATATCTCACTTCCAAGCAGCACATTCGGTTTTGCGTCATCACACACGCTGTGGCCAGTGTGAGACAGGAAAGCAAAGGAAGTTACAGGAATGCAGAGCCCATCCTGTTCCCACTGCACAGGGCTGCCACCTGCAGCATGCACAGATCTAGGCTTCCCACAGAAGCAACCACTATTTTGTCTTATAAATAAAAAAAGTTTATTAAATCATTTAGACTTGAAAGAAGTCACAATAATCAATGCACTCAACAATTACAGCAAGTGCATCCTGTACACCACCAACCCAAATGGATTGATTCTGTATTTTATAAATAAAAATTAACATATGTACAGTGAGAAATAAAAGCATGGCATTAGGCAGTTAAATTAGCAGATTACAGAAATGCCTACAGGTTGATTTTTTTTTTTTAAAAGTACAAATCTACAAGATTACATACGACACGTATGACTTCATTAGCTTTAAATTTTCAGAATCACAACATTTTCGTACATAATTTTGACTATGGCTCTTCCAACCACCCCCCATTTAATGGCAAAAAGCTCCTTTTCCTTCTCTACAGCTTCATCTGTATAAGATGCATTCCCTAAGATCTACAGTAGTGCAGAAGTATGAAATGATTTCCTCTAATGACTGGCTATGGACAGTGACAATATGTACAACTGTGGTACTTTTTTGCTTTAAAAATAGTGCAGATTCCCAGTTTACACACCAGGGACAAAAATGGAGTCATAGTTCATTTCAAAATCATCTTCATTTCACCAAAGAGCAAGTGATCCAGATAGATACTCACTAGGCTTAGAGACTGTAATTTGCTCTATAAAAATACAGTATTTTAATTCTATTTACACGTTACAGATCTCTCACTTACCCAGCAAGCTGACATTTACAAGCTTCAAAAAACCCCAAGAAACCCAAAAAAACTGACAATGGAGCACAACATTGGTAAGCACAGTAGCTGGACCCGTCCGCCTCGGAAAGTTAAGGTAAGGAAAATGGAATGTGGAAAGTGTGGTTACTGGTTTTCCTTGGCTGTCAAAGTAAAGGAAAATCTGTCCAACGTGTCTTATACACTAAACATGGCAAAAAAAAAGTTTAGGTAAACTGTTTCCAAGATAAACATTCTGCATCATAGGATCCTTCTGCTGAACAATCCCTGTAAAACCTGCCAAGTGGAAGAAGTGATCCTGAGGATAGTTATTTGCTTGGTTGTCTGGAATGTTTATTTCCTGATAGACTCATTGTCCGTGACCTCTGCCTAAGCACTGGTTTGGGTGGGAGCTCCAAGTCTTCAAAGACAGGATTTTCTATGATTGCTGCAGCCTCTGGTCTTTCAGTGGGACTTGGAGAGAGCATGTCCTTCACCATGGTGTACTGAAAGAAAACACGACACGTTTTACATGAACCAGTTCATAAAGTCTTTCTTCTTTAACGTTCTGACTTCAGCTGTGGCTGTGTGAACAAGCATAAAATCCCCCACGCTCTTTCTGAGTAATTTGGGTGTTAGTGCTTTGCCTCAGCAGCCAGAAGTGCATTAAATATTTTAAAATGTATCAGTGTGCATCTGTTAAACTGGCTTCACTGTCAAGGACCACAAGCAATTTGGCAAACCAAATCTGATCCAAGATTTAAGAGTTACAAAACCTTTACATTATTTGCAATCAAAAAAAAAATATTAAATATGTGAAATATAATTTACAAGTGATTTTTAGCTTCACGTTTAAGCCACCATGTTTTAAGTCACACAGTAATTCACAGTTTCACAGCAAAACAGAGGTTTTTCCTTTAAATATAAAGGTAATTTGAATATTTACTTCAAATTTAATCAGAATTAGTGTCCTGCTGCAGCTGAGCACAGCACATCACCTTCCCCCAGGCAGCCTACAGCTGTAAAGCAGGAAAGGCTGGTCTCATTTAGCTGCTGGACTAAAGCTACCATGAACACCTGAAAGCACCTCAGCTTTTTACTGGAGCGGTTTTGTGCATCACCTCCTCTTTATCTGCAACCACATCACTTTACAGCCCTGACTAATAAGAACACAGCACAATTTGCTCGTATGTTTTCCCACTTGGGAGATCCAGTTCCTGGAGGGAGATCCCATCCAGCCATGGATGTGCTACCTACAGTCTCCCCTCTGTCTGGAACTCTGCACTTTCTCCTTGGGAATATGGATTTATTGCAAGAAATCATATCATGAAGTATGTGAAATGAATGACTGCACATTACAAAGGGAGGTCAGGTAATATTGTACAGTTATTGGAGGTAAACCTTGTGGCAAAAGTATCATCATCCACATTACTGGAATGTCATAGCTTTGAAATGTAAAGCACAAGGATAGAGAAATGCATCTTAATAACACTAAAGTGGTTTTTTTTTTTCTCTGTTTTTACCTGCAAAGCAAATGGAAAACAAAGAAAAAAGCTACAATGATTAAAGAAAAAGGTATCATAGATAGCATCAGATGTACTTACCTCTTGTGCATATTTCTGAGTGAACAACGGTGGAAACTTCAAATTTCTAACATCACTTAAGGTCTGCAAAAATAGGAAGAACAACATATAACTTTTCCAAAATAGCATTCTTCAGTAATATTACTCTATTCTTCAAAAATATGCAAACTATGCAAACAAATCAGCCTCATGGAAAAAAATTTCTTTTAAAAAAGTCTTGCTTTAGTGATTAAAAAAATCACAACATACTTGAACAGACAAGTTGCTGCTTCTCCATGTATACAGACTGCAATAGGAATTACAAGAATTGTGATCTCTGCAGTTTTAAATCAGTCAGATACACAAACTTGTACTTTCTCACTTCAGCTCAACAAAGTCAGCAGATCTGTGTACCACCCATAACCCCCAAGGTGGTCTACACCAGTATTAAGACATGTGAAATTACTGTCTCTGTCTTAGTAACACAAGCACCAGTCTTTATTTAACATTTATGGAGGAATGAGCAGATTTATCAGCAGTTGTGATGGGTATTTCTGTGTTTCTTCCATACCAAGGCCACTGGCTCCATCTAGTGACAGTACTTTCACCGTGTTCAGCCAGAAGCACAATATTCAGCCCTTCATTTCTTTTAGGAATGATCTCCTTTTTCAAATGTTTGAGCACAAAATATAAAAATTCCAAAGTTAAACCGAAATTCAATTCACTGTTATTCTGCTGAAAGTATAAACTGACCAGTTAATAGTGATGGGCAACAGTCACACTCCTGCTCAAGAGAACTGAGTTTTATGACATTAAAATGCTTCAAAAAACTTTTCTCCTTCTCTGCCAATTCAGCCTGCAACTAGTGACCTATTTCAAAACATCTAATTTGGAAATAAATTGCACTGCCACAGACCAACTGCTAACAGCTTGAGACAGAGGCAGGTCTCATGCTCCACCTCTGGGGATTTTTCCAGCCAGTTGTCACGGATTCCTAGAATTTGCTGGGTTACTTGGTCAGGCAGAGCATGTTTTGCTTCAGCAGGCAATGCTAATGCTTGGCTGATGCCAATGAAAACCTCAGCGTAACAACTCAGAAAAAACTCCTGAAGTAGCCAAATTTCAGAACTTGGCAATGAAGGGGGTTGGAGGTTCCTTCTGGATTTTAGCAAAAGGAGCAGGATGATAGTGAAAATCATGGGAGGTCAGGGCACTCTTTTAACCCTTTTTTGAAGTAAAACATTGGAATTAGATGCAATTTAAATTTGATTCTCATTACTTGCTAACTGGAAGGGCAAAGCTTGTAGTCTCTGCTGTGTGAGAGAGAGAATCCAGGATGGCTCTTTATTGGGAATACTTTTTTACTAAAACTGATTTAGGGAAATTGAAATTGGTTTCAGTGCAAGAGGTTAAAATTAAACACTAGTTCCTCCACTAGACTATGCTCCTTTGTGCCATAAAAAGCTGGAGCATTTTAAGCAAAAGACTGCAATGGCTGAAGCACTTGGTCAGGCTGTTGTTGTTTCTTACCTCTCTGCTAAACCCACTCCATCCCCACAGGAGAATGTAACCCCCCCAAGCACATATAAATGATAAATACGAATTATAATGACTCTTTCTCTCCTGCACAGGTCACTGGTCACCATGCACAAGAGGAAAAGCCTTTCTGGCTGTCGCCCTTGTTCTCTATGAACTTGTTCCTGAGCAAGATGGATCTCATTGTAACAGGAAGCAAGAGCTGTAACGAACCACCAAACATCCCAAATCCACATTTGATGCAATGAAGGTCATCAGTTATGGGAAGATTGTGCCTGAAGCTGAGTGAGACTCACAGCTAAGACTCACTACAGGAAAAGGAACAGCAATTTTTCACAAATTGCTTTGGGTGAAAAAGCAGTGCAGATACAAACGAAAGAAGAAATAATAAAAATGCACCGCATGGTTCCAGTTCTTGAATGAAAACCAAGCTGGTAGGCTGAAAGTCACAAGCTATATTTGTTGCTTGAGTTCTTGGATATCCTAGTTCAATAGTTTCTCTTACTTGGCTTGACAACAGAGGAGCTTTGTAAAGAAATTAAAGCCTCCATTCAACTGCACACATTCGGAAGACTGCAATTTATTTTCCGTGATTCAGGGGGTCTGTACAAGGCTGATAAAGAAGTTGTGCTGCTAATTGCAAGGCTTTCTCAAAACTGACAGGAACCTCTTGCCAGTGTTTCACCAAGTCAATAGCTACTTTAAACAAATGCTCCGAGGATAACCCAAACACATAAATACCTTGACCCTCTCCATCTGTGTGCTGAAAGGGTAAAGCAGCTCAAAGAGAATCAGTCCCAGAGAAAAGATATCCACTTTGTGCGAGTAGGTGTTCCCACAGATCTGAAAAGGCAAAATCAGGGTTAGGGCAATCAAGCTACTCACTGCATGTCATTATGTACCAGGTAAACAGCACCCTTTCAAGGCCACCTATGGAAGTGGTCAGCTCTGTGCAGGGCTGAAAGCTACAGCACAGGCACGTTGGCAAACTTCAGCAGTGAGCATCAGGGACCAAGATCCTGGTCTGATCCTCAGCTCCTCTCTGCACACCCAACTGCAAAGCAACGTTTCACCTTACTTAAACCCCATGCAGGAGGAGTGTGTCCTCCTGCAATTAACTGGAATGTTACACAGTTACCCTTGTACGGCATTCAAAGCAAGAAAAATGATTACATCAAGTTTGAATCATTAGCCACTTTTTTGCTATAATAAATATTATATTAAAATACTGGTTTTGGAATTCAATTTATCTTAAAACTCTACTTTGATGAGGAAGAATTTAAGTGGCTTGACTGCAACAATTTACTAGGAGTGCCTGATCTTTGAGCTCCCAGGAACTCAGGGCTCTTCCAGGCATTGCCAAATACAGCTTTAAAGCAGAGAGCACAAACCTGTTCCGGGCTCATGTAGAGTTTGGTCCCTACTTGTCCTGTGTGCCTGGCATAGGCTGGCATTGGGGTCAGTACCGATTCCTCCTCCTCATCTTGGTCCATAGCAGTTACCAGTCCAAAATCCCCAACCTTTACTATGTCATCCATTGTGAAAAATATATTGGAAGGCTGAGAAAACAAAGAAGTGAAAAGAAAAAAATGAGTACTAAACAAGTGTCCGTGTTTCAACCATTACAACACTTGGTTCTAATTCAGAAGCCATGCTGTCAGGGCTAAAATCACTCATTAAACTGCTGAAGTGTAACAGCTAAGAATTGTAGCTACTGAGGAAACACTAATTACTCCTGCATTAAACACTGTCCCTTCCTGAAACTCAAAATGCTCATTTCTTGCCATTCAGCAGAGGTTTACCAGCACCACACAGATCTGCTGAGGAACATACACAAGAGTCAACAGCTGCTGGGAACAGCAGAGATAAGTTATCCAGCTCCCCATCACATGGCACATTCACACCAGATGCTGCAGTTCTGACTCCTGGTCTTTCTTATTCTAATCCCGAAGTGCTAAACTCGTTCGCTTTATTATTAACCAGCGCACAGCATGTCATCCTAACATTAAATTACAGATAATGGAAGCCTGGGAACAAGGCCTGCTTTTCAGCTGCTGCGTAAATGTGCAGTTTGACTGGGGAGAAGCTGTCAGCATAACAGAATTGAAAGTTTATTTTTGATAGAAGCTTAAGGACTTGGCAATTCACAAGAGCAGCAACAGTGATGATCTGGCTTCAACTTTCCTTTAGCTTGTTTGCTACATACCACCATCCTTGGCTTAACCTGATAAGAGACTGGAACTGAGATGTCCCTTTGGTAATGGTCCATTAAATGGACCATTTAAAAAACAGATGGTTTTTCAAAAGATTTGCATCCTGGCTGATAGAACAGCACCCACCAAATGGATGATTATTTCTTTGAAATAAAACCACTCTGCCTCTGTTACAAATACAGATGAACACACAGTTTTGAGGAAAGAAGAGACTGATCCTGCAAGCGGGAGGAAACAGCAGGATAACGTACAGGGAAAGGGCCAAGGTGTGGTAAAGAGGCAGGTGGTGCTGGGTAAGGTCCTCTCAGAGCTCCTGGACCCTCAAGACTGGGAGAACATGGTCTGTGTTTTGCTGACACAAATGCTGGAACAGGAGGAGGCAGACAGAGAGAGGGCAATATTTTTCCACAAGATTAAGGGACTACAAAACTGACCTATTTCAAAGCCCATCCAACTTCTTCAGTTAAAGACAAACCCACTGTGTGCAAGAGAGAAATGAGATGGAAAAAAAGGTTTCTTGGCTTTTTTTTTTTAAGCAACGGACAGCTCTGAGATAAGCACTGCAGAAACAGCTCCCCAGTGCCCACATCCTGCCTCTGAAACTGCCTTCTGAGCCAGGTCTTATCTCCCCTATATTTCCCTGTAATGAATGTCAAACCCTTCAGAGTCACAGCACACTTAGGGCACAAAAGCTACTACCCTGTAAGCCCACAGGACCTCCAGGCTCTTGCTGAAGCATTTGCACAGCACCCATCCTTCGACTGCACAGCCCTGCTGGCAAACACCTTTGCATCAGGATTTTAATGCTCAAGGATCAAACGTCTCCATTAGGGGTTTGTATCCCACTGCCTTGATCCCCATTTTCCTCCTCCAACAAACACAGAAGAGTTCAACAAGATCTGTCTTGCTTCATGGAGGAAAAACTCTTCTTAAGAGGAAGTTTTATTTTTATACTTCTCTGGCTGGACACAGACTGTCTCTGAATAGGTTGGCGTATAGTTTCTACAATTTAAGGAGAAGGGACTCTCTGCTATTGCAAAGTACCAGCAAAAATAAACCCTCAAGGTCTCATTTGGAAAGATGAAGTCTAAGGCAGATGCACACAATTTTGATTTAAATCATCAGAAGACTGCATCAAATATAACCACCCTCTAGTTTAGTTATCTTGCCACCTGCACAAAGAAATTTCTCTCCATATTCTTCAGTCAGAGCAAGAACTCTCATCTTTTCACAGACATGAATAAGTTTCTCACACATTTGGAAGACTCTGTTTAATTTAATTAATGCTGTAAAATGTATCCAAGACTGTTCTTGCAGTTCTATGAAAGTGATAATTTCTTTTGAGCTGCCAAGCATGACCGACAGCTTATCCTGGGAATAACATTAAATTCACTTGACAGACAGACTTTTGTTTCTGTAATCCATTTTCTTCAAAAGAATTTGAACTGTGACCTACTCACTTGCCTACCTAAATTCCTGTCAGTATCTCTGATTAGCAGGAGCCTAGCTAATGCATCTTAATGTGCACTGTTAATTTAAATACTTAAAATGTCTTCTTGGATCTTTTAACATTCATACATACAAATTTATTTACACACAGATCTACCAGTTCTTGTTGGTGCCAATGGGAGGAAGAACTGGCCTCTGCTACCACTTAGCTCTGCCTGTAGCAAGGCCAAAGCAGCTTTGCAGATTATTCACTTGTTAGTGCTGGCATGAACTCAGGGTTGCATGACCAATCTCTTGGACAAATTACAAAATTAGGTGAGATCTGTTCCAAGGAGCTTCTGAAAAGTACAGAAAATAATTAAATATACTGCATGGTTTTTTTGGGCAAATTAACACATAACAGACAAACTCTGGGATCCAAGAATAACATCTGTACAAGCACAGAAAGTTTCCTGAAGGAGAAAGTTGTTCATTCAGGGAGAGCGTTTCCAAGTTGGTTATACCAAGTAAACAAAATTAAATCTCTTGTTCAAATTGCTGCTAGCATTGAACTTTTAAGATGTTCCAACAAAACCCTCCACACCTAGTGATTAAGACTAATACAGTTTTAAGTGAAGCTCTACATAAAGTTTACTGAACAGCGATCTCAGTGAAGGGAGCTACAACTGACAGTATTGTTAAGAAAGGTTATTAATTAACATGTCTAGCAACATATTAGTACAGGGATTTAATTACTTTTATGGTCAGTTTCTCAAGCACTAAAGATTGTTCAGATAACTTGTTCAAGGTAATTGCCTAATGCTGATGGGAAAAGAAAATACTTGGATGGGTTAATGAGTTTTTCTAACTATGACATATCCTTTCAGTATTACTGAATTTGAATTCCCTTTTACTGCCACATCTGAGATGGCATTTTTACCTTTTGCTTCTACTGATATCAAATGATTACCATCTGAGAAGCTACAACAGCAGTTACAGCTATTTCAGTGATGACTCCACTAAGGTGGGTATTAATGCCTCCTCAAACAAGCAAAGAGAAACAGGAACTGCCTCTCCACTTTAGCAAAAGGGATCCATTTCTCAGAGCTTGTGCTAATAAAATTAACTTAAGCTGGGCTCTTCAATTAAATTCTGGTATTTGGTAACACATACAGTACTTTAAATTTCAGCAAAATTAGGCACTAGCATAGGAGAATGAAAGAAAAGGTGCAACAAGTTACTCCTGACTTCAGTTACATTAAATATCAGAGGTTAAAACCACTTTTCCCAGTCCTAACTGTCTGGATGCTATCAAGCATTAAAAATATTACGAATCCTGTAGAAAGCTGCGTTGTGATAGTCAGCATTGACTCAGAATTCAACTCTAGGACAGTTTACATTTCAATCCCAGAGCACTAATAATCAAATTTTACTTTCTCTAACCAAGAGTAACACCTTCCTCTTAGGCTGTATTGCTATAGAAAGAAGGAAAATAGAATCACAGAATCATAGAATTATTTAGGTTGGAAAAGACCTCTAAGATTGAGTCCAACTGCAAACTTAACGTTGTCAATTATCTGCTTCACTTGAAATGGTAGAACAGGATCCAAAATAGCTTTGTCACACAGTTCAGCACTGAACAACCCTGTCTAAAGAACATGAATTAAAGATGCCATAAAACAAATGCAACTGATCTGTGCCAGGTACAAGAAGTCTTGCTGTAAGAAAGACTTTAATTGCAATAAGCAATGATGAATGTTTATTTCCTGGAGCACTGCACCTCCAGATTAATGTACAGACGTTAACCCAGCTTTTGTAACACCCATGCTGAGGTCACTGATAAGAGTCAGCTATTTTAGCAGGATTTGTCTCCAGTGCCATATTACTCCCACATACAAAACAATTTTACCTCTATCCACACACTCATCATCTGTCAGTTTAAAGCAGAATTTGACCCTGAACTAAGCAACCTGGCACTGCTGCTTTAGGATCACTGAAATTTGTAACTGTTGATGCTCAAGTCTGTAATGTAGCAGAGGGACAGTTACTCTGTGATACCACTTGAGTCAGTATTTGAGTCAGTTCCAGGAATTTTACAGCACCAGAGACTTCTGTGAGGTATTTGGGCATAGGTAATTCAAGTTAGGACAGCTCCAAAGATAATCCCACAGTACTAAACCAGAAAACGTTTGCCCACAGGACACAGCCACTGAGATAACCGTTACAAGCAAAGTTCAGATGTTCAGTGATGATCATGGCAATAAATAAATAAAATTAAAAATCCAACATACTTTCTACAGTAACCTATGAATACAAACCTTGAGATCCCTGTGCATTAATCCTTTGCTATGCAGAAAGTCAACTGCCTCAGCTATCTGCAGAAATATTTGCAGACACTCTGTCCTTTCCCTCTCCTCTATCTCACACCTTCTGCTCATCCAGTCTTTAAGGTTCTCTTTCCTGCAGAGCTGCATCTGGATGTAAAGATACACCTTTGGAGACGTGGGTTTAACTTTTTCTGCAGTATTTTTAGAAAGGTCCAGGCTTAAACTTGTTGGCCTTGGTGGAGAAACAGAGAGGGGACTTCCTGAAGCAGATTTCTTGTTATCAGATTCCTTTGTACTTTTCCCTTTATCCTCAGAAAGATTCTCATCATGTGAAACATCAACTTTATCTTCCTTACTAGAAGCATTTCCACAGCCAGAATCTTCAAACACAATGGAAGAGGAGGTCCCTTCCTTCAGGTGTACAATAGGAACAGCTGAAGAGCAAATTTCCAGGGAGGAATTTTCCAGCTCATTACTGTTGATAGTACTGCCTTCTACATCACAGCCCATAAGGACACTGTCCTGAAGGTTTAACAGTGGATCTTCTGAGTGCTCTAAGTCCCTGTTGTCTGTCTCAGAAAATTCCAGAGGAGAAAAATGGCTTCCAGATGAATTTGACTGACCACAGGGTATCCCCACGGATCCCACACCCTCTGATGAAGTGGCAATAATTTCAATGTGTTCCTGCGTCGAAAATGGCTCTGTCCTGATCTTAAATGATGGGACATCCATTGGGCTGGGAGAGCTGAGTGGCCAGTCAGTGCTGGAAAGCAAAATTGAGAGATCAGTACTACAGAAATTGTAGCAGGTTCCATCATTCCACTCATTCCACTAGAAATGCATTTTCAGAAGATTTTAACAACTGCTACCTCTGAGACCCATGTCCTACCGTAATGGTGAAGGACTACCCAAGTGTGGGAATCACTAACAACCTGGATTTAGCATCCATTTGCCTTAGCAAGGATAATGTTTTCTCATTGAGACAAAAGTGTTGATAAAGGAAAATTTAACAGTCTCTGCTGCCTGGACTCCCAATGTGCAATCAGGCTTATCTTCAGCTTGAAAAAAATTCAGTCCTTTGGAACACGCACTGCAATGACTATTTAAAGTGCCTGGGAGGAATTACAGCTGTGAAATGTTATTTGATGCCTGAAATATAAAGGTCGCTGTATTCTAAAAATTGTGAGGCATGTTAAGATGTTATTATGAGACCACTCAATAGTCTTGCACTAGGTCTCATTCTTTAAATGCCAACATACACCCACTTTTTCCTTTCTCTTTACACTCTCTAAACTCCTGTATCTAATTTACAATTTTTAACCTACTTCTACTGAGCTTTACAAATCGTCACTCTGATTATCCCTCGCATATTTCTGCTAAAATAAATTCACTGAAGCCTTGGAGTACTGAATCAGATCCATCTAAACCAAGATAGCAAAGAGGAGGAAAGCAATAGAAATCCAGTCACCCAAAGATTCAATTACACAAGTTAAATTAAGAACTACATGATGTTTCCTAAGCTGAAAGAAGGACCCTGACACAACAGAGGATCAAAAAATAGAGAGACTCTATGCAGAAGGGTAATATATTTGTACCTTGTTCAACTGAACAGTTAACAGGCCAAGTTATAACTTTCCTACACAGTCTCTCAATTCTCCTGGATCCTCTACCACTTCTCCAGTTCTGCTGATAGACAATCTCAAATTTAACTGTTAGAGAGAAACCCCTATGAGTTACCTTTCATCTTTTAACCACTGTTCATCCATCTTTTCCTGCCATCTCTCAGGTGGAGCTTCCAGCCACGCGTTGAAATACCGGACAATCCCTGGATGTTCGAGTTTAGCCAATGCCTTGACTTCCCTCATCACCTTTTCCCGAGCCAGCTCCCTGCGGTTTGGGGTGAGGGCAACAACGAGAGACATGGTCACAAAAAGCAACAGCACAGCACATAAATTTCTGCAAAGGATTTAATAAAAGCTGCCCCAGCACAAACCAGGCCAGTAGTATTGCTTTTCACATCAAAAGACAAGTATGTTTTAAATTCCCCAGAGTAACTCCTTTAGGTTAGAGTGTGGAGGAGCAGTATGGGCTCACAGTGGCTAAATATTTAGTCATCCCTTTTCACATAATCACAGGCAGCAAAACTGAGAAGAAAAGGTAAAAAAAATCACTAAACAGCAATATTCTACAGGGATATAGAAGACACT
Organism: Pseudopipra pipra; assembly: GCF_036250125.1. NCBI lineage: Eukaryota > Metazoa > Chordata > Aves > Passeriformes > Pipridae > Pseudopipra > Pseudopipra pipra. The sequence continues at coordinate 70,704,987 of NC_087552.1, forward strand.
GACACAAAAGATGGACAGCAATACCTTAGGATTTGTTTTTAATTGGAATAATGTAAGGAGACTGCATAAGGACTATCTCTGTCCTGTGGACAGGAAAGCAGGTAGCCTTCTGTCTCACTGAAGTAATTTATCTCTCTTCATAAGTCTAACTGAATCAAATGAAGTTTGATGGTTTTATTTAATAGGTTTGAATATGCTTAGAGACTAAGAATTCAGGCTACCTGAAATTTCTGAACAAAACCTTTTATCTTAAATAGTCACAAATTATTTAACACATTCAAAAAAAATAGTAATTCTAGATTTCATAGCTTTACCCCCTCCCTCTTGCTGTTCTAACTTGAGATTTCCAGAAGCAGTGTCTCCCATCTCCCACTAAAAGGAAGTGCTGCAAGCTCTGGGTAGGGTAATTCAGCAGCATGGCTTGACCACCTATGACTGAGAGAAAAGGTAGGGGTTGTGGGACCAGAAATGGAAAAAATGGACAAACGGAGACAGAAAAGCTGGTGAGGGAGAGAGAAAAGAAAGGGAAGGTGGAGTAGGAAAGGTAAGGAGAGGAAGGAGAGAAGCAAATTAACAGTGTGCTACAATAACTGGTCCTGTTAGCAAAGGCTCTATTCATCAAGGAAATCACAGGAGTTCCCATGGAGCTGCAGCATCGTCACAAGGGTCCTGCTATCCAAGTATTTTAGCCAGGCAGGTCACCCCTCTGCTGTGATTACATATGCCAAATTCTTGATGCCAAAACTAAGTCAGCCCCCCCATCAAAAAGTGTGTCATTCATGCCAATGAAATATCTGGGAATTCAGCTCAGGAGCAGATGGTTCAGGGTAGGACAGGATTCCACCATTCATTCATTACTTCTGTGTCTCAACAAACCCATTCATTACCTGTTGGGCAAACGGATCCTTTTGATAGCATAGTTGCAGTCATCCACTTTATTTCTGGCTTCGAAAACCACTCCAAAACCTCCACGACCCAGACACTGAATTGGTTCAAAATCTGTCAGATATCTGTGAGCAGCAGAGTGTGAGGAGGGGACAGAAGAATAGAGGGAGGTAGAGGAGAAAAATGCATTAGTATAGATAGAAAAATAAAGTAATTTATGACTTTGACTGAAGTAGTTCTGTAAGGGCAAAACACGCTGAATGACTTGAAGCATTGTTTGTTTTTCCCTGCTCACCCACTGAAGCTGTCAGATGGTTCTCTATTTATGAACTGGGCAGTTGCTGATTGTGCCTTTATTCAGTGTCCACCCCAACCCAGCAGGATCCATTCTGCACACACTAGACCACCTGAAGAGGTTTTTCAGAATATCAGGTTGCACACTTACTGGATCATGGACCACAAGGATGCAACCTAAGTTTCTACAGTAAACCAGGTGGTGACAGCTAAGTATTTTCTGAATCATGACTTGCCTTTAGCCCTACCCCAAATAACTATTTCTGCAACTAGTCCTTCTAAATATCCTTTCTAAAACATCACTGTCCTTAAACTTTTCTTATTTTAGCTCACTTTAAATACTCCAGTTCTTGCTTTCCATGCAAATGTACAGGAAGTGGTCACATTTGCCCCAGAGTAAGTATCCTGACATGCCCCTATGAAGCATTCTATCTTAACCAACTCCTTTGTAACAGCAACAAAGGTTTTCTTTCAAGTATAGACTGCTTATTGTGCAGAGTATATAAAAAATCACCTGTTTCCACCTGCAATTGCCTTTCTCTGCCTTAAACCATAAACACAGAAACAGAGGGAGTAAACACTGATAAAGACCTTCAAGAATCAATCAATCTCCCATCTTGCATATCAGCAAGAAATATGACAGCAACCTTCCTGATGACATGTAATCTGTTGACTCTCTGGAATTGCTTACACTCATCATAACTGCAATGTCCTGTCAGTAATGGGGTCACAGAGTTCTTTGTGTTGGTTGCTGATCATCCTACAAAGTCAGAGGACTAGGAGTACTTAGGTAAGAACAAGTGAACACCTACTCTTCTATCTCCAGACAGCATTAGTTGTGACAGTGACAACACCCTGTTCATGTTGTGTTGGATAGAGCTCACCTTGACACGTATCCAGAGTTCTTGACATCACTCCAGCTGTTGTCTTTAACATCTCCACAAGTGGGCTCATATTTGCAGTCAGTCTGACACTGTGTTTCAGATTCCTTCCGCAGCTAACCACGGTTTCCAAAACAAGAACAAAACAAACAAACAAACAAAATCAACTTCTTAAGTACCTGAAACTAGTTTGTACCCCAGATACAGCATTAAATAAGTATCTCCCAAGATGCTGAAGCAGTCTAATCTACCTGCTGAAGCCATTAAGCAAATTGTGGCAGCTGGCAGCCTTCACAGACAGATTAAACAGTAAATTTAGGCTTTTGATGTTTTTAATCTCATTAGTTATTAACTTATTAATATTACTCACTGCAGACTCAAAACTGAAAGAAGCAGCTAAAATAACAACCTCTTAGAATTCAGGAAAAAACCCACTTACTCTGCTGTACGGATGGGGATGGAAAAGTTTGCGTACAATAAAAGTTGTGGCCACGATGCAAAATATGATGGTGCCAACAATTTCCTTCCACCAGTGGAGCAGGAGAACAGGATCTTTTTTGCGAATGTTCTTGTAATTTGTATCATCAAAAAATCGAACGGTTATCTGGTTGCTACGTTTGTTTCTCTCTCTCTTGTAGTAGGGTAAGTAATAACCATTATCTGTGCATGAAAGACACAGAGAGACAAGATTTACTTGCAGGTAACTAAAAAACAATTTTGGCTTCTCATTAATAAGGTTTCCTACACAGACATAGGGTATTTTTGTTTGCACGCCCCATGATTTTAAATGGCACATGAGCAAATTCAGTAAATCAAGGTGGTGGACAGCAACTAGGTCACCCACCAAAGTTTGCCTCTTCAGGAGGCCTGACCACCGATAGCTTTAAGCCAGAATATCTTTCATATGGAAAACTTTCCACCACCAGGCTGTGGTGGTAGCACTGTCAGCAAATTCTAAATAACATAATTCTCAAGCTTTTTCCACTTGGGCCAACTATCAGTGGCAATGGCAGCACACAGAACAGCTCTGCAGTAGCAATTCCAGGCACTCTGAAGTGCTCTGCGTGGCACTCGCTGTACCTACACCACAACCTGGAAATCCTAATTTGGACAATGATTTCCCAGTTCATTAAATGTTAAAAAAAAAATACACGTATTTAAGATCAAACAGCTGGTCATTTGTTGAATTTCACAGACAATAAATGGGTAAACCTGGCTATTTGAAACACCTAAAATTTGGAACTTCACCTACCATAAGGATACTGCAGAACTGACAGTGCTCCATTACTGTACTCCTCATGAGAATACTTGTCATTGCTGAGGCACTTATCAAACTCATCGGAGCCCACCAACACTGGAGTCCTGGAAGGAGAATCTAAGCAGAAAAGACACAGTTTTCTGAGCTGAACTGTTCTAAAAATTCTGTTCTCATATTAATTTAATGAGAACTCCAACAGCATAATCTTAGAAAATCCCTCTTGCACCAGACCATGAGAAGCAAATTTCATGCAAGGAAACATTAATAAGGATATTTTAAGGTTACAGTTACTTAACACCTTCCCCCCTTGCTAAAAGAGTAGTTTTGGACAAGTCAATTCACTCATATTCACATCACTGTGAAAAGCTTCTTCCTCTTTTTGTTGAAAAATTCAATTTAGAAGACCCAACACTTCGTTATTAAAAAAGACCCTGTCAAATCCATAGTAAAAGAAAGCAGACATTAAACATTTAATTAGAAAAAAAAAAAACACTTAATAAAGCACAGAAATAGTTCCTGAACTGCTTTACAGCTGGAAATATCAGACTAGTTTGGAACATACAGGAAATCAGAAAGATGTCCTGTTTTTTTTCTGGGCTAAGACAATAAATGAAACTCTGAATTGCTACTTACGGATTAAAGGTTTCCACTTGATTTTGGGAAGAGAAATAATTGCATTATCATTCTTGGATTCCAGAGCCTTTGGGTTGGTTGGGAATTTCTCAGAAAGTCTGACTGATGACTGAAGATACAACTGGCCCCTGAACATACCTAAGTAATAAATCAGAGAGCATATTAGTCTTCAGATTTAGTTCTCTTCACTCTCATAATAAAATTGCCCAGTAAAATGTGGTTAAAACCATTTTTGAAAATATTTCTTTAAATTCTGAGAACCAGAGATACCGACTCTGATTGCTAGGCTAGATGAATTCAAGTAATATGTTTCCCCTGTTCTAGAAAATCAAGAGGTCAGGACACCTCATTTTCATTGCTGGAGAGCTGGTGCTACAGGAAAATGCCAGAAATTTTTAAGAGCTATAAAGCAGCTTGGGCTTTTAAAACCCCTCTCAAACTTCCTACACTTGTTAATGCTGTAGAGATTATTCCTCAACAGCCACTACCAGGGAGGCTGGAACTATCTGGCTTCTTCTTAGTGTTATTCTTTATCTGTTATTCTAACCACTAACAGGAAAGCTACAAGATATAAAGATGTGGAGAAAAAGGCAAAGGCAAACCAAATCTTAGAAAACCAAAGCACATTTACCTCCCAGAGACAGATAAACAGGTGAGAAGGAGGACCTGGGGCCATTATTTCAAATTGTTACAAGCCACATCCAATGAATTCTGACAGTTGGATGAAAACCTAGTCCTGTAAAATCTTATCTGAATTTTCTTCATGGTAAGTTACTGCAATCAGTGTACAAATTAGCAGGCAATAAGACTGCCTTGTTAGCTATAAACCTGTCTTAAAATTTCAAGACTTCTAGTTCTCTCCAATGTACTGAAACTACGAAGCAGTGAACATTTCAGAACCATAATGGAAAAGATTTATAGTTTTGAAATCTACCAGTACAAAAAGATCTTTACTACAACCTCAACAGGGAAATGAATAACATTTACTACAGATAATGCTGCAATTGGTGTCTCACCCAAATAGACACTGGATTCTGTGGCCCCTCTGGCAGCTTCCACAAGATCTTCTTCATCTTCCAGTACCTCATTATTTGCAGTGTAACTTGTGTCATCAAACAGACTGATTGGAATTACTTTGCCATCCTTAAGCAGCCATGCAGAAGCAATTGGAGTGCAAAACTGAAGGAGAGAGAGGTAATTGGAAAATTAATGTTGTATTAACGAGCTATTATATAAGAATAATGCTAAACAATGTGCCTAAATTCCTTGTTTTAATTTTTGTAACAGATGCAGCAGCTCAAAGTCAGAACTTTAGTTAAAAAATTACAAGCAGATGTGTGCTCTTTTACAAAGACAGTGCCTGAAACTCAAGATGAAAGACATCTTCAAAACTTCTACTTTTGTGATATTTAATAGTCTGTCTTTTCCCCTACCTGGTATTCCCATTCCAGATGTCCTCCTCGTTTGTTAAAAGCCATCACTTTCCAGTCAGCCACCGAGACCTTTATCACTGTGTCTTTCATCATAGCTTCCTGCTCCTCCACATCCGAAATGATTTTTGTTTCTTCTTTGTTCATAGTTGATTTAAAATTGCTCTCAATGTATCCTGCTCTGCTTTCAATATCTGGGACATAGCGCAGCTCAAAGTGACCAACACTGAAATTCCACCTTAAAGAAAAAGAGAAAAACTTTGTAGAAGCAACTTGTATATTCCAAGGAAGTCCCAAATCCTCTGTCCAGAAGATTCCTAAACTGAATTATCTATATTTGGCCCATATTTTCACAGTAAACTCTCAGACTGTCAGATGAACAGAACTGTACCAGGAGGGGAGTGCTAATCCAAAGCATAAACCAAACAAACTGAGAAATCTTGCCTAACATGATGGGTGAGCTGAGAAAACAGCTGGTGAAGTAGGGCCAATGCCATTGAAGGCTTAGTATAAGGAGAGGGCAATTAAAATCATCAAATAGTACAGCTGGGTCTGCTTAGTAGGAAAACATTGTGGAGCTGATGAAAGCAACAAGTACAAAGCCTTTATGAAGCAGCATCCTACACAAGACATATTTCTCTTCACTAATTGAGTGGATTTGATTGGAAATGTAAGATTTTTCAAACCGAGGAAGGGACAAGCTTTTTTTGTTTGTTTTAATCCAACACACTACCTAACACAGATCCCTTGGCAGATAGTTCATGAAACCAGGACCACTCGTGTCCCATCGGTTAACAATCAAAAAAGACAACTACATAATGAACTGTATCAAGAACACAGTTTTACTGCATAGCAAAAAGCTCTTCAATTCTTGTAAACCAACAAAGATACAGATGGGAAAGGATGCCAAGTTTGTGTCTTGAACTGCACGAAGGGGTAAATATTCTTCAACAGTCTGGCAACCACCAGGAGCCTAAACTGTCTCCTTAAAGAATTTACACCCTTTTGGTAAACGTTTGGCATATTTTACATACATGTTTCTTTCTCTGAATTAAAACCCCAGATCTATCCCATTCATTCCATGTCACCAGGAAAGGCACCTCTGTTTCTAACCACAAAGACAGGAGAATTCTGGTGCACAAGATGCAATACTATGGTTTTTGACACACTTCTCCCTGCTAATTTTAGTCTCCAAGAATAACAGAACTCCAGATTTCCAGATTTATCTTCTCAGACATCTGATCTGAACTCTAATCTATTGGAGTTCCCATTAGGTGATCCCTGATACACTACAGACGCACAACCTGTCACATCCTGCTGCAAACAGAAGAGGGAGCAGGGGAACAGGGAATGATGAACTATCCACTAAATTGCTGGGGAGTTACTGTATCTACATACAGTAACCAGCCTTCTAAATCTGTATTTTATCAAATGGGGTTTGGTGGGCTTTTTTAGCAGAATATATGTCGGCATCTTTATAAAAATCTTAACGTATTAAAACTTAAATGTGACCGCATTAGGAAATCCACAGATTGAACCAGTTTCTACAACTTGTAAAAAACAGACCACCTACATTATGAAATCAATAACACAGATCTAAGAATGATTTAAAATATCAACTTAAAATGAAAGCTAAAGACATCAAGTATAAAAAACCCACCAGAGATAGTTACCACGAGCAGGTGAAGAACTTAACCATGAATCAGTAGGTTGTAAGAAGACTTTTAGACTGCCCCTTCTTGTACAAAAAGCAACAGTTAGAACTAAAATTAGTGACATTTGCCTTGTGCAGCAGAACAGTGATAAACTGAGGTATGCAAGGACAAGGGAAGTAATTGTCATTTGACTCTCATCTTTTCTGTCTGACCCTAAAACTGAAGCCCAAGACATTTTCAAAAGCACTGAAGAGCAAAAGGGTTCGATCCTTGCCAACAGCCCAGAGCATTCCTCTGGTTAACAATCTAAACTCCCTGTGCAATTCCTAAACTGATGAGAGTAAAAAGAAGGTCAAATCCTTAAAACATTACGTATCAAGAACTGTGTCTGTGGGACTGTCTCTGAACTCACTTTTCATTGCCGCTGCGGGGTCCAACAGCACGGACTGTTTTCTGGGTTCGGTGTAACAGGAGCGTCTCCTCCTGCTCCGTCTCGTCGTCGTCCCAGCGGCGACACCCCACAGCCGAGCAGATGTACTTCACCTAAGGGACAAGGCAGGAGACTCCCCTGTGCAACTTCAAAACAAGCGTAACCAACAGCGACACTCAAAGCTAACAATCCTCACAACACATTTTTGGCTGCCGGGCAATTTCGAGCACAGTGACTTTAGATGCTCGACTTGGGGGATGCTGAAAAGCCTGGTTTAAGAGATAAGGGCTTTTCAGAACTAGGATATTCGAAGGATCCTAGAAAGTTTACAGCTTGTGGTATTTTGACTACCATTTGAGTATATTTTGCATGTATTTCTACTTCTAACAGAAAGAAACCTTAGCTTTCTCTTTTCCCACTATTTTTATGGACATCAAAAGAGCATTCCTACAAGACCCACAGCATAATTCTGCTTTCATGTCGTATTTGTCTCAGCATAACTCTATCAGCTTCAAATGAAGTACTACTGATTTATATAAAATACCACAGAGCCTTCCCCCTTTGCCTTGTCAGCTATTTAGGAGAAAGAAAACCTTATTGGACTCTCACAGTCACACAGACTTTGCAACAGTCCAAATCTCAAACAGAATTTGCATTATACGAGCAACTGTATTTTGAAAAGGGAGTTGAACACACTTAGGAAGTTTGGATTGACACCAAACTGCCAAAGACAAGAGACTGCCTGAACTGTTAAGAAGGAAGAGTCAGGCACTATTTCTCCTATGAGACACCACTGCTACTGTGAGTGTAAAGAAGGAATAAAAACAGAAATTAAAACCTCCACTTCCTGAGCACTGGGGGAGAAGCAGTCTGTTGGTGCACAGAGCCCGGTGAGGAAATCAAAAGGAATGCATGAACTCTTGTTTTGGGTCTATGCTCTTTAGCACTAGTGATGACTCTACACCACACCATAGAAGTGTTCTACATTAAAATGTATGGTGAAAATGAAAAAAAACCCCACCCTGATTTTGCTTAAAACAAACACTGCGAAGTTTAAATTTTTTTAATTGAATCTATTTTTTACTTGTTTCAAAATGTAACAATGTTTCCGATTTACCAAATGTCTGTTCTTCACTACACAAAGCATCTACGAGCACTTTAACGACATCTGACATTAAAGAGGGGGATGGGTATGTCAGTTCTAGGACTCTGAATAATGCAATTAATTCCTGGGCTTTTTCTAGCCTTTTTTCCATCTGTGCTCTTTCAGGACACACAATTTTGAACCAGCGAGTTTCAGAAGAAAAACACCTTCTGTACTAGTCAGATAGCAACTAGTTTTTAACTTTTACATATGACTCTACAGTGTAAGAAGAGCTTCTTCTGAGAGATAGTAAACACACTGACAACCACTACAAGTCTTAAACTTTTGACTATGTTGAATGTTTTTCTCTTCTCATTAGTTTGGGAAAATCTGAAATTAGTTATGAAAAAAGTGTCACCTAAAGCCTTAACTGATATGCAGTAAGCTGGACAGCAAAGTCTACTTCAAGTAGAGCCAGGTGATAAAGCTGAACTCCTCTCCCAGCCTGGCAGAAAGGGGTCATCCTCTTATCCTCGCCTCTGGTCACAAACCCCCTGTCCCTTCCCTTGTCCTGGCTCTGGCACTCCCCGACTCCTTCCTACAGCTCACCCAGCATAAAACTAATCCAATAAAAACTGGGCAGTGCTCTGCTGCGTTTGCAAGTCGAATCAGCTGAGCAAAGGGTGAGACAAGGCTTAAAGCCAGCATAGGGGATGCAACAGGAGCTCCCAGGCAGGAGGAGATGGCAGTGAGGGGCTCAGCCATGCCACCTACTCCAGCCCACTGCAGCTGTTGCCCAAGAAGCTCAGGCTCTGCCCTTTTTGCCCTGCAGTTATACACTTGAGCTGTACCACAGTTTAAATCTCAAGAGTTACAAGAGTTTGCAAGACAGTGCTCAAAACACACACACACAAGACAACTTTTCAGGCTCTTACCTTCCCTGAGTAGGAGCTCAGCCCATAGGTTGTCAAAGACTTTCCCCCAACCAGGACCACATCCTCGCCAAATTTGTAGGATGACTCCAAAAGAGATTCTACTGTGAAAGGAACTGCTTCCATGCTCTCTCGATCCCGATCCCACTGGAAAAGGTCCCCATCCAAGGAGGGGATTATCATCTTATTTCCAAATACCTAAAATAATTGAACTGAAGGTTAGCTATGATTTAACCACAATTTTATCAAAATACACAGACCACAAATGGAAACGGAAATGCTGTAGAAGCAAGTCCAGTTCATTATATTCCAGTGTCCTATTTTATGGTTTCGTATCCCAGAGTCTTATTTTTCAAAGTCACGCTGAAGACAGAAAACTTTCAGGCCTTCAAATCAAATCCATATTTCACTATTCTTATTTGAAAAACAGTTCAGTGTGTGACACTTCTTCAAAACATTTTAAAGCTCAACCAGTTGACAGGTCAGTGTTCATCTAAACTGCAGAAAATATGATGTGGGTAGGAGCATTCTCCAAGAGACAATCACTGGTGAAAGTGCAAAGTTTTGCAATTATTTGTGATAGTTTCAAGACAGTGGCATTTTAAAAGAAAAACCGAGGCTGTTTTTACAATTAATGACTACTCCAGAATATCTAATGTTCTGTTAGGCAGGGAGAGCAATTATCACTGAAATCAGAGCTCACATTTCCCCTTTGCCTTTCCAGACAGTTAAATCTGACCACTCAGAATTTATGTTTAAGCACACTGTTCCTTTAAAACCTGCCTGGTTTTTTCCTAAACATACAAGTTAAAAAAAAAAAAAATTAAAAAATCTTCACAGGGATACGACGTTTCATCCATTACAGTGAGATTTTCAAGGAGATCCTACTTCCGAAGGATGAGTCATTGTCAGTGAGTACTAAGGGACTTATTAAGAAACTCATTATCAGCATGATGGACCGTAACTAATACTGTGGAGCCACAGTGGCTGTGCCCATCAAGAACAGTGAGAAACTGTTATCCACATAATCTTAGCTATTGAGGATATGGATTAACATGGAACATTTCAATGCTTTTCCAGAACCTCTTGTCCAGCTGGGTAGTATCCTACAACATTATTACATTAAATTTCGATACTTTAAGCATTAGGATTTAAAGGTTACTTCTAGTACACATATATTTGTCATTTCAAACAAAATATTCCTGCTCAGACTCTGAGGCACACACGTGTATTACGAAGTGAAACAAAAGATGCAGAAGGTTTCTGGTTATTATTTCTGGAACCACTGTGAGGATCCGAAACCACATCTACATGATTCAAATTCTCTCTTACATGAGACTTTTTATTCCTCTAACTGGGTCACAAATGAGCAAACGGAATTAAGCAAAGTTGGGATTCACCTAAACAGGCAGGGAACGGCAGATGTTGTAAACGTGTGCATGTCATGACTAATATCTCTCTCCCCTTACGTTGTTAGACACACTTCATTCACAGAGAAAATTCAGGTGAGCTACCCGACAATGCTGGTGACTTTTAAGATCCCCAAAGGATTCAACACCCATACTTTCTGGCTTTGAAAAGCCTCATGATGACTGACAATTAAAATATAAACTCCTCTCAGGAGCACAATGTGTAACTGAAGAGAAGATAAAAACAAATCCCTGAGAGTAGTTGTGAAGCTCTTTACAAAGCAAAATGAGGTGTGTTCTTTCCCTCCCAGATATTTACCTTATGGCAAAAAGGGCCAAATATCCTGGAAGAGACATTGAATGAGATATGTGTGATACACAATAAATGTTGCATTAAGGTCTACCATCTGGGAGGAAAAATAAACACATAAGGCTCTATATATACACAGAAATAAATCAACAAAAAAGGTAACATTCCTGGGGCAGGGAGGGGTCATTTGTAAAAATCACCTGATCAGCAGGGAAAAAGCGCAAACAAATAAGGTTTACATAAGCATTCACATTCAGGAGCTGCCTTGTGATCCCGAGGAACAAAGGCACGCAGATTTTGGAAAACACCAACAAAAGATGCCAGTGCCAAAGTTGCAGCTGCAACCATGGTGGAGTACCTTGTTAAAACACGCATCACAGAAGAGTAATATCACAAAATGTTTTTGTAATATATTCTTTCAAAAATGCCTAATAATTCTGGGGACAACACTTAGCCTGTGCAGCTGTCACCTTGCATTAATAAATCCTCTGTAAGGTTTCTTCCTGCACATGATCAATATACCTGCCAGCAGCCTGGAGGCTCATGCTCACCTCCAGCAAAATGAGATATCCTGCTCCAAGGGCTGCAGACCACCCCATCAGTTTGTGAAGAGAGGAGGCAGCAGTGTAAACTGCCCAGCAATTGCTGCTGAGCAAGGAAGGCTCTCGGTGGGTAACGTGAGCTCTGGGGACAGTGTGACACATGTCACCTTAAGCGTTTCCCTTGTCCCAAAGCTCTTGCTCCAGGGTCCTGAGTATGAAATTTTTCACTAGTAAACAACACAGAAACGTTGGCCATTTCTAGGAATCACACACCCAAATCCCCAGCACGCATCAAGATCACTCAGCAACACACACTTGTAATACTCCCAAGATATGGATCAAACCAAGTCATGCCTTCAGAACTTCCCTGGCAGTGGGTCACTCATCCATCACAGCCTCGGTTCCCATAGGCTGTGCAGAACAGATGATGCCGTGTGGTCAGCTCTGTGATCACCTGCCCGTGCTCCCAGCCTTGAGGGCATCTGTGGGAGCAGCACGTCCTGCGTGACATTGGGAAGGAAAGGCTGAGAAAAGACACAACTGCTATGGGTGAACACATCAGGAAAGGGAGCACAGGCAGCAGGAAGAGCTGTGGCAGTGAAGGACAAAGCGCCGGGGCAGGAGCAGATGGGGTTAAACTGACCATGAGTAAGTGCAAGCCAGACATTTGGGTTACTATTACAAACGTGGTATTTCACTACAGAAACAGAAGAGGGGGAAAAAATCACCTTCTTTTAAGATTACTCTATCTGTAAGAGGGATTACATTACACAGTGCTGACCAGGGACTGCACCTGATTACGGCAAAGGTCTTCTTTTACTAAAATAGCTTTATTTGAAGAAAGGGGCAGGTATGCAAATGTGCCACTTGCAGGTGCCCATATACACACACGTAACAAAAGCCATTTGTGGCCATTTGCGGCCACTTGTGGCGACATCTGGTTTTCAAAAGAGCAGTTCAGCCAGAGGCTTTGGAAGGACATTAATAAAAACATCAACTCCTATCCAAATTATGCAGCTCATTCTCTAGTAGATCAGAAGCAGCAAAGGGACTTTCCTTGAAAGTACTAGCAACTAGCATCGGCATGCAGCTCAGGTAAAGGAATGACATCACCCTGTATCTCAAAAGCATTACCTCATCTCCTAATCCAAGGAGTGAGTCACCCAGGCAGTCAGCTGCAAATCTCTTGGCACAGAAAATGTAGGTTACCACGATGCACTTACACATTCCTCTGATCTGTCAATGTAAATAGCTATTTGTTCAGCTTCACCGGTCAGCAATATGGCACATAATTGTTAAGTGGCTTGTCTTTCAGAAGTAACACTTAAAAAAAAAAACCCAAAAAACCCCCCCACATTAACTATCGAGCCCTAAATGAGACGCTGCTCTTTTCGCTCATTAAAGAGTTTGAAGCCCAAGTTCTCCATTGGCTCCGCGCGGGGCTCTGCAGCCCTATCAGCGGCGGGGCTGCGCAATCTCCAGGCCGACGGGTGAGGTAATGCAGTTTCTAAAAAGCCCTCACAAAAAAAGCGAAAAGGCAATAACGATCCGAAATGGCATTCGCTACCAGGGAATTTGCTGTCTAGACTCTTTACTGGAAAGGAGGGCACCGTGCGCCAGGTGCCGCGGCAGGTTGATGGGCGCGGGGAGCTGATGATTTATAGCGGTGGGGGAAAGGGAAACAGAGAGAGAAAGGAAAAAAAAAAAAGTGTAAACAGAGATCAAAACGAGCTGAAGTACTAAAGCTTCCAGGAGCGGCTTAACAGCAAGCGTGACATTCTACCCCATTCCCAACACTCTTTATCATCTGAAGCAAAAATCGAGCCTGCTCACGTGCAGACACATCTGAGCCAAGTCTGCTGCCAAAACAGTCAATAATATTGTTTACAGATGGGCTGGACTGTCTAATAACTTCAAGGAAACAACTAAGCACAAGTAAAATATCTTCTTTAGAATAGGAAGCTTGATTTTATGCCTTTATGTTTTTCTCACACTTTAGCTTGTAGTTTTCAAACCTCGCTGTTACTATAAACTGTGAGAACTTCATTCCAATTGCTAATTAACTAAGACTAACCTATATGATCTTAAATTATAAGGGCGCCAATTTTTTTCCCCTCTATGTTTAGCCCTACAAAAGGATCACTGTAACAAACAGGATCAAAGCCAAGATCAAGCATGCTCTTAAGAAAGCTACTTCTCACTGAGAACTGTGTCTTTTAAGCCTCCTTAAAATTAATCTAGGCAACATATTAAAAGTCACATATGGCAGCTTCATTCTAAAGGGTAGAAACAAGAGTCTGCACAAACAAATCTGGGAAAGAGAAAGCCATCTTGCATGCTCCACATTAAAAAACAAACAAATAAAAAACCCAAACCCCACAGACAGACAGTAATGCAGGTATTCCTACTGTAAATGTTTACAAATTTTTCAGGTTAGAGATATATATACACACACACACACATTTTTTGAGATGTCCCTAGTTTGGGCTGGTCAGGAACTGGTTTATTGTCTGTTCTTTCTTGCTTAGCATGCAAGATCTTATCTGCACAGATCCACCGGTTTAGGATTCCTTTCAGTAGAAGAGGTTATTTCTCCTCTTCACCTTAGATTTCAAGATGCTGACTCACCTGTTTTTCCTCCAGATACCTAGAGAAATCCTGAAGCACAGGACACTACAAGGGTGACATTTTAGTATTACTAACAGGCAAACCCTAATGAAACAGCAGCACACTGGGGTGACCAGCTAGAGTCTTCAAACTTCTGCAAGGCCCACAACAGCCCCGCTTCCATAAGAAGAGAACAAAGAGAACATTAGTACACTCTTTTGAAAAACAAAGGCTGTTGAGTTAAGCTATTGCACTGCGTAAAGCACTGGTAAAAGAGCAAAGTATTCTTCAGAGTATACAATGCTGTTTAACCAGCCAAGGAAGAAGAAAATTGACTGCAAAGGGGAGTCCCTGATTTACATCAGTGAAACAACCTTCCCAGTCGTGTTCAAGGGCAACAAGGAAGCTGAAGCAGGAAATACCAACAAGCAGGTGGTTGTTTGTCTAGAAAAATCTTTCCTCGTGAGTGGCATTATTTCTGATCTCAGCACTACACTTGTTTACAAAGTGCATACCTGTTCCTGACCACCTCCTGTGTCTGTTAAGCAGAGCACATGCCCAGACCAGTTTCAGGACCTGGACTGTGAGAAAGGCTGCACCTGGACATTGGATAAATCAGTATTTTATTGAGCTGTTTATGAGGCAGGATCAGATGGCCTTCCTCCTCTGAACAGGTAAGAGCCAGCCTGTGCCAGAGCGGCACATCAGAGGAGCCATGGAAATAAGGTTTTGTCTCAGCTAGGGTGTGACAGACTGAAAGAGCACACACACACCAGCTCTGCACAGCAACAGTGAGAAGAGACGTGTCTCAAACCTCAGGCTGATTTTTACCTGGGTGCACAGCTCACCCAGCAACAGTTCACAGCATCTGTCTACTGGCCAAACCTGGTTCCCAGCTCCTGCCTACATTAAGATCCTTATGAGAAAAGTTTAGATCTATTACAGTCCTTCTTCACCTTCCACCATCCCCCATACTCCATAAGTTCGTAGTTTCGGTTTCATTTTCACGAATACACGAAAAAAAGTCATAAACGCAACTTTCACGGCCCTGTACTTTGTGTATGATGAGCACATCAAGTGTTGCTGTAACCCTGTGCCTGGATAAGTACTGGGGAACTCAATTCCAAACTCCTTTTTAATCTGTCCTCAAAGCAACACCTGCAACATCCTTCCCACAACTCTAATAAATGACAGGGGTTGGCATCTGTCATGATTCTACACTTCAGATCTTAAAATCCGATCAGTTGTAACCACCAGGGTCCCAGCAAAACTGTCTTTTACACCAACAGTGTAAAAAGCAACAGATGACAGCAGCACAGTAGAGAATTATACTCTCCTTGAGAACATCAGGGGCACAGTATCTTGTTTAGCTTGAGTTTGCCCTTAAAAGAATTACTCCTGCTCTGTCCTCTGCCCTCCCTTGAAGAGCCATGCAGGGAATTGGAGGAATCACACTGTGTTAACCAGGCCACCCCAGCCTCAAAAGAGATCACGAACCCAATAGTGTTTGCTGTGCAATCAAACAGACCCTTCTTCTGAAGACAAGCAAACTAAAATACCACTCTTACTTTAATCATAGTCAAACAAGACTTGGGGCTTTGACTACAGAGATGCCAGCCTGCTCTGCTGCCATGGTAACAGACTTTTAAAAACTGTTCTCCTTAATAATAATAAAAAATCCAACTGCACAGTGCTTTAAGAAAGACTTTATTTTGACATTATTCCATCCCCCTCTTTTTCATGGCAAGTTTTATTAGTAAGACTGTAAGTCTCCTGAAACTTAAGAGCAGTGCTTTCTGAGGCAAACCGGTGCTGCTGCTACAGAGCCCGTCACTGAGCTCCTTGGAACTAACAGCACATAAGGGAGTAGATTAGTGAGGAAAATGAAAATTACTCAAAGCCTTGCCTCTCCAGAGAGAGGCCCTACACAGAAGTTCATCAGCCACCATGGCAAAATTGGTATTTGTATTGAGTTTGCATGGCAAGGCTTTGGTACTGGGGGGGGACTACAGGGCTGTGAGGGACCCCATGCTGGAGCAGGGGAGAACATGAGGAATCCTCCCTTGAGGAGGAAGATTTGGTTTTATTTCTCATTATCCTACTCTGGTTTGATTGGTGATAAAACTAGTTTTCCCGAGTCTTTTTTGGCTGTGACAAAACTGGTAAGTGATCTCTCCCTGTCCTTATCAAGCCTTTCGATGTATTTTCCTTCCCCTGTCCAGCTGAGGGGGGGAGTGACAAAGCAGCTTTGGTGGGCACCTGGTGTCCACCCAGGGTCAACCCACCACAGTCCTTTTCCTGCATTGGGATGTTTTAAGAAAATGTTTTAACTCTACCCCACCTCAAAGCTCTCCTGCAGACTACCTGGACTCCTACAGCACCACTGAGAGCTGACCAAGATGCTGCTCTTCAGTGACATGGACCATGGGCAACAGCAGAAGCTCATGGCACTCCAGGGCTCCAGGATTCAAGCTGATCTCTGCTGGACCTTGAGTGTTTCTTCCCCTGGCCCTGCCTGGACAGGTTGGTGTTTTAGATAAGGACACAAAGTCTGTGTGTCTTGAAAAATTAAGCCATAGAGCAACTCCTATAGGAAGAGAGCCTGATAGGAGGAGGACAGAACACAGAAAATCACAGTCTCCTCTTTCAAGGATGCGAAGAAAGTAGAGTGAACAAAACATGCAGTGAGTCTGACAGAAAGATTAATAGTTACCTCCTTATGGAGCACAAAGTCCAGAAGAAATTCGGAAATGAGATGTCAGCAGCTGTGCTGCTGGAGGAATGATTTGCTAAACTGTCTAAAATGTTTAGCCCTTGAAACAGGCACTTCTGTATACTGATAAAGATACAGGCTGAAAGTTAAAAAAGGCTTTAGAGCACAGTAAATTACTTTGCTGTGTACTGGGCAGCTGAAACCCAACTAAGTTATCCATTACCTGAAACAAGTATTTGTCTACAAATTACTAGATCCACTTTTATATCTGTAAACACCAGAACTGCTCACCATGCAGTGTGCTGTAGGCAATTAAATTATGAACTCTCTCCCTGCCCTTATCTTGACCCAGTAGGTGAAAGGTCCAGAGCACAAGACTTGCAACAAGCGGCTGAGCGAGCTGGGGTTATTTAGACTGGGGAAAAAAGGAGGCTCAGGGAAGACCTTATTGCTTTCTACAGCTACCTGAAAGGAGGTTGTAGCCAGGTGGGTCAGACTCTTTTCCCACTAAACAAGCAATAGGACAAGAGGAAATGGCCTCAAGTTGCACCAAGAGAGATTTATATTGGCTATAAGGAAAACTTTCTTTACTGAAAGGGTGATCAAGCATTTGAACAGACTGCTCCAGGGCAGTGGTGGAGCCACTGTCCCTGGAGGGATTTCAAAACCATGCACATGTGGCATTTAGGGATGTGGTTTAGTGGTGGCCTTGGCAATGCTGGGTTAAGGGTTGGACTCTGTGATCTTAGAGGTCTATCCCAACCTAAACCATTTCATGCTTCCATTAAAGACAATTAAACAATACAGACTGTGCTGACGGCAAACATCCTTTCCAATATTTGCATGATTTTGACTATATCTGTGAGCATGAAATGAAAGTTAGTTGTAAACATTAACCCAGAGTGACTCAGATAAACTTTCTTGGTTTTGTTCAAGGCAGAGCATCACTTGTGAGGACCAGAGTTGAGAGCTCTGGTATCACACAAGCCACAAAATCCTGTTCTGTAGCTGCCCATGTCTCATAACAGAAGTTTTCCTCCCGCCCAAACATCCTTAAAGCACCGTGGCAGGACACACATCAACACTTCATCAGGGCTTTATCAGTGCTAACTACAACCAGTGTCAGCAAGGCAGCCACCGATCTGCAGCTTCAGGAAGTCTTTTGGTTTTTCAACTGAACAAGACATTGAACTAAGATGACTGAAGATGTGCAGTGTCCATAAATACACAAGACTACTTGTCTAAGCAATGGCCCTACTTATCATCTCAACAAAAAAAACAGGTACTGCATCATACTAAGCACCAACTCAGCTCAGGCATCCATTAGCAATTCCCATTCTCCTCAAGGAAGTTTACCACCTCCACTAAAAGAGCTGGTTGCAGTTTCCTAGAGTAGCACAACTTCCAGCTATCAGAGTACTTTAAAACAATCTCTTGTTGGTGACTTTTTGCCCACTAAAAACCATTAGGAGTTTATTTTCAGGAGAATTATAATTGATATGTTTTAGTTTCACCAAGAAAGGAGCAAAAATCTGTCCTCAGAAATCCACAGGTGTCTCTAGTGAAGTTTCCCAAGCCTGTCACCTCTTCATGTCCACGCACACAGAACTGAAAGGAACTGCTTGTTCCATCAGGAATCCTAACACATCCATGTAGTTAGAGAGCAGTCACATCCATTCTCTCCCTGCAAAACACAGGCTCCACACCCCTGGAAGCCCTAATAAGCCTTCTCTTCATCAATTGCAATTACAATTTATCTTGCTTTGAAGTACAATTCTGGACACTCACTTCTTATTCATTACGAGCTTTTCCAGGACCGTTTAAGACACTAATCTCTCTCTCTCTCTCTCTCTCTCTTCCCCGCAGGCAACACAGATCATATTTCCTTGCCCTGCAGAGGAATGGAGATGGCAGCTGATAACCTGTCACGGGATCTCTCAGTACACAGTTTTTTCATTTCTGAACTGGTCATCTCCAACCTTCAACAACAAAACTGCTGTAATCAATCCCCAAGTCTTGTATT
Organism: Pseudopipra pipra; assembly: GCF_036250125.1. Lineage (NCBI taxonomy): Eukaryota > Metazoa > Chordata > Aves > Passeriformes > Pipridae > Pseudopipra > Pseudopipra pipra. The sequence goes on from NC_087552.1 coordinate 70,724,073, forward strand.
TCATTTAGTACAGTTTAATTTCATTTCTATTATAGAAAACCTGTACTGTTGAGAACCAGATGATGCCTCAGCCTTCCTCTAGAGGAATCATATCTTCAGCTATCAAAGCATCTAGTGGTCCCAGTAGTACACAAAAATAAGGGCCAGCTACAGGACACTAGAATGCTCTTTTACACTCTTAGACAACCAAAAATTATACCACCTTACCTACAAGGAAATAGATTTTCCCCAGATTAGGCAATAACCAGACCACTGATTTACACTCTGCCTTTTTGAACAGAGTGGCAATTCAGGGCTTTACACCTGGTCACAGCATACTACAGCTGGAAAGTAATTTTACAGCATTAATAGATTTTAAAAAATTTTTATTCTTCCTTTTGAGTAAAACTGTCCTTTAAAAACTTGCACACACTCAAACACTTCAGAGAACCAACTTGCTATTCTCTGTATATGAAAGTCTGACCCCACAGCACAGCATCTGCTCCTGTGAGAAACCTGTACAGTGCACAAAGACTCTTCCAAGGAGAGATTGGTTCTGTTGCTGGTGTGTCCCAGGCCAGATGATTTTAAGCTGCACAAATACATTAAAAGTTAAAATTAACAATAGCAAGCTAGACAGAGCCATTAATTTTTAAGCAGAATTCAGAGAGAAAGCCATTTTCTCAGAATGTTTGCATAGTTTGAGACAAACCTCCTTTTTGTTTGTCCAGTGAGTGTTAGCAGAGTCAGAATAGTTTTATGCACGATTAATATAAATTCCTAATATTCAGCACTGCATTTAACAGCTGCTGTAATAACCTTTTAAGTGAAAACACTCAAGTCTGACTGACAGCCTTAAGTGTTCCCCACCCATACCCAAGACAAACATATCTCAGCTTTTCCTTGGATGATATTTACAGGCAGTGACTCAACTGAAAAACAACTATAGTAAAAAGCTGTGAACCAAACAAAAACCTAATTTTTATTCAAACTAATAAAATGCTGCTGCAGGAGTGCCCTAAGTGGTGGGTGAGACTTTCCTAATTCTTTCAAAGTTAAATTATTCACCCTCCCCAAACCTCTGGGAGGGCACATAAAAGAAATCACAATTCAAGCCCCTCAGAGGGCGTTTTCACCTCTTGTCTTGCCCTGACCCTTTTCAGTGTGGATTTTGCGTTTTCTTCCATTCCAAAGTATAAGAGGTCGAAGGATGAGAATTGCTGAGTTTCCTCCTCTGTTCCCAAAGCAACCCAAGGCAGATTTTGGCTCTTCTCTGGCTTGACTGGTTACAGAGGTTGCCTTGTCCAAAGTGCAGGAAAGTGCAGGCAGTCAGTACCTCAAAGTGAATCCCAGGTGACTGGACACTTCACAGCAGAATTTAGTATTTCTTTTGGGGAAGCAAATCACTGAAAATTTGGAAAGGTTTATAATGCTGATAAAGGGAAGGAAAAAGAACCCCCCCAAAAAGAAGATACATTCACAGTGTGCATTAAATCCAGGCACTAGTGGATTTTTTTGAGACTTCAAAATCCTTTCTCAACTCAATGCTCTCAGCATCAGTTTGTCTTCTCCAAAGGGCAAAAAAAGATCAATTTGCTAAAGGTATCTATGGGTTCACTTTGCCTACAATGCAATGAGATGTCAGACGACTTCAGTATAGAACTTCCTTGCATCTCCACATTTCTCTGGAGAAAAAATGTAATTCCACAAAAATGTGCCACTTTTATGTCCAAAAAAGACGACAAAGATGCCTCAGTTTGTACAAGACTTGATTTTAAGTGGCTATCACAATATAAAAATTAAGATATATATGCATACAGTGCAATTCTAAGGTCATAACAGTCTTTACAGGCATAAAAGGGTGTTGACAGATCTGGTGACATGGCATAACAATTATTCCATTTTTCCAGGATACAGTGGCATGTTTACTCTGACTGCTATAAATGTCAGCCTTGCAGGCTAAAACTGATTTTGTCCCATGATCCTCAATGTCTCCAATAAGGAAATAAGGTGCTTACATAGGGATTAGTCTCTAACAGCCCAAGCCCGAGCCAAGGCAGTTACTTTTATCAAGTCCATCCCAGCGCAGCCTCTGCCCAGAGCACTGAAACAACTTCGAGCTCCTGCAGCACTTCTGACAGCACAGGGAAAAGTGGTGTCACCATCCTGGAAGTGTTTTTAAGCTGTTACTCTTGCCTCATCACCACCCAGTATCCAGCTATTCTCCCCTTTCTCATCAAACACCAGCCACTAGCTCTTACACAGAAGTATCTCCACCATCCAACCAATCCACAGGAGGGTTTTTTTTCCTGACTCTATCTCTTCTCCAGCTTCCCACTGTCCCACCAACCATGCCAGCCACTGCTGGCCAGTCATTTTAATATACAGTCAAGTTCACCTTGCATTTCTCTCATTAATAGATCCTTTAAAAGACAGAAACCCATTAAGGAATGTAGTATAAAGCCTTGAAGGTAAGAGAATGCACTATCCTTATTAGCAAATGACAATAGTCTTATGATGTGCTGTGGACCATTCCCACTGCTTAAGAGGCAGTTCTCCATTTTCACTATGATTGAGCATCATTACTTCAACAGGCTGATTCTCCCAAAAGTATTCTAAGTATACCCAATATATTAATTACAAACCTAAATTTTAAAGAGTAAAGTGTTTCCATCAAAAGTAAGCTCTCTTTTAGAAAAGTTGTGACTTTTCTCTGAATTTCATCAAGCAATCTTTACATGCAAGTAATAAGAAGACCTGGAGTTGTAACCGTACAGAGAAGGGTTTTCCATTTTACCTCAACCCATAGGGAAACAGAGTTTTTTAATTCTTATGCACAAGACTGAAATGCAGAGTCATAACTTTTCAGCATTGGCACCCTGACCATGATTTGTTTATGCTGGAGCTTAGAGCCAAGGAAAGAATTTTAGCATTTTAGTTACCCAGACACACAATTAGTTCTTCAGCAGCCTTTCCTTTGTAATTGATCTGTTCACATGACAAATGATGAACATCTCACTTGTCAGTGTCTTAAGCAGTAGTTTCAAGATCTGAGGCGTCTGACAGAGCTGCTGGAACACTTGAAATTTCACTACCTCACTTGGCTAATTAACACACGAGCTCCAGACAGCCAGGTTGACATTTTACAGGCAAAGGAAGTAACTACAGTTCTACTAAACACTGCAAGTTTGAAGATCTTAATGTCTATTCTTAAAAAGCACTTGGAAATTAAATTCATGCTTTTGCCCCACAACCTAGAACTACAGTTCATTGCACCCTCACTCAAGAGTTAAAAAAATTCTCATCGAAACAATGAAGACACAGAAGCACACACTTTGCTCACTCTGAAAGAACACAAATCTTTATCACTGCAAGCGTAAAAGAGTTTCTCATCTGCCATTTCTTGCAAGAAGATGTAGGTTAACAGCTTACATAATAATACAGTTTTATGATTAATTATTTGTGGTTGCTAGCACAGAAACCCTTGTTACCTCAAAAATGTTGGAAGAGGAAGAAAAAGCCTCAATACTTAGTTTGAGAGAGTAAAACTTAACATGCCACATGTCCAAATCAGAGAGGAAATACCATCCAGCGGGGAGATGAGAGACTCTGAAACTTCAATGAATTTAGTATTTTGACCTAAACTAGAATTTTCCCAACACTGATGCAAATTACTCAAGTGATTCTAGGTTCACTGCATGAAGTCCTTCAGCTGATACCGACAGCAGATTAAACACTTAAATATTTAAGTGTAGTTTATTCGGAGTATTCATTACTTTTGTTTCTTGTTAAAGTCTGTCTTAACAGCATTTGTTTACATGACAGTAAGTCTAAAAAGGCCCATATTCATAACGCTTAACAGCTTCTAAAAGGCCAAAATGAAGTTTTACTTCCAAAATTAGTTCTCTGATAGGCTCTGCATCTTAACTGCCAAAATCCATCAGTGTCTTCAGCCACAGCTGTAGAAGTGAAACAACTGAAAAGCATTTCTGAAAGCTCAACTTCCTCTATGCATAACAAACTCTCTTTAAAAGTGTATTTTTATGACTCCTACGACCTACTGACTTGTAGCCACAAAAGACAATTAAATATTGCACGGACAAGATACAATTTTTGTTGTTTGATCATCAACCTTTAGTTTCTACAGTCATACCCCATTGGGAAAACATCAGAACTCTGGACAGACCAGTTAAGTGACAAAATCTAGATGTGCAAAACCACTTCTATACTCTGAAATGCTGGCATTCCCAAAAATCTTTAAAAGCCTGGGCTCCTGCCTTAATTTGCAGTGAAAAATGAAGTTCATATTTGCTCAGATTTCAAATATGTTCTTTTTATAACTGGTGATTCTGTTTTCATGTGGTCATTTGCAGCAACAGGTAACAGACCAGTATTTTAAGTATCTGGCATTGAAAACATTTGTGAAGGATCACACTATCACTGACACCTTCCACTTTACAGTTCTCCACAGTTTCTGCACTCTTTTCAGTTCTGCTCTTGAACATATTTTTAGGGGGAAGTTCTTCTTTCCTACAGCGTTTTTTCTAAGCCACAAAACCACACCTGAACAAATCTCAAAAAGCTGCATCCATAAATAAAATTCCCCAGATCAAATCTTTCCTTAGACTTCTTTACACCAGAACAGAGGTCATCTCCATAGACAGCAACAAAGAACCACAAGCAAGAAGCTCATACAATATGAATAACCCTGAATTCAACTTTCATTCTCTGATGATCATTGTGCAAAAGTATGATATAGGACTGGTCATCAAATCCAACCATCCATGACAGGGAAGGACCGTGTACTTTGTCATCACTACAAACTACATTGGTGTTTTTATTCCTCCTCATTCTAGGAGAAAATGACTTAAGAGATCTCATTTATCCAGTGCAGGCAAAAAACAAAAACAAACAAAAAACCCAAACAAACAAACAACGACAAAAAAAACCAAAACCAAAAACAAAAAAAAAAAAGAAGGAAAAAAACCCTTGCTTCTAACTTTTAGCCCAAGTTTATTCCAACTGATGGTGGAAATAGCACCAAACAAGAAATTTAACTCTAGATTTTTTTCCTACAGTTCACCAGCAAGAAGTGATGCAACCCTCCCTTTACAACTCAGTACTTGAGGGTGACCTTCAGCACTGTTTAATTGCTAAGACATTGTGTTTCACAGGCAGCCTGCTTATCTAGTCTAAAACACTCTAAACAATCCTTTGTTCATCTATTAAGTCACAAGGACTTTTGCTTTTCTTGAGGGACAAAAAAAAAAAGCCAGTACTTGCCAAAACATACTTTAGTAATACAAAGCAGATGATCCTTTTATTTGCTTCAAATTACAAGTAACTTGTTTTCAATCAGCAATTACCTACAATTCCCAAACTCAGTTACATCATCTGGTTTGATAGTTATCACATACATCAATGCCAAGGCCAAAATGCTGACACACTCTAGTTTGAAATGGCAACATGATGTAAGCAGTCCAAAAAAAAAAGTTTCAGAACAGTCTGGATAAAGTTCTGTAGCTAAAAGTTTGCTGCATTATTTAACATCTACCAAACAAGGAGGAAGCTGCTTTCATTTTATTAGAAACAATTCCATTTTTAAAGATTTTGTCAGGACAGAGATTAAGCCTTACCTCTGGTTTGCTGAGACTGGATGACACAAGAGAACCTGATCCCACATCCAGATCCCACTGTTTTCTCCCACTGTTTTCTGGATCCAGTGCAGCAATTCGTCCATCCAAAGTGCTGATAATTACTAGAGATCTGCAAGTTGGAAACGTTCACAGTCAAAACCACAGCAGTATGGACTTCACCTATTTTATGTTTAGTAAAATGTAACTCCAAAGTTAAGTCTCTATACTCTGCAGAACAGCAGTTCAGCTTGGTAGCTCTACCCAGACCAACAGAGTGTAGAAGAGCTGAAGTCTCTGGTTGAATGTCATAAACTAATTTACACGTTATAAGACACTTTCAGAGTTCAGTTTCTAGGTAAGATACTTGACTTTTTGCTCCCACAAATGCAGATGTTACCACCTCAACACCGAATGAGATAATATTTTTTGAGGTATCTATAAGGCCAGTATGGATCCTACTTTTCCCAGTCCCTTCCAAACTGATCTTTAACCCATCCTTTCAAAGCAACCTAAACCTGAAACTTGCAGCCCAGCAAATCAGGACGTAAGAAATACTAAGTTGCAACTAAGTTTTCAATGGCTTTGGATCAAACACGAAATCCCGGATATTTGACAAGTCTCTCAAGTCCCTCCTAAGGCACTCACAGGGCACTAGAAACAACCTCCAACACCTGCAGACCACAAAGCAAGCAAAGTGCCTTACACAGCTCAGGTTTTAAGCAGTCTGATATCTGGGGAAACATGGCCATGGCAGGCTGGCTGCTGATTTCTACAGCCCCTGAAGCTCCTCAATTTCAGTAAATCTTCTTTCTTACACAGCTGTACAATTAGAATAAGCTTTTCTGGTTGGGCTAGAACTGCAGCATTAAAATAAACAAACAAACAAAATAAACAACACATCAGAGACAAAGCACTGACAAGGCACTTTTGAAGGGCCTTTTTTTTTCCTTGAAGATTGTTTCTCTCTGACCCGAAAAAGCTGGGATTGTGTTGTCAGTTTTGGCTTGCAGCAGGCTCAACAATCTTCAAAGGCTGTGGGAGTGGAGCTTGATCACTTTACAGGCTGCTTGCACTGAGGGGGGGCTGGATCTGGTGACCCAGAAGGACCTTTATAGTCACTGGTTTCGATGAGAATAAGAGACTGTGCAAATAAAGTGATGGGGAGATTAACCATTTTCAGGTGGAGGTGAAAGGGCAGGGGGCCAGTAATGCACACACAGACATGTATAGGAATCTTTATTTTAAACAATAAGGGACAATAAATTATTGTGTAGAACTGAAGCCAAATATATTCACTTGTCTGAAGTCACCGGGGCAGTAACATGAAATTTAGGGAGGAAACGACAGGGGCTTTCAGTGTGCTTTAAGGAGGCAAAAACCAAAAGCATGATCTTAAAAACACATTCAGGAATAACGGCTCATTATATCACTTATAACAAAGGTCATGTAAAACACGGCAGTTTTACATGTAAAAGCAACCCACACAATTAATAGGACTTTATAATGTACTATAGCACTATACTATTAATAAATAGAAAAATAAATACATCTTCAACCTCTGCCAAAAATACCACAGCAGCTCCTACTTCTGAAGGCAGCCAAGCACCACATTCCTCCAAAAGCTAAGTTTAAGAATTTGTTAGAAAAATACCAATTGTGCAAATATTTGCACAGTAGAAGACATAAATTTTTATAAGCTGAGTACAAACACTTATTCCAACTGTACAGAAACCAAGACTGGGTTAATAATAAACCAGATTGCAGGAGTCTGACTATTCTCAAGCGCTGTGAACAAGTGCTCTCACACTAAAAGGCCTTGGACACATATTTAACAGCATCTGTTTGCTTTATGGTAAAACAGCCTATCTGAAGCCCCTCTTGCATTGCATAAAAAAATATTATTTCAAGTGGGTCTGCTTAAATTTTATGTTGATCTTCCTGACAACTAGGTTATAAAAAAAAAAAGGTAGAAATGTAGCTGGAATGAAGGGAATTTTGGCAGCAATAACACAGAGAAGAAAAATCCCAAAAATCACACTGTGAAATGTTTGCTTCCCATGTACTCCCGTTGTTTTCCTTTATCTAATTCTTCACATTTGACTTCTCCCTCAGGTAACAAATGTTTTATGCCTTTGTATCTTACCTTTCCATATTATCTTTCCCCACCAGATGCAAACCTGAACCTTCCCTACCAGTTCCCTCACTATTCAATCCTCTCCACCGCCACTCAAGACGGCAGTTTTGGAATCTGCACCTGCATCCTGCCCTCCAGCCACCCAAATCATAGTGTAACCACACTTCGGTTTTAAGTTTAGATGATTAGGAAAGAGGAGGAGGGTGTGGGGAACCTTTGTACCAACAGCACACACTTGGAGAAACTGGTTTAACAAACTCCTTCTGCAAATCATAAAAATCCTGGCTTTTCTTGGGTGCAATGGAACTCTTTATTTGTCCCCTTGGCCACAGCTCTAGAATGGACTTTGTTTCACCTCCTGAGCAAACACTTCCATGACACACAGGAACAGGACCAGCTTGGCTATACCTTGATCTTGCAGGTGGCTACCTTTAGAACTGGAACTAGGTACAAGAAAAAGATCCATTTCTCTCTGATTTTTTAATGAGTGACTCATTTTGAACTAAATAGCCATGTTTCTGGTTACACCTTTATCTTGCTCTTCAAAAATAATACTGCATGTGAGAAAAAAAAAATTGCTAAAAATCCTTACTCTTGTAATAAAATCCTTCAGTACTTATTCTGTTTTTCTAAGAATTAAAATCGTAATACCCATTCTCCTCTTCTCTGATGGACTCCAGCAAGTTTAAATCCTGTCACTTGAACTCTAATTGGTGTAAAATCCTACATTTGTCTAAACGTGCCCAAGACCCATGCTAGTGTTATACTTTCTCACTATCAGATTTTCCATTTTTTCAAATTTCCCCCCTTACCCTGTGAGATTCCACTGCTTGCAGCTTTTGTACTGAGAGTATGAAGTGGTGACAAGAGACCTTCCCATTGCTCAGGTAGTCTAATCAAGCACTAGAATTAACATGTTCTGATAAAAGCAGTTTAGGCAACTGCTTCAGGGAACTATTTCAGAGCTTAAAAAACAGGCAGGTGACTTGGGGTGACAACTCCACAGCACCATTGTGAGTTTACTGCAGTGTATTATGCCCAATTCTTACAGGAAATTCTTAGAAACACCAGCAGAATACAGCCACAATTCAAGAATAAAGAGGGTCCCTTCAGCCATCTGTTTGCAAGCCTTTGCTGGCTGAAGGTGTCAGGGCTGTACTTGTAATTCCATTACAATAAACTGAAAAAACCACTATTTTGGACCACTATTTGGGACACCTGATTGACAAATTGCAACGAAAAGGAATTTCTGAAGCAGTTTCTATTTTGGTCAAGCCTGATAAACTCTCCCATTCTCTGAAAAACTACACCTTATCACTGGCTTTATCAACATCACCTCCTGACTGGGACAGAGCTTAAAGAGTACCTTGACCAACAAAGCCAGCTTCCAGCAACACACAGGTCCGAGACCACCACCCAAACCAGACTCCATCCTGCATACCATCATTCCACAGAAAACACCAAATACTACCCAACTACTCAGGGCTAAGGTCAAAAGCCACAACTGCAACACCAAGGAAGTGAGGAGGATAGAGACAAACAGCATCAAGGCTGCACATTCCTGAAACAAGATATTTGTTGGAAGTAAATCATGAACTAGACTGGGGAGTGAAACACATCACAGAGATATTAGAGATGTGAAAAAAAAAATGACCACCAACACCACAAACCCACAATTCAGTAGCCTCCATGAGCCTGGACCAGAACAAAAAAGATACAAAAAGGAATTACTCCAGATTAGGCAGTTACTTAAATCCAGGATCCATTAACTAGACACCTGAAAAACGAACATCAGTAAAATAAAGATATGCGCTTCACCTTGCCTGTAACTCCTGGTCCAGAATATATTATGAACCAAGGGATGGAGGAGAAGAAAATCCCTTCTGGGCCCTTAGAGATGGCCAGCACAGGACTAAAGCAAGGGGCCAGTACACAGAGCATACAAAAATATCAGCAGTCAGAGCAGCTGGCAGGGAACAAGCTATTGCTGTATAGTCAGATTTTATTTGCATTTTGTCACTATGAAAACACATCTAGACATAGTTCCCCCACCCTGACCATCTACAAACAGCCTCCAGGGCTAAAGGAAAATGTTTTCTTACCCTCTCCTATTCCCTTTTGCTCACAGACAGGACCTTGTTATTTTTGCTCACAGACAGGACCTTGCAGGAGTGCAGTGATAATGTTCCCCCTTGAAACTATGCAAAACATCTACTACAAACTTCCAGGTACATTGAGAAACGGCCATTTCCGGGCCTTAAATCCTTTATTTGTATCCCATCAGGAAAACAGACCACTTTTTGAGATCAAGTGGTCTGATCTACCTTACAGAATTGAAGGTATCTGATTTACCTGCAAAGAGAAGGAAAGGGCTAAGGTGGCAAGGGAAGATGAAAACAGGACAGAGGAAGAACACTTCTCTAGTTCACCTCCACCCTTTCACTGTACCAAAACTTTGTATTGATTCAAATAAGTTGCTTTTGTTAGGAAAACAAAGCAGAACTTGCCATCATTTTAGTACAGCATTTACCACTATTCCTGTTTCAGTTTAAAAGAACCCTCAACACTAATAAACTCAACCCTCAAAAGCCATTTGGGACACTGCAAATACAGCTGTTTGTCAAACTTGAACTCTAAGAACCTATTCTAACAGCCAAACCTGCATGTTTGTATGCAAAGAGCACAGTAATTCACTAGCCCTCACATTTTCTCCTAAGAAATATAGAAATATCTTGAAACCCAAACACTAATTTGCCTACAGCAAAAAATAGGTGAGGTTTTGGTTTTGTTCTTTTTTCAGATTATACTGCCCTGTTATATTATGCAGATATTGCTGAAGAACAATTACCTGAGGTCAGTAGAAATCTCAGAAATACAGATGAAAAAAATAAAGAAACGCAGGCAAACAGTATGGCCAGACAGCCATTCTATTTTTATTTGATGACAGCAAATCTGTTCCTACGCACTAATCAATTACAGAACAGCTACATTTAATCTCAGGCTTAATTTACTACATTGAACATCTTCAGTGTATTCTGGTTAGCTCTAGTAGTCAAAGAGAAAACGTATTTTTAAAAATTTTCAGGGCTAAATAAACAAAGGTGTTACTAAAAATTGAATACAGTAGAATTGCAATAAATTAGGTAGGATTTTGATGAGCTGATACACAAAAGAATGATCCTGTTGCTAACTGATGAGACTGCCCTCAAAGAAAACAGGATATGAAGTTATCAGCCAGTTTATTCCTCTAAGTGAATGCTCAGATATACTGACAACAAGCTTTGGGCTATTCATTTTTAGAAGAGGTTCTCAAATACAGCATTTAGTCATGCTCTTCTTCCTTTAAACTCTGGCTGTGGCTTATCACCTCATCCCTCCCAGCCAATTCAGAAACAGACGGGAAACGGCTCAGTAACATTTCTGCACTTGAGTCATTCATCTAAATCGTGCTTTTGCCAGAGCTTCTTGCCACACGCAGTTATTAAGTATTTTATTTCCCCCTGTTATATTCTGAAACTTGTTCATCAATTTGTCCTGCTCGTCTGGCTTCCCTTCAGGCACACCCCGTGCCTGTGCTTTAACAGGCAATCAAGTAAACGGGAGAACTGAATTTTCTTTAAAACAGAAAGAAGCGGTGACAGAGAGGGACACGATGGTCTGAACAACTGTGAGTTGCAGGTGTTAGAAGGAGTTTATAGACCACAGATTCGGTGCTTTAGGGTCTCCTTCCCGCAGGCACAGAACTGCCACCTGGGACCAGGGCAGGGAAGGGATCGAGACGTGGTATTAGCAGGGTAAGCAGACGGGCCAGATGTCACATAGCGTGACATCCGGTAGCTTATTTGTCTAAGAACTAAGGCACCCTTTCTCCTTGCTAACAACGGCGTGAAGAACAAGCACTTCAACGCTGGCGAGGTCTCGAAGTTCCCTTTGCTCATTGTCACATCCTCCCGCTCGGTCCAGCCTGCCCATCACTGCAGCCCCATCACGGGACACACCTCTTCCACTCCCTTCTCCCTGCGCCTCTCCTCCCGACCGGGACGCTTCCCTGCGTGTCCCACAGCCCAACACCACTCCATCTCTGACTCTCCCGCTTCTCCTCTCCGCTTTTTCCACTCCGACACTTCCGACCCATCCCAGCGCTATTCCCACACCTGCACGGCCCCTTCCCCAGACGCGACCCTCGGGACATCGCAGCTCCTTTCCTCCTCCCCAGCACCCCCAGCTGCTGATTCCCAGCCCAGGTACAGTCGTGTCTGCCCCTTGCACCCCCAAACACCGACCCTGGAAACTCTTCTGAGGCACTGACCCCCGACAAGCACCCCCACACCGGACCTGAGCCCCCTCCCCACCATCTCCGTCCTGACCCCGCCACTGGCACCGACCCCCCTGAGCAGCCCCAAGCACCGACCCCCACCCAGTCACTGACCCACTGACTCTCACCAGGCACTCAGCCCTCTCCAGAAGCCCCAGGCACTGACCCCTGACTCCCTCAGCAGCCCCAGGCACCCACCCCAACCCAGGCCAGCCCTGACCTCCCTGAGCATCCCCAGACAACTGACCCCCCCTCACCAGCCCCACCCACGACCCCCCCCTTAGCAGCCCCAGGCACCTGATCCCCCCTAACTATTCCCACTCACCGACCCCTCCTCAGCATCCCCAGCCCCCGTCACACCCCCCCCGCCCACCTGCTGCCGCTCCGGGCCTCTCCGCTCCCCTCCGCCTCCTGCTCTCCGGGGGACGCCGCGGGGGCCACGCTGCCCTCATCGTCCTCCACCGTCACGTCGGCGGGCCCGGCGGGCAGGGCGGCGGGCGCGGCGGCCGCCCCCAGCCCGAACGCGGCCTCCACGGCGGCCGCGGCATCTCCCGGACGCGACGGCTCCGGGCCGCCCGCCGCTCCCCCCCACAGCACCACCGCCAGCAGCGCGAAGGCGGCCAGAGCGCTGCGGCCCCGCGGCCCCCGCATGGAGGGGCCCGGCTCGCCCGCCGCCGCTCCCCGTTAGGACATTGAACGCCGCTGTCGCCGCTGTCGCTGTCGCCGCTGTCGCCGCCGCGGAATGGGCGCCCGCCGCGCGCGCCGCCCTGACCGCCGCGCCCCGCCCTGCCCGCCACGTACCGGCACCGCGCGCGCGCCCGCCCCCCGGCGAGGCGGACGCGCGCGCCATTGGCCCGGCGACACGCCGCTCAGCCCTCCCCTCCGCTCTGATTGGCGGGAGGCGCGGCGAGGGGGCGGGACGGAGCCGGGGTGTTTGTCAACAGAGCCCGCCGGGCCAATGGGAGCCACGTCGCGCTCTCCACCTCCTCCGCCCGCCGCGCCGGCCAATGGCCGAGCGCATGATTCACCGGGCCGCCCCGCCATTGGCTGCCGGCAGGCGCGCGCGGGCGGTGTGGCCCCGCCCCCTCCCCGGCCGGGTTGGAGACGTGGCTGTTCCTGCGCGCGGGAGGGGCGGGGCCGGCGGAGCGAACCACCTCGGGGCGGGGGGGGAGCGGAGAACGGCCCCCCCCGGAGCGACATGGACTCGCCGCGCGGGAGCGGCGCCCGCGGAGCCTTTGGGAATGGGATGTCCGGGGAATTGAGGGAGCGACCGCCTCTGGGGGTGTGTGGGGAGAGACTGGACGTGGCACCCGGTTGTCGCAGAGATCTTGTCCAACCTCGTTGATTCTGTGAGTCCCAGGTCACCCCCCCGGGCGGTCCAGGGCAGGACAGGTGATCCCGCAGCTGTGTCCACCCCAGGTGATCCCACACCTGTGTCCATCCCAGGTGATCCCACACCTGTGCCCAGTCCAGGTCACCCCACACCTGGTGATCCCACACTTTTTGTGTCCGTATTGATGCCCATAGGGGTAGTTTATCAAGCTGCACCTTTATTGTCTTTGTGACAAACCAAGTTAGTTACGAACTCTACATTGTGAGGCATCTCCTCCTGCCCTTAAATTACAGTTTCCTGTCCCCTTTTTCCAAGTTTTTTCAGCATTGGATTTCAGAATATGGAGATTTAGGATTCTGCGTCCATCCACATCCAGGGTAGGAAAGGCTGTAGTGCACCCCCAGGTATGTCCCCCTTTGCACAGGGGGTGAATGTAACCCACAGAGAGCACACAGCAGGTTTCTTTCCTCCCCCTGTGTACCTGTGCACACCTGAGATAGGTGGCTTTGTGTCTGGCTGCCTTGTGAGCCAGTCCCTTTATCCAGACCCAGGTTACCCTGCTTTGAACAACGGCCCTTGTCATCCTGATGGTACCACCCAGCTGCTGCAGATCTCGACTGCAAATTGCATTAGGACTGATTTTGTATTTACTTCCAAATGACTAATGAAAATATTGATTAAGTACATGTGTAGTACAGCACACATGATCCTGGAGAGTCCCATTAGAAGTAGCCTTATTCAGTAATGATTTATAACCACTTCTGAAAAAAATAATCTCTGTGGCCAGTGTTCAATGTATTCTTAACAGATGCTTTATAACTCTGTTTAATTAAAATGTTGTGCAGTTCTAGGCAAAAATCCTTTTAAAAGTTTATTACACCTTCCAGAGGAAATTGAATTATTTGTTGTCCTTTTGAAGCATGAAATGAGATTTCTATTAGACCTCTGACCAGCATTACTAATTCTTTAATGAGTCACATAACACCCTTTTTTGGTATTTATCCAGCACATTATCCATAGATCTAATGTTATTGGATCTGCATTTACTATATATCATTTTAAATGCCTTTCCTGAAGACAGACACCAACCTGGCACGTTTTTAGCTTTCTAGAATTGCCCTAATATATCAAGGTTTACTAAAGAGGAACATCAACAGGCAAGGGGTCTCTGCAGTCAGCTGTGTCTGTGCTCCTGGGCCACAGTTTTCCCTAAAAGACTAGAGCCTCACTGGCTACTAATGGACTGAGATCTATTAAATCACAGTTAAGTAATCCCACCACATATCTTCCTGTTTCTTTACAAACATAGATCATAAATGTTCAATGAACACTTCTGCATTGTTATTGACATTTTAATCATGTCCATCTAGTAATGGGCCAGAAACATTACTGGGGGTTTCTGAGATTTAGCCTTGACAGGTATGGATTTCCTTTGATGTGCTTCACTTCCAATAACTACTCTGCTTCTCATAACTTCTCATTTATACCAACACTTTTTTATTTTGGCTATTATTTTTTCGTTTTTACTCACTCTCTCCAGCCCATTAATAAAACAGAAGTTGTCAATGTATTTTCTCTCTTGATTTTGAAGTTGTGGCTCTTTGATTACCCAATGGACTCTTTAAAAAGAGCTTGTAATTGCCTTTTTTAGACTTCTACCTAATTTTTTTTCCTGCTTGCACTCTTATTGAGTGAGTTGAAAATACAGCTCTTTTAAAGGACCAGATATATGCAAAGTCAGGTCACGAACACTGCTCCCCTGCCAACCATTGAATTGCAATCCAGAGGTTTTTGTTTGGGTTTTTTTACTTACTTCATTATAACACAGTCCAAAAGAATTTACCTTGTGCCACATGCCAAATGGCTCGTGTCATTTTTAGTAACTTAAATGACATTTTATTACTTTACCCATATGGTCTTGTGCTACTATTTTCTTTATTTAGATAACTCCTCTCTCTTGAGCGTCTCCCTGTTCATCTGTTTATAAAGAGTAATCAAGTTCCTTGTTCTACTAAGCAAACCAAGCCAAAGGCTTTTATTCTCCCCTCACACTTTTGGCTCTCTGCTCTCACTTGCCCTCCCCTGCACCTGCCTCCATTTAAATTAATTTTTCTTGCATAGTGATGTTTTGAACGGTCACGTTGAAGGGTAACTATTTAAATTTTAAACGCCATTATTTTTTTTAGGTTATGAAGAAAAGCTGGTTCTGTGCCATGCTTTTTACAATAACTTATCTCTTGTCCCACCAGTTATTGGAGGGACTTAAGATACACCACAACCAAGTTCCAGAATGTCAGAATATGTCACAAGTAGACTTGCACTCCTACCTTTGTGCTGGTTTATTTATGGTTTATTATGAAGGTTTATTTATTATGCTTCAGGCAAGGCAATAACAATCATGAGCAAGTGTCTCTGTCTCACCCATAAGCATGACCTCATTTTCTTGTGTTACCTCCCACCTCCCGCCCCACATCAGACTCTTCCAATTGCAGCCCTTTATTGTAAGGGAGGCTCTAAGAATTTTCACCAAGTACACGTTTTCTTCTAGACTCCTCCCAGATTCCATAGCACCGAGGAATAAGGAATAACAATCAGAATGTAAAAGCTCTTATTTTTCTGTTTTGGAAACATTTCTCTAAGGGATGGACAATGTTATTCTCGAATCCTTATGACAAACATGGCAACACAGCCGTATAATTCTCTGTATTAAAAATTTGTGCCAATAAAACCAAACTTCCTGCTTTTTGCAAAGCATGACTCACATCCTCCATTCTGTTTTGACTGACTGACATAAGAGATCTATTTCAGTCATATGACAATAACTTTGAATCTGACTAGCCATTTATGTGGAAATCAAAGCCCGTTCTTGCAGGATGGATGGATGTTAAACAGGAATGGTGTTTTACCTAACTCCACTGAGGATCTGCCTGCTTTTCCCGAATAACTTGCTCTTGGAATAGCAAGACACAGCAGTGAAAGCCCAGCGTGCCACCTCGTGGCTGCCCTGTGCCCAGGGCCATTCGTAGTGCCCTGGAACAGGATCACTTATAACCTCCCTTTTCCACGAGAATTCAGACCATATGTTGTAATTAACATACCAGCACCCCTGCTGGAGTCTTTTCACAAGCAGAATAAACCCAAGTAATTCTTCATCCAACAGATCAAACCTGAGACAGGCAGGGAGGCAGGTGTTATTCAGAGGAAATGCCACTGAACTGGAGTTTGCAGGATAAAAAATTAGGTCGCAGGAATGTAAATTGCTGGGATGTGACAGGCTTGGGGTGCTGCTGCCAACCAGAAAGAGAGTTTATCTGGGAAGATGAGTCAGAAATATAAGTGATGGACCATAAGGTGGGAATGCTTCTTTTTGGGGACAGTGGTGTTTTAGGCCAGGGTAGCTTAAGGTGGTTACAAAACTCCCTTTCAGAGAGATATATTAAGTTTGGCTGACTCAGTTCAACCTCACTCACCTGGCAAGAAGAACATGATTTTTTTCTGGCTGTGTGGCAAGGTGAGTCAGCACAGGGTCATGGGAATGCCAGAGCCAGCATAAACTCTGTACCCAGGTTGAGAGGGGATGGTGGCTGAAGGGAAGGAAGAGCAGGATCTTCCCTTTGTGTCAACAACAAGCTGTCAGCTACCATGTAATTTCCTACCCTGTAATTTCAGCCTCAGATGCAGAATTCAGCATCCAGAATCACAGTCACCCTCACAGCTTGGTGGGCTGATCTGCTCCGTTCATCAGTGGAGTTTTCTTGGGGTTAACACCTCACAGGTTTAACAAGCAGAATGTCTGTTCAAATAAAGCAGGTTCAAACACCTCCTCATAATGAAGCAAGGAGGGTTTGACTTGGCTCTGGCAGAGGCTTTGACATGGGGCAAACACAGGCTTGTACAAAAGGACTTGGGGTGTTTGCAAACAAAGCAGGTTGTTTCTGAAATTCACAGAAAATCCATTTCTAAAATGTCCAACACCACGTTTTTGTGCATAGGCAAGGCTCAGCACACCATAACTGAAAGATTTTCTGCCTTCACTGGAGCTGTAGCTCACCAGCAGATTCAGACAAATTGCTAACAGAAAGCCCATTATCTAGAAGTGGAAATGTTTGTGTTTCCCCAGGCAGAGCTACTGCAAGATGTGTTTCAAGCCAAAACCATCAGCTGTTGCTGTGGGGATATCAACAGGTTTATGAGCCCACACTTCTGTGCTAACAGTCTGCTCTGATGGGATTTGAGAGATGCCCACATGTAAGGACGGCCTTCCTGAATCAATGTAAAATGACTGTTCTTTGTTTCAGGTAGCAGTCAAACATTTAGGGTACTGAATGGAATAATCATAGAATCATAGAATGCCCTGGGTTGGACAAGACCTTAAAGACCATCTAATTACAACCCCCCTGCCATGGGTAGGGACACCTTTCACTAGACTGGGTTGCTCAGAGCTCCATCCAACTTGGCTTTAAACACTCCCAGGGATGGGGCAGCCACAGCTTCTCTGGGGAAGCTGTGCCAGGGCCTCACCACCCTTACAGTAAAGAATTTTTTCCCTAGTATTTAATCTAAACCTACTCTCTTTCAGTTTGAAGCCATTCCCCCTGGTCCTGTCACTACATGTCACTATATGCCCTCCCAAAATCACACATAGTCTCTCCCAAAATCCAGTCAGTTGCTCCTTCACTTTTACCCTTATCACACCATGGAAGAGTACTGTGCTTTGGACTGATTCTCTCTGAATATATAGGCATAGCTGTGCATATTTACACTTTAAATGGGTAACTTGCAGGAAAGATCTTTGCCAGACAGCGAAAAACACCGAACCACTGTATATAACCACGTGCTGCTCTTAATAGCAAGTCACCTGCTCTGTACAGAAAGGTAAGGCCTCACCACACTGAGATAAGCCTGGGTAATGATAATAGAGTCTTTGTTGAAATCCCACCCCATTGTTCAAGGACTAGTGTGTCCGACCAGGGAAAACAAAAGGAAATGTTTCTAGTCCTTGAAAATCACAGCAGAATCGCAGAGGTTGGCAACAGAACAAGACAGCCATGCACAGAATTTAAAAAGAGAAGTCAACAGCAGCTTTTCTGTTGTGCAAATAAAAAGATTATTCTCTACACCATTGTGGCCTGACCTTGGAGTGAGTAGTAAGGGGTAAATACCTGCAATTCTCATTCACCTTGGTGGGATTTCAGCCTGGAGAGAAACTGAGGTGCCTGGGCTTGGTCCTTATGTGGCTCCCAGGACTGAAAATGCTGCTGCAGAAAGACTTCAAGGTTGATCTGTCTCTCTAATATGTTTCAGAAATAATTTCAACAGATGCCAACCCAAGATAGAGGGGGAAAAATACGGTACATGAAAAAAAGGGCCTGTGTGCTTCAGGACAGGAGACTTCCATGGGGTTTCATCCTGATCCTCCTGCAGGGCGGGTGAAGGACTAGTGAGTTCTGGTTGATACGTGCTCAGAGGACTGGTGAAAGTTTTAATTTCACAGAATATTCTGAGTTGGGAGGGACCCACAAGGATCATCACATCCAGCTCTTAAGCAAATGGCCCATACAGGGATCAAACCCACAAACCTTGTCTTTTTTAGCACCATGCTCTAACCAACCGAGCTAATCTGAGTTTTCATGCTCATGTTGCAACTTCCGAGGGAAATCGTGCTACAAAGTTAAAGTCCAGGAAAGGCTCTTGCTTAACTTCCTCGACACCTGAGTTGCAGTAACCCCCGGGGGGTCAGTGCATCGCCTGGGCCGTGCAGGGTCTCCCCCCGCCATCCTCTCTCCACCCCTATCACCTCCAGGTGGGACACCTTGCGGGAATGCCTCAACCCCTCCCGCCCTGTCAAGCCCGATCCATAGATACTTATACATGCCTATACATCGATGCAACAAGTTGCTCCGGGGACTCTCGGGCATTGTGGGAGCTGTAGTTCCGCGGCTCGCAGCACTACAAGTCCCATCCTCCCGGAGGAGGGAGAAGGAGGAGGCGGTGGCGGAGGAGGAGGAGGAGAGGAGCCGGCACGGCCCAGGCCTGCAGCCCGTGAGGAAGAGCCCCCCGGGGGCGGGCCGCGGCGGCATGCGGCTCCCCGGCCGGCTCGCCCTGCTCCGCAGCACACCCCTGGCTGCCCGGCCGCCGGGGAGGCTCCGAGCGGGGCGGGCGGCGGCGCGGCGCGGCTTCGCCCGCGGGCGGCTCGGCGGCACCATGGCAGAGGAGGCCAAGAGACGGGCCGCCTGCGCCGCCGTGGACAAGCACGTCCAGGTGAGGCGGCCCCGGGGATGCTGCGGGGCACGGGGGGCTCGGAGCGGCTGTGGTGGGGCGCGGAGCGCCCGGGTCGCGGAGCCTCCCGGGGCGCACGGGCGGACCCCGGAGTGCGCGGAGGGGCTGTGGGGACCCCCACAAAGCAGAGAGTGGCTCCAAGGTGCAGGGACCCCCCTGAGCACGGAGCGGCTCTGGGGTGCAGGGACCCCCCCCAGAGCACAGAGCGGCTGCGGGGTGCAGGGGGACCACCCGAGGCACGCAGTGGCCTTGGGGTTGCACGGAGCTTCCAAGTGCACGGAGCGGCTCCGGGACGCCGGGGACAGGCTCTGGGGTGCCGGGACCCCCCAATAGACGGAGCGGCTGTGGGGTACACGGAACTTCCAAGTGCACGGAGCGGCTCCGGGGCGCCGGGACAGGCTCTGGGGTGCCGGGATGCCCTCCTTCCCCCTCGCCCGCCAATACTCGGGGCGGTGTAGGGGTGAACGGAGTCCCCAGTACACAGAATGGCCCTGGGGTGCAGGGACAGGCTCTGGGGTGCCGGGACCCCCCGCTGCAGGGAGCAGCCATGGGGTGCACGGAGCTTCCAAGTGTGTGGAGCAGCTCCGGGGTGCCCGGACAGGCTCTGGGAGGTGCCGGGACTCCCCAGAGCACAGAGCGGCTGCGGGGTGCAGGGGGACCCCACAGTCCACGCAGTGGTCATGGAGTGCACGGAGCTTCCAAGCGCATGGAGTGCACGGAGCTTCCAAGCGCATGGAGTGCACGGAGCTTCCAAGCGCATGGAGTGGCTCGGGGGTGCCGGGACAGCCTCTGAGGTGCCGAGACACCTCTCCTCTGCCAGTACACGGAGCGGCTCCGGGATGCCGGGACAGGCTCTGGGGTGCTGGGCCCCCCAGTGCACGGAGCGGCTGTGGGGTGCGCGGAGCTTCCAAGTGCACGGAGTGGCTCGGGGGTGCCGGGACGGGCTCTGGGGTGCCGGGACCCTTCCCCGCCAATTCATACAGTGGCATTGGGGTACACGGAGTCCCCGGTAGACAGAGTGGCCTCGGGGTGCGGGTCAGACTCTGGAGTGCTGGGACCCTCCTCCAGTACACGGAGCGGCCGGGGGGTGCACGGAGCCACCCAGTGCATGAACAGGCTTCAGTTTGCACGGACCCCTCCAATGCATGGACGGGCTCTGTGGTGCGTGGATCCCCCAGTACGCAGAGTGGCCCCCGGGTGCCGGGACAGGCTCTGGGATGCCGGAACCCCCCAGTGCACGGAGCGGCTGTGGCGTGCACGGAGCCTCCCGAGGCACGGACGGATCCCGGGATTTGCAGAGCAGCTCCAGGCGCAGGGACAGGCTCTTGGGTGCCAGGACCCCTCAATGCACAGAGGGGCCATGGGGTGCACCGAGCCTTCCAGCACATGAAACAGCTCCGGGTGCAGGGACAGGCTGGGGTGCTGGACCTCCCCAGTGCGTGGAGGGGCTGTGGGGTGCACGGAGCTTCCCAGTGCATGGATGGGCTCCGGGATGCACAGATCCCCCAGCACACAGGGTGACTCCAGGATTCAGTACGGCGGATTGGGGAGAATGGGGGAGACCTCCAGGCCTTAAGCTGCTAGCCCCATTACCTGCGAGGTGAATGCCCTTCCCCCCACCCCTGCACGTGGTCCGGTGACCCCACAAGGAGCACACACAGACCACCAGAGAGGGACAGACAATGTGGGGTTGGGGTTTATAAGGCTTTTAGGAGGGTCAAAGGGGACCAATCACAAGTTCAGGGTCACACAGAAAAAACCATCAGGTAAGGGGTCAACAGCCAATAGGAAGGGGTTAACAAAGGACCAATGAGAAAACCTCAGGACACCTTCCCAGGACACCTCGTGTGGGAGACAATAGCTTCACAGGGGGTGTCTGGAAGAGGGAGACAGCGAACTGCAGAAAATACAAAAAGCCATTTTTGAAACATGTTTAAACCACAGTAAAAACTTCTGTTTCTATAACATTAGAGCTGTTTTCCTCACCAATCCATCTCTGACAGGACTTTTTCCATCCTGCATATGGCAAAACCATTGCCACAATTCAGGGGCAGGCTCAGGACTGCCGGGACTCCCCAGTACATGAAGCAGCCATGGGGTGCCCAGAGCCGCCCAGTGCATGAACAGGCTTCAGTTTGCACGGACCCCTCCAATGCATGGAGCAGCCCTGAGGTGCGTGGATGGGTTGTGAGGTGCACGGACAACCCCACTTGGAACATGGACAGTCCTGGAGTACAAGGATGGACCCTGGGGTGAACGGACAGAGCCGCTTTCTCCTTTGTTTTGGACTGTGCTCCTTTAGTTGAAATGAAGGGAGAAAACTACTTTTCCCTTCCGTACTGATCAGCTCCCTGGCAGCAGCTCTGTGCCTTGTCCAGCTCAGCACCATGCACACTGATTTGGGGTAGCGTCTTGCACCTCCAGACTTTCACCGTGCACCCTCCTGCGAGCTGGGCTGTGGTGGGAGTTCAGGCTGATGTCGTGCCCTGCTCCTTTCTCCAAGTCCAAGTCCAAATGCTCTGCTGCTGCACCCCGTTTCTGAGCACCCAAGCAACAGCCCCAAACCAGGGAGTGGTGTCCTGTCCTCTGCAGGGAGAGGAGTGCAGCAAGGGGCTTGAATGTCAGATAGGACTGGAGCTGCTTGAGGTTTGGCACAGCCTGATCATGAAGGTTTGGAGGATCAACGGTTAACGTCCCGCAGGGGTTTATCACAGTGTTTGCCCTTTTGCAACAGCAGTGATGAAACCAGGGTGAAGAGTTGCTGCCAAGGAGTTAGATATTAGCAGTTGGGGGAGGGGGGAAATTCCCTTCCCCTTCCTGCTCCCTCTCACGAGGTTAGTGTTCTGAGGTTCAGTTGCTGAGGGCTCCCCGTATGTCCTATAAAAGTTTGGCTTGTTTTGCAGCCTTGTTCCTCTGAGCAGTCTGTCCCTGCCTGAGAGCACACCCTGCCAGGCTAACATGATCAAAAGTAGTTTGTGGGATGGGGGAGCCTGGGGGTTCTGACAGCTGCATAAAAATCCCCTTTCTTACTCAAGGCAAGCAAAAATTGTGCATTGAGGGGTTGCGGAAGGAAGTTATGTCAGGGGAGGTTTAGGCTGGATGTTAGAAAAAGGTTCTTCACACTGAGGGTGGTTGGATGCTGGAACAGGCTCCTTGGGGAAGTGGTCACAGCACCAAGGCTGCCAGAGTTCAAGAAGGAATTGGATGATACTCTCAAGCACAGGGTGTGACTCTTAGGGGTTAATCCTATGCAGGGCTAAGGGTTGGACTCAAGGAGCCTTGGGGGTCCCTTCCAACT
Organism: Pseudopipra pipra; assembly: GCF_036250125.1. Taxonomy (NCBI): domain Eukaryota; kingdom Metazoa; phylum Chordata; class Aves; order Passeriformes; family Pipridae; genus Pseudopipra; species Pseudopipra pipra. Next base: position 70,747,047 of record NC_087552.1, read on the forward strand.
CGGCATAGTCTGTGATTCTGTGACTTTTGTTGCAAGTTGTGGAGCCAAGGCACAGCTGCTGCTGCGAGTTATCCTGAGCTCGGTGCGCCTTTTATTTGGGGTAAAGCCAGGACTTTTCCTAGTGAGATAGCTGGCCTTTGTAGTGTTTTATGGTCAAGCAAACTTAGGATAATGTTTCTCCAAACTTAGGATAATGTTTCTCCAGCTGATTGAAGTTCAGTGCCCAGCTAATGATGCTGATTAAGTAAATTAGGCAGTGTCTGGGGCAATACCCCAATGCTTGTTGTGCAAGTTGGCTTGAACCGGTGGTGGAGAAGCAGGTTAGAGTCAATGCCAAGGAGTTGGATGGTCTTGGCTGTCAGTTTGCACTCTCAGGGTGCAACTGCTCTTTGTAATGCATAAGTTTGTGTTTGGTTGTTAGTTATCACTGCTAACCAAGGGAGCAACCTTATCTCTGAAAACAAAGCTCCAGGCTTCCTTCCTTGCACAGCAGGGACATGTGAGAGAAGCCACTGACTTCAGGGTTTGGTTCTGCTGGACAAATCTCTCTTGCTTAACTGTGCTGAAAATCCGTGGCGCTGGGGGCTTGGTGCTGGGTGAGGGTCCTCTCTTGGCATCCTCCTTCACACCCATCCGTGCCTGTGCCAGCACAGCAGCTCCTTGTGCACCTTGTGGCAGGTGTAAACCTGAGGGTGGGTGGAGGGATTAGGAGAGGAGAACTTGTTTCTCTTTATTTTTTTTAATTAAAGCAAGTTGTGTACCCACAGCACTTGTCCACGGACAGCTGTGGGAGTGGAGTTTCTGCATTCTGGAGCAGACATGGAGATGACCAACCTCAGAAACCATGGGCTGTGAGGCCATGACAGCTCAGAGTAGCAGCGCTGCCACAGGGCTTGGGGCTTTAGAGCTGTAAGCTGCTTGGGGAGAGCAGGCTTTGTATTTATACAACACCTCTGAAGGCAGGCCTTGCGAGTGCCTCTGTTAGAAATGAAAATACGGGTGAGAATTTAAGGTCCTTCTGCCCCAGAGAGGACTGAGCAAACTTTGGACTTTGCTCTATATTTAACTCTTGCTTTTAGCAGGAACTCTTTGCTCTCTAATCTTGGAAACTAACTCTGGACCAGTCCACCCCTGTGCCGATACTGCTCGATGTGTTGCCTTGTCAGCTTCTGTAATGCTGGGCAGTGTCTTTAGGCCCTTGGGTTAGCTGAGAAAATGCTGTGGTTGCTGCCAGCTTCACCCATATGTGGGTCCTCAGCTGTGCTGTGTCTCAGTGCCTTGGGTTTGTTTGCTGGGGTTTTGGTAAGCAATCTGAATGTAATGTTTTTGCATGAGGTGCTGCTCCTTCAGTGCTCTGCTTCTTGCTAGTGTTTGCCCTGCCCCTATTTTTAAAAGTGGATGTTTTTTGTTTGGTTTTGCCCCTGCTTTAGCTGGGGTTGGAGCTGAGGAGGGAGAGCTGGGAGGTGCAGTAAGGCAGGAGTTGTGACAGCATCTGTTTAGACTGACTTTAAACTGTTTTTCTGGGAAATCCACCTTGTCCAAGCTCATACTGTCACCTAAGGGAGAGTGCTTCACCCCTCATCACTGATCAGTGGATGGGACTCTTGTGGGATGGGATCAGCTGGGACCCTTGTGAACTCTTCCCCTTTCATTACAGTGGAGTGGCTGATGCTGAGGCTCTTTCCCCATCCCTTTAGGGCACCCAGCTGCTCCAGGAAGCTGTCCCACACTACAGAAATGAGGGCAAAGAGAAGAAACTGCCTCTTCCCAGATTGAAACGAGTTTCTTGGGAACACTGGTACTGCCCATGTCCTGCCAGCCTCTGTGTAGCTTTGCTTACCCCTTGGCTGGCTGTGCTTGGCTCTGCCTGATGGGCTGGTGGAAATGAGAAACCTCTGGAGCTGTTGGGTTTCTGCTGGCAGCGCTGCAGGTGTGCAGCTCTGGCCTGTTGCTTTCCCCATCTTTTGCAGAGCTGGCGAGGGCTGGGCTGTAAGCTGAGTCTGGTTTTGTAGATCTGTTTTCTTTAAACTTTTAACCTGCAGAAGCAAGAGAAATGAGTAATCCTGGGGGAGTGTGACCTATCTTGAACTCCACCCTTCCAGGCAAAGTAGTGTGCCAGAAAGACTTTAGCTGGTTGAAGTGCTGCAGGTGTGGCTTTTTCCACAGCTGCCAAACTCTGGATTTGCTGCACATGGGGAAAGAGCTCCAGATCTGCCCAATGTCCAAGAGATAATGCACAACAGCTCTGTGCCTGCATCTCTGGCTGGCTCCAAGTCTTTTTCATGTGAAGTCTCTGTAGTGATACTGGGCCTCTTTAAGTCAATTTAAGCTTTGGATCCCGTCCAAAGGAAGGGAATTACACTGAAAATGGAAAAAGCGCAAGAGGCTACAGGGAGTGGGAGACTGAGCTGATAATAAACAGAGATTTATGTGGCAGAGGAGACGTCTTGCAGAAGTAACACAAGTGCACCCATCCACCCTCAGTCTGCAACACCCTTTAGGAGTGTACCTGTGTTACAGATGAGACAGTAACGATCCTTCTTAAACCAGACCATAAGCAGAGAAAGGCCAGGATGGAGCTGTAGTTAAAATTTGATCCTCTTCATCACATGCTGCCAGGCTCAGCCACCTTCAGAGTGTTGCTGGACTCTTGTATAGGCAGTTTTACACTCTGTTTTGGAGAACAGTTTTTATTATCCACAGGAACAGCTGCTGTGCTCTCTGCTTTGGCTGCTGGTGCATCTGTGCTGTTTACCAACAATATAGTTGGCAGCAAACCCACCCAGGCTTTTACTGTTCGGCTTCCTTGGGAGATGTTATCTTGAGGTTGTTTCCTCTACTTCCTCTGTAGTGTTTGAAACTCACAGCTTTCCGGCAGGAGAGGATGGATGGAGTGCCAGCAACTAGCCATGAGTGTGCACTGAACACCCCAAGATCAGAGCACAGTGGTAATTAGCAAACACATGTTTTTTAATGAGAGGACAAGTTGCTTAAAATCCCTTGGCCGTGGACCACGGTCGTGCCCTCACTGGCACAGCGTGTTCCCTTCCTTGCCTGCAGTGTTGTGTATCGCCTTGCATCTCTGGGCAAGGCTCCTCTTGCATGTGTTTATAATATCAGTTTTACCAGAAAAAGTGGACAGCTTGTGTGCTGAGCCCCCAGTAACAGCTCTCTCTGTCTCTCTTTGATTTGCAGAACAATCAAGTTCTCGGGATCGGAAGCGGTTCTACGATTGTACACGCGGTGCATCGATTAGGTAGGGTGCTCCCCTTGTGCTCCCCTTCCTGGCCCTCCCACCACAAACAGTCCTCTTGTCCATCTGTCCCAACTACTTGAAAAACACACTAAATCATCTGGATGCTGACTTATAGCTCGTGCCTTGGGTCATTGTTTGGGATATTGTTTGCCCCTCGTTACGGACTGCTTGAAGCTGAAGGTTAAAACAGGGCTCCAAATTTATGGCATAGAGAATTCTGAGGAGGTAATGATTTGCCACCTGTTCTGCCCATACAGCCAGGAAAAGCGCTCTGCTGGCACCCACCACAAACTGGAGCTAAACTCCTCGGTCTTATTCCAGCTTTGCCCAGCTCTGCCCAGTGCTGACTTGCTGTGTGGCTTTGGGCCATGCAGCTGCTCTGCTTCCTTTAACCCATTCATCTGTGGCTCACACTGCTTCCCACATCCACCTGATTCACACTGAGGGGCCTGCTGAGGTGTAATGAAAACGAGGAATGTGAAATCCTCCTGCATTTTGTTTATATACCCCACAGCCAGGTTTATCTGCTCGCCCCAGGGGCAGGTTTGCTCAGGGTGTGATTCAGAAAATTTCAGTAAAATATTCAAGTGAGGCAAATGCAATTCTGCAAAGTGAATGTGAGGGTTAATTATCCTCACGCCTCATTACAGAGTATGCAGAGGTTTAAAGTTCCTTTGCAGGGCACTCTCAGCCCCAGGGCAGATCTGCCTGTGGGGGTGCTGAACTTTGGATGTCCTTGGATGTGGGACAGAGCAGCTGTGGGTGCCATGGCAGGTTGGGAGTGCAGGATCAGCCCTGTTGTTCTTGGGGGTCTTGGTTGGACACAGAGGGGGAATGAACAGAATCATAAATGTTGGAAAAGACCTCCAAGATCATCGAATCCAACCATTAAGCCAGCATCACCATGTTCACCACTAAACCATATTCCCAAGTGCTGCATCCACACGTATTTTAAACACCTCCAGCTATGAAGATTCCACCACTTCCCTGGGCAGCAGAGTTCAGTGTTTCACACCTGGGTGGCTCTGCATGGGTGGGGAGTCCCCTTGTGACCTCCAGCTGCCTTGGGCAGAGCTGTCCCGCAGCCCACGTTGGGCTGAGGTCTGAGCACGAGGCATCTCTTCACTTTGCAGGGACACAGCAGGGCTGGTGCTGTGCCTGTCCCTTGGCACCCACCTGGCCCCAGGCTCTGTGTGTGTGTGTGATACCCTTTAATTTTCTGGGAGCTGCGGTTCAGCCTTCTGGGTTTGGCTCAGTGTTGCAACCACCCACCCCCGCACTGAGCACAGAATCAGCCTCTAAATAAATGGGTATTGTGTTTAAAGAGGAGTGCCTGTTCCAGGCTGCAAATTCTGGCTTTTCATGTCTCCTGACTGCGTTTGCACAGGGATGTGGCTTGTAACAACGTACAGCCTCATGTATTGCATCTTCAGTCCTTCCAGCAGCAGCGTTACCTTGGCTTGCTCTGGTGCTCTTGCTGACTCTCGGGCTGTTGGCTTGTGCCTAAGTATTGTAATTACTAAAATAACATTTTGTCCATAATGATATCTTAGTAATAGATTTTAGTCATTTGAGGTTAGCCTCAGGGAGGAAATATTTCCTTCCATTTAATGGAATACTGTACTTTATTAGTCCTTTCCCTGCCATATATTTAAATGTTCTATAATAAATTAATGTGATGTCCCCAGGGCAACAAGCCAGCAAACCTTTCAGACAGCTGCTGGAGCTCTCTGTTTACACGGAGAGCAGCAAAAACCTGTCTAATGGAGTGAGAGAGGGGCGTGGGACTAATTTCCCAGGTGAGGATTTGCTGATGGGGCTCCTCTTCTGCTGGAGACATAAAGGTTAATGGCTCATGGTGGCTTGGGCTGAGCCAGGGTGGGTGTTTGAACATTTCTGACTGTTGAAACTGAGTCTCAGTCTAAGCAGGGTGGCACCTGTTTGCATTTTGAGCGTGACTGAGTTATTTGCAAGCCAAGCAAGTAATTGAAATGAATCAGAGGGGCTGCTCCAAACTGAGATTTCTTAAAGTGAAAGTTGGTGTGTTTTTTCTTTCTATAATGAACAAACCAAGGCTTCTGCTTTTTTTTCCTTGCAGCTGAGCGGGTTAAAGAGGAAAACCTGACAATTGTCTGCATCCCTACGTCTTTCCAGGTGAGCACTTTCCTCTTTTGCTTTCTGCCATTCCGCTCATGGAGTGGATCTTCCCCTTGGTGAGTTAACCAAAAGCACTGGTGAAAGCAATCGTGATGCAGCCTGCAGAGAGATCCCATGGAGGTGATGGTGCTGTGTTACCCTGACCTGAACTCAGGGGTGCCCTAGGGCTGGGAGGTGTGTTTTGAACCAGTGTGGTAGGGCTGGTTGTGTCAGGGTTGGTGTGTGGCTTCCTCTGGATCCCACTTGCAGGAAAACGCTGTTTAGTGGTGAACCAGACTCGTAATGCAAAGCTCACTGGAGACTCTTTGAGTCTGCATCAAGCCCTGAAAGCCTTAAAGAATAATAGCGAGCTCCTCTGTTTTCAGGAGGAGCTTAAAATGCTTCAACTGGATTTTATAAGAAATTGCAGAAGAGAAATTGGCTTAACCTTTCCTTTGCTGCACAGCTTTTGCAGGAAGTTGTTCATACCAAGCCAGATGTAGAGAGGTTTGCAGGGAAAGGGGGAACCTGGCTTGGTGGTGAAATGCAGAGCTGCTGGGGAAGCTTCTGAGCTTCTTCCACGCCTTTGGCAACTGGCTTTGGTCTCTTTGCCTCAGTTCCTTGAGGTGGGAACCTCCCTGTGGGCAGGGAGAGGTGTCATGATGGGGACCACACAGGGGGGTTTTCAGGGCTGGGTGGCAATACCCTGCTCAAGGAATTGGGTGTGTCCTTCTCATAGTCCTGGTGTGGACCTGGGGATTGTACTTTTGTCACAACGGTGTCACTGTGAGGACAGTCCAGCAGTGCAGGAGAAGGTGCAGAGCCTGTGCTGTGAGGTTTTCAGGAAAGAACTGAGTGGGTAAAACCCTGAGCAACCTGGTAGCTGACCCTGCTTTGACCTGGAGGTTAGATAGCGACCAACCTGAATTATCCTAAAATCTTATGAAAACTTAACATCCTCTTACCCTGCAGATGTTTAAATGTGAGTGTAGAGTGACAGGACTCTCTGTCTTCCCAGCTGTTGCAAGCATCCAGTGGCCAACTGGAGTATAATGCAAGGTGCTGCAAAGGGCAAAAAGTGAAAAAAAAGAATTTTTTTTAGCCTATATCACTACTTCTGTTGCATATATGGACTTGTGGTGAGAGTCTTGTCTTCAAACTGTCTAAAATTCTTCCCATCCTGTTATATTCTCATCCTGTTATATTCCCATCCTGTCATATTCTCATCCTAATACCATGTTCCCTTTGAACATAGGCAAAGTGCTCTGAGTTCAGCCTGTAGGTCTTAAAGAAAATTGATATAGCTCCTGTACTGAATGTGAGCTGGAGCCTGTCCTGCCTTGAATTGTCGCTGTAGTTCATTTACCACTACAGAGCTTCTTACCAGTAAAACAAAGAGGTTGCTGCTAAAGGGAAGAGATAGATCCACAGCCAATATCCCCAGCATGAGTCTCGTAGACCTCGACCAAATCCTACTGAAGCGTTCCCAAGTCAGCAAAACAGCATCTTATTTTCACTATGTACAGGTGTAAATGGCTGCCTGAGGTCACTGGCAAGGAAGAATTGGTTTCAGTGGGCTTTTATACTCCTCCCTTCCCTGTTGTCAGGTTGGGTTATTCCACCACCACCAGTAAAGCTAGAGCCGGGGTAAGTATCTGTCCCTTGGCTTTTGCGTGGTTTCTTTTCACCTGGACGTGTGCCCAGAGCACGGAGTGGGACTGTTCCTGGCAAGTGCTGTGCAGTTACCACCACCTTTCCCCCAGTTGTGGGAGCTCTGCTTTTGATTCCTGCTGGCCTTGCAAGCAGAGCCTGAGGAAAGCCAAGACACCTCGTTTCCACACTTGCTGACTCTAAGCCTGTTCAGGATCTGGCCTGCATGTGCAGCACCGTGTTTTTCAATGCTTTCAATTCCCAGATCCCTGAAATCTTCTTTATGTGGTCACCATGTGATGAATGTCAACCCACTGATTTTTATTCCTTCTATTTTGTGAGTCCTTAGGTTCCCACAGCCCCTGGGTGTTAAAGCTGCATGCTATGAAATGCCATGTTAAACTACTGAAATCATATCTCATTGCCAGGAGTACCACCTGCTAATTCTAATGGTTCTGGGATGCCAATACATGTGACTGATGCACTTTGTTAGTGTTGGTGGGTAAAATCCAAGGGAATCAGTTGATCCAGGCTGTCACACTGGGCTTTCTTGGTCCAGCTACAGCATGGTGGCAAGTTTGGACTCAAGCAGAGTCTGTGCAAGGAGGGAGTCTCTCTTAGATGATAATTTGTTACATAGAAAATTCAACCAGTTCAGGATTCTGCAGATGACACCAAGTTGGGTGGGAGTGTTGATCTGCAGAGGGATCTGGACAGGCTGCAGAGATTCCATTGGACTGAGGCCAATAGAATGAGGTGCCTTTGGTCACAACAACCCCATGAGAGCTCCAGGCTGGGGGAAGAGGGGCTGGAAAGCTGCCCAGCAGGAAAGGACTTGGGGGTGCTGGTCCCATAGTGGCTGAACATGAGCCAGGAGTGTGTGCCCAGGTGGCCAAGAAGGCCAGGGGCATCCTGGTTTGGATCAACAATCGTGTGACCAGCAGGACCAGGGCAGTGATTCTTCCCTGTCCTGGGCACTGGTGAGGCCGCACCTTGAGTGCTGTGTCCAGTTCTGGGTCCTTTGGGGCAAGAAGGACGTTGAGGTGCTGGAGCATGTCCAGAGAGGGGCAACAGACCTGGGGGAGGGTCTGGAGCACAAGTCCTTTGAGGAGCAGCTGAGGGAGCTGGGGGTGTTGAGCCTGGAGAAGAGAAGGCTTGGGGGTGACCCTATTGCTCTCCACAACTCCCTGATGAGAGGTTGTAGCCAGGTGGGGATTGGTCTCTTCTCCCAAGTAACAAGTGACAGGGCAAGAGGAAATGGCTTCCAGTTGTGCCAGGAGAGGTTTAGATTGGGTATTGGGAAAAGTTTCTTCGTGAAAAGGGTGGCCAAGCACTGGAACAGGCTGCCCAGGGCAGTGGTGGAGTCCCCATCCCTGGAGGTATTGAAGAGGCACGTAGATGTGGCACTTGGGGAGAGTGTTTAGTGGTGACTGTGGCAGTTCTGGGTTAATGGTTGGATTTATGATATTAGGGGTTTTTTTACAACCTGAACAATTCTGTGATTTCCAGTTTAAACTGAGGGATGGAGCAGAGGGCAGCTCTGGGCACTCTGTGATGTGTTGCCACTAGAGGGAAATACTCAGCCACTTCAGGAAAAGCATATCAGAGCCACCAAGTAGCTGTTTCAGGAGCTTCCCACACTTTTTTCCACACTTTTCAGTTGTGCTTTTCCCCTTTTTTTTTTTTGTTTATTTCTAATATGAAAAATATTTTCATTGTTAGTCCCACATTGCTGTGGTGTAAATATTTAATTTTCTTGCTCACATTTTTCAGCCAAAGGAGATCAGAGGGGCTGGATGAGTGCAAGGGAGAATGATTTCCGAGCTGAAATAACACAGGACTCAAAAATTCCATATCTGCTTTAGTGCTTAGATGCAAGTAATTCCCACCAAGCTCATGGGGCCTCCTGCTATTTAGTATGTAGAGACCTGAACCCAGGATTCCTGTTGCACCATCTGAGCATTTTAATTCACATCAGCAGCAGGGTTTTATTTTGATTAAAGTACTCTGGTCTGGAAGCATCATTTTCTCCTTGCTGTTCCTGCTGCTGGCTGCAGCCCCTCCTCAGGGAGGAGCAGTGGAGCTCTCCCAGGGAGACCCCATCCTTGCTGCAGCTGGGCAATGACACCACAAGCCTGTTTTTCTTTCCTGCCCCTGGTAAATGGTGTTTGCTGTCTTCTTGGTGCACAGGCCCGTCAGCTGATCCTGCAGAACGGCTTAACACTAAGTGACTTGGACCGACATCCAGAGGTAAGTGGGAGTGCAGAGGTGAGACCTCACCTGACCTTCCTCTCGCCTGGTCCTTCATAAAGCATCAGGCTCCTTTGTCCTCCCCTGAGGATGAGTTTGGGCAGCCGCACTGTGTGTGGCTCACTGAGCCAGTTCTCACTGAGTGAGAACTCGTGAGTTAGTATAGGAGGAAACGGCCTCAAGTTGCACCAGGGGAGGTTTAGACTGGATACTGGGGAAAAATTTCTTTGCTGAAAGGGTGGTCAAGCATTGGAACAGGCTGCCCAGGGAAGTGTTGGAATCACCATCCCTGGCACTGTACAAAAACCACATAGATATGATGCTTAGGGACATGGATTAGTAGGGACCTGGCAGTGTTAGTTTAATGTTTGGACTCAATGATCTTAGAGGGTCTTGTCCAACCTTAAGGATTCTATGATTCTAACAAGCTTAGTTTATTTTTTCCCCCAAGCCTTAGTCTTGTCCTAGTTCTTGTCCCTTTAGATGGCAAGTAGGTTGCTGGATTGTGTTTTCTCCAGGTGTTAGGCATCTCATCCAGACTGAGGCTTGCTGGCCTGAGGCAGGGATATTGTGCTGCTGAACTGTCGCCAGGATTTTCCCTGGGAAAATGTTGCCTGCTGGTCCTTAAATGATGCTAGAGGCTGATGTGATGTGCCTTGCAGGCCTGCAGTTGGTTGTAGTTTCTCTTCCTCCTCTTCTCACATGCCTGTGGGTTAGAGTGGCTTCTCCTTTTCCCACAGCTTGACGTTGCCATTGATGGAGCAGACGAAGTGGACTCTGACCTCAACCTTATCAAAGGTGGCGGGTGAGCCCTGCTGTCTGTCTGTCTGTCTGTGCATGGGGCTGGTTGGGGGGGGCCTCTGTCTGCCTGTGGATCTCTCTGGGGTGGGCTGGAGAGGCTGAGGGGACCCTGTGCAGGGCTGTGTGTGCACCCACTGTGGGAGATGGCCCCTGACCAAGGGTGTGTGCAAGGAACAAGGGGGATAAAGTGATGTGTGAGGATAAGGAGAGGGGCAATGGCAGCACCAAAACCAGCAAGCGTGTGGTGGAGGGGACTGGACTTTGAGGCTATCAGGCACAGTGAGGAGCAGTCTGATGTTTCATGGTTTTATTTTTATTTTTTTCTCCCTTGCAGTGGCTGCTTGACACAGGAGAAGATAGTTGCAGGATATGCAAAGTGCTTCATTGTTATTGCGGATTACAGGTGAAAATACTACCATTATACCTCTGGGAGGATTTGGATGGTCCTGTGTTAGGCCATTATTGTCCCTCCAGTGGGTCAGGGGAGCAGGAATAGGTGGAAATGATCCTGGCTCACAGTGCTTCAGCATTTCAGTTTCTCTTTTTTTCTTAATTTTCAACTCAGCAGGCCTGCTTGGGAGTGAGCAGAGCATGTGGGCAAATGGCTGCTCTGCTGTCTGAGCTCAGTGATTGTCAGCACAGGATAAATTTCCTGTTCTGTACAAACAGAAAAACAACTCCTGTCCTTGTCCAAAACATGTCAAAACAGGGCTTGTGAGTCAACAGAGCATCATGCATTAAACAGGCTCCTCCTGTACATGGGCACATGTGAACTGACCACTGTGTCCTCCAGGGCCTTGTGCCTTAGGGGTTTGCAAGAGAGACTGGGGTGATGTTAACATAATGTCCAACACCAATCCCACCTCAAACTGTGTCCTCAGGAAAAAATCAGAGAACCTTGGGGAGCAATGGAAGAAAGGAATTCCGATTGAGGTCATCCCCATGGCTTATGTCCCTGTCACCAGAGCCCTGACCAGAAAATTTGGAGGTGTGGTGGAGCTGCGGATGGCTGTCAGCAAAGCAGTGAGTGCCCCTATCAGCCCTGCTGCCCCAGAGGAACCACCTGAATGTGGGCAAATGCAGGACCAGAGTTCTGGCCTTTCATCTAGTGGAATTCTGGGCTTTCACTCCCAGAGAGGCATCCTGTGTTATTTCTCCCAATTATACCTTGGTTAATGAACTGTGTGTTTAGGTGTTCAGACCTCATTGAAAGCCTCTCTGTCTCACATCTCCTAAAGAAGGATCTCAGAGCAGGGAGCAGAGGGATTCCCAGTCTGGGTCTGAGCTGCTGCTCTGTGGGGATTTTGGGGTGCTGGAGGGCAGTCTGTGCTGCCAGAGAGGGTCTTGAGCTGGGGGGCAGCTCATGCTGGGTGATGGTTGTTGTGGACTGCCCTGATTTACTTGAATGATGAGTCTAAACTGTTGCAGAGGGGATGGCTGGTCCCAACGAGGGCTGTGACTGTCCCTGGCTGGGCTCAGGAGACAAGGAGCTCATGTCATGACAACTGGGTTTGCTTCCCAGGGCCCTGTGGTGACAGACAACGGGAACTTCATCCTGGACTGGAAGTTTGACAAGGTTCATCAATGGAGTGAAGTGAACACTGCTATAAAAATGATACCAGGTAGTTTCTGTGATTTTTTTAAAAACCACAAAAGCTGGCTAAGGTTTGGTCTGTGCTAGGCAGCCTGGACTGTGGGAGTTCCCCCCTGGATACAAGGAAATGTGTGTGTGTTTACTGCCCTGCTGTGGGTCCCTAGATTTGTTTCTACTTGAGAGATCTGTCAGCTGAACTGGCACAACTGTACCCACGTGGCTTTTTCATACGGTGATGAAAACATGGGCTGATGGTGGTTGATGTTGATGCTGTTTCCCATTAGGCACAACAGTCCTGTGCTCTTCCTTACTCTCCTTAACTCTCCCATTTAGAGAGTCGCTTTTAGTGGACTCTGGAGGGAGGATTTGCATTGTGTTATGGTATTTTCCAGCTCTGCATCCCATTTCCAATGGGAAGCCCTACAGGCTCACTTTGCTGTGGGGATGCAACATATCCGAGTTCTTGCTGTGCAGGAGCAGCAGTGGTTGATCCCTCTGTTTGTAAACAAAACAGCCTCTCTGCAAGGACTCCTGCCTTGCACGAGACCTGCTGCCCAGGCCAGAGTTGCTTCTGGACCAGCCAAGTCTGCCTGGGGGCACTGGCACTCTCTGAACTTCAGGGAAGCAGCGTCTGGATGTCTGTCTGGTTATCTTAAGCAAAGTCTGCTCTTCATCTGGTCTGCTTTTGAATACATGTTGTATCTTTTATCTTTGGGTATATCCCAGGCCTGCCTGGCCCTGAAGTTCATAACACAAGTGCTTTCACTGACTGCTCATGTGTTGTCAGAACATGCAGGAACATGTTGGGATCCTGTTGCTCAAATCCCAACATCCCCACAAAGCAGCAGTATATTGTCCTGGCACCACAATTAAAACACAGGAGCAGGCAGAGGCCATGGGTGTAGGCTGGGTGAAGAGTCACCAGTTGCTTTTGTTCAGTGGCTTTGCTTCCCTCAATGGTGCTTATAAGCTGATTTACTGAAAATACACACATTTTCTTTTTCCCTGCTGTAGGAGCAAACTGCCAGGATGCTGCTTCTGGCAGTAGATGGCAGGTTCAGACCTTTGGCAGAAGCAGATCTACCCAAACCAGTGACTGATCCAAATGAACCAGTGACTGCTGCTGGTCTGGGCTATCCCTGGTGCTCCTTATCCTAATCCAGTTGCTTCCCAAGGCTGTACAAATGCCTGTATCATTAGAGCTGTTTTTGTGCAAGAGGCAAACAGTGGCTGGTTATGCTGTTTGCAAATGAAACAGCAGGGACTTCTTCCTTGCATTTCTTTGTGGTGGAGAAAGGAATGGGAAATGATGGGACGTATTCCATCGTGTCAGTGTGGAGATGGTCTCAGCACTGTTTGCTGCTCAGAAATGGACCTTCTGAGGGGAGAAGAGCATCTTCCCGACACAGAAGTGGACGAGCAGAACTGTTAAAGCCTAAATACAGTGGTGGTAGCAGGGCTCTGGCCACCCTGTGGTTGTGGTAACCCTTGTCCTCCCTTTCTATCCACCTTTCTGGCCTCTGGCTGTGTCTCAGTGATCACTGGGAAGTTCTAGTTCACCCCACAATTAAGTGCAACCACAGGTACATTTGCAAATGGGTGACAAATTGCAGAGGTAGCATCAAACCTGCAGAGTCTTAACATTTGAACAAGTGTTATCTGGGTGTTCTCCAACAGGATGATCTTTTAAATGTGTTCAAAGGCAAAGGGAATAGTCCTGTGGGTGCATGTGTAGCTTCCTCTTGCTCCTGTGAGTCACCAGGTGGCTGAAAATGCCTCACTCGTGGTTGTGTTGGTGTGATGGGGGTGTCTGGGGTGGTGTGAACGTTTGAGGGAACTTTGTGAGTTGTTTCTCAGTCTCTGGAGAGTTTCTCCAGCAGCAGAGGGTGGCTGCATGGGAAAGACTTCCTGGAGGCTCCCTGTGTGGCTGATAGAACATCCCCCAGTGTTGGACACTTCTCCAAACCTCTGATGGAGGCACTGGTGCCTTTTAATGAACAAAACGAGGGGCAGAGCAGAGGATCCAAGTGAAGGGGTGGCTCTGGCATTAACCAGCATGTGACCTCTTGTTCCCTAGGTGTGGTGGAGACGGGGCTGTTCATCGACATGGCTGAGGTGGTGTATTTTGGGATGGAGGACGGCTCAGTTAGCGTGAGGGAGAAGCAGCCTCGCTGACAGGGCTCTGCTGGCTCTGCCTTGCCTTCAGCCCAGTTGGATTCAGCTGTTGTAAAGGTGCCAACCTGATGTTTTGCCTTAACAAGCAGCGGTTATCGCAGGAGACTGATGGGAAGCTGATCAGAATCCGCTGATGTGTTACTGAATGTCTTTTTATAAAAAAACCCAGACAAACAAATGAAAAAAAAAAAAGAATCTATTTCTATATATATATTTTTACTTTACAGGAACGTTGTCATTTTTTAACGAATCATTTAAACAAATTGCTTTAATGTTTTTATTTTATTTTCTAAGAAATACTTACCAAAAAGAATACTCCCTGTTTTTGTGTTTGCTTTTTTTTTTTTTTCTTTTTTTCTCGAAGAGAACTTGAACCCTTCTGGTTGCTCGGAGGGCTTAATGATTGAGGTCAGAAATACAATCCTAATGCATCATTCCTAACCACCCTGGCTGGGAGGGTGACGTACGTAACAGGAGCACATCCAGCTGGGACCTGCTGATGCCTTATTTGGAACCTTTTTGGTTCGGTATTTTATGCCTTTTATTTTTCTATACCACTGTTTTTTAATAGTTCAGGATGTCTAGTTGTCCTCTGTGCACATGACAATTCTCTGAGCCTAGGGTGATCTCTACATCCCCCTCTCTGGGACACTAATAAGGGCCTTTTCCTGGCCTCTCTATATGGAGGAGACACTCATCCTTTGAGCCAAATTCTGCTCTCATTGATTCAGTACCTCTGATTAAAGTCTGTCCTGTAGCTGGAGATGTTTGGGACTTCATCCTTGTAAACAGAGAGCAGAACTGGGTCCTGGATCAAGTTTACAGGAGCATATTTTAGCAGCTTAGGGCAGCGTGGAATACTGTTCAGTGGCAAATGATTTGGTTTGGAATGAAGGTTAATTATAACCCCTCACAGCTCGTTGATTTGTGGAAGGACATAGCAGAACGCACAGGAAAACGGAGTCTTCCTGCCTCAATTTTCCACATGTAGCAGGAGAGAGACACTCGTTAAATATCTCTTTTTCGGTGTGTAGGTGCTTTGCATGGTTCTGATGTTGAAATGCAAGCCCTCTTTTTGTGTTTTAGACACTGAAATAAAAGAGCTGTTATACCGGACTTGGTTGTAATTTGTTTCTTAAAGTGACTTAGTTTGTAGACAGTGGGGCAGATCATGGTCAGAGTAACTTCTGCTGTAATTTGCCCTTTACAAGAGCCCCTCCTCACCCAGGCCAAATTCACCCTTCTGCATTTGAATTCTTTTTGCTTAAGGTAAATACATTATTTACAATTAACCAGATTATCTGGTCAACACTTGTTATCTGCAGTGCTTGCCTCAATAGAGAATGTCTTAAATTTGCACATCTAAAACTTGTGCATCTAAATGCAGATCTTTTTTTTTTTTACAAAAAGGAGCTAGTTTTACATTTTTAGATCTTTCCCTTCCCCTTCCTGCACATTAATTCTGAAGCACTTGTAGAAAGTAACTGGGCTGCCAACAACTTGCTGGAAACACTGGAATATCTCTTCCCATAAGCCTGGCGCTCCAGGAGCCATTTGCAAAGCCTCAGTTCTTGCCACGGGCTGTATTCAGATGCTCTTGGGCTCCTAATGTAACCCTGGGTGAACAGAGAGCAACCGAGCACAGCTTTGTGCCCAAGTGCCTTTCACTCAGTGCTGCTGGAAATGGGATTAGCGGGAGCAAACGCTGCTGTTGACTCTCCTCTCTCTGAAATCAAACAGCTCCTTCTCAAAAAGCCAATAAAACCATTACTGCACCATTACTTTCTGGCCCTGGACCAGCTGTGATCTCACTCAGCTTTGTGCTTAGCAGGGTCTCCTTAGATCTAAGGCTGAAAGTGGCAGGTGTGATTCTTGAGCTGCTCTGGGTGCCTGGCGAGCAGGTAGCACTTGTGGGTGCTTTTGCAAGAGATTCCCCTGCTGGAATGGGAGTTTGAGTGGGCCTTGGGCTGTGGGTTATGGGTACAGTGTGCCACTGTACCACACAGATGGAATTAAAATGTCTGTGTGGAATTAAATTGCTGGAATGCCAGAGAAAATTTAGTGTCTGAGCCAGTTCTGGAGGCTTTGTGCAGATTTCCCTTGTGCAAACTCCCCCAGCCCACACTTGCAGAGTCAGTAGATAGGTTTTTGAGTTTAAGGGGATCTTAGGGATGGTCTGATCCTTTCCCTTTGGAGGCTGCCAGGCTCCCTGACCTGTCATGACCTTCATCTGCCAGCATGTGTGGGGCACAGGTGTGGTGCAGGCAGTCCATCCCCTCCTGGGGTGGCTTTAGCATGCCCTGTCCCTGACACAGCCCTGCTTATGCTGATGCTTAGCTGCCTAGCCACAAGCATGTTTGATGAAAATTAAATGTACAGGCAGCAGAGGTATTTCTAGTCCCTGTTTTTTGCTTTTCTAGAAATTATTACACATGGTTTTTCTGAGAGCTAACAGTTTGTAGATGAGCATGCCATGGTAGATCTCCAGATAAGGGCAGGTACTGCAGACACCCATGACTTCCTTGGGTAGGAGCAGCTCAACTGTGTCCTCAGCTGCTCCCAAGAGCTCCTGGGCTCGAGTTTGCTGAATTTGATTTTGCAACCTTGGCTGTTTCACTGTGGCATTTGCTTTGGACTTTCTGTTTTTTTCAAGATGCTCTTCAAAAGAGCCTTCAGAAGCCTTTAGAAATGGAGCTGCCAGTTCTATCCCACCCTGCCCCCTTGCACCTTGGGAAGAAAAGCAGGGACATATTTTTAGAGGATGGCATTGGGAAAAAATGGTATCAAAAGCAGGTGGAAGGAGGTGTCCTTTTAAAGCCCAAGGCAGGCTGGTCGTGACTATTTAGGGTGCATTCCTGCAGTGGGTCCTGTTACCTGTTGTGATCCAGCCCCTGCATGTTGCCTTTCAGGTTGTGCACAGAGGGTAATGCACAGCTTATTTACCATTAGCATTGAATTATGGATTAACTTGGCCCTGGAGGAAACAAACATTTCAAGAAACAGCAACAGCAGCACTAAAATTAATGAGCAAGGGAGGTAATGAAACACTAGTTCCATTCAAAAAAAAAAAGCAATATAAATATAGTAAGAGAGTGCACCAGATTCAGTTTAATTAACCTGTGGTTTATAGGTTAAATAATTAAGATGAATTAATTAAACTAACTAGAAAGAAATTGCGTGTTTAGTTAAACCAAATCACTTTTTTCCATGTTACAAAGCACGTATTACTGTCTGTCAAGTTCTTATTATTGTCAGTGTAGGATGGGATTTATGATCTGACATAATTATTGTTCTGAGAAATGTGACATAAAAAGAGGTGAAAATAATTAAGCAGGCAGCATAGAGGATGTGTGCTCTGGGTATTAAACCAAATGATTAGAGCTAAAGTAATAAAGAAAATAAGCACAGCATAACTGTAATGAGTATTAGTAAACTGTAACAAGTATTAATATCTTCTAAACATAATGCCAGATCCATTTTTTAACCATGTGGATTTAACAAAAAGTTTTGTAATAACTCTGGCTTTGGTCTAGTTGCACCAGCAAAGAAGGAGGAAATGGAGAGATTTCCTCATTTTCAAAGAGATGTTTCAAAGTTATTGAGCCTTATGAATCCTCCAGAATGTTTTTGCAGTCTTATTTCACTCAGTACATCAGCAAAAAGGTGACACGTTTCAGACTGAAGATGAACCTAAAGACCTATAAAGTGCCAGGTTTTTGTACTGAAAACTTCTAAAGTTTACTCATTTCCCCTTCCAGTAACTTTAATGGGAGTTGTATCATCCCTGTAACTCTGTAACCCTGATAACCAGGTTTTTATTGTTTTCAGGTCACTAGACTTTCCTGTTTGCATTTTCACAGCTACTGACATAAACATCTTTTAAACTTCCTTAATTACACTTTCACCCTTGTGAAAATCTTGCCAAATCATCGAGATAAATGTAGTGAGCAAAAGAGTAAAGGATCAGTGACTTGGGTTTGACCATAAGAAATTACATATTACTTTTTTTAGTGAAAACAGAAGACTTTGTACAAGAATATCTTGGTGTAAATATTCTTAATCATGCTAAACTCAAAATTCATCTCATGGCATAGTGAAAAATGCATGCATGTAACTTTGATCATAAAAAAAAAAAATCAGAGAAGCTGAAGTTCCTGCTAACTAGAATGGTCTTTTTACTGTGCACAAACTACAAGTTCCCTCCTGGTGGTCTTCCAGTGCAGGATTAATTAAAGAAAACACTGCATCAAGTATCTTTTCTATTATAAATGTCTCGCAGGTTTATGTAATCTCTTACTGAAGCTATTACTGGAATGCCTTATAGATCAAAATCACTAATTAAACATTAATTCCCTTAAAACATTTTCAAAGCTTTCATTTCAGTAACTTGCAAGTTATTTGCCTGCCACAGTACACTGTCTTCTTGCAATCAGTATTTAATAACCCATGCAGTTTTAATCCCAAAGTAATGTATTTAGCAATGACAAATTAAATTGAAAAACCCCACTGTAAATCTAGATGGGACACCGGGATGCTTTTCTTACTATCTTAATTTCTTGCTGAAAAAAAAGGACAGTCCTGCCTTCCTCTAACACTTAAATGAATGTTATTTTTTGAAGGGTAGATTATCATTCTCTCTTTTATATGTAGCTTAGTGAGGGCTGGACCAGATCAGTGAAGAGTCAAATCCAACAGCTCATAACTAATGTACCAAAACCCTGTATGATTGAAGAGTGAGCAGATATGGTCACATGGCTTTAGGATACGATCCGTGATATGAGCATCTTGGGAAAACTCAGCCACTGTGCTGCAGAACTCCACTTTTTTGACAGGTTACTTGCAGGTTTCTGTGCAGGTCAGCTGGGAGCAGAAGGCTCCTGTGATTGTGGGTTATCATTATGAAAAGGTTCTTTCATCTTTCTTTGAGAGCTCAAGCAACACGTGCTGACTGGCCAGGGCTTTGAGGTTTGCACTGTGTGTTTTTGCTCAGGCTCTACATTTTTCCTGGTGATTTGCTGATGTGACCAGCCCTGCCTATCTACACCCTTTTCAAGTGTGCCCTCACGCCAGCGTTCTCCCTGGGCTCTCCTGGGCAGGAAGATCCCCAGCAGCCCAAGGCCACTATCACTCGGTCACCTGATCTTTTGAAGCTCCTCAAGGAGCTGCTCTGCTGTCATTTGTACTCCATGAGGCTCTGTCTGTGGGGAAGCCCTTGCAGCAGGATTTTCATCCCTGATAACAGAACTGGGACCCCACAAAGAGTCTCCTCCATCCCCCACCCCCTCACAGCACCCCTTTCCTCCAGGATGGAAAAACTGCTGAAAACCGTTAAAAAATTGACCTTTAATCAATAAGCTTGTTGTATGAGAGGTCATTATCCATCCTGGTTATCCAGGAGACCAGGGAGCTGCACACTCCCTACCCTCTCAGCAGGGACATCAGCCCATGGGACAGGTTGGGTTTAGGTATTGGTATTTCTGATGCCCACAGGTGCCTGACAGGCTTCATCTGCAGTTCCTGGGATGCTCCGCCTGACCAACACCATTGCCTCAGCAATAAGGCTGTCCAAGAGCCTTTTACTGCTTTTAAATCAAGTCAGCAGGAAACTTTTAGCAGATTGAACACCCTCAGTTGTAGAATCATTAGAAAAATCTTCTCATAGGATTGTACATCTGGATGTGTCAGCAAGGTTTTGCCACATGTGTTAGTCACAATCCCATCGAAACATTACTCACAGGTTTGGTATTTTTTAATCTATCCAGCCTGGCCAATTTCTTTCCTTTACCACCTGGTTACTTAGTTGGAATTTTTCCCTGGAGTAAATCTAATATCTGAGCCTTAAAAGTCATGGATGTTCTAGAGATGATGAACAGAAAGTCGGTAACATCTCCCATATGCCAGGTCATCAGGGAATATTGCATCCAAGTTCCTTTTCTTTATCTCAAAATGACATTTCTTTGCCTAAAGTGCCATGAATTCTGAACACCAGTCAGAGAATATTGTTCATTGGCATTGTGGGAGGCAGCAATTGGCAACCCAGCCAGGACATGACACCAACAAGACCTTGTGGGGGAATTCCACTGACTGGATGTTAATTTGGAACATTCCACAGCTGGAACAGACAGGTCCGGGAGATTCCCAACACATCTGGATAACAACTTCCTGGCACAGGGCCTCAGGGAGCTGACTCAAAGAGGTGCTCCTGTGAGTTCATGCTTGTTCCCAGAGAGGCTCTCATGGGTGAGGTAGCGACTGGGGACTGTCTTGGCCACAACAACCATGAAACCATCGAGTTTCAAATCTCTGATACTGCTGAAACCCATCTGGCTCCTGAGATGGACCAGGCCCAGGCAAGCATGGTTGGAAAATCAGCATCTTTTACTGACATGTCACCTCCCAGGGGAAAGCCACTGGTTGTTTTGAGTCTCTGCACGGTGACGAAGGACAGTGACAACTCTCCAGAGGTCTTTGCAAAAATAAAAATATTTATAAACAACAAATGAACTGACTTGAATTCGAGACTGGCAGCGGGCACTAATCCTCTGGCTGTGCTGCCATACAGGAGCACCAGAACAGCCTGCAGAGAGTCTGCAGAGCCCGCCTGGAGTGGGAGGGCTGCAGCGTGTGGGAACCCTGCTGCTGGCTGGGGGTCTGGGCCGACAGCAGGGCGGACGAGGAACTGGAGGGGCAGTAGGAGCTGTGCCGGGCAGAGACCTGGCTCTGTGACCCTGCTGCTGGCACCTGCCCGCCCGGGTCAGAAGGAGCTGCTGCCTCTGCCCGCTCCTGGGAAACCGTGTGGGTTTTCTGCAAGAGCTCCGCGTACTGGGGGTTGACCCAGATCGTGTGGATGGTGATGCGTTCCCAACTCTCGTGTGACGACCTTTGGTCGCTGCTGTCCTCGCCTTGGGACAGCTCTGGGTGTCCACTGAGCTCCCCCTCAGAAAGCTCTTGTGCAGTGTGGTCTTCCCCGTGCTGCAGCTGCCGGGAACTGCAGAGCTTCCCCTCTCCCTCCTCCTTGGCCAAGGCCCTCTCCTTGGTCTCCGGCGCTGCCAGCGCTGCCCCTGCCCGCTGCCCGCCGAGGACATGGGCTGTCAGCGGGGCGGGCGAGGGGCCGGGGGGGCAGCAGGGGCTGTGTGGGGCAGGGCCCCGGCTCTGTGCCCCTGCTGCTGGCACCTGCTTGCCCGAGGCAGGAGCAGGTCCTGCCTTTGCCGCCTCCTGTGCCTCGGGAGGATCAGCTGGGCAGTGCTGCTCTTCCTGCGGCTGCCTGAGGTCCACCTGTGGGAAACAGGAGGAGGCATGGGATGAAGGCAGCTGCCTTGGCACAGCTCGAGCCTGTCCCACCACCCTTCTGCCCCGTCCCTCACGCTTTGCCTCCTCTGCAGTCTTGGCAGCCCCTCAGTGGGCTGGGATTTGGGGTTTGTCTCCTCCTCCTTGGGCATCTCCGTTGTGCTCTGCCAGAGACACCCCCGGGAGCAGCTGCCTCCTGAAAGAGGGGCTCTCCTGGGAGTGGGTGCCCCAGGGCTCTGAGCCCCTGAAACCTCCCTGGGGTCACAATGACCTCTGGGCATGGCACAGCCCCCATGTTACAAAGTGCCCTGGAATCTGCCTCTGTCACAAAGGGACACCCTGGCACCCCCAGCAATCATGAAAACATCTGGAACCACCTGGAACCAGCTAGGTCCGGCATGGGGCAGCCCCTGCTCTCCCATCCTGAGGGGAGAGAGCCCTGGTGCCCACAGCCCCACAGAGACCCTCACCCCGGATTTCTGGCTCCCTCTGGCTCAGGACCAACTTGGCCTTGGGCCTTTATTTTATTCCCAGCCTTGACAGCAGCATCTCACATGGGGGCTTATATGCCATTTCTGTACGTGTCCTGTGTCTTAACACAGCTTTTACTCTCAGCTTCATAAAAGTGGTGCAGTCATTAAGTGCTTAAAGTGAGCACTTGTAGCTTATTTCAATCATCCAGGTCGGCAACATTTTGGTTATAAATGAACAAACAAGCTTTGTTTGGTCAATGAATTCTTAGAAAACCTGAACATTTTTGGATTAAATAATACTGAAAGTTCCAAACTGAATATTCAGTAAATGAGATGGAAAAGCCTGATATCTTTCTAGTCTTCATTTGACTAAGTTGAGAGAAATATATAAGATACAACCCATCTGAGAGTCCACATAATGCTGTTACTCTGTGGTGGGTGGCTGCCTTTCCCAAGAAAAATTCTGTGCAGAAATTCATGCCCTGAGGCCTGTATTTACTGCTTGAGGAGTAAGTTAGGTATTTTAGAGGTGTCATTTTTTACCAGATCAGTACTGTTATTTAGCCAGATGGCTGAGCAAGCATGGACAAATACTGTCTGCTATAATACATTTATTTGTCTATTGATCCATCTCTACACCCATTTTGCTGATCAAATAGATGGCTTGAGCAGGACCAGGAGCAACTTATTCCTAGTTTTACCCCATCAGTAACAGGATTTGTCTCACGTAACTTCCCACTCAGAAGCTACATGAGCTTGAGCAAATGTGGAGCCCTGTGGAAAGAGCCAAGTGGATTCACCCCACTTGGGTGTATTTTAGGCAGGACCATCACCTCCTGGGAATGCCTAACCCAGATAAAGGCAATTCATACTCCCTCCTGCCTCTAAGTCTCTCAACATCAGAGAACTGTAATAACACTTTAGCAAAGTGCTGCACTACTTAAAATTCAATTTTAGGAGAGATGGGTTGAAGTGAAAAGGATGAATACAAGATTTTCCTGAGTTCAAAATATTCAGTGGAGGATGCAGAGAGATTTTTTCAGATCTGCTCAAGTACAGAGGACTTCATGTTGGTCCAAGCTGTTGCTTACTTGCTAGGAAAGTGCAATCTAGTGAAAGGCTTCCACTGATCAGAGGGTGACAATCCACAGTCCCTCACCTCCACTCAAAGCAGGAACAACTCCAGTGAGGCAGGTGAAGCTCATGAACCAGAAATCAGTGTCAGGTGCAGATGGATCCAAAGACAGAGAAGGAAGATATTTTGAAATTTTGAATTAAATGCAGTTTTAAAAAATACAGGTGATATATAGGAAAATCCCTGATGTGACACATTTATTGGACTTGTTCTATGCTGAGGCTGCTCAGGGGGAGGATATGGAGATTCATGTGCTGAAAAATTCCATGAAAGCTGTGTGAGAGTGGGGGATGCTTTCTGGGAACAAGCCAGGGCATGGGAGAAAAATGACAGCTGATTCTTGCAGCTGGGCAACACCCCCAAATTTATGTTGTTACCTCTCCATCAGATGGATGGTGAAACGTGGCTGTGCTGGGGATGGGGCTGCTTGCCAGGCAGCCAGACACTCCCTACATCCATTGCTTGCCATCATATCAGCCCTGTCATTGCCTTCATCACCCACAAAGGTCTGATTTAATGCACTCAGGTGCCAGCAGCCAGGTTGCTAAAGAGTATTTCTGGGTTGTGGCCAAGCCTGACCAGCCATGGGGTTGTTTTTTTTTGCAATACAATTCCAAGAAGACAAAAGAGATGAGGGCTCTCAGTTTTCACCTGGCAATACTAGTTGTCACCCCCACTGATAAACAGATGGTTTGAAACCATCCTGTTTTTCTGGAGACAGAGAAGGACTCTCAGACAAACATATGCAATGCTTGGGGAAGTCAGCCCATGCAGTGAAAGCAAAATACACAACAAACCTTTGGTGTCTTGAAGATGATCACCTGGGGCATGTCTGATACAGTTCCATCCCTCCTTGCCCTGAGGATTGTCTGGTCCAATTGGCACAGCTTGGGCAGTGCAACAATGTGAGGAAGCCTCCCCAGGTCTCACATGGTGCTTCTCCAGGCTGACATGGGGCAGGAGAGGGGCTGTATCTACAGCTATGATTATTAATGTTTTCATCTAGGATTTACTAGACTGATTTAGGAAAAGCTGGGCTACATATTGAGGGTAGGAGGGGGAAAAATGCTCCCTTTTGCCCTTCTCTTCCCTTCTGGGCTAAATTGTGGGCTGAGTTTCTCTTCCCTCCAGTCATGAAGGGCAGTTGGCACCAGGCTTGGGTGAGCTGTGATTTGGTATTATCTCAAAAGAAAGTGTCAGTGGGTCTAACAGAGATGCTCATTTGGCAAAGCGTGTCAGCATGAGCAGACTTACTGGCCTCAGTTGGTTTTAGGCTGCATATGAAGTCAGACAGACAAAGCATTGCTTCAAAGTGCAGAAGAGGAATTTGACTAAAATCCCTCTACTAAATAATCTCGTGACAGGCAAGTCGTGCAAATCAGGCAAATGTAGATGAACAGAGTGGGAACCATCTGTCCATGCTTGAGATGGATGATGGCTTGATGATGGACTGAGGCAGTTCAGACAGCTTTGTGCCACTCTGGGTTCATGTTACAGTCCATCAGTGGAGAGCCATGGGCCACTTACTCCCCTGTGATCCGTTTCCTAACCTGTGGTCCAGCTCCTCCTCTGCAGTTCACCCCAGCGTGGAAGAAGCACAGAAGGACAGTGTGGATGAGAAGGGGACACCAGCCTGAGCTCAAAGGCAACAGGCAAGTGCACAGGAGGTGGACGTGGAAAACTAGAGGGAACGTAAGGGCATTGCTCCAGGGAATAAAGGTGTTGGATGGATATCCAGTGAGCAGACAACTTGGTCCCTGCCAGTAGGATCTGTGTTGGCTCTGCCCTCCCACACTATCAGATGATGCATCCCAAGTCTCTTCTGTGGCTCCATGTGCCTTCTCACATGTTAGAATTTATTTGTCACCTTTGGCTCATTAAGACTTTTAAGGTGACAACTATGTGAGGTTAAATTACAACCCTAGCTTTCCTCTACACAGTATTTCCCTAATTTGCATGGTCAGAAGGAAGATATAAATGACTGCGAAATCAGCCATTTAAAAACTTACCTTCCAAGTGTCTTTGTGTGTATCACCACACAAGGTATGATTTTCTTATTATTGCACAAGTAAATTGAATCAAAATGATATTTTGTCACACACAGGTGTATGATGAGTGGTGTTTTGCTGTGGTCTCCCTCAGGACTTGGGCTTGCCTCATTCTAAACATGTGAATAATCCCTGTGAATATCAACACTGCAAATATTTCTGTTTGAGGGTAAATGTCCCTGTGTGCTTCAGTGGAGTGTGAGGGCAGACAGCTGACAATCCTCTGCGGTGCCCACTGAAGTGGTGTAACCAAGCAGAAACCCCACTGAGCTGAAAAATGCCCCTTGCTCAGGAAAAGCAGCCTCTGCCTGTGTGCTTCTGATGCCCTGTGGTGGGGCATCTCCCAGAGGGGTGAGAGAACTCAGGATGGGAGAGTGTCTGGTGGGTTTCCTCTGGTACCCATCACAGGTCTGATCCAGAGCTCACTCAAGGTAAGAGTGCCATTTGTTTTTGTGGGATTTTAAATCTTTTTTTTCCTGTTAAATGCACTCAGCTTTTAGAAAAGGACAGTTGGCATATGAACGAATTTATCTAAAGGATTTAAGTTCCTGGACTTTCCCACTTCATCTGCCTTGGAGGCAGAGTAGGAGCAGCCAGAAGAGTCAAGCCTGAAAGACCATCCTGGTAAGTACAGCAGGCTGGATGGTGTGTGAGGAATGATGTGGGCAGCTTGTAGAAGAACTACATGGGTGTCAGTGTGGTCTGAGCCATGGTCTGAACTGTGTATCTCTGGTGTGCATGAAAATTGATCAGCACTGGGCTGGGGATGGCTGCAAGTTATCCTGGTGAACACACTGGAGCTTTCCTGCTCTGTGTGAAAACAGCAATTGGAATGAATGCTCCTCATGCTTGGGCTCTCTGAAAGGAATTCAATAGAAAGCAGCTGGTTGCTGCTGTGAGGTGCCACAGGCAGCAGTGCTGGGCAGAGATGCAGATGTGATGCTGTGGAAATGATAGAAAGTAGAAGCTGTGCAAGGCTGATGCCTGTTGTACCAAATCAGCACAGTGAGAACACTCCCACCAACATGTCCACTGCTTTTTGTAAGGTACTGTTGCTCTGACAATCAAACACTTTTGCCTTCTTTTTCGTTGTACTTTTTTATTTGTTTTAGTCTTTCTTTTCTCCCCCTCTCTCCCCCTTCAGGGAATGCTTTAATAGCAATTTCACAGGAATTCAGTTTTGGTTTTGTTTGTAATAACCGTTGTCATTGGAGTGAAAAAGGAATCCACAGGAGCAATTACTGGTCATAAGAGAGTGAGTGAATGAATTAATTATCTTCAGCTTTGTTATTATTTTCATGTGCATAATGATGGCACAGGCTGGTGCACTGACTACAGTGTGTTTAGGGGAGGAAGAAAAACTCTCTCTGAAAGCCTGTGGGAGATAATTAGTTTGAACCTCCCTCCGAAAATGGTGTATTTTTATTTTTTTTTTGTGATGATCTCAGTGCTAAGTCCTGAGGATGAACAGGTTCCTAAAGATGACACCACAGAAGACAGAAATCATATTACCCTGGGAACAGGGGAAGAATGTTCTTCCCTGACCTTCACATGGGCTGAAGCAACTGTGCTCACTCCTTCACCTTCCAATCATTTGCCTCTCTGCCACAAGCTGCTAAAATAGAGCAGAGATGCTGCCAACCTCTGTAGCAGTTTGGCACTATAATTAGCTCCTTCAACAGAAAACATCCCGAGTTTGGCCTAATTATGTTCAGTTGATGTTATTGCTATTTCTTCACTGTTTCATCAGGAGGAGGTGGGTAGGTGTTCATGTGTTCAAGCATCACAAACCACAGTGACAACACAAATGTCCTACACTATAACTAAAGAAAGTACAGAAAAGTTACTTCCAGCACCAAAATTATCAAGATAAAGGCAAAAGCAATATTCTGTGGTCACTTTGCTTTCCTGCCTTCAGCACAGGTTTTTTTGAGTCCCACTTCAAACCTCTTCTCCCCAGTTTTCTGCCGTAGCTGCAAAGGGTCAGGGAGGTCCTGCACGTTAAGTTTCCTTCACATTGAACAAACTGCAAAGTCTTTTTGTGCCCAAAACGAGAGGATTTGAGAAACACATCAAGAAAGGTCTTGAGCACCTTCCACGTCCTGAGGACAAAATCTTGGTTTGTTTAGTTGCATGGCCTTTGTGTTTTGGTCCTCGGGTAAATCTGCGAAAGTCCTTTTCGAGCCAAGGCTGTTGAGGAAAACTGCCCTGGGAGAGCAAACAGCGAGGCAGTTGTGACATCTAGTGGTGGTTTTGGCTGTTACACTGCCGGGAAAAATCACGGAATCGTGGAATGGTTTGAGTTGGAAAGGAGCTTTAAGACCATCTAGTTCACCCCCCCTGCCATGGGCAAGGACACCTTCCATTAGACCTGGATGCTCCAACCTGGCCTTGAACACTTCCAGGGATGGGGCAGCCACAGCTTCTCTGGGCAATGAAAAATATATACAAAATAATGTTAGGAATGCACAGATAGGTATATTTAGTGAAAGCTGATTTAGTGCTTTTAAGGATACACAGCCAGAGGGATCTCAAAGAGATCACAAGGTCTCAAGTGCTGCAATTGCAGTGCCTTCACTGCCGTTCCAAATTTAGCTACAAGTATGTGAAATGAGGATTAGCCCCTTTGGATTTAGTTTAGACATTTGTCTCCATTTTGTAGCCATTCAAGAACTAATCATGAAGCAAAGAATTTCAGTAGAACATTAACTTGGTCCTGCAGAACTTTGCACAGTGACATTGCTGGGTCAGCAAGATTTCAGCAAAATTAAAAACCTCAGACAAAACTCTTCACTTTAGAAAGAATCTGGGTACTTTTTATGTTGTCAGTTATTTTTGCAAGGACCAAAGTGACTTCAGCATAAAAACAGTCCAGTTTGAGCAAAATCCTTTTTTTCTTTAGGTTCAGGACAAATCTTGTTACGGGATAAATATATATTTATATGTTATTGTGGGGTTGTTAAATCTACAGAGAAATATTGGACAGAACTTCTACTCCTCATCAAATCCACAATGCCTGACCACAACAAAAACAATTTTAGCACAAAAACTTTCAATTGCTGTGTTTGTGAAGCTCCTGTAGCCAACATTGGGATTTCCAGACTGCAGGTGATCTCTCTGACTGCTGCAAATGAGCCAATGGTATCCAATAAAACAGAGTAAAAAGGTGTAATTTGTCAGCTCAGAATTTCTTAAGGCTTCAACATATATTCAGATTGGACAGGGCTCTGAGCAACCTGGTCTTGAGGAAGGTGTCCCAGCTAATGGCAGGGGGGTTGGACTAAGCGGCCTTTAAAGGTCCCTCCCGACACAAACTATTCTATGACTTTATGATTGAGGATTAAATAAGAGCTGCAATTGAGCTTTGTTTGTGTTTTCATACCTGTGTTCCCAGGGGAGGTAGGTAGGTGAACAGCACTGAAACTAAGGGAATAGCCCCAGGAGATTGTGAGAGGAAGAGGTTTGTCAGCTGGGGCTAATAGAGGTCACCAGTTCCAGCTCCATGACCACAGAGCCCAGCCCAGCCCGGTGGTCCTGCATCCGAGTGATCTCCCCATGAAACAGCTGATGATGAAAATGATGGGGGAACAAGACAAGATGGAAACAGCTGGATCTGCTGCTTTCTGTGGTGAAGGAGCTTGTTCCACGTGTTTGTGACCTCTGTGGACGCTGGACCAGACCTGATCTGTTGTAGGCTGTGCTAGATTTAACCAGTTTGAGACCTTCCTCTTGGATATCTCCAAGACATCTCCAAACACTGCTTCTGGGTACTCCCACTCCTTAACACTCTTTTGTTTTCTGATGCTGATTTTCAGATTTATGGCTTTCTTAAAGACTGCAGGGATAAAATATTAAAATCGTTCCATGCCTAATTATGCAAAGACAGAGGAACCAAAGTGTTTCCTCTGGGGTCAAAGAGAAGGTGCCTATTTCCACATCTGCAGCTCCGGCCCTTAGTGTTGCATCAGCTTTCAGCTTAACTCCTGCTGAGCTGCACCCCACAATCCTGAAACCTTAAAAGCCAGCTTGGCCTCTGGGGAAGGAGACTTGAGTTTATTTATCACACAGGGATTCAATGTTATTTAGAGGAGTTTCTTTCAGGGCAAAGAAGTACAGTTGGAGCTAGATGATCTTTAATGTCCCTTCCAACCCGAAACATTTCATGATTCTATGAAAGAATTAACAGCCAAACTCAATTCCTTACAGCAGTGGGACAAGTAATGAGCAGGGGCTTTTCTGGCATTTAGATTTCAAGGAACTTACACCTCATTTTGCTCCTGCTTCTTCCTGGATGGCAGAGGCTCTGCAGGATCCTGTATCCTGCTTCAACACCAGGAAAACCCCATGCAGGGCCTGTGAGAGCAGAATTTGTCCTAGTCTGTTGTTTTCCTATTGTGAAACTCTCCATTCCTTGTGACCAGCAGTGCAACCTGGTGATCTGGAAGAGCAGGTGTCCAGAACGTGACCTTTCCCAGCACGGTGGGGCAGCCCCAGGTCTGACACCTGTGTTTTCAATAAACCGGATCGCTGTGCTTGGCTGCCCCTGTCTCCAGGAGGGAGAAAGGCAGTGGGATGTGTGTGGTTGCAGCCCAGTGAACTGCTACAAAAAGCCCATCAAATGTCAAGCTTTTCTCTAAGACCTGGAGTTGCTGAAGCATTCCTGGCAAAATTTACTGAACGAAATGAGTAAGCTCTGATAAGCCTCTGATATGTGACAGAGCCAGGCTTGCTTCAGATCCCACAGCAAAGGAAAATAACCCAGTATTTAGATGAAGATGATCACAGGTCTTCAGCAGCGTCTTCCTTCCTGGAGAAATCCAAGCCACAATGGACCTGAAAGGGTCAGTCTGGGGCTGGCAGTCCATGGGTACCATTTCAGTGTTCACCCTTGGGACTTCCCGCTAAAGTGCTTCCGACATTGAAACTGTGACCCCAGCTGGTGCCAAGCTGATATCTGAGCCCCTGTTTGTGAAGCACCATAGAAATGTGAGGCTCTCTAGAAATGCCAAGCCATGGCATTGCTTAGGGGAGAAGAGGGCAGTGTTTGTGTGCTTCCTTATTTTCATTTGACACTACTAATACTAAAAAAAAAAAAATAAAAAAATTAAAATAACTATACTAATAGAAATACCACAAAAGTTTGCATGATGTTTCAGAAGTAGAATTAAAAAATTGTTTGCTGAAAGCAGAATGGGCATTACACAGAAAAAGAGCAAGTGAGATGCTCCCTTTCTGGCCCCACCTACACCCACCTTTCTCTCCCCGCCATAACTCTCCTCTGGTCCTTATTTCTGCTCTCTGGAGTTACACCAGAAATCCCAGCAAGCCCATTTCTAACAGCCATAGCTCTGTTACTGAAAAACCACAGGCTGTAGGGAAAAAATAAGGCAGGTTAAAGCACAAGTGTGGCTAATCCCTCCAGAGGAAACCCTCAGCTCTGAATTTCTCTGCGCTCTTCACGAAGGAAAAAGGAGAGCAGTGGTCCAGTTCCTCCTCATGACTCTCTTAGGGTTGAGATGCTGAGACTATTTTTACTTACAACCTGTAAATTAAAGTATAGAAAACCACACACTAGTCTGTTTTTAGAAGGTTAAGCATCCTTAGCTGCTGGAAGCTGAATAGAAGTGAGGCCAGGGTTTAGCTTCACACTTGGGTCCCTGCCTTCATCCCGGGGGTATGGCAGAGAACGACCAATTTGTTTGCACAACCTTAAGTTCCAGTAATAGGAGATGATGATGCCACTAGAGTTAACAAGATGCTTGAGGATTTCAAAATGCAGGGTTGTTTTATTGAGGGTAAGATTGGGAGACAATGATCAGACATCAGCTAATGCCAGGAGTGTAGGTCCAGAGTCATCAGCGATGTGAGTAAGGGCTAAACCAGCTGAAGAACTTGTTCCTGGTTTAGCAATTCTCTAAATACAGGCTTTGTCTCCAAGGATGGCCTTCCTGCTAAACCCTCCCTCTTGGAACCCGAATTTGTTAAAGAGATGTCTTTTAGCTCTGGGCAGCACCAGGAGACAGACCTATTTCTGATTCTGAATGGGAAGTTTGGGGTATATTCTATGCTATTAAATATCTGCCCACAAAGTCCATTTTTTTGGCTCTACCAACTGTACTGTTCATACAGCTGCCAGGCTGAATACAACTCTAAGATTTTTAATGTGTCTGAGTTTACTGTGGGGATCAAGTGTGTGATTCTGCCATAGAATCACCGAATGGTTTGTGTTGGAAGGGACATTAAAGACCATCTAGTTCCAAGCCCCCTGCCATGGACAGGGACACTTTCCACTAGACCAGGTTGCTCGGAGCCCAGTCAAGCCCAGTCTTGAACACCTCCAGGGATGGGGAGTTCACAACTTCTCTGGGCAGTAGGATTATCCCAAAGGATTTCTGCTTGGCATGAAGTTCACCACAATGTTTGTGGTGTAAGGGGCTGCAGTCCTAGGGCAGTGAGCAGCTGGGAGGGAAATGATGGAGAAGGTCCTTGAGCAGAGCTCCAAATAGACCTGTTATCCTTGCTACACAGGAAGGAAATGCCACTTCTTATTTACTATTTAATATGCAACCAATATTTGGAAAACTTTGAGGTTTGCCATCTTTATGCCATGATCAGGTACACATTCTGTTAAGAAGAGGTCTGCAGGAGCATGACATTCCTGTCCAGCATTTCCTTCAGCTCAGAGATAAGTGCTGACAGTCCGGGCACCTGCTATTCACGGGAAACTGTGCTGTAGGAAATGCTGAAAACCTTGGAGTGAATAAGCTTGTTTCAGTTTTGACCTTCCATTTTGGTATGTGGGAAGAGATTGATGGAATCCTACAAGCACCCACACCAACCAGTGTTACAGAAAAGGCAGGAGAGTCCACTTGGTCGGAGCAAAGAAGAAGGCATCCTGCTTTGTATCACTCTCTTACGATAACATTTACAGAGATATGAATGCATTGATGGACAAGCTATGTCTACTGAAGCTGTCAGTCAAGTGCAAGGCTCAAATTCCTAAGAAACCTGTGGTAGCATTTAACCTCTGGCTGTGCAGATGTAAACAGCAAATGTAAACATGAACTATGATAGGTGGTGGCAGCAGGATTCCCCTGGTGATCAGTGTACATTGTCACCCTCTGGCAAAGCAGTGACAGGGCTCCGAGTCATTTGTCATGACTGTGGGATAGGAAAAAGTGTCAAAGGCTTTATTCAAGAAAAGCAACTGTACTTTTAGTTTCATGCTGTAACAGCCCACTCTGTGTGGTCTGCAGGCCTCATAATTTCACAAGCTTGGAACTGAACCTTTCCCCAACTACAGCACTAACCTGTCTGTCCCTGCCTCTATTATTTAGCACTGGGTCCAAAATACTCCTGGGTGGGAGTCAGGTCCAGCTTCAAACACCTTCTGCAGAGGTACCCACCGTGGGCTGCTGCTGTGGGTGGGTTTCTAAGTTCTTCTTGCAACCACTAGAGATTGTCCAGATCTGGGAGGGCTCCAAGGGAGCAATTCAACCCTCTCCTTGCAGCAGACACCTAGAGATAGCAAAGGAAAGACTGTTGTCTCTGCTGACTGTGTGGACCAGGTTTGCATCGGCACAGCAAGAGCTGAGATGGACACACAGACACACCTGCCATGCAGACACCTTCAGGTGGCTGAATTTGGACCTGAATTTCAGCCTCAGCTGTGCACTGTTCAGACAGCAAAAAACTCATATTAGGTGTCTAAATATAGGGGTCTAGTGCTATGTGAGGTGCCCTGGGGTATCTGAGGCCTCTGTGGAGGGCTGACTGCTGGGATACAGGACTAACAGGAAACCCAGGCTTTCCTGGAGAGGCGGGAGGAAGCAGGATGCTGCTGGGTGGCTCATGCTGCACTAGATGCCAGTCCACAAGCCAGTGTCATGAGCTGCAGTTCAAACACCTCTCCTGGGTTATCTGCAGCAAGATCAAGGTCGGTATGAAACACAGAAGTAGAGACATGTGGATTCACACATGGAAATGTGCACATGGAAATGAGGATGATGTGTGAGTAAGGGGCTGAGTTCCTTGTGTGGATGAAGAAGACTGACACTGGCAGGCAGTACCCTTGCCGTACCCATCAAGGCCTCGGGAGAAGAAAGACACAGGGGGTTGGTGCAGGTGACAACTGTTTTGGTGTTTCTAAGTGCCAGTGCCTTGAGCACAGTCGTTTTTTCATTCTGTGGTATAATATCAAACTTGGACTCCGGGGTGTAAACAGGACACCCTGAAAAACCTGGATGTCTAAAGCATTTTTGCTGCTTTTAGTCCTTAGCTAAATGCAGATATTTAAGGGGTTAGTGATTTATTTGCATTGCACATTTTTGGCTGATGATGGAAGTAAACAAAGCATTAGCAATAACACCTCAAAAACATCAACAGAGTGCTTTTGTCTTCTGCTGTGGCTGAAGCTGCCAGGTAAGTCAACATGAACATGATGTTCCTTTGGGCTTTTTACTAGAAGATCAAGTGCTCTGTGAGGGATACTAAGCAGAAAGTCCTGTGTTTAATATCAGCAGATCTGCTTTCAAACAGGATTAAAGCCCAACTATAAGTAAGAAAGCAAGAAAAATGTTTTCACTAGAATTGAGTTAGTCCCTGGGTGTGTGGTTTTCATCAGGTTCAGCTCCAGGATCTGTGTTGCTCTTAGAATGAAGTTCCTTGTAAAAATGCATTAGAGAGTGACCCCACAAATTATTCGAGTTTTGGGCTTGCCACAGTGGTTGAAAATTATTGTTCTTGGATTAAATCTCCAAATCTTTCTTAATCTTTTGGCTATGCCACTAGAACTGGGTCTGCCCTGAACTTCTGTAAGTCAGCCCCTGGCACTGCTACCTGAGTGTTGCTAATTGCTGTATTGTTTCTCCCTGGGCTGAATGGTTTCTTTCTAGGCAGTTGATTAAATCAGCTAAATTAATGTTGGTGGGACAGAGTGTTCTCTGACGAGAACCAAACCACTGCATT
Organism: Pseudopipra pipra; assembly: GCF_036250125.1. Classification (NCBI taxonomy): domain Eukaryota; kingdom Metazoa; phylum Chordata; class Aves; order Passeriformes; family Pipridae; genus Pseudopipra; species Pseudopipra pipra. The sequence continues at coordinate 70,780,819 of NC_087552.1, forward strand.
AAAACAATTGAAAATAGTTGTTTTTTTTTTTCTTCAGTTCCATGTATGTCTGCTCAATTATATATTGTACAGCTGTTTTCCATACCCTGAAACTTCAACAGTTAGAGTGATGATGGCTGGCATTGATATTAATTACAGAGTCAAAATACAGAGTCAAAAGACTCTATATACATTCAGGTTTTTGAATGCAAAGGACTGAAGAGATGTCTCTGCTACTGAGGTTGAAAAAAAAAAAAGCAAAAAAACCCACCAAAACAACAGAAGTACCAAACAACAACCCAAACACTCATCTTACATGATTCTATTGAAAACCCCCAAATCTTTGTTCGCAAAGCCTAGCCATGATGATTGAAAACACTAAAAAACTGCAGTTGTCCTTATTTTTTCATATTGTTTGACTTCAGGCCTGAGTTATTTTAAGTGCCTTTGGTATCCAACAGATGTACTTCTAACACTACATAGCTCAACATAAAAAGCAGAGCAAGAATAACTCACTGTATAATTTATTTAAGGCCAAAACCTCCAGATCTCCCTGTTGGTAGAAGTGGGACTCAGAATTCTCTGACCTTTGGCAGTGGGACAATCCTGCCTGTCACTGCCACCTATGATCCATGGTGAGGGGATCACTTAGGAACAGTTGGGCTTCTAATTGTTCCCTTTGGTCCTCTGATACCCAGTCTCCCTAAGTTCTTTGTGTGTTATTTTTCTAGATCATCTTCTCTCCCTTCCCATCCTGAAAATAAGAGTTTTGTTGAGAGACTGCTAAAAGCAAAATGTTCCTGTATATAGAATGACAATACAGTGGCATCTAAGTCAAATTCTATAATCCCCACAAGAGTCTTAGTGAAAGCCTCAAGGAAAAATTGATTTGGAAACGGATCCAGGTATAAATCTTTTAGTAGAAAGTGGGTTCCTTATAACATCAGTGTGTGTGTGTCCTCCTAGGGGTATCGTAAGAAGCTGAACATTTGGATGCTCCATTTATTTATTACAGCCTTGGTTTTAGGGACACAAAACGAATGAATTAATTAAGAAAAAAATCAGAGTATGACAATTCCTGAGGGAATACTTTGTCTCTTCTTGCCCCTCTCCCAGATACCCAAATATTTGTACGGATATATGCACAGGACACGTTTCTGGAGGCAGCTGATGGCACAGGAGATGAGCTGACCTGTGTCTGAAGCTCATGTGTGTAAGTTAAAGCATTTAAAACCCCCTTATGTGAGGACTCATTGTAGAGTTCAGTGGTTTCTTGTGACACTTATCTGAAGTCAGTTTGCTTGCGGCTGCAAAAATTGCACATTTTTTTAATAAATGAGCTGACTTCACAGCTTTCCCTGATTTTTCTAACTTCCCTACAAGTCCCAGGTACTGCATAGCCTCTGTTTGCTTTGTAGGCACTTCTCTTGTAACCATTGTCCCCGACACACACTCCTCTCAGGAATGTTTGCCTTGTCAAAAAAATGGAGCTGAGCCTTTCTTGTTGTTCATTAACCCTCTTCTCTTTCAGAACAGATGTCCCCTAAAATTTACAGAAAGAAAATGATGTTGCTAAGAATCTCTGTATGGAGAAAACACTAAATGTTGTTTCAGAAAAGTGTTGTTTGATTTATTCAAATGCACTCTTTTCCTGCCCCAGGATCAGCTAGGTAAGTAAACTGTCCATGGTGAATGAGAGAGAGGATTGTCAGTTCTCTTTAAGGTTTTAAAAAACAATTTAATCTCAAACCATTTAGCTGCAATAAAGCAGTAGGTGGTCAGGACCGCTGCTTATTAGATTGACTATCCTGGGACCATCACTCATGTCCTCCTTGTGCCATCCTTTTGGCCCTGGAGCATTTTCTTAGTGCTCACTGGACATGGTCAGGACAGGGGTTTCGCTCCTTTTCTACAGTGCTTTGAGCAGATTACTAACAAAGGATGTCAGGTATCATAGGATCAGGATTGTTTGGGTTGGAAGGGACCTTGAAGATCACCCAGTTCCAACCCCTTGCCATGTGCAGGGACAACTTCCACTAGACCAGGTTGCTCCAAGCCCTGTCCAACCTGGCCTTGAACACTTTCAGGGATGGGGCAGTCACAGCTTTTCTGGGCAACCTGTGCCAGCACCTCAGCATCCTCATTGTAAAAAAAAAATTCTTTATTTTATCTAGTCTGAATCTACCCTCTTTCAGAGAGGTAATACATTTCATTTGATTGGTCATGTAACTTGCATGTGGGATTATAAATTGTTACTGAAATTGGCAATAAGAAACCCCTAAAACTTAATTTGTGAGCATTGGTGGTCAGACATTCTTTTATTATCAGTGCTGGGCACACAGGAGGATTGCCCCTCTGATCATGTGTGACCCATTCTCGGCTCAGCATAGCTAATACTTACTTACAATTTTACCTACTCAGCAAATGTCTTGCATATTCACTACTTCTCTTATAAAGTTCATACGTATGTTAATTAGTCCTAAGAAGTTCTTCAGAAGTCCTTATTTGGTTACTAGGGGGTCTCCTGGTGGTCTCTTGGTGGTCATTTGAAGCGTGAACTTTACTTGAACTTGCCCTTTGAGCAGTGCATTTACAGCCGGTTGGTCACAGAGCGCCTTTGTTCAGTGTCTCTTATCCAAAAAGTGGATACTCAGTGTACCACTACTACTACCACCACTACTTCAACTAAACCATAGAATCAGCCGGGTTGGAAAAGACCTCTGAGATCAAGTCCAACCCTTGATCCACTACCACGGTAGTTACTAGACCCTGGCACTCAGTGCCACATCCAGTCTCATCTTAAAAACCTCCAGGGATGGAGAATCCACCGCTTCGCTGGGCAGCCCATTCCAACGCCTGATTACCCTCTCTGTAAAGAATTTCTCCCTAATATCTAAACCTAAACCTCTCCATGCCCTCGTCTTACTGATAGTTGCCTGGGAGAAGAGACCAACCCCCCCAGCTACAACCTCCTGTCAGGGAATTGTAGAGAGTGATGAGATCTCCCCTGAGCCTCCTCTTCTCTGGGCTGAACAACCCCAGCTCCATCAGCCTCTCCTCACAGGACTTGTGCTCCAGTCCCTTCACCAGCCTCGTTGCTTTCCTCAGAAACTCGCTTATTTCGCAACCACCTCAACACAAACTTCCGACAGAAAATTACCGAGCGGCGGATGATTATTGCTCTTATTTTTACATTGCGATAGGCCGGTGGGGGGGGAAAAAAAATATCACAGAACAACGGAGGATTATTGCTCTCAATACCAGCCGCTCAAAGAGATAAAACACCACCTTCTCCCCGAATAAAACTCGACTTTTTTTTTTTTTTTTTTCCCTCCCTCACGGCGACTACAGCCCCCAGAATGCGGCGCGGGGCCGCCCTTCCGCCGCCGGGGCGGGGCGGGCCGAGCCGGGGCCGCCGCCGCCTTTGCGGACGGGAGGGACGATGTCTCGCTGCAGCCCCGCCGCCCGCCTGCTCGGCCGCGTCCTCCGCCGTGAGTACCGGGACGGGCCCTCCCCGCCGCCCGGCACCGCTGTGGGCACGGGGGGGGGCGGGCAGGGACACGGACAGGGACAGGGACAGGGACAGGGGCTGGGCAAGGTCACGGCGGAGCGCGGCGCGGAGGGGCCGCGGCGGCACCGGGGGTGTCCCCGGCGGGACCGGCGGTGTCCTCGGCGGTCGCAGCGCTGCTCCGGGCGCCGGCTTTGCCCTCCTCGGGGGGCTGGCACTGCTCTGGCGGGGCAGGGGCACGCCTGGCTGCGAGGAGGCTGGTTAATAAAATATACGGGAAGTTTGTTTTTTTTTCCCCGCGGAGGGTGGGCGCCCGCGGGGACGGGGAGCAAGGAAGGTTGTTCTTCTCCGCGTTGCGGCCCCGGAAAGAATAAAAAGGTCAAGGGCCAGAGGAAGCTGGTAGAGGTGGGTGGTGGGTTGGGCGAGAGGCCGCTTGAGGCCCCTGAGTTACCTGTGGTTTCAGCACAAGGCGGTGAAGTTGTTTTTGTGTATTGGCCTCTTTCTGTGGAGAGCACGAGCAGTCCGACACTAATACTTCGGCTTGAAACATTTACTAAGTGTTGTGGAGAGCACGAGCGGTCCGAGACTAGTACTTCACCCGGAAACATTTAATATGTGTTGTTCTGAACATCATAATAAAACAATAAAGTGCTTCCTTTTTTTCTTTTTATTCTTTTTTTTTCCGTGCTTTTTTTGCTCAGTTAAAGCTACGTTCTCTATTGAAGAGGAGACTTTGCAAGGGCTTGTAGTACACAGAAGGGGGGATGGCTTTAAACTGAAATAAAGTAAGTTTAGATTAGCTTTAGGAAGAAATTATTGACTGTAAGAGTGATGAGACCCTGGCACAGGTTGTGGATGTCCCATCCAAGGCCAGGTGTCCAAGGCCAGGTGTCCAAGGTGTCCAAGGCCAGGTTGGACAGGGCTTGGGGCAACCTGGTCTAGTGGAAAGTGTCCCTGCCTATGGCAGGGGGTTGGAACTGGATGGTCTTGATGGTCCCTTCCAACCCAAACCATTCTGTGATTCTGTGAAATTAGTGTGGGTCACAAGAGCAGTTTCTTGGAATCTGAACTGAGGAAATAGTGCATTAATTTGGTTCTTGCAGCTGAAAATGAATGGACAAAGTTAAATCTACCTCATTTCACTCCACACAAAGTGTTTTTGTCTCGGTGGGATGGTGACTTGCAGGTCAGGGTCTGGCAACAGGATCTCACAGCCATAATCTGGTGTGAGTAGTTCCTGTGGCACACCTGCTGTCCAGTTGGGTATCCATGGTATCCATTCCTGCCTCTTGTTCTCCGTGAACAGGAACAGAAAACTATTTTCTTACTATGCAGTTAATTTCTGCCACTTTAGCTTTTGAATTGGCTCCCCTGAGCCTGATGACAATTGGTTCTGATGGAGGGGAACAGATGGGAATGTAGCACCTTCCAATTTAGTTTAATTTATACTCCCAGCAAAGCTACTCTTGGGTGCAGTTTTACGTGTTAAAACTCCACATTGTTCCCCTTACAAATAGCAGTAAGAGATTCAGGGAATAGTTCTTAAAATTATTTTGAGGGGTAGAGGAAAAGAAGAGATCTAAGTGGCTCAAGAAATGTCTTTTTGCAGCTGTTCATGAAATCTTTTATAGAAACTCATGCAAGATGACATAGCCCTTCATTGGAAACCTTTGCTTGGTTTGATAGTCTTTACAAAATGTTAAAAAACTGCTGAAACCTTAAATTTGGACTTTGTACATACATTTTCACTAACAAATAATTACCATCTGTTTCTCTTAGTGATTTAAAACCATGAGTTTCTGGTGTTGTTCTGCTGCAAAAGAGATGCAAACTCTTATTTTTGTTGGTGCGTTGCTGAGGGAAACGTGCAGGGTGTGTATCCTTAAGGTTTGGATCAGGAAGTTGCAAAAAGAGAGTATAAAATATGTCAGTGAATGGCAAGTGCTGCTCAGAGGTCAGTTCAGAGCACTGGTTGTATGTGGACGGAGTCAGGAGAAACCTGTGCTGGTCTGTACCACACTTAGAAGAGTCTTTGTAGGCACCTGAACGGATTGGAGAGTCAGGATTAGGGATTTCATGTCCTGGGCCTGTTAGAAGGCTCTGGAGAGCTCTTAGATTAAAAGATTACAGTAATTATGTGAGTAACCCTGGCAAAGGATTGCTGCAGAAATAACAGCCCAAACTGAGGAATTCCTGAATTGTTTTTATGTCAACAGTGTGGAGAGAGGAAAGCTCACAAAGCTTTTCCTGCACACGTTCTCAGTGGAGTGTGCCTTGGAGTGGGGAAAAGCGGCTTGTTGGCGTTAAAGAAATAGATAATTTGTGCTGAGAAGGAACTTTTGGGTTAGGAAAGAAAGATGTGTTGAAAGGGCTGAAATTTTTCTGCGTGTCATTTCCCATTAGTCCTAGTTTTGTTTTGATGTGGTAGGTGTAGCACAGTCATTGCATCTGCCCTTTACAGCCTGATTCATTGACTTAATTCCTCAACTCCTCTTTCATGTTCACAGATTGGGGTTGCCATAATTAACAGGAATTTGGCAAGGGAAGGGTGAGAGAAGAGTGGCTGGGGACTGATACCTAGAAATACTCTGAAAGCATAATCCTCTTAAACAAAGGAGCAAGATATTTTGAACAATCCCTCACGAGCGTGAAAACTTCTTTGTCAATAAGGATCATCTTCTGCTAATGTAACTGATAACCTCAAGGGTGAATTCTGGAGGTGGGTTTATGCTCTTCTGTGCTGTCAGAAGCTCCCCAGAACTGCTCTGTCCTCTTCAGGCCTTGCATTTGTAGACAGACGAAGGAGAAGGGAGATGGTCATAAAAGTGCAAATTAAACGTGTCCAAAATGTCAAAAGGATTTCTCAGAAACAAGCTGAATGTCCATAACTAAATGAAGATAAAGAGAGGGGTGGGATGTGTGTGTGTAAAAAAAGGACTTCTTAGCATTTTAAGTAGCACTCCTTGTACCTCAGTCCTTCCCTGAGTTTCCCCTGTGGTGATCTCCATTTCCTCCATTTCACTGGAGCCCATATGATTTCTAAGGCTTTCTTCTTTCCTTGCTTATGTAATAGAAGAGGAATGTCTTCCTTCATCCCTGAGTTCTGTGGCTTTTTCAAAGAGCAACAGAGGAAGAATTTCATTTATAACTTTTCAATCTTCTGGCAATGTGGGTATGAGCTTAGGTCCCTGTAGAATCTGCTGTTTCATCTTGCTATTATGTTGTGCTCGCTTTATGAGCACCCTCAGATGTTACCTCACCTTCCAAATTCCATTTTTTTTTTGATCTGGGTTAAATGGGGGTAAAGAAGGGGGCACTTTGGCTGGATTCCTGTCCATAGGAAATCTTACAAGAGTCCTGAAAATAACAAGTTTTCCACTTCGTATAGTTTGAGTGAGGAAGAGATTTAGCCCTTAGTATCTGTGCTACCACATGGCTTGCACAACCCAAATAAGTTGTGGGCTGGACTAGATGACCTTTAAAGGTCCCTTCCAATGCAAACTATTCCATGATTCTATGAAATGTAGCTCGGGTTGCATTGTTTTAAATGAGATTTTTGCCTGTGAGATGTTGCTGCTCAAGGAGTGCCTGAAAGCTCAGTGTGAACACCAGTGTGCTTTAAAATACCATGTAAATGGGTCAGTTTTCTTTTTAATGTGCAAATTCATGATTGGACTTCATGATAAATAACAGGGTATTTTTCAAAAAGATTTGTTCATTGTAATTCACAAGTGAGCTTAAAGCCCTGCTGGAGCCCATGGATAATGAGGTTTTTTCCTGAGATAAATATAGGTGGATTTCTCTGTTTCTTGAACTGCAGTGAGTTCTGGGCTTGGCTGGGGCCTTGTTTCTGGACATGCCAGAGTAACTACCAGCACAGTGTGTGTGTTGGAGTAACTGTCTGTAGTTTTTAGTAAGTTTTCTTTACTGTAAAACAATTGATGTTCCATATACAGGCTTTTTGCTAAATTTAGATCTTGCTTTACATCTCATCTGAGACAGCTGGGGTTTGGTATTTGAGCACTTTTCATAACTGCTTGGTTATCCTGTACAATGGGCCAAAGTAGGCTCTTGCCACAGGACGTTTCAGTTTTTAGCTATCTAGAAGTTAAAGGACTGGAAAGCCAAAATAAATGCATCTTGTTATTTGTATAACTTTATTTTTAAACAGAACAGAGGTGTGGCGGAAATGAAAGGGTTGCCTGGGAAAGATTGTCCAGTCTCTTATTTTATTTTTAGTACTCTTTGTTAAAGGCCTATTGCAGGCCTTCGTTCAACATGGTAATTTTATCTTAGAACTCTGATTTGACAAAGCACAACATTTCCCCTGTGCTGTGGTAAGATTTGGATTCGATAAGACTTGTCCTTGTGCTCCAGGACTTCATCTGGAGCCTTCACCTTTGCAGCTTGGCCTGTAATTTAGGCTTGTGCATTAAAATAGCATCACCAATGGGTTTGACTCTTGCTGGTTCACAGCTGAAGAGCAAATTTTTTTTCTTTCATTTTTTTTTTCCATCCTCCAGACTTCATGAAGCAACATGCATTTAGAGTCAAGCACCCAAATTTGTTCTAGTAAAAGCAATTGTCTAAACGGGTTTGGAAGTTGGGAGGCAGGTCCTGGGTGGAAGTTGAGACTTGGATTCTATTTCTGACTCCTACCTGCTGTGAACTGAGGCATGCCATTCCCACTTTCCACCTGTTTCCTTCTCATCTTGTATCTGTCTTAATTATGTAAATTGCCGGCTGCTTGCACCCAGGACTTGCTGTTTGTGCCACATGGAGCAGAGCCTCATCCTGACCCATGACCTTGCTGCTCCTGCTGTACTGATAACTGGGGCAAATGTTTCTGCTGCAGGCAGGGCCAGGAACACAAGTAAAAAACTGTATCATCCCACTTTAAAACCCTCAATAACTCGGAGTCATCGATCCTGGAAACTGCAAGGTGATTTTTAGGGTTTTTTTCCTTAAATTTCTTAAAAAATATATTGCTCCCTGGCTATGGGCCCATGCTAAGCTGCCTCTCTCTAGAGACAGCAGACAGCTCAAGCCTATAGCCAGGCTTTTTTGAACCAGCTGTATTTTCTCTGAAGCAGGGCCATACAGTAATGTAAGAAGCACATAGGGTTTGCAACAGTAAATCCACACAAAGCTTAAATTTTAAGCTGCCTTTTAGATATCAGTGCTTAGATTTTTTTTTTTTTTTGATAGCTTGGAAAATGCTCAAAAGCTTTTTATCCTTGAAAAATATATTTATACAGTGTTCTGAAAAGTGGGAATTGACAAACTTAAGCTTTCAAAAACAGTTTTGTGCAAGGTTATAAATATCTGAAAATAGATCTGGAATGGACAGCTGAACTGAGAGTGTAGAATTGCTTTAAGGTGTAGAGAAATGAGTGACTATTTGTGAGTTTGTCAACAATAAAGAGGGTGTGGAGTCTCCCTCAGTGGAGATATGCAGGAACCATCTGGATACAATCCTGTGCAATATGCTCTTGGATGACCCTGCTTGAGCAGGGAGGTAGGACCAGATGCCCCACTGTGTTCCCTTCCAACCTGACCCATTCTGTGATTTTTATTTTTATTTTTTCAAAGTACTGAAGTTGCTGAGTGACAAGTGTGTGGCTAGCAAGCATCCCTCTCTTATTTTTCAGGTGGATTTGTCAGTGGTGCAGCACAGACTCTATAAAACTTAGATTTGAATCAGTTTAGTGTTGCCTGTTTACTCCTTCCCCTTGCAGGCCCATTTCCAAACATTCGCTCCCATGCTCCCGGAAGCCCAGACTGTTTCCCCAAGGCATTGCTGGGGGTGATGACTGTAACAGCTTCTTCTCAAGGGAGATCATCCTTTGCTGTTCTCAGGGTTGGGTTTTACCCAGTCACACCTGCTGCCAATGAGGGATTACTTGAATGGCTGGGATCAGCCAGACAGATTCCCTGCTCTCCTGACCAGCATTCCAGCTGTTTCTGTGCCTCTTTTGCCTCTCCTTTGCTGGAGGCAGGCTGCTGTTTGCCAGCTGTGTGTTTGAGTGAGTTTATGTTGCAGTGCAGGTGCAGGGCTTTGCAGCCTTGTCTAGGAAGGCCAAGTCCTCAGCCGAGGATGAGGATCATCCTGTGCTGTCTTCTGCCTGCATCTTAACCCTGCTCGTTAAATCTCAACCTCAGGCATATTTACATAGAGTAATAGAATGGTTTGGGTTGGAAGAGACCTTGAAGATGGTCTAGTTCACAGCCACTTGCCATGGGCAGGGACACCTTCCACTAGATCAGGTTGCTCCAAGCCCCATCTAACCTGGCCTTGAACACTTCCAGGGATGGGGCATCCACAACTTCCCTGGGCAACCTGTGCCAGGGCCTCATCACCATCAGTAAAGATTTTTTTCTTAATATCTAATCTAAAACTACTCTCTTTCAATTTGAACCCATTCTCCCTTGTCCTATCACTATATGCCCTTGTAAATAGTCTTGCCCCATCTTTCCTGTAAGTTTTATTCAGGTACTGGAAGGCCACAGTTAGGTCACCCCAAAGCCTTCTCTTTTCCAGGCTGAATAATCCCAATTCTCTCAGCCTTTCTGCATAGCAGAGTTGCTCCATCCCTCTGATCAACTTGGTCCTTCCTGTGCTGGGACCCCAGAGCTGGAGGCAGCACTGCAGGTGGAGTCTCACCTGAGCGGGACAGAGGGACAGAATCACCTCCCTCATCCAGCTGCCCACAGTGCTTTGGATGCAGCCTAGGATATGGTTGGCTTTTGTATGGCTTTTTATATGGATTTGGTGTGGACTTTGTCCATTACTGCTTTGTATTTCCTGGCATAACAAATTCTGCAACAGTATTTGTGCATAATGTTGTGATTTAGGTTAAAACCCTGCAGGTCACCTAAAGTGCACTTTCACGACTTTCCTTATGAGTTTGCTGCATGCAAGTCTGTACCTTTCTCTGCTGAGCTTTGCTTCATCTCCATCTGAAGTTGAGGATCTGCTGCAGATCCTTAGAGAACGGCAGGAGTGGTTGGAGTTAAGTCCCGGATTTGCCAGCACTTTCTAAGAACAGAGTAAGGACTTTAGATTTAGCAATAGCACTGATGTCTGTGGACTAGTTCTGGTATGGTTTGGTTTCTCATCTCACTTTTTTTTTGGATAGAAATAAAGCATAACGGCAATGTAGCACTAAAATTTAGTTGGCAAAAGTTCTTGTGGAAGAGTCCCATGTAGTTCTGTCATAGAAATGGGTATGTACATGGATCTTAAATTTTCTGCACTTTTTTACCACGCCATATAAATTGTTATAATGCATTTTAGTAAATTCTGTGCATTAACAGTTTCTGTTGAAAAATACCTTTTTCCTTTTTTTCCCCCACTTAATAGCTTTTGTTTCCTTCCTAAAAATAGAAAATAAATATCCTTCCCTTGTTCAGACGTGCCTGAATAAGTATATGGAGCAGTCCAGGGATCATGATTCAGAATCTCTTACTTTGATTTCAACTTCACTTTTTACTTCCTCAGATCTTTGTTGGTGAAGCTTTAAAAGAGGTGAAGGGTTTTATAGTAACATGCTGTTGTTGATTTCTGCATTAGGATTGTGCCTTCCTGGGTTCACTCTATGCATAAAATAAAGTTTTTATGTAAAAGACTTGCAGGGAGTAAATTGGCTCTGATCCCCTCAAAACTCTGGTGTTTGAAAAAGCAATGGCAATAAATGTGTGCATCTTTTTTATACCAGAAGACCTCTCCTTCCTCCTCATCTCAAGCTTTCTTGGAGGGTAAAATTCTGCGCATTTCTTTTTTAATTGTTTGATGTCAACATATCTTTTCCTTCAGCACAGGTGCCATCATTCTCCTGAGCTTTTTGATATCAGCACTTGCTGTGCTCTTTTTCTGCAATTGTGTTGTTTTCTTTTGTCAGTACCAGAGTTGTGAGAACTGAATTGAAAATCTCTCTAGTGGAATATCTGGAGAGCTGTGTTTCCTCACAGGCCTGCGTGCATGTCCAGCAGTGATGTCTAGGTGCCTGTAGCCAGGAATCTGTTGGAAGAAAATCTCTTGCTGTACTGTCTTGCTTGGCATTAGGTTTTACCTGGGCTGAGGTGCCCTTGAGCACTTCAATTATCTCTCCTTGTCTAGTCTGGACTGTGCTCTGTTCACAGGAGGTGTAACATAGTACTTGTGTCATGCCTCTGGATATTGGGATTTTAGTTCTGCTTTGCCACTTCGCAGAATTTCTGAGAGGATGGAGACGTGTTCATTTGCAAATGAAAATAGTGGTTAAGAAGTTGTTTCTGTCTGTCACTTGTCATGAGGAATCCTGATATTAAGTGCTTGATATGAGAAACACTCCCTTGATTTCTAGTAAACTGAGTAATCACACGATAGGGAGAACTGCACGTGTTTAATATCTTAGAATGACAAGCACTGAATGCAGCTTCAGAGCAGAAAACATGAGCTGCTCATGGTCTTTTGATACAAGCACTAATCGATATGCACTTACTTGATAGGACATTTTTTGACTCAGAGTCTGACAGAACAGTGGATTAATGGTTTGTTCTCTCTTCTGTTTTTTTTTCTCTAGTTCAACAGAATGGAGTCCGACACTGCTCCTACACGGCATCTAGGAAAAATCTGTATGTTAACAAAAACACAAAGGTTATCTGTCAGGGTTTTACAGGCAAACAGGTATGCTTATGAGCTATTTCTTCTATCACCTTTTCAGTTCAGAAATTTAATTGCCTGAAAAACTTAATAATGTATGAAAGGGATTATACACTGGATTTGTCTGTCTCAATAGGAAGCTGAACTTCCTTCACCATCAGGAAGTGGTTTCCTTTTTTTGGCCAAATACCTGTGCACAAGCTTGAAACTTGGTTTTGAGTCATCTTTATTGTAGTACTTTTCATTTTTGTTCTTCATTTTGATCTTAAGACTTTTTATTGTATACAGCTGAAAGGGTTTCTTTGTAAAAGGAGATTTGCAAAAAAACCCTGTAAAAACCTTACCATTTTAGAAGTGCCTCTTTCACAAATGCATTTGAGTATCAATGCCTATGAATTAAATTTCTGATTTTATTTCAGGATATTTAATAATTTTCTCAGATTCACTCTCTTACACATTTGCAAGGGAAGAAGGCTGCTTTTGTAAAACTATCAGCTAGTCATGGATGAGAATGCTAATTTCTATTTTACTATAGTGTTTGTCATCTGCCAGACTTGATGTGGACAATAAAACGTGGCTGGTGTGTCTGCAGGTGTATTAGCAACACACAGCAAAATATCCTTTAGCATGCAACTGCAGTGCTCTGATATAAAAGGAAAAGCAGAGCATATGAGCATGATCTGAACTCATTTAAAAACATGTCAATGCACTCTTCAAAATACCTGATTGTATACATGTAGTGAAAACTTCCCTTCTCATTGTAGATTTAAGTGCCATAAATTACCTTCAGAATTACAGATAGCATCAGAATTTTTGGTTAATTTTATTTGCTATTACCTACCTTTTAACTTCACTTATTTTCCCTCTCATAGGGCACCTTTCACAGCCAGCAGGCGTTGGACTATGGCACCAATCTAGTTGGAGGAATTTCTCCAGGGAAAGGGGGAAAAACTCATCTAGGTCTGCCTGTGTTTAATTCTGTGAAGGAGGTAATTTGCAGCGGTGACTGGAGGGCACACAATTTAATGCTGCTGAAGGGCTCCTTATTTCATTGCTCACGCTGAAGAGACAAATATTTGAGCTGTGGATGTCACTGGGCAAGGAGTGAAATAGAAGCCTTGTGAAAGAGGGAGCATTCAATGTGGTCAAGTACAAGTTTGGCTTCCACTGTGAAGTTCACAGAGTCTGGATACACTTGCTTTATACATGCAACTAGATTCTGATTGATTCTGGTGTGTATGATGAATTTTTAGAAAACTATTTTCTAAGAGTATTTATGATGGTGATCATGGGGCAGATCCTTTCCAGACAGTGGTCAGTTCTCAGTTCCCTTCTTGCACTCTGTGTCCCATCTTCAGGGAATTTAACTCTTGCTTTGATCATAGTCAATTAATACATATCCATTTACTTAATTTATGCCTGAGAATGGATGTATTTTAAATGATTTGTTGTCAGATGTTGTCTCCAGCCCCACTAAGTATGTGATGTATTTTTTGTTGTGTCCACTGTAGGCCAAAGAGCAAACGGGTGCCTCTGCCACTGTGATATATGTCCCTCCCCCGTTTGCTGCTGCTGCCATCAATGAGGCAATCGATGCAGAGATGCCCTTGGTCGTGTGCATCACTGAAGGGATCCCCCAGCAGGACATGGTGCGGGTCAAACACAGGCTGGTCAGGCAGGGCAAGACCCGGCTGGTGGGCCCAAACTGCCCTGGAGTCATCAATGTAAGTGGTTTCTGGGTTTGGCCCGAGGCTGGACCGTGCTTAGTGGTGGTTTGAATGTTCCATCTGACTTCTCCCACTCTTTCCTTAGCCTGGAGAATGTAAAATTGGTATCATGCCTGGTCACATTCACAAGAAGGGAAGAATTGGTGAGTTTTTGAATATTTATGCGTCATCTAGAACGTAATTTATTGCTCTGGTGTTCTGCCTCATGAGGCTGGGCACATCCTGTCCCACAGACAGTTAGTACAGCTTGTCTGCCCTCGGTTTGTAAGTGAATTTTGGTATTATCAATCCTGAAGGCCAAAATCAAGAAGTCTTTCATAACAGGACTGGGTGCTCATGGTAGAGGCGAAGCAATTGGAAGTTGCCTTAGGTAGTGTAATGGCCTTGGTGTCTCCAAAGGAGAGTCTTAAGGAAACTCCATTTATCTTGGAATTTGAGAGGACTAAGCTCCTCAATGCTATTCCTTCCAATAGCTTGGCTCCTTAGGACCTATTGTGAGCTCAGTATTACAGCAAAGAGAAGAGATTACAGGCAAGTTTATAACGTGACAATTTAGACAACTATTGAAACATCACAAGGGGAAGTGACAAATATACCCAGTTCTCAGGCAGTGTAGTTAAGGGCAGAAAGGCAGTGACTTGTTCATGTTAGTTGCACACACTGTGTATAATCACACACCCTGTTGCATGCAAATCTTTTGTCCTGACTTTTGTTGACTCCTTGTGGCTAGAAATAACAACTTGATTTTTTAAAAAAATAATACAGTTCAGGAGCTATAGAGAAAATTCCTCCAAAATATAAATTTCTACTCAAATAGAGCTTCATAAACACTGTTGTAGACAGTATATGCTTTATGTTTCTTGTCAGCAAGGTAACTGGTTTAACTTGATTACTTTGCAACATTACTTCTATTTTTGATGAAAACTGTATTTTTTGTGGGAAAGCCTGTTCAATGCTGTTGAACTAAAGGGACTCAGTGCAGTTTTTCTAGCATGAGAAACTATCTTTTCCTCTTAACCACTTCTGACTTGAAAATATACTGCACCTAGGGAATGCTGGAAGATGTGTTAACACTCGTGTTACACCTCCAGCATTCAAAAGTGCCTGTAAACCTGGAATTGAAAAACCAGATGGCTGCAATTACGCCCTTTGTAGAAACCATTGAGACATTGCTCTATGACTGTAAAAAGCAACATCAACCAATGTTGCCCTGAGCTCCCTTCTGAGTCAAGGTTCTCTTCAGATTTTCTAAATACCTACAAGAAATGTCCTGTAGTCACAAGTTATTACAATCTGAATGCAAGGCACGTCAAGTGCAAAAGAATATTTTAAATCCTGAACCCAGTAGCTCTGACATTGCTGGAAATGTTTTCGATGGTTTTCCAAGGATCAAGGAATAAAAATGGAGCTGTGCCATCCTCCCAGCTTCGTCTAACACTGTGATGACCTTTGGTGATGTGCTCCCCAGCTTTCTATTACTGTGAGGCATCCAGGAATCATCTGAATATACTGCTATAAAAATAGCCACAGTCTTTGGACTCTTATCTGTAGCTTCTCTGGAGCAATCTGATCTTAATGGCAAACATAGCAAGAAAAAGCCTTTGCTAGTACACATCTCAGCTGTCCAACAGTATAAATAGTTGATAAAACTAAGGTTGTTAGTCTAGTGGTGTATTTTCTCCACTGTTCATGCAATATACTTATGATATTCCTTGCTAGATGGCTTGAAGTAGACGGAAGATTATGTCTGTTTTTCCTAGAAACCTTTCCTTTTGTACCATTAGTGGAAGTCTTGGAAAAATGAAGAAAAAGCCATGCAAATATTTTGCCCCTGATCTGGGCTCTGTGTTACCTTTCACTCTGAATTTAAAACTGGGGTTGTGGTTTCTTGTAATATTGTCACGTAAATGCCAAGTGAGTTTTGTAGAGCAGCAACAAATAAACTTAATAGTGATAACCTACATTTGTGCAGCATATTTCTGTTCTGGAGGATCTCTCCTGTGCCTGGCCTTACTGGAGATGTGATTAATACAGAATTCTTTTGTTGACTACTGAGCTGCGGCTTTGCCTCAAGTTCAGTGCATCAGCTACTTGCACACAGGATAAGAACTATATTCTTCTATTTTGTTTTCAGTTTTCTTTCCTGGTAAGGCTGTAGTATGATGAATTCTGTCTCAGCCAGTGTTATTGAATTCCTGGGCAGGTTTAGTCTGTTGACAATTAAGTGTCAAAAAGTGACAACCAAGAAACAGTACAGATAGAATCTTACAGAGAGTTTTCACGTTTTGGCAAGGACAGATGGAAAAGCTAGCATCTGGTGTTGTTTATTAAGGTGATTTTCATGAATATAAGTGCAACTGCCTCTAGTCATGTGCTTAACTCTGTTAATATTGTCTTCTTTTCTTTCCTAAAGGTATTGTGTCAAGATCTGGAACCTTGACATATGAGGCTGTTCATCAGACAACGCAAGTTGGATTGGGGCAGTCTTTCTGTGTTGGTAGGTTTCCTTGGAAACAGCCTACTGGACCAAGACTAATCTGGTTTTTCTTTACAGAATAAATCCAAAGTAATTCCTTTACCCAAGTGTAGGAGTTGCTGAATGGCAGTCGTGTTGAGAAATGAGATCCCTGTATGCTGTGAAGAGTATAGCCCTTCTCTCTTATTGTTTCCACATCAGGTTAATAAAACCATAAAAACCAGCTTTGAACAGAGAAGTGCCAGCAAATATGATGTCAATTTGGAAACAGATTTTTCCAAGAAGTTTAATATTATAAGGGGATAGGCATTTAGTTGGGTATGTTAAGTAAATTCAGTTTTCTTACAGCAAAATTCTAGAGCTGGGGTCTCAGTCCTTCTGTGCCCATAATATTTTGTTTACAGTATGAAAGGTGAACGTTCAGATATCAAAGCTTTCTTTAAATTGTGGGGGAGGTATTTGGAGCAGGAATTTGACACACTCAGACTTGGCAAGAGCCTTCAGAGCTGCCTGTCTCATGAGCCTTTGGGAATACTCCTCATGCTGAAATTTACTTTGCAACTTTTATCATAAATGCAATATCATTATCTTGAGTAAGTCTTTTTTGTGTGGTTTTAATTTTTTTTCAGGGATTGGAGGTGATCCCTTTAATGGAACTAATTTTATTGACTGCCTTGATGTCTTCTTGAAGGATCCTCATACCGAGGGGATCATATTGATTGGGGAAATTGGAGGAAATGCTGAAGAAGATGCAGCAGCATTTTTGAAAGAACATAATTCTGTAAGTCTTAAACATGTTGCTTCCAGACACCTTTGTAGTTAACCAACTTCTTTTGCCACTTCAAGGAAAACTCAGTTCAATTTCTAATGTCTGCTTACAAAAACAGTACTACAAAACAGTAATACTTTTATTAAAGAGAAAGAGGTGAAATTAGGAGCTTTGTCCAGATTAAATGTAACGGTTGGACTTGGTCTTAGAGGTCTTTCCAACCTTAATGATTCTGTGAACTGGAGAGCAGTGTCAACTTAGATTTTTATTTCTGTAACAATGCTTGTAGTGAATTTTTATTTTTTATTTTTTTTTGTAGTATATATGGCTCTGTTGAGAGATTTAAAGTTTCTCTTTGCTTCTGCTTTATGATGGTTATCAGGAGAGAAAGTATTCAACACTCTTTAAACCTTTTTGTTCGTGTCGTCTGAAGTTTCCGGCTGTTTAATGTCTTTGCCTGGCTGGTTGATATTTAAATACAAAATAGAAAATAAAAAATCCGCGATCTGGAATTGCTTTTCCTCTCACCCTCCCCCCTGTAACTGGGTATCTTTTGTTTCTTTCCAGGGCCCAAATGCCAAGCCAGTGGTGTCGTTCATCGCCGGCCTGACGGCGCCTCCGGGCAGGCGGATGGGCCACGCTGGAGCAATCATTGCTGGGGGAAAAGGGGGAGCTAAGGAGAAGATTGCAGCCCTTCAGAGTGCAGGTGTTGTGGTCAGCATGTCCCCTGCTCAGCTGGGCAGCACCATCTACAAGGTGTGTCTCTAGAAATTGGTACATGTGGCCGTCCAGAGCAAGAAGCCACTTCTCAGGGAATACAAGTTGGGAATGCATCTCTTACCCAGATACTCTGTTGCTCTGGACTTGGTTAAATATAAGAGCTCTCTTGACTGAACAAGCTGAAATTACTACTTAAAAGATATGTGCATACAGTTTTATGTGCTACTGTTTTATAGAAAAGTAAACATGGCAAAATAGAGAAGAGATTCCATTTTGCTTTCAAGTGCAGCAACTTGTCGAAATTGTTTTCTGGATGCAAAGAACCCAAATTAATTTAAAACATGAGAACATTCTCTGTAAGTAGGGTGTTTGAGGAAGGAGAGCCTTGGCATATAAGTCTGTTTTAAGTACTAATTCAGAGTTATGGTTGAATGTATACAGCTGAAAAACTGAGGTATGGAACGGGATTATTTGCATTTTCCTTAGTTGATATCTAAAAGAAGGGGTTGCTTCACAGCTAGAGGAAATGCATAATTCAGCTGTTTTAGGTATTTTTTGTTTCCTGTGGTGACTGTATAGTACAGCATCTCCACAGGGTGCTGTGGGATTCTTCTCTTCATCTGTTGTATATTTTCTTTACTAAAATGAAAATCTTTATTTTGTTTCTTCTCTCGCTTGAGTCCTTTGCTGTAAGGATTCTACTGCAGCTATTACACAGCACTGGGGTTTTTCAAGCCCATTATGTTATGCCTGGGAGCAAATGGTTCCTTGACAATATTGCAGTCTGAGAGCATGCCCTGACTGCAGTCTGGCACTTTCCATAGCTGTTTTGCTAATGTGAGGTGGGAGAATGCTTATTCTCCTTTCCCCTAGCTTGCACACTTTATGCATTTTATATTTTAATGTTTAATTCCAGTTTCTAATTCTTAAAATAAGTTTTGCTAAGATAAACACAAAGTAATTTAAAATAAAACAGTAATAGAAGCATTTTCTTTTTTCTCCCACTGGTAACATCTGTGTGCTGTTTGCAGGAATTCGAGAAAAGGAAATTGCTGTAAGAGAAGACACTTTGGAATACAGTCTCCAAAACACCAGTGCAGCACCTGGCCTCTGCTTACCTTTTGTCTGCTAATCTTCAGTTGCCCAAATGACTGATGCCCAAATGACTTGGAAGCCATAAACCTCCTGGCTAAACCTGTTTTGATGTCTCCCTTGTTTCAGACGTTATCACCTCGTTGTAAATCACAGCAAATTAATAAATCTACTACTAAATCTGACCCATCTTTTGAATTCCTGAAGCAGAGCTATTTTCTTCAGTCATCATAAAAAAAATCCTTTGTAACTTAAGCACTGCCCATTTTTAAGGTAAAGTTGCCTGTAGAGATGCTTTTAAGGATCAAGGCACTGACTTTATGCACATACCACACTTTGCTTTGTTTTTAAAAACTCCAGTCCCACTTGTTTGTTGCTGGCAAGTATGTTTGAACAACAGGCCAAAGTTTCCGTCCATTAAACCAAAGCTGCTGGATCTGAAGGGATTGCTTGTTGATCCACGTAGCTGGATATGCCTGAGGTCCAGACTTTCTCTTCAAGGCTGACTAGCCATGCACAGTGCAGTTCTCTACTGGCAAGGAATTCTGTTGTTTGTGTATAGAGATGGAATTGTTAGTCACAAAAATTAATATAATTTCACATGCAAAATATATATTCAAAATTGTCTGTATCTATGAAGATGGTTTGGTCTTTAGCTTACATTACCTTAATTGCCACTTTATCTTAACTAGAATTGTATTGCTAGTGTTCTGAAATTGCGACATAGAGGAGGAGAATTATTATTCTCTAAAAAAAAGAACATAACAAGGTAACTTACTTGTTAACCACTCCCAGCACTGTAATGGAAAGCCCTTTTTTTTTACTGTGGAAATAGCCCAAGTATTTTGCCTATAAATAAGTGTTATAGGTTTTATCAAGGTGGACTAAATCCCAGATTGCTTTATATAGAGGACTGAAAGTTCATGTAACCTGGCACTTGTCTAGAGCTAACCTTGTGTTCCATAAAGGTGCTGTTACGAAAACTCGTGTTGTTATTTATTTAAAACTGTTCTTAGTTTTCTTACTCCAATCCCTGTGGAATTTCTCTTCCTAAAGCAAGCAGTAGGCAGATGTCTCAATGCTGACATTTACAGCTCCTAGAGCTGAGCCCTGATGAAATGCATAAAAGGACAGGTCATATCTGTGCTGCACTGAATGTCTATTAATGCACTTTATGTATGGTCAGGCATCAGTCAGGTGATCCAGGCCTTGGGACAGAGACCAGGTGCTGTATTGTTCACCTTGGAGTGATTTACTCAGATGAACCTGACAGCCAGCCACTGGATGGCTGAAAGCAGGATTGGGCAGTAAATCATTTGATAAAGTCTGTGGCAACAGATAAGGGTTTTTCACTAGCTCTGCTCGGTTTTCTGGTGGCGCCTGATTAAATCTGGAGAAAAAGACCAGAAGGTGCCCTTTAACTAGAGAAATACACGTGCTAAAATGTCTCAGTCTGCAAGAGGGCAATTCCTCAGCAGTGAGTGTCAGGGTATTGCAACCAGTCTTCTTATAAGCCTGATAATCAAAGTAACTCATCGAGGTGCTGTGCTGCTCCACAGCACAATCTTTGGGATGGGTGGTGCTTCCTGATGAACTGCCCGAATTTCATCCTCGTCCCCACTATCATAACAGATGATCTTCCAGGACAACTGAGGTGTAGTAAGTTTCCTGCTTGGGGTTGCTCCATGGAAGCTCTTCCAGAGGCACCAGGTATTTTAGAAGACAGCCATAAACTGCAATGATTGCTGCACCCTGAGAAAGCATTTCCTTGTATCTTGAAACTTGAGGATGAGTTTAAAAATTCACCCTTGATGCCAAGGTTTGCAGCAGTGTCTGGTGCTGCACCTTAGCAGCTGCCTGGATCTGCTCCAGCCTGTGGAAGCAGTTTGTACTAACCTGCAACTGAGTGTCACCAAAGGATGGGGAAGGAACCTGACCTTGCCTGATAGAAATGCTTAGGCTATGCAGTTTTCCTGCCTAAAAATGTGCACTTGACAAATATGAGCTAATTAATGACAATGACTCTTTGGAAAACGTATTCACATCTGTTTAGTGCCGTATGTTCTGAATAAATGTTTTGGGTAATCTGATCTGGAAAATCATTCACTTATTTGTCTTTTTGGAGGCAAAAGTTAGGTTAGTGCTGAACCTTAAACCTGTTACTATTTGATAACCTAGTAAGTAGTTTTTATTTGCAAGAGAAACGCTGCTAATGTTGTTCTTCTCGTAAAATTTTTCCTTGATCTACACTTGGCAGTGATGTCTGTCCATAAATCACTTTCAGTTTTGAGAGATCAATTCTAGAAGTTCATTTTGGTTAGGGAAGTTTATTTCTGATTTTCTTGAACAAAGAGAGCAGGATGTAGACCCACTTTTTTTTTTTCTCTTACTGAACAATACTTGCCTTGGGATGATCACATAAGGTCTCCTTTGTGCTCTGAATGTGGAGGGAGAAGAAGAGACTGCTGTAAGATGATCAGCTCTAGGTTGCCCAGAGAAGTTGTGGCTACCCCATCCCTGGAAGTGTTTGAGGCCAGGTTGGACAGGGCTTTGAGCAATCTGGGATAGTGGGAGGTGTCCCTGCTCATGGCAGGGTGGGTTGGGACTAGGTGATCTTTAAAATCCATTCCAACCCCTTAGCATTCTGTGATTCTATGATTCTTATTTACCTGGTTCTTTCGTGGCGAATTGAAATTCTGCAACAGTGCTAATTAAAACCACTGAGCTGCCATGTTGAGATGGTCTGGGTGGTTTTAGTTGAATCAAAGATGCAACCTAATTTTGATGTGAAACAATATATTTCAAGCTTTAAGCTGAGGAGAGGAGCACTCATTCATGGGCCTTGCTGGTGTCAGGTGGATTAGAGGTTGTGCTCTGGCAGAAGGCTGATAATCAAGGGGACTCAAAAGTTCCTGCAAAGTCAGATTGCCCATCAGCCTAGGGTGGTGACTGATCCCTGCTCAGATTCAGACCCTGATCCCCACAGGTCCAGTGATTGGATTCCCTGGTAGCAGCCAGGTGTCAGTGCAAATTGGGCCAGGAAATGCTGGGATCTGAGCCACGAGAGACAGATTTGAAGAAGTTTCAAGAAGAAGCTCAGACTGACAACCATGCTTATGGCTTCAAAGTGGTGGCCAACTTGTGATGTCCAAAGAATGAGGTCTTAATTTTGTTGAAACTGTGGAATTAAGTCTTATGCACAAACATCATAATTTACTCAGTTTACCATCACCTTTACCCTCCCTTTCCTACTGCCTGTTGCTGGTCAGGATTAGATTACAGGTTTTCCTAAGAAGGGCTGTCTGATGCCATGGGCAGGAGCTTGCAGGTGATTTTGGAAGGTGGCAATAGGAGTTGTGCTGCAGTGGATACCTGGCAGGCAGCAGATTCCAGGTGTTTTACACAGCAGGCTGTTCCTTCCAGAGCATCTGTACAGGGCTGGGAGTGCTGAGACAGCCTCCAGCTTTGGGATGACCACAAATAGCTGGTGAAGAGGGAAGAATCAAGGTTTGATGTTTTCCACAGAAATTTTAACACACACAAAAAAAATCTCTTGGATATCAACTTCCAGCACTCCAGTAGTGATTAAATGAGATTTATACTACATGTCTTTGGCCATATCGTTAAATAATTGTTTTTTTTTAATGAATTATTTCATGAGGCATTGAGCTGTATTTCTCTATCAGAGATATATATCCCAGCACAGGGTGGTGCACTTGGCCTGTACTTAAGGCTACAGGCAACAGCACATTTGGGAATTGCTGCTTGACTTGCATCCAGCTTCTGCTCTGTGCAGCCCAAGGCACTGAGGACCCTTCACAGAGGGTTGACTGAGGTGAGTGGTGGGGGAAGCTCAGTAAGGTATTTCACAGTTTAGAGTAAGTAATGCACTATCCTGAATTTATCTGCCACTTCCTCCTCTCCTGCCCAGGCTGGATGAACCCTATGACAGAATGTACAATGGAGATGATTCTATGATAATTCAGGAATTATAACTGTTAGGTACCATTTTTAGGGAGAGGTTGCTTTGATATGTTCCCTGTCCTTGTATGTCTGGCAATTTGGTTTAGTGTTGAATGGACCTAAAATCAGTGTGAACAATTTTGCAAAATTTCTTGACTCAGAAATGCTGAAACACTCAGTTTTCATAAAGAATTTGTCAGATTGTCCCATCTGAACTCGAGGTGCAAACAGTTTGGTTTCTAGATGTGGAATCCTGGGAGTTTTGCTTCAGTTAAAAACTTCAGGAAACTTGCTAAGAAGATCACCAGGGTTGTGGGGAGGCTTGGGGGCTGTTTTTTCGATGGTTCCAAGTCTGGGTTTTCTGGCACCTCTTGTCTTCAGCCTGATATCTGCCAGACCTGCTGAGCATCCACAGCTCACTCACAGGACCTGGAATCAGGCAGTTCACTGCCACTCAGAGCATCCAAAAACTCTCGTTAAAACTGACTTGCTTTCTCCAACAGTTACATGATCTCAAAAGAAAAGGAAAGAGATCACTCCCTGTTTACACAAACCACATAAATTTATAGAACTGGGAGAAAAGAGTGCTATAATGACTAACCACACAGAGCAGTGTTTGTGCTGGCAGTAGGTGCAGTAGCCTATAACGATGTCTGTGCTGTGCAGATACATAATTAAGGGTCTCTTAAAACCTATTCTGTTGCTGTAAAAGACAGCACAGCAAATTTATAGTTTTCAGCACATCTGTAATGTTACGAGACAGTCTCTTTAAAAATCCCCACCAGCCTCCAAACCTGTTCCTTTTCATTTGCCTTTTTGCTCTCTAGGTGGCAGGTTTTGACTCCAAAACACTGTTTTGGTTCCTTCTCTGAACTGGGGCTCAAAATGTGCTGGAGAAATAGAAGATGAAAACAAACCACTACTACTGTATTTTTTTCTCGGTGTTAGATTGATTTATGATCATGTCCTTTCATGTGAGCTGGAGAGAGGTGTTAAAGAACCTGCCTGGTTTCCTCCCAGTGTTCTCAGTACACCTGTGATGTTGAAATTTCTTCTTGTTTTTTTCATGCTTGTGTGAGTATGTTGTCTGAACTGTGTGGGCTTGGCAGGCAAATGGGATCTGCCTTAGAGAAATACCTGTCTTCATTTTGAAGCAGACAAGAAATGGCTGGGACTGTTTTTTTCAAGGGCTTAGCAACTCTGACTTTCCTTTTTTCTTAAATTCAGTTGCCCAAGGCTGGAGGGGGGAAGAGGAAGGGCTGTTAGGGAGCAGAGAAATGAATTGACAGGCTGAAAAGGATTTTATTTTTTTTTTATTTACAATAGGAAAAAACAACCCAAACAAAACCAGTGTGCAGTAAAAAAAAAAAACCTCCTATGAGATAGTCACTGGCTGCTGACTCTCTAGAGAGAAGCAGTAGGAGATTTTGCTCTATGGAAGAAAAGCATCTCCCATGGGTCTTGTCCATCAGGCTCCATACACTGAAGGTGCCCAGGGCAATGGGTGAGCTGTGCCCAAAGGGCTTGGACCAGTCCCACTCCTCTGAGTGCCAGCTGGGGGACAGGACCAATTCAGTTTAGTGGAACCAACCCTGTCTAGTGGAAGGTGTCCCTGCCCATGGCAGGGAGTTGGAACTGGATGGTCCTTTTGAGTTCTCTTCCAACACAAACCATTCTATGATTCTGTGATTGAGGGTCTTAAGTGTCAGCCCTTGCCTGGCAAAGAGGCTGCAGGGAGTCTTGCGAGCTGGGAGTTCTGTTTGGAAATGGCCACTGTGCATGTGGAGCCAACTGTGTGGAGGCACCTGCACGTAGAAGTGTCTCTGATTTGCAGCCTAAAGGACTGTGTCTTAAGGTCACCCTCTCCTTTCTCATTCTGCTTTCAGACTGCAAGTCTTATTATTAACTAGAGCAATAGCTGCAAGGAGGAGAAGCAATAGACGGGAGTTTTAGTCTCCAGTCATTTCAGTCATTTCACTAAATGTATTTTATTTATCTTTCTGTAGGCAACTGTTATGCTTGTTCAAGCCAGGCACTAAATTTTTTTTCTTTCCCAGAGTACAGATGTACAGAGTACAGACTTGGATGTAAATCCAGCCAAAGCTCACAGATTCCAGCCTTGACTGTGGTTCAGCCCTGTCCTGAAACATGGAATCTGGGGCAAGATCCATATCCACCTCCCAAAGTTTAGACACGTGACAGAAGTGATTGCCTGGGGAACATGTATGAGAAACAAGGCAAGGACAGCAGAACCTCTGAAATGGTCATGTAGACACATTTTATTTTTGTCCTCCAATGATTATAGCAGAAACTTAGGCACCCAAGGCACACACCTTCACACCTGCATGGGGGTGGCTACACCAGCAGGACAACTTGCTTGGCTCTATCTGGAGCTACAGCCCTCCTCACCTTGGCCAACTGACTGACCCAAAAATCATGCTGGAAGTTTCTGCCACTCCCACGTTTGAAATCACCTGAGCTTTCCTTCCAGTTTCAAGTTTACAGGATTTTATTCAATATGCACCGTGTTATCCTCATTTCTGACGCATTGAAACACAGCAGCAAATCTGTATTTTTCAATTTGTCCTGTTTATGGTACAGCCCATTTCCGTTGCAAAAACGCTGTTAATAGTTTATTTAATGTGTCTTTTATAAATCATTGAGAATGCCGAGATCCGATTCTTGTACGGGGAATGAAATCATGCAGCATTAATCCACTCTTTTGTGCAATGATGGAAAACAATATAATTAGAAGCCATTCTTTCAGCCCGGAAATTGTAATTGGATTGTGAATTTTATAGCAGCAGCCTTCAAAAAATAAACAAGAATTAGTCAACTAAAGAAAATATGCTCAGCTTGTTTCCAAGAGGGGCTGTGTTATGTGATTAACTTTGGGGTTTATTTTTTGCTCATTTTTTTTATTTAGTCCTGGCAAATAAGGCATCCTTGGAGGTTTCAAACGTGGAATTTTTTTCCCTAGGACAACCTTCTGTGGTGCCAGTCACTTAGCCTGAAGCAGGCACCTGCAGTCCTCCTGTCCTCTTTGCTTTCCACCTTGAAGTTTGCTTGGAGTACCTCTGGATGTGTTAGTGATCCTGTGGATCAGATTTTGAGATCTGGTGGAGAAGCCACTGTTCCCTAACTGAGGGTGATATAGCAATGGGCAAAATTGAAAGGAAAAAAACTTAAACCCCTGTAAAATGGGGGTGTTGGAGAGCACCAGAGGCACAAGAGGGAAGGCAGAAGGGGAATGGTGGAGGGGAGGGGAGTTGTCTGTATTTACTGCTCACCTATTTAACCTGCACTGAAGCTCAGGAAAGAAATTGCTTGTCAAGGTATTTATTAGCCCTGCTCATGATAAATGGTAGAAATTATCTTATGTGAAGCACTTAATGAGGACTGGGTAGAAAACAGGCTTCTCATCCAGTGGGAATCACAGAATCATTAAGGTTGGAAAAGGCCTGTAAGATCATCAATTCTAACTGTTAACCCAGCATTGCCAGGTCCCCACTAAACCATGTCCCTAAGCACCACATCTGCATGTTTTTTGAACACTTCCAGGGATGCTAATTACACCACTTCCCTGTTCCAATGCCCAACCATCCTTTCTGTGAAGAATTTTTTCCCAATACCAATATCCACTCTATCTGGAGCTTCCTTATAACCCTGCCAGCCCAACAGTGAAGGTGGTGGCTGGATCTGCAAAGCTATGTAGGAATCTTAGGGCATCTCCTTCACAGTGTTTTGTGTTCCAGCAGCCTGTAAACGTGGATGTTCTTCCTTAAGGACCTCCACCATCCTCTTCTCTCCTTAACTTTGACCTCGAATTTCCCAGAGGGAAAGCTGGTTCCAGCTCTCTCCAGACAACTAAACACTTCATTGTCAACTTACACAGTAAGGGCCCATTTGAATTTTTTGCCAGACAGTGAACAGTGTGGTTTGGTAAACACTGTGTATTCTTATGGAGTCATTGTTACCTTTGGTTTATGGTTAAATACACCCAGTAACAACACAGTCCCTTGAAAATGCTCATATCCATAAATTTGAGATCCTCCACTCTCCCCCCAGCCCATGAGGCTTTGCAGTCATCCTCACTACATCACTGTCCCACAGACAGGGCTGGGGACCCTCTCGTGGCAGCTTTATGGCTGATGCCTGAAGAATGAGCTGTTACTCCTTGCAAATTATTTTCTAGATTGCCACCGAAGTATACATCATTGTGTCATGGGATGGCAACTATATTAAATCTGGTTAGATAGTTAGGGTGGGTTGCTGTCATAAATCAGCCTCTGCCTGCCTTGTTGTGGTGGAAATACAATCAGTAGTTGTTGCAGTGGTTTGTATAGTTAAAAACATTTCTTTTTGCAAAGCAAATTTTTAGTACTTCTCCAATCCATTAACATCCTGTCTATTTGCTGCTTGGGAAAAAAACCCCAAACACATCATCCTTTTAGAACTGCATTGTCACTTCACTAATGCATCCGTAGGAACATTTGGAAGTCGTTAAAAAGGGGAATTATTTCATCATGATAAAAAAAGAAGAATGAGAACAGCTCAGCTGAAAAGATTGCGTTGTCAGTTCTGATTTAATGTGTGAATAATGCTAGCAGGATGGGGAGAACATCTTCTGCTGGATAGATTGTTTTTATGTTGTTAGAGTCTGTGTGCTGGGATTTACAGCTCAGAACTAAGTTGTTTGTTTTTTTTCAGAGGCTGGTTGTAATGAACTGGGGTTTGTTTCGTTTCTCCTGACTATAAGGATCACCCGAGTGCCAGTCATACAGAAGCTTGAAGGTGGTACGGATTAGAGGAAGTCAGCATAAAGTTCAGACCAAAAGCCCTACTGCCATCTCTCAGGTTCTTGTTATGTGCCTTTAATTCTGCTCTGTAAGTGCCCAGCTCCAGAGGCAACACTCACTGCTGGGAGGCTGCCAGTCTATTGCAGGGACTATATCTCATTTTGGAGGGGCAGTTTGGTAGCTCATACCCCAAGGCTGTGGAGAAAAGCCTGAAAACCTGACTTGCCTGCAACCTAAGAGCTCAGAAACTGAAATGAAAGGAACCACTCTGCGTCCTCTGGAGATGGTAGAGCTATAAAACCCTTTTGTAGAGTTCCTTTTGCAAAAACATAAGCAAGGAAACAATTTTTTAGAGGGTTTAAGAGCTGGGGTTTTGAGGACCCTTCTACCCCTTGTGGCAATTTCCCTTCTTTAAAGCCATTAAACAACATGGCCAAGGCTTCCAGGGAGGATCTGAACATGGAAGAAATGGAAAAGTTACATTCCTGACCAAACCTCTTCAACTGATGTGAGTCAGCTACGTCAGGTCTGGGAGTTACAAGATGGCAAGAGATGGTTTTCTTGTAGAACCACAGAAAGGTTTTGGTTGGAAGGGACCTTAAAGACCACCTAGTTGCAACCTCTCTGCCATGGCAGGGACACTTTCCACTAGACCAGGTTGCTCCAAGCCCCATCCAGGGGGTTAAAGACAGGCTGAGATTAGCAGCTTGCTGGCATTCTATTTGTGAATATTTTTGTCCTGTTCACTTGTTAGGTTTATGTTATCTTTTAAGTTGGGTTATCTTTTCCCAACCAGAGAAGTGAATTCCAGCCTTAGGATTTGAAAATTATGTTCTCCACGAATGCAGCACTAAAGATCAGCTCATAAATGCCAATTATCCCAGGTAGCAGAAGGTTCTGCAATGACAGGAGGCCACAAAATCTGATGATTCATTTGAGTCACTGATGACTTCTGGTTCATCTCCTGTGCACATCAAACTATTCCTGCTCTCTTTCTTATGGTCTGGTAAAACCCTCTCATGCAAAATATTAAAGAAGCAGACCTAGATTTGAACCACTGCTTCCAGACATTGGACAGCTTAAGTCATGCTCGTCAGGAATAAGGATATTGATATCCTGGTTATTAATGATTTGTTGAGTAATTGCTTTTTTTTCCCCTAAAGAGCCTGAAAGCTCTTTAGAAACATTACAAGCCAACAAATGATTCCTTAGAGGGTGTCTTAGGAGACAGTAAGATTGAGCAGAAAGGGAAGAGACATGTGAGGGTGTGAACAGTTGGAATGGGAAGAGCTTTTGCTCAGCTCCAGGTTTCAGGTACCTAAATCCAGCTTTTGACAAATGTAGAAGTGGGATTCAACTTTCCACATGGAGATGCCAAATAGGCAAAACTTTTCTGTGAGGCTTGTGGATATGATGCAGCACCTGTGGAAGATTCATGGGCTAAAGGAGAGTGACCCAAACAGTCACCCAAACAGACATTAGCTGCTTGCTAACTTGCCCCTTAGATCTCCATCGAGAATTAGTTTAGAGAACCAGCTAACTCCTATATTTGGATGCCAAAATGTAGGTGTATCTGGACCTGAATCTCGTTTTTACTGTTCCTAAAAATAAAAGCAGTGTGTGTGAATTTTCACACAGAGAATGCTGGATTCATTAATGAGCTTCCTCCTTCGTGTGTGTGTGTGTGTGTGTGTGTGTGTCTGTCTGTCTGTCTGTCAGGCTGCCTGTCTGACCAGAGTGACCAGCATCTGTGTTTCTGTGCTCTGTGTCTGGTGACAAGGTTTCTGTTGCCAAATCAGTCTGTCTTTTGTGACATGAGTCCAAGTGCTCAGCTATTAACATATCTATTCAATTGGCATAATGTTAGAAGTGTTTTCAAGTTTCTCCTGTGCCTGTGACACAAAGGTATGTTGTTTCACTCTTCACCACCAAGAGATTTAAGAAGTTGTTTGAGTCTGGGTCAGTCTTGCAGCCTTTTTCCATTTGATATGAACTCCAAACTCAGCCTTAATCGCAGATTGTGAGCCCTGTGGAGAAAACAAGGATGGGTGGACAAGAAAACTCTTTTCTCTGAGGTCCTAAATAGTTGTTGGGGTCTCCTTTTTTATCTTTTGTGGTTAATAAACAAGCACCTGGGTCTGCAACAGGATTGCAGTGCCTCTTTCCCACACTGGCGTTCTCTTAAGGGGTCAGGCTCTTCAGATATCTCAGCTTCTGAAGGTGTTCTCAGTGCTTCTGCATTTATGAGCAAAGTGATCGTGACAAAGAAGTGTTTGCTGCAGAGCATTGGCTAAAATGCTTTTGCCTGTGTGTTCAGGAGGTCACACTCAATGGCCAGGACAGTTCTTTCTGGCTTTTAACACCCACACACCCATTAAATCATTTCTGTCCCACAGACTTGGATATATCATCCCAGGGCTCACTCCCAGTGTGTGCTTGGTTTTGTGTGAGACTGCAAAGCATGTAAAATAGTGATTTGTGGAGTGGGTAACTGTTCTGAAAGGGCTTTAACCAAAGCCTGTTAACACTTTATCTCAGGCAAACTCAAGCTAAGTACACAACCCTGATGGCAGAAGGTGAGTGACTGGGGGATCACAGGATAATACAACTGGGCAAGGGACCTCAGGAGGCCTCTAGCTCAGTCTCCTGCTCAATCAGGACCAGGTTGCTACAGCAAACCCAGGCTGGCAGCAGCAGTTTTTTTTTTTTCCAGAAATTTACTGTTTGAACACGTAGCTGCTCTTCTCTTCTCTATATCCCCACTGTAATCCTGCTCACAAGTTTCATGTTTGCAGCCTGATTCTGCAGCACACACAGCAGAGCTGAGGCATTTTGAGCTCTTTGTCTATATGGGCACTTGAATTGTCTCCTTTGGTAGGGCTTGGTGTTCCTTCAGTATTCATTGCCTGGTCTAGGAGTGGAGTGATTCATCTTCATTCTATGGGAAAGGAAAGGAAAAGAAAAAGAAAAGAAAAAGAAAAGAAAGAGAAAAGAAAAAAATAAAAGAAGAGAAGAGAAAGAAAAGAAAAAGAAAAGAAAAAAGAAAAGAAAAGAAGAAAAAAGAAAAGAAAAGAAAAGAAAAGAAAAGAAAAGAAAAAAGAAAAGGAAAAGAAAAGAAAAGAAAAGAAAAGAAAAGAAAAGAAAAGAAAAGAAAAGAAAAGAAAAGAAAAGAAAAGAAAAGAAAAGAAAAGAAAAGAAAAGAAAAGAAAAGAAAAGAAAAGAAAAGAAAAGAAAAGAAAAGAAAAGAAAAGAAAAGAAAAGAAAAGAAAAGAAAAGAAAAGAAAAGAAAAGAAAAGAAGAAAAGAAAAGAAAAAAAGAGAAAGAAAAGAGAGAAAATCCTACTGCTCTTGCCCATCATGGTTAATATCAAGGTTGTGCTCCTGCTTCACAATCAGTTTTACTTCGTAGACCCATCCTCTCTGAATGTGGCAAAATATGCCCTGTGAATGTCTTGTTTTTTCTTTAATTCAGTTATCTCCACACCTCCGGAAGATATAAATGAAATATTAAAAGGCTTCAGACCAGTTTGACATTAAGATTTCTGTTCCTCATCAGTTCCATGCTGCCATCTTGCTTTCTATGTAGGTCCTTTTCCCTGCCAGGACACTTGCACGAGGTGGAAGGTAGGAAGGAGGGAAGGAAGGAGGTAAGGAAGGAAGAAGGGAGGGAAGGAGGGAAGGGAAGAAGAAAGGAAGGAAGGAGCGAGCTCCTGAAGTGACAGTAGTGATGCAAGGACAGGTGGGTAGAGTCTGGACATGTGAATACTGAAACTAGAATTGGGAAGAAATTGTTCATGTTCTGGCTCACCTGTGGTGGGAAATGAGGCAGGAGTTGCAAGAAGCCAAAAGAGTGTGATGTGGAAAGCAGCATGAGCCACAGTTTCGCTCCATGGTGTTGAAGGGTCCTTCATTCCTAGACTATCCTGAGTTGGAAGGGACCCACAAGGATCATCAAGTCCTTGTGTAGCAGTCCTACCCTCAGTCTTCCTGGGACCCCATATCACCTTTGCTGTTGCAACTATTTCAGCATTTTCTGTAAACAACCTGCATCTTTGGAGCCATATTTATAATTCTGAAAGGAAAAATAAGGGAGACAGGGAGACAAAGGAGAGAGTGCAGAAGTTCTGTTCCATTCTCTTTCTTTCTTTTATCCCTCCTTTTTTCCCTCCTCCTTCGACATGTTCCTGGCAGTCCCAGCAGGAGATTAGTCACTTGAATGGGAGAAAGTGCCACTTTGAGGTAATTGTGAAGGATTACAACCACGATCATTGCAAAAGAGCTGAGGTGTTTAATTCAAAATTGCTGTGTTTGCAGAGCCAGGTACTGATCCAGCGGGTTCCCTGCTCCGGATGGAACCATTCCTGCAGCCCAAGTGGAGTGATGGGCTTTACAGCATCAGCCACCATGCAGGGGAAAAGCCTCTGTTGTCATTATTGGCAGCTTTGTGAAAAACCTCTGCAATACGAACAGCTCAGAGAAGAGTGGCAAAAAGAAGAGCTCAGAGAAGGAAAAGAATCAGTCCCATGAAAAAGCCTGAAAGAACGAAGCCATGAAAGAAATGAATACAAGAAGATGCCGTCAAAAGTGAGTCTATCACTCAGGGTTTTCTAGTCACCCTACAGCAAGGACCTTCCTAAGGAAACACATTTTAAAGTGGTGAAAGCAAACACTTCTGCACAACTACAGAAGTACCTGGAAAAAAATTCACCCAGGAGATTTTCTTGAGAAAAGAACAGTGAATTCAAAGAACTTTTTACCGAAAGTATAGTGATCACACGAGAACGGGACATCAGGAGGGCTGGTAGAGCTTCTTGGCCTGGGGACAGCTAGAGGGGAAGGAGCCAGCTGGAAAGGTGGACACAGTGGAAACCTCCTCTTTGAGGTGGAAAAGGTTTTAGTGAACCCAAGAATACTTTTCAGCAGGCTTGGAGCCAGTGCTGGTTTTAACACCTTTTTATTTTAATGCCATTATTTTGACGAAACTGAACCACCTCCAACTGTGCCCTGTCTGAGAGACAGATGAACCTTCGGCATCTGAGTTAGGCAGCTTTGATCTGTCCTGGAAAGAGATCTTTCCTTCTCTGAGCAATGGTGTGTGACTG
The DNA here is from genome assembly GCF_036250125.1 of Pseudopipra pipra. Lineage (NCBI taxonomy): Eukaryota > Metazoa > Chordata > Aves > Passeriformes > Pipridae > Pseudopipra > Pseudopipra pipra. Next base: position 70,813,597 of record NC_087552.1, read on the forward strand.
CCAGCTGTGCAGGTTATCTACCTTCACGCTTGATGCTGTCAGGACAGGCTTTGACTTGGCAACCCCTGCAGAACAGATATTCCCCTGACTGCAGGGGCACTGATGTAGCCCAGCTCAGATTTGGCTCACACAAAGCTGAGGACACTTTGTGCTTTTCTAACCAAACATCAGGCAGAAGTTCTAGATGGCTCAGGAAAGGCTGATGTTGCCCAGGGCAAGAGTAATTTTTGTCCCTAAGGACCAAAAATTTGTTATGGACAGTGCAGCAAGGATATGAAAATATTCTTCCTGCTTTCCCTTGCATATGTACTGTGAATGCTCTTACCTGGGTGCTTGCCCTCTCCTTGGAGAACAATGGTATCAGGCTGGTGGACTGGCCTTGGCGTGGAAACTGCCATCCTGCCTGCTCTGAGCCAAGTACTTTCTAGAAAATAGTGTTCTGACTTTGTAAGTTTATTCTATTCATGGATCACTGTCTGCAAGGGCTGATTCCCTTTGGGACTCCTTGCAGCACCATCTTTTCTTCACCCAGACATCCAGTCTGAGAAGGAAGCTTGGTGGGAAGGGAGGTGCAAAGTAGTTTTATAAACTGAATTATTTTCTCTCATTCTGAAGCTTTGAAAGTTTTTGGAAAACTTCATAAGAGCAATTCCTTATACAATTCCATCTGAAACTCTTTCCACCTGTATATTTTGCTCTCTGTTTCCCTCAAGATTTCTTTGTACTTCCATTCCCTTAACCCTGTTTCATCTTTCTCTCAAGGCTCTGCCACGTGCAGTCTTCCTGCTGACACGATAAGTTTTTCATTTGCCACTGAGAAATGACTCACTTATTACAGTGGGGGTCCCAGCTCTTCCCCAACTGTGTACAGATGCCTGTTGAACTGAGCTTTGAATGAGCTTCATGAATAATAATACAAGAATAACCCAGTGATGTGATTTGACTTTGGCTCTTGGAAGCCTATAAATCATCTTAAGCACAATCAGTTAAAAAAGGTCCACTGTGGAGAAGAGCATGGATTTGCCAAGCCAGAAATAGACTCTGTGCAACCTGTTCACAAGACTTTTAAATCCAGACGAGTGGGGAAAGTAGGTCATCTTGGTCACATGTGGAGACTTGGAGAAGGCGTCCATTGCTCGGAGAGCTCGGAGACATCCATATCAACGCCGTGAGGATGTCAGAGTCCAGATGGCTCGTGCCCAGCAGGGAAGGGCAGAGCTCAGAGGCAGAGGGTGTTGATGGATACTGAGCAGTCTGGGCTCAGGCTGCAGAAATCTTCTTGCTCAGCATGGCAGAGGGTCAGTGCAGGCTCACGCGAGCAGCAAGCGTCTGGAGCACCGTGCCATATGGCAGGAGGGATGGCTTGGCTTCACCTCCTCTTTTCCCTTTCAGGAAGAGGGTGCAGGTAGAAGGAGAACAATGTTGATGGTTGGCTGGGCAGCCCCAATGGGGTAATCAAGCAAAGTTTGGACTGAATCATGGGGCATTGAGGGGAAGAGAAACCCAGCAGTCTTGGCTTTGCCTCATGTCCATGACCTTGCCCAGACCTCATGGACAGAGGAGTGGGAAGGCTCAGCAGGTGTGTGGAGGCCCCATGAAGATGGGAGGATGGAGTGGATAAATTTGCTCCACAGGGTCTGCTCTGTGCAGTGTAGCTTTGTGTCTTTATGTGCAGCTAATTTGTAAGCAACACTTCAGCCTCACTGGGTGTAGTTTTTTCCTCTTCTTTTTCTGCGCTGTTATTCATCAGTGACTGACAGATGACGAGCTAGTCAATTTTTTTGCTCTTTTTTTTTTTTCTTTGATTTACCTTTCTGATTCTCTCTTTTCAACCATTAATTTTCGGGGCGGCTTGGTTTTTTGTTTTTTTGTTTTTTTTTTTTTTTTTTTTTTTTTTTTTTTTTTTGAGGGACAGGGGAAACACTTCATGAGTTGCACTTTTGTGAGAATAGTCAGTTTACAGCTCTCTTTTTTTGTGGGTGCCATGCCAGCGGTACAACATCTATAATTCCAGTAGTATCTTTCAGGTTGGAAGAGTCCAGTGTTACTGTGGGCTAAGAAGACATAGTGACACCAGTGCTATAGCAAGATGTGCTGGATTGATTTTGTTCCTCTCTGACGACCACCTGATATTAAATGCACGTGGAGTTGGTTTTAGTTGGTGGTGATGCTCAATAAAACCTGGAGAAATAGATGAGGAGGGGAGTTTCATGCTTCAGCCAGCTGTGAGGTGCAATTAGGAGGACTCAGGAGTGAGTTGAGGCAAGGACCCCCTTGTCTCTGTGTTACTGGAGACATTGCAGCTCAAGCAGGATGTGCATCTCGATGGGCAGTTTTAGCCCTGTCTGCTTCACCCTTCACCTGTACCAGAGTTTCAGCTGCACATGAAGATGACCCTGAAGGAGCTTTGGTTTGCTGGTGAGTGGATTTAGGAGTCTGAGCCCTCAATAGTTACTCTATCACCTGGTGACACCTCCCACATATTCTCTCTGTCCTCTAGCAGCCCCTGTCTGAAATGCGTCATGGGTCTTTCAGGGACTGAGGTAAGAGGAAAAGGAATTCTCCTTGACAGTTAAAGCAACTTTTTCTCCTCTTTTTTTTGGTGTTTAGTGGCTGTTTATTTTGCTAGCGAGGAGTGGAGTGTACAGCAGAGCAATGTCTCCTCTGTAAGAAAGCTGTGGGTGAGCCCCTCCTTGCTCTGGGGCTGGTTGCTGTTGCTTTGGCAGCATTTTTGGGAGTTGAATGTACAGCTGGTCTGGCACTACTGGAGCCTGTTCTTGCAAAAATTCATCTTTTTAGCCCCAAAGTGCTTATTCTTAGGAACTTTACTGGCTCTGCACGTGTGAAACAGGACAGTAAAATTTGCTGGGTAAACTAGGCTTTAACTATCAGCACTGCAGATTCAAGGATCACTTACAGTCTGTTCTGTCACAGCCTGGTGAATACAGCAGAGTTTGATAGAGACCAGATAAATTATGATGAATACAGCTCTTCAATAATGGGCTGGTTGCATCTCTGCCAATGTCATAGATCAAATTTGGTTCAGCGTTTCAATATTTTGACTAAACTGAGATCCTGAAATATTGTGTCTGCTAATTGCGACTTAAATACTTGAGCTCAGTGGAAACTTGGTGGCTGACTGTGATTAATTGTCATATTTTAGTAGCATTGATGTTATGGACTGTAAAGTTTGTTTCAACAAAATGCCAGCTAAAGGGAAAGTTAAGTGTATTAAATGGCAGGAAAGGTAAAATGGTCTGGGCAGAACACCAAGCTTGGGACTGGCACTTTTTTTTCCTTACTCTGCTGCTGAGTAACTATAATAAATTTCTTAGGCCTTTTCTTTTTATTTTTTTTTTCTTACTTCATCTATACCCAGCTCAGGAAAGGGACTGTCTCTTGAAATCCATCTGTGCAGTGCCTCGAGAAATGGGGCTGTAAATACTGCAGTGTGTCTACATGTTCCTGTGGTACAAGTAATGGTAGTTCAGTCTCCCCACAAACATCTCTAAAATATGGTCTTATCTCAGAGCACACACCAGCTGAGGTGAGAGGAAAGCCAGCACAGGAAGGTCATGGATGAAGCTTGGAGGGGTGAGGGAGATTTCCATGGTGACCTGGGAGCCAAACAAGATGATGATGGACGCTGGTCACTGTCTGAAGCACCAGTGGAGAAAGGAGAGACATTGGCACAGTGGGGCCTGTCCTGGGCAGTGACACCTCTCCCAAGGGCTCAAGTGGTGACCAGTGGTTTTCTTGTGTAGGAAAACATGGCAGTTTCATGGTGAGCTTGGTGCAGCATTTTGGGGCACCCAGACCCTGCCCCTCACTTCTCTGATATCTTATTTTGATTGTTCAGCCTGATCTGACAGCCAGACAGTAATCAGAATCCACTCCTTCTGCTTCTTCATGTGTTAAGCTCAAAATCACTTCTTCGTGACCCCGTGTCTCATTCTTTCAAAACTTTTTTCTTTTCTTGGCAGTGAGACCTCCTACTCCAGGTGTTTGCTCCCCTGTGGTGCTGCAGTTCCCTGCTCTGTCATGTGATGGATCAGGTTAAACACAACCCCAATTCCGTGGCATCTTCAGGGGAAGGGGGACTTAATTGTTGTTATTGTTGTTGTTTGTTTGTTTGTTTGTTTTTTTTGTTTTTTTTTTTTTAAGAGGAGAAAATTTGGAGAACCCATTTATTTACTGAATTTTGAGAGTGTCTCTGGACACCAGACCTCTTTAAAGATACCTCTCAGCAAAATATTTTAAACTAGATTATTTCTAGGTGATGCCATTTCTTGTGTTTGTGTAGTGATAAAAACAACAGGGAACAATATGGGAGATGGCTTGACCCTTGCTAATGTTCTGTGCTGTGTTATTTGCTTGTGCTGAGCATGGGGATTACAGATACTGACTTTGTCCAACCACAGAGTCAGGGCAAAATCTGTGGAAACTGTGTAATTAGTCAACAGGCATTAGAATCAACGTGAAATAATGCTGAAAGCTGATCCACGGTTAACAGTGGAAAGCAAGGCAGGTTGTGGAGGAGCCATTGCTGAAAACTAGCAAATTTACCAGCTGTTGGTATCCCTTAAATAGTTGCAGCTTATGTGCTGGTGGGCTGCAAAGGAGGTGCAGGAGAGAACATGGGCAGCCCCTGCACAGGAGGGCAAGAGGCTTCTCTGGCTTCTCGGGGCACAGATGGGTCAGGGAATGGTGCCACAATCCAGCTCCAGGGGACATCAGGTTACCAACAGACGGTAAGGTATGGCATACATACAGCTAAATGGAACTTCAAGCCCTGGAAGAACCAAACGTTGAATATGGCAGAAGGTATTTCTGTTTTCTAGACCCACTTTCGCGTTAGAGAGATGGGTCTGGCTGTGGCATGGATTGAGGAGATATTGATCAAGGAAAACTCCCTGGAGGGTCCAGTGACTTTAAAGGAGAGACCAGGTGCTATCCAAGGTGTCCCAAATGTCCCATTAGACAGAAGGGCGTGGGATTCCCATAGGTCCTGTGTGGTTTGTGCCCACTCCAGATGGCCCAAGGTACCAATTTAGGTTCAATTGTGCCTGTGTTCTGTCTCTTCACCTTTTTTACCTACTGTGGGGGATCTGCACTTTGCTTCCTGTGAAACATTTTGGGAGCTGGATAGACTCACCAAAATCTATGTTCAATGCTCATGAAATCAGCTTCTGTTTCATCACAGCCAACTCCTCTCTTCCCTACCAGAACAGCTTTAAGAGGGTTTCAAGGCAATTGAAACAGGCTCTCTCATGATGTGCTCTTTTGAAGGAGGACACAAGTTCCTAATCTGAATGTAATCTCATCCCTTTGGTGCTGAGCAGAGCACCATTAAGTATATCGGAGACATATTTTAGCTGTAGGAAGTCCTTACCACAAGATCTTAGACATTTTGACTGCTTAAGCAATTCCTAAATGCCCCTATATTTCTATTGTTATTTTGTCTTTCCCCTGGTTGTTTTTACAGGAGATTTTTTGAGAGGAAATTGGCAATTAATTACAATAACAATAATGATGATTATTAGCTGTAATAAGAATAGGGATAGAACAGAGCTTACCCTCCATATAAAATGCCACCAAACTGAGATGAATGAAATCACTACAGAAAACATATGAGCATTAAATTCATAAAGTAATTTCCTTCAGTGTTGTTATCATATCTTCTACTGTAATCCAAGAAAATAGATGCTCACAATGCAGCTATAAATATTCATCTGTGCAACAAGCTTTTGGTCTCTCATCTCCTGCTATTGGTTTTCTGCTGTCAGTAATGGTGTTGTGTTATTCCCCTCAAAGCTGAGCCTGAGAAGGCATCAGGTGCACAACAGCAAAGTCAGAGATAGCACTTACTGAAATTAAATTCACTCCTGTTGAATCCTGATAAACATTTCTTATCTCCAGAGCCACTCCTGTGAAGAAATGTTTTTATAATCTATTTGGCCATTATGAGGAATAAAAGGGCTCGTGGGCCTGTTTCATCCTGGAATAAAGGATGTGGACATGTGCAGTGCCCTGCACTAGGTGCCCAGGATCCTGCTGGCTGGCTCTGAGCTCCTGAGTTAATGCAAACAGTATTATGTTCCCTAAAGGAGTTTTATAGTTAGGAAGAGTTATATGGTAATAAGAGTTATATAGATGCAATACACCTGGGGTGCATAAAAATGCTCAAATTGCAACCCTTTCAAAGAAGTTATCATCCTTGGAAGCAGCTATAAATATGTGTGAGCAGGAGCTGAGGGCTGAAAGGGGGGAAAAAAAGTCAGCTGAAGTTTTCTATTCGCGTTTCCCCTGCCCCTTCCTATGAAATTGAAAGTTATATCAAAACCTATTGAAGTAACTCAGAGCCCTGCATGATGGAGCAATACTGTCTTATGGGGAACCATAATGCTAGTAAGAAGCCATAACCATACAAATAACCCTCCTTGCCCTCAAAATAAGTGACCATAACAGCAACAAAAAAATAATCTATAAATGCAGCTCTACACACACAACTGTATTTCATTTCTCTTTTTAAGAAACATGTCAGAAACCCTACGGATGTTGTTTTAATTCATTTATTATAGAGCTGTTTATTTTCTAACCCTCTGAGGAAAATAAAGAACATGTATCTGTACTTTTAATTTAAAACAAAAATTTTTTTTTCCATTCCACTTCTGCTTTCACTCTGCAATCTGTTCTTTGAAAAGCAAAGTAGACTTCAGTGTTTGCCTTATTTGAAAATTTCCTGCTGAAAAAGGATTTAAAGGTGACTACAAAAAAGATTTCATTGCACGATGTAAAATACTTTTGACAAAAACCTGTTTTTTAGCAGAAACAAACTGATGCCTAATCTAGTCACCCTCACTTCACATAGCAGTGAAGTCATGTAAGCTTTCATATAGCACTGATTTCAGTGACAAATTTTCTAAGTCATTCCAGAAGAATTAACATGGCAAGACCTTCACAAAAACCTAAAGCAAGATTTTAATGGAAACCATCAGATAAGCACAAACTCACTTCTCTTTTAGCACCCAGGTGCATGCAAGTCTTACTGATCAGCACAAGCAAGCTGGAAAATCTCCCTTCCAAAAGTCACAGAGATGGTAGTTATGCAAAGACAGATTTCCACCCCTCACCCTGTGTAACTCATTTGAGTTGTTTCAAATTAGCTTTGATTAAAAAAAAAATTAAAACAAGATATCATAATGAATTCTCTTTATGATGGGTTTTCTATCATATTTCTAACCCATTCAAGGCACATGCTGTTGGTGAGCTAATATGGTGTCTGACTTCTTGTTTCACCTCATCTTTCTTAACACAGTAACATGTACAGAAGATGTTTTCCAAAGACATAGGAACTTAGGGAGGTATTTTTACCAAGGAACAAGAGGGAAGGCAACTGCAGATATAAGGCAAAGTGCCTGCAAAACTGGTTGCCTGTAGCTTAATGCTAATTATTATGAATGGCCTTTGTATAAACAGTAATAAAAAGTTAAAAAATAAAGTGAGCTTGAGAAGCAAGTCAGTTAGGCTTCTTTCATGAAGTTAAAAACGCGCTTGCCAACCTGATAGTTTTGAAACACATGAAATTATTCTAGGGGAGTTATGCTTGCACAGCAACAAAATAAGTAAAATTTGAGCTACCTGTTTTTTATTGCTAAAATCAAAGTCTCTTTCAACATACTCAAAAGCCTGGCAGGCTGGATGGAAGATGAATGACAGACATTGCAATGCAACCTTGGGGAACAGCTCTAGAGTGTTGTTCTTAACAACCCTTTTACCTCTAAACCAGGCAAAGCAATATCCTTGAATTAACTGTTTATGCACTAAATTTGGGCCACCGTATTCTATTGATTTAGCATAACTACAGTCACATTTATGGCACAAAAACATGGAGTTATAATGTCATATTTAACCTCGCGTGTTGATTTCCAACAATGTCAAGTTGAAAAAGGTTGTCTTACAAACAAACTAAGAATTGAAGATGTCAAATAGCTTCTGTGATAAAAACTTATTCCTGATTTTACTGATGAATACATCTCAAGGCTTTTTACCTCATTGCCTTACCAAGGGAAGCCCAGATAACATGTGTTGAAGGTAAGTCGTTTGTACTTCACTATCCATACCGATCACCAAAGCTTGATTCTCACGTGACTTCTAATAAAACTCCTCAAAGGAAAGCCCTTCCAGGTGGGCAACACACCAATCTTTAGATGTATTTTAGTACATCAGTGCTGGAATTGATTAATCTGCCTTGGTTTTTGAAAGAAGATGGAGGACACAGGACAGGAGAAATGTGTGTGCAATCCTGTGACTCTGAGCAGAGCACTTCTGGTGCAGCAGCTCAGGGGTTGTGAAATGCTGCTCAGATTATGCAACTGTCAGTGACACAATGCCAGTGCTTCAGGGGGATTCTTCTGGGGCAAAACAAATTGGATGTCTGAAAGGTCAAGGTGGGATTTTCCGGGGAATGGTCTTTCATATTCTTAAGCTTTACCCAACACTACCTTTTCTTTCTGAGCCTAGGTGCTTTCACCTGAACTTAGCAAGGTGGGAAACTGAGGGAGCATCATTTTTTATGGCTTTGGAAGAGAAGGTCCTTGCCCTCTCTTTGCTCCTTGTAGTCAGCCCACTTTTATTCTCCAAAGCAGCAGTAATGATGGATCTGGGATGGCTGTTAAAACTGATGGTTGGGTTTTTAGTTTTGTAACCTGGTTCCTTGCTCCTTGGTCACTGAGTACTTTGTGCATTAGTCAGGAGCATTGTTACAGAACTATCAAGAACACAAATAAAGCTGCCTGGATGGGAGCGGGAGAAACTGCTCTTCCTGGCAGCTGTGTGTCTTTCTGTCTCAAGAAATTGAGTTGGTTTGGAGAAGTGTCTTTCAACATTTTGTAAGAGCAAACAGGATGGATTTTTCCAGCCAGAAGTTGATTAATGAGCTTGTGTTGCAGTGGGGCTTAATGATATAAATTGATGGCAAGATCCCTTTGCAATGGCCAAGGCTCAGACACTCAGTGCTCGTGCTGACCCTGCTCCAAAGTCCTGTGATACAAAGGCAATGGCACAAGAAACAGAACTGTTGCTCTTGGTTGCACTCTGCTCTTTCTTACCAGATTGGAAACTGGAATCAGCTCCCTGACCACCCTGGCTGGCATATCTGGATAGGAAAGTCATCTGTGTAATGAGCTCAGCTGCAAGGCCAGCCTTGGGCCTTTCCTCAGCTCTGCATCTGCTGCCAGGACTTCCCAGTCATGTGTCTCTATAGCTCCATTCCAGCTGCAGTAAATCCATCCAAGAGGCAGGGAGGGGAGGAGAGGAGAGAAAGGAGGCACCTGGTAGGAAGGAGGGCACACCTCTGGATAGGGAAATCTTCCAAAGGGGGAGTTTGAGCTTCTTTCTCCCTCTCCTCTGCCCATGGAGCTCACCATCTGGTTGAGCTGGGAGGAAGACCCACCTTGTAATAAATTCAATGTGGCAAAGAGGCAAATGGTTTCAGCCTCCTGTTTCTCTAATGCAGAGCAAACACAGAAAAGATGGGCAGGGAGTCGTGAAGGGAAAATTCCTGGTTTTGTTTGCTTGTATGCAAGTTTCTTATTCTGCTTTTAAATTGTACCTGATGTATTTTTATTGGACCAAGATGTAAAACCTGAATTAGATTGCAGTCGTGATTTCTGACCCACTAAGTGTTACTGAGAATTATCTCCTGAGGCAGAGTAACTACTTAATACTGCATATCCCTTGTGTTCAGTTATGAAAGCTGCCTACAGGGTCTAAATTGAGTGATTATCTATTGGTAATTGCACTCTCTAGACAGTCCTGGAGAATAGACATATGGTTAGAAGAATGGCTCCATTTTTTTCTCCTTTCTTTTCTTTGGCTGCTTACTGCTAATGACAGCACTTCAGCTGTTTCCAGACTCTGAAAAATGTTGTAAAATCTGAAGGAATCAGAAAAAAAAAAATCACAAATGGCAGCAGCTTCCCTTGGCAGAAATGTTGTTACCCCTGTCATTTCAAGGTGTTTTTATGCCACACAACCAAGCTCAGCAGAGGAGAAGTCATTAAAATTAGCCTGGACAAAACTGGAAAATAGATGTTAGAGGGAATCTTGCACTGCCCCCAGGAAGGCTTAATGACCTAATCAGTCTTTTAATGCAGTGGCCATAGCTACAGAGAGAACATTTTTCCTGCCCTTGGTGACAGTCAGCATGGCTTCACAAAGGGCAAACCGTGCCCCACAAATTTGGTGGCCTTCTAGGATGGGGTTATGCCTTTGGTGGACGAGGGAAGAGCAGGTTTAGATTAGATATTAGGAAGAAATTATTTTCTGTGGGCGTGGTGAGACACTGGCACAGGCTGCCCAGAGGAGCTGTGGCTGTCCCATCCCTGTTCAAGGCCAGGTTGGATGAGGCTTGGAGCCATTTGCTCTAGTGAAAGGTTTTCCTGCCCATGGCAGGGGGTCAGAATTACGTGATCTTCAAGGTTCCTTCCAACCCAAACCATTTTATGGTGCTGTGATCTTGCAGCAAGGAGATCAGTCTCTGCAGGGGTAGGAGTAGGGACATGCTAAAAATGCTGTAACAACCTACCCGTGGAAAGTGCTTGACTGTTGCAGCTACTTGTGGGCACATGGTGTGGGAAGGGATTTCCCAAACTGAAGCGTTTCTCTGTTTTCATAGCCATCTAACCCAGTTAATCCAGTGAGAAAGCCACCAAGGTCTAAAATCAAGCTCAGTTGTTTTTCTTCCCTACTAGACGGGTGCTCTGTTATGTGGACACACCTCCTTTACAGTATAAGTCTGTACACAAAGCAATGTATATGACTTTGCACCTTTAGTTTAAATAACTCTTTCCATTTGTTGAGTCTCGCCTCTTTTCACCTTGTAAACAGAATTTAGAAACAGCCTTCACACCCTGAGAAGACCCTTTGTGTTTATAATAACTCCGATTTCAACATGACAGGAACATGAATGGTATTGGCACGCCTGATCCCAGCCATGTGGATCACAGAGTGTGAACTAGGACAGCAAGGCTCATGTGGTAGCTGCTGACCACAGTGAAGAGTGGTGGCAAAAGGGTAAAGCTTCAAGTCTGTGGTCCTTACACATGGAAAACTCTGGACAGCTCCTGTGGACTTACCCAAGACTTTGGCTACAAGAGAATTTGCAGATTCCCTGGTAGTTATGAATGCTCAGGTACTTTTCGTTGGCTATGGTGGTTCTACTTTGAGACATAAATACTTTCATGGCCCAAATTAATACACAGAAAATCTGGAACTAATATACATATGAGTCCGTGAAGTCAGTGTCTAAATCTTTATACGCATGGAGCATATTGTAGCTGTGATAACCTCACAGCTACTGCTCCACTAAGTATTTTGAGACGTCCCCAGTTCTATTCCCTGTGGGCAAGATTATGGCAGTCCCTTGAAGTTAAAGTCATCTACTGAAGTTGTCACTGAAGTGATGCAGTAAGGGATGAAGAGGTTAATCAGTGTGGATAAGGATGTTACAGTAGGTACTGCAGCAAGGGGAAGTTTTTCTCCCAAATATAGTTTGGCTGGAGATGTACACAACTAGGTAAATGCACAAAGCATCAGAACCTGAATCAAGGTCTGTGAACTGTTGACTGTCCCTGGAATCTTGGAAAGCTGCGCATACCTTCATGCTCAAAAGGGATCTTAACAGAGCGTGAAGAACCCCTTGAAGGAACCTTTTAAACTCTCATGGCAGTGGCTTTTCCCTGCCTCTTGATATTGCAGATCATCTGCTTCTCTCTCCATGAAACATGAACTGTTTTGGGGCTTATTTCTCCAAGGTGGCCTTTGAGACAGGGAGCTGCTTTCACAGGAGGACCACTAAAGAGGTGGTTGTCTAGTGCTGTGCTGCTGATTTTAAGCACAACAATGTTTGGCATGTAGATACAAATTAAAGGATGAGAAACAGGTGTTTGGATCAGGAAAAGGCTTTTAATTATGAAGAATATTCTTGCTGGGTGGTAGTTCTGCAGTTAAATGGGTCTCTCATCATGCTCCTGGCTCTGTAAATAAACAACACCCAAACATTTAATATTAATTAGAAATGTTACATAGGCATATGCTAATATAGGAGCACAATGGCATGTTCACAGATTGCACAGCTGGAAAGAATTGTGAAATTCTGCGAAATACCATCCCAGCCAGAGTTGCTTCTCTGGGAAACAAACAAGCAAACAAACCCAACAAAACAAACAAACAAACCAACAAACCCCCCAAGGTGACAAATTTCCATGGATAGCAATTGTTCTGCAAAAGTTGGTCAGACTTTCCAATAGTTCCTTGGCCTGATGGCAGAGTGTGTCTTAAAGCAGATGATCCAAGATGTTGCTGCTTCTCTCTGTCCCTTCCCCCCTGCCATCCCTTTGGCAGAGGAACAGAGAACTGTGGAGTGACACCTTCTGAAACCACCACAGGTGGTTGCTGCCTGGTGCCTCTGAGCCCTTTGTTCACAGCCATCCCCTGCCCTGCAACAAGCCTCAGCAGCCACTTCTTCCTCCAGCCCATCTGGTGTCTGAGACACATTAGTTCTCCCTCCCCCTGGTTCTGCATGGCCTCAGCAGTGCTGGTGCCTTTGATGATCCTTTTCCATTTGTTCCTCTTCCAAAGAATGAAGTGGTTTTAGGTCCTGGATTGTTCTGACAGCTGCCTTGACTCTAGAATCAGTGTTTTGCTCACTGCCTGGCCAACCTTTAATCTGTTATTGTGTGGCTTACAGAGCTCTGTGTGGGAACTGAAGGAAGAAAGACCAAGGGGAAGCAACTGAAGATAAAACAGGGATGTGGCTTGAGTAGGAAGGGGAACTTGTAGGAAATCACAACACTCTGATGATAAATCAGCATCCAATAATCCACAGGTGATTTACTGCTATTGGGGCCACAGAACTACCGTGATACAAACCTGACCTGGCCTTTCCTTCTGGTCCATTCCTCAGACTCTTGTCCATGTGTCTTCAAAGGGTTTATCTGCAGATCTTGTAAGTCCTCACTCTCTGTGCAGAGACTTGGTGGCCTTGAGATGTCTGGGATGCCAAGGGTGTCCCCCTGGTGCTTCCAACCTTTTTCCTTCTAACTGTTTGGATAGCTCTCGTGTCTCAGTCCTGAGCCATGGTGTACTATGATGGGAGGGAAATAATCATCTGGGTTTTGAGATCCAGGAGGATCCAAAAACTCTGCTGGAAGGAAGGGAGAAATACGTGGACATATCTCTGGAATTAATCCTCCAACTGAAATTTAGTCATTAGTCAGAAAAAAAAAATATCCTGGGAGCTGAAGTGCAAATGACTAATGATTTACCTTTTAATCACTGTAATGTGTACTTTGCTCCAAAGAGCTTTGCTGAAGTGGCTGGAGCCTGCACAGATGGATGAAGAGCTGAATCAGTGAGCAGTGGGTCACAGCCCACCTGTAAAGAAAAGCAGCAGCACCTGAATTATAGGGAGTTGTAGAAGGACTTGAGTAATCACACTCTGGGACTGAGTTAAAGGGTTTCATGGGGAATGGGAAGGGTTGTCTACTTTCCAGGATTCTCACTGGGATAAATGGTTGCAATAGTTTGAGTTTTTCCTTAAAAAGGAGATTATTAGAAGGGAAACCATTGCTACAGCAGGCTGACTCACTGGCCCTTTTGCAGGGCAGTCTGCTGAGAGCTGGTATCTTGTTTTTCCCATCACAAATGGATTTTTTAGCATGGTAACCTCTGGCTCATTTGGCTGAGGGTGGCAGAACTGGCACAGTTAAATCTGAATTTCTTCTCAGGCAGTGCAACCACAAGACACAATCAATACAACATCATCAGTGAGCCTGAGAAGCCCAGTTTATGTTGTGGCTTGTCCCTGGATTAGGTGAGCTGATGATTTTCTTTATAGTGTTATCTCAGTGTGTATTTGACTGTTGTGATCTAGCAGGGTGGACCTGATTCAGCTTCTCTGTCTCTGCCTCTAAAACAAGCACTTTTATGTTGTCTGAAACTCCTTCTAATTCCCCCCCACAGCACATCATTCTCCTCCCTAGCAGCCTTGTACAGTTAAAAGTTAAGGACCGAGAGGAAGGAAAAACCTATCTAGCAAAGACAAATAAATGAACAACACACATGAAAACAGCTTGCCTTGAAACTTAAATTGGTTGCTAACTTTCTTCTGGTTTTGGCAGGGAAACAGATTATTTCCAGTGCCCCAGCCTTAGGAGCTTGGCTGCTTTTCAGTACCTGACTAGGGCTTTAGTGTTGGGAATTTTATTGTCTTCAGCACCTGCAAAAGCAAAGGTAATAAGTTACTGAAGCTTCAAGGTAGAGTTTGATGCTGTTGGGTTTGTTAATTGAATATTTATCCTGACTTTCTAAGGAGGCAAAGCTTCCTGGCTGTGTGCATGTGTCTTGCCATTGAATTTTAAACCAAAAGTTGACTAGGAATGATACCCAAAAGGCATAAGAAGTGTCCAGTTAGAGATGAGAACTTATTCCTACTCTGTAAAAGGGAAGAAAAAAATGTGATGTTAGGGCTTCTTTGAATATCCCTGGGCAAATCCACATAGAATCATATGGTCTGAGGGATCCAACACACCAGAGAGCCTCCACCCTGACCTTGCACCATGTTCTGATGCATTTTAAGCCTTTTTGAGCCATTATAGTTGTGGGCTGAATATTTTTGATCCTTGTCATGGCAAACATCTCATGCCTCCTGTATGAGTGTTGGATCGTCTTCTTCCTGTTCTCTCAATTAAAAGAAATATTTTTGCCTGCCTTGTTGCATTCATTAGGCAATAGTATCTTGTAAGAGGAGGAGACAGTAATGTAAAAAAGTTGCACTATAACCAATGAGACACCAACTTGCAATCTTTCCTACCTCTCGCAACAAAAAAATCCTCATAAAATGGTCAAGATCATGCTAAGAAAAAATCAATTCACACAAATAATACACACCAGACTCTCAGCTCACCAGGGACTTTACACTTTGTTTCTATTCACATTATTGTAACTTAGGTGTTGGGCTGTTATGCAGAAATCAGGATGAAACAGTTGGGTGGAATGAAAGTTGATTACAACCCACTCAGGACATTTAGAAGAAAATACCTCACAAGTTCTTCTGAGAAAGGTCACACGAAGTGAGTGGTTCAGCTGCTTTTATTTTTGTGAACTGGGTCCTGAATCAACAAAGACTAATGCATGTACCTGGCTTTGCAAATGGAATAAATATCTGCTGCCTGTGCATTTAAAGCACATTAGCCTCCAAGGGAACTCTGCCCAGAGCACTAAGTAGATCCTGTGTGACTGGAGCTTTGCAGAAATAGGTGGCTGCAAAAGCCAAGAGGCATCAAAATGGGGGAGATGATGTCTCTGAATGAGTTGAGCTGAAAGTCCCTGTCTTCAACTCCTTCTGCTGGGCTGGCTCTGCTGTGCTTCTAGAGAAACTTTTGAGGATCATTAGAGGAGTATATATGTCACCTTCTGGCATAGCTGTGTAGTCCAGCAAAAATTATATTTCTCCTTCCAGTAAGGAGATGCCAGTAAAATGCTCCGTTGGGAATAGATTCTGGGTCTGTGGTGGGAGGTAAAGCAGTAAGAAAGAACCTCATTCTATGGGTCTGAAAACCAGAAACATCTGCTGAAGGATTGTTCAATGTATTGAACCAGGCAAGTTCCCTCAGTCCCTTTGTATGATTCATACTGGTGTGGTTGGGAGCAATGACTGCAGAGGGGCTTAGTAATCAAAAGATGTTGATATATTGATTTCATCCTCTGTATTTTCAGTTCAAGCCTTGCAGGTAGACCAGACTCAGTTTTGGAGTTTATTTTTACTCCTTCCCATCCCTGCCAAAGCTTGAGAATGATTCCTGAGAAACAGGAGGATTTGGTGCCATTTGGTTTAGTGACAGTATTAGGGAAGGTGGAAAAGCAATTCCAGCAGTTAATTTCTACAGAAATATCCATTTGCTTACAGCTGCTCTCACTGGATCATTTTAGGTGAGAGGAAGCTGATGTGGGGTGCTCTGCAGGCCCTAACACAGAGATGTGCGAGTGAGCTCTCCTTCATCCCTGAGAAAGAGCAGTGACCCCAACTTTCTCTTTTCTTTGCCCTCACCCTGATGTGAGGGTGCAGAAAGTAGAGCTTCCAGTCTGCCCAAACTGCCAGTCACCGAGAGGGAACAGCAAGGGACCTGGAATAAATGAGTCTGTGTGCCTCTTTGTGGACAAACTAAACCAGGTAAATCTACGAGGGTGTGAACCAGAACTGCCAGTTGCCAGTGGTCCTTAAACTACCATCACTTTCCTATTTGCTGGAATAAAGGTGGGTTTTTTTTAGGTAGTTGATGTGAAGAGCTTCACATTGATACTTCGCAGCAGAAGGGGTGAACTGACAGAACATCCACTTTTGAAACACATTGTGCAAGTATTGCTGTTTGTGGCTCCATTACCTGCCCAGTTAACTCTGCTGCAGAAAGTCTTTGGCCTTAATTTCTGCAGAGACCAAATTCTGATCTTGTGTTAGATGCAGGAAAAAACTCTCAAAGTTCAGATAAAATCCAAATATGCCTTCTTAAATAAATCCAGTTATCACGAGCAGACAAGCCAGAACTTCCTTTAAATTGCAGCAATTAGAAACTCACATCCTTCGAGTTTAACGTCAGGATTAACAGCAAAACCTTCTCCCCCACAGAGCTCAGAAGCGCAGGAATGCCGGCACTGCATTGTAATTAGCACGTTTGAGCAGCAGAGGGTAGTGTATTACACAAGAAAAACTTCCATCGGGGTACCAGCAGCTATTTTTGAGTGCTTTTCAGAAAACCAGATAGGAAGCATTTAAACTTGGGAGCAGGGCGGCCCCTCCCTGCTGCAATCCTGCGTGGAAGGGCTCACTGCGCGGGAGCGTTGGATGCCGCATTGTTTAGAGATGATTTAATAGCAGTATTTGTCTGTAGAAGAATGTTTGTCTGACATTAAATGCTTAAAACTTCTGCAATGCACCAAGGTGTGATGCTGGATTTGAAGTCTGATTTCCAGGGGTACAGGCAAAGCATGTGGTAAAAAGTTTTCCGGGGTCCTGCCTCTTGTGCATCTCAGCAGTGTTCCCATCATGCTGGGAAGAGGTAAGAATATGCCCTGTCCTCATGTCACACATAGCTTGGAAGGGATAACACAGCCCACTCAGGAGGTCCCCAGCCTGTGTCACCAGGGACTGTGCTGTAGGGCTTGCACAAATTCACAGAACAATTAAGGTTTGAAAAGACCTCTAAGACCATCAAGTCTGACCACTAACCCAGTACCACCGTGTTCACCACTAAACCATGACCCCAAATGCCACCTCTACACATCTTTTGAATGCTTCCAGGGATGGTGGCTCCACCACTGCTCCGGGCAACCTGTCCCAGTGCCGGACAACCCTTTCAGTGAAGAAATTTTTGCTGATATCCAATTTAAATCTCACCTGGCACAACTTAGGGCCATTTCCTCTTGTCCTGTCACTTGTTACCTGGAAGGAGAGACTGACCCCCACCTGGCTACAACCTCCTTTAAGGTAGTTGTTAAGAGCATTATGGTTCCCACTAAGCCTCTTTTTCTCCTGGGTAAACACCCCCAGCTCCCTCAGCTGCTCCTCATCAGACTTGTGTTCCACATCCTTCCCCAGCTTCGTTTTCCCTCTCTGGACATGAAAAATACAGGTGCTGCTCAGTGTAAATGTAGCTTTAAAGAATTCAGTCCTGCAGGAGTTCGGAAAATGTCTGCCTGGATATAGCCTGGGTTAAATACTGTGAGGACTATCAATGTAGCATCCTTTTCCCTCCTTCCATCTTCCCTGAAATGATTTACTCTGGCACTGAAGAGCAAATCTCTGCCTTCCTAAGCTGCTCCTGCCTTTTCAAGAGTATTTGAAGAATTAAAGTGGTGTATAAGCCTGCTTTGTGCTGCTTTTTCACCTCTATACCTTTCATGGCTCAGGAAAAACTGTAACAGTCCCAGTGGAGAACATCTCACCTTTTCATCTCAATGGCTCTGGAAAGGAGAGCTCTAAACAGGTCAGCAGTGACTACAAAATTTCTCTGCCTTTCTTGTAACTTGAGAGAATGAAATTTGGTAACTAGTGCTATGGGAAGCTGTTAGAGAACAGCTGTGCTGTTTGAGATAATAAGTGTACATTTGCACATTAATATTTACAGATACGTGTGAGAATTTCACTTTTGTTTTTCTGCAAGAAAGTCCTCGAATAACAAATGCTAAACAATGTACTGTAACAATGTATGCAAGAGCACAGACGACTCCTTAAGGATACTGGAAAGACCCTTTATCACCTGTTTTCTCCCTTTGATTGATGCATGACGTTACCTATCCCACTGGGAGATGCCCCCAGGCAGGATGGTCTTTCTTGAATCTCCTTTTGGAGGAATGAGGTCAATGAATAGGGTATTCTTGACCTTTCTGTTTGCTTTGCTTTGAGCTTGAGCTGTCATCACCAACTCTGTCTCCTGCTGAAGGTGCCTGTAGGTAATCGCACCATCATTTGTTGGAACCATAAATTCCTGTAGAAAGCGAGGAAGCTCCATCTGGAAGGCACCTAAAATGTAGCCAGTGGGCAGAAACATCTCCTAAAATAACTGGGAGCGGTGAACAAGGACCAGGGGCTGTGCTCTCTGCCGATTCAAGTTGACATTGTTTGGGTGCCCGAAGTCATCATTGCCATTGAGAGCTACCTGTGCATGTCCAGCTGGGGAGCTCTGGGATAAATGTGCAAGGCAGAAGGAGACCAAGAATTTTAAGTCACTTAAAATGATTTTGGTTTTTTTTGGTCACTCTATGGCAAAAAATAATGCTATATTTTAATAATTCTCTAATTTTCTTAATCTTTGGTAACAAGAAAAAGCATAGTATTCTCAAGAAAATACTATTTCAAATTGGAAAATTTGTATGTTAATCAAAAAATTTCAGAAAAAAAAAAAGATCTTGGGAGTTACCTCTATCCCCCTTATACAGAGACAGCTTGAATATGGACAAACTGGCATTCTGCAACGCTGCTTAATTAGAAAATCCTTGCCAGTTTCTGCTGGCAGTGATGATGCAGTCAAAAGGAAGTCAAAAAAGGTAAGTGATACTAAGGAGGCCATGTAGGATAGGATGTACAAGGACTGGAGCAATCACCAGTGCCTGAATGGACTGTGCTCAGTTAGAACCATGGTTCTCTCTGCTGCTGACTTTCCCTCTGACACATAAATGCAAACTAACCTGATCTTTTTGACTTAATAAAGTGGATTCGTCTCTCCCATTTCCTAATGAGCTTCCTGAACACCCGCCAAGATGCTCATAACAAGAAATGTTATGAAGCCCATTTCCTAAATGGTTTGGGCTTTAATTTTGTCCTTATGGCCTTGGATAATTTAAAGACTTTTGATCTGCTTAATCACAGTTATTTGTTTTATGGTCTGAGGCCTTTGGGTCTTGTGACAGTCATCCATCCATTTCTTGTGCTAAAACACTACTTTCTGTCCTTAATCTTTGTCTTGGTGATAAAGGTGATTTATAACTTTACTTTTTCCTGTTCAGAGTAGGATATGACAGCTACAATCTCTCAGGTGTACTGCACCCTCCATCGAGCAAACCATTAATTCTAGCTCAGCAAAGGTGTCTACCTAACTGGTTTAGAGGTCCTGAGACACATTATCCCCTTAGATAAATGAAGTCAATTAAATCTCCCATTAAGATATTCGAGCTTCCACAGATGGTCTTTCTTTTTCTCGTATGATAATCATATTAAAATTGCATGCAGAGCCATTTGTACATTTTAACGTTAACGTTCGCTGCTCCAAATCAGCTGGGGGAAGAGGGAATTGTCACAGTTTTCATCAGCCTCTTTTGCTGTCATTGTAATCCTTCCAAAGGGAGCCACTGCAGCCCGAGTCATTAGCAGCTAAAATGAGTTTGCACGAGCAGGTGAAAAAAGTAAAACAGTGGATCCAGGACTTTCCTGTGAGTCCATTGTAAGATGGAAACATGTTTTCGAGAAATTATTTCTGAAGAACTGAACAGGGCCAGGGGAGGCTGTGCCCAGCTGGCTCTTCTCGGATTCAGTTGAGCCAATACTTTCAGCAGTTTAGGAAAGCAAATTTGAGCCTTAGAACTCTCTGCTGCCCTGGAATCTGGGACTGGCCAGTGCTGAGTGCCCTCAATTTTCAATTGTAATGATGAAAGCAATTGGAGAACACAGTAGCATGAGTTTGGAAGGGGTCTCGATGGTCAAGTTGTCTGTAATAAAAAAAGAGCACCTCATATCCTCCTTTCAGACAGTGTGAAGCTCTGTCTTAAAGGGTTGGGTTTTTTTCTCTGTTAGTCACCAGCTGGTACTTGATTTAATGGAACCTTTTTCTAATTGCCACCTTAAATATATTAATGGCCAACTTTACACCAATTTTTCTTTTTGTCAGTGTTTTCCTTCAGCTTCAGGGTGCTTTTCTCTGCCTCGGTGCAAAACAAGAGGAATTAGCCACCCTCAGGTCTCTTTGCCAGGCAAACCTCATTTCAGAAGAAGGGTTCTTCATTCACATCTTGATCTCTGAACAGTTTTCTACCACTTTTCTCATTTCAGCCTCATCCTCTGGCAGATATAGAATAATTAATTCCTTTGTACAATGGCTTTACTGTATTTTTACTTCTGCCTGGAAATACAAAGATGCCTGCCTTGAGTTAGGAGAGAGGAACGCTGCTCTTACACTCAATGGAGTATGAACAAATGAAGTTAATTGTGCCTCTTTTATTGGCCATGAGGAATTTAGGTTTCAAAGCCTTGCACGTGCAAGCTCCTGAACTTGCATGAGCTCCTGAATTTGGCAGTTAGGGAAGAGGTAGTTGAACAAATTCAACTCTGTATCACATCCACGGCTTTCAGTGATTTCATTAGAGTGACATGTGAGACCAGAAGAACCTCCAAGACAGTTCTGTGGTGTATAAGGGTTCCATGGAGATAATTGTGGTAACAGTGAGACATATAAGAAAATATTCCCTCTGTGGTACATTGTACACATCATTACCAATGGTATTCTAGGAGATGAATGCCCTGGATTTACAGCTCAAGTACAAAATCTTCATCAAAATTTAATAAAGAATTAATTTTAGTTCTCAGTTATTTTACTTTACAACATTTGCAGACAATGAGCTTTACTGCTTTAATTAAATATTTCTTATTATAGACCTGTCAAGTCCGCCAGAAAACCAAAACTGATTATTTTTTCTGTGCGTGTCAAGGGGATTTCATTAATTTTTTTGTGATCACCTTCTTATAGTTTGTGTCACAATTCTCAAAGCAACTAAACCAGAGGAGATTCCTTTTACCTTGGCTCACTTGCAGCAAAAAGGACCACGCAATAAGAATACATTAATATCAACCTCAATGGCTCTTTTTGATTGTGGAGAGAGAGGTACTCTCTGCTCAGTAACTGTAGTTTGTGAACTATCAGTTTAAGTATGGGAGTAGAAACAAAGAAACTCGGATCTTGTAGTACTCCTTTATAGCCTTGGGCAAACAATTTCGCAGCTCTGAGTCACTTTCCTTGTTTGGAAAGGAGAGCATCATGGAAATGCAGTAACGTGCAAGCAAATGTTTGACTTCAAAAATTTCTATGTATAAAACTGTGGAATATGTGGAGAATAATTTAGCCACCTCTGAAGCAGTTTTTGCTAGATAATGTGCAGTAGAAATTCAGTGCAATCAAATACCAAATAACAAGATGTGACTGTGTGGCAGTTTGGGACAGAGAATAAAGAGGGGTTCAGAAGACTGAGCGTGGTACCTGCTTTCTGTGTGCAGTGAACTTGGAAAATAATGCACTTGGAAGTGGTATTTGTAAGCACCTGTCAGGCTGACAGGTAACAGGAAAGGTCCAAGCCCAGTCTGAGCCCATATGTATTTCCCTGATTTTGGTGTCCACCTGTAGTTCTTGGTTGGCTCCTTCTTTGTAGGGAGATTTGCTGGGCAAGATCATACCTCCCATCTAGACTTTTCATTTAATTTTTTTTTTAGCATAGAAAACAGGTCATTTTTTCCTTTAACATGACAGCAGGTAACAATACTCTGTGAGAGCCTGATAAGAGTATTTGGTCCAGAAGAAGTGTATTGTTTAGTCATCATTTTCTCTTAGGCCTCAGGGGTTTAAACTTACATCACTCTGCTTCCCAAGCCCCTGGAACTGTGTGCTTTTGAAGAGCACTTCTGTGTCATCATGTGGGCAAGAGTCCAACACATGGGCCATGGTGGGAGGGCAAATGGCTTTCTACCCTAGTACCTAAGTCCTGGGCTAAATAAGTGGTGAGAGAGCTATGTCTTGCTGTCCCTTCTCCAGCTTTGCTTCCTACCTAGTCTCCCACAGAAAGTGCCAACAGCCCAGGATGTTGAGCCCAATGTAGACTTTCTGGCAGAGGGAGTTTGAACCCACAGTCATGGTGTAGCTGTGTCACCTGAGCCCTGGTGCATGTGAGGGGATGGTTTGGTTGGTTTCCAGGTCGGCTGAGTCTTTCCTCTCCTTCATATCCTGGAGCCTGGACCTGGTGCATGGCCAGTATGTGCAGTAGAAGTCACTGTGAGACCCTCTGCCAGCTGCAGGTGCCCTTCAGGTGGAGTTTGTTAAGAAAAACAGTCTCTGACCGGACTGACAGCATAAGCTCTGGAAGATGTCTCAAGTTAATCCACAAACTGCAAGTTTAAAACTGCCCATCACAGCTTCCCTGCAGAGGAGTGACTCTAATACAGCCCACAGTTCTTTGATCCACACAAGCCAAAAATTTTAGAAACGGCTTTTGGTTTGAGAGTTGTAGCTAAAAGATCGATACAAGTTAGGGCTAAACATTGCAGTACAATTGACTGGGCCCCTGGGTGCTTCACAAAACGCTGCTGCTGTGATGACAAATAATAATAATGACAGCCATCATCATTATGGCTTTTGGTGGGAAGATTTAATGGAGAGAGTTGAAGAACTTAAATGTCGATAAACTTAATGCAGTTTCATAAATGCTGAAGTTCTGTCTTCCAAAGGAAAAGCGCCCAGAGTTAATTTGACTATCAGCATTAAAATGGGCTTCTAAGGTGGGGATAGCCTTCCTCAGCTGTCAGAGTGGATCTCATGTGGTTTGCATGCCCAGCTTCTCAGCTACTGACTTTACAGGGAGTCTGCCAGGGCAGTGTTGTGTTTTCCTGATTTCCCTCTCTCCACGCTGTGCCTCGCTGCTGTGTGGATCCTGTTACACGCTGTGTATGCCAGGCTAATGCTGTAAATTACACCACTGTGTAATTGTTCATAAAAGGCCCATCAAGCCACATGTCCCTGCAAATGACACCAGAATGCCTGCTCAAGTGGCACATAAGTCAATGGGGACTGTCAGGTCCCAGCTAAAATCTCAGTGGATAGAAAAATTAATTATTGGTACTTACAGTGTTACCTTCAGACCTTATTGTTTCTGTGTCTTATTTCCTCAGGAAGTAGAGGACAATTATCAGTGCTTTCATGTGGCTATAAAATGAGAGTTATTACCCACTGCTTGGTTAATTTTTTTTGATTGAAAATTAGAAAGAAAAATAACTGGGAAAAACCCCACAAAATCCCTCCCCCCCCCCAAAAAAAAAAAAGAAAAAAAAGGCAACTTGGAAAAATTGCTCATTTTTGTAGGATGGATTCACTGTCCTACTACTGACATTTTTCCCAAGGTAAAGTCACCTCATAGAATCATAAGGCATCTCAAAATGGCCCATGGAGTTGATCCTTTGTAAGGTAAATTATGGCTGGCAAAAAGCTGGAAGTGCTGCTTGTTTTGCCTTACTTGAGGTTGTGTTGACCACTAGAAAGCAGGGAATGTATCAGGGCCAAAAGAGGGGGAGAATATTGCATCTGCAGTGAAGAAAATGCAGTGTTCAGATTCTCATGTGACCAGAATTAGCTTTGTCCAAGTGATCAATGATTTGCTTACTTCCATATACAAAGGATGTGAACACTTGTCCCAGAAAGTCCAAAAGAGAGAAATGGAATCTGATGTCTTGTAAATGGAAAAAAACCCCTGGAGCCTACGGGATGTCAGCTTTCCAGGTAGATACATTTTGCCCGGAAAGTACCTTTTATGGAGTTTAGTTTGGATTAATACCTCTGTAAATCACTATGGCTTAGTCCAGCGTTTGATTCCTCAGCTGGAGATGAGGGACCAGAGTTGTCATTGAGATGCTGCTCACAGGTGGCATCTTAGTGGGGACAGAGCAGTGACACAGCTGTTTAACTCCTTACCCCTGGAGTGTAACACTCCTCCTTACATATTTCAGTCCAAAATGAACCAGGAGAAGTCTCTCACAGAAAATGATTTAGCAATATTATTTTGGTGGGGAGTAAGAGTGTGTGCCCAGTGTACAGAGTGGGACATCCTGGTGATCTCCAAATTCACAGTCCCCTCCCTGACTTCCTTCAAAAGATCTTCCTCTTGTGACTAAACCCTCACAAACACCATCTCTCACAAACTCAAAAACCAGACTTCCACTGGGTTGTGGCAGTAGATTTCAAACATATCCATTGTCGGGGGTTTTCTCAAGGATTTTGTCCTTTTGGGAAGAGGAGAGTCTGAGCATGAATAAAAAGGGTGAAAAATAAAACTAGTTAGAATATGTCAATTTTGTAGAGATTTCCACCTGATGAAGTTATGTGAACTAGTGCTCTCTGTTGCCCATTATGGGGTGTGAAGGGGTTGTGGTGTTAGGTGGGACCATCTCCATATTCCTTCAACACTACTGGGAATGGAGATCGTAGGTCTCCCACTGATGTTCCCTTAGACACCCCAGGTCCCTCCTGACTATGGAAGAAAGGTGTGGTTATAATGGATCTCCCACTTTCCTCCTTTTCACCCTCGTTCCTTCCCAAGTAACCAATATACACCCACCTCATTTTTTTTACATTGGTCACAATGTTCCTCTGTCCATACCCAAATTTGCTGATTCTGATACGGCTATTTGCTATTTCTGACATTTGCAATCTCATCTTTACACAATATTGCTGATTTAGTTCCCCAGGTGCTGCTGCTGGCCTTGCTACACTTGTGTCCCCAAAAGGTCCCTGGTGTTCCTGCCCAGTACCCATCTAATCTGTCCATGCTTCACAACACTATCTGTGACTTTATTGATTTCTTGCATTGTTATTTCATACATTCTGCACTTTCTGCTGTTGTACCTAGTAGTTTTCCACATTCATTCAGTTATCTAGACCTCAAACAGAGCTTTGTCATGCAGCCCCAGCACTCCCACTGGGCAGAGGCATAGTAGGCATGGAGAAAGTATTGCCCCATTTATTTCAATACTGATTAATCTACTCTCTTTAGGCTTTCTTTATTACAGAAGTTAACTCTTCTACCTTATGTTTTATTAAAACATAGCCTTTGGGGGCTGAAAAGCCTTTTTGAAGGAGAACACATGCAGAAGGTCTAGGTGCATCCATATTAGTCATTGTCAGTTCAGGATCAAATTTCTCTAACAAGTCCTTTGCCTTACTCCTGGAGACTGTTTATGGCTTATGCCTCAGATCTCTCCCTGGAAAATGCTTGTGACAGGAGCAGCTTGTCTTAAATCCTTCTAAGGGCAGCTGTTCTTTTGGAAAGCATGTCTGGGTTTGGAATCATGCAGCAGTGTTTGGTCAGATCGCTTGCCTTCCATCGCTGTCCAGGATAATGTTGTGCAGCCCAGGCTTATTCATTCTCAAAGAGGCTGAGCAGTGCTTTAGAAGGATGCTTAACCTGATCTACCAGTGCCTTTTTCTGCAGCAGCACATCTACTGGTTTAGATGTTAATAGGAGGAGGAAGAACACCCAGCAATTCTTCACTGATTGCTTACTTTGGCAGAAGTACCAACATTTAAAATTAAGAACTGTTGAGTCACTACTTGCATATCTTATTCAGTTCTTCTTCAGGGCTGAGAATTTTTCTGGAGGCAGGAGTGAAGGGATATCTTGCAAAAATTCAAATATCTTTTTTTCCCCCCATTACTTTATACAAATGGTTTTTTGATTTTCCTAATGGCTGCTTGCCTAAGTCAGGAACACCTGCATGTGGCAAATATTCAGGGATGAAGCTTTATAGCCTAAAAGCTCCCAAATCCCAAACCAAAGCAACCAAAAAATCCCAAAGGAATTTTTCCTGTTGAGTTAAATTACACCAGACCAGGAGGGAAAATTACAAGAATACAGGTTTTCCTGTGTCAAAAATAAATAAGAAAAGGAAGGGGAATTCCCGAAATCACAGTGATTAGGCACTGATTCTGTGAACTGAAGTTACCCCATACATTGAGCTTCAGTGAAAGGATAGCACAGGAATGGATGGATGTATAGGTAGGAGTAATTACAGGTAGCCTATGGAAAGAAATAATGCTTGGTTATCCATACATGTGCCTGGAAAGCATCCATCATCATTACTTATGTTGTGCAGGCTCATTAACATTCAGCTCACAGAAGCTAATGGGTAAAAAATCGATGTTGTTGCTAGTTGAGGAGAATGGGGAAGAAAGATGCTTTTTTCCCCCCTTCAAGCTGTTTGGAAGAGAACTGTTTCCACCTTGAAACATTGTCCAGAGGGTGAAAAAATAAACAGGAGGGGAAAAGGCAAAGAGGGGAAAATAAGTAAATTCCTGTTGTAAGCTGCGAGCACCATTCTCAGAAATGCTCTTCTGGTTTGTTTTAGCAGAGAGAAATGGCTCATAATGAAAGAAGGTGGAAGAAGCTTTCCCTAACTTTTCAGTTTGACAAGAAATTCGTATTGTGGACTGGCTGGGCCAGTGCTGCTCACCTAAAACATGTCCCAGATAGTAGTAGAGGTTCGACTGTTACAGCAAGGTGATGTGTTTCCTAGATGAAGTGATTTTTCCTTTCCTTTTCCAAGCTACTTTGGCAACTGTTACCCAGTTTGTTTCACATATTCCTTGGAACAGGTCAGCACTAAAGGTTTCCTCATGATTTAGGACCAACAGCTCTTGGAGATGAAGGATATGTACAACAAAGAAAGGGAAAAAAGTGACTTCCAATTCCCATTGGGTTTTAAATCCAATATCCTAAAACATTCAGGATCTATTTAAACTGGGATTTTGCGTGGGAAAGCAGCACCACTTACTGGGGATTGGCTTGCTTCAGGTACAGATTACAAGGATGCCATGAAGGCATGAAGTAGCAATGAAGTGCAGTCCTGGTGAAGAAATGGTGCCTTAGCCTGCAATATAATCAGATATTTAACATCTTGGTGGAAATATGTTGTTGACAGCAAGCTTCATCCTTCTTAGTGATGGATGAAGTGATCCTTTTAAGCACCTCTGTAGAACCACCTATTGCATCTACTGTATTATGGTGTGGATATTCCTCCAAATTACAAGCCCAGGTAACATGACTAACTTTCCAATGCTTAAAAATTGATGGGTTTATTCTGGGCCTGTGTCACTTGCATCCCTTAAAAAGCCTGAAAAAGGCAAAAAATGCAAAAAATGCAGGTTCTGTTTCCTTATTCAGGCTGTAAGGATTCTTGTAACTCATTAGCAGGACACAGAGCCTTAGAGAAACAAGTCATGTTATGGCTCACTTGGAGCCTTCAAGCTTTTGTGTGACTTATTTTCTCCAAGTCTCAGACTTCTCTAAGAGTAACTTTTCTGACACATTTTTCACGAAGTAGAGCCAAGAAGGAGGAAATGGTTTTGTAGCCACCATCGTGAAGGTCAGAAAAAGAAACAAAAGCAAGGTGTGCAGGATTTATACTCACTTGCTCCTCTGAGTGTCTTCCAAGTAATCTTTGAGGAATTCTGTTTCGGGTATTGTAAATATGCTGTGATGAATAATGCTGCAATTGAAACATTACCAGTGCAACTGAAGGTGGGTTCAGAGATCTCATACAAGCTGCTGAATGGGAGAAATGGAGCTAGTTAAAATTCTGGTGTGTTTTCTGCATGAGTCAACTCAAGATGGAGATGGTAGGTGTTTGAATACCTGCACACCTTTTATTTTATAGATAATGTAATTATATTCTCGGTTCATCTCACCTATAAAAAGAACTCAAATTTGCAGTAAAAAGGTCTTTCCCCCTTTTCTGCTGCTCGTTGCTTGGCAAAGTATTTCACATAAGAGGTTTGTTATCTTTAATAGCACTAAAATTACTTTAAGCAATTACCTGCATCATTTTAAACTCTATGGAGGTTATTAAAATATTCTCATGGCAACTGTAAAGAAATATGAAAATAAGTAAAAACTAGATTGCACTTTGTCTCAAGGAGTCATTTGCCTTAAAGCATGTTTGGTCTTTAATTTCTAAGTAGGCAGCTTTGTTTCCTGAATTGAACATTTTCCTCTATGTTTGACCTTCCACATTCCAATGTTAAAGATGGGTCTTTTCTTACAATAACAATTTCAGTTTCAGAACAAAGAGAAAAAATCCCATGTATTGCAAAAAACCTACTTGGCCACCTAACAATGACATCCCTGGGCAGAGATGAACCTGAGCTTCAAAAGCTACTATTCAATCTCCTCTTAATTTAGTATAAAATATCAGAAATTAACTACTTAAGACTTGATGTCATATCCTACATATGATTTTGATTACTTTTATTTATCTTTAGGCAGAAATTTTTTATAGCACCCTATAGTGACATAGGTCAGTTGAGGAAGAACTTTCCACTACTGAAGTTTATTAACTGTTTTTCTAGGCTTCCACCAGGAAAGAGGGAATTATGCAGGAATTTGTGGAGTTATGAGAAAATCTTGTTGCTTAAAGTCCTAGAAAATAATGCAGTCTAGCAAGTCAGTCTCATTGCTACCTGTGATGCATGCTCTGTATTGATGCTCTTATGATTTCCATCTCCCACATCAACATAGCAGAGCGATGTGGAGCTGAAGGAGTGGCTTTTTATATAATAATGATGTTGAAAGAAATTAGCATAGTTCTAATTAAGGGATGAAAGGAGCAATTAATTTACAGCGTTTTGACTTCTGTGCCAGAGACATTACCCCAGCAGACCTCCTGGAGCAGGGCAGGAACATTTCAAAGCACAATGCTGCAGCACGGCAATGGCATCAGTGAACATGAAAGCAAAATTAATTGAAAGAATAGAAAAGCTAGAGTAATTATGTTACCATTTAATTTATTTCTACATGTTCTGTTGAGATAGCAGATTTGTAACATCCACCGCAATTAATAATCCCATCTTGCTGCACAGTTGTTGTTAAACCAAGTGGTTTCTCATCTTATTTTTTCCCCCCATTGAAAAGCCCAGTACTAGAAAACTTGGAGGCTACACTTCTCCCAACTTCCTGCAGATTCCAAGTTCTTGGTCATGATGTGGTGTTTTGCCTCTGTTAAGCTGTGACTTGAAATCAATTACAATCACAGTGGAAGAGTTAAAGTTGCTGACTCACGCAGTCTTTTCCTGTCAGTTCTGCACTTAGTGCTTCCTTCTTTCCCATCTCCACAGATAAAAGCTGGAATCAGAGATCAAAACTTCCTCAGGTTGTTAAGCTTCTGGCATCTGCAAAGCCAAGAGTTCAGAGACCATGTCAAAATCATCACCAGCAATTGAACGAGAAGTATTGCTTTTTGTTCGCTGTCATACAGGCAGGTCCTCTTTCTATCATTTTCCTGTGGTTTCGTGGAGTCTGAATCCAGAAGGGGTGATTAGATTGTCTAATTTGACTTGCTGTGAATTGCAAGTCATTGCATCCTGCTTAGATTCTCCCAAGTGACTTTGAACTCAAGCATTCATCTCTGCAGGCAACCAAACTGTTGGGAAATAGGAGAAATGGACATAAACTTTCTATCTGAGGCTCCTGCAGTGGCAAGGAACTAACTCATAATGCTGTGTGTGACCAGGTAATTCGCTGTGCCAGTGCTCCAGAGAAAGCCAAAATCCAAATGAACAGCTCTGAAAGTCCAGGATAGTACAACTGGGGGGAGAGTTTTCTCTCAGGCATCAATCTGCTAAAGCCTTTCAGTGAGTTGTGAACCCCAAGCTCTGCTGGTCATGTTGGTCAGTATCAGAAAGCAGAAAATCTGAGTATACTAAAGTTAGCATAGGCCAGACTGCCCAGAGCTAAGTTGGAAGCCTGCCATCTTCAAAGACCCCCTTTATAAACACACCACCTTGCCCTGTTAATCTCTCTGCAAGGAAACATGAACTCTGTTTCTAAGCTGAACTAATCTAATGTAGTCTTGTTACCAGCTCCATTTTTATTTTCATCTCTCCAAGCCAAAATCAGTAGATCAAGGGTGAATGTCAACAGATATACATATTTTAGACTACCCCATGTGCCCTGCAGCAACTGTTCCAGAAGACCCAACATCTCCTTTTTATGTTCTGTGTAGAATCTGCCAGATCTAAGCTCTCTGAAATTCTCTAGAGCATCTCAGATACCTGTGTACTCTTGGCTTTGCAGATGCCAGAAGCTTAACAACCTGAGGAAGTTTTGATCTCTGATTCCAGCTTTTATCTGTGGAGATGGGAAAGAAGGAAGCACTAAGTGCAGAACTGACAGGAAAAGACTGCGTGAGTCAGTTGGAAAACTGAATCCTGTTCTAAGCTTCATGATCTAAGACCCACATTATAGGTGTATTGTGTAAACGGCGTGAGTTTTCCAGTTTTTATAACAAATTACAGGTAACACACATGTGGTATTTGATATTCCTTTATATAACACATTCATCAGATATGTCATCATCATCATCACATGTGGTATTTGATATTCTTTTATATAACACATTCATCAGATATGTAAGTGCAGGTCTAAAGGATGAAAAGCATTAAACTATGAGATTAATTAGTCTCCATTCCAGGATTCAGACAAAACTCACGTGTGAACTTGCAAGTCTAATGTGAGCCTAGCAAAGGTAGTGCTACATACTTGTCAAATAACAAAACATACACATTAAAAAGGCAAAAAAAATGAGACTGAGCACATACAGACTTTCTAGAGTGGCTGTGATGGTGAGGAAGACTTCAATTCTTTCAGAGGGATAGAATAATTAAAAATGTGGAGATGAAATAAAATGGAAATAGGGATTTATTGCTATATAGCTTATCTTCTTTGTTAGATATTTTTAGACAAAGATAACATTTGTAATGTGTCTGGACTTCAATGAACATTTCTGTCTACCACGCAGGGAAGCTGGGGATTAGTAGAGAAATCACACTGGAGATAAGAAGCTGCTTAGAAGAGAAATAAGGGTGAGTTTGGGTGAAAACTGAACTGTCAAGTAGGAGGGATGTTGTTGCTGGAGCTCTACAAAGACACATCTTTAGATCAAGGGTATTTAACTTTCAATCACTGTCCCTGGCACAAAAAGTGAGATGATGAGGGTGAAACTTGCTGATGACACCGAGCAAGGAGGAGGACAAGGTAACATGAGAGAGGGCCTGGGTGACAGCAAAAGGTGAAGCAGCAGCAGCTGAGTGACATTCAGTGCTACAAAATGCAATATCACTTGCTCAGGAGTGCATAACAAGAATTCCTGCTGTAGTCTTGGAAATCATCAACGGAGAAGAAAGAAATCCTGGATGTATTTGTTGATCTTAGGATGGTTATGGGCCTTAAAGATAACAGTGAGAAAAGAAAATGGGATATGAGGGTATCTCACAAAAGAAGTTTCTGGGAGAAAGTGGGAATTATGTGGTGCTATAAAATCTCATTTAGAATGATAACATACAGTCCTAGTCACACATATTCAAGAAGGATTGCTAAAATTGAAATAGGTGATGGAGAACATACTTTAGTTAAAAAGAAAAAGGTAATAGCTTTGCTTATTTAACCTAGAAAACTGTAATTTAAGGGGAATGAGAGCATGTTGACATGATAATATAAAAGGGACTTTGCAACTACATCAGGAGCTTTAACAGAAGAAGCTTAAGATAAATACCTATCCTGACAGAAGTGACAATAGCCTTACAAGGACTGTGGCTACATTTCACCTGGATCTTTGAAGGGAGTTGAGCTGCAGAAGGTTGTAGTTCTGCAGTAACTTTTCATCACAGACAATAGAAAGAAAAGCATAGTTTAAGAAGCCTAATGAATTTGAGGTTTTAGTTGTAACATGCAGTTGTATAAAATGTATGGGGAATGGACTGGTTGAGTGAAGAAATTTACCTCCATTTTATGTCTTACATTGAAAAATATAACTTTTTGTTCCTGGTCAAATTAACCTGTGGTTTGTTAGCTCGTTTGGCTTTTTTTTTTTTTTTTTTTTTTTTTTAAATATATTTTACAACACCTTTAGGCCAGAACTGATTTGATCTTTTCTGTTTATATTCCTGTAGCTGATGGCAATTGATGTTCTTTCATTTGGGTTTCAAAGGCGTGAACCTAATGATCAATTTATGCTTTGCCAAAACTCACCTCAGGATACGATATATACCTGGCATTCAGTTCCTGGGTAACAGATCTTTAGGACAGCTTAATGACTGATGCAGCTGTGCAAGTGGTGATGATGAAAAGGAAATCCATATTTCAGTTTTCACTCAAAATAGGGGACATTCAATCAGTAATTCTGAGGGAGGACAAAGGCAGAGATGTGAAAGTTTTTGGCCTCTGCTCAATTTTATGTCTGTCAATAGAAATAGTTTATGTTGGCTCCTAGATTTACTCAAAGACAGGGTCCAGATGGCCTGTTTGTCATTAAAAGAGGATTTTGATGCAAGCTTGACCAGGTCTGAGATGTTATCATTTAGAAACACTACAGAATGTCACTGACCTTTCTTTACAGAAGTTTGATGATCAGAGAGAAAATGAAGATGAGGGTGGCACACGTGTCAGATCCACAGATCTGACAAGGAAAACTGGGAAAGTCAGAGAAACCACCTTGAGGTTAATGGTCCCAATTCACCAAGTTTTATGCATGTGTCTGACTTCAAGCACATCAACAAGACACAGGAATGTACACCAAATGAATCACCAGCTGGTCCCATTTTTAGTCTCAGTCTGGGATGAGACCCAAAAAGAATAAATACAGCAAATTGCCTAGAAAGAAAAGTAAAATTTACAAAACTTGCTGTTGTCTGCTGACATTATGAAATGTCAGCAGAGAGTTTAGGTCTGTGCAGTGCTCAGATCACTGACTCCTCTGACTCACTTAGCTGGTGTTCAGGAAGTGATGGTCGTGCTGAACCAAAAAAGGCAGAAAAGTGTATTATTTTAATTATTGTTTGCAAACCCCTAATTCATTAATTTCTGGAATATGAATCCTGCTAGATTTGCAGGAAGGACTGGGAATAACACTAGAAGGCCACCAGAGGTACAATCTGTTTCAGAATGTAACTAAGGAACAAGAATACTTCCATTAGCTGTGAAATTGCAGTTAAATGATCAAATGAAGGTTTGCTTTGTACTTGCACAGTTAGGTTTTGCTCTGCCTCTTTGCTCTGTCCTTAGTTCCATGTTGCAGTGTGGAAGAGAGCAGGGAGATACAACTGAGAGAAAAGCCTGTGTGGAAGTGCTTTGATCAATGGGGTACAAGGAGAGGACAGTGAGAAGGGAGATATCCCAGACAAACAGCACTGATTGAGTGTGGTGGTAAAGAGTATTAATCTACAACTTGGTTTGAAATGGGGAGATGTTTCGTCTGTCTTTTAGGCAACAAAATTCAGGGCAGGAATTTCTGGTGCAGATTAGAAACAAAATGGTGCTTTGGGTAGAAAATGGTGTGAACTTGGGCAGGTGCTGGAGTAAAGATGGGATAAATTAGCTTTTACCTGCTTGTCTGGGCACGTTGCTCTGGGGAGACCTGCTGCTGTACCTGGTCTGTCAGGTGCTGTCAATGGTCCCACAGTGACCATGGGGCAGCAGGATAAAGTAAATGAACCTGCCACTTACCACAGGGAGCCCATTGCAGTTAGCACCTGTGTGGAGCCTTGGGTGGCCAAAAGGTTATGTTTCCCTGCTGTCCAGAGAACAGTATTCAACCACTGTTGGAAAGTAATTGGACACTGATGCCTTTTCTTTGATCTGTCTGCTGCAGCACTGGAGGATTTTGTTAGATGTTTTATCTCTTATGTATCATTCACATCATATTGACAGTTCTCCCAACGTAGCAGTGATGTTTTTTGAACCTATTTCTGATTTTTGGTAGCTTGGATGGTTTTACAGAGCATACTCTCTGCTGGATTAGAACAGCTCTTCATTTAAGCTACTTAGAGATGAATTTTGAGGGGCAGAAAGGGAAGGACAGGAGTGAGTTAAACCTAATTTCATGAGCCAAAGTAAAGGGCAGCATTATAATTTTCCTGGTTTTAGCATAACAGCAGCCTAGTCAGGCCAGTGATCTATGCCTGGAAGGCAGACCTCTTCTTTGACAAAAAGACGTGGCAGGTGGAAAGGAAAAGACAGAATAATTGTTCTCATATGTTTGTGAAAAACAAGGCTCATCGTGCAAAGGGCAAAGGAAAGAAAGCAGGGAAACTTTTTAGTTCACAGGCAAAAGAGCCAAAAAACTAAACTTTTTATTAAACCCTTGCACTAAGAGGTATGCAGGCTGCTGCATCCTCCCAGGAGAAACATCTCCACAGGACAAGCCCATGGCTGCTCCCAGCTGGGGCAGCGAATGTTTTATGGCTCTGAGAGCTTGCTGGGAAGCTCAGTCCCACAGATGATTCAGACTGCAGATGCTGAGGTACTTTCATTTCAGGACTCACTGTGAAACGAGGCTTTATGTTGCAGCATTGAAATACTCAGGGAAAATCTATTAAGGCAGAGCTAATTCAGCTGCAGGACGGGGTCAGCAGGCAGCACAGCGAGGAGCACAGGAGACTCTAATTTACACAAACTGTCTACCACGAGCAAACACACTGGGGGTGACATTTAAATGGTCTCTTCACTCTAGCTTTGTTACCAAAAACCTTCAGCATAAAATAAGTAATTTGTGGATGATACTAAACTAGGAGGAGAGTCTGGTGTGACAAATGATAGAGCGGCTGCCCAGGGGACCTGGATTAATTTGAAGACAGGGCTAAATTAAAGTCCATGAGGTTGAGCAAGGGGAAGCACAAAGCTCTGTTCTCGGGGGTGGAGAAATCAGCTGGGAGCTGACTGCCTGAAAAGCAGGCCCACTGGACAGGATCTGTGAGGGTGGTGAGAAGCTGGGAATGTTCCACCCCTGGAAGTGTTCAAGGCTGGGTTGGATGGGGTTTGGAGCAACCCAGTCTAGTGAGAGGTTCCCTGCTCATGGCAGGGGGTGGGAACTGGATGATTTTTAAGGTCTCTTTCAACCCAAACCATTCTGTGATTCTGTGACCTGGGAGGTGGCAGGAGGTGCCAGGTAAAACACGATCCAGAAAAGCACTCTTGCTGTGATGAGTCCCATCCTGCACAGCCACCCAGCAGGAGAAATCCATTCCCCATGGCTGGTGCTGCTGAGGCTGTCCCTGGAAAACTGTATCCACAGGTGGAAAGGGACATGGAGAGGATCAAACGAAGGGCTGCCATCCATTCAGGGCAGGAGCAGCTGTACTGTAGGGGTGGGTGAGGAAGCAGGGCTTGCCGGGGCTGCTGAACCAACAGCAGCCTGCAGCTCCTCTAAGGGGATCTGCAGAGATGGGAGAGCTGGAGTCTTTCTCAACAAGGGCAGAGGAGGTAGTGGTGGCACAAGGTGCAGGTTGGGAGGCTCAGACTGGGTTTTAAGTAAACTTTTCTTCACAAGGCAGGTGGTGCAGCCCTGGGGAAGGTGCCCAAATTTGCAGTGAAATCTGCGTGAGAAGGTTCCAAGACTCTACTGGATGAGGCCAAGGCTCAGAAGATCTAGGTCCTGCTTTGAGCATGAAATTGGACCAGAGATCACCCCTGACCAGTGTTTCCATGAAATGATGAAGAGACCAGAAGACCAGAAGAGCGATCCATAAGTTTTATCTTGTGAGTGACACCATAAGGGGTTATTCTAAAACATTTTTATATTTAAACCAAGGCCCAGAGCTTTTTTTTTTTTGAACTTTTTCCCAGGGATTAATGATTGACTGGGAGAGTTGATGGCTTGAAGCAAGGCTGCAGGGCACTGAGACAGTTGGCCATCAGTGTCACAGAAAATGCCCGAGAGTGAGGTTGTTACTGCAGTTGGAAGAGCATGTTTTAGTGGGCACAAAATTATGGGATTCGTTGTCATTTTTTATTTCCTTTGCCAGGAAATGATTTTCTAGGAAAAGGAAGGATTATCAAAAGGATTTCTCAAAGGTGGCAGGATGCAGAGTAGGGAAGTGGAAATGCCCCAAACAGTTAATAGCAGAGATGGATGAAAGTGAATTGACAGGGATTTCAGGAGTTTTCTGCATGCTCACTGCAAGAGGTCATCTAATATGAATGAAGCTTGAGCAAAAGTTTTAAAGGTTGGACAAATTGAAGTTGCCATTAGCAACTTCAACCAACCCTGACAATTTATTTGCAGGAATTTATTTCAGGTTTTCTGTATTTATTTGTAAGCAAGTTTTCCTTATTTGATTTTTTTTTTTTGGCAATTATATTGCTCATCATGCAAAATTATTCAGTGATGCTTTCTGTGAGAATGTTCTCTGATGTGCACAGATATTTACTGCAACTGTGGCTTTCAAGATTTGCTCTTCTGAATTTCCCATTTATGGTTTACTTTTCTTTTCCTTGAGCACTCCTGCCTATGGATATGAACCCAGGAGGAAATCTGCAGAATATCACTAACTGGCTTTGCAAGACCTGTCCAGGGAATTTTTGCTTCTTGTTTTAACAAATGTTTGAGCAGATCTGGCAAATTGAAAAAGTAGATGGTTTTGTTGAAGAGAGACAAATAAGGTGATTATAGCCCCAGTTAGCTCTGTCTGGTAGAATGGTTATGGTTTGGGTCAGGGGCAACATGGCCACACATTCTTTTTTATCTTCCTACCCTCCATCCCTCAGTTCTGGGACAGGGTTGTACCTGGTCTTGTGTGAAATGTTTACAAAGGATTAAAAGGAGAAGCCAATATCTTTCTAACATCACATAAATTATAGTGGGTCTTTATTCAGTGTGCTAAATACTGTTTTGTTGGATTATCCTGGATTTGCCTGTGAGCTGTCTAACCCTGGAATCATGCAAAGATTTGCTCTGTAGATAAAGGCTCATGCTGGCTTCCCAAGGAGTGGACTTCAAAGGAGGACCCAGCTTTCCAGAGCTGTGGGCCAAACAACATGCAAGTTTGATCCTGAAACTAACTGAGACTTAAAGAAATGTAGAAATTTGGGTCTGGTTTTGGAAAGTCAAGCACAGCAGGTGCTGGTCTCTCCTTGAATCAGTCCTACCTTTATGCATTAGCGAGAAGATTTCATTTGACAAAGCCTTGGTCCCCATTATTTCTTACCTGATGATATTTTTCTGATAGGAATAAATGACTTGTCATTTTTTGAAAATCTACACATTTATTCCAAGACATTTGAAGATAGCTGCAATCCCCTTGCAACTGTGTCAAAGAGAACCTTTATGTTGCCCATAAAATTTTATTTTTAGTACTAAGATAAACTTCAAGAAAAGTAAACTTTCCTTTTTTTCCACCTTTGAAGCACAGATACAGCTTCAAAAAGTGATGTCATCCTGCTTTGTCATTTTGCCATTGCCTTATGCGAGGTGAATGTCCCAATAGGACATAGTATTTGCTGTGACAAGTCAATGTATCTGTTTATCCACTTCCCAGAAGGGTATGAAACCTTTTGAAATACACATCCTTTTTTGTACTTCAAGATGAGAGTCAAGAA
This sequence comes from Pseudopipra pipra, assembly GCF_036250125.1. Lineage (NCBI taxonomy): Eukaryota > Metazoa > Chordata > Aves > Passeriformes > Pipridae > Pseudopipra > Pseudopipra pipra. The sequence goes on from NC_087552.1 coordinate 70,851,322, forward strand.
TAGAGTTCATGTCACAATGATCAAACTATAGGAGGTATGTAAACAGCACAGTAACTCAGGACAGTAATCTGTGAAGCCTCTCATGGAAAACCTTGTATTTTGCATCTTAGGAGTCACTTTACACTAATCAGAACAATAATGTACACAAGGATGACATATCTGTAAATATTTAATGAGCACCATACCTTTACCAGTATGCAGTGTCATATTCTTTGCAACTCATAGACATAAAAAGCCAATAAACTGATCCATTTCAGCTGCTCTCCTCCTTTTCCATTTGTTTCTTGAATTGTTCTGCAAAACTTCAAGCTGGCCTCTCTTTAGCTATCTTTTCCCCATTGAGCTAAAACTGTGTTAAAATAGAAGTTCCACCTGCCATTACCCATGATGTTGATTTTTACTTTGGATCCAGCGACAAGTAAAATAAAAATAAAACATAAACACATACAGGTACACCCATTTTCACTCTCTCTTTATGCTCTTGAAGTCTTTTCTAGACAGTCTTGTATGACTAAGATTGGGAAGCAAATAGGAGAGGTCAAAACAGCATGACTGTCAGCTGAAGGAGCTGGGGTTTTGTTTAAAATTCCTACTTTCTCCTCTGTGTCAGTAATTTGAATTACTACAGCTGAGTGCAGAGCAGAGATTTGGATAATTCTTGGGGTTTAAGAACAGGGAGTGAAGCACATTAATATGTGGTTGATACCCCTGTGTGGGTTCATGCATGTACTGTGTGTTTTTGTTGATGCAGAATCCATCCACTGTCTAAAAAAGACCTGACAAGCTGATGGCTCCACTTTCTCTGGCCGAAATTGCCTTATTATGCCAAGTTGTAAGATGTCATGTGAATGACAGACACGGAAAAGCGCCCTCCATACAGGCCTGGAGTAATAAATTAACGAGCTATGAAAAGCAAAATAACCATGTTCTCTGCATCCGAGACTGGAAGCCTGGCTCCTCGCATCCAAACCCAACCAGCCTGGAGCTCTTGAGCTAATGGTAAATCTCTCTGACATGTTGCAGCAGCAGGTCTCCTCTCCTTGCTTATCAGCCACACCACACTCGAGGGAAACATCATGTCAGAAGCCAGGAACTCTCATAAAGTTTCAGAGGTGTTATAAACCCCGCTGCCTGGGTGCCTAAACTGCAGTGTGAGGGCACTCACTGTGCTGAAATATGGCTTGGGAGACCACTTGCTGTGGCAGGGTCTCTGCCTTGGCTGCCTGTTGTGGAAGGGGGTGAGCTCGTGCACCCCACGGGGCTCTGGTGAGCAGGAGGGCTCAGAACAGGCTATGAGGGGCTTGTTGCCCAAGGTGCTGGAGGGACATGTCACTGACAATGTACTTCTAGATGTGGCCAAGAAGGGTGATATATCCCCAGGGAACATCACACATCCCAGTGCACGTGCTGGCCCTCACCTCTAAAGTGACCTGGACTTCATCCTATTACAGTGGTCAGGTTAAACCAGCTGGGGCACTGACATGATGCATTAGGACACTGCTCTGTGCTTTACAAGGTCATCTGATCACTCTCCCCACACAGTCTTCACTTCTTGCTGCTCAGTGCCTACCTTGTAACCTTTGAGCTGGAGTAATTAGCTCATTTTCCCTCAGGGATTTGAATAAGGAAGGGGCTCTAATTCTGGTTGATTCTGACCCGTTAAGCTGAGTTTTAAAATTAAGCTTTCTTTTCTCTCCTCTCCTCTCCCTAAAGTTGTTAGTGGAAATCAAAATGCATTTCATATCAATTCTTTGTATAGATGTGCAAAGAAGGCAACAAAAATTTTGTTTTTCTCAAAGGCCAGTGGCTGAGGCTTGGACATTCTCTGGCAAATATGCACATTTTCAGTCAAGGCATTTGCAGAAGCAAACAGGGCAGCCAGATTCAAAGAGGCAGCACCGGTTTTATCCCAGGCAGGCAGTGCCAGTGAACTTTATTTAATCTTAGCTATGCTTGAAAATGCATCTGTAACCTTACAGAGGAGAGCAAACAGCACTCTCTGCCCCCAGATGCCTCAGTCAAGAGCTTGGGTTGAGACAGGTTTGATGTACAGTGTGCTAGGAACCTCAGCCTGGCCTGTGGGAATTTACCTTGGGGATCTTTCTCAGCCTAGAAGGATGGCACTCCAATTGACAAAATCAAAAGCAGAGCTTAGGCTGGTGGTCAGATGGTCTTTTCCTTCCTCTCCCTAACAATTTCCTCCCCATTTGAGGCAGTGGTGGGGATCACAGCACTTACTAAGTAAAAGAAACATTTCACTTTTTTTAACACCTCCCTCAAAGCTGCCGAATTTATTCAAAAATTCAACTCAGCTCCTTGAAAAGCTGAAATATTTGACAAAACTTTGTATGGTGGAAAGGGTTGTTTCTGAGGTCACAAGTGCAAAACCTCAGATGTCTCAACCCTCTCATCTCCATCTGCAAAGAACATGTTCTTTGATTTCCTTTTCCCCACTTTGCAAGGGCATTGTTGTCAGGAGACTCTGCAAATGTCAAAACCATTATCAGTCACAGGCAAGCAGGCTCTTAATTGAACTTTTATTCTTCTATCTAACTTGTTGGACTCCAAAGAAAAGGCTACATTGCTGGCATGGAAATGGCCTTTTGGAAATCACTGAGTGTTAAAAGTAAATTATCTAAAACTGAGATGTATGTATATATATATTTATCCCCATTTGAACTTCTCTTTGATTTTTATATGCACATGTATGAATAAACATGTGGATTTTTATGTGTTCATAGTATCTCTGTGTGTTTACACACATATATAATAATAAAGTATGGGTCCAAATGTTTGAATACACCTTCCCACTTGGAACTTCACTCAGGCATAGCATCTCTCAGCTCATAAATTATACTGTTGCCTTGTGATGGGAGCTCACAGAAAATAAATAAAAAATATGGGAGGAAAAACTGTAAAATAACAATCTTGTTTGCTGCCTTATGCTGTCTCCATCCTTCTTTTTTATCCTTTGTTCACACTGTTTCCCTTCTCCATTTATGTTGATCGAGACATGACAGGCAGACCTGATATTCAGCTGTCTTAGTCCATAAATGTCTCTTTGGATGATGCTATGCTCCAAACAAAGTTCAGGGCAATTGGAACAAATATCCTGAGTCCATTATTAGTCCTTCTACTTTATTAGGAAATGTTTTCCCCTTTATGTCTCCCAAAGTGGTTAACTCAGCTCTTGTCAGATCTGCTTCAGCTTCAGTATTCTATGGGTTTCTACTGGATGGCAAATGCTGTTTTTGCCATTAATCCCCCAAAGGACTCCAAGCCATTACAATTCTTTCTCGTTTATTTCTTCCATACAGTCTGACTGACTGCCCAGGCTCTGTGCTTCTGTATTGTGGCTTTCATTCCACAGAAATTCAAAATACCTTACAAAGAAATAACCTAGTCCTGACCATTTAGGAACTGAACCCTGAAACCAAGGTTCTTTTTGACTCCATGGATAGTTTCTCTTTCCCTTCCTTACAGTGTAACCTGTGCTGGACTCATTTTTAATAGTATGCAATGTTTTCACAACTAAGTAGAAAAAACTTGTGAAATGCATCTCATTTTAGTCCTATTCAAGATTGAGCTCATGTCTGTAAAAAGGCTGTTTTGGGGTACTCAGCTTCAAGCAGTCTCTGATTTGTGTTGTATTTGTACTGAGCAGAGATATTTGCAGTTTCCAGAAATAGGACAAAGCAGAGTTGTCAACTGAACAACGTTTTTCAGACGGTGTGTGCGAGAAAGGGGCTGAGTCTTGCAAAGCTCTTGTGCATCAGGGCACAAGGGGCAGAACTGACCTTAGTGGTTTTAATCCCAATCAGATGTGCCAGATATGAGTCACTGCTGTTACTGAGAGCAGGTCTGTTAACCCAGTAACAAGCCCCTGCTTGATCCTGGCTCATTCTCCCCCAGCTTCTCTGAGATCAGCGGAGTCACTGTGGGTTTAACCCCTCAGCCTCCTTTGCATGAGGCCACAGCATTTCCAGTTCAGACCCTGCAGATGTACAACAGCTGGAGGTGCAGCAAAACATTGGCTGAAGATCAGCTCTTAATTGGGTTTAAGAAAAGAAGGGGCACTTTCCGCACAGCAAGTGGTGGAACCACCTCTTGTAAGTGTTTAAAAAGTGTGTGGATGTGGCACTTGGGGATATGTTTTAGTGGTGCTGGGTTAATGCTTTGCCTCAATGGTCTTAGAGGTCTTTTCCAACCTTAATGATTCTATGATTCTATGATAAGAACAAAGATGCCTTTTGGTATCCCATGGAAATTGCTTTTTTTCCCACGTGTGTGCAGTGAGGTGATGTGTTAGGGGTCAGCAATTTCCCTGCTCTGTCACCGATGTCAAAATCACTGTGGAAGTTGGAGAGTCCACGTCAGGTAGCTGCTGTGGCAGCTGTTTTGATGTCACCAGGGGGAGAGCAGACCAGGCAGTGAAGTGCAAAGGGAGGGACTGCAGCACAGACACCACCTTTGTGGGAAACATCCCAGAGAGTTGGCTTCCCTCAGTGATGCCTCTCTCAACAAAAAACTCACATTCTGTAGGACCATGCCAGGAAACCCTCCCAGATGTGATTCCTAGTGTTCCACATGTTTCATCCCACTGTCCCTCACTTTGTAAGTTATGCCCTAGGCATAAACTATTCTGGACCAGGTCACAGAAGCATAGAATGGTTTGGGTTGGAAAGGACCTTTCAAGGCCATCTAGTTCAGCCCCCTTACAATGAGCAGGGACTTCAACTAGATCAGGTTGCTCAGAGCCCAGTCCCACCTCACCTCTAATGTTTCCAGGAACGGGGCATCCACCAACTCTCTGGACAACCTGTGCCAGTGTTTTACCACCTTCATTGTCCTAAACATATTCCTTGTATCCAGTCTTAATCTATCTTCCTTTAGATTAAAACCATTACCCCTCATCCTATTACTACACGCCCCACTAAAAGACTGTCCCCTTCTTTCTTATAAGCTCTCCTTTAACTACTGAAAGGCCACATCAGATGGTTCTTCAGCCTCTCCCCCTACTCTGCTGAAACAGCCCCTATTTCACTGTAGAGAGGCACTAACAAGCAGCCAAGGAAAGGGAAATGGCAGGCAGATGCTACCCAAGCTGTGGCAGCTTTGCTGGTGGCACCAAAAAGTTGCTTTTATTGCTCCCTGGCACGATGCAAGAGTTAAGAAAGGCCATGCCCATGGATTTTGTTTTCACCTGTGCTACCCACAAACAATAATTAAATCTTGATATATACTTTAATTAGGTTCCTTGCCTCTACTCGGGTTGCAGTTCATAAAGGGTTTTTTGGTTTCCCATGGCTAACCATAGATACTATGGATGGGGAAGAGGTAGGGGGGGATATTAAATATGTCTCATTTCTGTGGTAGCTGCTCTAACTGACACAGACTTCCTTTTTTGTTTTTGCTTTGAAATCTTCGCTAGAAAATCTTTCCATCACTTGATGGCAGTAGAGCTATAATGTAAATTTATAGATACTGATTCTGCATGGATGCATTGAAGAAAAAAACCCACCTCATATTTATGTTTGTCCACATAGTTTTCTATGGGCTCTGTTTTGTACTGTAAATTTTAAAAAGACAAAAGGCACAGGAAAGCTTTGTATTTCCAGATGAGATTAATGGAGAGGATATTTCACTCATTCACAGCCATCATAAATAATAATTGGTGCAACAAAACATCCCCTAAATTTTTTCAGCTGTAGCTCCAAACTCTGCAAAAGTAAAATCAACTTCCTTCTTGCATTTTTAACTTCTGTGCACTTCATTTGCTTTCTGTTGTTAGTGCTCTGGTAAAGGCAACAGCTCTTTTCGTTATGAGCCTGTGAGATTTCACACTGTTGGTAATGCTAGTACTTGCTCTTTTACAGTCAAAATATACATACTAAATGCAACAATACTGATATCAAATTAATCTCAGCTCTCATTACCTGAAACTCAGGTAAATCCCTGACAAATACTAAGACTTTGCTGTATAACCAACAAATGCTGATGCCTCTTTGTAGTAGTGCTCCTACCATCGAGATGAAAGTAATCTTCATAAAATCAAGACTATCTCCATGATACCCTTTCTGTCTCACCCTGGAAGGTGGACCTTTACTCATGATATAACTAAAACCTGGCTCCATTCCCTAGAGGCAAATCTGCAGCCCAGGTTGTGTTAATGCTGCACTGGCTATGCTGCAGTGTGAATTAGTTGCTAACTAAATTGTGAACTAAAAATAGCAGCCAGTTGCCTCGCTTGTCTTTTTTTTCCCCAAGTGACTGGCATGTGTTAGCGGCTCCATTACCTGTGGCACTGAATGCAGAGCCTGCCTTGCCAGAACCAAGCCTTTATTTTGCTGCCTGGATGCTGTGCGAGCTCCAAAATATTTCCTTGCCTGGAGTTACGAGTGTACAATTTCATGTGCTCCAAATCTTGCACAAAACTGGCAGTGCCTTCTAGAGGAAAAACGCCTCCCATCCCTGCGCTGATCACCCCGGGCTCATATTTTAACCCTACTTTGACGTCAGATTGAGATGGTTTTTTCCTCTCTTTTCTCAAGTTGCTGTCCTAAAAACTTTTACACAAGCATCTGGCAGCAGCGGAGCTGCAATATTTCTCTGCGGAGGGCTCTCCAGTGCAGATACCCCGGGCTGGAAGCAGAGCATCCCTGCAGAGAGAAGGCGGCATTGCTCTGTAACCTCTCACGGCGAGCCCGGGGGCTGTGCCGACCGACATCCCCTTCTGCCTCCGAGTATCTTCCCCAGACGAAACCAGTGTCACCATTTCTTCCACTGCTAGGTGGCAAGGTTTTTGCTTTGCTTGCCTTGCCTTCCCAGACGTGCTTCTGCAGAGGTGCCTGAGCTGCTGGAGTGTTCACCTGCAGAAGGAACGCAGATCCAGGTCTGCTCTCCAGTCAGGGCATTGCCAGCCCCTGTGAGCCCTTCCTCCTTCTTTCCTTGTGAAGCTGTTCCAGAGAGCAAGGATTATCCTTTCTCTCTCTCACCCAGGTCTCTGGTTCAATTAATATTTAATTCTTACACTCGCTGGGACAACCTGAGCTGGGGAGATGAGGGAAATCTTGTTCCAGGCTGCGTTGGCAGCCTGCTGAACAGCTGCCTGGGGAGGTGGAAGACACAGAATCATTTATCCCTTCTAAATCAGGCAGAGATGGACTTGAAAATATCTCCTATGGCAGACATGTCTTATATATAAATAGATTTAGGATTTTGTTGCCTTCCCTCCCAGCCCCCCCCATTCAGAGAGAGAGCAGACAGGTGATTTTGCTGTCCTAGCTGGTAAGTGACCAGCATCATCCATTCCCTCTTCTGAGCTCACCCTGAAAAATGCTTTAGCAGGAACCTTTTACAGATCTAACCCCAAGACCTTTCCCTTGAGGACATGAGTTCATTCAGGGGACAGAGCCAAAACACGTACACCACAGCACCCACCTTGCAGAGCTTCTCTCCGAGCCCTTGTGCTTGCTTTGAGCTGCTTGTTCTGCCTCTGGACTGTGAGCAATCCCCACTCAGCAGGACCTGTCCTCTATGATTCCCCAGTACTTTGTTCAATCCACTGCTAAGTGAGGCAAGCAAAGGAAAACAACCCCTCTCAATCCCAGATAAACTGCCATTATTTCACTCCAAGGTATTTTGACGTTAATAATGTTGGGAACATTCAAATAATGCTGCCAGGGGAGTGGAGCAGTATTTAAGTTTCTTTTTACCTTGATCTCATTACTTGCTAGAAAGCCTGTTACAGAACAACTGCTTTTTTGTTTATGAAAGGAAAAGAGGAAAAAATACTCCATAATTTTAAAACCTGAAATTGCTAAAGACAACACAGATTATTTACCCAAAAACAACAATCTCAACTTTAGCTATGGCAACTTTATAGAAGCTGCTGCAGTTTTTCAGTTTTTTGCATTTTATGACTGGTGAGGACTTTCACCATAAATCCAGACATCTGCAGTTCCTTTATCTGTCATAAGAAAATGGTTGGTAAATGAGTGAAGTGCTCCAGTTCTCAGGGATGTTATGATCCAACATCTGCTAAGTCCATGGAAACACTCCCTGTTGACTTCTGATAGTTCTGGATCAGGCACTTCTGAAAAAGATGAAAAAGGCAGAATATTTTTGCCTCTTTATCATTTAGCAGTAAGAAACATGTTACTCTGAAGTTCCTTTCCTGTGCCAATGTAATTCCACTGGACTCAAGTCTTCACTGAAATGGAATTAGACCAAGAAATATTAGGGCTAGGTATCTGGGTAATGAATCATGCTTGTCCTCAGGAAATGAACTCCTGTGATGTACTTCAAATCCCTGTAGGCTGTGGGAGCCAAGCTCTACAAAACATTGCTTTATAGATGACTCTGCTGGTTCCAGTCCCGACCTTCCTGCACTAAGCGCAGGCACTATAGAATGTACTTTAAAATATTACTGAGTTGGTCTGGCTTTTTTATCCTTTCACAGAAAAACCATTGGCCTTCTTTGTTTAGATGCTGAAACAATTTTTGCTGTGACAAGCCCACACTTCACTGAGGAGGGTCCCCTGCTGCCACTGGCACTGTTTCTGGGGTGCCACTGCTGGGCTACAGAAAGACTCAGTCTCAGGAGTGATTTCTTCCCTGTGGTACTGTAAATACTCTTGGTGTCTGCATAAAGCAAATCTGACAGGAACCCACCAACTCTCTCTGCTGAGGATAAAAAACTAATTTCTTTTGAGGTCTTCCGTGGAGAAAAAAAATTATCTGTTCCTTTCATCCTGTTTCCTTGAAAAAGAGAGGGCAAAATGTCCGGGCTGCCATCAGTCACCCTTCTGCATTGATTCCACTGTTCCCTCGTGTTCAACACTGAAATTTGGGATTAAACTGAATTCCCATCCTTGCCAAAAAGGGTAATTTTCACCACTCCTTGTCCCAGAACACTTTCTTTATTGTACTGCCTTCCCCTTCAGCTCACTTGCATCAAGGCCATCTGTTAGGGTGGAGCTAACTCACTGCACTCAGAGTATCCAACCCTGACTAGATCCAGTTTAAATGTCCTCAAGCTGTCCTACTATAACCCCAAGTTAGTAAGAATTACTTTATGCCATCTCAGCACTGAGCACATGTTTTATGAGAATCTTTTTTAAGTCTGGCGCCTCTAAATCAATCCTAAATTGCAAATCCTGTGATTAATAGTGTTTATTTCAGGGTCCAGGCTTCTTTTATGATTCTCAGTACACACTTTCTATGCAGTTTTCCCTAAAAATTGCTACAAAAGTGCTGATTTTCCAGGAAAAATTCTAAATAGTTTGCTTATTTTCTCCTTCTTTTTCATTTCTTTTTTGAAATACTTGTAACAAACTAGATTTCCTAGAAAATAAACTAGTTTTGTTTTTGGAGTGAAAGGACAGCATGCACATCTCAGGAAGGCTGAAGCTGATAGATCAAAGTCTTTGTTTTATGATAAGACATGAGACCTAAAGTGTTTTTCATAGGGAAAAGATTTAGAGGCTGAAAAAGGGAAATTACAAGGAAATTGCTGAGGGTCATTCCCTTGTTCTATTTGGTATGTGTCTTGGTCCCTGTGAACTTGTACTGGGTCAGGGCTGAGAGGTGAGATGTGTGTCTGTGAACCTGGGTTCATGTTTAGGGTGTCGAAGCCTGGGTGGTCACCAAGGTTTTATGGATAATGGAGCAAACTCTGAGTCAGTGTCTGGACAGAGTGTTACCTGCAAAACCACGCACAGTATAAACTGTTGCAGTTTATACAGGCATAGTCTGATTTTGGGGTATGTGATTCGATTCATCTGCTCCTCCTGTGTTTGCTTCCCTTGTTCCTGACCCAGATCACTAAACTTTTTGTCAGATTGAATCCTCTGTGTTATCTAATAGACTGCTACACCAGCTATATCCCAGGGTTTGCTCCCATGCGACTTCCAGTCTGGGGGATGAGGAGAGGGAGTTGCATCTCTGGACTCTGAACATCTCTCAGATCTCTCAGGAGCCCTTTTTGCTGATACCAAAGTTCCTGGCTGCTGCTTGTTCACTCAAGACCCTTAAAACACTTTTGTACTTTGCTGGTTTCAAAAAGCAGGCAGGCATTTACTTTAGAAGGAAAGGCTGAAAGACTTTACAGCAATATCATTGCTATTCTGGTGATGTCTCTTCTATGTCTCCATGGACTTAGCAGGCAGAAGGTCTTCTGACAAGCTGAGCTTTGCCTCTGGTTCAGAGTGAGCAGCTCCTTACATAAAGTCCAGTGAGAAGGGCAAAACTCAGGAGAAAAAAGTTTGGGTTTCTTTTTAATAATAATTGGCCTATTTCTACCTGATTTTCTGCCACGCTGATACACCCTATCCTTTCACATGAGCTTTGCCATAGGTCTGAACAGGGACATGCTGTATTCTCCCTCTGTCACTCCCAAATGGAGCTGTTGCAATTAGGAGGGTTATTTTATGTTCAGGAGGAAGCTCGCTGGCTCTGGCTGGTCAAACACCCGAATTACGAAACAAAATGGAGGGGGATCAGCTGGTTTAGTTTTCTGGGTTACATGGAATCTGCAGCAGTGGCTTTGCACAACTCTGATACGTGTGTGTGCCTCTGTGCCTTGGAAATCTCCTTTCTCATGTGTGGGATCCATTTCACCTCATTATAGACATTGAAGATTTAATTGTTCAAGCTGAAAGAGTCTGTGTGGGCTTTCTCTGTAGCCATTAAAGAAAAAGTTTTTCCAAAAGGGGTTTTATTTCATCTGCTCCAGGATGCTGTTTTACAGTCTCCTTAATACATCAGTCTCAGCTGTTGCAGAAAATAAGCGATTCTATTACCCCCCCTCCCTCTGGCTGCACAGTCCTGCTTGCTCCCTTGTGCTAAAGCTCATTTCCATGAGGAATCTGGACAGGGAATTGAGCTGACAGAGAATTACCCCAGGTGTTTTTTTATATTTTTGCAGGGAGTTGTGTGTAGTTTTTAGTTTGGTTTCAGCCAGCTCAGTTTCTTGGACACTGCACAACCAAAGAAAATCTAGCAATGACAAAAAGAAACATAAAGGAATAATTGGTTGAGACAGAGGGATGTTGAAACAATACCAGCACCCTGGGCCTTGGGAGGAATAAAGTGACTGTGGAATTGCACTCTTAAAGAAGATGAATCTTTCTTTGGGGGGATGTCTGTCATACACCAAATGAGCTTAGAAGTTCTCCACTTATGAAGAGGCTGAGTTCTCTTTAGCCTAAAACCCACCCTGAGAAGGCAGGTTATATTGTCCCTGCCCATGGCAGGGAACTCAAACTGGATGGCCTTCAAAGGTCCCTTCCAAGCCTAACCATTCTATAATTCTATGCTATGCAACTATTGCTCCAGAGGAATAAAAACTGCTCTTGATAAAAGTGCTGGAACTGTATCCATCTGGCCTGTCTTGGCATATTCACTGCCTTTCCTTTGCTCTTGGTCCACTGTGGCTGCAGTGCAGCTCTCCTTTTGCCTCTGGAGGCACAAGGCACTGCCAGCATCGTGGTCGAGTGATGTGTGTGGCAGAGGCAGAGCCCCATTCACAAACCCTTTCCTTTAAAATTTACATCCTCTGCTGTTGCACATCGATTCATTCCTACTGAAGTCAGCATTAGTGAAGATCAGAGCAGTCTCTTTGTGGAATAAGAGACAGGTCCATTAAAACTGATAAGACTTTCCATTAGGTTAACAAGTTTTAGACGGGGCACCACATTATTTTTGAAGAACGTGCGATTTGTACGTTTCCCTGCACAGGCAAGAGAACAGGAACAGAAGAAAACCAGGCAAAACTTAAAGCCCTCACTCTCCCATCAGCTTTAGCAGAGAAGGATGCAGATGACACAGGAATGCAGATGTGATGTGAGATTTCTGTGGCAGCTGAAGTTCATTGGAAAAAGTTCACCAGAAAGCAATCCTGGTAAAGAAATTGCTGCAGGGAACTGCAACAAATAAGGATTACAATAAAGAACCAATGACAAGAAAGCAGAAATGACAGTTTTTTCTGGAAGCACTTCTTGATTTATCTCCAACCAGAGTCTCTCTGAGTGAGCATATTAGAGCTTGCACTATATAGCAAAGAAATAATTAAACTCTCTTAAAATACAGGTATCCTTACTCACTGAATGACACTGGTTGCTAAGAGATACTTATATAAGGGAATAGCCTTGAAGCACAAGATGACCAGATGAACAAAATTGGTCTGATGTGCTGCCACAGATATGTTGGCTCTTAGTAAGATACATAGACTAATTCTACTGCTAGTACTCAGTTGGAAATAAGAGCAGGACCATACAATTTGCTCTCTCCTGTGTCTCCTGACTGCAGCATACTAACAGAAATAATATTTAAGAATGAGCACAACATCCTGTGACTGCCACACACGCAGTGCAGGCACAGATCACGTCAGTTTGGCTCCCTCTGCCCTAGGCAGTCCTCCACTGCTGTCTCAGATGGCCTTGTCCCCTCTCCATAAACACACCCCAGTAGTGCCCTGGAGCGGGGACAAGCAACCCTGACTGACGTCATACTATGAAAACCCCACTGTGAACCCAGACTTTGGGTGATTTGGGGCATTTTGAGAAGGAAGACAATCAGTAATTATGGAACAGCACTGAAGGGACACCACATAGAGCTCAGAGTTGATCCTAGACGAAGAGTGGACACAGCCAGTCTACTCTGGATGGTGCTACTGTGAGCAGTGTGGACACAAACCAGAGAACTCCAGCTGGATCAGGAGCCAGAGTCCATTCTTTGATAGGATTCAAAAGCAACAAGGATAAACCCACTTAGACTATCAGATTCGATCTGGGCACTATAGCAAGATAAAGGACTTTAAACATCTTTCTGAAGCATATTTAGTTTTCTCACCATAACTTGGCTGTCTCTTATGTTTTGGGAAGGCTTACAATAACCTGGGCATTTTTCCTAGGATGACCTGGAAACTAAGGACTCTAATTAAGGGAACTATTTTGCCAATGGACTATGGCAAGTTCAGTTGGCAAAGATTAAGGGTGCTAGTGACTCTTGTCCCTGTGCCAGGGCCATGGCACACAGGGCTCAATGCAGCAGTGTGCAGAAGGTGCCTGGGAAAGGGCTGGGAGGGTTGGGGAGATAATAGCTATATTTTAGGAAAAATCTCCCTCTAACACAAGACAAGACAACAATGAATGAAAAATCAGAGTCTATAGTTCTAGTTCAGATTCAGGCACTGTTTTCAAACAGACATTGTCTGCTAATTTCTGCGTTTCTCCCCAAAAAGAAGAGAGACAAGATGGGGCAGGGAGATGGGAAGGAACGAATAACGTGTCATTCTCTTCTTGCTAAGTGACCTTTTAAAACCATGGAACTGAAATCTAAATACCAGGGGGAGCCTAGGGGCAAAATTACAGACTGCATTGCTGTTACATGCTCCAGCCCTCTATTGAAAAGGCAGCGCAGGAGGCTGAGTTAAAGCATGGAGAATGGGGTCACTCCTTTTTCATTTAAACAACCAGTGCAGTCATTTCACACTTGGCAGATCATTACTAAAAACCTACTCATAAATTCTGAATCAGTTGGTTTAGAATGTGGAACTGCAGATTTAGATAGCTGCAGAGTACAGTGAAATATTGAAACAAGTAGTATTTGGTGTTTACATTAAATATGATATGGCAGACTAAAGGGTTTGCTTTGCTATTTTCTGCAAGTGGGTGACACTGAGGCCAGTAACATTTAAACCAGGATTATGCTCCTCTATCTACACATTGAAGCCACTGTTAAAGCTGATCAGTGCCTTGTGTGTTTTTGAACTCCAGGAACTGACTTGCAGATGATTATGTGATGCCATTGATGTGGCTGAGCTCTTATTTGCATCTGACTCATTGCATGTCCCTTGTCCCTGCTAAAATTCCTAAAACCAGTGGCCACTATGTCAGAAAATCAATTCTCCCTGCAGTAGTGCTTGACCCAAGCCTCATGAATACCCTTAGCAAGAGATCCTTCATCGAGCCTGAAAATTTCCCTATAAGAGGGACCAACATATCATGAAATGCCAGGAGTGACCTTGAAAGTTGGTACTGCAGCTTATAACATGTGAAAAGCTAGAAAGGCAATGTGGGTTGATGTGAAACCTGTGAAATGAGGAGGATGATATGACCCAAAATACCACTGAAGTTCACAGTGATACTGGTGGGTCTGAACAGGCATTGAAGAGAAGCAGGTCTCTGGAGCATCTCTCAAATCCTGTACAGAGGATGGACTCTGCTAAGTTTTACCAGATCCAGAGGTCACTGAAGGGATCAGGTAGTTTATTTCTGTCTTCTCAAAAGAAGTGACCACTGGTAGCAGGTCATGGCTGGCTGGCTTTGATGGCTTTGAACAGAGTCCATCACAGTGTGACCTGCCCTGAGTGAATAGTGACAGAAGGTGCATTTGAGCATCAGAGTGACCTGGAGACCTGGTGAATGCAAATGAAAGGTTTTAAGTTTTAATTGTCCACAGTTGCTGGCCTAGTTTGAGCCTCCTGCAGAGTAGCAGAAGTCTGTAAAGACACAGCACTAAAAATCTTAGGCTATAAAACATCTGCTGGCTTTAAAATGACTTAAATAGATTATAGTCATGCTGCGAAAGCTATTTGTTTCAGTTTCCTTATTTAGATTATACCAGAGAATTGCATCTAGGGTGGAGGTGATGAAAGAGAACTAGATAAATAGGTAGAAGACATTCTAAATCCTTCCTTTCACATGGCAGGCTCTGAAAAGTTATCACCTTTCCCCTGCTGGTACAGGACTTGGAGACAGCAGGGAGTCAGATGGCATCTGTCACCTCTTTGAGTGCTTGATAATCAGAGATGCACTAGGTTATTGCAAAACCAGCCCCAGAGTCAAAAAGGGCTGTTGCCCAAAACTACTGCAAAGAGTGAACTTCTGATACTGAGGAGTGGGGTGGTGAGCCACAGCTACAGGCAGCTGTGCTCTGATAAATCAACTCCTCCTGCAGCAGGTCGAAAGCTATCACACTTTCTTCACATGAGAAAGGTCAAATAATAAACATTCAGTCAGAAGGAGAGAAAAAATGAGCCTGGGATTCATCAGTGTTAAAATAAATGTTTTAAATTATGCATGGCCACTAGTTTATCTGCATGTTTCCATTCATAATGTGGTTGAGGGTTTCTTTGGGAGGAAAAGAAAAAAATAACAAACAAACCAGAAAAACCTCCAAAACTTCTGGTTTGGCTTAGTCTCCAGAAAATGTGCTTTGACTTGCAAACAAAGTTGTGTCAAAGAAATAAATACCTTTATACTCCTAAATAGTCTAAATATTCCTCAGGGTAAATTCAATAAGCCAGGACATATATAATTTGTTTTTCTGTTATACCATAATCCTTTGACAATTGCTTTCTTGTGATTCATAAACTTCACAATAAAATGCTGAAAAAGGACCAGTTTTGATTAATCCTACCAAGAGATATAAACCCCCTCAGACATGAGGTTTCAGAACACCAGTTGCAAACTCCTGCAAGAATGAGGCCACGTGAGTTCAGGGCAACATATGTAAGGGTGATATACGAGTGACATATATGTGTAGGTCAAAGTGAACTTGGTCTTTGGACTTTGAGTCTAGCTGCCTATATTGTCAAGAAATTTTATTGCACAGGTCATTTCACCAGAAACTGGAAAACAGAGAAAAAGAGGAATTTGAGAAGCTGTTCATGTTGTCACGGGATCTTTCACCAGGATCACCACTCGGGTTGTTCCTGCCACATATTTTCCTGCTCTGTCTTTAAATAACTCCGATACAGAAGGCATATCATCAAGATAATGAGTTCAAATGCTTCACCTATCATCAGATTATTTATCCTAAAGCCTAGCCTGTATTTTTTGATATAATTCAAGATTCACTCTCACTCCCCTATCAGAGGCACCAAGAATAGATTGTCCTCTTTGTAGCAGAATTTGATGGCTGTCTCTCTTTCTCTCCTCTCCTCATCAGCGTGAACACCTTCAGATCTGTCAGCCTCTCTCCCAGGGGACATGATCTGGAAACCTCTATGGGTTCTTCTAGTTCCACTCATCTACATGTAGTCTGCATCTTTCAAGCGTGACACTCAAATCTAGAGAATTGAGGCACTTCCAATAGTTAAGAAGAGCCAAAGAATTTGTCTTTATGTTTAACTTGATTTTTATTGAAGGTTATTATTTGTCACTTGTCCACACTGATTTTCTCACGCTTGTTCATCTCACAAAGCCGTTTTCCTGCTCTTGCAGTAGCAATGAAATAGAACAACATTCACTGATGAAAACACTGAAGACTGCAGAACCCATTGCAAACCTTGTGGAAAACTGCTAAATACATCATTTAATAGCAAACCTTCAACAATTTCTTTCTTTGTCTGATTATTCAATTAGTTTTGGACCAGTTCTATGGTCATTTCTCACTGAGTCTGCTTCTGTCCCTTATTTATGAGGACATCATATGAGGTATTGTTAAGGGTCTTAAGTAAAACAGGCATCTCTTGCTATTGCTCTCTCCACTGGCCTGTTATCCTGTCATAAAGGGAGATTAAATTTACTTTACATGATTTCTTCTTAACAAATATGTATTGGCTGACATCCATTTATTTGTTATTTACAAGGAACACTATTTGTTTGCTATTTATTTACAAACTGCTCAACTATTTATATAAGGAGGAGAGTGCTTATATTTTCAGTCTTCTGAGAGCTGAAGTTAGCCTAACATCCTTCCCCTTCCTTTCCCCTTTCCTCACCCTTTAAAATGGATGTGCACCCACTCTGCTCCACTTTTTTCATTATCCATCAAACTCTGCGTAAAAAGTAGCTGGGTTTTCCTCCCTCTTTGTCTGGCTGGATGCTTCTTCTGCCTCACTGCTATGGTTGGTAGAAGCTTTTCCCTTAGATTTTCAGACTGGATTTATTTATTTCTGGGCAGTTTACACTTACTTTCTCTTTTGCTAGGTCTGTCCTTTGACTTAAGTAGTTCTTTCCTCCTACCTGCTGTTTATCCCTAAGGAAAGATTTGCAATTTCATCCCTTTCAGGCTTCATTTTGCCAGACTAAATAGAAGAAGCAGTCACCTATTTTATTTCAAATTTATTTTCTTGCATAAAATAGAATATCCTATCACTTCAAGGAATATTTTTTCTGCACCTTTTACTGTTGAATTCCCTCTTGCTTTGACACACATGATCTGACTTGTCCCAAGCACCCCAGGTGAGGGCTCAGTGGATGGTGATGTTGCTGCAGGTCACATTTGCCTCTTCCATGGCTGCCTCTGGCTGGTGTCTCAGTCCAGGAGTGACTCAGACCTTTCTAACTCACCCACCCTTTAGAACAGAAATCCCCATTTTTTATCCTGACATGCATGACATCATTTTGTGCTACAGAGCATAATCCTTTTTTTATTGTTTTGACAAGCTTCAAAGGCGTGTGGTTATTCCTATGTGATTTTTCCAACTCTCTTTGTATTCATGCTGTTCTCCAGCTTCATATCACCAACACTCTCCATGACTTAACTCCATCTCTCTGTGCAAGGCTTACTTACAGAGATATTTTACTGAAATCACTCTTCAGAGAAGTTTTGGAAGAATAATCCCCGTTCTCTTTCTGCACTACCAGTTTCCCTTGCTCCTTCCCCACCGGTACTTTCCAGCTGTGTCTGGCTCTTCTGGAAACTTCTCCCATGATGTCAAACCCGAAATGCAAAAAGAGGATGGGACATCTGCTTCATTTCTTACATATGCAGCATCAACTCTCACACATAACAAAACCACCAAGCACCCTGGGTAAGACTAGGGCTGAACCAGACCCCTCTTTGCTGTGTTAATGCAATTCTAGACACAGAGTTGTATCCTACAGCAGCTTCTTATTCAGGCTTAACAGCCTACAGCAAGCTCTACAGTTCCCCACTATCTCTCCTGAGCAGAGAGAACTGATTGCTTTCATTTAATTAAAATAAGATATCATGCTTTGGCCCTCACTCCCACACACATTCAGCCCAAGCTGAACAGCAGCATTTCTTGAAGCCTGACTTGTGGGTTGGTTTCTTTTATTGTTGTTGTTTTGTTTTAGTTTGCCTTTTCTCTGCCAGCTCTTTGCATTCTTCTAGTTTTTGAGCAGCATATTATTAAGTTAAGAATGGTAAAAACCTTTTTAAGTTTAGGTATCTTTGCAACAGCCCTGCGCCTTGGGGAGATATATTATCCTGTTGTTTTTTTTTAACAGGCAGGGAACTGAAGCACAGAAGTAAAGGGTCAAATCTGCCACTGCAGATTTATCCCAGTGCAATTCAGAGAAGCAGACAGCTGTATAAAACTGCACTTACACAGTGATTAACCAAGCTATTTGATTTGCACTTAATGGTTTATTACAGACTTCTTTTAGTTTGGCTATATTTACTAAATCTGCTGTGCAGCAGCTTAGGGTCAGGATGCTAAATCAGCATAATGATATTCCGTCACCAGGCACTGTGCTGCTGCAGAGAAACGAACATATTTTTACATGTCTAACCTGCCAAAGTGAAATGTGTGATCCAGCAGCAGCAGGGGCTCTGGGCACACGGAGTGGTGGGTGACACAGCTCCCCAAGTCCAAACCCTTCTGCCTCCCTCGGTGCCGCGTGGGCGCGGATTATCCGGGGACACACTTTCAAGTGCCATTACTTTTGAGGGGAATTAGGCTGCTTGAAGTGTGATTTATATCTAAGAAAATACGATAATTGACTCAGAGCTGAGTGCTTTGACCCATCCGACTTTGATGTTCATGTGCTTTCCCCGGTGCCAGGTTTCACTCGCTGGCGACAGAATTTTTCCACTTTTCATCCTTGCTTTGAGCTGACTGAAATCTGCCTTTCCTCTCAAACTGGACAGCTGCCACTGTCTTCCTGCCTGTTGCAGAAAAAGGCTAAGCAGGTTTTCATCTTCAGGGGTTTGCTGGAGGGAAGGGGCAGTGAAAAGGCAGCCAGAAAGACACAAAAAGTAGGTTCAAATAAAAAAAATTAAAATAATAAATCCTCTTGGTCTGCCTGTGGATGGCCCTGAGAGGATCCTTTCCAAATGGCACCCCTTGTTTATGGGGAAAGGTTGTACAAGGTGATTCCTGCAGCCAGAAACAATCTCTGGGAGATTTCTTGACTCACTGAACAAGCTGATTTACGGCCAGTGGAAGCTGAGAAGCGAAACTCTCTGTGTGGGTATTCTTAGCATAGTGTCTGATGAGGGTTAAAGCCACCAGGCCATAAATAACCTCAATATGCTCCAAATCAAACCAGGTAGCAGCAAGGGGTCAGGCACCTCTTTGCAGGACAGATGCTGGAGCAGGGTGAAGTTGGTTGAATTGTGCCGATTCATTTAGTCCCACTTGATACCCAATAATATTTATGAGCCACACTGTGCTGAGGGAACGGGATGCAGCTCCTGTGCCCCACAACACAGTTAAGTTGTTGCAGTGTGAAGCTCCACAGCCCTGTCTGATGCCTCACCTTGTGACAGGGCATGCAGACAATCCACCCACCCTGCTCGGAAGGGGACGGGCAGGCGCTGGGGTTATGTGGGGTCTGTCTCTCTGATTAGAGAGAGAACCTTCTTCACCACTGAGCTGTAATCCACCAGAAAATGCTGGGAAACAGCATTGATTTTATGATTTCTGGCATAAGGAACCCCTGACTTTCAGCTCTTAAATAGACCCTGGGGCTGATTTAATGCAGAGGGGAAGGGGAATGGTTTTGTTCGGGAAGGCAGCGCTAGAAGCCAGTGCTGAGGAATTATTGCTCTGTGTCCTTCTGATGACCTTTTAGTTTTTATAGTTCTTCATTCCTGTTAGTTATTCTCCCATTCTCCAGAGGCAAAGAGATGTTCTGGTTTTGTTTATTTTCTCATTTGCTCTCTCCTCTTTTCATTCCTCTTTTTCCCAGGTATTAGCCAGCTCAAAGACCCCAGTGCTGTGAAGCCAACTGAGTCCCAATAGGGACGAGGCTCAAAGAATAAAACCTAAGATTGTAATCCCAGAGCACATCCCAGGACAGCCAGGTTCTGACTGTCAGAGCCTATTTTCAATCAGTTGCAACACAAATGGTTTGGGATGATGACAAAGCTTTGGCCACAGCTCCCAGGGAACTGGATCCCTCCAGGTGCCACAGGTGTTGTCTGTCTTACCCATATCATTATCTAGCTGGAAAATGTGTAGGGATGTTAATTTAAATGTCAGCTTTGCTTAGTATTTTATCATCAAAAGGACATTGTGCAGCTAGTATGTGACCTGCACAATACATCTCTGGGGATGCCTCCTCTGGCAACCCAAAGTTGGTGGCAGCTCAGCACAGACTGAATACAAAACTAGAATTTTATTAGGCTGCTGTTTAAGGATGAATCTAGCTGAAAACCACCTCCAGAGCTTCCTGGACCTCCTTCCAACTGTTTAAAACAAGTGTCACTAAATCAGACAAACGCTGGTGCTGGGGCACAGCAGGCACTAATTTAACCCATATGCTCTGGGAGTGCTCCTACATCTGTTGGTTCTGGGAAAAACTAAACAGCAGAATTAAATTTTTTTCTCCCCCTTATCAAGTATAATTGTATCACAAGCTAGCCATGCAATTTTAAGCCCACCGGAAGGTAAATCAGGGCAATTTTTGGCTCAGGAGACCACCAGTAGTAGCTCACTAATTGGTGTCATGTAGTGGAAAATGAAGCACTGCTGAGCAGTTCAGGGCTGGTGTGTTGGGTTTGCATGGCAAGGTTTTGGTAGTAGATGGGCTGCAGGGTTTGCTTCTGGGAGAATCTGCTAGATACTCCCCTCATGTCTGATGGAGCCAATGCCAAACAGCTCCAAGGCAGGCCCACCTCTGGCCAAGGCTGAGCCCATCAGAGACTGTGGTACCGTCTCTGGGATAAGGTCTGTAAAAAGGAGGCAAAGAAAATCTCAACCAACTGCAGTTGGAGAGGGGACTGACAATATGTGACATAAACAGCTCTTCAGATCCCCAGGGCAGTGCAGCAGGAGGGACAGGAGATGCTCCAGGAATGGGAGCTGAGGTTCCCCTGTAGCCAAAGGTGCAGCCCATGGTGAGGCAGGGAGGTCCAGGGGGAACAAAGATCCACCTGCAGCCCATGGAGGACCCCATGCTGGATCAGGGGGATGCCCAAGGGATGCTGTGACCCCGTGGAAAGCCCATGGTGGAGGAGGTCCCCGGCAAGACCTGCAGACCCGTGGAGAGAGGAGCTCATGCTGGAGGAGGTTTGCTGGCAGGACTCGTGACCCCAGAGGGGGGACTCACACTGGAACAGCCTATTCCTGAAGGATTGCACCCTGTGGAAGGGACCTAAAACGGAGAAGTTCATGAAGGACTGTCTCTCATGCGAGGGACTCCATGCTGGAGCAGATAAAGAGTGTGAGGAAATCCTTCCCTGAGGAGGAAAGAACAGCAGAGACAATGTGTGATGAACTGACTGCAGCCCTCATTCCCCATTCCCCTGCACCACTGGAGGAGAGGAGGTAGATAACTGGGGAGTGAATTTGAGCCTGGGAAGAGGGGAGGAGAGGGAGGAAGGTGTTAAGATTTGTGGATTTTTTCTCATTACCCTACTCTGATTTGATTGGTAATAAATTAATTTCCCCCAGTAGAGTCTGTTTTGCCCGTGACAGCAACTGGAGAGTGACCTCTCCCTGTCCTTATCAAGCCTCTCAATATATTTTCTCTCCCCTTTCCAGCTGAGGAGTGATAGAGCAGCTTTGGTGGGCACGTGGTGTCCAGCCAGGGTCAATCCGCCACAGCTGGAAATCAGGGATAACCTTGACTTGGTTGGAAGCAGCTGTAGCATGAAGGAACTATCTTTAGAAAGATGGGATATTGTATGAAGCCAAATCTTTTGGTTTCTCTAGGAATTTGCCTCTCAACATTCTTCTCTTCCCATAGCCCAGGCTGTCCCAGTGTGTCCAGAAGAAAGTTGTCACTTCTCTAGTGAAACGTTACCCCCTACTTACCTTCAAAGAGCCTTATTGCTGCTTTTGTGGAATATTTATGCTTCCCAGAGTCTATCCTTTCTGTACCCTTTTTGTCAAACATCTTTACTCTTTGTCATCCTGTTCCTTCACTGTTTCATCATATTTGCAGTCTTTTAGTTCTCTTATGATCTTGTTTTGTTCTTTAATAGCCCAATAGTTAAGAAAGGAATAAGTTCCTATCCTTTAGTTCCTATCCTTTTAAAGCTTTTTTTAAAGTATGTAAAATAAAAATCAATATAACAGCAGTACCTGATAGGAATATATAGCTCAAATAAATATAAATGCCCTAATTATAACCAAGGTCAGGTTTCCAAATGCTCAGTCTTTAGTGTTTGTATTATCTATTTTATCATCATTATGCTCTGTAATGTATCTAAAACTTAGTCATAGAAAATGAACATGGACTGTCCACCTCAACTGAAATTTCAGTATTTTGTGTTGAAATTGGTATAAAAATGATCTCAAAATACCTTGCAAAAAAAATTTTGAATTTCTTTTTTAGTATATGAAAAGGACTTTAATGGTGTATTTTCTTCCCGTAATTTTGGGTTGTCACTCCAGGTGCATGTAAAGAGTAGAATGGTAGTTTGATCATATCAATGCATACTCTATTAATATATTATCACTTTTATGATATTCATGGTTATTTTCAAGTTGCTGGCTACTGTAAAGGGACATCCAAATAAACTAATGGTTATTAAGGTAGAGAAGACTGTAATGAACATTTAATTGGGCTTTCTAAAATATATGTATATGGATTTTCATCAATAATTCTGTTTCTAATCTAATGACTTCAAGCTGAACATATCTTTTTGGAAAGACATTTAGTCTTGATTTAGCAACTCCCAAATGAAAAAGAATTTACCAGGAGCCTCAGTAATTTGTTCCAATGGTTAATTATCATGCCTTAAATATGTACATCTTATTTTCAGCTTGCATGAGGTTTACTCATACATTAATTGTATATTTGATTGTAATTTGCTCTATCTTAGCTAGTTAAATGCATTGCATTTTTTTTTAATTCCATGATTGGATGGCATCTTTAAATAACCAAACTTAGCATGAATTATGAAGTTTTACAATCAATTATACAAATGCAAATTTCAAGAATTGAACTTCAGGTGAAAAATGCACAGATAGTTTGTTCTGCAGTGGCCCTCCAGTTTTAGAATATGAAGAATATGTGCAGGAAGAAAATGTCAAAGAAACCTGTCCTGGTTTTGGCTGGGGTAGAGTTAATTTCATAACATGTCTTTATCCAAGCATTCCAATTTCTTACTGTTTTCCTGCTGCTCAAAAAGCACAGAAATGTCTCTAATGTGTAGGAACCTCTGAGCAACATGGTCAAGTGGAAGGTGTCCCTGCTGGTGGCAAGGGAGTTGGAACTGGATGATCCTTAAGGTCCCTTCGATCCCAAACCATTCTGTGATTCCATCATTCTGTGACGAGAGCCTGTGAGCACTGAGCTGTGCTCATTTGATTAAAACTGGAATGTACTACACAGTTCTTAAGTAGTTTGTCATGCAGTTGCCTAAAGGTATCATATATTAAGAGGATCATATTTTGTGGTGCTCTTAATTTTGTTCAGGAAGGGATCAGTAGGTTTCAGGGCATTGCACTGTGCCAAGCAGCGCAGAATAGGACCAAGGACATCCATGGAGAATGTCCTGCCACTTCAACAGCCTTATCAGCTATTCTTTTTCTATGTTGTCTGCACAAGTTTTCAGATATTTCATGGTGTCTGCATATTGGGTTTGGTGGTTAGAAATTACCTCTGTGAGTCTATGCAGGAATATACCCCATTGCTGCAAGTGTTCAGGACTGGGTTGGATGGGGTTCTAAGCAACCTGGCCTAGTCAAAGATGTCCCTGCTCCTTGCAGAGGGGTTGGACTAGATGGCCTTTAAAGCTCCTTTCCAACCCAAACCATTCTGTGATTCTATGACTGGAAAATAAGCCCTGGTATTGGATTTGGAAAATAGTCTCTTATACAGAGAAGTGATATAGAGATAATATAAATGTCTGAGATAAAAGGAGCACTCTTTTCTGGCCCCTTTCCAATAACCAAAAAAAGAGGACCTAATGTGATAAATTCATATATAAATGAAATGAGATGAATTCTTATCTGTGTTCGATGTGCACACTTTGATTTGTAAAAAAGAATCAGAGAAATTAAGAAAAAAATTAAATGAAGGTAGATGAGACTTGAAAAAAAGACTAACATCCTCATTGAAATGTTAACCTTCATTGAGATGTGTATAATTCCATCAGGATTCCCCAGATTCATCTCGCTTTTCAACCAAATGTTTTATGAAGCAAATGATTCACTAATGAGTTTAATTCTCGTTGGCATGATGGGATTTGGAGAGGGTTGGAAAGGATGCATGCTGTGGAGGCTAAAGTGGCACTAGAAGTGGGACAATGTTCTGTATTGCAGTTGGCAGGATCATAAAGTGGGGAATAAGAGGATAGAGATTAATCTGTTGTTAAGGAAGAGCAGAAAGGTAAGGGAAGGATACCAGGCACGCTGGGTGGGAGGGAACTGCTCCAATTTAAGTACCTAAAAGGTAGGTCTCTAGGTGGATCTCTTCATCACTCTTGAAGTTGAAGGGAATAAATAAGTGACCCCAGGGAGCAATGCTTCCAACCTTTCATGTGGATAACGTTCATTGCCTTATATGTCAAACTCTCTGCCGACTACTAAAGGAAGCCTGGTGTGATTACTTCGCAGGCAAATTCCCAGCCCTGACTACAGTCCATATTCCCTCCCAAAAGATGATGTGGAAGGAGCAGCTGATTTGTCTAATCTACTCTTAATAACCTTCTAAGAAAGGAATCAGTAACTGCAGACAGCCTGTCAGCAGCAATCTGCAGAGGGTTTTTTCTCTTACCCCATTTAAGTCTTTGCTGTTGGACATCAATGGAGCTGCACCTTGCTCTGGATTACAGGACAGGCCATACAAAATGACTTGTCACAATGCTATTACCATCTTTATTGCATGCTGTGCTCCTTTACATTGCCTAAATAAACTCAATCTACTTAATCTTCCCATAACTTTCTTTGAAATTTTCATCCTATTTACTTAATCTTCCCACAAACTTTCTTTGAACTTTCTACCCGATTTCTCTGTTCCATGATCTGGGATGGTTGCATGGTCCTCATTTAATTATAAACTCAATTTCCTTACCTCTGTCAATTTTCCAGCCTCACTTGGATTCACTACAGATGAGTTCCTGCCAGAACTACAGCCTAGGGAAGAACAGAAAACCTGCATTTAACATTAGTGTAGGAACATTTCCATCATCCAAAGTTGTGTATTTTTTGTCATTAGCTGGAGGCATCCTACCCTCATCTGCTCCCACAGGACTGTATATCCTGAGATGTGTGTGTTACTGTGGGAGCACACTTCATGGAGCTGCAATCTGAAGAGCATCAGGGGAAATGCTCTTGGATCCTCTTCTCCTCAGCAATGCAGCCAAGAGATAAATGTAACAAAGCACCACATAGAAATGCTTGATTCCCGGTGTGTGCTGACACACATATATAATCTAGGCTGTAAATTGGGTTAATGGGTGTAAACAAAAGGTCAATATTCAGAGAGGAGAAAAGGGTTGTAAATTGCAAGGTAATGGGGGAATTTTATATGGCAGAATATAAATTCCCCCCACTTTCTCTGGGGAAAGGTCACTGTTGAGATCCTACAAATACAGGCTGAGAGTGTTGGGGTTGTTCAGCCTGGAGAAGAGGAGGCTCCAGGGACACCTCATTGCAGTCTTCCAGTACCTAAAGGGGGACTATAAAAAAGAGGGAGAGTGACTTTTTTACACAGGTAGATAGTGACAGGACAAGGGGGAATCATTTTCTACTAAAAGAGGGTAGATTTAGGTTAGATGTTAGGTGCCCCTGCTCATTCTAGGTGAGATGGATGAGGTGAACTCTGAAGGTCCCTTCCAACCCAAACTATTTTGTGATTCTATGATTCTATGATTCCTATTCATCTCCTGTGGTGCTTTTGCAGCTTGGAAGACTAAATGTCTTGTGCTTGGAGCACCATTAGGTGTTTGCTCTGGTGAAGAAGAGGTTTCAGTGATGGTCAGGGGTTCTTCTGGTGTTCTGGTATTATTTATCTATTCTGTCATCTTTGCTTGGATGATATTTATCTATACTGTCATCTTTGCTTCAAACTGCAGCTAATTGCAATCTCATCTCAGGACAATGCAAACCCAATAAGTCTCCTTCAGTAGTAGGTTAATTTGTGATTTGCACTTCCCATTATTTTCTTAGTATATTCAACACCCTACTGTTCTGCAATTATCTTCCAGAGTCCTGTTCTTTTCCTGGTTGCTTGCTCAGACCCTATTTTACAGAATCAGGGGAAAGGAGCAGTATGGAGGTGTCTAATCTAGTATATCTCACCCCACAGTTGAACCAGATGACTATAAATTAGTTGCCAGGATGCTTTCCCCAAGTTTCTGCTTTTCCCAGTCCCAGTAATAACAGTGTAAAGGAGTCCACATAAAAGAAAATTTTTTTTTTCCTTTTTTTTTTTTGGCTTCATCTTATAGCCTTTTATTAGATCAGGATGAAAGATATCCTGAAAAGAGGTACTCAGAAACATGCAGAGTGACAAAATAAAAGGTTAAGATTAATTTTGTTTACTCATATGTGGCAATTGGTGCAGAATCAAGTAGATCATGACCTTATTTCTGATGTTAACAGAAATTTGTTATAAGAATATGATATTCAGATTCAAGGCCTAAAAAAGAAGCATCTGTTTATTTTCTTTTCTATACATTTACATTTCACTGAGGTTTATTTTCTTGTGTCTGGGGTTCTACTGATTGGTGTTTGACATGCATCACATTTATGTAGTTCATGGTGAATTCCTCATTTTGTAAGTGTTTGCTCACATCAGAGTGCTCCTTGTTCAGTTTTAATTGAATGCCTGGCAAAGTAAGTGTTCTTGAGTTACAAGTAGATTTTCATCAATGTTAACAGCAAAAAGACTAGATGCTCCAGGTTTCTTTCTTTATTTATTACAGTGGATGCAATTTAAATGCATGGAGATACATGAAGATCCAGGAAAAAGATAGTTACAAATTAATGCAGAAAGACAAGCAACATTATGGAGTGACAGCTTGTTCTCTGTATGGGTCCTGTTTTTCTAATGAGAAGCTGGACATTGAATAGCAAGACCTCTATTGGCTTTTTTTGAGCTTTGCTTACGTGACTTTTAATATTTTCTATCTGGATCAGGTCATTGCAACCCATGGCCCCCATGCTTGCAAAATCCTCCCTGATTTTTTCTTCATTTTTCTCGGTGTGGGGAAATGAGAGCATGAGATGAGATTTGCAGCTTCTGTATAGTGAAACTCATCTGAGCTGTGGTGACTCTTGAGTTGTCTGGAGAGAGGATGATGCTTCCCTGTGCACTTCCACCAGCTGCAAAGCACGGTGCTTGTCTGACAGAATCAATTGGATTAGCAAAATGTGAGCTCAGGGGATCACTTTCTTAACATGAAGGAAGGAAAACAGAAGTATTGCTGGAAATAAAAATTCAGAAGAAATCGTGACTGCTTCAATTCACTACACCCATAAGGCCAGATCCAAGCTAAATACATTCTCTGATTTTCTTTTAAAGTAGTGTCACAGATCAAAATCTCCATATTCAGGCTTTTCAGCTGACTCTGCCCTGCTCTCTCAGGGCTGTCAGTGGGTGTATTCCCTGGCAGCAACTCCAACATCACCAACAAGAGAAATATAATTCTAGGTTAAAAGCCCAAGACATTTATTACTGATGTATTAACACACACCCTCCCACCATTAGAAAGGCTGTTTGCAATAGGAGGGGAGCCTCTTTAAATTAAAATGGTACTTTAGACTAAGACTTCCATGCTTGTAAAATGAATAGGAACGACTAGTTCTTTCCTTCCACAAAGGTCAAAGAAATGCTTTTAATTATTGCAGGTTGTAACTCCCTTGGCCAGGCTGGGTGAATACCTTCCACACACATTTACTTCCATTTTTACAGGGAATTAATTTGTTTCAGATCTTTTGCTTGCTTTTTATGAATACTATAGTGCATCAGCTTTACCTCAAAATGCTCATTTTTAATGTGAAGGGTGGAATTCAAATGCAAATTAACCACACTTCCACCTCAGCACTTAGGAATGTCATTGCAAGAGCTGCTGAGCACCAGGATCCATTTGAAGACTCAGGCTCAGAGGCCCCAGCAGTGCAAAAACTTTCTTACCTCTGAATGTAGGTGCTGTAGGTGGGTCCTCAATGTCATGCAGATGCAATTCTACTGATTGATTAGTGCCTGACTGGGTAGTCACACAGAAATAGCACAGGGCTGGCAACAAAAGTGAGCGTTGAGAATACACCCAATGGGGAATTCAAGGATCATAATGCCATGTATTAATTGATAAATAAACCCATGGATCATTCTGAGTAACGGATAATTTTCAGAATATGATGTGCTGAAACTGGAAACAAGGCAAACTGCTCACTACACAATATTTATGCTTGTCTACAGCATGGAACAATGTGAATGTTCAGCTACAGAGGCAAGGAAACTTGGATGTGCTCCAGGAAGCTCATGATCCATGCATTTCATGAGATGAAACAGATGGATGAAGCAGACACATGGCGTGGGTAGGAGGAGGTGGGAGGATGTGTTCAAGGAAATGGCTTTGTGGAATTATCAGCACTTCATTTTCTAGCACAGATTTCCCTAAGGCGCCAAAGAAGTTACCAAAGACCAGGGTTGGGCTTTTTCTTAAGAAATAATGTCTGAACAGGTGACTGGAGGAATTTTAAGAAGTGAGGAATTTGGGGACTATAATGCAAACCATGAGTATTTGGGGATG
The DNA here is from genome assembly GCF_036250125.1 of Pseudopipra pipra. NCBI lineage: Eukaryota > Metazoa > Chordata > Aves > Passeriformes > Pipridae > Pseudopipra > Pseudopipra pipra. The sequence continues at coordinate 70,880,173 of NC_087552.1, forward strand.
TTTGTTCTTCTGATATTGCACTTAGAAATCTGTCTTGGCCCTTGATGCTCCAAAGGTAATAGACAGAGTCACTGTTTGAAATGGGCTTTGGAATTAGGACCTGCACTCTCAGTGTTATTGAACTTATGGATATAAAGCCCTTAAAAATCTGTAAGTTAAAAGACCTAAGTTATAAGGTATTAAAAACCAAAACAACCCAAACCACCATCACATGTACACACTTGTTGAGGTTAGACACATTTACATGTCCCTCTGCATGTGACAAATGACATTGGCACCTCCAGACTTATTGCTGTGCTTACTCACAAGGGCTGATTATGTGTGAAATATTTCTATTTATTCTTGCTAGAAATATCCTAAATGGTTGATTGGATTCCCAAGGCAAGGAATTATCTTTCAACTAGTCCTGCCTATTAGAAATTAATTACCCTTTTCCACTCCAATTCTTCATCAATTTTTGTATCTCTGCAAAGCAGGAACTTGCCTTTTCATACATCCAAACCATCAGACTATAGACGGTTTCTACTGTCTCAGGGAAACAATACACTTCTCTGGGTCCCAGGCTTTGCTATTAATTGATACGTGTTTAGAAACAGGAGTAAAAACAATCTTGTTTCAACAACTAAATTGTGTCTTCCATCTCCAGTGGCTGGGATGGAAATTCAGACACCCAGTGAACATACAAGACTGTGTTTAGGTGCCTTTAACCTGAGATCAGATCAGTTTTATCCTTCCTGAGCACTTGTCTGTCTTCCCTTGCTCCATCTGTGTATTCCCAATGCTCATTGGGGATCATGCCCCTGCACAGTCCCTGTGAGGCAGGAATTAACTGCAGAGGGAATTCAGGTGACAGAGCCCCAGGAATGCAGAACCTCTGAGGCAGGAACACATCATGCCCTAGCAAACCACTGCAGAACTGTTGTGAACCAACTCCTGCACAGGACCCCAAATTTAGGTCAGTGGAAGATGGGAGTTTGCTTGATGGTCTTTTCATATCCATTACAGTGCAAACTCCCTGCCTCCTCCATAAAATTTTCAACATTTTTCTGACTGATTTTTGAGGGCTTTTTGATCCTTTTCTGACTACTTACATATTGTAGTCACTAACCATGAGCCAGCCAGTAATGGGTCTTCTTTCACAAAACTCCTTAGTTATTGACTTGTCTTCCTCTTCCTTTGAAACTCCAGAGAGAAAGCTCTGTTGAAATCCCTACAGAAAAATCCCCAAGAGGCAATGGATAGAGGCAGGAGAGAAGGGACAGCAGATCGTGTTTTGCTATTTCTATTAAAATATGTTTCTATGATTCACAGCAGTGTGTTTGTGCCTACATGTGATTGAAGCAAGTTTGCAAACTCTTTGCTCTGGCTGTTGCTCTGCCTCTTCCTTTCATCTTGCTGTTTGTCATATATTCATTTTCTGCCTCTTGTCTTTTTTGACATTTTCACTCTCTCAGGGGGGAAACACTGGCACTTTCACACTTCACCATAATAGAAATAAAAGCTTGAAAGATCTAGATCTGAGACATGCCTATTCCTGGGGCATTGCAATGAGACATCATGAAACATGTAGCTTGGCTGGATCCTCGGGAGATCACAAGAAACCTGGAACCATAGCTCCTGAGAATAACTGAGCTGATGAAAGCAGACAAACAACTCTGCACTTTTTTTTTTCTGGTGAAAAATCCTGTCAGAAATTGTCATTTTTTTCTTTGCACATGGTTAAGATGAAATTTTGTTTGCCAGTGGAGATATAATGTTTTATTTAGGTTTTTTTGATGAGTAGCTCTGGCCTGTCTACATTGACACATACTTCACACAATGCAAGTGAAAACCCTAGTGATTCTTTCCAAATTCCTGACAAGTTTCAGTTTAGGATGAATTAAAACATATGTATTTGGGTCAGGTTCTCCATCAGTCCAGATTGACCCTGCTCTGTTACAATCAGTTAAAAAATATTAATTTACATTACCATAAATTTTGACACAAAATTTCATCCTGAGACATAGTAATTGCAATTCCTGTCATCAGTGCTGCTGATGGTTCAGAAATCACCAGGTACCTTTGCAATTTGAGCCTGTGTCAGGTAGCAGAGCAGCTTCTGAGTTGAAGTGTGTTCTCTGTGTCTCACTGACAGAATAAAAAATACCCAACTGTTGTAATGCATTGGGAGCAATTTTTTTCTGCTTGCAAAACCCATCTGCAGGAGCTAAGGCATTTCCCAAATATTTTACAACCAAGAAATAAAGGATATCAAAACTAATCCAACGCATCAGACCATTTTGCATAGTTTTACATGAGCACTTGGCTACTAATTTTCAAGTCTCTTAAGGGGAAGAAAAAAAGAATCCTATTTAGCATGTGCTGATGTGTGGCTGTGACAGGTGGAGCATGCAGAAACATCATGCCCAGATGGAAGAGCCTTAGCAGCTGCATCACCAATCCCCACCCTTGGAGGCAGCTGGCTCAGGATACTCAGAATCTGACTCTGCCAAGGCTGGTTGAGTTCATGTTACATACAAAGGATGCTCACAGATTTAGGGCTCTGCAGCTCTGTCCCCCAGCTGCAGGTATGACACGTTGCTGGTATCACCATAGGGTTTTCACAAAAACCTAAAAATACAATAACCTCACTCTCCAATTAGCAGAAGTGATCCAGTCCTTCAGGCATTCCTAAGACATCCCATCAGCACAGTTGTGGGGTTGTAGCAGTCACTCTGATGCCAAGGCAGGTAGCAATCCTTTTTAATCTGGGGGGTTGACAGTCTGATGTTAGGGCTGAAAGAGCAAAGAAAGGAGAGTCAACATATTGAACCAGGGACATTGTTCCTGAGCTGTGGAAAAATAACAGTTTGACATTTTTAAGTGTCAATACCTGAGAGAGGGCTGAAAGGGATAGCAGTAGAACACCGGGCTGGTTGCTCTGTTTCACGTGTGCTTAGTAATCTTCTTCTAACTCCAGCTGCATATACATTTTCTTCTGATCATAAGTATTGAAAATAGCTTGAAAGAACACACCCACCAAACCCTACCATCCCTCCTGGATTTAGTTAATGAGGTCATTAAAAAGATGCATGAAAGGCTTGCAAACAAGTTGAATTTTTATGCTGCAGTGGAAATATCGTAGTGGCCTGAGCAGAGAGAAAGAGTATTAGGGAAACAAGTGTGCTTATTATAGCTTTGAAAAAATTTTCACCCCTTTAGCTACTCTGCTGAAGAGACTTGAATATAACATGTATGTACTGAGGGACAGAAATAGTACAAAATAATGTAGCCTGAGAAATCCTTCCTGTCTCAGGACAATGGTATCCTATTTTCTGCCAAGATTATCTCCTCTGTCTTGTGTCCAGGACCACCTTCCCAAGAGAGAGAGATGAGAACTCCAGACATTCTCAGACAGTGGTCCTCCAGGGAAGCAGTGGGACCCGGTAGAGATCACAGCTTTGTGTCCTGCAGCCTGTACCCCTGTGAGTTGTCTCACTGTGTAGTCAGGAAACAAAGAAAAAAAACTCTGGAATACCTCCGGATTTTAAAAAGCCTCTGCTCAGACACTAATAGAGCTGACCTTTTTTTTTTTCCCTCCAGGTGTTTGCTCACTGGGAATAACTTTGTCATGTTTGTTTAGTTCCTGACCTATTAGTGTCCTGGAGCATGGAAACTGGAAGATTACAGCACTGTGGAGGTGCAGGAACTGGCACTTTCTGCAGATTAAGTAGTCTGCAATCCTACATTTTGGATCTACATGGGAACAAGTTTTAGCACTAAGAAAAATCTGATCTTCTGGGTAGATGTAATGCAAGCTTAAGGCACATGCTGTGTCTGGGAGGATTTTTTTGTTTCACTGTTTTTCTTCCTCCGCTGTTGGCATCAAAGGTCATGGGATAAAAGAACACACCTGCAGAAGCTAACACTGACAACTCTGACACTTGGACCTCCCTTCCCTGCCCTTTCCAGCTTGCAGCCCTTTCCCATCACAGAGGAAGCCCCCACACTGCTCACCAGCCCTCCCCTAATGACACAGAAATAATGTCTGACAGGACAAGGGGAAAGAGTTTTAAACTAAAATGGGAGAGATTTATGTTAGATATTGGAAGAAATTCTTCCCTGTGAGGGTGGTGAGGCCCTGGCACAGGTTGTCCAGAGACGCTGTGGCTGCCCCACCCCTGGAAGTGTTCAGAGTCGGGTCGGATGGGGCTTGGAGCAGCTTGGTCTAGTGGAAGATGTCACTGCCCATGGCAGGGTGGTGGAACTGGATGATATTTAAGGTCCCTTCCAACCCAAACCATTCTGTGATTCTATAATGAAATAATCCTCCCTGTGTGCACAGAAGTGAAGCACATGGACATTTGAATAGTCTTTGCTCTTATTCAGGGAATTAGAATTTACTTTAATTTTCCATTGGGAAATAAATTTGTGTTATCCTGCCCTGAAGCCACGTTAAGTGCACAGTATATATGACATTGCTGCTGTGCACTCAGCTGATACATGAGTCACTGCCATCTCTGAACTCAGAGAAGTTTTCCTCATTAGTAGTTAAAAAGCACAACACAGGAGGAGAAAAGAAAGGGAGAGGAAGGTGGACTGTATGGGCTTTTCTCAGAACTGAAATTAAAACTGTGCATTTGTGAATGGACAGTGATCTTTTCATCCACAGTCCTTTCCTAGTGAACAACACTTCCTGTAGCTCCAAGGATGCTCTCCCTTTCTCCTCCACTTCGCAAATGGAAGAAATCATCAGCTCAAGGCATGACAAAAGTCATGTTTAACTGATAGATTTACTGAATTGGTTGAGTAGTAGTAGTTCCTCCAAATTGCATCATCAAAGACTGTAAGGTTTGTTTCAAAATCTATAATCAAGTTTTATTGTACATCAGATTGTAATCGACTTCGGGTATTTAATCAGTGAGTTGGATCTTACCCTCGTACTATTTGTTTGTCATCTATTAGGAAGTGTTTGTCCTCATGAGTTTGTCCAGTGCACAGAGCAGAAGGAACCTGTTCTCTGTTGTGGTCCCCAGAAGGTCCAGTTGAAGACTGGTCAGGTCTGATAATCAGATTATTATTTCCATATTGGCCCTCCTTCAATGAAACCTTTATTCAGGCATGTTTTATAACTTCAAAACTGCCCAGGGTTAACTTCCTAACTGGAAAAAATGGTGATACTACCTGTGTGAGGAGCACACATTAATGTAAACGATAGATATTTTGCTCAGGTGTGTGCATTCCATTTCTAAGTGGTCAAATTTCATTGAAAGTGTATCAGTGATTAACATCTCTGACTTTTTCATTTGCCTCGGAAGGGGAACAGGAGGGAAATACTCTGGTCTTTTAGTCTTTGCTTTTCTCTTATTGATAAATGTCCTCTGAATTTCCATACTGTAAAAGAATGTTCTTTTATCATGATGAATAGCCCTCTTAGGCCCAGAATCAATTCAGACCTTTTCCATCCCAGCACTTGAAATTCTTGAGAGGATACTCCATCCTCCATAGTCTTGCTCATTGCTATGCGACTGCATCAGCATTAGAACAGAAATCAATCTTGATTTACATTTTGCTCTTGTCCAGGTGCTCAGAGCAGCAGCTTTTCAATGCTTAGTTAGTGGACTTTGCACTAAATAAATTTTTGGAACATTTACTAGTGTAGCGACATAAACTCTGGAAAATTATTATAAACTTTGATGAGTATCAGCTATGCTATGTCTTAAGGCTGGTCCATTGTTTTGAAATACACTGACTGTCATTCTTTATATTATTTTCCTTCTCACTTTTATTCTCTACTCTTTGCTTCCAGATTGCAATTCTACAGCTGCTTGATGAAATGAACTTTCTTTTCTAGTTTTTCTTAGCACACAATACAAAAAGGCTTTAAAGTCATAGAAGAAAGACAGGAAACTATACTAATAAATATTTTGAAGGATAGAGTCTTCCCTGTGCTGACAGGTAAAAAATATTCGAGGCAGTAATTAAAGAAAAGAAAATTATTTGAAACCTTGCTCACCCTTAGTATGGCCCTGCCATGTTCAGATTGCTATTCTCAAACAAATCCGCTCAGAAATTAGCAGGAAAACTCATGCAAGTGATTTCTAATTATATCTAGCTGCTTTTAATACTTTGAACCTTCTTTAATCTGGAATTATCCTTGCAGAATAACTTGGAATATCACTGAGTAAACCCAGACATCTCTAATGTCAATGTACATGAACCAGTCCCTGAATCATTATTAATGGCACTGGCCCTCAGCCAGGACCTCGAAACCAAGATAATTTCAGGAACCCTCAACAGAAGGGAAGAAAAAAAAAAAAAAGACAGGAAAGAACTAATTTTTGAAGAATTTAACTGAAATGTTAAGAAATATAACAAAATAGTACAAATAGGAATATGTGTGCAGTTTAATTTTTATGAAGGCAGGAAAGAACAATAACTTCTCAGAAAGTTTTAAGAAGATGAGAGCTAATACAAAAGTTAATAGGGCAGTCTGTATGGGATGCATCTTTTCTAAGCCTTAGAGATTAAACTGTGAGGATGTTAAGGTCTTGCATTTACAGATGAGAACTGGAGCATTCACGTGGCTCCAGCTGAAAGGAGAGTCCTTTCCTTTACTCGTTTCTACTTTCTGAATAAAGCAAAAGGCTGTGCATATTTTCTCACAAGGTCTTTATACTCTGAGGTTTTGTAGCCAGCATTATCACGCCATCTGATCCTTTTTTATCTGTGAAGGTGTAAATTTCATTGCTTCTAATGCCTCTTGACTACAACCTTTTCTTTTCATACCCCCCTTTTTTTTTGTTTGTTTGTTTGTTTGTTTTGTTTTGTTTTGTTTTGTTTTGTTGTGGATGTTTTTTGCCTTAGCTCAGAAGGAAGAACAGAGAAAGCTCTGTAAGGGCTACTCAAGGGCTACTACAAAAGTCTGTTAACATTATTGCATACCTTCCAGGACACATTAGTTATATATGGTTTAGATAGGAACAGTCTGCACTTGATACTCAATGTGCTGCTTCTCCCTGACTTTGGCTTCCGTGTTCTGCTGGTAGAGCTCCAATACTGGGGAGAAACAGGTATCTAGGGGCATGATTTACTCCATCCTTCATCCTCAGATGAGACAGATGGTTTAATTGCCAATTTTATCTTTTTTCATTGGCTGAGGTCAGATGTGGTGTGGGATAGGTGTGACTGGGAGAGGATAAAGGTGGGAGAGAACAGACGGGATTTGTAACCAAGTCTTTTCATGACACATGCAACTCCTATTTAAAAGGTGACAGAAACTGGGAAACCTCAAAGATGCCTAGTCCTGTTGCAGGCAGCATCTCAACCTCCCCCACAGCTTGATTTTCCTCTGTGTGGTTCCAGAATCTCTCCTTGCCCCCAACAGCCTGATACCCATAGGACATCCTCTTAAACCCCACTGAGAGCAATGGAGTTCAAAATATTTAAGAAATGGCTGAAAAGGCAAGTCTATCATCTAACAGACTGAAGGAATGCAGGATGCAGTTTTTCACGGCACTTTTTGGATTCCCCAGGAAAAATTAAATAAACATCATTCATTCTTTGAGCTGCCACATGGTTATTTTCTAAATGGCAGTTCTTCCTTCCTCCCCTTGCCCCAGATCTTTGATGACTTCATCAAGACACCCTTCTACTAGTTTTCTTGTCTTCCTTGATTAATTCCTTTGTGTAAGGCTGAAAAAGAGGGTTCTTGTTGTTTTTTTATTTTTTATTTAAAACATGAGATTGGTTTATTCCCTATTAAAAATAAAGTACCACCACTGCTACACATCTTGAGTATTCCTAATTTTGAATTCATCATCAAGAATAAGTTCAGGGGCAGCAACCTGAGAGGGAAAATTACTCTTTTAACAATGTTTTTTTAAATCAAATAATGTTAAATAGTCTGTTTCATTAGTGCTAAGGTAATTCCTTATATTTGAGACATTTATAAATAGATCCCCCCCCAAAAAAATCAGCTTCAAGACACATGACTTGATCCCATCAGATGCTGTTAAGGTGTGTCGTTAATGGACAATGAGAATATGGGCACGAGTAACTGGACAAGACTTGAATTTTCATTTTGGTGGAAAAAAAATATTTCCCTCTATTTTATAGAGAGATGCTGTGGAAAAGAGGAAGAGCAGTAACAGACATCTAAACCTCAGTAATCTAAATGGAAGGTAGGCATCAGGATATCTCCTTCATCAGAGTGTCCAAGCCTTGTCAAACCCATGGCTAAGCTGGAAACCAAAGGGAAGCAATCTTAGAACCTTTGTGCTGACTCCTGCACAGCCCTTTCAATGTTGTTCTTTCAAAGGCACCTGTCTGAGGTCTCCTCGTGTGAGTGGGTGCAGTGCCCACCACTGTCTTGAGTCTGTCTGTGTCTTTGTGTCCAGCTGGGAATCAAAAGACAATGAGGATATTTTCCTTGCAATTTGTTTATTAAAAAGCACGTGGACAAGCAAAGAGGGGAAGGGTCTGTGCTATATTCACACCCCAGTAAGGGTCACTTGATTCTATATTTCTATGATTTATGATGTGAATTAGGTGTTTGCCTGGACAAGGATAGTGGTGTTTGGGGATGTGAGGACATAGCCAACTGTTTGCTCATCTCAGCTTCTGTTTGGCTGAGGGCTTCAGTGGTTGATTAGCTAAAACAGCCCTTTAAGTCAGGTCTGTACAACAGACCAGCACATGTTTAGGAAATTTGTCAGGTAAGGGCTTTGAGGCAGCGATTTTGACAGGACACAGAGCTGGCAGCTCGGAGCCGGCTGATTCTTTGGGTTGTAGAGGAATAAAAACTGCTTCTGTGGACCGAAAGTGCGCAGTTATTTAATATCTTCTTGAGAGATTTGTACCTTCTAAAATTCTCATTTCTTTGAAAATCCCTATTGCCATTTAATCAGCAGTCATTACGTTTCAGAAGGCTTGCTGAAGGCTGAATACTGCTTTCTTTTCATTCTGCAACAAATGCTTGAAACATAATAATTTGGGGTTTTGCTTTCAGGACAGCTTATCATTGAGGAGAAGAATCATCCATATATAACCTCCCAAGAAAAGAGAAGATAATGATAAAGGAACAGAGAAACCAATTACATTTTCTAAAGTGCCTCACTTTGTATACTCTTGTCTTGTTGCTTTTGGGAGATTTTTTGATTGTTTTTATTGTCTTTGTTGTTGTTGTTGTGTTGTGTTTTTGTTTGTTGTTTTTGGGGTTTTTTTTGTTTGTTTTAACTAGAGAACTGGTTAGGATTTTATTATTGTTATCTCAGTTACAAGGATGAGATGCCTCAATGACTAACAATTTAAACATCAGGTGAATTAAGGCAGTTTTTTTTGCTCCTTCTGTGGTGAATTGACATCACTATTACATGCCTAGTTAAATGAGATTATTCCTATGTAAATGATGACTTAACTGCATTGAAATGTCTTACCGTCATGTATCAGTGGGACACAGTAGCAGGGAAAACTGAGAACTTCTGTGAGACTTGAGAAATCCATGTAAAAAATCCTTCTCCAATGAACTACAAATTCTCTGAAGGCAAAAATGCCCATCCCCAAATCAGGAGGCAGTATCTCCTTTGGGACAATTGGGGTGAAAATTAAATTTAAATATAGATCAGCAAAATCTTTGATAAGTTCCTGAAAGGGCATACAACTGGCTACCTCATATTAATTTTCCTTGAGGCTTATGAAAAACTTGAAAATAGCCTGGTTTCGCCTCGGTGCACAAAGGAAAAAAGTTTTCACATCTCAAACAATGTGTGAGGTGAAGAAACTCCTTCCTGCCCACCTCTGCAGCAAATCTTAAGAGCTATATGCAGTACTGGAACATAAAGCATTAGCTCTATAGTACGAAACACTGTTATATGCAGTTAGTAGAATCAAACACTTCATGTAGCATTTATATTACATAAACATTAGATATTCACAGTGTAGATGTGGGGTAATCATCTCACATCTCAGCTAATAAGCCAAGGATCTCTTCACAGTCGATGGGAAGAAAAAGACATTTTTAGGGCACAATTAATTTGCCGTATTTTGCAATGTGCTTTAGAGTGAGATGAAGTGCCTATTTGTCTCTGGTGGGTTCGTGGGAACCTGTGGGGACTCATTCAAGTGTACAAATCTACATTGCAAAAGTCCACAGTCACTCTGACAAATCACCTCCTCAGTGCCTCTAACACAGAGGAGTGCCGAGTTCTAAAGAAAGCCTGTAACTATATTTATTTTATTTTGTTAGGGAAGTTTCTCTTAATGAGTTCCCTTTTCAAATCTAATCCCCCAGCTTCTTGTTTGGGAAGATTTCGTTAGATAGACTCTTGTATCATTAATGTTCTGGCCTAGGACTGCTTTCTTGCAAAGTCTCTAGCTATCATTAGCACAGATATCCTTCATGTATAATGCACTCACAGCACTTCCCACGTTCCCTTACTTCTCTGTTGCTTTCTCATTTGTGTCAAGACTTGAACACTGGAGCGGGATGTTTGTCTGGGAAGCCTCCATTGTCTGCTGCCAACATGGATTTTGGCTGGCCACACCTTGGTGGCTCTTTGTCAGGTCTTCTCCCTGGGATCTCAGCTCTGTGGCTCATGAGCTGTGTGTGCTCTGAAGGGCATATTTGCACCAAAGGAAGCTGCAGCCCCTCATTTTTGTGCAAGGTTCACAAGTGAGCCTAAGCTCAGCCTAGGTTTGAATAACTGGTACTGGGGCTTTGGGCTGCGTGGATGCACCAGTTCACTCCCAGATGTGATTTATAACTGAATATACACTGTGAGCTAAAAAATCACACTTTTCAGACCACTTTAAAAGAGGATGTATGGGAAGATGGAGACTTGCAGTGGGCTTGAGTTGCTTAAACATGCAAGGCTAGTGCCTGTCTGGGTATCCAAAGTAACCTGAGATATCTTCATGCTGGCAGGACCCAGGAATGTCTGAAGAGGCATCTGGAGCCAGGCGAGTTACTCCAAGGTATCTAAATTGTCACCAGGCACACACTGAACGCTTCCTTTGCTATATCCCCAGGTTTTTGTCACTATGCCACTTCAGTAGTGTCAAGGCTTGTGTCACTCCTTGCCCTTGTGTTCCCCAACCATTTCAGTATAATAAAGTTTTCTTCTTTGGACATGGCACCAATGGACTAATACAGCACTTCAGTGCCCTTTCTGTCAGCTATTGACAAAGCCGTGACTTATGAAATTTACTTTTCACTTTATTTGGAAGTGTACTGACACTTGGCAGAAATCAGGCCAGGACACTGGTGGCTTATAGGGTCAGGGCCAACCTACAGCCTGGATCTAGGTTGGATCTGCAAGCACAGCAACGATTGGTCAACACAGTCCTCACAGCAGTGTGTTTCATTTACTTATTTTAGCCTGCTTGGCCATTAGCTTTATTTGACCTATTTCATGCTATTTAGCTTCATGATAATATTGTGCTTTCCTCAGAAACCTTCTCCAAATACAGTCTGCTCTTTGGTGATAGTGTTCTCACAGTACATACTGTGGCCATACTGTTTTAATTAAAGATGAAAAAATTGCATGTTCCTTTGATCAAACAGTTCTGGTATAATAGAACGGTGACATAGGGTCTCGCATGACAAAAGGGTGGCATTTTTAATATGTTCTTTATACCTTGTCTTTTCTGCTGCTGGTTCAGGAACAAGTATCAACTGGAGAGACAAATAATGTCCACGGCAGTGTCTGAATATTAAAGTGTTTGAACTGAAAAATGAAAGCTAACCCTCCTCAGAAGCTGTGCTACAAGCACAAAGGGATGTGTTCTGGCTCACCCTGTGCTCTTGCAGTGCAATGAGACACTCGGTATGCCTGTGGTGTACATAATTAATAGCAATGACAAGTAAGTACATGAGTACTACTAAAAATAATAAAAGGCCCAGGTTGTTCATAGTTCAAAGTCAAGCTGTTTCAATCCTGTTGTCTTTGAGGGGAATCCTGAGAGATCTCAAGGCTTGACTTCTTTTTTCTTTCTTTTTTTTTTTTTTTTAAGAAAGACATTTCCTCCAATATTTGCTTTTTGGGTTCAGTGCTGTTGGTGGGAAGGGAGATGAGGATATCTGGCAGGTTTTGGGAAGAGTGGATGAGGAGAAAGAGGTAGATTGAGAAGCTGAAGAGAGTCTGGAAGGAGTTTGGGGATATTTTAAGATGATTATCTTGTTGCACTCCAGGACTGGGGAAGTTACGGCTGAGGTGTGGAAAATTTTCCATGTGGAGAAAACTGACCAGAACAGAACAGCATGTCCAGGAAACAAGGAAATGCATTATTTAGTGCTGAGTTGCCACCTTTAGGTGTCACAGAGGTAGAGGAAGGACAGGAGTGTGGGAGAGGATGGATCAAGTAGATGGCATTACATATAAATGCTTTTGACTTCCTCATGGCTGGAGGATGAAGCCATTAGATGCAGAATTAAAAAAGGCCTACCTCTCTATTCCCTTGCTGCAGAAGCCCAGGAGAAGCTAACTGCAGCTTTGGAAGGCAGATGCATTAGAAATCTGCTGGACAAGCTGCAGCCCTTCTCCAGCCAGAGGAAGTGAACAGTGTGAGTGGTGCTGGCTTGCTCTGGGTCCTTCCCTGAGATAGGAAATCTTGGAAGCAGACTGGTCCTACAGCTTCCTCTTGGTTGGAGCTGAGGTTATCACCTCTTTCAAACTCCCTAACACAGTAATGGCAATGGATGATGATTTTGCTCATGGAAAATCCAATTTCTGGTAACACTTTTAAAAGTTGATTACAGCTTTGCTTCTCTTCATTCTCTCAGGTGACTTCTGGTCACCCCATCAAGTGAGAGCCTTATTCACAAATACATGTGTAGCTCTGGACTGGCTGTCTTTAAAGATGGAAATATTGATTGAAGATAGCAGATCAAAGGCTGAGGGGAGAGCACTTTTTACTGAATTTAGGAAGCTTATATATTGCGCCCTGGGGAAGAGGCTGCCAATCCTAATTTATTTGTCACTTAATTCCTACTGATCTGAATTTTTATTGTAAACAGATTCATTTAATTGTGTCACCTCTGGCCTGTGTGTGCCACAAAAAAGACCTTTTCAGTTTAACAGTGGGTAACAAAGGAGTAAGAGTTTTGAGTGATAATGCCAGGGGAGCTTGCCAAGGCATTCTAACTATGTGAGCTAATGCTTTATTTCAGGGGGAAATTATACGAGATAGGAGCATAGGCTTGTAGTTTCAGAGAGAATTTCTTTCCAAAGAGGATTGTGCCTTTAGCATGGAATTTAGCTAAGCTGCTCCAAGCCTTTACATAATTTTTTGAACTCAAGAATATTTGCTTTCAATGAAACAGGCAATAATAACTCTGGAGATTAATTGCTTGGTAATATGCACTGGCACATAGTGATAGCATCTGTGTCTAATGGAAATACAATGAAAATGGGCCTTTGCAGATGAGTTCAGCTAAAATAAACAGCCAGCAAACAATCTGGATTCCTGGCTCAGGCTAAGAGAAGAAATGAAAATTAATGTATAGAGAGATTATCTCTGGCAAATTTCTCTTTCTCCTTTCCCTCTCAGAAGATTACACTTTGGCTGTTTTTTCAGAGCCAGCCTGATGTTCCCTCTGCTGTCAGTGTTTGTGAGGGGTGTTAGAAACGCTGTCTGCAGCACGAATGGTCACGCAGTGCCAAGGAACTGCATCTGCCGCACGTCCCGCAGCAGCACAAAAGGCAGATCATGTGCTTCCAGCTTTTCTCTCTGTAATGTGCTCCCTCTGAAGCAGAGTATCCTGGTGAGAGCCTGCTTTTAGCTGACATATCCCTCTCCCTGCATGACAGGCTTCCCCCAGCACAAGGACATCAGGGGCTCTGTGCCTCCACACAGGCGATGCCAGGAGCAGACCTGTTGCTTTACATACTAACACCATCCTCTCTGTAGGAGTAGGACTCTAAATCTGGGCACCAAACTGGGACCAAATCAGCTCCAACTAGATGCACAGATAATTTTTCTAGATTCTCCTTTTGAGCTACTTGTTGTGTGACCACAAGAAAAAATGAGTTAAGGTTTCTAAGGTCACATTTTGTGTTTGAAATAATAATAAAAAAAATCGTGCAATACTCATATTTTGATTTCTCCTTACAACACAATGATTTTCCAGTAGAAAACACATTTCTCTGGACATAGAAGGGATGTAACTCAAACTGTTAGAATAAACATCAAAGGGTATAAGACACAGTGGCGCATGACTGAGCAGTGACTGGCTGGGAAAAAAGGGGATTACAGAGACACTGACACAAAAACCTTATCAAGTTCAAGGGATGTGACCAGATTTAGGGTGGAGATTTTGGAGCTGTCAGCGGTTACATGAACACAGGAGTTACAACCAATGAGGCTCATAAATAAATGACTCTCCTCAAGAGACAGAGCTTTCTAGACCAGAGGTTTAGCTAGGCTAATACAACAGCTCTGGTCTAGAAACACAAGCTGTTTTTTCAGCAGGGCATGTCCTGCAACAGAGCATGATGTACCAGCATTCCTGGTCTCCTTTTATGACCCACTGAGCGTGGCAAACTTGCCCAGTTTCTGTAGGCATTTCTTTTTTGACAAACTCTGCTTTACCACACACACCATAACAGTTTGCAAAGGAGATTATCAAGCCTGTTAAATGTTAAAACAACACACACAGTGTTCTATCCTGGTGTGCTGTCTACAACATGCTATTTCTAGGTATATTGGGAAAACATAATGAAGGTTGTGGTCAAACAATCATAGAAATGTCTGTCATGCTTTAGGAGGTTGCTTCCTGTGGTGGTTGTTCCGCTACCCTCAGCTGGAGGTTGTGCCTGACACTTAAGAAAGGAACCCTGTGATTGCTCCTGAGAATTCATAGTGCAAGGGCAGCACAGCCACCTAAAATACTGCCCCTGCCCTGTGAAACACACTGCAAATTCAAATCCCTTTTTTCATAATTTGGAGAATTTTTTAATTCCAAAGACATTCCTGCTTAAGGACCTGGCTGGTGTTTGTTGAGATTTCACTCCATTCAGGGGAGCAAGGTGAATTTGGGGGATGCACTGCCAAGACAGGCTGAGTAAGGGTCCAGTGCTGGGTTCAGACTAGGAGAGACAGGAATCCCCAAAACAGAACATTTAGCCTTGGATTCATGAAGGACCAACAAAGGACTTTGGAAAAAGCATGGCAAATATTAAGGAATACCTACCAAGCTCAGTCCACTATTTTTGCTATTCTTTTGTCTTGTTTTCTGAGTTTCTGACATTAAATCAGGCTTCAAATCATGTGTTACCCTGGAGTGACAGTGTTCCTGGTTTTTTTGGGCTTCCTCCATGCTTCTGAGTGTTGTTCTAGGCTCTCAGGAGCAATATATTTATTTTACTGTTAATAAAACTGAATGATTACATCATTGTCCTGTCCAGTAAAATGACAATGTAAGTCCTGTTAGTCAGCCAACACATCAGTGTTTTATGGTTTGCCAGTGCATATGTTGCCTGTAGTTGATCAAAACTAGTAAGTAAACAGGAAAAACAAAAAAAGAACTATTAAAATGAGCTTTATTTAATCTGCCTCTTTAAAGTTTCAAAATCACAGTGGGAAATGAGGAAAATTTTTATGAGTTGGTGAAGGGAGAAGGTAATATATGATATAATTTCCCTTGTACTGCTTCACTCTACCTTCTTGGTGCAGGGGGAAGAAAGGCTTTAAAGCAGAAAAAACTAGGAACAAAAAGCATCAGATTCAAAGACATTTTCATGATCACAGTGTCAGATCCTGGGGTATCACCAGCACTCACAGAAAAAATCTAGCAAGATCCATCTTAAAATTGGCCTGTTTCTTGACTCTTCAATCCATATGCACACTTCCACTGGGACGCTATCCTAGACCCTCATGCTTGCCACGCTTAAAAACCTATTTAAATTCAAATTTAAATTAAACTGCTGTTTATTTCCAGCCTAAAAAACATCAGCTGCTGGTGTGTGGCATTTCTGGTTATCGGTTTAATCATTAAGATGATGTCTGTGAGATCCTTCACACCATGAAGGATCTCATGGGGTGAAGGATCATGAAAATGAGCTATGGCTTATTTTTCCAGAGGGAAGATCTTTCCAGAGATGTTTCGTGAGGAATCAATTCCTTGATACAACATAGGTGGGATCTGCCTGAGGAATCAAATAAACCAGGAGAATCAGATGGGTGCTCTTGGTGAACTCCAGCTATGCTGAGTAGATGTAGAGCATGCTGATATTATCAAGAAGAGCAAGAGGGTCCAGATCCCTTTATTCTCAGTAAATCTTCTGCAATTATTTCCCACGTAGGAGCAGGAGTTCAAGGGAGAGAGGAGCTGATGAATGGTGGAGTCAACAATAATGTGATTTTGCAGCACTGTAGGTCGTTTGGGTTAATGAACTGACTCCTGCTCACACACAACCCTACAGACCTGCATGTGCAATTTGGCTTATTCACAAGTCCCCTGCTATTTGTAGAGGTTTTTTTTTAACATAGATGTCATCTGTTGGTCTTTACACTCTGTACTTAATAATGGGGGATTATAGGCTATTTTTTCTCACCTCATTTACTGATACCTTCTGCTTTCATTACAACAGTTATCTCTTCTTTGCTTTCCTCCACTGTGTCTTCCTCCTTTTCACTCAATAAAAATACAGAAAAAGCTCTTTGGGGATTATCTTCCTATTTGACTGAGAAGCTGTGTGTGTTTTGCATAGTTTAGCTTGAATACCTTGAATATGAAAAGCACCACCTTGGTTTCATCCCAGAATTTTGGATATGTATATTTTAAAATATGACTAGAGCTAATCTACACATTTTTTTGAGATGCACAGGAGAGGCTGTAAACTGTTCTACTAAAAATAGTTGAACTTTCTGTTTCAACATTGCTTTTTATTGAAACTCATGGCATAGTTAAAATTGGAATGCTGCAAGCAAGCTGTTTTTCCATTAAAGAATATGCAACATACTCTCCTTTTGAAAAAGCTATTATTTTGTTAGTTCCTAATTGGTTTTAGGACACTGAAAATGCAAAAATATGTATTTGAAACATTTTTTTTTCATTTTAGTGAGCTTTTTCCTTTTTTTTCTTTTTTTTCTTTTTTTTAAAAAAAACCTACCGAAACCAAACCTGCTTTCTTTATCTATAAAAGGCATGTAGATATAGTACAAGGGGAAGTGGCTTCAGACTGAGAGAGGGCAGGTTTGGATTAGATATTAGGAAGAAATTCTTCCCTGTGAGGGTGGTGAGGCCCTGGCACAGGTTGCCCAGAGAAGTTGTGGCTGCCCCATCCCTGGAAGTGTCCAAGGTAAGTTTGAAGCAACCTGGGATAGTGGAAGCTGTCCCTGGTCATGGCAGGGGACTGGAACTAGATGATCCTCAAGGTCCCTTCCAACTCAAACCATTCTATGATTCTATGATTCTAGTATTCTGTGATGTTAAAGCTATTTCAAAAAGATTAATTTTAAAACTAAATAAATGGGAGCTAAATTTTCTTTAACACTATTTATTTATCTCCTTTAAAAATTGCTTTCAAGAAAAAAAACCAAGAGATTTAAAAGCACAGTATTTTGCTGAAAGCTACTGATACTGAAAAATACCTAAACCAACCATTAAAGCCTCACAAATCCATACTCCTCAAAATTAAAGTTAGTCTAAAATCTGGAGTATACCATCTCAGGATGTCTTGGGGAGAGAGGAAGAAAATTTTCCTTAGGAGTATAAATTACTGGAAACTGCTTTGGGCAAAGTGCTTTGGAGAGCCACACAGACAACAGCTTTGGACTGGGTATACAGTCAGTGGAAGTCTTTCAGTTGATGCTGTTAGTCTCTGGATGAGGCATAAAGCTGATTTCTTGCACCTTCTCTTCTGCTTCACATGTCAGGTTGAGATAGTTATGTCTTGGGAACAGAGTGGCATTTTATCTGACCAAACACAGAATTCAGCATCTGAGCACCAGCCTGCCAACTGTCTCCCTGTGAGGAACAAGTACTTTGGAGGCATGATTCGTTCCATGCCAAAGTAGGTCAATTGTGTCATTTCCTAAAAGTGCCCATTATTCTCCGGGCAGGTGCCCAGCTCCATTAGAGGGAGTTCTAGTGCAGATATTGAGAGTCTGGTGAGATGAATCAGAGCCACTGAATTTTAGAGCACATCTATATTGCACACTGCAGAGTGACCTGGGGTACAAGCTGGTTACTGGTTAGTTCATATATCATGATGAAGAAAAGCTACATTTACCCAGGGCCCAGAGGGTATCTTAATTTCACATTTCTGTGTGAATTACTGCAATATATCTTGCTTTTTGATACTGCAGTGGATCAAAAATGTTCATTTGTTATGTCGTTGTATACAGCACATCAGCCTCATCTCTTGTGCTTGAGGAAGACACTCAGTGGAGTTCATTTAGTTGCAAATATTGTACATGGGTTAAAAAATCAACTGGAGAAAGTCTACTGGGGCTTCTAACATGATTCATCAGCTCTCAAAGTCCCTGAACCTTAGATTGCCAGGAGATGGGAGAGTGTGTTGTGAAGAGCAGCTCCCTACACTTCCCTTATTTTGGCATGCTTTCCCTAACCATTCACTGCTGGATGTTGTTGAAGATGTTTTTCTTCTCAGCTGATCCTTAATGTAGCTTTGCTGGGCTCTGTGGGTGTTGTTTCATACAAAGGGTGCAGGGAGTCGAGTGCAATTCAGGGAGAATCTGGCAAAATCCACACAACAAGAAGTGACAGATTAGGAAAAGCAACCCTATTCAGACACATAAAATGTCACTTTGTGTGCAGGTGATGCTTTCACATTATCAACAGATGACAGCACTGTTGCCTAAGACCTTGGACAAGCTTTTATCATAGGTCAGCAAAGCCAGGAAGCAGGATATGCATGCAGAGTTTTGGGGAAATAACACAGATTTAAACCGTCTGAACACCAAAGGTCTTTGTATGCCAAATATTGTTTTATGCTGAAGTGATCACATTTTGCTCGGGGAAATTGCCAACACATTTCTTATTTAAGTAAAATAGACAACGTATTTTCATCTAATTTCCTGATTCAAAAACTTACATTTTTGAAAGATCCAAGACCACATTCATTACTGTCCTTCCACTTAAATAATTTTTGGCAGGTTGGTCTTTTAGTTTTAAATAAGCCAAAATTAGCTACAGATATCTAGAGCTCTGTGTTCCTATTCTTGAAGTAAAATCTGTGAAACTAATTGAGTGAGACTATTTAATGAGACAAACCTCATTAAGATGGTAATTCTTCCCCACGCACTATATCCCCTCACTTCTTCCAGATATTCAGCCAGTACTTTCAAAGATTTAAGAAACATTTTGTAAAGCTTATTTTTCAGAGAACAAAATAAGAATAAAACCTTACAACAATTTGCAATATGTTCAGCTGATGACAAAAGTGTTCACTAGTCAGATATATACATTAAGTCTGAAAGGCCTTGTGAGGTCTGAGACAGCCACTAGAGCTGGCAGATACAGCAGAGGACCTGTGGGAGACTCCTGGTCTGAAGATCAAGTGGGACATGGTGTGGAAATTTGGTGCCCTATATTTAGAAACCTTTACAAAGGCACATATGGAAATCAAGTTAACATGCACAGGATGCTTTTGTCAGAGTTTAGAAGAAAAAAACTAAGTAATCCAACTGGTATTTGGGTAGATGCAGTATCCAAAGGCTTCTCCAAAATATTCCTAGGCAGATACAATTTTTACTGAATGTAACGGGAAGAAACCATGGCTAAAGTGTCTCTACCCACAGAAAGCCTTTCAGAAAACACAGTTGGATTCATCCAGACTCTTGTTCAAGTGAGTCACTGAAGTTTTCTCCAGTGGAAAGATATAGCACATAGGGAAATTTACTTTGATTGTGTGTGCATCCTCTAGATGGCTGAAATGAAGTGAAGACCAGTTCCTCCCAGATCTCCTGAAAGTCCCCAGGACAGCTGAGCTCTCCAAGCGCTTAAGTGAAGGAATGAAGTTCAAAGCCTTAATCCATTTCAAGTAAGTGACAGTTTATTTCTTCTTATCAGCTTATAAAGGAGACACAGGGACTGTCACTGTCTCTTTTAGGTGTTTCCTATTCAGCATCTCAGCAGTTTGTGCACTGGCAACTGTGACATCCCACTATCTCTCTGCAGTGCTCCTATCTCTCCTTCATCTCCAGTTCCCCTCCAGCTGTAAGGCACAGGGTTGTTGAACATTCTTTTGCCTCACCTTGGATCTGCCCCTCTGTTCCCTTGGGAGCATCTGTGTGTGCATGTTCTCCAAACATTAACCTTGTTTGCCCTCATGTGTAGAGGAAAATATGGCAAGAGAAGGGGCTAAATGAGCTTTGCAGCCTGCAATCAAAGACCCTCACTGCCCCATGGCACAGCCTGGAGACTGAGACCAGCTGATATGCGACTTCCCTTGAGCTTTCTGAAGTCCTCTCTGCAGGGTGCTTAGAAGCAAGGCAGTATATTTTCAGGACTGTTTGTTTCCAGTCTTTGACTCCAGCAGCTGTGCTGAGCTGCACTCATCCCAGGGGTGCCTGAGGGATACCAGGGTACCACAGGCAGAGGAGTCACTCTGGGGGGGATGAATTGCTCAAGCCAAACCCCTGCCTTAACCCATTCAGTGATGTGGCCTTCCTGTTCCTTTCTTGCACTCAGACTATCTCAATGAGGCACGATCTCCCTTTATTTCCAAAGAACAAATAGTCGTATATTTAGAATCATAGAATTATTAAAGTTGAAAAAGACCTCCAAGGTCATCGAGTCCAGTCTTCAACCGAATACCACCATGACCAATAAATCTATCATGAAGTGCCACATTTACTCATTTTTTTAACCCTTTCAGTAATGGTGACTCCACCACTTCCCCAAGCAGCCTGTTCCAATGTTTAACCACTCTTTCAGTGAAGAAATTTTTCCTAAAATCCAACCTGAACCTGTCCATTTGCCTCATCATCTTCATGTGGTTCTCCAGTGCTCCCTCCCCTCTCCTCCCTTTAATGAGAGGCGTTTAAAAACCATTTAAAATTTAAAAACAAGCAGAAGAGCAAAGAAATAAACCTTTCAAAAAGCCCAGCTGCCTCTCTCCTTTCCACAATTGCCATCACCTTTGGTGTATGATAACAGATAGAGCTTCTCTCATGTTTGAATTGTCTCAGAAACACCCAGGAGAAACACAAGAGTGAGTTAGGAGGAGGTTTGAGCCCATCATGTTGGTGATGATGCCCACACTGACCCAGCTGGCAGATCCTCAGGCAGCTCTGCACTGAGCCACCCTGTCACCGTGCAGTTTCTCATCTTGCTCAGACCGAGTGGGTGCATGGCAGAGGAATAACTCAGTATAACTCAGCTGGTGAAGGCAACACAGATGGATTGGCACAGCAGCACAAACGTGTTAGCACAGCACCCCAGCTAATGCCTTCTGAATCAAGCAGGTGTTTTGCTTCTGTGCTGGAGCACATCCAGCTGGGCTCATTCTGAGAGCGTGGTTCGACTGTGTGTATTAATTTGTTCCTGGTTCATCCTTGAGCAGACAGTGTCTCCTTTGAGACAGGAGATAAATGGTTGCACAGGAGAAATGAGATCGAAAAATCAGCTCCCCCAGTTGCTTCTTGTTGTGGGATTTAACTGGTTCAAACCCACCGCCCAACATTTTACAAAAGGAATATTCTCTAGGAAGGGATCTTCTCTGGATTGCCCAGAGTAATTGTGGAAGCCCCATTACTGGAGGTGTACAAGGCAAGGCTGGACAGGGCTCTGAGCAACCTAGTCTAGTGGAAGGTGGCCCTGCCCATGGCAGGGGCATCAGAACAAGATGATCTTTAAGGTCCCTTCCACCCCAAACCGTTCTGTGATTCTCTGATGCACAATGTTAGAGGTGCTTCCAGGACAAGGACCTACGAGATCATGATATCCAGAAATTGAAAAGCACCAAATCAACATCTCTAGCTGAGATCACTGTGCAAACACCCAATTTACAGCCTCCTGTAGCAGAATGTCAGCCACACAGTTCGTGCTGCTCGATGAACTGCAGAATGCTTTTGTATTTACACGAATGCACAGTGAAATCCAGAACGAGACATGCTTTATTGCCCTGTGTGCGAGCTGCTCTGCACACCAAGGGAATTGGTTTAGTGGGCAATAAGCTGTTAAAAGACTGAGACACTGGTAGCTTATATCCAAGGAACCCAACTGCTTGGGGCTGTAATGTGAGCAGTGGGTCTCATCGGTATTAATGACTTACCCTCCACTCTGCTCTCACACGGAGAGAAAAATGTCAGCCTCTGATGAAAAAAGTCCCTACATTTTACTAAATATAATACAATGGAATTATGACTGAGCTCATCACAATTACTTTTTGGAATCCCTTTTCCCTAATTGTTGCAGGCCACATGCATCAGTGGATATATCAAATCTGTTCATATGCCTCTGGAAATTAAATGGTGCATTATCCGACTCAGTCTTGAGAGGAAAAAAATTTAGGAGCCTTTTGGCTTCTTGTCCAGACTAGTTAAGTTCATAATAAATGGGTGGGACTCCTACAACTGTCAGCAGTGTAAGTCCTGCTTGCTTAGTTCCTTCTAATAGTTATTAAATATTCAATTTAGATGCTGGAGGCCAATTGTCTTCTTTGTTTGATCTGTCTTGGGTGACAGTGATGTCAGAGCAGTGAAGCTTTTGCATTTCCATAAATATGGCACTTGTCAGATCTCATCAGCCTTCTGCAAGGTCGTGTGAAGGCCCAGCTCTCTGCTGTGGTTTGGTGCAGTTGTCGAGGAGTAATCAAGCTTATGGCTTTGAGACTCCGTTCAAATGTGCGTGGATTGAAGGGGTCCTTTTATAAGTGAAATTTTGGTCCAGCTCCTCATTAGGAAGCTTGCACGTTTCAAGGGATTTAGATTCTATTTTCTACTCTGTCAGCGCAGGTGAACAGTGTAAAATTCATGCCTGCCTGTTGAAAAGCTTTCAGGAGCTTTATGAATTTATCCCATCTCAAGGGTAATTCTTGTCCTTGTTTTATATTGACTATTGTTCTTTATTCATTTATGAAATATCATCAACTAAAAATTAAATTAGACAGCAAGAATGTGTTTGGTGGTGAGTATATTCAATTTCAAGAACATAAAGGAAGATTACATAGGATGAGTGCTTCCCCTGAGTAGTTATGATGCACTAAAAATATATATTTGGGGAATACATATATAATGAAAATGTGTTAAATATTAATACATTGATATTTGCATATAATATATAAATATTAAGTATCTACATATAAATATGTATACACACATATTAATTAGAATATTTGTACTAGATTTTTTTGAATAATTACATGTTTTACCCTTTTTTGAAGTTCCTTGTGGTTGACGTCAGCCCTAATAAAAAGTGTCATTATAAGTGCCTTACAAGTGTCATTCATGCTATAGAAATCAATTCAGGGAAAAAGATTTTGCTACATCAGTGATGAAGAAAGCAGAAGAGGAAGGAATATTTGAGGAGATAGTTTAAAAAAAGACAGGAATGTCACTCTTGGATTTTGGAAGCAACATGATAGTATAAATCACAAACTGGAAAAAAAAGGAGAAAGGAGTTAAAATGGAGGAGGACTAAGAGAGCAAAAGGAAATGGAGAGGGAGCAGAATAGTGAAAGAAAAGAGACAGGTAGTGAAAAGATTAATTAGAGTCTTATAGATGAGAATAAAGAGCAAGAATGTGATGGATATGCGACTCATTTCCTTTCAGAAAAAGCTGACAAGCATAATAGAATGCTTTTGGAAACAAGTCATCATCAGTGAAGTTCACTGCTGCTGGATAAATTAAGGAAAATAGTCCAAAAAGGTTTGAAAAGCACTTAAACATGAAAAAGAAGTTCAATAAAACTTCCCAATTAAACTAGTGACTGATAGTATCTTCTTTGTCTTTATTTTTTCTATTTTAAATTAGACCCCTCCTTAATATAATGTTGAGTTTGTGTTGAAATAGGATTTTTTTGCTTTCCTCACAGAACTTTTCAGTTTTTCCTTGAAAACCAATTTCCCCAAATTCCGCTCCCTTCGTATCTCAGTTTTTGAACACAAGCATCTTTTATTTGGGGATAATTTCAGTAATTTTTATTAAATAGTTTCTGGAGAAAGAAAATGAAACATGATTGACTTCAGACAATGAAGTACAGACCAATCTTCATCATTTAGCATTATGCAAGGCTTTGCCTTCCATGCTACACAAAGGGCAGGAATCTGAGTCAACCTCCTGCAGAAGTGGTTGGGAAAGGATCATTTGCTTAAGTGTAATTTTCTCTGTGTTTTTCCCTAAAACTGAAATTATTTAACCTGTTATATTGTAAATGGGTTTTTCCCCTCCAAGAATAAAAAATGTTTTACAAAAGTGGAACTGTAGGTCAAAGAGAGACCATCCAAATTATCAGACTAAACACTTTATTTATGCAGGAAGAAACATGTTTTCGTAAGCTAGCTTTGATTCATTCCCAGGTAAGTTAATTCTCCCTTTTCCTCACTCTCATAAAACTTACTGCAGAAGGAGTTGCTCCAGAAGGATTTTCCACCTGTTGCTGGGTAAAATGGTCGATAGTCAAATTACATTCTTATCTTCGAGCAACATTGCCCTGGAGTTCAAATAGCTGAATTTTAGTGGTAAACCATTTTCAGTAGAAAAAAGGAAATATCAGAAAGGAACAATTCATTCAGCTTTGGTTGTGAATATGCTTTGGCTGCATTGGACCACTCTATAAAGGAGATCAGAGAATTATAGAATCATAGAATCACAGAACGGTTTGGGTTGCAGGGGACCTTAAAGATCATCAGTTCCAACTCCCCTCTCATGGGCAGGGACACCTCCCACCAGACCAGATTGTTCAGAGCCCCATCCAACCTGGCCTTGAACACTTCCAGGGATGGGACATCCACAGCTTCTCTGGACAACCTGTGCCAGGGCCTCACCACCCTTCAGGAAAGAATTTCTTTCTAATATCCATTCTAAACCTACTACCTTTCTGTTTAAAGTCATGGTCCATGGCTATGGACCAAATCTCACAGGTGTCTACAGAGACTTGGACCTCTTAATCCACAAAGAGCTTTCCTTGCTCAGTGGAATCTTAATCCATAGCAGAGGACTTTCAGAAAAGAAAAAAATTTAGGCCTTAGACTTATGAATCCAGCAGTGCAAATACAGAGCTTTTTCTTCTGCTGTGCACAAATAAAATTGACACAGAAATGTCAAACACAAGATTCATCTTTATTTGGACAAGTGATGCTAATGTAGCATTTCCTTTCCTTTCTGCTTTTCTACAGGTCTGAAACAAAGCCAGCTGGATCATCTGGGAGAATTCTCACACTGGCTTTGCGTGGAATTCTTTTTTTCTGACTTCAGTTCTTTGCATTACATTAATGTGAGTCTTGTCCACTTCAGTGCTACATCCTTACCTCAGAGATCTATGAGCACATTAGACCAATTTAGCTGTACAGAAAACTAGCCAGAGCTGTGAAAGAACTTGGTGATGCCCAAAAGAAAGCATGTAGTGTATTTTAATTTAAAAAGGTGTGTAATACTCTAAATACACATGCATAATATTTTATCTAAAAAGACAAAACCAACATAATTTTTTTTAAGTTTCTCAGTAGGAAATGTATTAGTTTTGTTCTTCTGATTATTTTTTCAGTTTATAAACCTGAAGATAGCGGAAGAAGTTTGAAGACACTTGAAAGTTTGTTGCATTTTTAGTAATCATTTTTATTTTTAGTATTATTATTAGTAGTGCTTTTTTGCTACCTAAAGTTTCAAAGCTGAGAGCTAGAAAAGTCTTTTTGCAATTTCGTTATTTAATGAGTTGTAGATGAAACAATCGTAAATTAATAACAATGACAAATGACCCCGATACTGCTCCAGAACATAAAAGGGAACAGCTTAAACAGAAGTTATGTTGTCAAGAACCTTTGTAAGAGCTGGACTGCTCTGATCACAACTGTGTAATTTTTCTCATCATTGTTAATAAAAAGTAAAAATGCATATGAAGTTTTAATTAAAAACTTGTATCCTATCAATGCGATTTCTACAGCTCAATGCCCATCGAACATTTTAAGATTTAGGCCAAAGCCATATTAAAAAAGGAAGCATATAAACCATATACGAATGAAAGCAAGAAAAAGGAGAGAGAAAGAGAAGGAAGAGAGGGAAGGAATGTATTAGAATAAAATAGAAGATGAAGTTTCACAGATGTGACTTGTGGCCGGGGTGACTCGGCCTAGTCTTCTCCTAGGTGGAGTAGCTGTTCAAAGCAGCTATCAAAACCAAAAGGAACATTTCTTGCAGACTCATGACACAGCTGACAGTATTTTCTGTTCAGACAAATGCTTGAAATTATTTATTAAAGCTTAGGCTAAATCCCTCTGTCAGATATATGTGCACTGTCTCTTGGCTGCTGTCATAAGCAGCAGTGCAGTGCTACCTTCCAAGGGAGTGTCTGTCCAGGCAAAGTGAGTATCCTCTGGTACACATTCCCTGTATCTCTTATGGCTCAAATTTTGGGGAAAAGATACACTATGGGTGTGCCTTGGAAGCACTTAGGAAGTGAGCCACTGGAATGGGCACAAGTAGCTGGCTAAGGACCTCAGTCAGGATCTTGGTGGTGGGCAAGAGATGATGGGTGGACCAGTACCTGGCCCTGGGGATCCTGCAGGTGCAGGGAAGCAGGTTGTACTGGAGAGTCTTAAAGAGAGTAGCCAAACCTAAGCTGCATGAGGAGATAACATGTGTGAGTGGTGTCTGACTGCAATGTTGAAATTATAACTGGATGAGTGTGATGTTCTGGGAGGAGACCACAGGTAGAAGGGGAGAACTCACTGGCAGAGATTTGTTTGGTCAAGTGGGGATTTTCAGTAACAATACAGGAGAACAAAGTGTAGGCAACATGGAGAATCTGAGAGCTGTACAGAGAGGGAGCAAACCCAGGGGAACAAGGATTTGGGCTCCTGAGACAAAAGGGTATGGAGTGGGTGAGGTGGGAAGGTGGCAAGTTCCAAGGTTGAGAAAACACTTAAATGAAAGAAATGTCACTGTTTGATCAGGAAGGCAGAAAGAAGTATTTCTTCCCTAAACCTCCACTGTGCAGCACTGAATTCCTTCCTCCCCCTTGCTACCTACCAACAGCTCAACTTCAGGGCTCAGAGCCCAGTCCCCTCTCAGCCTGTACCACCTTCTCCCTTTGGTCTTATTGCATTTAATGCCACTTCACCTGGTTTTGGAACAAGCACACTTCTTCTGGAGGTGAGCGTGGAGGTTTTTTGTGAAAAGAAATGTATCTTAGAGGTTGGCTTATCACAACTGCATTTTTAACTCCATAGATGCTAAAACACATACATGAGGTTTTATATATTTTGTGTACTAGAGGGGGTGTACTTCACAGCTGTGATTGACAAAACCAATTGAATATCATCAATCAGGAGATTTATGAAACAATATTAGGAATAAAATATATATCTATATTTGAAGAAAAAAGATTTATTAAAAAAACCCCAAACAACGAAACCCTGTTAATTTCAGAGGGACAACTGTAAAATTGAAGCATTTTCGTTTAGACAGCTCAGACTAAATCTTGATACTACCATGTCTTGATTTTTCTCCTCCCTCAGCTCATCAGCCCATTTTTATTAGATCTTTGGTGAAGGATGTAGCAAACATCACCATAAATATAATTTTGCAAATTATGTGTGATAACGGAACTACATTTTCTCCCAATTCCTTGTTGTGGAAATTAATAATTTCTTTCATGCAGATACGTAAGACTTGAAGCCAATCTGCAAACTAAAACCTCACTGACAGCATCACCAGATGATTTACAAAGTCAAGTATCTAATTACACACTCTCATAAATATTCATTCTCATGTTCACACTTATGGAGCAGAGAAAGTGAACACGCTGATTAATCAATGGATAGTATCTAATTCATCTGGCTATACAAATGGGAAAGAAAAGACAGCAGAGCAATTTCCAGTAAATATAGGCTCTGGCAGATTGTATTGTTTAGGAATGCTAACTTGAAATGAAAAATTAATAAAAGCTAAAAATTAAAGGGTGAATGAGAGCAAGGGAAGCCATGCAGACAAAGTGAGCAGATTTTCCACGTCAGTTGGCCCTGTTGATTAATTCAGGTGATAGTATAAAATTCATGCTTCCCTCTCTGAAGTTCTTAAAATTTACCTTTTTAAACTTAGCCAAACTGGAAACATTGTGGCCAAATAATCTGATTCTTTTTTATTTGGACATAGCAAAAATGACTAAGCCTTTTCCACAAATGCAATTAGTAAGAAATAATTGTTTTATTGAAATTAACAAAACAGGAGGTAAGTATAAACCCCCCAATCGCTAATAGTGCTAATGGCTATTAAATCTAGAGCAGGAGCACAGTGTCTGTCAGTTTTGTGTGAGAGGTTCATTCTGGAAAGAGAGGGAAAGCACATCTGGATTTGTGTGCCTTATAAATCTATGGAAAATTGCAAGTTCACATTAGAAACTTGCCATGTCTTGGCAGATTCGGCATCCTGGAACACCTGTACTTCCCCTTGGCTACAGAAATGATCCACTTTTGGGACACAATTACACTACTGTGCCCTACAGTTCCTCCAAATGGGGGGACAGAGATGTGATAGAAATTCTCTCAGGCAGACATAAACTTTTGTGACCTCTCTCTCTCCAGTCTTTGGAAAATTGGTTTGTAATTGGGCACCTCAGTTCTGCACCTCTTACTGGACTGTGAGGGTCAGGCCAGAGTGAGAACCAGTCCTGGGGAGTTTATGCCTATAACAGACTGTCAGAAGTGGGGAAGCAAGGCAGGGATGGGGAAACTGGTTTGTTTGAAGCAAAGACACAAAGTTAGGAAAACAATAAAACTCCCTGCTCTCTCTATACCCTGTCAGTGAGACCACAGGGCTTATTTGAGGTTACCACCTGTCAAATCCCCCTTGCTTTGCTCAAATGTGTCACCTCACTGACTTCATGGCTTTGTGACTGTTCGTGCCTTCACACTTTTTAATTATGATGCTGTAATTCCCCTATTGAACACTGCAAGCTCCTGTACTTTCCCCTAATTACTACTTATTCTGATAATACTTTATCATATGCTAATATAGTCTCCACCAGAGACTGATACTGAAAGACTCTTTATCCACACAGAAATCTGTTTTCTGGGAGTTTGACTTCTGCTCTTTGCAGACAGATTTATTTTCTTCTGCCTTCCTTACTTTTAACTCTCATTGTGGATGGTTTATTGAAAACACCTTTTTTTTTTGCAGGGCATTGAAGGGCAAATCAGGAATGAAAATGTGCAGGAAGGAAATGCGCCTGTCACTTTGACAAAGAAGTAATTCATTACCTGTTCTTACAGTAATTAAATCACAGTGATATCCCTAACATGACAGAGTTATGTGCTTAACACAGTATTAAATGTGTTTTGTGTGTATCACCCTGTATGTTACAGACACTCCTGTACACTACAGGCATCCTTCTATCTGTATTTATTGTGTACATCAGATATTTGCATATTAGCTATACAATTAAAATATCCATATAAGAAATGTTATTTGAGTGTGTTAACAAAAAATAAATCTAATCTTTCTCTATTGTACTGTCAGTTGAGCATAGCAGGTCACTATACAGGGGTTATAATGGCAGACTGGCTGCTGTTTTTCTTTTTTCCCAGATTATTCAGTCATTTTAGCTGTAACAAGATAATAAAAGAAATCATTTGCCATTGGAAAAATATCTCCGTTGTATACAGAGTTTGGCTCTTACTGAAGTTCTTTCATGATTCAACTCATATAAATTCCTTAGAATAGCAGTTTTTGTTTTGGGAGGCACACTCAAATTAAAACAGTAAAAGAAAATTGTTGATTTTCAGACCTCCCAGGCTTTCTACTGGTGCACCCAGGACTGGAGTGGTCCAGACTTCTTGGGTGCCAAGCTAAGGATTTTTATGATGTTTTGGTTTTTCTACCCGTATTCTACAGTGCCCGTCCAAAACTCTTTTTGTTTTCTTTGTAAGCGATTTTTTCAGCTTCACAATCCCATTAGTCTGCATGAAATACCCTTTTCCTTCACACAGAGAGCTTTGTGGAAGTCCTCATAGCAGCCTCTTACCTCCTGTATCAGTCACTCTACTCTGCAGGCAAGCAGCCCTGTAGTGCTCTCTGAATTCCAGTCCCAGCATGCCCAGTGTACTTATGGCCACAGGTTGCAGTGGCTGGCTTGCATAATTGTGCCTCTCTAGTGCCACTTTATATCTTCATTTTCAAGCCTATAGTGCAGTAAATTGGTTCCCAACAGGCTGTGAATAAAACACTATTTTTTTGGACGCTACATTTGTTTTTATGATAAAAACCCATTATGTGCGAGAATGCATAAAGCTGGTAACACAGTTATGGTTCCTGGACTCCATCTGGGGGGAGGGATGAGTGTGACCATTTTCCAGCATTAATGACTCCCAAAATATCATCTGTGAAAATGCTTTTGTCCCAGCCATGAAACTTTACTGAAAATTGGAGCTGTGTACTAGACTCTTCCAGGATTTCAAAGACTTTTCGATTAGCTAATTAACATGTAGCCAACATCTAAGTAGCATTCTGAAATTCTACATAGCTTTTTTTTCCTTGCTTGTTCCTGTTGTCATATCCTGTCCTAATCATGGTGCAAATCACAGGGATAATGAGTTCAGAGTGACTTGCTCAGCTGGTGTTCAGATTACCTCCTTCGGTTTCACAGGAGTGGCAGCACAGAGCATGAGCTGAGCTTTGCATCAGTTCACAGAATCGTAGCATCACAGAATGGTTTGGGTTGGAAGGGACCTTAAAGATAATCTGGTTCCAACCTCTCTATCATGAGCAGGGACACCTTCCACCAGACCAGATTGCTCTAAGCCCCATCCAGTCTGGCCTTGAACACTTCCAGGGATAGAGCAGCTTCTCTGGGAAACCTGTTCCAGTGCCTCACAACCCTTGTAGTAAAGAATTTTTTCCTAATGTTTAATCTAAACATATCCTCCTTCAGTTCAAGGCCCCTGGACTTCTGCTGGTGAACAGAATTTAGCTCATAACAAAACCTGGAATATAAATGCCTGGAAACAGGAGAGCCAAATAAGTTAACACAAACTGTTGTTGTTTGCCTTTCTGACTGTGTCCACAAATTCTAGATGACTTTAGGAGAATAATATCCATGGAATCAAAAACTGAAAACTCATTACTAGTAAGAAAGGCTTTAGAGAACAGAGTTTTATTACATTTACAGAAGTTAATGCTTCTTCAATTCTCTCTCCTTTGACCCATTCCAGCATTATGAGATTAAATATATTCTGTATAGAAGAATTCTGATTCAAGAGTCATCAGAAGCAAATAACATTTGCAGAAGGACTTGCTAGTACAGCTTTTTATTCAAGAGCTTTATTAAACCCACCTAAAACACTGACTTAACTGACCTAACAGAGTAAAGGATCAACAAGGTGAAGATTTGAGAGCAGGCCAGCTGACTAAACCTGGATTTGGTCATTTATGTCAATCCTCCCCAGCTGCATTCAAACTAAAGCTACTTTAATACGTGAGACACAATTTTTTCTGGCATCTGGAAGACCAGAGCCAAAACTTACCCCTGCAACTTTTTATTAAATTCAGTGAGAAGTGTTTGGATGCTTTCTTGGCTATTTTAATTTTCAGTATATATCTCAGCCTATTGCGAGGAAAGTGCAAGAATCCTCTGAGCATGTAATTAAATAAGGAATCCCAGGTCGCTGCTATTCTTCAATTTACTGAAATTTAGACAGCTCAACAGAAAATAAGTATCTTTTATACTCTACTGTTTTTGTCCCTTTTGTAATACAGAATCAACTAATCAGATGATCCAAATACCCAATGTTAGTAAGAAGATGTTCTCCAAATACTCAGTTAAGTACTTCTACATTTCTGTTTAACCTTCAGTTTTTCTATGACCTGTTGCTTTTTTTCTTCACTCATTTCATGATTTTATTTCCATGTAGAATTATAGAATCACAGAATTGTTTGGGTTGGATGGAACCTTAAAGGCTGTCCAGTTCCAACCCCCTGCCATGGGCAGGGACACCTTCCACTAGACCAGGTTGAACCAAGTCCTATCCAGCCTAGCCTTAAACACTTCCAGGGATGGTCTTCCAAAATTTCTCTGTACAACTTGTTCCAGTGCTTACTTTTATTTTCAAGACAGACCTGTAGAAGTTTATGTAGAAAAGTGTATTGCTTGATACAGGATATCCCTCAAGACTTCTGTTCCAATGTCCCTGTAAAATGTCTTAACTTTCCTGTACATAGTTTTGCAGTCATTTCTCTCCTTACCTTTAATAATACTTGTTTGTGTTGTTTCCTTTACTCTGTAGATTATTATTTGGAAAATGCTTTGAAACTGAAAAAAATCACCAGCATTGCTATTATTAAATGTGCTTGGCTCCTCAGGTGCTGATACATGAAATGTATGATAGAGAGAACATAGAGTAATTTAAAATCTCTTTGTAGTTTGAGGTCTATCTTTACTTTTATTTTTTTTTCTTATCATGTTCAAGCAAACACGAAGTCAGGCATAAAAACTGGTTCTGAAAATGCTTCCACTTCAGAAGTACACAGCCAACAAGGCAGTTTCAAATATGGCCAAAAGCTTCCAGACTTGAAATAAAGATTGTTTTTTCTATTTCCTCCAGCAAAAGGACCAACTTAAGCCAAACCAACAAAAAATCCCAAAACTGCAGTCAGTCAAAGCTAATTCTGAAACTATCCTTGAGGCTACTTCTGTTTTGCAAAAGAACTTCCTTCTCAAATGAAAGAGTTTGCTGGATGCACAGACATGGCTTTGGTGTTATTGCACAGAGCAGAGAGAAAGCAATACCATGATATTTTGGGACCATTGATAAGAGAGCTCACAGGAAAAGGGAAATGAGAGTAAAACTACTCTGGTAAACTAATAATGTGCTGTAGTGATATAAATGTGCTTAGGAGCTTAGGACACTGGTAGAGGGTCTTCTCAATTAAATTGCAGGTGTTTTAAATATCAATTTATCAAAATTAAATGTTGTGTGAAAAGCACCACTAATATGACCCAGTTAGAGTTTGCTGCAGGTTGATGTCAGTCAGGAGAGTTCAGGAGAGAGCTTTCCTGACGGCTGAAATTAAGGAGTGACATTTGCATTACTCCTGAGCCTCTGCCACTGCCTGCTCCGTGGAGCCCAGCAAGCAGAGGTGGGACATCTGACACTTCCAAACCAGGTGAGGGAAAAGTCTCTGGAGCTGTCATGGAATGGAGAGGAGTGGAGCTTCTTCTGCAGAGCTCCTTGGGTTGTTGTGTACCTCTGATTAACACTGGTCTGTGCTTGCCGTGGTCCCATGTGAGCCTCAGCAAGAAAGGCTGTTTCTCAGCACCTCTCCACAGAGGTGATATAACATCAGTCTGCTGTCTGAAATAGCTGTTCCCACTGCTCTAGAGGAGTGCTATACAGCTTCCTTCTACCTTTTCAATTAACCTCAATGAGTCCTGCACGTCCCAGGTGACAGTGCACACTCCAGTGTGGGGCCAGACCCCATTACTTTTCCTCAAGCACTAGACTTTAAATGCTCCCTTCTTTCCCACAACATAAAGTTCAGCTCAGCAATAGTAAAGATCCCTAAGTGACAGAATGCAGTTCATCTGTCCACATAAGACAGCCGCCTGGTATAAATTGGTGTCTTTCCACATAATGAGAAAAAACAGACTTATATGAACTGAGAAATGGGCTCATGACCTAGAAAATTATAAAAGAAGAGCTAGATAAGGAGTAATTCACAGGAGACACGTAGGAATGCTGTCCATCTGTTCCCTCAGGTGTGTCCTCTGAGGGTGAGAAGGAGTGCCCACACCCCAGGTTGAACAAGATGATCTCACCCCAAGCTGATATCATGTATATTCAGGTATGTGGTGTATTTTAACAACAATACCTCAAGTAGCCTGCTCACACAGAAAAAAAAAGGCAACTATTCCCAGAAAAAGCTAGGATTAATGTCTCATACATCAACATTTAGAAATGTAGCCCTTTAGTAGAATAGTAGCTCTGAGTTAACTCTCTAGTGAATATTGAAAGCGAATATTTCTGTACAGCTGTATCTCTGTCCTAAGATGTGGCTCTCCCTCTGCAACCCTGTTTTTATCCCTATTGTCTGTTTTTTCCCTGTTGACCATAGAAAGAGCTCGGGACAGCTGCTCCCAACCGCTGCATCTCACTTAACTCCCTGAAATGAAGTCAGGTAAATCTGGGGCTCCAGTAGCTGGGGCAGGATTGGACTGAAATACCTCATCTTTGGCCCCTGCATCTAGGATTTTAGATCAGAGCTGAGATTTCTCTCCTTTTTTTTAAGACAATCGTTATTTTAGGAACCTCTTATTGTGACTTTGACTTACATGCATGTTAAGGAGTTGTGTGTACCCTTTCTTGGTGCCTAGCATGCAAAAGCAAAAGCTTAGGAAGGATTAGTAGAAGGTTCCTGTCAGAGTGAAAAAATTTAGTCATAGAACGAGAGATAAAAATGTCTAATTATTTCTAACTTAGAATCTGATATGTCCATAAAGAGGATTTTATGATAAGATGTGCTATTTAAGGCCTCACTGACCCAGGAGGTCTCTTCTTGTAGTGTTGGTGGTTCTGCTTTGTTGAGGAAAGATGGGATTTTCAATCAGAAGTACAATATTTAAATCACTGTCAAAACTATACAAAACACTATAAGCATAGTGGATCATCTTGGTAAAAGGTCTAAAGAGCTCAGAGTTTTAGAAATACTCAGGCTGAAGGGGACAGCTTGTCCTTAAATTGAACTAGGCTCTTCCTCAGTGAAAAGAATGAATTTATTCTCATGCAAAAATGTCTGTGGCACAGAACTGGTGATTTAATTTTACATGCAGTAGAGCAAAGAACACAAATAAAAAATGTCTGTTAGAAAGCAGTCCGTTATGCTGATACACTATCTGTACACATTCATCTTCCTCTTTATTCATCATAATTTGTAAAGAAGTATTATTGCTTGCCATCCAGTAGTGCTCATCTCATATTTATCCCCAATGTTAAGCAGATGGCTGTGAGTGTAATTAAAGAGAGAGGGGAAAAAAGCATTGTTCTTTATTGATAAAAGATGCAGAATGAGACAAAATTATTTTTTCAGTTTGTGTGCTGGTATTTTGTGACATTTACATGTAAGAATAAAGGGTCATATAACAGGTCTTAAAAATATACAAATTTAATTCTCTCAGTACTAGAGACATAGGGAATTTGTTTTTCCCCTGCTTTTCAGAGAGAAAGAAATTCGAAAATTTGGTCCAATCTTCTGCATTTGGGATAATGTCAGGAGGAGTTTTATATTTTAACATTTACAAAAGTGGCTTTCAGTTGTGCAAGTTTGTTAGTAAGTCTCTACTTTAAAGCACTACTGTAATTATGAGGTATTTGCTTATTTTGCCTCTCACCATAGTCCCCCAGTGCATGATTTCAAGACCAACAGAGAAGGTCTTTGCATTGTGTTGCTCAGGGTCTCTTCAGAGGCAGAGCGGTAAAAGGTTAGATATGTGAAAGACAAGACAAATGTCTTTTAGGCTCCATGTAAGTGCCACATCAAAGAGGTATATGTACAAACATGCCACTGTTACTTTACTCTCTTCAGTACGTGCCCAGGCCAGCACAGAATCACAGAGTAATTTGGGTTGGAAGGCACCTTTAAAGGCCATCTACTGCTACTCCCCTGTCATGAGCAGGGACATTTTCAACTAGATTGAGTAGCTCCAAGTCCCATCCAACCTGGCCTTGAACACTTCCAGCAATGAGGCAGCCACCACCTCTCTGGGCAGGTCGTAGTTTGCACCTTCAGGAAAACTGTGATTCCACTTCTAGTCTCTCGAAATTTCCTATTGTGCTGAGTGTAGGGCTTTTGGAT
Organism: Pseudopipra pipra; assembly: GCF_036250125.1. Taxonomy (NCBI): domain Eukaryota; kingdom Metazoa; phylum Chordata; class Aves; order Passeriformes; family Pipridae; genus Pseudopipra; species Pseudopipra pipra. The sequence goes on from NC_087552.1 coordinate 70,916,120, forward strand.
CTCTTTCCTATCCTCTGTGGGAAACAGAACCTCCCTGGATCAGAGTAATCCCTTTTTCTTTTATTCCCCTCAAGGATCACAACCTTCACTTGCACCGTGGTCTTGCCCAGCCCAAGCAACTTATTAGAGAAAGAAAGGACCACCACCAGCCAGATGAGAAGAAAAGGAAGGAAGAAATGTTTATCTTAAAAACATCCCCTCTGCTCCCCTGGTGATCCCAAGGGTGGGGTGCTTCAGCAGAAGGCCGTGTTTCACAGTGGACATGTACCTATTGTGGAAATCATAAATCAGGAATTATTTCTATCATTCTATCTGGACATTTTACTTCAAGCCTCAAATCCTGCTCTGAGCAGAGACACATGAGGGGTGCAGAGGGAGCAGGCAGAGCGGTGCAGTGTTGCAGCTGGATTAGCACTGATGTTGCCTCAGCAGGACTCGTTCCATGTTGCCCCTGGCTGGTCTGCAGCTGTGACATCCTGTGCAGTGCTGTCAGACAGCAGCCACGTGCTGTGGATTGTGCTTCCATCAGCCATGAGACACTCCTTTGGAAATAGCTAAGGGGTTGATCCATTTCCCTGCAGAACACGATAATTCAATCCTATTATTATGGTCATACATATTACAGTAAGGCCTGAAGATCTCAGCCAAGATCAGAGCTGAAAACTTTTACAGCAAGAGGCAGTGCCAATGCTCTTAGAAGATGCTGCTTTGGTATCAGTTTCACTGCTGTGCTTGCAGTAAATGCAGGTTCACATCTGTGTGCAAGCTTGGAGGCTTGAATTCTGCATTTAGCTCTTGCTCACAGCAGTGGTTCAGGATTATACCAGTACCAACTCCAGCTTCTAATAAATTTTTAATAGATTCATAGATTTTGGAGCCAGGAAGAAATCATTGTACCTTCTAGTCTGACCTCCTGCCTCCTACACATTCAGGCCATAAAATTCACCTGATTACTCTTCTGTTGAGCACTGAAGAATATAATCTAGAAATGGCTTTGTTCTGCAACTGAAGGACAATTTGCCTCTTCCTCTGGAAATTTGCTTCAGTGGCAAAGAATCCTCACTATTGCAAGTTGGTACCTTATTTCTGAGAGCTATGGGTGTGGAGAACCTTCTACCACTTTTTGCTCTAAAGATTTTCTCTGCTGGATTAGACAGGCCTTTGCTAACTGGCATTTTAAGATTCAGCTGCAAGTCCCTTCACTATTTGTTTTTCGATAAACTGAGCAGGTAACAGAAGAAAAAGATACCACTGCATCTTGTTTTACTGACTCCTGGTGATCATTTTCTGCACTCACTGCAGTTGTCATTACTTTTGATTTGACTCAATGACCTGAGACTCAATGTTCTGAATTTTTTCTACTTCTATGAACTGGAAGCACTCAAACTCCTGCCCAGTATTATCATTACTAATGCTGTACACTACCATAGTTCCTAATCTCTGAACATTTTCTTCCTAGGAGAAGCCAGCCATAAGCTGCATCATCTGAGTTAAGTGTGGAGTTTTCCCATTATCTTCAGCATGGTTTAAAGTGTTTCTAAGACTCAGGCAAAAACTCCCAGTCAAAAGTTAGCAACGTGAGTGGTGACTGGCCATTTCCATTACCTTAAAATTGTTTGTCAGAAAGAGACATCTCTGCCCTTTAGGGAATAAAATGAGATCAGAGCATACTAACAGTTATACTGAGCTATCCAGCTACGTATCCTGCCCTTGAAGCAGTCAACTCTGGATGCAGAAGAAAAGAATACAAAAGACCATTCTTCACTTGCCCTCTCAGTTCCCACAGTCAGTGGTACATTGCTTTTCTGGGATGGAGATTCAACCATCATATTTAATCTACCTGGTTGGCCTCCTATACACATTTGCCTCTTTTTAACCCAATCCTACCCTGCAGCATAGAAGGTTCCACAATATAAGTATGCACTGTATGGAAAGCATGACACTTCCCTTTTTGAGGTTAAAAGCTGTCACCCAAAGTGTGGTGGGCCTCCTCATTCCTGTTTTTTGAGGAGCTGGGGTCAGCCTTTCTCTCTTCACGTTCTTTGCAGTTTTCATAGCTGTAGAGTTCCCCCTCAGCCTTGCAGGTGTTTAATTTCTGAATGGAAGTGACACATGTATTCAATGCTTTTCACACCTAAGAAATTTCAATCTGAGCTCATGGTTAGACTGAAGCAGGAGTCCTGTGGTCATGTAGAATATCAGGTTCCAGAGACAGGACATCCAGAGACAGGCATGGGTCCAGAAGCTGAAGACACAAGAAGGTGCCTAGTCTCAAGGCTTGGGCTAATATGATTTTCAGTCTGGCTAAACAGCAGCCCTACTTTTGTAAGATCACATTTGTTCTGACTGGTTTCACACCTCAACTTTCCCTGCCCAATTCATTCTGTAGGTACACACTGCATCCACCAACAATCTGCAGCATGCCTCTAAAATAATATCTCCAGTCATTGCACCATCACCTGCATAACCAAAAGGCTTTCACTGGCACCTGAGGAGATTTCTTTGTCAAAGACAAACAATTTGTTTTACATTTGGAAGGGGAATGCTGGATTTTAAGTGTAGTGATCATAGATGCAGCTGCCACCACCTTATGTTCCATTTCCAGTGATTAATAATATTTGTCAATTCTGATGTGTCACTGTGCTTTATTGCTGTACAGAATGCTCCAAATGATGGCACTCTCTTTTGGATTGGTCTCATTAATGATGGATAAATCTGTTTCATTTAATTGTAAGCCCCTCTTAACTGAATGGATTAGGTTAAAAGAGAACAACCTGCACCAAATGTTATGAATTATGACACCATTTAAAACATATTTTCTTTCTCTTGTGGCTAACAGTTTAAGTGACAATACCTGAAGAGTTGAACTTAATTACTTCTGATCAAGCCCTGCTCCTCCGGATATAAACATTCCCACAATTGCATTTTTATGATTTCATTTTCTGCCCAGCAATGGAAGTGTCCTTCTGTCATTACAGTGCTTTATGTTCAACAACAGATCATTTCGACACTGCAGATGCCCGTCTTGTTCCTCGTGAAAATTGCTCACAACGTTACAAAACCCTTTAATGATTTATCCTGTTTCCTCTGCGCCCATTGGAAGAGCTCGTTTGTCGCAGTGGCTGCAGCACCGGCTCACAACAATAGGATGGGTATTCAGGCTATACATAGCTCTATTGTTATGCGACCTGAGGCTTTGTTTTCACATCAGTTGCTTGTCCAATTCCTTGTCAGTCTTGTTTAATTAGCTTGCACGGTCCTGTGTGGCAAGGACTTTCTAATGTTAGTTGTTTGCTTAGCGCTTAGCTCAAGGGTGCCTCCATCTCTGCTATTGTAATGCACAGAATAAATAATATTAATAGTTTAACAGACGACAGCAAGAAAATCTCGACAGTTTCCTCTCTCTCCTAATTAGTATTACCCCGGTATTCTCTGTAGTTAGCACTGGCAACCATATGCTAATGGTAATCACTTACAAAATGTAATAGCAGAAGTTTGAGGGTTGACTACTACAATGTTACAGACCCCAAGAACGCTTTTTATGCATTAAAACCTGTTGAAATATGTTGCTCTAGTAAGAAACATGGTTTCTGTCTACAAATGTTTCTCTAGGTGTCATATTTGCCACAACCTGTGAAGAAATTTGGGGAGGTTTACTTGTCTCATCCTTCAGAGTGTTGCCAGGATAACATGGAACATAAACAGCAGAACCACGAATCTTTACACAGAGCCAGAATTGATCTCATCCAGAAACCTTTTCTTTTCTGAGACTCCTATTAAGACTTCCTTTGCTCGGTCACTCAAACCTTAAGCAGATTCAACATTTCTGGTCTTGAAAACAGACATGGGATGCTCTTTCAAGATGTTAAAGATTTAATTTCTTGACTACCTCACTGCTCTGGGCAGGATAAACTAAATTTAGGTAACCTCCTTATATATCCCTGAACTCTGAGCATTTTCTCCGTGATAAAAAATAATAAAATGTTTCTTTTAAGGGAAAGGAAAGCCTTGCTTGGGTCAAATGTTTTATTGCAGAGTTTTGGGTGACAAGAATTATTGCAGTCTATCAATCTTTTGTTTCTCTCTGTCTGTCTCTTAGTGTCTAAAGACACTGCCCAAGATCACTGTGGGTTTAAATTTAATTGGTGTAAATACTCAAGAAAAGTAAATATTTTCTTTAGGTAAACATTCAAACAAAACCACTGAGCATAGCTAAATCTCTCAGATATTAATAATTTTATATTTGCAGTAGCCTGAGATAGATGAAATTCATCTCAAGATGATAAACACAGTTTAAATAATGAACACAATTTTAAAAATAAACACAATTTAAGAATGGAACTGAACCAAATGGAATCAAAATAAAAAATAAACATATGAGTTATAATAAAGTAGAACTGGCTTCTCAACAATCAGTTCTATTTTATCCATTCTACTACTACTTACATCTTATTATCTGACACATATTTGCCAATGACCAAGAGCTGAAGAAATCAAAAAATTAAAAAAAAAATATCTACTTTCTCCCATGGAACCAACAGGAATGACTGATGGTGCCCACGAACCAGCTCTGTTTAGCCAGAAAGTATCATTTTAATTCGGTAATCTCAGAATACATGAGCAGCACATTGACTCATGATGTGTTACTCAAATATTGTAATGTGTTGTTATACTTTACATTTGTGAAAAACTTCCTTCCTAAAGCTCAGCTGGGCTCAGGATGCTTCACATTCACCTCAGAAACAACCCACAGGCTTTCTGGTGAGCTCATATTTAGAGAGGTCTGACTCACTTAAGTGTTTTCACCAAAAGGTGAAAAAATGAAATTAATGATGGTAGAAATTTCCTTTAATCAATTTTTTTTTGACCTTTAAACTACATAGGAAACCTAGACCTAAGGAATCCAGATGCACTTTGCAGAATTAGGGTATTTTTGCTTTTCTCCCACATAAAATGAACTAATTATGCACTGCATTTCTCAGTCTAGACCGCTTTTATTTTGGAGAACAAGGCATGAAGAAACATAAAATATCTATGAATGTGAGGGGAAGTACACAGTGATTCACTGTAACAATTTGCAGAACAACATAAAAATAGTGGTTGAGTCACAGCTGACCTTTCTGAAAAGGTAGATTCTCATCTACTCTTTAAAGGCTGCAGAATACTAAACCCAGAATGACACAGGCTTCATTATGGTACACAAGTCTTGCATCAGAATGAAAGTAGTAGAAGGTCTTTTATTCTGTAGGGTGCCCAAGTAAATTGATCTATTCTAATTCTTTCCATTTTTCACCCCAAGCTCTTATATTCTGCAGGATAGGTAGTTTCATTCAGGTGGTTTGAGGCAGCTGCTGTAATCTGGGTCCTATTCCAGCAGAGGTCCATTATATCATGTCTGAGGAAATGGAGTGGACATAAGATCTTTGCCTTCTTTTTTCCATTGAGTCATATTTAGGTTTTCACAGAGACACTCGCTTGGCTCCAAAAGCCACATGGCTGGATATCTCACCACTGCAAGAGATCCAGCTGCTGCAGATAGATCATCCAAAACTGGAGTGGAGGATTAACCCTGATAAACCAAAGGCGTGATGTGCAGGTCCTCAAGAGTTCAGTCACAAGATAAGGAAAGCAAGAAATTCCTATTAGTCAAAAATTTTTGCATTAAGTAGCCTGTAAGTAAGTGTTACTTCAACAAGGAGTTTCTCTCTTGCTTTGGAGTGAGTTGCATCTCACCTTACTTTGTGTAAAAGTAGATCTTGAGGCTAAGTTGCTCTTCCAGGCTGAGAGAAGATAAACTGTCCTGGTATAGGTGCTTCAGACTGGTAGGATGAGCTTCCTTTTGGAAGGTACCTCTCCTGTAAATACTGCAAGACAACATCTTTAATGGCAGAGCAGATTGACAGCAGGCCATGGAGGCATAATTACAGATTGCCAAGTGAGATAAACCTTCTTCTTTCCAAATCAGCTAGTGCTGATTTCCAACAGAGAGTGAGCTAGATAAGATCTTCTTTGTCCTCCGCTACTGATTGACCTCTTTTTTGATGAGAAGGCATTACTGACTTTCTTCTTTGGGCACAACAGGTTGCAGGCAGGCAGCTGACTATCAGAGAAATTATGCTGTTCATGCTCTAGCTGGATGGTGGCTACTAATTGGATGCTAGCACAAATTACATCGTGACTGCCTGCAGCTGTGAATTTGCAACGCTGCATACTTGATATGCCCATTCAATCACATTCACTCAGACTCCTGTCCAACTCGCAAATGTTCACAAAAATCCAAGCACCAAGCTTCCAAGAATGAATGTGGGTGGCCTGAGTGCTCACATCATTGTCCTACGATACATTTGGGATTAGAAAACTTTCATAAAATCAAATTCCAGAAGATAATTCATCTCACCTGTGTTAGGAACCTACTTTAGAATAGCTTGTGTATGCACCGGCTGCTCACTTTTTTGTCTTTGTTCTCCATTAATAATGAATCTCTCCTTAGTTTTAAAAGATCAAATATAAACTCTTTTTAACAAGTGATCAGATCCTGATGTCCTTTACAGTCTGCATTTATTGAATATGCTTATGCCACATGATACAAATTATAACTTGGTCTTCTTTATCTATGTTAACGTAAGTCTGAATTTCCCCACTAGGTGTAATCATCAACTTCATGTGGATTCAGATTCACCCAGAGAGCACAGGCTAAAAAAACACTGAAGATAGACTATCTCATGTCTTTTATTTAATTTTCTTCCTTGTTCTCCCTCTGACTTCGGTGTTAGATGAGTTGGACCATTAGTTATTTTTATTATACTGACAAATGCAGAGTGACACAAGCTGGCTTTGACTGAGGTGTAAGATGCCTGCAAAGATGGAGACTTTACTTAGATAATGGCTAAGCCAGAGAAGAGCATTGTTGTTGTCCGTAAGGTCCAGGATATAGCAAAGAGATTTATCCCACCTGTTCTATGATGGCAGCAAAATGGGTGTCAATCCAGTCTTCAACTGAAAGCCTGGGAAAACCTCTCAAGTGTGCGTTTTCTTTTTCTTTTCTTTTTCTCCTTACTGATTGAGATGTGAAAAGGAAAAAGGGAAAGAGTTACAGTCACCTTTGATCACGATGATTCTTTTGTCCTTTCAAGCCTGTGCTCCTAAGGGCTTGCTGGCCTGTTCTCAAAAGGCTAATGGTGAGTAACCTGCTTGTTCAAAGACTCCTTTTTTATTCTTTTTTAACATCACTTGCCCAAATGTTACAAGTCACTGGTCTCCTTCAGCTTAAGCACTAGTGGTCAAAGCACAGCTGGTGTCTCTGGTGCATTAAGAACTGGATGTCAAAGTCTGTAACCTCCCACTCTGCACAGAAGCTAAATTGCAAAGAGTGAAAATATCTCAGACACAAACTTTTTTGTTACTGCACAGGAGCCACCACATATACTCCAGATGATGATTTCCATGTAAATCATGGCTTTGTGGCACAAGTGGAATAGGTTGATCTGGCAAGTCACTTCCAGTTTTTATGGATGGCACATTCCAAATGCCTTGGAAACCCTTGTTCTGTGAACGTGTTGCATGTCTTATTGCATCCATTAAGTTCATGCCCACGAAGGCAGATTTCAGGGAGCTGAGTACCACTTTGTATTGCCTCAGGAAGGGGTTGAGCTTGGGAAAGAGCCAGAATTCTCAGGACAACTTCCTAGGAAAACAGCCACTTTGCAGAAAGTTCTGGCATTATTCAACAGGAGAAAGTCTGGTTAGTGGGAAACTCACTATTGCTTGTGATTTAGACTTTTTTTTTTTGGTGAGCCAGTGTTTGTGTGTGTGGTTAAAAGGCTTATAAGTATGGGAGGCTGCTCATTCCCATCGCTTGCAGGCAGATATTGTTTCCCAGGCATTGTATGAGCCTGGCTCTGAGTACCTTGATCTCACCAATGGATTTTAGCCTCAGGACTGCCCTGTGGAGTAGTACAAGATGAGCCTTCTTATATTTAAGTGACTTTCACAGGGTCATAAAGCCAGTAAATTGGGGTATGGGGGGACAGAACTAGACCCCTGTCATGTTCTGTGTGACTCAGAGACCCACAGGAGATCCTGACTCCTCTCTTGTCCCTTTGTCAGGGACTTCAAGTGTCTCCCAGCCCCTGGATGTCTGTGCACCCTCCAGCTTCTTCTTCTCCTAAAGCATGGCTTCAGTTGCAACCATCCTGCTTCCAGGGCTGAGATTGAGTCCCTGTGGCCTCTGTGGGTCCCTTGAGCAGTTCCTTCAGCCCTTGGAAATCAGAGTGGCAGCTGCACTGACACGTGTGCAGCTCAGACCATGCAGCAGATCCAACAGTCTGATTAAGGAGGCCTGGCCTCAGGACTCAGCAGCATTCTGACAACAAGCTGGGAGGGAAAAAATGGTCATCCAACTAGTTATTGCACAGATATGCTCTGGTATAGCCAGGTCAGGTCCAGGAAAGCTAACCTCTTAATGGAACCAGCTCCTCAGTTAAAGCCCTTAAAATCCACTTGCCATGTCTGCCTGTCCCTTCCACTCTTCTCCGTTTCCTCTGGCTTTCTGCTTATTTCTCCCTCACTAGCAGTAAGTGCAACTTTGTGCAAATAGCTGAGGAGCCCATGGCCTCTCACTCTTCTCCCTGTGATTCATTATTATTAATAACTGGGATATTTTTGGCTTTTGCTCATCAGGCAGCTTTGTACCAAATCAGCAGCCAGCCTTTCACTGTTGCCAATCAAGCCTTTCGTTCTGCTTATTGGAGCAGAATTCTTTGTCCTGCTAGGGCTCCTCAGCAGTCCTGCTGCTGCTGCTACCCTTACCTAAAGCATACATTTGGGTTTGTATGTATTCATAGGTATGTCCATGCAGGGGGAAAATAAATATCAGAGCAGCTCACATTTTCCAAGCCCCCCTCCTTTGTAGACACAGCAAAGACTGCAGCACCAAGAGATAAACACCCTCCATATGGCACCTGCCTTTTGACAGGGTGCTCCTTGGCTTGGGGACACCTGGGATGCTGTGGCAATGTTCAGTGTGCTTTACAGTGGGTTTGTTTTCATTTTGAGCTTGAAAATCTATGCAGCGCAAGAGCGGGAAGAGGGTGGTTGTTAAAATGACACAAACAGTGGTACCAAAACAGATGGGAAAAGCAGGATAGAGAAAGGAAAACAAAAAGGATGATAAATGTTAACGTTATAAAGGAGTTGTGGGGCCCAAACATTTTAGCAGGGCCTGTTGCGATAGGACAAGGAGTAATGGTTTTAAAATCACAGAGGGTTGATTTAGATTAGATATAAAGAAGTTTTTAAAAATAAGGGTGGTGAAACAGTGGCACAGGTTGTCCAGAGATGTGGTAGATCCCCATCCCTGGAAACATTCAAGACCATGATAGTTCTGTCACCTTATAATTATTGAAATGGTCAGAGATTCACTTTAAAATTTAGCACAATTTAACGATTAATAAGATTTGACATTTATTTTTAAAATGTAACATAATTTATCTAATCCACCTTCTACATTAAAAAAAGGTGAGGCTCAATTTCCTCTTCCTCAGCCTTCCCTCTCAGTCCAGCTTTCCCATATATCTCCCATATGGAATTACTGCCACCACAACCAGTGCTTTTTAACCACAAAAAGTCTCTGCAGAGAGTCCCACCTCAGTGTCAGTGAGGACCTAACTCCTTCTTTGGACACTGTCCTCTCATTCTTTCTAAAAGGTGGCAGAGAAAATATTTTCCTTCTCTTCAGCCATTCTTCTCCCGTCCTTCCCTTTCAACATCCCCTTCTTATCCTTAATCTGTTTTATCCTTTGTCTCCTTATCCCAGCACCACAGGAGATTTGCAGAAGCACAGGAGAGGTCCTTGCCCCAGCTCACCGCTCTGCTCAGTTGGCAACGTCTCCAGCAAGCCAGGTGGAAAACTTAAATGTTGAGGAGGAAAAGGTGGAAAGTCCTTCAAGCTAATGGAAACAGCAGACCATAAGGAAAAAGTACAACCTCACAACCTGCTGTCCTTGTGCATTTGTCAAGCATCTTTAAGTTTTATTTGGTACTTTGTTTAGAATTCTCCTTTTCATAATATTGAGGTAAAACCCAAGAATCATGAAAACTTGTTTTTTGGTAGCTCTTTGCAATAATTTCATGTTGATGACAGTCAAACACAGATGGTCTTTGACTCAGGTTACTTTTAATTTACTTTTAATTTTTTTTTTTCTCAGATGTGCCTGAAACCATAAAATTTCCTCCTATACTAGTGAGCTTGATGTATTTGCAGCCCAAAATCTTCCCTACTCCCCTTGCTCTCCACACATCAACCTGCCAATTCAGATCCTTTTGCAGCACATTCAGTCACTTTTTAAAATGTTCTGTCATTTCTCATGCAAACTGGCAGCTACAAGAGCTTGGTGTGTCTGATGTCAGTGTTTATGGGAATCAAGCCTCACATCCTCAGTTACCCTATTTGTAGACCTAAATTGACACATGCAGCAGGTCACTGATCATAGGCAAAGACAAGAAGAGACTAAATATTATTCTGATTAGTTTTGGGTCACAGTCCTTATGCCCACCAGATGCGGTGTGTTTATGGACTTGGTCTGTTCCAGCTGAAGATGAGACACATCTGCTCTACTTCCATTGATGAGTAACACCCTTGCACCAACCTACAAAAAGCAAAAGAGTGATTTTAGATTGCATGGATTAAGTCTGAAAGAAAGGGGGGGAGATGATAGTCCCAAATCTCTCAAGCATTCCCTGAAATCTCCCTGAATCCCCAAGAGATTGTAAAATCCAGATTTCATCAGCCTGTGTTATCTGGGCTGAAAGTTCTCTGTACACCAAGGAGGAGAAAGGGGATGATGTATCTCACACATTGCAACATTTTGCAGTCCCCTGAGGCTTGAACAGAACATGGACCATCTGGATTTTTGTAATGTGAATTTCAATTAAAATGTTTTGATGTCAACCAATGCAATTTTTGAGGATATAATTTTTTTCTCTCCAGTTTTCCATTTCTCTCTATTCTGTTAAAAACAAAAATGAGAGAGGAAGTTACAGATATCTCACATGAAAGTCCATGTGGCTTTCATCATCACACTAATGTGCATTTAGGAATTATCAATTTTTCAATAAAGAAAAGCAATTGAAATATGAGTCTTACCCTAGTAAGCTAAGAAAATAAGCTTTGGCAATAGGAGTGACTTTCTAGGCCAGCGTATCAAAGACTGACAATGAAGAAGGAGTCCTGTTGTCATTGGACAAACCTCTATAGGTGAGATTGCTAACATTTATTCCTGTTGGGTCAAACCTTGTAGCTGACAGCTCCAGGACCATTGGCCAGTAGTTAGAAAAACCAGTCTCCCATCAGTTATCTTGGATTCACTCCACGTTGATCTGTGTGTCCATCAAAATGAATATACTACTCTCCAAACAAAAAATTATGAGAAACCATTGCTCAAAGCTCCTTCCCCTCATTGTATGGCCACATCCTGGTGGAAGGTGGAGCTGAGCAACACTGCCTTGAAAGCACCTTTGTGAGGGGTATGTGGCATCTTCAACAAAGTTCCTGTGTTGGCAAGGATGATAGCTGTCTGTGCTAGGAGCAGTTCTTGGAACACACACATTTAGAGGTCTCTTGATATAAGGAAAGAGAAATGGGCAAAATGCTCTGGCTAGTTGACTAGTATTTTATTTCATGCAAGGATCTTTTTCATTTTCTTGGTCTGTTGTTTATGATTGGGAATCTGGAATATTGTGGGTGCCAACAGGGCAGTGCATCACTTTCACACCCAATCCCTGGAAGTGTTCAAAGACAGGTTGGATGGGGCTTGGAGCAACCTGATATAGTGGAAGGTATTCCTGCCCAAGTCAGTGGGATGGAACTAGAAGATCTTTAAGATTCCTTCCATTCTATTATTCTATGATTCTCCCGAGGACCTTCTCTGGTGGCTGTTTGTGTGTGTTCAGAACCATTTGCACGGGGGTTACTTGCATGATGTCACTGTATAACTGATTCCACTATTGTGCTAAACAAAGTTCTAGCTCTGTAAGTAAAAACATATGCAAAAGGCAAAGGGGAGTCATCTCAGTCTAATTAATTCAGCCCAGGTTTATGGATCCAGTCCCATGACTGTGCATAGTTCACCCCGTAGATCAAACAGACACTTTGGATGCACTGTTAGAGTGTGCTGAACTTTGGTACTGTGTGATTTTACTGCATGCAAGCTAGAGTGATTTTAAGAGCCAAATCCCCATCTCACATAAATTGGCATGGTGCTATAAATCGTTTGATCGTTTAATACTTTGAAGTTGCCTTCTTTATGTTGCTGAAAAAGGATGATCACATTCATGCAGAACTTGGTTCTGTTACCAAGTTCAATGCTGTTAACTGGGAAAAACCTCATTCTCACCCAGTGTGGGAATGAATTTCATTTATTTGTAAAGCAGGCTGGAGAAACAAATCAACGACCTATTTTGAAATTACCTCAAACTGATATTCTGTCTGATCTGGTCCACAATTTTTCCCTGGTCCAAAACACCTCTAGATGAAGTCCATTTTGCATTCCATGTTTGTTGGGGAATACCTCCACATCTTTCCTCTGTGGATTTCTGGTTGCATCAGCCAACTTTGAAATTTTCATTGATTTGATGGGTGTTCAACAGAGCATTCTAAAACAAATGAATCAATACACACATTAGCTGTTTTCCCTGGAGTAAAGAGCATGAGCTTCCTCTCTGAGAGAAGCAATACAATTCCCTTATAATTAAACTGTAAGTTACACTGCTCTCAACAAAACTTTTGGAATGTGTTTGAAAATGGCTTCTGTGGGAAGTCTTTAAAGCTTAGTTTAAGCAGATGAGTATTGCTACGGAAATAAAGAGGATTATTCGTGTGCTTACAGATAAGTGCATGCATAAATTCTACCAAGACTGAAGCCTGGGAATTACATTAAAGTGAAAAAAAAGTAAAAAAATTCACCCACTTTTTGTTTTGCTTACATTTTATGTCAAGCTAATAAGCCCACTATAAAAAAACTGTAGTGTTTGAGTCAGAGTATATGGGATTATTTATATTGCCTTTCACAGGCTTTTTAATTACTTCAAATAACATTAGGGTGCAGGTAATTCTTGGTTTAAATTCTCAAGTTAAAGAACCTTGCAAAACATTGCAATTTGAATCCCAAATGTTCTACATTCCTCAAATAAAGGTCTTCCCAGGCCACATCTGGGATAAAATATTTTATTTATGTCAATTGATCTTGGATTATTACAGAACATCCAGATTTATTCAAACTACATGTGATGCTTAAAGATACTTAGTGACCCAGGTTGAGAGAGGTCAAGGAAACCATGTGGGAACAGTTTGCTGTTTTTCATTAAACGTGAAAAGCATCTGTGCTGCTTCAAAATACGCTCAAAATTTGGTTTTACTACAACTGATCAGTCAGTGAGATTTGAAATAATCTATCAGGAAACACTGCCTTTGTTTATGTGTCCCTACATAAGTGATGTGCCACTGGTTATAGGTTTGTACTTTATTTAAGATCAGGTTTCATAGAAGGATGAAGGGAAGGGAGAATGTGAAAGAAAAGCTGTGAATCTCAGAATCCTAGAATGGTTTGTGTTGGAAGGCATCTTAAAGATTATCCAGTTCCAGCACCCCTGCCATGGGCAGGGACACCTTCCACTAGACCAGGCTGCTCAAAGACTGGTCCAACCTGGTCTTGAGTGTTCAAGACCGTGTTCTTCAAGCCATGACTTTTGTTTTTGAAGAAGACATGGAAGATCTGGTGAAGTTCTCCTCCCTGATGATCCTGTTTGTGAGCCGTAGGACATTTTTCTTCCACCAGGAAATTTCTGTTTTGGAAGCCATCTGTGGGGGAGTTTGACTTTTCTCGCCACTGCAGTGACCTAGCAAGCTGAACCAGCTGCTTCCCAAAGCCAGAATTTGGTACATCCTTGTGCACTGAGGAAGAGTTAAAAGGCCAGTGTTTATTTGAAGCTGTGCTTGGTCTCAAAAGGGTTTGTGGCTCCTCAGCCCAATGGAACCTATTTTGACAACTCTTTTATTAAATACAGTGAGTGTGACCTAAATGGTTGATTTTTCTGGTCCTTGGAGATCACTATCCATGGGAACAATCTGTCTCGGTATGGGTTTACCACGTACAAACAAATCACTGTAAGAGATAGGAAACCCCCAAGAAGTCTCTAATTCCTGCACTATTTAGATTAATGTTGTCAGAAGTGGATGCTGATATGTTGCCTTATCATTGAATATAGATTAAAAAGACCCAAACAAACAAAACAGGCACAAACAAGAAACTTTCTCAGGAATCCCTAATAATGGAACGTTAGTTATAGTAACAGGACTTTTGAATCTTGACATCAAGGAAATGAACACTGAGATGGGTAAATAAGTATAGAGTATTTTATTGCATATTCCACACTTTAAAATCACTAAGCTGAAAATCTCGAACCAGCTATATTAAACATCTTGTTCTTTTATTCTTGGAAATGAAGTAATAAAATTTATTTCAGATAGAAAGTTCACATTAGCTATGCCATTGGGACTACTGTGGGTAAATAGGTATGAGACTGAAAATGACCCTAAGTCTAAATTCTGCTTCCCATCATCGGGAATGGGAACGAATTGAAATGAACTGAAGCTTTTGGAAAATGGAATGAAAACCCAAAAGGACAGCAGCATCCTGCAGGTTCAGTCGTAGTCACAGAAAGGACAAGATAATATTTTAATCAGTAACCAGAGGACTACAGCATCTGTGCAATTTTGTTTTGGTTATAAGAACTCTTCATCTATGAAGAGAAAGGAATGTCCTTTGGTCTTTTTTTTTTTTTTTCTGTACTATTCCTTTCTGTTCATAGAATAAATAGCCCTGATTGAAGTTTTTGAATTTTATTTCTGGTGTTTCTTGCTGCTTTCTCAGCTCTGCAAATGTCAATCTGCTGAGATTGGAAGTGGAAGAACTACTGATATGAAAGCATAAAATTGTAGAAAGCAATTGAAGATATTCTCGAGGCCTTTAAAATCACGCAGCATCTGAAATGTCCAAGCTGATGGCAGACTATTTCCCTTTATGTCTGGAAGCAAATTGTCACATGATATCCTTCTGCACAAGATATTTTCCATGTTTGGCACCATCTTGACACGATCATGTAAAAACCAAAAGCTGTTAAGAAAATCCTGGGGGACCTCTACATGATCTCTGTCTTCTGGGTAAGAGGTTTCTGGTTTATGAACAATGGCACTGAGTATGATACCGTGTTAGTAACTGAAGTAAGATTACAATAACAGAAATAACAATAGAAAAACACCTGCAAACATCTGACCACTCAGAAAACATCAGAACTCGCTGCGAAGTTGAAAAAGAAAGTTGAAAAAGAAGAAAATTCCACCCCAGAAACATCCCAGGAACATTAAGGACCATCCCAGACCAAGAGGGGAAGTGTTTTTGGGCTAGAGCGGGCAGTGGTTTGGTTCCAAGCTACCCAGGCTGCTTAGATACAATTTAGACTGACTTTTAATTGAAAAATACTAATAGTTTTTCCCCCAGAAGAGCAGGCAGTGTGAGGAAGTTCACCTTGCTCACATGGCTAAGTTACCAGGTATTTTTTTGCAAATGCACTCACAGATTTGCTCTTTGTCATGTTGGGGCTTTGCATCCCATTGCAGGAGCCCACTTTTGCACCTGCTGCCACGGGCAGATCCCTCCAAAGCTTGCAGGGAGAACACCTGAAGGAAGGACTCTCTCAGTCCCTCATAAAGGTCATTGCGTACACAAGGATAAGAGGATGAAGTTTGGACTTTTTCTCTGCCTCAGATGTCGCAGCAGCTGCTTTGAGGCTCTTCTATCCTCTGAAGGAACATTCTGTCTCAGCAAGCGAAGAAAGGAAAAGAGAGATCCTACACCATTATAATTACTTGAGCAAAAATAAACACACATATGGTGTGACATTTTCCTAATGCTCGGATCTTATTTGGAAGCAAATGTATTAATTAAAGGGGGGAGTAGAAAGGGGGAAAACAAACAACAATCTCTGAGTCATGAGAACATGACAAGCTGTCCTCTGAAAATGTTATTTTTATTTTTCGTTGACACTGGTGTTAATTTATTAGGTGTTATAGTGTGTGCTTACTTATTTGTTGTTAAAAAGCAACAATTTTCTTCCTCATTGCTTTTCTGTTTCATGTTTCAGTTTTGTTTATTTTTATATTCAATGCTGAGCTAAGAAGAAAGTTCACTCACAGATAAAGGGCCATATAAATGTCTCTTTGTCCTTGAAGCTCTCAACAGCTGATGTTAAACTTCCTCTGGTCTCATAAAAGATATGACTCAGCTTTAGAGGGCAGGGTACATATGAAATTCTCTTTGTTTCTCTTTGATGGCAAAATTCTCTTATTATTTAAGACATGCTGCCCTTGTTCTTAGGCTTCAAATGAAAATGTCTTTGACAATTGTCTTCAAGAATTAGAGACAGAAATGCAGGGGGCAGTCTAGAAGTGGCCATTCCAACAAACACTCATGGTGTTGGTGCAGCAGTAACTAAGCAGGAACAAATCTTTAAAGACTGAATTTCACATAGAAAAAGTAAAAAGAGAAATGGATAAAAAACACATGTGACTTCCCAACAGAGTATATAAACTCAAGAATGGATGTAGCAGGCACTCAAGGAGGTCCCCTGGTGTTTTCTTATTGCTGCTGTTCTTCACATGACTATCTTTCTACTTCTACAGATTTGGAAAGCCATATGCCTTCTCAGGAAAAATAAGCAGCTTTTACCATTCAGTTCCTTTTATGATTGTTTTCATAACTATAGGTCCACAATATTAAAATGAAAACCTGTTGAAAGAAAGAGTAATTTTTTTATTTTTTTTTTTAAATATTCTTTGGTACTTTTCTACTCCTGTCTGTGAAGTTTTTCCTTGTGGAATTATTTCAATTCCCCAGAAATGTAAAATAGTTCAGTTTTATATTTTCCATCTTCTACTTTGCCTCACCATTTTCACTCCCTTTTTCTTTTCTTTCTTAAAAGAAAAAGAAGCAATTGTAAAAAAAAAAAAAAAAAAAGTATTAAACCTGCAGATGCTGGAGGGAAAAGCAAAATGCTAAAAAGCTATTCTGTTTTTTATTTAAACATGAAACCCCATTAGTAAATAATTACATTCTAGTAGGGAAGCTTCCCTTCAGGAAAGCACAACTTTAAGTTGAAAAAGCTTTTAAATGTAAGCTTTAATTGGTTCTTGAAATAAATACCACATTTCAATCTAAAAGAATGTTTGTTTTATTTCCATTCCCTTGTAATTTCAGAAAATGTACTAACTATAAGGCATCGTGAAATAAATCATGATATATTCCAGTCAATTATATGTTGTAATAAAAACCCTGTAAGTGTTTTGATTCATGGCTGTTGTTGTGTTCTTTCAGAAGATCTCTCAAACTTCTTGCCTAATCTATGGAGCTGTTCACTCCCAGCACATTTTTCAATCTATTCACTCTTGCAGAAGCCATCTGGTTTTCAACTCAGTTGCTCTCATAAGCTCAGTTTCTTTTTTTCTTCTTCTAAGAATCTTAAGCTAATAAAGGCTTTCTAAAATATAGAATTGGGCTGGTTACAGTGCAATGCATGTTTTCTATGGAAAAAATATTATTTGAAACAGTTTTCAGGTTTTAAACAGTTTTTCCCACTCTTTTTTTTCCCAAATAAAGAAACAAAGCAGTTTCCATTTGGATTTTTCCCCTTTTTTCCCTTCTCTATTGTTTCAATTTTGTTTCCACCCCAGCTGGAATACATAAAAAAAAGATGAAAGATAGACAGGAGCAATATTCTAGGTGTGAATTCTCTAGCATTTGATTGTTTCCCTAGCTTGGTTCTTTGACACTACATTAACTTCACTGACCTTCTGCCTGACACTGCCCAAAGTAGCAGCATTTGCAATGGAAGGGAACAAATTTTGCCTATATGGGATTTGTTGGGACAGGAAAAAACTTAGAATATACTGGAAAGGAGAGAAGGAGGTCCCCTGGCAAGGAAATTTTTCCTCTTACTATTCACTCAAGATGCTGTGAGTGGTTATTGCTGTCTGGATGAGACTTCGTGGTTACTCTGGTGGACCATAACGTGTGGGGAATATGTTCTCACATGCTCCCTTTTGTCACTCCCAACCTAAAATTTTTCCATTTCTAAACTTAAAAACCTAATGGGCTACTGAGAGAGGGCAGGGACAATCCTCACTCTCACAAAGAAGTACAGTCAAGAGGCAACTCATGTCCTTGACATTAAATATATTGGGTCATCTTTATTGCATTAAAGAGTAGTAGTAAAAAAAAAGCAGCTGAGATGGAGATTTGGCTTTGAATTTCTTTCCCTACATAATAAATGTGTGTGATTAGACTCTGTGCAAGGTGGTCATCCTTCTATAGTGGATATACCCTTCAGTTGGTCAAATGTAAGGTATCTGGGATAACAGCACAGGCCTGGTAGAAATGGCACAGGAATTATGGGACAGAGGCCATGAAGGAAATAGTCAATTTTATCTGGAACCTTCCATAGTATGTGTCAGTGAGTTGAGGGTGTAAAAGCTGCAAACAGGAAGGGTTGCTTGCCAGTTCTAGTTGCACACCTTGTGTGTTGTTCACCCTTGCAATTGCAAACTGTTCTATAACAAAATGCCCTCAGGGCTTTCTACAGTTGTTTTCTTCCCTTAGTGTTGAATTATTTATTACTTTTTTTTTTTACCTAGAGTCCTTCATAGTATATTTTCTCATCTCTGTTCAAAAATAGTTAAAATTAAAATTAAAAAGTTATTTGGTACATTAACTGGGAGTCTGCCTGTTCTCTCCAAATTCTGTGCCAGCTTTCAGTATAAAACTGATGATTTAATATATATGGAGACATCTCTTTGAATTTCCAACAGAATTTTTAATACTGGATGCAGACTGATAACCAAGGATCAAAACCATGGTTTCAAGAGACTTTTATGCTCTCTTTTTGTGCTCGACATAATTTTAACACTATTTTTTAACATCAGATATAAAGACACACGGAAGAGTTTAGATTAAATCCAATGACTCTTGAAAATGGAGGATTTTGAACAATCTGACCTTTTGGAGGCAATTTACATCAAAGTTAGAGATAAATTCAGATCTGTACATAATCAGGAGACTGACTCCTGTTTCATCAAACTCTTGCTAGCAACAGAAGGAGAACCAAGGGGGAAATCTGTAAGTAGAGGCTAAGGGTGTATAAAGGAATAAATGAATTGTACAATAAATGGTCAGCAGGGAAAGGAGAAACTGCTTTATTTTCGCCTGTAATTGAAACTTCATATCAAGACACTATCAGTGTGGGGTAATTAGGCTGAAGTGATTTAGACCTGCTGTCCAGTTTGACCTGTTGCCATAGGGTTAGAAGTAATACGTATTAAAAACCCCACAGGACACTGATAGATTGGTAGCTGGAAATGTTGGCTTAATTGGAACCCATAGCTCTGATATGACAGATAGCATCAAGTCAGAGAGGAATGGAGGTGCTTGGTCAAAACACCTGCCTCCTACTCAAACTGTTTGCCCTGTCATTCTGGATTTACCCTCCCTCAGGAAATGAGATTCACAAAGACTTCTCTATTTAAAATATAAACTGCTCACCTCAGCAGACTGATCACACCTTATTGTGTTTTTAGAGCTCTTACCATCTCAAAGCAGTTTTGTTTCTGGATTAAAAAAAAAAAAAGAAAAGACCTGTTTAACTGAAAATTGATTAAACAACAAAAGGAAAATAAATTGCAATGCCAAGTATGACAAATGATACATGAGTTCCATAACTGTAAAGATGAATAACTGTACCCACAGGCAGGACCATTATAAACAACATCCTCTGGCTGGTTTCACTGGACTTTGAAATTTCCCTGCACATGGTTTAAGATTAATTAAATAAGGCAAAAAAATTGTCGCTCTTTAGTTATGAATAATTGTCATGGCTGCCAAAAGTGTCCACTGAAACAGAATTAATCATCTCTAGTTCAGTTCCTTTTCGTCAGCAATTGGCTCTGTTATGAATGAAGTTCACGTGTATCATTGACTTACTCTTCTCAGTGATAATGAAGTCTCCTTCATTCAGACTAACAGATTTCTAAAATTCAATGAGAAAGCAGTATGCTAAAATTACAGCAAGATTGATTTGTGAAGTTTTCTGGAGGTGGTGAATCCAGCTTCACTTGAGTGCCATCAATCATATGCAGCCAGAGCTTATACATGTTTGTTTGTAAAGACAATGAGGCTTTCCAAAAAGCAGCCATGATGACACTTAGTCTGAGGATCAAATTCAAGAGAGAAACCTGGATAAAGCTGAGTCTCTCAAGGAAAAAAAAACCACTTTAAAAGTCACAGCACTGAATACTTGATTCAATAAATACATCTACACAATTTGTTGTGCTACCTGTAAGATGGAAAGATCTCCATGCAATCCACATACGAAGTAATAACCTATCCTTAAAATTTAGAGCATGACTTTTCTCATTAGGAATATTATTCAGTCAGATTGGCTAAACAGTTTTCTAAGACCACTACAGAGAAGAAACTACTGTTAAGAAACTTTAGTAATATTTGTGGCAGCAGCCTTGATGAGCAAACTGTCCTGTCTTGTCATATAATGCAGTGCACATTCAGCAAATGAGACAAAACAGTCTTCATCAGGAACCTCTACCTGCATCCTCAGTATCTAAGCTTTTTATAAGTCCCTGACATGTGACTTTTAATTCTCTCTAAGATCCATTTTAACTTGAGACATAATAATACTAGTACTCTTACTGGGCTTATAAACACATATTCTTTTCAGATATTATAAAGGAAGTGCTCCTTAAGATCTTCTGCAGCAGTGAGTTGTCTGTCTGGATTGGCTGATAGTTTAAGGGAATGATAACTGACCCATGAAAGGTCATGTAATAGGTCTGGCTAACAATATGAGTGTAATAAGGGCAAATCTTATTCTGGAATGTTCTCATAGGAGATCCTGGTGTCAGGTCTTGGATGCTACCTTTGGATGTGAACTCCCCTCCACGCAGCATCAGAATGGCTGCAATCAGACTACTGTATCCGGGAATTTTTGTTCCACTTAAGACCTGGAACAACAACTTTAACAAGTATAATAGAGAAGGGACTTTTGAAGCTTCTCGTTTTCTGTAAGCTGGGAAGGACTTTGGTTCTACCGTCCTCAGTTGGTAGAACGACAATCTTCCAATGTTTTTAGCTTTAAATACAAGGCAGATGAGGTTTCGCTGCATCCAGTACAAGTAGAAAGATAAATATTAGTATTTAGATTGCAGCTAAAAAGTGTGAGGTTTGCTGAATATTCCCGGACCCTTCCCAACAACAGTGGTGATGTAGCACAAAAACAGGCTTTTTGGGTGGTTGCTGCATAGTCCTTGCTGAGGTCTTTCTAATCAGTTTAAACAGATACCTGTCAGGGGTAATTTAAATGTCATTATCCTGTCCAGAACAGATGATGATTTAGATGGACACATGGAGATGCTTCCAGAGTAAACAATCCTGTTTTTAGGCTGAGTAGTTCTGGCTCCTGCCAAGGATGTCCAATTGGACAGCGAGGCCATTTCCCCATCGCCTGCATGGTTTACAAAACATTTCTAAAATGATGTGCCAACCACTGCACTTTCCTTCAAGAGACCCATGACCACCCATCTTCCTTTCTCCATTGTGTGCCATATGCACTACTATACTGCCTGGGAGCTCAAAAAGGGACTGAAAAATACTGCTAGAATTAGTACATCTAGAACCAGAGAATCATGGAAGGGTTTGGGTTGGAAGGGACCTTAAAGATCATTTAGTTCCAGTTACCCTTCCATAGAATCTCTCATGCTGAGATCCGGGTTGCTCCAGCACCAGAGCCAGCTAGTTTGAATCCAGCACATTTACATTTCCATAAGTTTTTGCCTTAAGCTGCTGGAGCTTTCTGTCTCTTCGTTTTTCTGAGCACCTTGAGCTCTTTTCCTATGCTAAACAAAAGCTTTGCTCTTTTTGATACAAATCTCAGTTTTCTTGCTTAGTTTTATAAAATCTTGTCGTAAATGTTCAGAAAATGTGTAACAGGAACGAGGAGAAAAGTAACCATCTCTGATGTGGCTCTCTTCAAAGAATAAGCTACTTTTTAATTAACCCTGAGGAGTTTTAGCAAGACAAGCCAATTTGTCTGTGCTGCCATTAGAGTCTTGTTTCTACACAACACTTTGGGTGGCAGATAACAGGTCAGGTTTATTTTAATTAACTTTGGGTGACTAAAAAAGACAGACATTTCTATCTCGTCCATCATCTCTAATCTTAATATCTCTCTCCAGCAGATTTGAATAATAATAACATGGTGGGCTCTTTAATTCAATTCATTAATTGTTCACGAAAGAGTAAGAGAAAAAAAATTCTAAAAAAAGGTATTAGGTTTCTTGTAGCCTACAAAGACCATTCTAGTTCTTTATAATACATGGTTTAGTCTGCTCTCAATTAAATAAAAAACGTTGAAAATACTTTTTTTCCTGAAATGCAATTAATTTCAGATAAACCTATTTTTATTCTTAGCACCTTAGCATTTGGGGAGCATGAACTGTGTAATCATTGCAGGATAGAGAGAGACATTTAAGACTCTGAGCAGTGAACGTTAGTAAAAGGGCAGGAGACAGGCTTAGGAAGCTGGAAGAAAAGTCACCCAGTATTCTACCTGTTATTTATTTGCTTTGTTATTTTGCAGCCAGACGTTATAGCCATAAAATTTCTGGGACTAGGAGTCTCTTTCCATTCCTGTCATATGACATTTAGCACGATGGTGTGTTGACCTGCACAAGAAGCTCTCATGTCTATTGAAATATGGCTGCTGCTCTGTTAAATTACACATTTTTCCGGCATAATGTTTACCAGACCCCCAAAACACAGACCTGGTGCAGAAGCAGCAGGTATTATCATAAGGTAAAATAAATGTATTATCAAAATGTAAAATACTGCTTGTTATGGCTGCCACAGGGTAAAATCATCAAGGGAGACTCCTGTAAGAGAAAGTTTTCTTAGCAGTTTCCAGCCTGAGCCATCGATGTGGTGATGCTCTGAGTCCCTCTAGGAACTCTCATTCCAACTCCAGCAGATGCTGGTTTGAAAATAAATTTGTCTGGGTCTAGACTGACCAGATTGAACGCCATGTCTGCAGACTGAAGCTGAGAGAGTCTTCCAAGGGTCATCTGATCAGGAAATAATTTCTGAATCACTAATCAGCTTACTAACAAGAGCTCACTATTAGGGTTATTTCACCTGTGAACTCTTTGCCGTAGTTATTGGGTGCACTGCATTAAGCCAAGATGAATATTTGCTATACAGTTATGCTATACAGTTTCCCACTGTGTTAACATTCAGCTTTTTTCAACACCATATTTGAATTCAGAGCCCTTTTTCCCCAGTGTTACCTGCCAGTCTCAACATTTGTCACTTCTCGCCTTCAAAATTGCCCGCTACTGTTAGAGTTGTAGATGGGTTCTGCTCATATGAAACTCATTTTTCCCCCTTTATGAAAAAAAGAAACAAGTTTTAAGAAACCTTTGAGTCCCATTGCTTGAATTATTCATGGTTTTTTTTCTGGCAATTTATCTACTAGCTCTGTGATTTTCTTCTCACTGTATCTTTAGTTTATACTTCTGGTAATACATAAACAATTCCGCAAGTAATAAAGAAACAAGCAGTTGGCTGAGTGCTTTGCTTAAGAAAAAAACCACAAATACTGCAAATATGTCCTTTTCAGTGAAGTGAGACAGTTGGAGCTGGGTACAACTCTGACACTGAGGTGAGCACAGTACTCTGAGCTTGCTTCTAATTTTCCTGCAGTACGAATCATAGGCACTGGTGGGTCCTTCTTTCTCCTGGTTTATCTGACCCCTCACCCCACTTTTCCCCATTGGAAATCACAGGAATTAGAGAAGTGCTCTCTTATGTCTAGCCCAGATGATGAAAAATAAACATATAAATCAGTGCTTAGTGGGTTTGGACTGAGGCTTTCCAAGTCAGAGAAAAGACTTGAATTGATTTCAGCATGCCCTGGAGGGGCTGCCAGCCTCGTTTCCTTGTTTCCAGCAGCAGTAGATGTTCAAGCCCTTGTTTGCATGAGCACAAGGTCTAAGTGCAGAAATGGTGATTTTAGTGCATTTAGTCCACCCCTGTCTGGGTTCTGTACCTGTTCCAGTTTCCATGTCAGTCACTGGGAATTGCTCCCTTAATTTACAGAGAAGATAGCTTCGCTTTTAAAGGAGCTAAAAGGCTTGGAATCATAGCATAGAATCATAGAATATCCTAATTTGGAAGGGCCCCACAAGGATCATCAAGTCGAGCTCCTGGCCTTGTATGGGACATCTCCAAGAGTCACACCATGTGCCTGACAGTGTTGTCCAAACCTTTCTTGAGCTCTGTCAGTCTTGGTGCTGTGACCACTTTCCTGGGGAGCCTGTTCTAGTACCCAACCACCCTCTGGGTGAAGAACCTGTTCCTAATTTCCAGTCTAAACCTTACCTGACGCAGCTTCATGCTGTCCCCTCGAGTCCTGTCACTGGTCACCAGAGACTTAGTTCAATGTGTGAGAGCCTGACCCTGAACCCGTGTCCATTTGGTCCAAGACAGTTCTGAGATCGACAGCTAAATTATGATTTTCCTTTTTAAAAAAATTAAGACTCATATGTAAAAATTTCTCCTTTTAATGCTAAAGCACGAAGCAAAGTATTACAGAGAATGTAGCCAGTTACAGGCCTGAATTGCAGAAGCAGGAATGTATCACCTTTCCATCTGGGGACTTAATCAAGACCTTTTTAATTATTTAGTTCATGAATGCAGCACCCTTGACATTGCAGTCAACATTTTAATTTCACATGAAATACAGTGCAATTATGACCTACTGAGAGAAATGACAGCACAGTTTATGTCACTCAGTAGAAAATTACAATCAGATGAAACAATTACTGCGGCTTTATTTTTGTTTATGGAGAAAATTATGCTTGTGGCTTCCTTCACACCGTGGGTACATGACAGGCAGCTCGTGACAGTAACACAATCCCATGAAGTAACACAGAATTATTAAGATAATTTCTCAAAACCACTTCCCTAAGGCAGATGTTAAACTTTTAACCATGTTTTTTTTAATTATTTTTTTATTTTTAATTTTAACATGACTTGTGTTGGAAAGTAGGATGACAAATTAATGGTATTTATATAGTTCAGGCAAATCTGGCACTTCCTGGGCCAAACCTACTCTCATAGTCTGTATTCAACATTTTAAATTATCTAGAGTTTCAGATAGTGGTGTTTGATCATCTGTGAAAAAAAAAATGCAGAAAATCAAAGCAAGAGTAAAAATGTAAACCAATAAAAACGGTAAATCCTCGTAGAAAACTCTTCTAGACTGAGAACCTTGAAATCATCCAACCATATCAGGATGGGGCTGTGGGACCAGAGCATCACCAGAACCTGGGATGTGCCTGGACATACTGAATACATGCTGATCAAGCTGTTTTACTTCCCACTTTGGAGCTGGCTGATTGACTACTACTTGGAGGAACCATGTGCATCTGCTCTGATAAGATAAAATCTCCTCTCTATGGCCACCCGACTCGTCCTTTGCTGCACCTGCTCCAGTTTGAAGTCCTTGAACACTAAGAATGGGAGATCCAGAGGACTTAGTATTATTTTATATTGCCCAGAGAAGTTGTGGATGCCCCATCCCTGGAAGTGTTCAAGGCCAGGTTGGATGGGTCTTGTAGCAACCTGTTCTAGTGGAAGGTGTCCCTGTCCATGGCAGGAGGGTTGGAATGGAATAATCTTTAAGATCCCTTTTTGTGGTTCTATGATTCTGTGATTCTGTTCTATTTTATTACATTGCATCAAATCACATTATGTTGCATTATATGATATTATAATAATATGCAATATTATTATAGTGATGTTCTGTGCAATACTACAGTGCTTTGCCTGGGGCTTCTTCTCACTTTTCACTCATCATATCGGTGTCTTGTAGGCTCCCATTAAAGACATGCAGGTCTTTGTTATGGCACCGACAGTGTCCTTGCTCGTAGCAGAAATGTGTCAGGCATTTCAGGCAAATATTCCTGGCCTTTTCGATACAGGCTTGGGAATCAGGAATTTCAGAGAACAAACACCAAATTTTCAATAACTGCCCTTTTGCTCTTGAACAGTAGCTGCTCAACTGCCTATTCACCAAAGGTTTTGAGCAATTTAAAGGGTTCTCCATAGGTCATCTGCTTTCCCTTTTCACAGTTTTTTTACCTGTTAATTAATTTACAACAAGAAAGGAGGAAATAAAAAACCAGTAGTACCACCTGATAAATACTTGCTTGTCTTCTCAGGGGTCTGTGGAGTTTTATTGCTAAACAATTTGAGTTGTAATTATGAATATAATTACAGAATATAAATGTACAGAACATTAACACGTGCAAACTGTTGATCTCCAAATATTACAACCCTTCCATCTTGTGTTATTTATCTAGATGCCAGTCTACTTCAAACGAGTCCTTGTGATTGATGCTGGTGCACTGCAGGAGACTTCTTCTTCCAAAGGATTTGAGAAACTCTCCTGAAGTAGCATAAATAGTAGAGGTTCTCTTTTGCTTTAGTTATTAAATATTCCCTGAGTAATTATTTGCTTAGGGATAGGCAAAGTTTATTCTAATTTTAGCCTAGGATTTGGGAGACAGCATCCAAACTCTACTTCCTTCCTCAGGGTTCTGGGGAGATTACAACCTTCTTAAAGATTCAGAATTCACATGGTAATGTTGCATTGCAGAAGCACTTTTTAAATAATCTATATTTTAACATTTTTTTAGAATTATCAGTCAGTTTGCATCGCTTAATGCTCTCAGAATTAAATTTTCTTTGGATCTTGGTATTTCCTTTGAGTATTTATGTCTTTGGCTGAATTGTCCCCTTCTTAACTCTCTACACAGGTAGCTCTGAGCTATGAAGAAGTCACACCAAAGAAAAAGTGGCAGGGTGAAGCAGAGAGGTATAGAGCCCAGTATGCATATTGATTGATGTCCTTTTAATGTATCTAACTGAAATTCAAATTTCAGATATATGAAAAAATCACCTGATGCATTGAATCAGAGGTGTACATTGTAGAGATGACCTCTGTGTTGCTTGAAATATAAAAAAAATCACATACGTGTGATGAGAGAAATTGTCCCTTAGAGATGCATCTGTGAAGAGCTCCAAATGACCTAATTACTACTCCCTTCTAACAGTACGATGCCTGAAGGCAGGAAGGAGCCTTAGTTCTTCACACTCAAACTGTGCGTGTTTAGCACTGGGGAAAGAACCACATTTCTGGAGAACCTGGATGAAAAGTAAGGATATGAAAGGAACCTCTGGAAACAGATGCAGACATCCTTTTTTAACTGACTTTACACAAGTTCCTTCTGAAGCAAGCTGTTCTGTGATGGCACCATCATGTGCTGGGTCCACCCTGGCTGAATGAACATCAAGCCTATTAACTGTGCAATTTGCATTTTGCATTGACATTTTGTTCATACACCACTGGGATAGTTTTTCATTATATATGAATTGTTTTTTCTTAAAGCACAGGTGAGATTACAGCACTGACAGCCACCCTTAACAGTCATCTTTGAAAATGCTCTACTGTTATTACATTAAACCCATTAACCTCATTAAAACATCTACTGATGTATGATCATATTTTCTGGCTGTGAACTGCAAGGCAGTCTATGCTGTACTAACGAGTCTTTTGAATATTGAAGTTTTACAGCAGATACCCTCTTGTGCATCTTGAAGAATTTCTCCAAGAAATCTTTATTTTCATCCCGATCTCCTTGGATACCAGTCTGTCTCATTTAATAAACTGTTATGAAGCTTAGCACAGAATCCTCTCCTCCATAAAACAGATGCAGAGTTGTGTTATTCTGTGTTCAATGTAAAAATTTTATTCTAAAAGGCTGTTCTTTAAAGCTTTGTTCTGTTCAACTCACCTTGTATTTGTGGCAAATATTCCTTCGGACAGACAAAATGAGTTGAAAAATTTGTAGTTTCTGATTTACATGGAGTTTGCCAGAAGACAGAATTCAGAATAGCGTAGCACATCCTCCTATAATACATTTCTTGAAAACCAGATACCTTCTCATTGTTCACCTGCACTTTTAAAAAATTTATTTAGTGCTGTTGAAATGCCTCAGCTTAGCAGCTTTGGAGACAAACAATATGTATCTACCCACAGAAAATTGGCTGCCTTAGGCTAAGCAATCCCACTGATTTCTTGAGTCCACATTTGTAGACGTGGTGTTGGGCTCCTTGCCTCATAAAATTTCTACTTTAATGGCCTTAATTCACCCTCCAGTGTTACCATGGGAATCCGTCCATCCTGCTTCAAGAAGATGTAGGATTTCATCTTTATTCCTGTAGAAAATCCGAGGTAAAAGGTTCCTGCC
Organism: Pseudopipra pipra; assembly: GCF_036250125.1. NCBI lineage: Eukaryota > Metazoa > Chordata > Aves > Passeriformes > Pipridae > Pseudopipra > Pseudopipra pipra. Next base: position 70,944,603 of record NC_087552.1, read on the forward strand.
TTGGGAATTATTTTGGCAGACATTTTTTCAAATCCTGAGTGTTGAATGAAGCAGCACACAAAACAAAAAAACCTGATAGAGCAGTAGAGCCAGAGCACGTATTGCAGCTCAGAGATCGTAGAGGTACATTGGCCTTGGAGGGCATCTCCACACTTTCAGAGCAAAATTGCATAGTGGTATTGGCACACACTCCCGTGGAAGTGTTCCAGGTCAGGTTGGATGGGAATATGAGCAACTCAATCTAGTAGGTGGCATCCTGGTTGGAACCAGATGTACTTTAAGGACCATTCCAACCCAAACCACTCTGAGATTCTATGAACCTGGAAGCTGAAGCCTTTGGAGATGAAATGCTGAAGAACCACATATCAGGGATCAGTGTAAGCACGTTTCAGAATAATCTCACTGTCATGTTCTCCACAGATCACACCAGAGGGCAGCATTCAAATATTGGATGGGTTTATGGGTCTCAGTGGGTGAGGAGAGAGGGGAAGTTATGCTCTGAAACGGATTTCTTTTTTCTAGGGAGGGAAAACTGATGAGTTCTACTGGACAGAAGCTCAATGTGGCTTTTCCCTTGCTTCCCAAGAGCCTGCTGCCCACTTCTCATGCTGCCTGGCTCCTTGGGAAGAAAGGAAAACCGGTGAGTATGAGATGTCTCATGGGGCAGGAGAATTGCAGGCAGCAGCCTGTGAACCATCCTCAGCCACGTGTCTGTGGAACCTGGAATATCCCGCCCCCAGCTCCTTGGTGCCCCAGCTGAGGAGCTGTGGATCCCAGGTCTGATGTAGACCAACAGCCAAAGTGCAGGGACATCATCAAGCAAGGTGTGTAAAAAGCCAGAAGACTGGGAGACCTGGGGGTTTACCTGCCAGCCAGCAGAGAAGGCGGTCAGCAGGTGGGCAGTCAGAAGACCAGGATCATGGAGACTACAAAGTGCTGCAAGTTATGTTTAATTTTTCATAGGAGCCATGGAGAGCACTGCAAGGAGCAGCAGAGTGGCAGAGAAACTCAAAGCACACAGGGTGTTTGTTAACTTTTAATTGAAGTCTGGAGAAGAAGACAGGAATCTAACAGAACCAGTGATATGACTCATAAAAGGAAGGCCTCAGGTACTGAGGGATAAATTTTGAACTCCAAATTGGGTGATAAACTCTTCACCAACAACAAAAATCTTAAGGCAAATACATGAAAAAGTTACTACCTGGAAAGAGACATTTATAGCAGTGTTTGAACAAAGGGTAAACATCATGTTAGAGATATGGTATGACATCCTTGATGGCATCAGAACAATGTACTCAGTGGAGTGGCATAGGACAAAATATGAGGCAGAACTGGAGTACATGTATTTAAAGGAGCCACTTGTCCCCATTTCCCATTAGGACAGTCTCTCTCAACAAGACAGATGTAAAGAGCAAAGTGGATACTAATGTTCTCAAAGTCAAACTACGAATAGAAGAATAAAGGCAGTGAATTGACTTCTTTCACTGGTACCAGCAGGCAGACAAACCAGACTCAAGTTTTTACTCATGAATAGTCACTGAGCAACTCAGCAGGTGTGCAAGGAATGACACTGTGATGTCTCCAGCACTGGGAAAGATGGCTGTGAGCTTGTGCTCATGCAACTGTCTGCTTGAGAAACGTCCCTTACCTAGTTTGCTGCTGAGCCTGTGGTTTGTACCCAAAGTGTTCCTGACATAAATATCACCTCTACACAGCAGGTAATGAAAGGGAATATCGTAAGCAGCTCTAAGGCACATAATAAATGAATTTTTGATGTGGGAAAATATGGCAGTGAGTTTATCCATGGCCTGTTGTGGGACTTGAGAAGAATCAGAGCTAATGGACTGAAATAAGTAACCAGCAATGAAGGCTGCATGTAGCACAGGAGAAAAGCTAACAACAAGGCAAATAATAGAATAGTTTGAGTGGGAAAAGACCTTTAAGATTGTCAAGTCCAGTCATTAACCCATTGTTGTCACATCTGTTTGTCTGCCCTTTTGGAGAAGCTTCTTTTATAGGGGTGAGAGAGGTTGGCCACCATTGCTCCTGGCCCTGCCCAGGTCCCATCAGCTGGAACCAAATAGGTTGATCACAATAAGTGTAGTGACATCCATACTGTATTTATCCCAGAAGAGAAGAAATGGGTATAAAGATGTCAGGGAACAATGATATATGTACCTAATTTATCTGCTGAAACCAGTTATCTGGGAGCACTACAGTGCCACAATACCTAATGACAGCAAGGCATAAATCTCAATAGGAGTTGGAAAATGTGGGAAAAGTAAATTCTAGAAACCCTGGTTCTAAAGAACTCTTGTTGTGATTCCACTTTAACAGCTTTACCTGCCTGAAAGTGGTGTGTCTTGTCAACTCAATGTAGATTAGGTTAATACAGTAACTCCTGGTTTGCTCCAAGATAATTCATCTTGTCCAATTTTTACATCTGTTTTGGAAAAGGATGAATTTCTTGCTGTAGTTGCCTGTCTTCCTCCACAGATGAAAAAAAAATGCCAGTGCACAGTAATAGAAAAGCAGTGGTTTATTCTATTCCAAGGATGTAATATTTTCAGGGATTTAATTAGGAGATCATACTGTTAATCTGAAATGGTCAAAACCCATTTATTAATGTGGACTGGAAAAACTGGCAAACACCACTCCACACCTGAAAATAGAAAGACTATGTGTCCTCCCCAGCCATGAGTGTGTGCCTTGAAAATTGCATGCAAACCTGTGTTGCCGGATTTCACAAAATGCAGTGAAGCAAAGTCCAGATCAAGAGGGGAAAAAGTAATTAACAGATACCAGCATAGAGTGAAACAGAGAATATGTTCCTTTTTCCCATTAGATTTTAAGGTGGCACATATTAATAAAGGGTCTTTTATCTCTAGGTAATTAATCTCTAGGTTATTAATCTTTTAAATGATATAGGAAAAAAGAATTCTAAAAGATACATCAAAATAATGCAGACATCAAATGTTCTAGGAGAAAGATTAGACACATTTTTTTCTGGCCTCAACAACTGTTGCTTCTGAACAACTGTAACATCAAGGAAGCTATTGGGGGATGCATGTTCTGAAAACTCAGGTCATCTTAAAAGACCATGCTAAAGGCTTCTTGGGGGAAAGCACACAGGCATTTTTACACTGCCTGAGTAGACAGCTCACATTCGTAGACTTGAGAAAGCTAAACAGGCAATTGGTGAAATCAAATGTACTTTTGTTTAATGTGATATATGTCTGTCAGAATAGACCTAACAACAAGTCACATTTTAGTAGGCATGGAATTGAATGAGGAGTCTACACAGGCAAAGCTAAGTTATGCTGCGTGTCCAGCTAAGAGTCACTTGTTAAATCATGTTAACTGAGATCTGAAAGAATTGAGTGTTTAGTGGAGCTCAGGGAGGGTTTCAGTATCAGATCCCAGCAGCAGAAGCCTGTTCTGAGTTGCTTTCTGGTGCATTAACCCCTGTGAATGTCTGTCACTTAAAGGAAGTTTTCGTTTGACGCTTTTAACATCACTACAGTTGCACCATTTCATACTCGGGTGTTAAGTTTCACTGCCCTGTCTAAAAGTTTGAATAGTTTGGTTGTTAAACTAAAGAGCAAACTTTGTTAAAAACAGAAGCACAAACTCAGTAAGGGCACTCTGAATAGCAGCTCTCTGGGAGTAGAGTTCAGAGCTCGAGGAGATATTTCTCACAACTATTCATTTTGTGAAAAGGAACAGTCTGAGCAATTATTCGAGGAAGTGAAAACAGTCTTTGACATGACCAGGTGCAAGCACCTAGTATTAACACAATTTTGGTTTATTCACTATTTTAAAGAACTTACAATTGCTGACTATTTATAGTACAAAGTGCTGCAGAATTTTGCAGCATTTCACTGTTTTTGGTTGTAAAGTTCGGCTGTTCCTGATTTACCTGTCACATTTCTTTGCACAACTCTATTAATTAATGCAGAAGTGTTGCATTAATTAACTGAAAAGGAGACATCCCTGTTCCTCCTGCCCCCTGACAAGTCTTGCCTAAGCAAGGAATTTTCTGGTTTTCCAGCAGCAAACCGTGGGCAGCAACACAGGCAGCTCCATCAGACCATCATCTGTTTCTCCCACTGTGACTGACTCCTTATGGATTTCATGTTTTATAACACAATGACAGTGTTAAAGAGCTGCAGTCAGTGGAGTTTATAACTAGGAATCACAGTTAAATTACCCATTGACTTTGAGACTGAAAAGAGAGTGGAAATTTAAAGGAAAGGAAAAGAGAAATCTGAAATACTTTCAGGATTAATTAAAAAAAAACCCCTATATTCTTTGATTATTATTATTATTCAACCATAAAAATAGCCTTTCACGTGTCTTTTATAATATAACATCCTGGTATCCCCAGAAAAATACTCTGCCTCAGCTCACGTATAGAATAGACTGAAAATGGCATCTCACAAAAAGAATGATGAAGGATCACAAAAAAAAGAAGCTTTTATTGAGAAATCATTGTAAGGTGGGCTTTTAAATACACTATATACAGAATTACTTTTTATTAAGCCTTTCTTTTTCTAAACAAGCTCTAGGTGGAGACATTTATCCATAAAATTATTTTCTTTAATGAAATGTGTGAGATGAACAAACCAGTCCAATTTGAAAAAAAAAATACTTTGAGAATTCATTTTCAGACACAAACTTCCTACAAAAATAATATAAATTATTGAAGGATAATATCAAACACAAGTGTCACTGAAAAAATTACTTTGCAAATGTTAAAATAAATCTGTAAATAAATTATTTGGTATTGCCCTGTACATCCTTTAAAAACATATATGCAGATTAGACACTTTCTTTACATATTCCCTTTTGATTTAAAATGGAAATAGTGTTAAGATCAAAATACACAATTTTTAAGTGACTGTCCTTAAAACATTGGGAAGGCATACTACATACCATTTCTGAGGAAGATTCCCATAGTTATTTAATGAACAGAGAGCATCCTATTTAGTATAGCCTATGTATATCTTGTATTCATATATATATTACAGTGTTGGGTAAAAGCAGCCATATATTAATGATGTTTCACAATTATGCTAATGACATAGATAGTTATGAATACAGTGAAGCTCATAGACAGACAGACCTGTTTATTAGTGAGCTGTTTGTAGCACTCATTACTCTTTCCATTAACTGCAGTAGCAAATCTGTCAGATTCAGTGCAATCAGAAAACAGACTCAATTCCCCCATTGTTTCATGCATGGCAGCAGAATTGCCTCAGTTCTGTTGACTACCACTTCAAACCCTAATCTCATAACATTTGGATCTCTGTGTATTTCCAGCAGCTTTGTCAGTCCTTGCTGCAAGACACACAGCCTCGTGCTTAATATGTGACTAACTATTTGTGGGGTTTTCTTCTTCCTGAACCAGAAGGTAACAAGGGAAAGAAAAACAAAGTATTAAACATTCTGTATTTACACATTCGAGTTGCCAGACCAGCCCAGAGCAGCAGCCCAGCTCCTCCAGTGTACTGTCTGTCTCCACCATCACCAGAACCAGCTGCTTCAGGAGAGGATGGTAAGAAATCTCCGTCCCACTGACATAAGTAATCCGTGCTGAGCATTATGTTTGCACTCTTCCTCTGAAGAGTTGTGATCTGTGAAGCACTCACTACACTTGCTTCGTCTTCCAGCACTTGTGTTGGCATTAAATACAACAACTCCTGAGAGCCTTGTGTGGCTGTGGGTTGTCCCACTGCTCATGACTTGGCTCGTGCCTCAAGATAAAGGCAAGGAGAGATCACTCACCAGGCACTGCTGTGGGCAAAGCACACGACCTGGGGAAACCAGCCTAATTTATTACCCACCAAATCAGAATAGGATCATGAGAAATAAACCCAAACCTTAAAAACACCTTCCTCCCTCCCCTCCCTTTATCCCAGGCTCAGCTTTATTCCCAGTTCTCTCCTTTCTCTCCACAGTGGTGCAGGTGGACAGGGAATGGGGATTGCAGTCAGTTCATAACATGTTTTTTCTGCTGCCCCTCCCTCCTCTGATGTTGGACTCCACACACTTCTACTGCTCCAGTGTGGGTCTCCCATGGGAGACAGTTCTTCAGGAACAGATTGCTCCAGTCTGGATCTCCGTGGGGTCCTGCCAGCAAACCTGCTCCAGTGTAGGCTCCTCTCTCCACAGGACCACAGCTCCTGTCAGGACCCTGCTCCAGCATGGGCTTCCCAAGGGGTCACAGTCTCTTTTGGGCACCACCTGCACCGTCATGGGGTCCTCCAGGGGCTGCAGGTGGATCTCTGTTCCCCCTGAGCCTCCCTGGGTGCAGGGGCACAGCTGCCTCACCATGGGCTGCCCCTTGGGCTGCAGGGGAACCTCAGCTCCCATTCCTGGAGCAACTCCTGCCTCTCCTACTGCTCTGACCTGGGGTCTGCAGGGCTGTTCCTCTCACATATTCTCATTCCTCTCTCCAGCAGCCAGTGTTTCTGCTCTGTACTTTCTTTCCCTTTCTTACACACATTATCCCTGTGGCACTACCAGCAAAGCTGACTGGCTCAGCCTTGGCCAGTGGTGGGTCCATCTTGGAGCTGGCTGGAATTGGCTCCATGGACACCGGGGAACCTTCCACAGCTTCTCACAGAAACCACCCCTGCAGCCCCCCACTACCAAACCCTTGCCACAGAAACCAAATACACCTTGTCTTCCTTACAAATATCCCTACTACTTTCCCTGTTGCAACAGTCTTCCCTAGAAAATAATTTCTTGGCTTTCTAACATTCTGTGGGTGAACACAACATGTTGCCTGGTTTGACTTTCCTAACATTTCATTTTATTTAGCGTTCCTGCATAGTGGAAAAAGGAAATGATCATGATTAAATATACATAAACCATTTTTGCAAGATTTTCTACTTTACGTCTTTATTAATACATTTGATTTTTAAAGAGAGAATTACTCCCTCTCTCTTCTTTATTGACTTAAACTCTTCCCCTTTTCCCCCAATCTAAGGGAAGCCAGGAACATGAAAAACATAAGAAAGCATGAGAAATAATTGAAAAGTCATGGTGTGACAGATTTGTGTCTGTTGGACTACTTCAGACCTTCTTAGCACCTGCTTCTTGCCATGATGAACCAGACGCATGCTTGGGTCTCCCAGGAGAATTCATGTGTGTTGCCCAGTTTTATTTCCCAGCAGCAGACTGCAGGTACCAGCTCAGGCAGTGAGTTCAGCCACCGAGCAAGGTCAGACTTGTTTTCATCATGTCCTTTCCAGTAGTCACTACTCTTCCCCTTGCCACCACGAGTTATCCCTAAAATTGCCATGCTATTCCTGTTCCCTGCTCCCACAGCAAGGGGACTTCGGTCTCACCTGGTTTGGCTGCCTCTAGAGAGCACTGCAACTCTGTGTAGTAGGAACATACAGCATTTGTTCTCCAGATGCCGACTGTGAAAATTCAGGTTTCTGATAGAAATCTTAAAATCCATTATGCTGAAGAGGAGTGAAGTCTCCATGAATACAATATCCGTATTAGGAATTTCATGTCTCTCCTGGTCTTAGTCACCTATGTGTAGGAATTAGTCACCTCTGAGCCTTTTTGATTCCCTGGTCTGAATCCTTTACTGTGCTTGAGGAACTTTTCTGAATAAAGTACATAAAAGTTATTAAATGATTACTGTGTGGGTTACTACACAAATTTGTCATTAAAAAAATCACATGTGCAGCCAATTTACTTTGCCTCTCAAACACTTCCAAGAAACCCTTGCAAAGTTGGCAAAAGCTCATTAAAATTCAAGGAAAAATTTTGGGTAATCACTTCATTTAATATAAAATCTTTGGTCATTATTTTAACTTTACACTTCCTACTTCTGGAACCCCCCCCAACAAACAAACAAACAAACAAACAAGATGTAATACCTAAAACATTCCATGGCTTTAAATTCAGCACAGACAGGGCAGGTGTTGCATGTTTTCACCTCCCCCAAAATTGCTCATGATAGCTGATAATGAGCAGTGCCAGCGCTCACTCTGATTAGGACTGCAATCTGCAATAGCTCCATCCAGCATCTAAAACATTCTTTCAGGTCCAAAAGTGATCAAACTGTTCAACGGGAACACAGTGAATCTAGAAAGATAAAATCAAGTTCCATTCTCAGGAATTTGACAACACCCAGCAACAGAGAAAAAAAAAGCTTAAAAAAATTACTTTTGTAAAGCCTCAGTACTTTTCAGGCATGTTGTTTTCATTCCTGTTAACTGTACCTAGCATTTTACAAGGAGGTTGAGATGTGGTTTCAAGATATTTAAAAAGGGGTTTTTAAAATCTGAAAAGCTCCACTTTACCAGCTTTTCTCTCACCTTCATCTGGATGCAATAACTGGTTGTCTCCTGCATTCAACACACAGACATACTCCATGCTGTTGCATGAGGTTCTCATCAGACTTTTAATTAGTTATGATATATTAACCCACTAGGCTGTGCAACAAGCTTTGGAGAGAAAACATGCTTTACTTTCCTCTTTATGTTATTTTATAGCAGTGGAACTCCATCAATTTCTTGGTGTTATTCCCAAAAACACGAATGAGAGCCACAAACGAGTTGAGGCTTGTGAAGAGGAGAATGCAGCCAAGGCAGCTTGAGAAGAAAGCAGAAGGAAGAATCATAGAATCATAGAATGTCCTGAGTTGGAAGGGACCCACAAGGGTCATCTAGCCAAATTCCTGGCCCTGCAGAAGACAACTCCAGAAGTCTCACTATGTGCCTGAGAGCGTTGTCCAAACACTTCTCGAGCTCTGTCAGGCTTGGGGCTGTGACCATTTCCCTGAGGAGCCTGTTCCACCCTCTGGGTGAAGAAACCTTTCATAATATACAAAGCTTCACTCACACAGCTTCATGCCACTGGATGAAAACCATTGTTATCACCTTGGCCAGTGATAAATACAGGCAACTTCAGAGAGATGCTTTCTCAGCTTCCTTGGAAGAGTTCATTTTCTCCAGATTTCCTCCCTCTTGAAAATAAACCTAGTTTTAAAATCTCCATATTAAATAAAAGTTCAGCTCTATTACCAATAGCACTGCATATATTTCACTTAATGTGTGCTTCATCTTTTCCTAACTCTTATTGGAACAGACAGGTGCTTTTTGCCCAACTGACTTTGATCTCCAGTGCACTCACATCACTGTGCATGTTCACATGAACACTTAATCACCAGTGTTACTTGAAAATGCATCTCCTTGCCATGCATATGGGTAGGAAGATGCTGTGACTTCATTCAGCAGTTCCTTTGTTCAGGCATGGACTCTGGTGCTAAATGGAGTATGCCAGTGTTACCATGGAAACCAATCAAAATTCATGAAAGGACTGATTTGACTGGCTCCAGCCAGCGATGTTTTATTTCATTTGAGTACCCAATAGCAAAAGATATTAGTTTCATCTACTTGAAAAAGAGAGTGGATTAAATTATTACATCAGAACTTGATGGTAGCAAGAAAAACAATGTTATCCAGCTGATTGCAGGAGGGTTGTCTGTTTATCCTTGATTGCAACAACCAGCTCCATTCCCATCACAGTACCACTGAAGGGGCTGCAGCAAAGCAGCACAGTGCAGCCAGTCCCAAGTCCTTCCCTTTCTTGCCTCTTTGCCCTCTGTGCAAAGCAAGGAGGACCCTTTTGCAGGGTACTGTTCAGCCACAGCCCTTCTCTGCCCACACCCCACCTGCCTGCAGGCACAAGTTCCTGGTCTGTCTTTTGGATCCAGCTGCAGTGCAGGGGATGACAATTGTGCATTTAGAAGGTGATGTGCCCTCAAAACAAGACTCTGGCAATACAGACAAGACTTTGGCTACTGTATAGTCCCTCCATGTGAATGCAGGGACACCATGTACAGCAGATCATGGAATCAGAGTCATAGAATCATTAAGGTTGGAAGAGAACTCTGAGATCATGAAGTCCAACACTCAATTCCACAGGGCCAAGCATCCACACTGGTTTGTAGGGCTCAAGGTCACTGTGTGTGCTACCAGATACACACTGTGGTCACTCACATAAGCTCTTTCCAGCCTGCCCATGGGAATCTGTGGCTGTGCAGGTGGGTTGGAAGAAAGGTAACATCTCTCCATAACCATGAAGAAGAGCACGATGTATGCATGGCACAAAGCCTCAGGATATTCTGATCACAGCTTTGTTTCCACAGCTACAGTCTGTAGCAAACAGGGCAAACATGATTCCAGTGGCTTTCATTGATTTTAGTAGTGAAACATATAACAAATTCATACTCATCAGATCACAATATTTCAGCTGGGGGAATTCGATACATAGAGTAATTATTCAGTTCTTACCTCGCCTCACTTTAACAGATATTTAACACTAAGTCTTGATTTGTATAATTTGTTTCCCACTAGAAGAAGAAACTGCGTAAAGTTTTATGCCAGACTTTATTTACTGTCTTGTACATTGTTTCAGTAATAAACTCAGCATGATTGCATGCATATGTTAATTTAAAGCTCTGAAAGGGAACCATTTACATGGTTCAGTATGAAGCTTCTTACAGCCAGTTCTGTATGACCCAGAGCAAATCCGTGTTGTGTAATGATTCTTAGGAACTGCATCCCAAAATTCATTATGGTGTTCTAGTACTGGGTTGCATGAGAAATAACAGCAGAGTGAAATGAGAAAGTAAGGAGAAGAGAGGAAGGACAAGCTTGTATTCAGCAAAGGTTTCACAGTTGCTGCTGCTACATGATTCATTTAGATACCTATTACAATAAGAAACAGGGGCTATGGCATGTGAAACTGTACTTTTGTTCTATATGGAGCACTGAAGTGCTGTGTTTTGTAGTATTTGAAACCTCATCTTACATTACGTTCCTTGAAAAATAATTACAAATTTGTGGCAATGAACAGTTCCACTGGGAAGGCTGTTATCAATGGCTGTTTCACCTCTTATATGACGGGATTGAACAGGCTCTGGATCAAGCCTTATCAAAGTATTTGAAAAGAGGATGGACACCCATTCCATTCCAATGTTATAGACACACTTTCCAAAAGAGGGAGAGGGGATGAGAGAAAGAAAATACTGCCTTAAATCCCCAGTGAGGCACCCTCAACCTGAACTGAGTGGAAATTCAGCATCACCCTCTGAGTCATCTCAGTCACCCTTGTGGGTATCTCTGGGTGTGTCCACAGGACCTGTAGGCACTTACCTGACATAGGGGTTAAACAGAAAGCTCTGCATGCTGCTGTAGGGAAAGGTTACCTCACTGATTCTGTGGAGATCCAAATGCAGTGAGGAGAACCAATCGTCCTCTGAATGACCTGATAATTGACCCTCTTCACATACAGGCCACTGATGTCTCACACAGCTCTGAAGAGTTGGAGGTACTCTGCTGCTTTGACTAAAATGTTGGAAATAAGAAGCTGAAATCCATTTCAATCTAGTTTATGCACCCAAATCCTGTTTTTCATCTGGGCTATTAGTCATTTTAACATCAGGTGAAGAGCTATTTGTTATTTTAAATAGCTTAAACTCCTTGCAAAATGGCATGTCTGCCTCTATATTTCTTTCTTTTAATCTGCGGTTCTCACCTTTATGTTCATGATTTCTTAGCTATAAAAGCAGCTGCACCCAAACATCACTTAAAAAACTTGGAAAAGTTTGCATGTCAGTCCCACTGTGATGCAACACACTTTCAAAGAATGTGCCTTCACTTCCACAACAAAGGCATATCCATTTTTTGTGTTCAAAGGACCTTTAAAGAAATTTCCTTTAATAAAGGTTTGCACTCTGGAGCTCAGACAGAAAGAAAGGGACCCTTAGGACAATTTATCACTGAGTAATGGGAAAATGCCAAGACTAGCTCATCCATAAGATAAAAATATACCACCTTTGTCCCAGTTCTGCAAACATATTGGTGAATAACTCTGTATGTGGGAATGACCCCACTCAAGGCACTGGGATAAAAGTGATATTTCAAGAAATAAGCCCAGCTATAGGCACTTGGAAAAATCATAGCACATTGGCTAAAGAGGGACTGATTATTTTGCTATGTTGCAAAACAAAACACCTACTTAGTAGCTTTGTCATCACTGCTGAACCAAGGGAATACAACTGCAAGTTTTCCATCATGGGCCAAGTTTCTTGGTATACAGGTGTACAGTACAGGTACAAAAAGAAATGTGCATCCAAAGCAGTGTAGGGAGCAGGTTGAGGGAAGGGATTCTGTCCCTCTGTCCCGCTCAGGTGAGACCCCACTTGCAGAGCTGCCTCCAGCTCTGGGGTCCCCAGCACAGGAGGGACATTGACCTGCTGGAGTGAGTCCAGAGGAGGCACCAAGGTGATCAGAGGGATGGAGCAGCTCTGCTATGAGAAAAGGCTCAGAGAATTGGGATTGTTCAGCCTGGAAAAGAGAAGGCTTTGAGATGACCTAATTGTAGACTTCCAGCACCCAAAGGGAGCCCACAGGAAAGATGGAAGGGACCTTTTACTGTAGTGACAGGACCAGGGGTAAGGGTTTCAAACCGAGAGAGTTTACTTTAGATATTAGGAAAAAAGTCTTTAGTGTGGGGGTGTTGTGGCACTGGAATGGGTTACCCAGAGAAGTTGTGGCTGCCCCATGGAAATGGCTTTCTTGGAAGTATTCAAGGCCTGTTGGAGGGGACTTGGAGCAACCTGGTCTGGTGGAAGGTGTCCCTGCCCATGGCAGGGGGGTGGAACTAAATGATCTGTAAGAACTCTTCCAACCCAAACTGTTCTGTGATTCTGTGAGTACAGTATGGGTCGATGCACACTTGGATTTACTGGGTGGGGAATGGGGTTGGGCCATGACCACTCTGCCGGCTCAAAACCTCTGTTTCCATAATTAACATGGCAAACTGAACATGTCTCTTGGAGAAAAGCTCACAAAAAGCACGCCTGGTCTTCCTCAATCAGTTCTTAATAGCTCTTAAAAACAAATAATAGCTCTTAAAAATGAATAATAGTTCCTAAAAACAAACCAGCACTTTATACATTTTCACAATGCCTAAAATATGCAGCCCTAAATTCCTCCACACCTCTAACTGTTGTTGTACACATTGTATTTTACTGTTCACCTATGGCATACAGTAAATACAAAACAATAATTCCTGGTCAGTGGGCACGCAATTTGATAATTTATTTGTTTCTTTATCTGGTTTGTTGTTGTTTGATGTTTTCTTTTAAAAATTTGTATTAAGACGACAGGCATCCCTGGGAGAAAAGAGTTTTTATGATATGGAAGGCTAACCTTTGCAGCTTCCAGAATAGCAATAAGAACAGAAAAGAGGAATGATAATTTCAGAGAAAAAAACATTCACTTTGGAAGCAAAGGCAGCCAATGCTAATGGCTTTAAATTCTTTTCCTTACACAATTAATAACCCAGTGACATGGATCTTTTCGGGCTAATACTGAAGAGCTGTGTGTTTGATACCACTGTCGTCACTTTAACAAATTGTTGTATGAACCTTGTTGTATGGCCCTTCAGAGCTTTCACTGATTGATAACTGAGTTAAGGAAACTTCCTTTTGTGGAAAAAAACCAGTAAGGTGGAGGGATGCAAATGACTTCTAGCTGCAGATCGGAAAAGGGCCACTCCATCATTCTGTCTGCAGCTTGTCAACATAAATTTCAGTAAGTGTTTTTTAAAAAATAAAATAAAAAAAAGAAAGAAAAAAAAAGAAAGAAAGAAAGAAAGAAAGAAAGAAAGAAAGAAAGAAAGAAAGAAAGAAAGAAAGAAAGAAAGAAAAAGGACTGAGACTGCCATTTTAAACATTAATATTTCAAATGAGTTCCCACATAGTTTACACAGCAGACTGAAGTTTTCCATAAATTAACAGAGAGAACTTTTTTTCAAACTCTAGATAGTGTTGACTGATCTTCTCCAACAACTGCAGTGCATCATTTCTACTTTGAAGATACCCCTAATATGAAAACCATTGGAGCTATTTTTTTTCTTTTTAATTTTTTCTTTTTCTCCCCCCTTCTAGAACTAGGGCTCAGCTGTTGCTTTAAAGACTTACAGCAGGGCACAGGTTTATATATCTACATAAAGTTCAGCTATATGAACCTGTTCTGAAGAGCAGAACATATAAATCCTGACCTACACAGACCCCTGTAGGCTGTGCCTCTGTCATATTTACTGGGTAAAAAAAAGGTCACACCACACTGCAAGATGGAGATGACTCCTTAAAACAGTGTCTGTAGATGAAGGAAGAAAAGAAACACCTTTCAAACCCTCAAGGATGGAAAGGACAGCTCAAATGGAGCAAGATTAAGTCAATACAGAAGACTTCACCTCTGAAATAATGTTAGAATTTGGGGCCTGATAACACATGCTTTCATATTCTTGGCTTTAATTTAGAACACGTTTCCAGGTGCTAAAATTATTTAATTTCCAGAAGATGAAAAATGTCCCAGTCAGAGCAAGAACCTTTGAAAAATCTTGTTATTTAACTCTAAAGACAGAGAGGAAACAGTAAATATATGTGTTTCCCAGCATTCACGTAGCGTGAGAATTCACTTTGAGTCCTTCTTATGGAGTAGGTCATCCTTGGCAGCAGGAGAGGAAGGAAAGCAAGCAAGACAGGAGAATTTGAGAAAAAACTGACTTAAATAATCTCAGTGTGTAATTTTATCCAATAGAAGAGGCATGTTCAAGGTTTCTCTCCCTCTGGACACAGCTATGACCAAAGAATACCCCTGGATCTGTGTGTTTCTGCCCACTAACAATTCATAATTCAGTAATTACAAGACACATAAGGTTGAAGAGAAAGAACTGTGTTTATAACAGGGATCACCTACGGCTAAAGCAGAAAAGCTGTCTGTCTGAAAGGTTGGTAGGAAGTTTTAGAGTGAACACAGGCTGCATTTTTTAATCTCTGTGATGAAATGGTTGTTTCATTTAAAAACTGCATTGCGGGCAGGCCAAGAGGTCTGTGTATTTAAGGTTGCCTGACACTTCCCATTACAAGAACCTGTTTTCAGACACTCATACCTTTGACAAATGTGAACTGTTTGGACTGAAATATCTCATGCCAGGTGTCTGCCTCAGAATTAATTCTGCGAGGAAATTTTGTCAAGGAAAGTTTAATGTTTTTTCAAGTATAAAGCAAGGAAAAAATACTGTGCTTTACTCCTAGTGAAAACACGGACAATTTTTTTTAACTCTTGAGCAGGAACACATCCATCTTGCAGAAGAGTTACTCAAAGTTTGTTGGGAGGTCTTGTCTATTTATCAGTGTTTTGTCATCATCCACATAAAAGTGGTTATTGTTCCTTTTTAAAGTCACAGTTTGGGATGGGCTTGCAAAAAAGCAACTATCAAAATATCCACATAGAGCATGTTCCTGCTGAGAGTTGCTGTAGGTTAGGAAATAATATCCTGAAATTTTAGTCATAGATTGATTTTGAGTCAAGCAGGACAGGGAAAGTATCTTTGCTGCCTCGTCCTGACACTATGCCGAGATCCAGGAGGATCATAAAGAAAGTAAAGGATAAAAAAAAAAGAAAAATTTGGCTTGCTTTAATACTGGTATCAGTATTTGGAGGTGGCTTTGTACTATTAAGAGTTTTCTCAAATACGATTTTGTGAATATATTGTACAATATCATCCATGTACATGAACTATCATCTATTCCCAGGCAGTTTCTGACATACTTATGCTTACCTGTGTGTCAATATAGTGTCAGCTTGACCTTAATGAAACATTTTGCTCTTCTGTCAAGCCCAAATAATATATTAGGGGAAGGTGACTTCCCTGCAGGATTTTCCCAATTCCTTTTGCCAAGGCAACAACACTGGAAAGGCAACAGTGTGGATGTTGAGTTGGATCAGACGGATGCAGACGCACTGAGACTCACATTGGAATGGACCTTGAACCACTCACTGGGCCAAGTGATGCAATACAATGAAAATAATTTCAATTATCAGGTCTTGCTCCTGCACTGGTGTTCAATCTTCTTCTGCAGTGATGTTATGAACCTGAATACAACATCTGTGACCACAGTCTCTCCTCCACAGCCCTCTGACAAGTCTGAGTAAAAAAAGTCATCTTAAGTTGGTCAACTTTCTTACTTCTGTGAGAAAGAAGATTTTTGGGAACTTATTTTCACATTTCGTATTTTTTAATAAGATCTTGGCTAAACATCAGTGAAAAATATCACAGGTAGAATTGATCCCTTCTCACAGTGGAAGGACAGGTTCATTCATCTTTCAGGTGCTCCTTGAGTTCTATTTTATGTGATATTCAGGTTCATTGATTCTCTTGAACAGTGTTCACACTCGACTCGTGTGCTGCTTGGTGCTATAGGGCCGTGGTTTTACAGAATGGACGAGACTCCTTGCATGGAATTAGGTCAAAATTAAGATACTTAGAGATGTCTGCAGATAAACTCTTCTCCTCAACTCTCATTATGACTGACAGAGCCCTGGAGATGGATTCAAATGAGTGAAGTGCCTACTGCCATTTTAGATATCCTAAAGTATTCAGTCACTTGTTTTGAAGTCCAGCAGATGTACAGGCGTCACTTTGCTACTGCAATTTCAAAAATGCAGTTTTAACTGCTTTAAGTCTGCTTTGCTAATATTGTAATGGTCAATCTAGCCCATTCAGGAGAGACATTTATCCTACTGCTTTTAATTTACAAATATTTTGTTCTTAAATAAGCATTCTTTACTCAGAAAAGAAATTACGTCCTTACTTTGGGGCCATAAATATTTTATGGTTAAGCCTATGAAGGATTTCTCTTGGGAATTTTTCCTTTGCAGGGCTAGAGTTCTTTGAGATCTTTCTATTTCACTTTTCTATTACTTTCTTTTTTCTGTTAAGCTGTATTAATGGAATGATTACTTTGCTCCTTTTATTTCTGTGAAACAGGACAAGAAACTTTCTATTTTCTTCTTTCTAAAATGTAAAGAGCCTGAAATGAAAAAGAAGCACAGTGTCATTGCAGATTGATCTTTTGGAGTTTAAATGCCCCAATTAAAACTTAGTGCTTGCTTCAAAACATATGGTGAGTTTACAAGAATTCATATATTCTAGAGATATGACAATTCATACCCACATATTTTATTGCTCTGTTCTGGTGAAATACAATGTAGACAGAAATATGGTCCCCTTGTCTCAATATGCTTGACAAAAGAGAAAGATAGGGCCACAAAATTTCGAGCAGGTTTGGAAATTTATCTGATCTGTGGAAGGTAGTCCTGAGAGGAAGGCAGATGTCCTGTGAGGTGATTTAGATTCAAATTTTTAAAGGCATAGATATTGGTCTGCTTTGCAGGATAAGCGAAGCTGAATGCTAATTCCTGGTGTATAAACTCTGTAAGCATTTTGACCTGGAGGCATGAAAATAGATTCCTTGGTGGCTAGAACTGCTGTTCAGAGGTGGGGCATGTGGACTGGTGTCTCCCCAGGATGAGGACATCAGTGAACTCGATCCCTTGCCTGCTGTTCTGGTTTCCTGTTTAGAGGTGGGTCTCACTCCTTTCTTCCCCAGTCAGGTTGAAGTGATGGGGCTGCAGCCTTTGGTGGACTTAACAGTGGTTGGTGTTGTGCAAGTACCCAGACTGAGCTTTTCGGGGAATATAAGCAGGAAAATTCCTAAGCTGTTAGTCCTTCCCAGAGCCTGTCAGGTCCTCATGTCATTGCTGCAGGAAACAACTCTGAAAATATGTGGTAGGAGAAGGTCAGGACCACCACCAAACAGTGCCTGTGGCCTCTCAGGATTCTGGGGTAGGAGACTGGGGCAGCCCCTGTGTTTGGGTGGGCACAGTCTGTCCACATTTTGTGACAGACACTTAAAAACATTTCCATGAGTTTCACCCCAGGCTACTAATTCCCCGGAGAGGTGGTTTTTCTGGGCACAATTATACTCTTCAGATTAGGCACGTGGGAGCTTCCAAGGAGACTGAGGAGACACTGTGAATTTTAAGCAATCCTAAACCGGTCACTGAAGTGTGAACAGTCTTGGTTGTGGGATTCCAGTGCCTTAGATGTGGTTATTAACTTCAATCTTAGTCCCATTTCCCCTGGTTTGGAGCATGTTCTCTGTCATTGCATTTCTTTATGACTATAAATAAGTAAATTCACTTTCCTTGGTGTCTTTCTCCTCAGCCCTTTTCTCTCCCACATAATAACTCTTTTGAGACAGAGTCAGACTGACTCTGTATGTTATACCTGCTCCTGTGAGATGCTGAAAAGGAGGTAAGGGTGTCATTTTGTGCTCTAGGAACACTGGTGTAACAAGGGAATCCCAACCCCTTGTGACACATAGATATTTCTAAATTATCATATTTAATGCAAAATGCTTTTGCCTTAGAATATGATGGAAAACTCTGACTGCTATAGTGCACCTGGGAAACCACAAAATGCTTTGGGATTCCTGTAGTCAGTCTCTGCAGCCTCATAAGTATCCATTTGATCTAAATTTCATGGAAACTGTGCTGCATACACAAAAATCAATTTTTTTCCCCTGCATTTAATTCTGCCATGATTCAAGGCTCTAAAATGTCACACATTATAATTAGCCATTCCCACATCCCCAGAACATAAAACAAATTTCTATCTTAAAAAAAATATTATCACACTATTTTTCAATAGACCTAGAGAACTTAGAAAGAATGATAAATTAGTAAAAATGATCCTTTGGGTACATTTTTATCCTTATCCAGCTTGTAAATAGATTGCATTACAAAAACAAACAACCCCCAAAGTACATTTTACTAAGTTAAATAAAACTATTCAGATTTATTACAGCTTAAGAAACAACAAACAAACCAGCTGAAAAATAAAGAGGTTTACAATGTAATGAGTGGCAAGGTAGAACTTGTTATTTGTATGAAACTTGTTTAAAAATCAGCATGCTGTTAGCAAGCTATATAACATTTTTCTACAGTATAGTACTTCCCAATTTTGTACTTTTTTTTTAATGAATGGGGAAATTGCTGTTATTTCCATGAAGCACTTTGATCAGAAATTGTTACACTGGGCCATCCAGCTGAGTTAGTAGCTTGAAAACCAGAATGCAGGAAAGGAAAGGGAAAGCAGAAAGGAATCAATGGGTGCTAAATAACCCCAGCTGAAAAGAAAGCGCATGTCGCAGATGCATTTCAGCCTGGCGTGACCAGGAGCTGTAGGACTTAACACAACTGCTGCCATGGAAGTCAGCAAGAGTTTAATCATCAAGTTCAATGGGTGATGACTCAGAAACACGCTGAGTGCTTTTGAAAAATCTCGCTCCAATAATTTTACTTTTCCTTTTTTTTTCTGTGTCGTAGTATTAAGAGAAGGGGAAAGGAGTAAAAAACTGTACTCTATTTTGTCACATCTGGGGCAGCGATAAATCCAGTTGAGCAGTGTAGATGTAACATTGCAGAGCTGGAATTTGCTGACTGAAAACACCAAATACTTGAGGGGTTACAGATCTGAGCTTTATGACTCACTGGTGTTTTTGATTCAGGGATTGAACTGTTTTGACACTTCTGAAATACACTGTCATTTTTATTTCGTTCAAAACTACGTGGATAGATCAGCCCTAAATCACAAGTAGTTTAGGCTGTCCCAACACTGCACTTTCAATGAATAAATGGCTGGTCCCTCCCAAAATCTCCACATTTGCAGTGTTGCCTGTGTATTTTGGTGCTGAAAAAAAATCTCCGGAGCAGTTAATTAGGGGTGAGATAAGAAAGGGTTTATTTGCCAAGGCAGTAGGTGATATAGACGCGGGCGCCCGGCCGTGCGTGAGAGGTTACATTTTATAACATTATCCATCCAATCCCAGATGTGTCCACCCTTTGGCCTTTCCTCTGGTCCACCCCGGGCCCACCCCCTAAGAAATGCGTCTGGGGTGTATTTTGGGACCCCCCCTTCATCATCTTCAGCTTCATCAGAGCACAAAGGGTACATGATTACCTAATTCTTGACCGTATTCTGTGGTTTAGGCCCTGATATGCTGTTCTCCAAACAGTCTAGGCCTTTGCCTTGACAAAGACAAAACATTGCTACTGAATTCAGGGGTAGGTTTGATATGGGGAGCATAGAATGGGGTAAGAGGGTTAGGGAATGTAAACAAGGGAAAGGAACAAGGGACAAGGGGGGGGTTTCTGCTTTTTAAAACCTACAATTCTTACAAGTCTTACAAATATTAGAAAAATAAAAAACCATTAGGGGCTTAAGGCATCAGCAGCTTGCACTAAAAACTGGAAGAAACAGGCTGCTGCATAGCTCGTGTTAGCCCAATGGAAGGCAAGTGGCAAATCACTTCCTTTTGCCTTTTGATCAGCCCTGAGTGACAGAGATGGCAAAGCTGACAGTGAATGCTGAGAGAATAAGACAGCACATGGCATGTTTTAAACTGACTGTATAAGGGAAGGGTAGAACCAAACTGAGAAGAGAATTTTTTCCCAGTCTTTCTATTATGAAGCTGCATCATGTCAGACCCATTAAAAAAAAGCATAAAAGAGCTGGTTCTTTTCTGCTCTCTGAAAAAGGAATATGAAAACTTTTAGTGAGAAAATTATTATGATATTATTACAGCCCATGAAATCATTTAAAGCAGATAGAAAAGAAACCCAATTCTTTGTAAAACTCGTTGATTTAAAATGCAAAAATTATATGTGGAGGTAGGAGTAAGAAACATGGCTTGTTGTTAATTACTGAAACACCTTTGATTTGTGTAGAAAATAAACTAGAATGAAATAGATGAGATGTGTTTAGATAATGTAAGACAAGTCTGATCCATTACCCTGTCAGTAGATCAAGAAAAAATGATATTGACATTAATATTTTCTATTTGAGGTAGCATTTCTGTCTCTAATGCTTTTCTATTGTTTATTTCTGTTCATAACTTTAGTGATTTAATTTAGGAAACTTACATATATTTTACAAAGTAGATAAATAAAATTAATAACTTACTATTTAACTGTAACTCCTACAGGAAAAAGGTCTGGCATTTGGACTGGGAACACAATCTCTGTCATCCCATTTATTCATTTCAACACAAAAGAAAATTGCTTCCTTCAGTCTCTTTCATTTCTTTTCATCTCCAAAAACTCAGACCCAAGTCCTTTCAACAAAGGTGTCTATTTCTTTTTGTTCTCTTAAGTTTCCCTGCTTTGCAATCCATTTTCTATTCTGGTGGAAAGAGAACATTAGTGATGTTGACCTTCCACTTAACTCTGACAGATGTAGAAGGGATCAGATACAATCTACTATACCAACTTCTGCTCCATACATGTCGCAGAGGTAACTAAGTAGTGTTCCAGGAAGGACATGAAATCAGCATCCTTCACACCTGAGACAGAGTAGCTATTATAGGATAAGTAAGTACTTTCACCTTGCTTTCAAAGTCCTCAGTATCTTGTTCTACCTTGTCTGTCCCAGATAAAAAAAGACATGAATTCACATTTCAAGATGTTTGTTCAACATTTTTAAAAGAAGGGGAAAAAATCCCTTTGATTTTAGCTAGTAAATGCAGACTTTCGCTTCTCCTTTTTTGTGGAGAAAAAGAAGTCACTGTCAACTTCTACTCTAGGGGTTTGAATGAAACAAAAGCTCAAGAAACCTGGCATCTCTTTCTTTTCTATTTTTAGTGACAGTTTAAAAAGAAATTCCTAGAAGTGGATATTCATTCTTTCTCCTTAGAGTACATCAAACTCAGCAAGTGGCAACATAAACTTTACCAGATAACACAACGATTCTCACCCGTGCCACTTGGAAGAACAATTTTGGAGGGGAAAAATAAAGTTAACTTTAAAAATACCCTTTTTTGATACGATCAGATAAGAGAACATCCAGAAAATTGAAGTCTGCAGTTGCACAAATGTATTCATTCCATATAACTGTCCTAAAAATTTAATTGCTCTAGTTTCCCACTGGAGTAACTGGATGAAGGAATGTTTCACCAGATGGTCTTTTGTTGTCCAAATCTTGTGCTTGTCTTCATCCATCTCAACGATGGATCTCAAATAGTAACTAAAAATTGAAAATAAAGAAGTGCATTTTTATTCCCAGTATCGACTCTCTGTAGATTACTCATTATTTGAAATCCCTACCCCTGCCAGCTTTACTTACGTGATAGCTTCTTTGTCAGTGTTGCTTGTCCATGGAGGCTATGAAATAATTCTGGCATGGAGAATCCCTTGTTGCATTATTTGTAGAGTTGGAGCTTGAAGCCTGGCTGCTCTCAACTGTCATATTTACAATAATTCTTATGAACTTTTATTCCAGCAACAAGGACCACAGGTTTGCAGGACACTTGCAAAGAAGTCAGCATGTGTTAGGTGAGGGCCATGTTGGCAATAGTTTAGTTCAATCCCCTTTGTAACAAGTAGACTAAACTAAGTCCAATATCAGATTTGGTACAGGTAAAAGGTATTCAGGCAAACAATTTGCACAGCTCCATTGACACATGACAGCTTGTAAAACTGTTGTAATTTCATTCTGTGCAAGTCCTCTGAAAACATGGTCCAGTTTGCTCTGCCCTTTTGCTAAAACTGGTACTAGGAAAGGAATTAAATAGTCAATAGTTTAGACAGGGAATTAAGAAGCTTGAGTTTGGTTATTGAACAGACATTTCTTGGGTGACCTTAGGTAAATTACAAATAAATTGACTTGTGATTCTGGCATTTTATTGCTAAACCTGCTATGGGGGTAAACTCCACAAATAGTTATGGAGTACCATGATTCTGTAGCAAGAAAGACTGCATGAAAACTCTAAAGAGAAATGAAGTTGCAGAATGTGATGTTTTCATTTGTATGGTGTCAATTTTGAATACCTAAAAATATTCCCTGTGCTGGGAAGGGAACTTTGGTGATTCCCACCATATCATTCTGTGCAAAATAAATTCCCAGTTAAAGGGTATCAAGTCTTGCCTCATTTTTCACACAACATCATTTTTGCGTAAACATTTAGAAATATAACTTTATATCCCTTTAATGGAAGGCAAATAGTGTGTCCTTACCATTCAATGGAAGATTAACCCTGAAAAAAATAATTTCCTGCCCATTTTTTTTGCCTTTTAAATTAATGGAGCTTTTCAATTAATAACAATAAAATAGGCTTTTACACAGTGTATTAATTTTATACAAGCAGCATCCTCACCTTTTTGCCCAGTCCAGTGTCACAATTTTCTTCAGATTCTCTCCTAACTCAGGGATTTTATAAGAAATAACTTAGAGCTGGCTATTGCTCATCTGTTGTAACTACAGGCAGTCACAGAGTATTGTTGTAAAATGCCTAATGGGTCAGAAAGTGCTTTCTGGAGCAGAAAGAGATCAGTGCAAATTGCAGATCTGTGTGTGTGTTTCCCAAGTGTCTGCACCTACAATAGTTTTAGTAGATTCAGCAGATTTACATGGGCAGACAGTGACAGGACAAGGGGGATTCGTTTTAAACTAAAGAGGAGAGATTTATGTTAGATGTTAGGAAGAAGTTCTTTGCTCAGACAGTGGTGAGGCACTGGAATAGGTTGCCCAGAAAGCTGTGGATGCCTCATCCCTCGAGGTGTTTGAGGCCAAGTTGTATGGGGCCCTGAACAACCTGATCCAGAGGGTGGCATCCAGTGGGGGCACCTTTGGAGTGGATCTTTGAAAGATAAGCATTTCGGTGAGTCTATGATTTACCAGAGACAAGAGGACTTCAGCAGACACTGGTTGTTTCCAATGTCCCCGTGGCTCTGAATTTCACTTATTTCTAGTTCAGTGCATCACAATCTCCTCTGCAGTCTTATTTCATGTACCAGAGGTGTAGAGCAAAAAAGACCACACAACCAAGAAAATGATGTCTCTTCCCATTAATTCCTGACACAAAATGATGTAAAGGGTTCTGTTCCACCCACCACTGCTGAGGGAATCTCTTTGCTTGACTTTGGCTTTCAAGACACACAATTAAAAAAAGGTCTTTACACAATATCATGAAGCCATTTCTAGGTTATGAATACAGATAGCTCCCAAAGGGAATGCCAGTCAGTGAGTCTTCTCGTTGAAATTATTAATTCTGTAGTTCAGCATGATCATGACTCTACACTATTGGGCCATACTAACGACACTGCAGGAAAGGATTTGACACACACTAACTGTAGGATCTTGTGTGCTCCTGCTGCACTTCACTGCTCTGTCTCATGGCTTGCCAGAAAAGTTTTCCTGAGGTGCACTTTGCCTATGTGCTTAGGTTTTCTTGCAAAGGAATAGGTGAAAAAGGGGTGATAACCACTGAAGAATCCCCCTGACATTATGTCAAAACCTAACCAAATTGTATTTCCTAATTCAGGAATTGCTGGAAGCATTGTGGATAACAACTACTCTGCAATGAAGACACAAACTTTGCACCGTAGTCCCACTCAATTCTTTATTTTCTCTTTGTTCCTGAACAAGAAGCTGTGAATCATTAGTCTATTTTAACTGGGGAGCTTCCATGTCTTGATTTAGCTGCACTGTCATGTCTTCTGCCAGTTCACTTGCCTCAGAATGCCAGGAATTTGTCAAGTAGCAAGCACCTCTGTATGTGTCAGCTCAAGAGCTGAAGTCCATCTGAACTTGAGCCAGTAGAAATTTGGAATTTGATCTAAAGCTGCTCATCTCCATAGTCATTGAGAAGGGATTCACTTACAGTAGATGAATCATTCCAGCTGTCTCAGGCATTCATTTTTTGGGCATGTTGGACTGCCCTGTGGAAATCTCTAACTTCTACTGTCCACCAGGCATCTATTTAAATAGTGTCTCTTGGGAACTTGAGGTAGTTGTCTAGATCCCCATGAGAGATATGATACTCATCTCCTGTGGAGACACAAGGCACACAAATCAACTGCCCTGGTCCACATGGAGAAATTTCTGAGCAGGTTTAATTTCAAGCTGAATCTCACCCTCATGTCTTCATCATTAATGGACTGAAAGTTTTCTCTCTCTCATTCTTCCTATTCTGGTGAAGTGTCTGAAGCACAAGTCTTAGGAGTGACTGAGGGAACTGGGAGTGTTTAATCTGGAGAAAAGGAGGCTCAGGAGGGACCTTACTGCTCTGTATAACTACTTGAATGAAGGTTCTAGTGAGGTGGGAGTTGGTCTCTTCTCCCAGGTATTAAGTGACAGGACGAAAGGAAATGGCCTCAAGTTTCATCAGAGGAGGGTTTGGTTGGATATTAGGAAGAATTTCTTCATGGAAAGAGTTGTCAAGCATTGGAACAGGCTGCCCAGGGCAGTGGTTGAGTCACCATCCCCAGGGATATTTAAAAGATGTGTAGACATGAAACTTAGAGACAATGTTTAGAGGTCAGTTTGTGAGTGCTGGTTTCATGGTTGGACTTAATGATCTTAGAAGTCTTTTCCAACCTGAAGATTCTGTTCTTCCCCTGCTCCTGCTGAGGCAGGAAGTGAGTGGCTGTTTAGGTGCTTGGCTGCCAGCTGGGGCCAACCCATTGCACCTATGCCCTCTGCTTTTGGTGCAAAACACATTGGGAAACTCTAGAGATATGTATTGGATGTCTAGGTAATGTTAGTCAAGCTGCTTTCCACAGTTTAGGAACAAGTTAGCAAGGGCTTGATTAAATTCCCCACATACAGGAGTGAAGAAGCCATGAGGTATCTGAGACATCTGCAGAGGTTTCAGGGTATAGTAGAGCACTTCAGACCCTTTGGCATGACAGTTGAATGACCAAAAAGATATCCTAGAAAATTTCGGATGTCACTAGATGCTTTCCAATGTGCACCTGAATTAATTGTTGATAGTCTATATTCAGGAGTCTTAAAATCAGACAGGGGACAATTCAAAGTAGCAACATTGATTCCCATGGGACTACAAGAAAACACGTTAAGGATTTGTCTATTTTTCTTAAAAGTACATTACCAAGGAGTCAGAACTTTGAATGTTTGCATAAGCAGAAGTATCAAACCTAATGGCAAATGAATTAAACCAGCATCTAACTCAAATCTGAAAGGATTTACACTGATGCAGTTGCCATAGCAACTTTGCTGTTGACAAGCAATACTTAGAAACATTCCTGTGAATTCAAACCACTGTTTGGTGCTCCTCAGGAGTGTACAATGAAATGATTCCATTAAATGTCCTCTGGAGGAAGCACTCGAGTGCTTGGATGCATCTCAATTATGAGCACATAATCGACAGCCAGGTACCTTACTGACCTTTTGGGTATCACAGGAGATTAGAGTATGTGTCAAACCATGACCAATTTCAAAGAATTTGGTTCAAAAAAAAAAAAAAAAAAAGAACTTGAAGCATTAACTGCTGCAATGTGTTAGGGCTATAATCACTTTATCTTACAATGGCCACAGATACAACATAAATCCCCACTGCTGCTAATCAGATAGTTCCACTCCATGATCTGCTAAAATTTGAATTTGTTTTCTACCTGGTTTTCTTGTACATCAGCAAGCTCAGAGCATCTTTTATCTTTGCCTTCCTTTAGATGTAAAAGTTTTCTGCAAAAATCGATTTTGTCTGTTGAATGAATGATGAATAATCTGGTGGCACTTCTGCAGACCCGATATCTGAAAACTGTGATAGCGTTCTTCAAAAATGACTCTCTTTTGTGTAGCTTGTCTGTGAGGCAGAGTAATTAGCCTGCAGCAAGTCCAGGTTCTGTGATTCACAGAGCCTTTCCTTTGAGCACTAAAAAGATACAGCAGTTTCTTTTAATTTTTCTTTCCTCTGAAGAAAAAGTAATTCATGACACTTTTAAAATAAAACTATAGAGAAAGTCTTCTTACTCTTTTCTTTCTGGGAAAACATAAAGAGCTTGCAGTCATAAAAAAATACACTTATTTAGATTAACACAGAAATAATATTATGGCTCTTAAACCTGTGACATGGCCCTTTTTGACCTCGTTCATATGTAATAAAGATTTGGAAAAACATTATTTATGGAAAATGAGGATTTAGTACATGAAAGTAGATGTAAGATAAAAATATGTCCTCTCATATTGATGTACCCATGATTCTCATTAAAGATTCAGAGTAGTACAACGCTGTCAAGACAGAATATGATAGTACACAGCTTTTAAGTTAGCATAAGTCAAATAATTTACACTAAAGTCATATTGATAATTCCTACAGAATGAACACCTCAAGTATTTCAGACTCTGGGGCAGAAATACTCAGTGTTGGAATGAGTTTGTCCTTACCAGAACACACCATGGATCTAGGGAGGTGTCTTGAAAGTACATGAGCTATGCAACTTCCTTGAGACATGACCCTTCATTTGAAAGAATTTTGCAGTTTCATGAGCAAATAAAGATATTATTGAAGACAAGGATTGTAAAAGAGATTCATGTAGTTCCAGAAGGGCCCTTGCAAATTGCTTTCTTTTGAAAGACATGGGGCTTGATGTCATGCATAAAGTCTTTAAGATAAGTTCGACTGACTTTTGAACAAACAAAAGCTTCAACTTAGTGAACTTTTCTGGTGTTACACAGAAATGCATCTGTTCTCAGGACGGACAAAAGGATTTAGAATAAAATACCTACATATCCTTTTAACACAGGAATTTGATCACTGATATATGTTCAGGACCTGTACCAAAGCCCTTTGTTGCCTTC
Source organism: Pseudopipra pipra (assembly GCF_036250125.1). Classification (NCBI taxonomy): domain Eukaryota; kingdom Metazoa; phylum Chordata; class Aves; order Passeriformes; family Pipridae; genus Pseudopipra; species Pseudopipra pipra. The sequence continues at coordinate 70,972,149 of NC_087552.1, forward strand.
AGTCTATTTTTCTCCTGATTTCTGTTCTGATGTCCCTTTTTCTGAGTAGCTGCTATGAACACTTGTCTCTTAAAATACCCAGACATTTCCAACAGCCACACAACATAGCCAGCAGGAGCTAAAATGCTGAAAATATGATCAGGATTAGAACCAGGTTCAGAGTCATGCAGTTGACTGCTTTTAACCTCTTCCACTCTCTATACATCATCTGGTATAAACTGGGAGATGTCTTGCTGGAGCTAAGAAAGCTACACTGATTTATACCAGCTGAGCATTAAGGGGCAATGGACTGTTTAGAGAATTTTATCTACAGTGCTTAGTTGTCAAATAAACAGCTGAAACTTCACTTACTTAAATAAAGTCTTCCTTGATTTATGCTGGTGTGATGACAGTAGAAGTTCATTCTTGTTCCACTCCATGCTGCACGCAGTGGCATTTGAGAGGTTATAGAATGGCAGCTGCATTTATGGAGAAAAAGAGTTTCATTGCATTTAATGAAATCGCCCCTAGCAAAAAGCTACTTTATTTTTTTTATATAAGAAAACAGTAATGAGTTACTCATTTGTGTGATGCTTCTAATTCTGCAGAGCTCTCAGTTACACACCACATTATGCCAGTTTAGGACTTGGAGCCTCTGATCATCTCTGTGTTTCCTTCTAGTTAAATTCAGAACCATTGCACGCTAGTTAGCTGAAGTGAATAATTATTTTTTCAAATCCCAGAGATCTGCACTAAACTGATTCTGTTTCAAAAGTCACACCATAGATTGGCTGTCCCCAAAAGCAAGACATTTCTTTTTGCTTCTGGGAAATTAGGTGCTTATAATTAGGCTGAGCTGCTCTTCGTGATACAAACCTTGTTCAACAAACTCTGTCTGCTGCTCGACTGCTTTAAAGAAAATGTTTTTCTCTTTCCCCACCACAGATTTGACTCCATACAGCTGCAGTCTGTAGGTTAATATATAAATGCAAAATAAAATATCTTCTGGGCAAGCAACATGAGACAAATAATCCTTTAAACAAATTTATATAAAGGCAAAGAGGGAAAAGATTTTTACCTTTATAAGACATCGTAAATGTTCTACACATGTCCTTAACATCAATCTTCTCCCATGTGTCTGTCCACATGCACTTCTATAGCCTTTTTCCTGGATGGGTGAACAGATTTTCATCAGTGAGGTGTCAGTCCAAAGCCTGTGACCCAGAGGGTAATTTATCAGGTTCCATTTCAAGGTTGAGGGCTTGAAAGGTATTGAGATGACCTGCAGCCTCTGATAAGCCAAGGATTTTCCAGAGGGTGAATTCCTGGCAAATGCATGTACAAGACTTTGTTCTCTGGTAAGAAAGTAAGTGTTTAGATGAGCATTCATCTGTTGTACTACTCTGCTTCCACTCATTTTTCTTTGTGGGATGGATGTCATCAGTAGATGTGTCATTGACTGATACTATTCCCTTTCATTGAGTTAAAAAACTCAAAACAAGCTGCTCCTCTCCCTAATGCCCCTGGGTAGGTTTAAGTGCTCTCATAAACCCACACTCAATTACCAGATCAGATTTACCAGGTCATGTTACAGAGGAAAGTTGGAGGAAAAAAAGCATCAACAGTTTACTTATTTTTCTTAATGATAAAAAGAAAAAAATACTGATTCAGTAGCAATTAGAGCTATATTTCTTCACATCATATCTGGCAACAACCTTCTACATATATTATTAATGTTGACTCAACATGATGTGTAGCAGAATCCCATGCTGGTTACAGAAAAATCAATAAAATCCTAAAACGTGATTTCTTTACTTTTAAATGAAAAATCCTAAAAATAACTTTCAGCCTCTCTTCTAGTCCTACGGATGGATTACACTCTTGTTATTTCATACCATCCTTCAAGAGTGATAAGTAATAATATAAAACCTCTTTCTCAACACATCCACTACATGGATAACTCTGAGAACCCAAAAGCTCTCTTTACCTGCACAAGGTATGTAGCTCCTTCCATCTCTTTCTCCAAACCTGGCTCTGTGGTATGTGAGCACTGCCAAATGTGTCGTATCAGAGAGGTTTATAATTTGCTGTTTTCAACAGTTTATGTCCAGCATTATGGGCATATTTAGCTTCTAGAGAAGAAATAGCTAAAAAAATTATTTTTTTCATGACTGACATTCACTACATCTCCTCTATTAATGGAAGATACCCCAGAAAACATATGACCCACAGACCAGGTCCCTGGCTAGTGTCTGGGAGGGCCATATCCATATTACACATCATTTAGCCCCAGTTTCTTCCAAACCTTATGTTGCACCTCTGTAGATAAACATATTGTGTGGGAATGTTTGTGTTTATTTTTCAAGTGCTTGAAATAACCTTAAAGGCTGTATCACAGCTCATCACAGCAATGTTCTTATACCAAAGTCTTGTGACATGAGGTAAGCTGGAGCTGTTTGAGAGGACGTGGTCATATGAGGCAGGAAAATAGAGACAGCATGGCTTTGTTGATTTTGTTTGCATGCAGTAGTCCTGGGAATAAATGATCCCAATGACTACACCTGCATTTTGTTTTAACCATGCCTAGCTGGTTCTCTCCAGAAGAAAGCCCCACTCCTGAAGTGATGTACATGCAGTTTGGATAAATGGAATGTCACAACGTGGAAATGTATTGGTATGTTAAGTTATTTTACAGCATATACATCTAGACATACCAGAGCAAGGAATGACAGGAAACAAAGGGAAATTGAATCCCATATGTGTCCCCCAACCTCGCCATACCTAGTGGCAAAACTATAGGTATCTTGAGCTGTTAAATAAAGGTCATTAGCAAGGCAAAAATGGAGGTAAAACCCTAAGAAAAAGGTAATTGCTTATCAGCTTATCCAACATGAAATCTGGACATTGGCAGAGAAGTGCACATTTCAAATGAAAGAGGGTATTTAGTTCCACCAGGAAGCACACAAGTGGAATCATTAAGGCTGGGTTACAGGGTCACGTTGATTTGACTTAAATTTGTACTCTTCATAGGAAAGTCTTGCCTTCCTCGCATTCTGTACATTCATTTTCCATCCATTCCTTGTCTTTGAGCCATATCATGAGCCAATCTAATATAATGATTCTGCTGGAAGTAATTTCTTTTCCTCTCATCTCCTTTTCATTTTCAGTCATGTTGATTTCTCCACTTATTTAAACAATAGTGGTGTTCTTCAAGAGGATGTGGGAACAAGTATCTGGGGGTAGAATAAAAGCTATGACTGGATAAATATAGTGATTGTACAGGTTTCCTTTGACTTACAGTCACAATGTTACAAAGATATAGCAGGAAAAAAGGAAAACTGACGAGAGAAACCAAATCTAGTTGGAAAAACAGAGAAGATTGATATTAAAAGGCAGGAGGGAAAAAAATCCGTTTTAGAATTAAAAATTATTTGGTTTTAATTTATGATTTAGGCTGACACGATAATCTTTTTACTGTAATACTGGCTAAGATGCTCTATCAAACGTAAGAATAACATTGATAAGGCCTTATAAGGGTAGGAGGGATGACTATGTTTAACTAATTCTAGACATTTAAAAATAGGTTTTTTTCCTATTTTAGCTAGTTGCTTGGGTTCTTCCACACACCCCCAGAAAAGTGGCAGGCATCTCCACAGTAGGGTTTACCTTAATGAAGTCATGTGTCTACAGCTGGTGCCATATGTCACCCTCTGAGGTGACTGCCTCTCTCTGATAGTTATAAAAGAAACCTAGGAAATGAGATTATCATAAAGCCAGATTTCCATGTAGACCAGATAAGGAGAGATTACTTGCATCCAGAAGTCAATTGCTCCAGCTGTGGGCAAACCCAGCAGATGTGTGACCATATTTTGTAATCCTGATGGTCAAGGCACGCAGTCATCATCCCAAGGGAAGAGGTAAAAGGGAAAATTGCTCTGGATAAGGAAGAAGAACACAGCAATACATCTAACACACAACTACCTTGTTTGCCCAGCCATGTATAATTTGGTTTGCTCACGCATGACCAGGAAGTATTTACTGTAATGTATTTCAAATAAATAAATAAAAGCTGCTAGGTCAGCTTTTTCTTTCTGTATAACATGAAGTTTTGTGATCGTAAGTGTTCATCAACCTGAACTTCTCCTGTAAGTATTGTAACTGGGAATCTTAAAACAACATGAGAATCATGGAATCATTTAGGTTGGAAAAGATCGTTATGATCCTTGAGTCCAAGAGTAAACCCAGCACTGCCAAGGCCACCACATCTCTAAGTGCCACATCTACACATCTTTTAAATACCTCCAGGGATAGTGACCCCTCCACTGTCCTGCACAGCCTGTTTCAGGCTTCTTGACAAATCCTTTTGGTGAAGAAATTTTTCCTGATATCCAACCTAAAAGCTTTGAACTGTTTGACCTAATCCCACTGCATTTATTTAATACCATTTGGAGGTATATTCATACTAACAGAGTGGTAAACTGAATCATCCAGGAAAGAATTTAACACTGAGTAATGGGTAGGGAGAATTTTCCTTTCCAATGTCACTGCTGGGCTTGAAACTTTAAGTTTTTACACTACCTTTGTCTCCATGGAAAAGGAGGTAGAGCTCTAACATTACCTCTGCTATAGTGTGGACATGGTAAGATTTATGAAATTGCAATTATGCTTATAAAAAAGAAGGTATGATCTGTACTGATACAGAAAACTCATAATGTTGGCAAAAATGTATGTGTAGAAGTCTTTAAATTTGGGTTTATGTTTCAGTACAAATGAAAGTAACTGTTTATTCATTCATTTTTTCCCTATAACAGACACAAGGCAAAAAGAAATAAGATAAAACAGAGATTCTCTGAGTCTCTTTCCATTCAGAGGAAAAAAAGAGAAAATGAAAGATGAGAGGAAAAATAATACTAATTTTTGATTTAAAATTGTGTCAAAACTGGATTTAATTTATTCCCTCTCAGGAAGAGTGGTATCTTCAGTTCCCTTTAGAAGAAATCTAGATTCCCCTCTATGTTCTCTGCTGGGCTTTAGTTAAAGCACAAAGTCAAGCATGAAGTACTGGGTTAAAACTCAAAGGAACTGCGTGAAATTACAGGGAAGGAAAATCAAATTTTGTGCTATTGGACTTTTGGGCCCTATAACTTAGAAAGTTTGGGATTGTATAGTTTGAAGGAAACTAATCCAGAAGATTGCATCATGACAGCTGGGACAGAGCGAGCTGAGTAGTGACAAGAAACCATATCCTGGCCTCAAAAATTGGCAGGAACTTGAATAGCACACTTTTTAACTAACTCTGAAGTTACAATCCTGCCAGATCCTTAGTACTTCACAAGGGCTGCTTGATGCACTTTCAGCTACGGTGGCTTATTTAGAGCCATCAAAATGACTACCCAGTTATTACAGTGTTAATGTGTTTTTAATAATAATTATTTATTGCATCTGTAATTCTGAGTCAATTACATACCAGGCTGCCCATGTCAAATAATATTATTTCCTCCAAAGCTGAAAAACTCCAGATGAGGTGCACTTATAACAGTCTATCATATGCAAAGCATATAGTAGGTCTTAATAGGGCTTAATTAAGTGCTTATTTAAATAAAAATGTTGCAAAAATATTTATTCTATTTTTATGTATAATTAAAGTGCATTTTTAAAATTATGATAATTGCTAGACACAGAGGGAAAAAGAACCCCCCCCCTTCCAAATCCATTAAATAAGCCTAAGAACATTGTGCATTTACCTTACTTAACATTAATGAGATAACACTTGCAAAGTATTTTGAAGCCTTGAAGGACTACATTTTCTTTTAGTCATTATTGTTAATCCAATTACTTTTTAAAAAATTTGTTTGTTCATTTAAATCACAGAGTCATAGAATGATTTGGGGTGGAAGGGATGTTAAAGATCACCTTGTTCCAACTCCCTACCGTGGGCAGGGACACCTTCCACTATCCCAGGTTGCCCAGAGCCCCATCTAACCTGGCCTTGAACACTTCCAGGGATGGAACAACCAAACTTCTCTGGGCAACCTGTTCCAAGTGCCTCACCACCCTCACAGGGAAGAATTTCTTCCGAATACCTACTCTATATGTAACCTCCTTCAACTTGAAGCCATTTAATTTTAATTTTATTTTCTTTTACAAAGCCGTGTTTTTCACACATCATCTCTTCTCCAGGCTGAACAACCCCAACTCTTTCAGCCTGTCTTCATAGAAGAGGAGCTCCAGCCCCATAATATTTTTCCTTTTTGTTCCTCCCTGCCAGGCTATGGCCCAAAGGGTCTCCCAGGAGTGAGGCAGGGAGGAGAGCACACAGAGATGTCTGCAGGAGCTCCATTCTTTTTCCATCTACTTGCCCTGCTGACATTCTATGTGACAAACATTAGGGTGGGTCACCATGTCTATACCATGTATATAGACCAGGGAAGACATGATTCTTGTCTGTCACCTCCCTGTAGCAACAAGGCTTTCAGTGAGAGATCCCACAGATGCCTCTGTTCCACAATACCAGAGATGAGGAAAGAGTTATTGCAAAACATTTCCTTTCCTGGCTCTCCACACTGTGCTTCAGAAGGCACCAACCGTCCGTGGATGCCCTTCCCTAAGTGTTAGCTACAGTTAAATCAGTGTGCATCACTGCAGAGAATTTCAATGGGGTGAATTCAAAAGGCTAAGATCCCTTATTTTGTCAGGAGAATGTCAACTTTGTGATTTGAGGAGAGCAAAGGTGAGCAGAGACAATATCCTCCTTTTCCCCCTACGCTGTGAAACGTTGCACTGCAGAAAGTTCTCTGACATGTTTTTACATATCTCTGACAGCACCACATCTGTCTTGGACATTCAGTACAATGTGGATGTGCCTTGGAATTCTAGCTCCCATTAACAATTCTCCCTCAGTTCCAGGGCTGAAGTGGCACACTGGATGTAGTGGTTTGCTGTCTTTTCAGATTGCCCCCAAAAGGATGGATAATTTCATCAAAGGGTGGACATTCACCAGCTACTTTTAAGCCTGGAGGGTGGTGCAGTGTGGGGTCACATTCTGTACTTGCTTAGCTGGAAGTACAGCAGTATTTTCTTTGACTTGAAGAACTGACTGCCCTGTAACTCATAACAAGGCAACTTTTACAATGTTTTGGCTTGAAGTTTCCATCCATAAATGAGAATGGGTTTGAATTTGATGTGCTTTTATTGATGTGTAATTTAAAACAAATGCATAAGCTGTATAGGGGGATATTAATTCACCCTGGAATTGCAGGTAACTAGAGTGGGAGCAGCAATTCTAAAACCTATTTTAATGTTATAAATTAATACAAATATATATTCATACATATGTCTTGCTGATCTATCCAAATTTATATATCCAAATGGATACATAGTACAGCTTTCTTTCATTTCTTCTCATTTTTGGAACGGTTACTTTCCAGCCTCTCAGAATCAAATCCATACTCAGGAAGATTTTTCAGAGAATGTGGCAGTTATACAGTCCCTACACAACACAATCAACAAAAAACAAGATACAGAGGTAAAGGCATGAGAAAAATGATTAAAAATCTGAAGCTGGAGAAATCACTGTTTAAGGCAATCAAATCAAATGAGAAAATTCAGTTTAATCAAGATATACATATTAAAGTACCCAGTCAAAAATAAACCCTTCAGCTGACGGGAAAGAACACAAGTAGATTGGTCTGGGAGAGATGCAAGACACACATCAATTATTGAAATCAATGAACCTGACATCCAGCTCTAAAAAAAGAGACAAAAAGAGCACCATGCATTCTGAACACAGACAATCATGCAATCCCACTGAGCTCCCACTGTGAAACTCTGTTCTGTGTTCAGTAACCCCACGAACATCTGAGGGCTGGGGTAGGTTACAGGACGAAGAAAGTTTCTGTATGTGGGTGTAGAGGAATAACATCTCACCTACAAACCATATGGCCACTGTGCTTTTAGAAATCAAATGTCTAATGGCAAAAATGAGAAGGAAAGAATCTTTTAGTGCCGCTCTAGTCAGTGAGACATGCTATATGTGCTCCTCTGTGCGTGAGACACAGCATTTGCTTCTCTATATTTTTACTCAGCAGAGGCCTGTGATCTGACAGTTTTCCAGTCTTTCGTCTCAAGTATTATCCCTCTCCTTTTTTGACAATAATAAGGAGGATGAGTGGGGGAAAACCCTTAAAAAGAATCAAAATTCCTTAATCGATGTGTGACTAAGATGGATTTACACTGTCTTCAGGATCCAGAGGACTTGGGACTCAACCTTCTGTCACGATCTAACCTGCTCTCAGCCACTTCTGTCACTCCTGATGGAGATGAGCATTCAGCAGGGTCAGTATGATGGTTGCAGCAATTACTGTCCCCAGCTCCCCACACCCACCCACCCCAGCTCCAAAAAAGTCCACAGTTTTTCCAATTGAGACAGATAAACACGTCCTCTCCCACAGACTCCTTCCCAGCTGTGCACACTGAAGTCAGTGCATTTCATTTTGCACAGATTTGCGTTAATAAGACAGTTTGCAAACAATTCAGGCACTGTCCCACCACCTTTTCAGCTGCTCCAGATCACCAGCTCACCTCTGAATGCCAACATCTTGAAAACAGGTGGGACAGAGAAGTGGATTTAACCTCAGCAATTCCAGCTTATCCATTTGTGATGTGTGTGTGTGTGAAGACATTTAAACCAGCCACAGCTCCCTGGGCACTACCCACTCCAAAGAGCAGTGGAGGACAAAATGCTTTGATTATATCTCCCCATTCATAGATACAACTTGTATGTGGCTATAAGTGCCAGCAAATCTGCTGCATTTTCTCTCACGTTTCATTAGATCTTCCTTTCCTCCTAACACATGTATCTATAACACCCAATTCTTTACTGCTTTTGTCCAGGGTTGAATGCTGGCTCTCTACTCCAGGGGGGTTTGGGTTGGTTCATACTCCAGCTCCAAAGTGAATGAAGCAATGGTGAGGAAACATCACGATATGATGAGAGCAGTTAACATCTTGTTACATCCTTCAGACAGAAGGAACACAAGCCATCCTGAACTTTCAAGCACAAGGCTCACAATAGCACCTATTATAAAGCCTCTGCAGATGTAGAGGGTCAATAAAGGAAATAACCTGGGGCACCTCCATGTTCCCTGCAGGAACTATTGGAATTGCTTATATTTACTTCAGTAGCTTTAGGCTACAAACAACTAATAGTAATTCTCCTTTACCTTATGCCCAGGAAATTCCCAGATATTAATGACCTGCAGCAAAATAACAGGTGTGCAACAACTTGGCAGTTGTGGATTTGTTACACTGTGTTATAAATAAGTCCCATCTCCGGTTATCGCTCGCATTAATCTGTATGTTCATTTCCTGGGTTTGATGTTTACTTCTAGCTGGATACCTAATTAAATATTGTCAAAACAAAGCCGTTACTGATGCCACGTGTTAATGTAAGCACAGTGTTTAGTCTGATTTGGTGGGTTTAGGTTGAGATGCAGACCTCACACTGAAGAAATGAAAACAAACCCTGGAGAACCCTCAGGGCAAGAATTGAAACACAGCAATCCTTTAGCTTAGGTTACTGCTTTTCCTATCTGTGGCTCAGAAACAGACTCTTTACCACTCCTTGCATGTCAATGGACCTGTGCCTCATTCTGTGAGCTGATAATGCCTTTCTGGGTAAGCTGCAAATCTTTGCCAGGGGAAGCCAGTCCCTTCAAAATGTCTCTGGTGGTTTATGTATTCATGGCAAAGGATAAGTGTTTGGGGGCTAGTTAGAACACTGTCAACACTTCATTAAAACTGCTTCATCTTTGGCTGGCACTTTCCTTGCACTGAACCACTTGCTGTTACTTGCACCAGCAACAAACAAACATGCATTTTAATAGTCTGGTATTCATTAATAATCCTCTTCTCCTTCTGCCTATAGATACTTTATCTCCAACACTATCAGGATTGTCTAAAGATACTAAAATAGTAGATTCTGACAGGAAATTGAAAAACCTACCAGTGTATTTTTTTAAACTCCCGTTTCACCACATTTTTTATCAGTTTAGTCACCTAAATGTGTCTGCCATAAAACCTCCTTCCCTTAGTCTGAGATTAGTGTGACTTCCTAGACAAAGCCTTATTTTACAGAAAAAACTACAAGTTTAGGTTGTAAGTCTGACTTTTGGATGACAGTCAATGTGTTTGATAAGTGTACCTTTGATGGCAGTCACAACAGGAACACATATTTAAATTCTAATTTTTATTTCCTTTCCCCTCTGAACTTCAGTGCCATCAGAAATGGAATTCTGGAAAGGAATTTATAGAGATTCTGGGACATCTACTCATGTCTGCTGTAGCTTTTGAATCACAGGTAATGGGAAGTATGAAACTACTGCACAGATAGACAGGAGTGCATTGCCTGGAAGCAGCTTTGCCTTACAACTAATAATTTTATCTACAATTTTTCACTGAACTTTTCTACTGTATGGCAGGAAGAAGTTCTATGGCAGTGAGATACCTTGTGTTCATCGTAAGCTTGATTTATCCAGCCTTTGAAGAAGACCTGGAGCAGCAAGGTCACACGTGGCCTACTCTGTTACAGGTGTCCCTAAACATTCTTATTGCCTGTCCCACAACCCTTATTACACAGGAAAGAAGACAGGATGTTTTAAAAAATGGACAACTGTGTGGAAGAAATGCTGTTTTGTAAGAAGTACCAAGTGTACTATAGGGCTGAGATCCCTATCACCTGTCTAGGTATTTTCACTACTCCCCCTTAGCTCCCATAGCTTTCAGTGTGAAAAAGAAACATTTCTAAAGTGTGATTTATCTGCCCAGGTTTAGAGGCCTGTTTTAGCACAAGATGAATTGTACTGTTAGTGTCTCCTCCTCCTCTCTATTGACTATTAAGGGAGTCCAGGACAACAAGGCACAGTGCAGTTATCTACACAAGGAATGTCTGCTTTTGCTCAGATTAATCCCATTCCTTAAATCTGGATTTCAAGTCACCAACATACTCTTCAACCTGACATCATCAGTGCCACAAAGCATAAAATTGAGCCTAAGGCTAACACAAATGATGGATATTGTGTCTAGATATTCTGAAATAAATCAAGAGAATTGTGCTTATAAGTGAAGGCTGAGTTGCTGAGTGCTCCTGTGCCCGGTCCATCTCGGGAACAAGACATCAGGCCATAAATCCTATACTATTGTCATCAGCATCCTTGTTCAACTTTTTAAGGAATTTCTTTCATTGCATGAAGACAGGCTTAACCTGGTGATGAATGGTTAGAAAACAGACTGTTTCCCAGTGCAATTTCCGCTTTCCATTTTTATATAATCACATGGAGGAAAAAAAACCCAGTTTGTTGTTTGCTTGACATTGTTACTGGATTTGCAAGTTTGTGTAAATTTGGCAAGTTTGCATGAATGTAAGGGAACAAGAAGATGAATTTCACAGCACAGACCCTACATGCCTGTGAACCCTTCCCTTGATAGTGTGGAAGAGTTCACAACAAGACCTTGGTTTTCCTACCTAATTCAGAGTGATCTGAAAGGAGACTCTACAGGAATCATGGGAAAACTTGAATGTATCAGTAGCTTGGCTGTGCAGGAGCTCTTTTCCTTCTGTTTTAAGCAGTGCCCTCCAGAGGTTGCTGCAGGGTGCTCTGGGCTCCTTCTCATTTATTATGAATTACTAGAAAACTAAAATAAAATATATTCACTTTGTCATGGGAGAGATTATTGAAGTAAATGCATTTTAATTTCCCACAGCAACCCAGAAACATGCTGGTTACCTTGACAAGCGAAAAATGGATAAACTGTAGGACCTGACAGCTTGTGGTTGTTTAAATGGACTGTGACCCAAGCAAGGCCAACACAGCTCAGGGCTACAATACAGTATGCTTGACCATCTTCAAAATGCAACCTCTGCAGGCTCGCTTCCAGCAGTTTCAAATTCAGCAAGAGAAACTGGTCTGATCAGCCTGATGTGGAGGTAGAGCTCTGTACGAGAAGTACCTTCCAAATAACAAGCTTTGAGGCCTTTGATTAGCAAAAAGGTCATTGATGGTTTAATGCCCGTTTCCCAGATGCCACATTAATGAGTATAAAGTCATTTAAAAGATGTGTGATAAGTAATTAAGCTACTGTAGAACTGCTTCAGCACATTCCCCATCACGGCAAGGGCAAATAAGAATGAAAGGAATGTTGTCCTGCGTGAGCAATAATGAGAGAGAAAAGAGACTCATTATTGTTTTCTGCCTGGTTGTGTTGGTGGGCTGGTTCCTTCCCCCATCATGCCTTCCATGCTGTTTGCTAAAGCCTGGTGCACTGTAAATGAGAATAAACCTTTATGAATGACTGTTACAGGGGATTTCAGAGCCATTGTGCCTTGTTAGTTGTGCACCATACAGAGAAACTGGGCATTAAAGCTCAGTCACTGGAAGCCATGAGAGCTGTGTGTCACCCATGTCTATAGAGGAAGGATGTGTGGGTCCAACAGGCATGGGTACCCTTTAACAAATTAAATCAGAGTCAGTGGAACAGCATGTTTGGCCAAAGAAAGCAACAGAGTACCTCTATTTTTCCAGCTACTACATATTTTGAGGAAGCACCAGGTCCTCTTCTGTTCTTTGTCTATGCCCATTCCAGCCCTTAGCCCTATATTATCATGAATTTTTACTGTATTAATTTATTCCCTGGTATCATCCATCCTCCTGAGTCTATCACATTTTCTTAGCTTTACATTTATTCTATCTAGAAACCACAGACTTTTTTCCAACTGTTCTGTTCACTCCTCCAAAAAAATATAGAAACCAAAGACTGAAGTGAAAGAGTAGCATAACCCACATATCTCACACTTTCCTCTCTTCCTATTTTACATCAGAAGCAATTTAGCAAATAAGCAATTAAAAAAAAATCAGCTTAGTTCAAGCAACAATTCTGATTTTGAAAGGTTCTTTGGAAACTAAGCTGCTTAATTTACTTAAAGTAATGTCTTCATAGATATTTTCATTTGTGATTAAGTTTTCAACAGGATCACTTTTTTCTCAGATGTTTTGGGTGATAAAAGGACAAGAAGCTCTACTATTTCCACATGTAAAACACCAGCATGACATAAATTTCACTTTCCCTTGGCCCAAGGAGCTGTGGATCAAAACAAGCAATTGTTTCCTAGAATCCCAGACTGCTTCATAGAAGCAATTGTTTTTCTCCACCAGCACTTTCCAAAGACAGCTGGGTTTTCTTTTTGAAAGAAATAATTCTCTGAGAGCCTTCAACACAAGAACTGATTGCCAACCCTCAGTTTCAGACCAAGAAAAGTGAGCTTGTAAATTGAACCCCTTTCATTTTGCCCCTGCCACTGATGAAAGACAACAAAAATGTGCTGAGTGTGGAGGACCAGGCCTAAGCATCTTTTGTCTCAAACATTCTGACTGTTGTAAAAGGAAAGTTCTGCTTAGAAGGGAGGGTCCCACAGAGTTGGGGCAGCCAACATTCTTGGGACTAAACACTGGAGTTAAGGTGACTATATAACAAAAGCACCAGAATTCCCTGACACTTGTTCAGCCTGAAGAGAATTTATAATGAACATCACACCACTGAGGCATTGATGACTTGGAATATCTGGGATAAATTTACTGAGTTGTCTCCACCTGCTTGAGTGGTGTCTGTGTTGGATAACTATCCAGTGAAGTGAGATTTGAGCCTCATTTACATTATGGCTGACTGGAGGCAGCTGCTGGTGCATTTTGGACAGTTGAAGTTCAGCTGAAGTATTTACAGCTTTCAGAAAAATTCCTGATATTTGGAAGTGATGTGCAGTGTTTAAAGATCCCTTATTTAATATGTTTTAAGAGATCCCTAGATGTAAATGCTTTCAAGTTTAAATCCTATGAGTTTTTAAATCAATGGATTTGTTTAGTTACTGGAGTGAGTTCTTTTTGGCTAAACATATGGGAACTTTTCAGCCTAATTGGTTTGCAGCTGTACATTACTTGCATGCTGGAGAGAGGTCTGGAAAGGGCTCCAGGAGGCTATTTATTCTATTTTCTCAAAAGCTCTATCTATAAAGGAAGAAATGTCCAGTGGCTAAGATGTTAGTGTGATGCAAAGTCCTGATTTAATTTATTCTTCAAAAGGCTGGATTGATGCTTCTCCAGTAAGTCACATAGTTCCATGAGTGTTTTTTTCTTCTAATAGAAATGTGGTCATGAAAGACATGTGATGGTCGGATACACCATGGAAATAAAGGTTGCCTCAGTCATACCTGAATCCACAAAATGTGCCTCTGACAGATTTTGGTCCCACTTTATTCCCAGACTGTATTTATTAAATTGACACACCCACTTATGTAATCCTGACACTTTAAACTCCGGTGTTTGGAGTGGTTGATTCAGGCAATGCATTGGAACATTCCATGTGGTTGAGTAATCCATGGAGTTTTCAACAAGTAGATACATCTCAGCCATTACATGTATTTCTGCATACAGTGCAGCTTTATAGGTATTTTAATAAGTACTAGTACTAATTGAGACATGGTGAAAATCTTGGGGAAGGCAGTACATGTTATTTCTTCTAATGTCCCTCCTTCTCTCATCTGCTCTTCTTCTCTCCTACTCTGCTCTGTGTAGGGGTTCTAATATTCTGTGTTTATGATCAAAGTGTCAGAAATAAATCTAGTTACAGGCACAGCTTTTGATACCTATGGAGTTAATATTAGAAACAGGCTATGTGATTTCTTCTTGATACCTTCCCACTTTTTGGTAATTGCTGTTTTAGGATCTCTCTGGCTAGAGGTTACATTAGGACCATTGTAATATTTTACAGTTACCCAACATTTGTTCTTTTCAATAATCCCTTCATGAATCTTGTCATATTTTTGGCTAATATGATTGGAGGTAGGAATGCTCTGAACATGAAATATGGGGGCAAGAAAAGTAATTATTTCTGTTTGCTTTTATAGTAGGTCCCATGCTTTTGGGATTTGATTGCTAATAATTCCTTATTCCTTACATGCATCCTCAATTTCTTCCATATTTGAGGTACTCTGTTATAGCTTATCTTGTTCATAAAGTGTTGTATTCCATGCTGAGTGTTCTCATAGTATTGAGTCTCCTGTAATGTAGAGTCATTCTCAGACTCTGGGTGTCATCATTGCCCACACTAGAGGATGTCCTGAATGCTGGAGGTGCATGTGCCTTAAAGAGTAAATAAAGAAATGTGATAAAGAAAATCAGAGGGATATTGCATACATAGAAGTTACATCTCAGTTAGGAAGTTCCTGAGCTGCAAATGATTGATAAATACTGCAATCCTAGGAGGAAATGGCGTGTTTTCATTTTCTCGCACTCTTTAGGAAATACACACGATGAACTGTCTTGGAAACAGGTTGCTGGCTTGATGGACCAGAGATCTGATCCAGTATGGCTATTTTTGTGTTCTCCCTGGTCTTTTTGTAACTTCTTAGCTCAGTATCTGGCTTGTGATCTTCCGTGCAATTTGTGGAATATTTTTCCCCTCTGTATAACATTAGTTTCTTGTTTTGTTTTTTTTCCCCCTCTTTACATAACAAAAGCAATCAGAGGAATGGCAGGACAGTTGTGTCCCAAACACCTTCATTTACTGAATCAGACACTTGATTACTTTGCTAGAAGAACAATATTTCTTTGAAGTATTTCAAGATTATTAAATACAGGTATAATGAACATCATAAAAAACAGAGAAAGTAACTAGAGATCTACCACTGTATACTTATATGGTACCTTTTTTCCAGGTTTACTCTTAAGATTTCAAATTATTGTTCTTGTTTTCCTCCACTCTTTGTTTATCCATTATCTATCATCATGTGCTCTGTTTTCCTCTACTTTTATTCTTCCTTGTCTACAAGTTTTTTAACCTTGTTGATTGATGTTTTATTCTATACACAGCCGAATCAAGAATTCCCACATCTTCTATATAAAAAAGCAGCAGAACAGCACAAAACACAACACACATTCTTTCTTTTGGAGAAAATATCAAAAAGAAATGTACTGTTGTCTATAGCAGAGAGCATGAGTCACAGAAAAATCCTGAGGGTTTTAAAAGACATTTTCCCATTCTGTATTTTTACAGATTAATATGTATATTAAATATGCTGAGATGTAGAAATAAGCATTTGGAAAATTGAGGCACTAGCCCTAGAGAGTAGACACATTTTGACAAGGGTGGCAATAACTCACTGACTGGACAAAGCAGCCTTCTGAAAGCAGAATGTTTGACAATTGATGTGAAAGAAATGACCACAGAGTTCAAAATTACTGAGGCATTCACATTCGAAACTGGCATATGCTGGTGATATCATTATGAAGTTGTCAGGCTATTTGCTTTCATCATCCAACCATCTCAAAGAGCCTCTGGTCCCCCCATAATTAAGGGGAAAACCAGGTAACTTAGAGAACTGAATTTAGAAGCCTGAAGTAGAAGGCAATATGGACAGCAGCACAGTCAAAGACCAAGACAGGTACAAAAGATACTATGTATTGTACAATAAAACAGAGGAAAAAATAATTTAATGATAATAATATAATAATTATATACAATACAGACTATTTGCACACCTGATTATGAAGGAGGGTGCTGGTACAACTGCGTGGTTTTGCTGCAGTCTTCCATATTGTAAGAAGACACCTCTGTAATCAATGCTGGGCACTGCTAAATCTCCAAGGGTGGACATTCCACAGCGTCTCTTGCACTCTTTTGCAGTGTTTCACCATCTTACAGTAAAAATGTTTTTCAATACATTTCACCAGAATTTCCCATGTTGCCACTTGAGCATTTAGCAGTATGGATCAGCTCAGGATCCTGGTGCCTGAAACTGCTGTCAAAAGGGTTGCAATGTTAAACCTTTCATAGCAGAATGTTTACATGTTGTCCTGACCTGTCTGTGGTGCTGGTCTAGAGCAACGTAGCTCTGTGTGTAATTCTTTCCTCTCCTGAAAAAGAGGTACAGATTTGAAGAAATAAGTTTTGCTAGATCCATTAATTTACTTTTCATGTCACTCACTAGGGAAAACTGGCTTTGGTTAGTGATGAGCAGTGCTTTAAGAATAAGGAGTCTTCTACAAGACATTACCCTTGATCGGTACTCTGGGCAGCAGATTAATATTGTGAATACAGCTGATATATAAAACTAACTGTGTCTGACAAGTACATTTGTATTTAATATTAATTTTTGCCACTGTTGCAGATAGAGATACTGCACAGTTAGAGATACTGCACCGTTGTGTGCACATAGCAAAAGCTTTACACTGAGGAATATCTTCAACACTATCAAAATCATATTTCAGAAGGCATCTGTCTGTCTGTATCTTTCCTAGATTAGTGCCAATGAAACCTTGCTCCTCAGTTACTAGTTTTTGCCAAATCTTGTCTTCTGACAGCAGTGAAACAAGGTTATTTCAGAGGTGGCACCGAACTATTGTGTACTTCTCACTCTGTGAATGTGTTATATTATCACTTCCTCCAAAGATTTTCCTTATTTAAGCCCACAGAAACATTTTGATGGTCTGTTTTTACAGTGCCCATAGCAAAAAGAGTATTTATGGCATCCAAAATTGTTTAATTTCATTTAACTTAAGAAGTATGAAATGTGGATTACCTCAGTTTCCCTTATTCGTGAATTAGATATTAGGAGGAAGTTCTTCCCTGTGAGGGTGGTGAGGCCCTGGCACAGGTTTCCTGGAGGGGCTGTGGATGCCCCATCCCTGGAAGTGTTCAAGTCCAGGTTGGACTGGACTTGTGGACTAGTGGAAGGTGTCCCTGCCCATGGCAGGGGTTGGAACTGGGTGATACATTTCAATCTGTAGCAAACCTCCTAAAGCTTCTACTGAGTGAACACAACAAGAAGTTCAAGCAGACCTTTCTCTTTGCCTGTGTGATCAAATCCAACAATTTGCTCCTTTTGGGAACAGCACATTGTTGTTCACTGTCAGCAAAGGACTCCACCCGTGGACCTTCTTCTTTATCTCATCACATTAAGCCTGTTTTCATTTAACTGAAATGTTTACATAAGATTTCCTGATTTTTTATTTATCATTGTCACTTGCAGAAGGCAACTTAAAGTCCCCCAGAGGATTGCTGGACCTAGTAATGGATAAACACATTGACAGACACACACATGCTGATTCAGAGCTGCTGACCAAAGCATGGAGGAGCAACCAGCTGTAAGAAGTCTCACTGTAAGCACAGTGAGCATTTGAGCTGTTGCATCCAGAGATTGGGAACGACAACAACTTGTGCTGAAAGTTAACTGCAAGTGAAGCAACAGAACTGCTCTGCAGACAAACATCTTGTAGCTCTAAGCAGTGTCCAACCAACCACACGCAGTCCCGTGTGATCTTGCAGGATCAACATGCTGTGAAATGACTTTGCAGCAATGATAAATATCCCACATCATAGCTCTTCATGCAGGCCACAGCACACAATATTAAAGTTTTTCTGCTTTTTGAGCTTCCTGCTGCTGCAGTTTCAATAGTCCCATTCATTCACAAGCAAGTGAAAAGTCTAATTTCTTTCCAGTTGTTTCTGCACTTTTTCAATTTTCAGAGGCATCCACTCTCCATGCAGAAATGAAATTACGGTGATCAACCTTTTTGCAAAGCAATAGCAGAAGGGATTTAATGACAGTGAGAACTTTTCTGATGAAGGGGCAGGAAGGGAATAAGACTTTTCTAAGAAATCCTGCCTGTCTGAAGGAAAGCTGGAGTGGAAGTTGAGTCACCCTTTTATTCTCTAAAGCTTTTCAATTGCTGATGAAAAATTCCCTCATGGATTTGTTTAGCATCAGAGTGGTGCACATTGTGCACTCAGCTTTAAATGAGACCCTGATGCCTACTCATACATTTTCTTTTTTTCTGATGGACAGAGAAACAGGCATTTTTAGAATTCAGATGTTTGAAATGGGTGATATAAATGACTTCCAAGAAAAAAATATTCCTCTCTACTGGTTAGAAAGGGAGTTCATAAAGCAGGTTCAGTTGCAGGTGTTTATCCTCAGACATCCACACTAAGAGAGAATCCCAATCCAGTCTGTGAGTTCCATGAGAAAACCAGATGCTCATGGCTAAATCAGCACACAAGGCAAACTGAAGTGGATCAAATATTTTCTCCCTTATATGTAAGGTCTTTGTCCTAACTGTTTTCCCTGTATCTTGTGCTCTACACAGATGTCATGAGTGCTCTTTTCCAAGGTCTGTTTCAAGGTTTTTTTACAGTTAAATGTTTTTTATCGTCCACTAAAAACTCCAGGAATCACTGATTTTGTATTTAAGAAAGTTTCTTCTCCCATAAACTTCTGTAACTGCTGTAACATTGAGCTTCATTTTGCTCAACATATTGGTGTCAAACATCTGGTCTAGAATTTTATTTTAAAATAATGTACTGTTCATCTACATAAAAAATATTTGTGTTACAAGTTAACAATGCTGGCAGGAGCAGAGAGATATCATTAAACATCCAAGATGAAGTTGGCTTGTCAAGTTTAACTTTGCTTCTTGTATACCCTGCAGAGTTTTTAAATGCAGCCGGTGTCTTAAGGAAGGGAGGAAGAGGGAGTGAATTAAAGTGAATCATATCTTATGGTGTTTCATGTTTTTGGACAGTTGTCTGTTATATATCAAATAATGACCAAGTCCCAGACACATCAATTACAGTGGGAAGCATCCTGAAGGATATAATGAGTCAGTAGAGTCAGGCTGTAGAAGTTGCAGAAACTCAGGAAGGTATTGAGAACTCTCTAGTAACTCCAACAAAGCCACATATTGAATACAGATTAACTCTGAAGTGTGGATGCTTCTCTTTGGTAGTTACCATCTACAGTTCCAGCTTTTCTAACATGGAATTAACCTCTTCCCATATTGTAGAAAAGTCAGTGTGAGACCTAGGACATTTATGAGGCACAACAAACCTCTAGCCTGGTTTGTAAGAATCAAAAACTCATCAGAAAGAAAACATTAAAATATGTGTGAAATTACCAGGGTATTCCACATTCCTGTGGTGCACCCCGGAACAATTTAATTCAGTTTTCAAATGCTTCCTGAGTAAAGTATAACAAGCAGCTGGTATATCTTATATATTTCTATTTATTATAAAAATAAAATAACCAGAATTAACATTGCATTATAATTAACATTTATTATGATTTAAAAAATATAATAGACCTAGTCATTCTTATGTCACTTTTATATACCTTCTTCTGAGGTTGCTGCCATACTGTGGGCTTGGAAAACTTTGGAAACATGATCACTTTATAAAACCTGTGACATAAACCACATCATGGTTGTGACCCACACTTCTGCCATGCCATGGTATTTTATGAGCTGCCAAATCAAAGACCAAATATTGCCCAACCAACAGCCACCCCCTTCCCCTGGGGTCCTGCAGTTGAACTGTGAACAACAAGTTTCATTTTTGGTTTTTGACCCAGGAAGTTTTTCTTGCCTGTGCCTTTGGTAACTTAAAATCATGTCCTCTGGTGCTTGAAATGCTCTGTTTTATAGACCAGCAGCACACTGTATAGTGGGGACACTCCATGCCTGCCCTCTGATTGATTAAAAGACATCTGCACCCCCTTCCCTTGTTCCAGACACAATAAATCAACTACAATCCAGGAGCAGGAGAGTAACAGCAAAGGGGCATCGATCTTCCCCAGTGTCGTGGGGTTGACAGGAGGATAATGCTGATTATTGTGAGATGTTAAGCTCCAATGATTAAGAGGCCCATCCACCAGCAATGGCCACTGCCAAGATGTCTCCTGCCAGATGCCTCCTGGCAGAAAGTCTTTAAAACAATGAACAAGAAAAGCATTGGAAATTGCTCAGATTAATTGAACTTAATGAAAACTTTTTGAGGTGCTGAGAAATTGGAGGGAAAGAAGAGGATTGAGGCTGTTCTACCGAATGATATTACTGTGAAGACAAAAAATTCTAAGTTTTAAAGAGGCAAAATTTGTATTTTACATTATCATAATATGTGTCTATCATACCTTTTACGTGTATTTCTTTCATGTTATCATTATTTTTTAATATATATTTACTACTTTATTTTTTCTTGATAGTAAGAAATGAAATGAAAACTGAGACCTTTCTCTCCATGTGGGGTAATCAGACCAAAGGGAAGATATCCAAGTGTCAGGGCTGGTTCATAGTGTTCCTCTGTTCTTGCTCACCTGACTCTAGTTTTAAAGCTGGAGAGTCCCTAGGGCCATATCTATAATAATTTATATTTTTATATTTTTATATTTATATATTTATATATTTATATTTATATTATTTATATTTATATTTATATTATTTATATTTATATTTATATTTATATTTATATTTATATTTATATTTATATTTATATTTATATTTGGGGGCAGTGTGCACAGAAATACAAAAAAAAAAAATCACTGGGAAGCTGTTCTATAAACTCCTGTCATGTTTCTGAGAGAGCTTCTGTGTTCTGGAAATGTCCTAACCAAACTTCACCCAGAGAGTGGTTGGTTCCTGGAACAGGCTTCCCAGAGTTCAAGAAGTCTTTGGATGATACTCTCAGGCACATGGTGTGATTCTTGGGGTGCTCTGTGTAGGGCCAGGAGCTGCACTTTGATGATCCTTCTGAGTACCTTCCAACTCAGGATATTCTACAACTCTATGATTCTATGAAATTTGGATGTCTGGATTTAATAATCAATTAATATTGAGTGATCTTAGATAACCCTATCCTTAGATCTGGCCATTCCCTCTGCCAATATCACTACTTTCGAGGCAAAACCATCAGAAAGGAGAGTGGATCCATAATTCAGCTGCTGCAGTTTACTGCCAGAAACATCAGCTAATAGGGAAATTGGTGCCCAGACATCATAAATGCAGTACAGATGGGTCAATGAATATATTTTCTGAGGGTAATAGGAATATGGAATGGGAAGCATCAGAGAAATTAACAGAGACAAGCATTTCCAGTGAGAAATGTTTCAGCTGTGGCACAAATAAATGACTTTCACTGTGTGTTCATAGTCTGTCTGTGTCAGAACTGGGCATGAGAATATCAGATTTTCACTTGTGTACTATCACCTAAACTAGACAATTTACAGTATTATTTGTTTAATTTTTAGCACAAATATTAACTTACTAAATAAGAATTGGCTTTTAATCCATGTAAATAATTGCTTTTCTAAGTGACTGTTTGCATTTACCCACCTCTCATTTAACCCAAACAATATTTATTTCTAATACCTCTCATCTACTGTATCTTAATTTTGGGGGAGTTATTCCTTACATATATTCATCTGAGACATTGTAACAAAAAAATCTATGCTTGCTCTTACTTTTATCTTCAAATCCATCACCCCACTTTGTGACTCATTAACATTATTGACCAAGACCATTGGATTTATTATTTAGGGTAAAATTTGATGGCTCTATGCGTGTTATTTTATTAGTGTCCAGGTACAGTGCCCATAGCTTCTTAAATTGATTGACCTTCTAGTGTTGCTATTGGAGTATAAAAGCAAACTTGTGGCTTTTGAAAAAAAAATGAATGAAAGATTAGAAACAGCATAAGCTGGAGGACTAGTAAAGGCCTTTAGAATATGTTGTCATCACAGCCAGAGAACAGACTTGAAGCTGCTCCTTTCCTCCTCCCAGGTGTTCCCTCTGCCCCCACTCAAACCTGTATCTATGAAATCAGAAATTAATGAAACTTGTGGGATAAATGCACATCTAAGTTGCTGGAAATTGGCCTGATGATAATTTTATTTTTCTAGTACTTTCCTGCTATAACAGAAAACCTTTCACATGCTTGACTCTTCCAGCTTACGTATTTCTGTGTTTTCCATTTGTTTAACAAGGAAATTAAATAAGCAACCAGTTAAAATAAAGTGAAGGAGACACTTCTGAGCCTTTTAAAAGCATCAACTGAAGAATGTAGCTGGGATAGACTTTCAGATTATATCACATATAGGTTATAGTTATAAATTCTGTCACTTCAGAGAGACCTGCTGAACAAACAGAAATCTTTAGCAGAAAACTTCCACTGCCTGTTTGATTTGATTTCTTTCTTTATTTTATTATTTATTATATATATTATTATTTATTTTATTAGTTATTTATTCTATTTTTTTTTTGTTTGTTTGTTTGCTTATTTATTAGATTTATTCTCCTACGGATTGGTCCAACACCTTTTCTCTTGCAATCCAAATTTACTGATCAGAAGCTTGAATGGTTAGTACACAGGTCCCACTTCTCCCCTTTAAAGATGAATGTAGTTATCGCAGATCAGGCTACATGAGATTCAAGTTTGATGTGCAGGTTGGTATTCTGGTGAATGAGATTAAAAATATGTGCAGGACTGGTTCTTCAGGTCTGTGGGTTCAGGTGTAAAATGGTGTTCCTAATTAACAGGAAAGCTGAAGTAATGTGAAAAAGCAGCTTCTATGTTTGAGAGCAAGAATGAAAATGCTCTGTCTTTCAAATGGAAATGGAAGGTCTGTGAAATTGCTGACCATGAGGAAAATCAAGCTTTGCTTGTGCTTCTGTGCCTGGGAAAGCCATGCACTGATCTTTCCAAGCTGGTACAGGAGAATCTGTGTTACACTTCCAGAGAGGACCAGGTGAAGCAGTTAAACAGAGGCATTTTACCACTTGGCCTCCTAAGGGAATTAAACTCAGGTGAGTATCTTACACCCATGTGGTTGTAATACTGCCCATCCCAACCACTTGGTAGTTTCTGAACCCTTCAGCAAACTGCAAACAAATCCAAGTCAATGGTAGTAATTTTAAAAGATTTTTCAGCAAAACTTCCTGCAGAGGTTACAGATAAGGGTCCGTGATCTGAATTGTATTTTTTAAATTTTCCTCTAGCTTCTATTTAGGAATTTATCTCATCTATGGCTGAGAACTTTGTGCAAGGCAGAGTCCCCTAGAGGCCTTCTGTTGAATATTCCCTTATTCACTAGCCATAGGAATGAAGTAGAACTGTCCTGAGTTATTTGTGCATGCTGCAATTAATTTCTGAAACTAATGAGAAAGAGACTAATACAATGCACACCACGTTAGCTTTCTTGCTCTGTTCCTTTTTGTATTGACTTGCAAATGATGGAGTACAAAATTGGTAAAGAATGCTTTCACACTAATAGAAACTCACACAATTCATTGTAAAACTTCAGCTATAATATAACATGTCATATTAGCACAGCACAGCAAAGAACCAATACATTTTCATGGTACATGAAAACAAGGGTTTAATTTCCATGCAGTTGGTAGATAGATATTGTTCTTCTGGCAGAAACAAAGTGGAACTGACTGTTTCAAAGATTCAACATTAGAACACCAAGTGATATCGGTTAGAAATCTATCTAGAAATCCTCACTTTAACGAGGTTTCTAATTCTCTTATCTCTGAGTCAAAAGCATTTTGATATTTTAATATTGGAAACACTCATCCTGACAGCACAGATAACTCCTTCCTTCGAGATTCTAAACAAGGTGCAGCATGTGACTGTGAGTGAAGAAGTGGTGTGTGAAGGGTGCAATGTGTTCTGTGTGTAGGAAAACAAAAACTTATCCTGCTGTACTGCCAAAAAAAACCCCACCCAAAACATTGCTCTGCACCTAAAATGAGAGGGGTGAACTTATTTTTCCATTTAAAATAGTTAATATCTGAAGATATTTTTGTGAGGCCGGGGATCAGGAATGAGGTTAATCATACAAATAGTCATCCTTTCCAGAAAAAAGGAGCCTTCAAAAGTTAAGGTTTTGGCTTAGATGACATTTTACTTTCTGGAAGTTTGAGAAGCCTTTCAAAAAATTCACAGCTTAAATATTGTTTTTCTCATATTGTTCTAGAAGAAGAGTATGTCAAAGATCCGTAGCTGTTAGGATCCAGTTATTATTCCTATCCAGTTATTTTGCCTGGAGTGGGATAAAATAAACACTAGTACTAAGTATTTTGTCAAGAGGTAATGAAAAATCTATGAGTTATCACAGAAATGGGACTTCAGAGGCCATGTAGGGGTTGAATAAATTTCACTTGAAGCAGTAAGAACAGGCTAGTAAGATAATAGTGTGTTCATCTTGTGGTTAGAAAAAGAAGGAAGTGTTAAATCTCCAGGGTTTGACTATTGCTGTACTTACTGACTCATCTTGGACAAATCACTTTAAAGACCTTTTGTTGGGTTTACCAGCTCCAAAAATGTAGTGGGAGATTTCGGCGACTTGTAAAGCATTTTGTATTTTCTGAAGGAAAATGTTGCAACGGTCTAGGCACATGGGATAAATATAAGCAAATTGAAACACTGTCTAAAATGATGTAATGCAGAGAGGCAAAAAAGCTATACTGGAGCAATTAACAGCATTTTTATTGGAATTGGAGGAATTAATAGCTCTGATAGCAAAGGGGAGCTGGTGCAAAGAATAGAGCACGTGCTGAGACATGAGCAAACAAGTCATGAACTCTGAAAATGCAAAATTCGGTGAGCTAAATATAGAGTTAGTAAACAAGCTTGCTCTGTGGGTGAAAGAACACAGCCATATTCTTGCAGTTTGGGGCATAAATAGTTCTTGCTGCACTGTTTCTTACAGGGCAATGACACTACTATGCTATTTCCATACCTGAGAGAATCTTTCTGCATTGATATGATATCCCAAGAAGATTAAATTCAGGTTAATGTCAATATTCCATAGAAATAGTTCCACAAAATTAACAAGCTGTTTGAAAAACACCTTTCAGGAAAGTTAGGCTTATATGAAGTTTTTCTGAGTTGCGTGTTCAAGAAAGAAGTTGATGGCCATCACAGTGTTGGCAGTATGTAAAAAATGAAGGGAATGGATGATAATGTGCCTTAGAATGAGGTTGGGTAATAATTGCTAAAATCAGAATTGATTTGTGTAGGAACCCAAAAGTAAAAGTATCTCCTTCACTGAATTACTGTCAGTGCATGCAGAAGGAGAGGTACAGTCAGGTTGGCCAAAGATCCATCAAGACTCCAGAAACAAGCCAGGCTCCTTCATGCTTTATTTTTCTTTTTAGTCCAAGTTTACATAGTCCAAGTGTTGAGTCCCTCTCCATGTTCACACTAACAGATATTACGAAATCCAGCTGAGAACCTCAGAGTTAAGACTTAACAAGAGTTGAGCACGAGTTTTGTGGTGCTGGGGAGAACTACATTTTAAGAGGTGGAATAAAGATGCAACATTGGAGAACCTGCAGAGCATTTGGAGTGGTTTAGCTTTCCCCTGCCTCCAGGTGGGTTTGCTTTCCTGTTGCACAAACTTCCAGCAGAAACAGATGTCTGTATGCATGGCTGTATTTCCGTGCCGGCAGGAGCATGGAGATGTTCAAACAACTCCCTCAAATCTTTGGTGTTGTACAGAGTGTGCAAACAAGTTAATTGTCATCCAACCACACTGAGTCGAGTTCATTCTCTGACTGAGTTAAGTGTTAGAATAATAACAGAAAAATAACAAAACTCTTCAGGCATTGCATGTATTTAATTAACCGACAGAATGATGTAAAGAGCATTCAACAATGAGATCTGACCTAAAACAATCAGTTTTTACATATGTAAGTCTGTTATTTAGCTTAGAGGTCTAAAATACGGTAAGGACACACCAGAGATGTTTGTGGGGTTTTTCTGTACATTGTTTTTATTTTTTAAATTATTTTTATTTGTTTTTTTTTTTTTTTTTTTTTTTTTTTTTTTTTTTTTTTTTTGTTTTTTGGTTTTTTTTTTTTTTGTTTTGTTTTGTTTTGTTTTTTTGTTTGTTTGTTTTTTGGTTTTTTTTTAGTAACTGAAGAAATCAGATAGACAGCTCGCAATTAATGTGACAGAGATGACAGCTTAATTTCTATAGCTGGCTCCTCATTCTTTTCAAAGTGTATTCTATGAAGCATGGTTGTTTGCAAAGTAAAACTTTTCTAACAAAAACAGGGAACTTTTATCACCTTTGCAAAATGATCAGGAAACCTGAAGCACTATTGATTTCAGTTGTGATGGTGGAGGAAGAAAAGACATAAGACAAATGGTATTTGGAGAAAGTGAATCAGATCAATTGCTTTCATTTCACAAGGGCTGGTCAGGACTGTTTTTCTCTGATCTGCTGTTGTTTACCTGGGAGTCTTGTGTCAAAACCACTTTTAAACTGTTTTAAAATGGTACAGAAATACTGGCATAGGAGGAGACTGTTCAGTCTATGCAATTGGAAATAACTGGTCCTAGCATAGGGTAAAATCTCTGACATACACTTAGTCAGGTACCTAACAAGCCCAAAAGAAATGCATAGGAAAATTAATGCATAAAGATTAAACCAAAAAAATTGGTTTGGTTGTAATAATATTGTGGATGTGTGTCTCATATTTTATATGTGATACCGTATATGTAAGCAGGTTTTCTTAAGTAAGAAAACTTACCTTGACCAGGTAAGTTTTATAGGGCAGACATGAATCAAAATAGGAATAAAAGCTATGAATTTCACACCTTGAAAATCTGAAACGCTATACATTTCCATCCTTTGGAAATCAAGAACATTAAATTATTTTAAATTAAAATCTCAGTAATAGAGAAAACAAGGTATAGGAATCCAACACCACTTTTTTTTTTTTCTTAAATCTGTGATAACATGACAGTACTTTCTTTAGGACCATTAACTTCTGTGATTGTGACTTTTTTTGTTGAGAGTTTAATTTTTCTGTGCTCTGCAAACCAGACAGATTTGCAATTGCTCATATTACAGGGAAAATTAAGGACCTTTTATTTCATACTGTATTTAGTGGTGGTTTACATCGCAGCCCATTATGGATGTATCTTTTAATCATCATTAACATGTTCTGTGTAAGGAAACTCAAGAAAAAAGCAGCATTACTGCAGATTTCTCAATCTGAAAGTTACACAATTAATGGACTTAAGGCATTAATATATATTCTGGTAGTAGGAAGGGAAATTGAGATGCCTCCTTGCTATGCATGTGTCCCCTCTGCCTCACTTGCTCTATGACCAACCTCCCTTTGAGCTAAATATTCCATATAGAGTAATGAGCAAGGCTGTGAGCTGCTAAAGATCAGAGAAAAGACCTATCCTGCTGTTACTTGATCTTTATACTTGGCTCTGCTTTTTTAATGTTGCTGAGATTTTGGTAACGAATAATCCTTCAAAATTTCCAAGGCACTACATGAGCTGTTGCCTTCATAAATTTGTCCTGTGGCATAAGCTGAGGAAAAATACTTTTTGATGTGGTGCAGTTTTTGTGAAAGACAGTGGTATTTGAAGGCTCCTTAATTCTAGTTTTGCCTGAAATATTAGAAGATCAGTTATAAGTTTTGCTTTCAATCCTGATTACAGGGCTCTATGCATCTTTTAATACACATTAGTGCTGCTAACATATAAGAGTTTTATAGTATTTGTCTATCATGGATTTTACTGTTTTTCTTTATTAGAAACATGTTTGGAAATTGCAAAGAAAAATCTTTCATTTGGGGAAGATTGTGTTGACCCAAGGGCAGATGATTTTGTTCATTCTTTTTTAATATGATTGGTGCCTTGTTAGTGATTCTTAGGCTTTCATTAAAACTGCCTGCAGTGTATTGTTGACTGTGTTCTCTTTGAGGCCAAAATTTTTCCCCTCTGATTAGCTCTGATTGCAAAGGGAAATCCTTGGGGCTGGTTTCAATGAAATAGTTTTGGCTGATCTTAAATTTTCACTGAGTGAACAACTTATAACAAAATATTCTTGGTTGCCAATATCTAACACAAAACCACAAAGAAGGTCAAAAGAGCACAGTTCCTTTAGTCACCTTGCATAGGTCCCATGATTATTATAGACCTTAGTACAGAGTGGCCTTTCTGATAGCTTTTTGAAGTAGAAATTGATCTTATTATATAAGCAAATACCTTTTCTAGAAAAGAAATTAATTCTGAGGGTACTCTGATTGTATTTCCAAAATATAACAGTTATCTTAATTTACGTAGTGGGACATCTTTGACATGTGAGTGTCATGGAAAGTTACCAGTACTAAAAAAGTTGCCATAAGCTGGATTTATGTATTTTTTTAAACTGGAAATCAAGGTAGGATTCAGTTTGGAGATACGCTGTGCATGCTAACGTGCATTGTTATGGGTTTGTCTGAAGTTTTAAGCCTGTAAACCTCCTCACACTCTCTTATAACATGCTGCTAGTGCCATAGAGCATCAACTGGAGTTGGAATGGGTGAAATTGTCCAGTATTTGGTTTGGTGCCTTTCCAGTGTTGCAGCAGTGGTATGCTGACACTCTTCAGTCATGGTTACAACAAAGTTTAACTGTTATAGTGAGATCCCAGTTCCTTCAGACTAAGAATCTTTAAGTTTCTATTTTCACCATCAGTTACAGTAATAGCAGTCTGACTGGCCAGTCTCTTCATGCATAAAGGTCTTTAGTGTTCCTAGTATGTTCTGGGCAATCACAGCTGAAGTCAAGCCTGTGAGGTTTCAATTATAAAAATATAGGTGGCCATAGTCTAAACACAACCAGGCATAAAAGAGTCCTGCTCTTCTAGTTTGGCCAGCTCTATATTTCTAGGACCCAGGCAGAACTGCAAGCAGTGTAGATGCTGCCAACTTCCTTCTCATACTGTCTGTAATGTTAAAAAAAATTGGCAAAAAGGGAAATGGATAATACAATTCCCACAAATAGCATCTTGGCTGTTAATGTTTCACCTACATAATTATACTGCAAATAACATACATTATACATGCAATGCTAACACTCACCAAAGATGAAGGTCCTGAGGTACATTGAGAACTTCTCAGCTGAGTTTAATATAATTACAAGATGAAATAAATAGTATTCATAAGAGGCCACAACACCACTACAGAGCCTAATGAATTATTGATGATAGTCTCCAAGATGACCCGTTGCCTTTGATTTTTCTCTTATTCTTTCCCATTTCAGTGATGAAGCTTCCAGGGAAAAAGCCATCATTTAAATTATTAAGGAAGAAAAAAATACAAATCCTTGTCTTTATTTTTGAAAAAAAAATGTTTTTTTTTAAGAAACTAACAACTAAGAGCAGTTTTGCCAGTCTCAATTTCTCCTGTAGGTCATACAGAATTAGGATGTTTTGTCACATTTACTTCTCCAAAAAAAAAGATTTTGTCAATGTCATTACTTTCTGACTTTGTATGGTGCTTTGAGGTTGTAGTTTTTCAAAGGTTGGTTCCTCACTTAATTTAGTCCAGCAAGTTTATTTTATGCAAATATGAATTGTAAAATTAATATGAGAACATAATGAAAGACTGGGATGTGTCTGTGACTGGCTGATGGTGCCAGTGAATGAAAACTGTTGATAAATAGAAAGTTGAAAACAAATAAACAAAAAGATGAAAGTAATAAAGAGTTGGGCCCTTCACAGTGTCACAAAAAATGACTGTAAATTACTATTTATTAGTTGAAAATATAAGCACATTATTAATACCTAAGAAGGAAAATAAGACCAAATACCTAGAACTCCATCCAAGGTGACAAGTAGACAGGGACAATGGAACCTATTATTATCTTAGAAATGTCTAAATAACCTATTTTGAGGGGACACTTGATGGCATTATGTACATCAATAAAGATTAAATACAAACACAAATGCTGCAGGATAAAGTCTCCTGTTCTGAATTCCTTACTACTTTTATTCTAACCACAGATCTGAGTTAGTGTTATTACTGCAATGAGTATCAACCAGATGTAAAATGTCACCTTTAGTCTTTTTACGACTCCTAATCCATTAACTGAGCCCTAAAAGCACAAAGGCAGAGCATTAGCCATACTGGTATTACTTACTATTTTTGACAGGAAAAAAACTGAAGGACAAATCCTATATTTGAGCAGAACTAAGAATAAGATTTCATCCATGCATGGATTTTCCTTACTGTTTTCAATAAGAGTGTTAGGTCACCTGTAAGAGGTTTTAGACTAAATGTATATTATTTACAGTTGTAGCTGAAGAATGTCATGGACAAATTCAGAATTTCCTGATTACCTCTCTTCGTTACCTGTTTTTCCTTTGTCTGAATGTGTTTTCAGCCGTGCTGTGGGTCATACCTCATTCAGTGTGTAACTTCCACATTAAAACAATGCCTTCATTCCTTGGTTATTTAGATACAGTTCTGTCCTGAGCCAAACAGGATGGATTGTTTAGAGAATTTAGGGGTTTTTTTTTTAGCATTTCCTTATTTTGATCTGAAAGCGGGAATAGAAGTTTGTTTATGCAAACACAAAATAAATGCCACTAATTAATACCTGAAACTCTTTTAAGACTGTTCATTCTGTGTGCCCATTAATGTGACAGAATGAATGAAACATGCAGGAGGAGCAGGGTTACCACAGGAGACCTTTCAGGAACCCCTATCCTAGAAAATGTTTTATAAAATAGGAGTTCTGTATTTATTTTTTTCTTTTGTTGTTCTCCCTGATATTAACTTTTCAGTGAGATTTTCAATGCTTAAATCCCAGCAAAGTTGTGGGGTTTCTGAAATTGCAATGCTGTGCTACTGTGAGCTGCTTCAGAAGGCTCCTGTCCCGGGAAACCCCAGACTCCATGAACTTTATGTATTCTCTTTTTGATGTAGTAAAGAGGCTGTTACCACCACTTCTTTGTGGTGATGAGACACTGAAACAGTTTGCCCAGAGAAGTTGTGGCTGCCCCATCCTTGGAAGCGTTCAAGGCCAAGTTGGATGGGGCTTGAAGCAACCTGGGATAGTGGAAGGTGTCCCTGCCCATGGCAGAGTGGCTGTAATGAGATGATCTTTAAGGTGTCTTCCAACCCAAGCCCTTCTATGATTTCTTTCACAATTATTAAAGCATGTCTTCTTGCCTGTTCCATCCAATGTCTGGGCAGCAGCACTGGAAGAATTTAGACAGGGTGACCTCTGCTCATTTAAAGCATTTTCCTCCAACAGACCCACTGGTGGCTCTGCTGTTCCTCATTATTCATTATTCATGGATGAAGGCACGAAGATGCTCACAAAAGAGCCTCAGCAGAATGATTTGTGACCACTTTATTCCATGAGTTGTTCACAAGATGATTTACGGAGTTGGATTCTACTCATTCTGGCTAAAGGTGAGGAGATGGAGGCTTACTTGTCTAAGACAACCCTAAATAAAGGCTGCCAAGGAGTGTGTGAGCCAGGCTATTAGTGTGTAGTTAGAGATGGGATAGAATTGCGATTAATTCCTTGCGACCTGTCTGCTGCCAGGGAATAGTTATTAATTATCTGATCTGCTTGCTAAATTTTGCCCCCGGGATCTTTCAAGCCATCTTGAGCTGAACCTGGGTCATTCACAAGGCTGAGCCTTGTTCTTGCAGATCCCAGGTGCACACCTGTTTGAGGAAGGAACCCTAACTTTTCCTTCCTTCACCATCGTTTACAGTTTGCTCAGGTGACAGTCCAGCTTTTTGGCATGGTTGGATTATTCTTAGGCACAAGGACTTTTGGGGGCAGGTGGAAGATCTGTGTTTGCCACTGTTTGTGTATATGCTGTTCACCTTGAAGAGCGATCTGTTCTGCATGCCTTGTGTTTACCCCGGACAAGAGGCTCCTTTTTGTAACAGGTCAGGCTGACTTTGTTGATTTGACTGTGTCTTCCTGTAGATATGTTCTTTCCAACCACTGGACAGCATTTTTATGACTAACCATTAATGTAACATCAGTACAGCCAGCGCTCTAATGTATTAATAAAAGAGCAGTGTCATCAGCAAAGAATGTTTTCAGGGTAAATGGATTTTGTAACTTGTTCAAAGGCTCCCTGGTACTTCTTTGCTTTGCTAACTCATACAATGAAGGGCTTTAAAAGGGGAGAGAAATAGGAAAAGAAAAATACTTTGAAAGAAAGGAGAAATTCCACAGTACACAAGGTGAAATGGAAACAGTTTTTATTGTTCTCCCCCCGTACCAACAGTGCAGAAGAGCAGCAGTGTCCTGGAGGAGGAGCTCTGTCTGCACTGCAGGTACCTGCAAGGTGCGTGAAGTCTGCAAAGCCTGGAGCAAACCTGTTGTAACTTCAAATTACATAAAAACCCAAAGACTGTGGAGATGGGTAGCAAGGAGGAAAATGCAATCAGATACAGACATCAAATTATGGGAGACAAAATGTGGCTGAACTTTGCGTGAAGAATTGTAAAGGCACATGAAACTCTCTTTAAAAATTTTTATTCCATCCTTATTACTTTGGTAGTGTGGATCCTAGACCACAACTTTTCCTCCACTGACAGACAGGCCTGACACCTCTGGAATGAATTTGCACCACATTCGAGGTGTCATTGCTCTGCAGGTACAACAACATGCAGCCTGGCTTTCTGTGGAAAGTCCTGGTTAAGTGGAAAAATTACATGATGATACTTGTCCCCCTTCCATTTATTAATGAAAACACATCTGTGAATGTGGAAAGCCTGGCTTGTGTACCACTGTTAATGACAAGCAGACCCATTATTACTGTTTAAAACAAAGGGCCACAGTATCAGTCAGAAATTAGTAAATTGAGTTGTAACACAATTCTGAGTGTAATTTAGACACCAGAGTTATTGCTACAGGCTTCTGCTCTTGCAGAAAGAATTTTCTTTATTTATTTTTTATTTTGTCAAACAGTACATTTCAACACCTTAGGTGGGTCTTACAAAACACAGTTGTACAGGCTGGCTGAAGGCTAGCAAATACAAAAGTGGTTATTATACCAATGAGCACTGCTCTGACAATGCCCTGCTTGCAATTAACCCTACAAATGCTGCCACCTGCTAACTCTGTGCTCAGAACAGGAGCATGTGTTGTATGGGATGTCTGCTGCCAGAATTCAACCCCACAGTTACTGTTTATTTCTAACCTGCAATATCCTTTTCAACAATCTCCTCAATCTTCTTTTCTTGCTTTAGTTGTAATGTCAAATCACGAGACAGTGGTAATTTGTTAATGTCAATCAGTGGTGACAATATGAAGTATGGGGCTTAATTTGGGAATTTGATATTATGTAGGAAGGACTACAGAGGTCAGAGAGAAGGCCCATCTAATTCAGCAACCCTGACAGTGGTCATCAGGGGATAGGTACAGAAAGGCAAGACTACTCTGTGTGAAGCCATAAAGTTCTTCCAAACTTGAATATTTTTGTTTTGTTTTCCACTTCATTTCTGTCATGGAAGAATCCTGGTTTATTCTTTATATATCCATTTTTATCCATTTTTATCCATTTTCATCCATTCCTTGGATGAAAACACCTTCAGACCTGTGATCATTCTTCTTATCCTTCTCTGAGCTGTGTACAGTTCTGTTATATCCTTCCCAAGGTGAGGGAGCCAGAGCAGTATAAAGTTTCCAGGTTGTACCTGAAACACAGAATCTCCTTTCCCCCATATCCATTCTCCCTCCTTCATTAAACTTGATCTCTTAAGTTCTGCTGGGCAGTAAGCTGATGCTTGCAAGGAAATCTGGATATTTTTTGTAAAGCCAAGTCTGATTTTTTCCTCCACAAACATCACTTTGCATTTATCTGCATTTGATTTCACCTGCCATTCTGTTGTTGAGATACTTGGTTTTATAAAGCTCTTCTGGAGTTCTGTATCACTGCCCTCATCGTTTGTTAAATACCACAGTAACATGATTAGCAAACTTCAATATGTCACTTTCTCCTTTTCTGTGTTCTCTACAAATAATCTAAATAGCACCTGTCTAAACCAGACCCTGCAGAACCCCACCCGAGACCTACCTATTGTAAGAACCCATCATTTACTTCTACCTACTGTGTTTGTCTTTTATTCAATAATTTATCCCTACTGGGGCCTTTTGTCTTAGTTCTGGTTGCTTTGTTTCATTAAAGGCATTTGATGAGTGACTTTCTCAAAAAGCTTTTCGAAATCCAAAGAGGCTGTATCAACCAGACCTTTCGTTATCTGCAAATTTATTGATCTCATTTGAGAAACTCCAAATGGTTTGCAAGGCAGAACTTCAATTTGCAAATGCCACAGTGACTGTTTCAAAGTGTAGCACATTTATACAAAGGTCCACTTGACCTATTCCTTACTAAAGTTTTCATTAATTTGGCCTGTTCCTCAAGTGTCACTTAGAAACTTTTTCAGATTTGTTTTTCTTTGGTGTTGTTTTTGCTATCTTTTTTAGCCCTCTAGTAAAAAGCAAGAAACTACACACTGGTAATTACAGCAGAACACTTTGTTTATACTTGAGTTTTCTGAGGATTTCCTGGTGAATAGCTGTAATTTCTTGTCCGTTTCATGGTGGTTACCTCTAGCAATTTCAGAGATTTGTTACCAATTATTCACTTTGCCAATCTAACCATTATAACTTTTGAAGTCACTTCAGTTTCAGAAAGATAAGAGTGAGAATACAAAAATCTTTCCACCTTGTTCTGCAGTGAATACTAATAGAAAGAACTGCTTTAGTTTCTTGTCCTTTCCTGAGTTTTACATTTGTAGTCCTGTGCTGGTTTTGGCTGGGATAGGGTTAATTTTCTTTATCATTGCTGGTATGGGGCTGTGTTTTGGATTTGTGCTGAAAATACTGCTGATAACACAGAGATGTTTTGGAGGTTTTGTTTATTTTGTTATTTTTGTTATTTCCAGTTCATTGTAATGTCTGATTATTTATTTTATTATTATTATTTGAAGTACTGAACTGTTTTTATCTTAATCATGAGTTTTCTCACCATTACCTTTCCAGTTCTCTTCCACCCATCCTTCTGGGGGAAGGCTGGATGAGTAGCTCTTGGTCCTTAGTTGCTGGCTGGGATATTACTATAAGTCCTCTCATTATTTGATGCTGCAGGCTTAGAGTATTTCCTCAAATACATCAGAAACAGCAACAGTGCCCCTATTATTTTATAATTCTTTTGTTTTTGTTTGGTTTTTTTTTCCCTCCTTTCACTTGTTGTTATTCCAGGTCTTCTTATTGTATTTTCAGGTGTAATCTGCCAGAATTTTACTGTTCTTTATTTCTTTGGATACATAAGCTTTTGTCAGATACCTTTTAATGTATAATAACATTTTTTACTTTGCTTCTAGGCCAAGGTAGTTTTCTTTTGTCATTTCTCAACCCTGCCTTCAGACCAGGTATGTGCTGACTCTGTTGAGTGTCACTTGTAAGATTTTCATTCTTTTATATAGCCTGAACTGCTTTTTAAGAGCTTTCTGTTTCTTTCTGTAGCTCCTGTTTTTGAAGCTGAATGTAAATCCCGTGGATTTGTTGTCCTTTGTATACTCCCCTTGGAGTGTGTTACTGTAACATAGTACTTCACTGAGACCAAGCTGCGGTTTCTTCATCTGAATGCTTTTGGACTAAAGGATTATATCTTATCTTTTGGGTTCCCTAAACGTCTCTTTGTGTTGGTCATGGATTGCTTGGGTTATGTCCTAAAACAGTTTTTCCTCATCTGAAGATGGGTCACTAAAGTTCGAGTTCCTGCTGCGTTTCCAGCTCTCATTTTCTGTGTGATTTCTCACACTACGTGTTTTATTAAGTGTTATAATTTTGGCTGGATGCTGCTTGTGTAGGTAATATTGATTTAAATCAAGGTCACTTAACATATGCTTTATATCCTCAACCCAACCCTGGAAAAGTCTGATTGCTCACTTATGAACTTTGTAGCCTGGCATGACAATGTCTTTCTGCTACCAACTTCCAGAATGCCTAGGATATTAAAATTATATAGGGCAAAACTTTAAATAAAAGTAGATGAGACTCCCCAGCAACCCACTCAGCTCTCTAGCCTTGCTTTTGGAACATGTACCCCATGGATTTGATTCCCTTCTTGACACCCAAGTGAGATGTCAGTCTCTATTTTCCATTCCCTATGTGATTCTGTCTATTCTGTGACTTATCTTTTTTTTTTTTTGGAAATACAGAATTTCCACATTTTCACCCAATATTTTGTTGTCATCACAAAAGTGTATTCCCTCTATTTGCTTTCCTCCTCAGTTCACTCTGACAGGTCATGCAAGCCTCCTGAAGTGCCAGCAGTTGGTTTCCTGTGGTTCTCGTGAAGTGTGTCACTCTTCTCGAGGCTCTCCTTGTTCTAGAAGATGTATGCTCAATTCCAAAACTATTTGTTCCATCCCAATATCAAGCCCCCAACTTTTGTAGTCACAGTGACCTACATCATCTTTCTGGTTTGGGTTCAGAGCGTATGTGTTTTCAGAAGGATATTGTAGAGGAAAGAGAAAATGTCTCCGTTTCCACTGGGGAGGATTCCCAGTGAAATAAATTTCTCTTCAATGCCTTTCACACTTGCTGCTGCTATATGATAATCTTGATATAATTCTGAATTGTATGCCTCTCATTTTCTTCTGAAGAAGGATGTATTTCATTTTCTTGGAGGCCAAACCACATTCCCTCGTGTGATTGCTCCTATGGCTGCCAGTCCCCCCAGCTTCAGCCACTTTGGACACTGGTGGGAAACACCAGAAGTTTACATTGTGAGCTTGCAAATACTACTCTTATAGAGAAACTATTCTCACTTGGTCTATTTCATGTAGTAAACTGGGTAACCCTCCTCTTTTATCTTGACTCCCATCTTCATTTCTTCATTTTGAATAGATTTGGGATATAGCCCATACTGGCCATTAATCTACCCAAGTTCCTCATCTCTTGTTGTCCTCAAACGCAAAGGCTGGATAACCTGATGTTTGTCTTTCACCTGTTGCTGAATTCCAACAGCAGCCAAAGTTAAAAGAATCTTTATAGCCACGAGGAGAGAGAAGCTCTGGCATACTCTGAGGAGGGTGCGGGGTCTCTGTCAGTGGAGATTGGAGAAAAGGGTAATCTCCTGGCAGTGTTTAGTCCTCCTGTGAGACAGGAAGGCAAGTTGAAGTTAGCTTCTAAGTTCTTGCACTGTTGGATCTATGAAGGCTCAGATAATTTCTGAACATAAGCTATTTCTCCCTCTTAAAGCAGGTATTCATTTCCATAAGTCAAAACCTTTCAAGCAGAGAGAATACCTTCTTATTACTTTGTGAGTAGGCAATGTTTTATGCTCAACTGGAGAACATAGCACCTTACTCCAACTTAATCTGGGAGGCTGAAGCTGATGGAAAGCTATGTAGCAGCAAGATTTAAATAAGAAGGGAATTATTAAACCACATTGCGAAGGTAAGCTGTAGAACTCCTTACCAGACAATGTGGACAGTCAGGTTTGCAAAGTGAAATGTTCAAGGGGACATCAAACACACTGGTTAAAGGGAAATGCACTGAGAACTACTACATGCATAAAATGCAATCTTGGCTCTGAACTGCAAGTATTTGTGGGCTGAGACAGTCATAGTGATGGGGGAAATATAATATCTTCTCGACATGTGTATTTATTTTTTCCACAGTGACCAATAGCAAAAGCCTGTTAGAGACAAGTTGCTGGTATAGGTGGGCCATTTACCTAAACAGTCACTGTCATATGCTGGGGAGATGCTAGAGAAAAAGAAATCTATTAGGGGACATGTAAATGTCTTGATAAAAGTAATCTTAGATTTCTCACACATTAAATTACATAACTACCATAAGCCACCTTGATATGTCTTTGCAGGTCAATTAATTAATTTTTCAGAACTGTTATTAAAGATTTTTTAGAATAAGGACTAATTATTTTCTTTTTTTCCTTTTCATCATATACTTTTCCAGCCTTGTTTATCAGATTGGCTGTACAGCATCCTGGCTTTCCCTTTGAAAAGGTGCAAATGGGACTACTGACAACTCTAAAAGCAGGGTGTGAGATGGCTAGGAACACTTTCCTGACAGCAAGGTTACTGGTGCTATGAATAGTCAGTGAACTGAGGAAATGTGCCCTTTTGGGATTTTAGTCTGGCTGCCTCACCCTGCACACCTGTAGAAATGCTCTGATCATTTTATAAACAGTGCTTGATAAATGTGTTATAAAAAGGTATCAGTAATTTGTGCAGACACTGTTTTGAAAAGAACAATGCAACTGAAAATATGAAGTGTTTCATAATTGCTGTATTGTTTGAAGCACTTCTCTGGATGCTTCTCTCTGGGTATTCCTTTGTGTTTCTGGGAGGGGATTTATATCATGCTAATTTCCTTCCAAACACAGTGTGGGAAATAAACAGGTTAAAAGCAAAGTATAAAGTAGGAAAATAGCTTCAGTGACAAAGAACAACAATGCTAAATTGATGCTTAGAGTAAGTCCCAGGGGTGTCTGTGCTTGGCTGTGTGCTGAATGTGCAATCTCTGCCAAAGCCTAAGTTGCCAAAACTCAGATAACATTCAAACTGAAAGTCTGTGGCTCAAATTATTTGCTCTGCTGAAGTTTCCTTGCTCATTGTTATTTAAACATTCTGAGTTTTCTTTTTGAAAAAGATGGAGCAGAAAGAACTGGGAATTTGGTCCCTTTCCTGATGGAGCTGTGATGCCAGTTTGTGTGTGCGTAGGGCTGGAGTAATAATAAGTTCTCTGTGCCCATCTATATTCTTTAACATTAATAAGCACTGAGATTTGCAGCCAACTCCCACATCCCATTTCCAGTTTGATACCCTCTTCAGTCATGATCCAGTGTGTGCTTTTGAAAAAAAACCCACCAACTAAATGTCCCAACAAAACAAATACACACAAAACCCAAAAGCAAAGCCCTCCAAAACCCCAAAACAAAACCTTGAAACCCTTTCCCCCCTCAAAACTCCAACTTCCCTTAAAGATATCCTTGTTATAGAGTAGACTAAGCAGGATTAAGAAGAGAAGGAACATCATAAAAGGTTGGTGCTGCTCCTTGGCTACCTATTAATGTACTGAGAAACAGCCTTTCTATCACACTTCAGGTGATTTTGCCTGACAGAAACACAATCAGAGTTGTGAAATGCTCCCCTTCCTTCCTCTTTCTCTTATTGATTCTCCTGTAAATAGAAAACTTTAGTCTTAGCTTCTGTTCCAAAAAAATCAGTTTCCCAAGATTTTAAAGGGTATGTTTAACATTGATACTTAGAAACTTGATGTCTGATCTGAAAAAATTATTTATGCTGTAAATACTCATGGTTGAAGCTTCAGAAGGCTTTATTTTGTCCTGGAAATCCTGACAAAAATTCACATGTAAGTAAGAAAGGCTAATAACTTCTTCTTTTAAAGAAAGCTCAGAAACATTCCCAAGAACTCCCTCCAAACCCATTTTATTGTGTGTGTTGTTTGGACTCAGAATCTTAAGACGTATTTAAGTCCTTATTTCTTCTCATTCCAGGTGGATTTAGGAACTTAAATGTCTTTCAAAGAGTTTTAAAAATCTGTGCTCCACTAACTTGTCCAAAGTTAGATTATAGACAATAATCCAACTCAGGTTTTTGGAGCTTGATGTGATTGAAATGACCCTAAGGTCACTGTTCAAAAAGCAAAAATAAAATTAAGTCTAGGCTGAAAGCCTAAGGCATCATTATAAGTGTGGCTTTAACTCTTTTCCCTGGGGGTGAGAGCTCCAGTCTCTGGTGTTTTATGCCAACTAATTACTTCAGCACAGGGGAGAGATGCTGAGGGTGAAGTGAAAGGGGTGTTTGTCAGCTGAAGGCCTCTTCTGGGTAGAGCCATGAGGACAGGAATGCTGGCAAGATGTAACACGGGCAGAGGTTGACTGACTCTACCACTTGTCTGCTGAACCCACTTGAACCAGGTTCTTTCCTCTGTTCCCCTTCAAATGTTTTCTATTTTTGTGAAGTAACGACTTTATTGTCAAGCAAAGTAGAGCATCTATCTGTGCTAAAAAGTTTCTAGCAGAACCAATCCGGAAATGCAGATAATTCATTAGCATTTCTTTCCTTTTAAAACCTGGTGAAGGGATAAATCTGATTCTTTCAGTGCATCACTGGGGAGCAAAAATAGCTTTTCCCTGTCCCACACTACCCAATGATGGTGTAGACATTTGCTATTTAGGTTATAAATACTGTGTAATCAGGCCTCCTTCGTTTGAACAGTTGTACAGGGCCTAGGCACAACAAGGTATTGATCTCAGCAGGAGGTGCAATGCAAGTAGTAACAATATTAAATAAACAGTTTGAAAAACTCGAGGCAGAAACGCAAATCCTACTGTTTATTTGAATATTCCAAATTCGGATTCTGCTAACATCGATGTGAACTTGTAAATACCTTATTTACATGTAAATGGCCCTACAAAAGACTGCAAGGCACTGGTCTCTGAGGACATTATCATCTTTGCTCCCTCTGCCTCCTCCAGAAGGCATAGAATTTTTATTAGCCTAATGTCTGATCTTTGATCAAACGCATTTGAAGTGTTTGCACTTTACACTCACAGATATATCAAATTTATTAGCTAAAATTCTCTATGTGCAGACATGGCAAATAAATAGACACATTAAATAGTAAATGCTATTTTTAAACCGCTTCCTGGAGTGAAGAAATCTTTTGATTAAGTGGTGAGGATTCTATAGGAATAGTAGAATTTTTTCTTCTCAGTACTGTTCTGGGAAAGCCATATTCCCTCCCTGTATATTTATCCATTTGAAAGTCTAAAGGCACAGTTACATGAAGTTACAAGCAGTTTTATTTTGCCTTATACATTTGTACATATCAAGGACTCATCTGTACTAGTCTGCTCTATATCCTTATTCTTCTCTACTTCCCCACTGAATTTGCTCAAAGACATTGAGCTGTGCAAAATATCAGAAGACTAGGATCATTTTTATTATGTTAGATCAGCTAATTAGTATATGCTTTGTCTGCTCAATTAAAGGAAAAACCCAGCATGAAAATCTTCTTTGATCTAAATGGAGTTTACAAAAGCATCTCTGCAAAAATGAAAGTCATGTTTTAGGCTTTCTACTGGAATAATTCACACAGGGCATGCCACTCCAGTGGCTCATGTACTTAGGAAGAAGGTTTTATCTTTATAACTGTTGCACAGAATATTCCAGCTCTGTTCAGAGTATTTGTTTGGTAAATGTTTGGATGCAAGGCCAGTCCAAGTTTCAATTCATACAGCTCTGTATCAGCTCCTCTAATGTTCTTCACTCTGAATTAACCTTCAATTTTCAGATATCAGTATAATTAGTCCTTCACTCTTGCAAAATGGAGCAGTCAGCCTGTGTCTCCTGAGCCACTATTTAAGCACAATTCAGGATTCTGGCAGGAGGTAAATTGTCAGTGCTGCCAGGGTCAAGTGTGACTGAAATACCTGAGCAATCTAATTGCATACCTGACCCTATCCCCCCCTCCAAAGCTGCTGGGGGACTCTTGGGAAGCTGCAGTCATCCCCAAAGTGCATCAGCTCCCAGAGCTTCTTGTGTTGCTAATGCTGCTGTGATTGTCTAACAACTCTCTAGATGGTGCCTTTGGGGAGGTGATAGAAGAATGATATTTCAATCTCAGAGTAAACTGTGTCAGATTTAAGAGATGAAGAGATATTTAGATTCAAGGTTCTAGTTTAACTGAAATGTGGGCATCCAGAGAAAGAGCCCTGCATCAGAATTCCAAAATCCATAGCATTCAGGGAGAAAAGGCTGGACAGGGCACCTGAATTTTGATGTAGCCTCTAATTTCAAGTGTTCAATGAGTGGGTTTCTTAGCTTACCAGGATCAGTACATGAAGGAAGAAATGTGTATCACCTTGGTTTCAGAAGCTGCTTTTTGTCCAAGTG
This sequence comes from Pseudopipra pipra, assembly GCF_036250125.1. Lineage (NCBI taxonomy): Eukaryota > Metazoa > Chordata > Aves > Passeriformes > Pipridae > Pseudopipra > Pseudopipra pipra. The sequence goes on from NC_087552.1 coordinate 71,014,733, forward strand.
TCTTGGCTTAAAAATGAATAAACATTCTTTCTCAGATAGTGAAAAGGTACTTTGAAACCTTAATTTGAATCACACTTATCCCAGAACTTCATCAGGGCCACCAAAGTTTGGTGCAATCTGGATTCAAGAGCCACTATCTTCTGAGTACTCCTGCTATGGAATTTGGGCTTTGGAAATGTCACAATCCACTGATGATGCAGAATGAGATATTTTACATTGCCTTGTGCTCATCATTTTTATAAAAGGCAAATAAGACACCTAAGAAAGAGAGTTTTGAAGAGCTGAGAAAGAGTAAAAAAACCTAAAAAAACCCCCAACCAATGAACCAAAAAAAACCAACAACCCACCCCCCATAAAAACATATATTTTTTACAAAAACACTTTTCTGAGAAGTCTGACAGATGCAGTGTGCATTTTTTAGTCTGCCATATCACAAGAGGTTAATAGCATTCATTTTAAAAGATGAAGAGAACCCCAAAAAGTATATCTTTTGTTTATTCTCCAGAGCTGAATGTCTCGGTGTGTGGTGCTTCCCACTCTTCTAGACAGGAGGTAAACAAAGACTTTTTTTCCTAGAAAGTCCAACAACACAAACTCTGAAACGACTAATATGCAGAGAAAGAGAACAGATGGGATTTGTTTGTTATCAAGCTTGAGTAAGAAAGGGCCTGATAAAAGTGTATAAAATAATGAGTAATCCAGGAGAGAAATCTGGAATTTAATTCCTCTGTGATTCACAATCTGAGAAAGATGATATTGAATGAAACTGAAAAATAACATGCTCAAAACTGGCAAAATGAAGTATTTTTTCATATGGCATCTGATTTCACTATGTAGCTACACGCCAGGAAAGTTACTAAGGCAAGAACTCAGAATGAGAGATGGAGAAGAGATTTACAGAACCAGCTACAGTTCAGAAACTTGGCATTTGCTGCGAAAAAGTAAAGAAAGCTAAAAAAGAAAAACAGAACAACTGTTGGAAGAGGGTTATGCTATGATTTTATGATTGTGATGAAAACTGTAAGGTACCAGCTTAGTTTCGGGGACTCTCAGATTTGTCCTGCTGACCAAAAGCAGTCACATTTTCCTGTTGGGATTTCAGCTGCTGATATTTATATTATGAACCGAAGGACAATCTTTAGCATCATTTTAGTGTGAACAGCCCGAGGGCAGCAGGACAGGTGCCCATTCCTGCAGTGGCTTTGATGCCTGTTGTGCTCACAGGTCGCAGCACTGCTGCTCACACTGCTCTGAGTGACGCCTGATTTTAATGAGGTGCTTTAAAAGATGCTGCTTGTGAGGCAAACTACAAGGTCTGGCTATAACCAAGGAGGCAGGGGCCTGCTGAGGATCCACTGCTGGTGCTGTGGCAACTGTCAGGGGCTCCATGGGCTGCTCAGGTGGACTTGGCACTCGGGTACTTGTACCAGCCCCCGGGGAAGGAGATGCTGTTCGCTGAGTTGCAGAGAGCTCCAGCTAAGGGTTATGTGGTTTCTGAGGCAGAGAAATAGTTTGAATCTTCCCTTCCTCTGGCACAGAGAAGAGAACTAACTGCTGTATTACCAACTTTTCATGTTCTGCAGAGCTTCTGTAATACCCAGAGGAGATTTTTTGTGTGTGTATATCTCTGACACGAAGAAAGAAAGAAAACCTTTGAAATACAAAATTGTTTTCCCTCTGTTTCATCTAGCTGCCACAATGAACAGTCAGGTCATAAGACAATACACTTCTGTAAGACACTTTAACAGGTATTTTGTGATAATGTTTATTGAGTGCATCTTCTGAGTGCTGCATTCGAAGCATTGCTGGGCAAAATCTCAAGAACTGTGCACCTACATCCATTACATTCTTCTGAAAATCACTCTCCAAACTAATTGTGAACAGGCATAAAGATTGTATTGGCATTTCAGTACTTTGAAGAGTGTGTTTTAGCTTCTGTCAGGAAGGGAACAAAAACGCATTGTTCCCTGCATTGACTTTCTGTTCTTTAAGTTGAGCCATTTTAAAGAGAGGATATTTTTGGAGACTGTCCCACCCATGTATGGATTTCTCCCATCCTGTTATCTGCACCTACTGGGATACCATGTTGAAGACTGCATACTGACCTTACACAAAGCTCCATTTCTGCTGTAAAATGGGCTTTCTATAATGAATCAAGCTTTGTTACTTGGTTCTGTCAGTGGTCAGTTTGGTACACGAATTGCCTGGGATGGATTGGTCTATTTTAATTATTCTTGAAGTGATATGTTATTAGAAGAGCTGAGTTTGGGGTTATAGAGAATCACAGAACCATGGTGGATTGACCCTGTCATACAACTAAGCACCCATCAGCTGCTTGCTTGTTGCCCCCTGCAGCAGACTGGGGGAGAGAATCAGAAGAGAAAAAAAAACCCAAACCTTGGGGGTTGAAATAAAGACAGTTCAATAAGTGAGAGAAAAAAATAAAAGGAGAGGAAAAATAAAAAGTGATGCAAAGGCAGACACACCACCTAACACCAGCAGACCCAGCTGAACCATGGCTGTTTTGGAAAGACTTTCCTCCCAGTGTTATTGCTGAGCATGATGTTTTATGGCATGTGATACCCCTTTGATCAGTTTGGGTCAGCTGTCTCTTGTGTGTCCCTTCCCAGCCTCTTGCCCACCTCCAGCCTATTTGCTGAGGGAAGAGTGAGAAACAGAGAAGAGCTTGAAGCTGTGTGAGCACTGTTTGGCAATAGCTAAACCATGGGTGTGATACCAGCACTGTTTTAGTCACAAATCCAAGGCATGGCACCATATGGGCTGTTATGAAGTAAATTAACTCTGTCCCAGCCAGACCCAATACAAGGACATAACACCAACACAAACCACTGGTAAATATTATAAATGTAGGTAGGCTTAGTGATTTCATATCTGTTGCTGTGCCTTAGCTCCCTTTGCTGGAACTTGGACTGTGCATCAGCCAAACAGAGAAATCAGAACTTCTCTGTGTATTTACTTGCTGAGGTCAGTAATATTGGTGTCATTCTCTTCAGCAGACTCAGAATTCACAAAGTTTAACTGTAACTACAGGTCCAGACAGAAAGGATTCAGAAGGAACCAAATTCCATAGACTGTTTTTCAGTGCCAGGTATTAATTGCCTCAAAGCATTTGCAATCTTTGGGAAATTCTTAAGATCAAAAAAGTCATTAAACCGATGTAGAAAATCATTAATGAAATGCTGAATCTATGCGTCACCACATTTTGCTTCTGCTCATAAAGCTATGTAGGACCTGTGTCTGTTTTTGTCTGCTTTTTCTGCTCCATATTGATGCAAGTGCAATTCTCATTTACCTTATGAGACCAGAGAGATCCCTTCTTGCTCATTTCCAGAACTCGTGCTTTTTGATGGACCGCCTGTGGCTTAACACCCTGTATGAGAAATAGAGGCAGACAATGCTAAAGTTATTCCATTAGAGAGATTTCACACGATGGTGAGCAATTAAAGACTGTAGTAGACTTGACTACACTGGAAACTGATAAAATGGTTCATTTGTTCCATTCTTCTGTTTATCACAAGTCATTCATTTTAACAGGCTGTTTGTAGCTCTGCTTCTGAACTTTACATAACACTTAAAAATCTTTTTACTTTTGATACATAACAAGTAAATCAGACAGAGCTCTTCAGTAGGAAGCTCAAAACCAGAGGTGCCTATAAGGAAAGAAAAAATTACGAAAAAGATGGTCATATTGGCAATTACTTGTTGTTCATGATACAATTATGCTCTATGATGCAATAAAATGCAACACTGCCTTACAGGTTAAGACTGAAAAACAGACTACACAGGGATGGGCACTAGAAACAGATAGTCCCCTGGATCATAATTATAATGGGAATGGGAGGGCTGAACCACTGCAAACCTGTTAGGTGACCTTGAGTAAATCACCTCATGAGGCTTCGAGTATAGACAGCAGTATTTTCCCTTCAGCACCTTCTGAAAAACCTGTCCCTGATCTTTATCATAAAAAAAAAAAATGTTCATGGTTTGGCTACAAAAGAAAACAAGTGGTTTATTTCTTGCTTTACAGCGGGGGGACCTGAGTGATAGCACAATATGGTCTGCAACCTTCTGAGTACAGAGAGCCTTATGTGTCTCAAAAAGTGCTTGGGAGTTCACCCCAGAATAGTGAACCTGAGTGATTTAGAGGGGGTGATTGAAAGTTACAATGCAAAGAATTGTACATAAACTTCCTGAACTCCAGTTCTACACCAGAACCAAAACCACACCTTAGCACGTCAAAGAGGGACTGTATAATTCCTGAGAAAGAATGCATGAAACTCGGATGTTGCACTGTTTCCCTGGATATAATTTTTTTATTATTTCCCTGTAAAATTTCCCTGGAAATAGGATAAAAATAGGGATTCTGGAGGTAATAATTTAAGTGAAACTGGGTGCTTTTGTTGGCACCTACATTAGTAGGCACCTGGACATATACAACATAAAAATAAATTTCATATATCTACATATATAAAAATTTATTTAGAACTTACACAGATAAAAATATATTCATATATAAAATATCTCTTTGGGCTGCAGAGGAGGTAACACAGAAATGAAAAGGTTTTTGATTTACAGTGATGAAAACACTTTTCTGTAGTTACTTTCTTGTGATGGGTTGAAATGTGATTTGTGATTATCAGGAGGAATTGTATTTTGGAGACAGATTTTGAATTAAATTGGCTTTACTTACTAGTGTTTTGCAGCTTTGAAGTTCCCTTTGTCTGATAAAGATTTTTAGATTGTTCAGAGTCTACTCCATTAATTATTATGAATTTTACTGGGGGGGATGAACAAGAAGCACTTTGAAATTCTCTCTTTACAAAACAGATGGGTCCTTTAACTCTCATGCCATTACCCCTACATTCTGCACAGCTAAGCAGGAGCTTCAGTCTTATTTACTTCAGTGGTATATTGACAATGTTATCACAGAGCCAGATTCATCTGGCATGTTTTTATGAGCTGCTTTGTCACTAGGCTCGACTACAGGCAGAAAAGTTTGAGAAGTCCAGCTGTTTCCATCTGTGCCGGTATTGCTGCTTAAACAGCTGCAAGAGACACCTAAGAAACTTTCAGAACCAAAGGGAGACGTGGACTGGAGACCACGTTCAGACCTGGAGCTTCACCGGGAATCTTGGGATTGATTCAGCCTGGGAAAAGGCGGCCCTGGACTCGCTGGACCCAGGCCAGCCTGACAGCTGCAGTTATCAGGGAACGGGATATGAGGGGGAAATGAAACTCCAAGCAAGGTTCTCCACACCATATGTTTTGGGACTGCTCAAGGCCTTAGACTTTGTGTAACAAAGCAATTCAACGACAAGATGCTGTTTAGCCATATTTGCTCCTCGTGTTGCTCGTTGGGGAGGACTGGGTTGCTGCAGGAGGTATTTTCAGTGATCACAGAGGGTGGTTTGCCCACTCACTGCTAATTACAAAGATCTTAATTTGCTAGCACCAGGAATTCCCCTCAGGCCTCCAACATTACTGAATTAAGTCCTGCCCAAAGACAATTAGCTGCTCTTGAAAACGTCTGTTACAGTTTCCGGAAAATATGGGGATGCTCTTTACTTATTTGAGTTGAGGAACATTTTTTCTCAGTTGATCTGAATTCTGTGCAGTCTATTCAAAGGGTTTTATTTCACTTTGTAGGACTAGTCATCGCTGTGGGGGAGGAAGGTTTTGTTGCTTTTTTGTCTTTTCTTTCACAAACAGTCTGCACAAGGGATTCTGTCACCTAAGCCTGTTAAAAATGTACTGTAAGCCTCTCTGCATGTGATCTATTTGCTAAATCTTTGTTGAGATTATAGGCAGCTTAACTTCTTTGTGTGGTGTGCTTGTCCATTTAAATTCTGTGATGTACACAGGAATGGGAGGGTGGTATCTAAATTCTACATAGCAGGAGAGGAAGCACTGATCCCTGGCTTTAGGGAGAGAGCCTATTTCTTCTTTTAAGCAGTCTGGTGTTCCTGCAGAAGGAGTGGGAAAGCATTGGAAGATTTGCCTTCATAGCACACAAGCTATAGAGATGTTTATGTTTGCTTGGAGGAAAGAGATCTGATTAACAATATCTGAGTGCCCAAGGCAGCAATTATTTTGGATTCACCTGCACTCACTGTGCTTGGAAAAGAGAAAGTGTGGGGAGTGTTGCTCCTGGCTTATTTCTCCTTGGGTGGAAAATCTAGGGGCATATCTATCAGACTTTTCACGTTGAAGGATCCTACTTTTGATTTATATCATTATAGTTTATGAGCATTCTAGGAATGGTCCAGTATTTTTTTGATGTGCCATTTATTTGTCAACATTCCTTTTATTTGGATTGTAGTAATTTCTATGAGTCCTGATGCATTGGATATGGTTCTGATGGTTAGAAAGTAGAGTAGACAAGAAGAAGAAAGGATGAATGGAAGAAACATAACTTGTTTAATTTAAAACAAACTGGAAAGTGAAATCTAAGTTGAAGAACATGGTAAATAATGTTAAAATTATGTCTTTATGGACAGAAACTTACAAGTGTACTTACAACATTCACAGTCTGTCCTAGACAGATACAAACTAGCTTTGAAACATAAATCTTATTATAACATTTAAAGGGATGTGTGATGTCCTTCTTGCAGCTTATGTATAGTGGTATAGAAATGTATCTGTGTCCACCTCTTAGTCTAAGTGTGCCAAAATAAAACATGATCCAGGGCAGGCAAGACACAGTGAATCCCATTAACTTACTCAACAGGTAGAGCATTTTCCTTGAACATTTCTTCCAAGCTCAATATTTGTACTTCTTGCTACCTGGCCTGATAGTTTTGTAAGGTAAAGGTCCTAGAGGAAGGCTTAAAGAAGGAATTCTGATTATAGTGTGATGAGAAAATACTGATATTTACTATCTGCAGGCCAATGGAATAATTTTTTTCCTAGTGCAGAATTCTATAAAATGGATACATTTTCTGTTAATGTACCTTAATAATAAATTTGTGCATTTATTCCTTATGATGCCAAGATCTGTGTACAAGTCTGTGTCTTCACATTCTCTCCAAGGTTAGTTGAAGGAGGACAAATGTGCTCACTGAGGATGTAGGAGGTGAACATATCCTAGCTTTTAACTTGAAGGTTATGAACTAGGTATTTATTTATTTTAAACCTTAAGTGAGCAAAAAATGTTTGATAGACTGAGGAAAGGAGAAGAAAGGCCCACTGAGCCTTCAGAACACAGAGGCAAAGAAGGTCTCCAGGGTAATGGAAAAAGAAATTACATGCACAGGAAGGAGAAAGTGAACTGAAATTATTGCAGTTGAGGTGCATTTTTCCTGAATTGCAGCCATGTTCATATTAAGTTTTTACTCTGCCTGATTCCCTAAGTTCTGCTACATCAGGAGGGGAAAGATTTCACTCCTCCAGTTTACTGCAGACAAATGTCTTTGATAAACTGCCTCATGGAAGAAACTTTTTTTCTCCATGGATTTGGACACAGGAATCCATGATGACTTGCTCAGGCTGGATGTCTCTGCGTGTGTCAAGATAACAAAGTTCCTGGAGGTTCTCACTTAAAGTGAAGAGAGCAGCTCACTGGCACTGGAAGCTGAAGCTTGATGTTTGGTTACCCTGTGGTGGAATAGGGTGTTTAGGGGAATGTTACTGCTGCTGTCCTAGTTGGGAGAGCAGAGGGGAAGTTGCAGAAAATCTGATATATTCCTAGGATTTCAGCCAATGCCTGACAATCACTGGTTTTTAAAAGTAAATATTTTGTGAGAACACAAAAGATTAAATTGTGGTCTATCCCCGAAAGGTCTCATAATCAAGAACGCTCCATGCAAAGAAAAGAAAGAAAGAAAGAAAGAAGCAAGAAGTGCCAAATAAAATCCAACCAACCAACCAAAAAACAAAAAAAAAAACCCCAACCCCCCAAAACGGACAGGAAAAAACCCTGCAGACCCTGATTCTTGTTTCAAACTGGTACTATAACAGGGTTATGCCTAAGCTGCAGTTGACTACTCTGTTTTCAGCTACTTGATATTGCATAAGCCTTCACTGCTACTGCCTCATCTTTCATATTCTTCCATATGGATTTAGAACAGAATCCAAGCAAGAAACTGTCCCCATGGTAAGGAGCTGAAGGTAAGGAATGAGTGGGGGAAAAAAATCAATTCCTTTGTGTGTTAGTATGAGTTTTAAACCTTTACAGGTAACTGCTGCTCAGTAGTTTTTGGTCATGTTCTAACAGTCTTACAACATAGCATTCCAAAATTCTGGACAATTCCACTAGCACAGTTTTAACTGTCTGGGGATGTCTTCAATACTGTGCACTTTACGTGTTTCATGTGTACCCAAAATAGTTAGTCCAGGATTTTCTCTCCTGAACTTGGACTTCCAAAAGCTGCCTGACTGGCACTCCTGGTACTGACATAGTTTGCTGAATGCATACTGTACTTTACTACAATGTAAGATAGATTTTTTTAATCATAAGCAGTGTTCCATTAATTATTAAGCAGCAAGCCATTGTTAATTTTACAAAGACAATAAAATATTATGAGATAATAGCAATAGTGTATATTAAACTCTACTCATAGCCATGACATTATTAAATCATATAAATAAAATACAAACAACATAAAGAGAAAACATTCCACTCTGTGAATGAAATCTCAAGATTTTGAGGGTATAATTTTTCCTAAGGAAGAAATTGTAAAAATTCTTTTTCATAGATCTTGCCTGATTTGAAGCACTAGCACTTTTTTAAATGAAAGCATGCTGTGCACAGTAAAAATCTTGATTTTTTTTTTTCCCCAGTCAGATTTAGCTGCTCTTAGCACCTCATGTGTTTATAGATGCATTGTGCTAGGCAGTTTTGAGGCAAAAGAATGAAAGTTCGTCTTTGAGGAGACCATGGTGTCCAACTAGCCATAAGATGTAATACTGAGTACTTACTGGATGCTGTCTAACACCTTCAGCTCAGAAAGGTTAAAAATATACCAGTTAGAATCCTCTTACAGAGGGGGACAGGGTTGGTTTTCTTCACTTTTACCTGGTCTTTGTTGATATTCTCTATTTTGAAACATTCTTGTTAGATACTTGGTGTTTTAAAAATAGTTGCATGTGGCTAGCTCATAGTTTTGTCTCATAATAGGTTGGTACTAAATAGCTCAGAATGTCTAGAAAGTTCAGCATCCCATATATCAGAAGGAAAATTAAAGCAGCATCAGCAGTAACAGCATTAGAGGGTCTCTTCCTTCCTTCCTTCCTTCTTTCCTTCCTTCCTTCCTCCCTTCCTTCTTTCACTTCCTTATTTTTTCTTTCTTTCTTCTTGATCCAGTCACAAACCCTCTTTTTCTCTAAATATTTTTGCATTCACTATGCCTGTTTCAACTATCTCCCACTGCACCATAACCTCTCTGCCACACACAGAGTCAGTTTTGCTGTTTTAAGTCACTGTTCCACATTATTCATTTATTTATTTTGGTTTGGCTTTCTCTGGCTTTTCCTGCAGGCTTATTAGCACGACTCCACGTAACTTAGTAGACTGTGCTCCCGTTCCCTGCTACCTGTGGTCACAGTAGGCTCCTTTCCTCCCTCACCTTCTCCCTCAATGCTGGTGAAAAACAGCCCACTGAAGATTATATGGAGCATGAAATAGCCCAGGAATGGCTTTTCTCGCGCTACTTAAACTTCATTTAATGAAGCTGCAATACAATGCCACCAGCTGAAAAATGTGATGGGAATTCACCTCATCGGCTCAGGAAAGCATCTGCTGTGGTGATCTGGAGCTGTCTTAGCTAAAGGCTAAACAGTGCTATTTTTAAAGCACATTCCCATCATGGAAACAAGGAAATGGAGTTAGTAGAGCACGGAGGCATGATCTGAAATTCGGGATGTGTGTTGTAGGGGAGACTTCAGTGCAGCAAATCAGTGAAACTAATGTTTAGGTCATTTCAAACTCAGCAAAATGAGTTTTTCAATTCTTTTAAGTATGTCACCCTCATGATTCTGTTTTTAATTAAATGGTGCTCAAATTCTTAAGATTTTTTATTTACTATTTCTGAATCTTCTCCACCTCCTCTTTAGCAGTAATATTTTGCCAAGCTGAACAGTGTGGTTAAATAATGATCATTGCTCCAGGCAAAATAAGAGTCTGACACTGTTTCTTCATAACAAAACCTCATTTCAACCCAACCCAAAATGCATATTTCATATCTATGTTTGGGTTTTAATTTTGCTGACCCAACACATAAAAGAAACCTAGAAATTTACGTATCTACTGAAATAACTAATGATCTGTACATTAGGAAGGAATAAAGTTGTTTAAAATTAAGCAGAACCCTAGGACTTTGCAAAATACAAGACTGACCCCTAAATTCTATGCCATCAATATTTAATTGCACAGAATCAACAGAATAAGGAAAATAAAATCTCAAAAAATTAGAATCCTCCACATAATTCCTGCAGAAAAAAATCGCTTTGGATTAAGAGTTGGTAGGGTCAGTGGAGAGTGTTGGGTGGCATTAGAAGGCTCAGAAAGTTTTCTTTCTCAGCTGTGTAGAGATCCCCTTCCTACACCTGCACAGACAGGACATGGCAGTCTTTAAAGCAGCATGTACAGAAATTTTTTGGCTGTGAAAGATCTTGGACCTCAGGCTAAATTCACTTTTTTAAAAGCTGAAGGGAGAAACATTTCTGTGTTTCACTAAAGAAGGACGAATTTTTTTCCTTAGGATGTTACTTTTAAAATTCCAGTTGTTTAGCGCCTCTTGTGTTTCTAGTCTTGAAAAATGCTTGTTGCTTGGAATCTTAGAATAGTCCCTAATAAAATTAATTGGGCTGTGAAATGATGAGTCAGTAAACGTAATTTTAAGGTGTTAGTCTTGGACTAAAATGGCCATGTCTGTACGATGCAAAACATTGACTCGGTGTAGGGTTACTCTCCTGGCTCAAATGTGCTCAGCAGTCTTTAAAGGGGTTTCTTTCCTCAAGACTTTATGTTGGTGCAGACATACTATTCTTTTGATCCTAACTTTAGGATCAACTCCTCTCCCTGCTTGCAATCTGCATAGAACTGACATTGACCGACTTGATAAACTTCTGTGATGAAGAAATTTGCCTTGTAGACAAAGGGAGAGAGCAGTGGACACTGTCTGGACTAGCAGTGCATATTGTCTGCCTGGATTTCAGTGAGGCCTTTGACACTGTCTCTCATGAGATCCTCGTAGACAAGCTGTTGGTCTATGGGCTGGATAAGTAGATGGTGAGGTGTGTTGAAAACTGGCTGAGTGGGATCACCACTCTCTTGCTCGTGTTGAGAGAGTGGTGATCAACACTACAAAGTCTAGTTGGGATCCAGTGACCACCAGTGTATACCCGGGGTCAACACCGGGTCCAGTCCTTTTTAACATCTTTATTAACAGTCAGAATGATGGCATAGAGTGTACCCTCAGAATTTTGCTGACAACACCCCACTGGGAGGAGTGTTTGATATACCAGAGGGTTGTGCTGCCATCCAGAGTGACCTCAATGGGCTGGAGAAATGGAACAGCAGAACCTTCATGGAATTCAACAAGGGGAGGTGTGAAGTCCTGCACATGGAGGGGACCTGGGGATCCTGGTGGACACCAAGCTGACCATGAGTCTGCAATGTGACCTTGTAGCCAAGAAAGCCAATGATATCCTGGGCTGTGTAAGGAAGAGTGTTTCCAGCAGGTTGAGGGAGTTGATCCTTCCCCTCTGCTGAGCACTGGCAAGGCCACACATGGAGTACTGTGTCCACTTCTGGGCTTCCCGGTGCAAAAGAGATATGGACATACTGCAAAGGGCCACAGAGATGATAAAAGGAACTGGAGCATCTATGTTATGAGGAGACACCCATAAGAGAACAAAGACTAATCAGCCTGGAGAAAAGAAGGGTGGGGGCAGAATCTTAATTATGTACATAAATATCTAAAGGAGGGTGCAAAGGGGACAGAGACAGGCTCTTTTCAGTGGTGCCTGGTGACAGGACCAGGAACAACAGGCACCAACCAAAACACAGTAGGTTCTCTGGGCACTGGCACAGGTTGCCAAGGGAGGCTGTGGAATACCTATCCCTGGAAATACTCAAAAGCTCTCTGGGAAGTCCTGGGAAACTGGTTCTAGGTGACCTGTTTGAGCAGGTGGGTTTGGACCAGATAACTTCCAGGGGTCCCATCAACATCAACCGTTCTGCAATTCTGTGATTTTAATTGAAAATAAAAGTGGATGAATATATTATAATGTACATTCTTCCTTTAATTTGACAGAAACACAAAACTTTGGCCTCAGACAAAATCTGTTCTGTTGGGTGATCCAGTAGAGAACAGGTCTTGCATTAATCACTATGAAACCACTCTTTCTGTCATAGAAGTGTAATACCTTAAGGACAGACAGATCTAATATCTCAGCTGTTTCTGCAAGTCATGACAGGGGCATGATCTAATTTGGGTTTTAACAGAACATCATCTGAAATGAAAATAGCTGGACTCACTGTATTTGACAGGCACTGGATTTGTAAACTAATTTTAGAAGAGAGTCTTGTTTCAAGTGCTATTTGGTTACATCAGATATTTGACATGTTATGTGTTGTCACCAATGTACACATTTACTATTAGAAATCTCCATATCTGACAGTGCTTATTTGTGAACAAAAATAAAAATTGGTATGTGTGCTTCTGCCAACTCAGCCAGCCAGCCTGTTTAAAACAATGACAAATTATTGTTAAAATCTCAGGGGAATAATGTACAGAAGAAATGAATGCATCACGCTTATTGAACAACTGTATCTATGAGTTACTTTGTGAATTCTGACACTGAAGAATCCACTGTTCAAGCCACAGTGATGTGTAGAATTGAAAGGACTCTTCTCCTGTACAGTGAAGTTATTATGAATTCACAAGTGTTCTATAGCAGGAGCTGTTTGTTTGAGATGAAAGGACACTATTACACTGTCATACTGAAAGATGGTTCCTTTCAGCCAGCTCGGTTCAGCCACCAAGATGTTTTGTCTGAAATGTATGAAGAACGGGATGTTTTTATAGCTTTCAAATGAAAAGAGGTGTGTAATAATGGCAAGGGGTTGGAAACAATAAAACCAGTTCACCTTAAACACCTTTCTTCAGAGCAGGCAATTTATATGTTACCTGAGGGGAAGGGCATCCACCCATGTGTGTCTGAAGAGCGTAGTGTCAATTAATCTGTATTTATGGTTTCTGTTGTTAAACAGAGGTGTGAAGCATGAATGAAGATGGGAAGGTTGAATGGCTGCAGACAGCCACAGGAGCTTCTCAGGAAAACACAGCAGCACCATTAAGTTCTTCTGTGTTTTTCCTACTCCTCCTTCTGACAGCTTCCTAAGTGAGGCTGAGCATGGTCCTTCTAGGATGGATTAGTTCCTGGGTTTTAATAAAAGAGCCTTGAGATTTGTGTTCTTGTCATGTGTTTACTGGGCTCATTTCAGAGAGAACTGAGTCTGAGCATTTGGAGTTAGTCTGGTTTTCAAGGATTAATCAGGTTTTAAACAAGATAGCAAATTATATCCATATCCATTAACGTAACTACTCTCTGATATAAGAATATAAATCTATAAGTCTTATGGAAGATTATGTATACAGTGAAGAAAGACCTGTTGTTTTCAACAAGCTACTCAAGCTGTAGAGAAGCAGCCTAATGACAGAAGCCAAGAGCTCACAGAAAGCTGCTTTGGTCTGCTGAGGAATCTACAATAGAGACCTCTCCTCACTGCAGAGAAAATCAAACCTCCAAGCTGCATGTAGAGGCACAGGAATCGGGATAAGTGGAACAATCCTCAACGTTGTACAGATTTTCTTTTGTGAGGCAGAGTCACATCCACAAAAACAGGGGTTGTAACAGTACAGGTCATATACTGTGGACTGTTCTGTCATTTAGCTTGTGAACTTTACAGGGATAAATAATAATTCTGAATGTATGAGTGCAGGAGCAAGTTACTGGGACTGAGTTTGTGGCACACCAGCTATTCAACAGAGCTCCCCATGGGAACACCCTAATGCTGGATGTCACCTCAGGAAGCACCTCATGCAGTCCATGTTTGCAGCCTGTTTTTTCTTGTGGGCATCTGTTCACAGCTGTGCTGGAAGTGGTTCTCTTTGTTTTGGGCAAAGCAGTTGCACAGTTACAGCTGGCTACAGACATGATGGTTAATTCTCACTACAGAGCAGTAGGTATTTCCCTCCTTCCTTCTTTTTTTTGCTTTTACAATTGTTCTCTGTGCAGGGGTGTGGATTTCAGTGGAGGATTACATGAAGGTAGGTGTAGAAAGCAGGTCCCAGGATGGCTTTCAGTTCTTGCTCCTCCTTTCTGCCTCTTCAATCCATCCTCATCCCTGGAAAATTGTCCTTTTCAAAAGAAAGAGATATGGCAACATCTCATCATGTAGAACTTCATCCTGGTACTCATTTCTCTTACACTCAGTCACACTGGCAGTAAGGAAACAGCAGGGAATTGCATGTATTTAGGAAGCTGAACCAAGCAGGATCTGATCTGAATGTCACACTGAGCAGAGAGACATTTTGCTCAGCTGACACTTTAACAAAAGAAACTTTTAATCCACACTTGGAAAACAAAAGCAAACCAATGAATAAATCTTTTAAGCTCACATCTCTTTCTCTCATGAAAAACATCCTCTCTGTGCTTACAATGCATCAAGACAACTGTAAAAAGAAATTCAAACCATTTTCCTTTGCAGTGTCCTAACTGGAGTGCAATATTGTGGGATAGCTCCCAAATCAGGTTTGATGAATTCCCTCAGAAAGATGAAGGAGAAAAAAACCCTATATAAATCTTTCTTGTTCTCATAATTACAACTACTTCACATGTTGGAAATGCAACATATGAGTGCAAAAACAATCCAAGTCACAGATGATGACTGTGTATCTCATGAGAGAATGGTACAGTTAATAATAAACCCTTTAAATCTGTCTTTGCTATCAGACTTAGTTCCTATAGCCTTTATAAATGAAATAATTTGGTTTTGTCATATAAAAGGAGCTAACTCTGGGGGTCCAAAATTAAGCATATATTTTGTTACATCTCAAGAAAATATCTCTTTCTACTGGCCATTAGTAACCTAAAGTCAATGAGCACCTCCAATCATCCATATAAATCTCCACTTTTATGAGAACTGAAGCTGCCAGATCAGTTAACTTATCACGATGGAAGGCACAGAGGCTTGTGAGATGGAAACTGATATTTTGCAAGCTGTTTCGCTTTATTTAATCTGAATGCCATTGTAAACTTGAAAAGAGCTACAAGGAGACTTAATTTGAAAACATAAAGGTCACCAAAGGCCTAACAAATGGGATGCCTTTGGCAAAAATGTACTTGCTGACTTGAGCACTACCTCTGAAAAAGAAAACAAACCAATATATGTTATAGTCAATTTGAATGCACAGACTCTGGGTGTATTTCCTTTCTTAAGGTGGCTGAGCAGGCACAACCTTAGTGCTATTTCAGCCAGACAAGTCTCTTTGCTCTCATTTGATGTGTGGTGTTAATAGTAAATAGTGATAGCAAATGCTGATACTTTGGAGCTGCAGATTGACAGAGCTGGGCTCCGTAGCTCACCCAGAAATAGCCCACGTGTTGATATTCACACAGTTTGCATTGAATCTGCACCAGGTAATGACTCTTTCCTGTAGCTGGCCTGAAGAATTAAGGGCAGCACAGAGATTGTCGAGGTACTGATGGCCACAAGCTCCAAAAGTAGGGTACAAATATGTCATCTCGTCCTAATGTATTATATTTTACAAAAAACCCCATAGTATTAGAGAAGCTAAGAGATGCCACTGAGAAGAATCAGAAATGAAAATAAACCATGTTTTTTCATGAGTGGAAATCAGAAAACAGGCTTGACCACCAACGAGCAAAGGAGATGTACATTCATATATATATATATATATATGTATGTAGAAATATTATTTTATACACTCATATACATACACATATGGGTTATAAAATATGTTTAGATATTTACACAGATTAAGATAACTTTTTTTGGTGGTTTCTGATATATATTAGGGCAATTTTATATTGATAACAAGATAGTAAATTATGGTTCCTTGATGAAGAGGTTTTTCTGTCCCTTCAGCTGCACTCCTGCAGCCACATCTAGACTGAGAGTCCCTCAGATCTTCTTTGAAAACTAGTATCTGAACATGGATAAGGTAGATGAAATTTTTTCCCACTAGAGTGGCCATTTGCTCGTGATCTTCAAGGTAAGATACATATTTGTGATTTCAAGCGTTTATTTTCTTTTATGTTTAATAGATATGCATTCACTGTTTTTTGAATTCATATATGATTTCTATGTTCTTTCCTTTACACTGTCATCTACCTGTCATGGTTTGTGCTTATGGATTTTTTAGGTAAAGGAGTTTTTGTTTTATACCCATGACTATAAAGAAGTGTCCTGACTTTCAGAGATTTCAACCAACTAATTTTCCCTTATTTGGATTAACTTTGGAATAATACCTTTTTTTAGTGGCTTTCCTAATATTCACCACATATGTGCAATCAATGTATACAGCTTCCATTTTATTGTTTTCTTGGATTTAAATATGCCAGCACCTACGTTGGAACCTGCTGGATCATCTCTGAATCTGTCACAATGGTCTCTAAAGTGTCCCTGTTGTTTGTTTTCATGTTATCATGAAAAGGGACCATGACTGACGCATTATTTGGGATTTTTGAGGCTGCAGGGAGAGCCATTTTATGGCAAAACAGTGTATGAATGAGCCAGACATTTATAATATCACAAAATGATTTGAGTTGGAAGGGACCTTAAAGATCATCTATTTCCAACTCCCTGCCATGGGTGGGGAACCTCCCCCTAGATCAGGCTGCTCAAGCCATATCCAACACTGCTGGAATGGGTCAGTTCTGTACTATCTGCACGGTTGTATTCATGTTTCTGTGAGGGGATTTTTATTTTGTAGTTGTTGTTTTGTTTCCTGATCCAGAGACACTGAACCTACTATTATGAAAAATTAATGTCAAAAGAGTAAAGACAGCTTTAATGATTGTATTTTACCTAGGTGCACGTGCAGCTATCCATACATCCTAAGATCAAGTACTGTGAACATACAGTGCAGGACTGACTAGAAAAAAAAGTCTGTCATTATTTTTTAGCAAGAAAAAAAAAGTCTGTCATTATTTTTTAGCAAGTGATTTTCCCTATTATATGCCTAGTAGGCAATTATAGACAGAACACTGATACTGCAGTTACACACTGCCAACCCAGACATGCTGTATTGATTTATGGTCTTCTAATATGCTGGAAAAAAACCCCATTCATATGAGAAAAGTGACTTCACCTCAAACATCATCCTTGATTTTAAAGAAATGTGAGGAATATAGTATTCACATAGTGTCAATATAACCTCCCCATCAGGTTGGTCATATTTGAAAATGTGGGGAAATGTAAGCATGCTGCTCATGACCCTTCTTGAGCACAACATGGTAAACCAGTATGTTTACAAATTCTATCCTAAATTGTTTTTCTAGTGGAGAAGCCAAGGTTATGGGTAAAGTACTAACACATAGGAAAGAAATCTGATAGTAGAAGGCTTCTTGCTCTTGCAAAAGATGTAATGTGGATGTGCAGGGGCACGTGAAGGAGAATGAGTTCAGCTAGAAATAAGATTTGGTTTCCTAGAGCTGTGGGAAATTAAACATGGGAACAACTTTACTCGGGAAGCAAGAAGGTCCTTAAGTGTTGTGTGCATCTTTTCAACACAAGATTAAATGTCTTCCCAAAACACAAGCTTTAATTCCAAAAGACAGTCTTCAATTCCACATCCTAGAAGAACTCTCTGGCTTGTATTTATAGAACACTTGGTAATTGCCATATTTTGAGAATATGAAGTCCCTATATCCAGAAGCTAGCTTCAAAAAAATATCCATCCAGACAAAATAAGGATACATCAGTAGAAAAAGGAAAAATATGTCTCAATAGCTTCAGTTTGCCTGAATGGATGTTGTTTCAGAAAGCTGGTTTTGGAAACCAGTCCTGGGAAGGTAAAAGTTCCCTTACTGAGTCCCTGTACTGCAACCCCTGATGCCTGGGATTAACTCATGCTTTTTAGGGTAAAAAGGATCTGGTCACCCCTGTGAAGCTGAAGATGTGTGAAATCCTTTGCAAAGCTGAGACACCAGAAGGATTTATTTTAATGTGAAAGGGCAGGAAGGGAGGTGATACTGTAAAAACAAAAATAAACAGGGGGAGGAGTAGGAGAAATAGGAACAAAATACCATGATTTTTTAAAACCCAAAAAGTATAGTTTTGCAGGTGAGATTTATTTGCTGTAAAGTTCCACTTGCTCCAACTTCCTGACCTACTCTGAGCTCAAAACCAAACATATATGTGGTTTCATTCTAAGTTTTATTGGGCACTATAAAACCATGAGGGACAGACAAACTCCAGTTTTTGGAGGGTGAGGTACAATATGGATATCAGATATATATCTATGGTGGTTACATTTTAACAGCTGTTAGTCTGAATGCTGATTTAGGGCTTTCATTCAACAGACTTAACACTGTGGCACACCTGGACTTTTTTTTTTAGCCAGGTTTATCAGGGCAAATAAAGTGACTCTACTCCCACTGTTCACTGAGAATTAAAAAAAAAAAAAACAAAACCCAAAAACAGAAGAGAAAATATTTTTTGATTAATCTAAGTGACTTTTAAACCTCTCCTGTCTATTTTTTTTTCCAACTGAAGACCATTGTTTTTGTTGAAGATGAACTGAATAATGTAGTTAAGGTATAACCACTTTTTCTAGTTTCAGGAAACAAGAAATGCATTTTGAAGGAAATTTTCACCAGGAATGTTATTTTAGATAGATATGACAAGGGATTCTCTGGCCAAAATTAGACTACCTGCATGCCTAAATTAAGGCAGAAATTGAGAGAGACACACCAGCTAACCCAACTACAATGTGTCTTCTATTCCCAAAGTTGATTTTCCTTCCTATGGAATGACTTTCTGTGGGTGGAAATAATGCAGAATGAATGGTGGACTTGCTCTATGAACAGTGGTACTGCTTGTGAAATTCAAAGATATAACGACTTTGTAAAGAGCCTGGCAGATTTTTTTCTGGATATAGTTGTATTATTGCAAACATGTGTCTCTGGTAGTCCATAATGAGCAAATCTAAATCCTCCTTTACTTAACGTGGATGCATAATGACCTTCGCTGAGGACAGATTCCCACTGCAACACTTTGTATCATTAGTGAATATAAAAAAGGAAGCAGACTCAGAGTAAATCATATATCAAGTCTAAGACAAAGACAAAAAAAGTGCTCAGTCCAACTCATAAAATGTCTTTTCTGTGAAAGAACTCTGTCATCTAACTTTAATTTTGTACACCAAGTTCAAACAACTTAATCAATGTCAGTTTGAGTATATTTTTCAAAATGTCTATACTCAGTGCAAAGTACACATTTCTCATTAGATGTGCTTGAAAAAATTATATTTCTTTACAAAAGGAAAAGTAAGAAGTTCTCATTACCTTATTTTAATCTCATTACATCACTTTTTCCCCCAAGTGAGCGCAGCACATACATCCACTGCACAACACACTCTGTGCATCTATTCTCCTTGGATAACACGGGTTTAGGAATGAAAGCCAACCTTTTGGTTGCAGCCTTTGGCAAGTGTTTCTAAGAGCACAGCCTGACCCTATTTCTTTGCTTAGCTTTGTTTTCCTGCCATTCTGGAGATTAAAAAATATGGTCTCTTTACAGTACAAAGGAGTGATGTATAACTTTTTATACAAAGTCCTGATCACAAAGGGATGCACCTTCATATTTGTGTCTTAAACCTCTGCTATGGATTTTGACAACATATTGCTCCAGAGTATCAATTTGTTTTGTTGTGAGTTTTTCTTCCCCCTTTGGGAAGATAGGTTTTATTGTTACAACTGTCAAGGCCTGCTCTTTTTTACCAAGGTACTTGTGGAGAAGGAAAAAGAAAAAATGATACATAGTCAGTAATGGAGGCTGAGAACACCTGACAGATGCCTGTTGTGAGGAAAACACGTTACTTTCGTCTCCTGGCCCTCCCTATTTAGTTTGTTTACCTTTCCCTGAACTTTCTGGAAATGCTGTTAACATTTTTCTCTAAGTGGACTATTACAGACAGATACAGAAGAGGAGGTGTTAAATTGTTAGTGCCTCCCTGCCCTACCCAGTCTCTTCCTGGCACTGAAGACAAACTGGTGGATGTCATGGTGACTTTTTACTCCTTCTCACTGTTTAAAACAGAAAAAAAAGGTCTTTAAAACCCCCAACACTTTCTGTGCAATAAGAGAACCTGATTTGAATTATGCAGAGAGAGAGGCAGAACTCTACAAGGTCTCCCTAGCAGAATGAGAGTGCTGTTGGTTAGAGAGATAAAACTGTTCGGATATTACACAGAAGAACATTGAACTCCAAGGGCAAAATAAAAAAAAGGCAGTGTGGTGGCTCAGACTGGTCTGTGAACCAGGAGACACAGATAATACTCCAGGGACTGACACTCACCTGTGCATGCTGTGCCTTTGTTCGGGTTTATTTTGGTTTGATCATGTGTACTACAGCCCCCTTGGGAAGAACTGTTATGACCATCTTTATCTAGAACTTAGCTAATTAGCTTAAACTTTCTTTACAGTTGTGGAAAGACATTCATGGGTGATTCATCTCTTCCCAGATGTGTGAATCCTCTAAAACAGGTCAGAGGAATGGCATCTTGACTCTAAAGGCAGCCTGAGATACAGACTCAGACGCCAATACTTGTTATACAGTCAGGTGTCCCTCTAATCTGGATCAGAGAACAGATCCTTTATGGATATTTGCCATGACTTCTGTGTTTGTCTTCTGTGTGGCTTTTATGGATGGATTCATCCAACTGAAGTGAGGCAACGAGATGAAAGAGAAAGATTGGGATATTACTCATACATAGAGAAAATTTGCTTTCAGTGATACAACAAAAATTTTTCATTCTCTTTCTTCCTGTTGGACTCCTCCTTCCTAGTATGTTGTTTATGATGTTATGATGTCCTTTATTTCAGAAAAGGAATTTTGGGGTTGGTCTTTCATGACATCATTTTTCTGAAGTATTCATCTGTGTCCTATTCTCCTATTCTGAAACGTAGAAGAAAGTACTACTATTTTTAGATGTTTACTATAAATGGAGCCATGTAAACAGATAATTTTCTGCATCAGTTTCTGAACAAAATTGTTTTAAAGTATTGTCTTTGTTCTTCTCCAAAATAATTTGGGGGGGGGGAAGCCACAAACTTCTTTTTAGCTCAAAGTAGTAATTTTTAGGCACTCTTTTGATTGACTCAGGCACTGACATAAGTTTATGCTCAGTCTTACTTATGGGAGAGTCAAGGCTCAGCAAGGAATTGTCAAGTGCTTAGCAAGGATTACCTGACTAAGCCACATTGAGAAAGAGAGAAAACACTGTTGCAACGGGAGATACCAGCATGAGAATATTATATGATGGTTATGTGATGTTTTGGGCATGTTTTTCTGATGCATTGGGAGAAAGTGCTGAAAGCTTTCTGGTAAGAGCAATGTTTGCAACTCAGCCTTCTGCTTCATGAGTTGTTTGATTTACGTAAATATAGTGCTGGAAAGAAAAAGGTCTAATACAAAACCAATTTTCTAACCTTTAATAATTTTAACTACATTTCTTACTGCACAGTGAATATTTGGGGTGGGGGAGAATTCAAGTCTAATCTGATGGTTGTTGGTGCTGTGAAAAGTAACTGGTACAAAGCAATTTCATCTTCATTTCTGCAGCTCATGTTTTTGATGTTGGTAAGTGCAAATCTAGTTTTCCTTTGGGTCAGGGGAGAGGAAAGAGTAGATAACTGTTATCTCTGCAAATTCCTCCCTGACCTTTAAAAACAACTTACCTGATATATTCATAACATTCTCCCTTCAACAAAACTGGGCTAAGGGTAAGTCCTCCTGGGCTGAGCTTGCAGATCTGTGTATTCCAGTTTCAAGTAAAGCAAAGTGGACTGAGTTATCTGAAAAGTAGTAGTCGTGACTGCTGGTAAAGTGAAATGATAGGAAGGCTTTCAGGCTGCGTGACTCCCCTACACTCAGCTGCCCTAGATAAGGCTTTTATGGTTCTTCTCTTCGTAGGAGTCAGTTCACAGCTGGAGACACTCAACCAGCTTTAGTCACCGACGTTGACGCAGGAGAGTCTCTGCACTCTCAGTGTGTCAGAAAGCCCTGCTAAATCCTCTGGGTCGAAATCAGTGCTCTTACTCCTGCCTTTCCCACTACCTGTTCAGGCTTTCAAACCCTTTCTGCACGTGAGCCACGTGAAGGGGCTGAGCTGACCCGAGGGGCAGCAGGGAGACAGCAAACCCCATTACCGGCAGTGGCAGACACCTCCTCACCCCCTGAGTCAAAGGTGACGTCAGGCTTCATTTGCTGCCTAATTAAAAACCCTTGCACAGGTCCTGTCTCTGACAGTAGGAGCAATGTACCATGAGTGCTAATTCTAATTGAGTTTTCAGGCTTAAAAAGTTGAAAGAGGAGTGAAATGCACAGATACCTTTATCAGCCCTTATTGGCTGAAAGACCCTGTCACTGGGTACTCTTAGGCAGAGAAGGGCAGTTCAGCTTCTCCTGGTGCCCCACTGTTAGGTTTGTGAGGCACAGCCATCTGAGCCAAATGACACCACGCTAAATCATGCTCATGAAACGTTAAATTGATCATCTATTTCAAGGCCTAAGACCCAGCAGCATCAGAAGGGAATTTATTTACCCTTAGAAACCTTTTGTCAAGATTCCAATAGAGAAAACCTGTGGTGTCCCACAAGGTTGGACTTGATGATCTTGGTGGTTTTTTCCAGTATTAATGATTCCATGATTTTATACGGATAGTCTGCTTTCCTCTCCTAATTTTTCATCAGGTTAAGTGGGGCAAAATCTTGAGCTTTGAAAAAACCAATAAATTTTATATATATATATATATATATATATATATATGTATGTATGTATGTATCAGTTCTAATTCATTCCATGTCAAACAGTTCAACGCTCAAGTTCTGACAAACAGTTAAATGCACTAACTTTCCATTATGACTGTGTACATAACTTAGCCACAGAAAAATTAATTCAGTGTTTCTCTACATGGGGCACAGAACTTGACAAAGTGTCTGCCTGAACAGCGCTGTGTAAAAATAAAAATAATCAGTTTTGTGCAAGTTTCATGAGTCAAGCTGCCAAACCAGATTTTTGAAACGGATAGATTGCCTAACTTTATTCATATATCTTATGGTAATTTCCCTTTCTTAAAGTATAAAAGTGACAGATATGAGTGTTTTGTGGTCTTTTTACCCCCTCCCTTACATCTCTAATTTGAAAGTGAATTTAAGCTCTAGAAATTAGTAAGGGATGAAGAATAACTTGAAGTGCTTTGCAGAACAGGAATGCAGAATTTGCATCTGAATCTAGGCTGTAGACTAAGAACATGGAAGTGTCACTACAGACAAAATTCAGAGATGCTATTTCTGCCTTACATTTCCATTTCATTTGGAAATCTTTGCTCCTTTGCTGCAATGGGTTCCATTACCGAAGCCTACAGGGTCATATATAGAAATGGAAGACCAGATATATGGACAAACCTGTGTGATTGTGGCACAACTAAAGAGACTCTCTGCCTGTAAAACTCTCAGAGCTCCTTGAATTATTTCATGCTCCGTTTTTCTATTGTGGGTCTTCATCCATGTGATTTCTATATGAAGCTTAACTTGTGGATTCTGTGGAAGAGGATCAGTAAAATAAGACATGATGTCTAGCTTGTCAGTGATTATCTGGAAGAAAAATACAGAGAATCTGGAAAACATCCAATGGAAGCAAATTATGAAAAAGGAGATTTGAGAAATAAGCTACACCCTTTTTATACAGCGTGAGAAACAAACTGTTTACTAATAACTTTATTATGCTTGTTTACTGCTCCCTAGTGCCTAATTATTATTTTTAGGGATTTAGGCTTTATTTCCTCACTTTACCATAACAACTGTCACTTGAGTTGAAGAGACAGAAAGGATAGAATCTGCAATACACAGCGTACAGCTGGTTGAACTGTTCACAGCAAATCATTTACTGGCTCAGTTAAGCCTTATTATCTCTTTGAAAATTGTCCAGACACAGACTTTGATTATTATGAAATTGTTAATTACCCAAAATTGTTTGACAAACATTTTATAGAAACAGAGCCCCAACTTAGGGGCTGGTCTCAAGCTGTCTGTTATTCACCACCCCGAGCTCCTGCTGTGTGATGGTGGGACAAACACAATATCTGGTGGATATTTGGATGTACAAAGTCAGCAGAGGAGAAGTCAGTAGATGGTGCTCAAGGATGTGAAGCCAAATTCTGGGGTTTAGGGGCAAGGAAAATGTGTTACTAAGCCCTCCAAACGTCAATTTTTGGCTGCATTTGTATCTACACTTAGCAGGTAAGTCCTCTAGTTCCTTGGCTTCCTACCCACCTGAAATATTTAAAATATTTGAGAAGTTGGAGCCAAGAGGTTGCTGGGGAGTTGTGTCAACTATCTTTGTGAGATCGTGTTGCCAGGAGTAATCACAGCACTGCTCTGGAGAGAAAAATCCCGGTGTAGAGGAAAGCTTAGGCAGAAGGGCAAACTGCATCCAAAGATCACAGTTCTCCATTCTTTTCTTTCCCTCTGCAGAGCTGGTTTATTATAAAAATTATCCTCATTTGCATCATGACAGCAGAAACAGTCTCTTTAGGCTTTGCTATATACACTTCAAACAGCCTTGTATCAGTGATCATCATCTAGGACTGATGTTCACACCATGTTACTCGTTTTTTTTCCAAAAGAATTTTCCTTTTTGAAAATTAGCATAACCAAATCCTCACTTAGACACTTGTGCTAAGAGCTTCCTCAGCTGTATGAATTCCTAATTGTCTCATTGCTAACCTGAAAAATTTGGATTTTCCTAGTCTGAGGTAGAGAAGTCCAAAGGGAGATGTGATAATTATCTTCCAGCATATAAGAGGTTGCTGTGAAGCAGGAGGCCATAAATTCCCCATGTCTCCTCCACGGAGTGCAAATTTTAACAGGCTTAAATTAAAGCAAGGGATATTTAGTCTGAACATTAAGAAAAACCTTTATAACTCTTAATGAAGCACTGGACTAGGTTTCTGAGGGAATATCCCTATCAACAATGATTTTTAAGCAAAGACTAGAAGAAACATGTCAATTATAGCATAAATAAAGTATATTCTGTTCTAAAGAATGTGTGTAAATATGTGTGTAGGTGATCTGGATGAGTTCTCAAAATCTCTTCCATCCCAAATTCTGGTTTACTCACCAAAGGTGGATTTCATTGGCTGTTTTTGTTCTGCAAATAGTTTTTTTGATAATTACGTGTGGTGCAAAGACTGGATTTATCCATGCAGGCTTTTTACCTGACACACCTCTATTTATCAGTTTCCTTTTAAGTCCTATAAATACTCTGGATTTCCAGCTCTTGATAGGTAAGCAAAAAGCCTGCTTGTGTGCTTCAGTTCTCACTGCTTTTTATGGAAAGAAGATAAAAGAGACATAAAACATTAAGTCTGCAATTTGGTCACATGCATATTTCATAAATGCAACTTACTGAGTAATATATGGAAGGCTTTTGCAGGCAATCTTTACGATATACACTTCGTTTGGTGAGTGACGTGCTTGCATTATTGATTTTAATAGAATTTTGCAGAATAAGGATAAATTGTGGTAATACTGCATAAGAAGGTGCAGCAGACTAAGGCTCAAATGTCTGCTGGTATATATTCTGTGACCAGAACACTGTTTTATGACCAATAGAGACGGCAATTCCATAATACACAAGGTCCAAGTGCAATAAACAGGGCTTTGGTATCATAGATTTCACCAGGACTCCGAGCAATAAAAATGTTTATGATGTGGAGCATTATGGTGGTATATTGCCTGGAAAACATGCAACAATATGAACTGGATTGTGTTTGCAGCAGCATTTTTGGAAGGCTGTGGTTTGCTCAGAGAAGCATGCATCCACTTTCTAATGTATGTCTAAATAACTTTGTGTTCCCATTGCTCTTAACAGCTTCTTCCGTGTAATTTGCCCTGTTTTCTCCCTGTAATGTGTTTTCCAAATTGGGACATGTGTTGAAGGCATGGAATTCATCTTGCTGTATATTTGGATACAGATAATGCCTATCTCAAAAAACCACCTGTTTTATTTGGGTGATTCTTTGTGAGTTAAGTAATAACCAATTGCTTCTGCGTGGTCTGCTCTCCACTCTCACTGTCAGCAAGATGTTTTGCCTCAGCCCTAAATGAAAATGAATTTAGCCCGTAATGAAAGGATTCTGGTGGTATCTTTCTGGCAATACACATCTCCAAAAGATGCAGTCTTGTAGTGTACTACCACAGTATCATTATACTTGATTTTCATTTATGCCCCTTCCCATTGCACTCTTAGTTAGAGCCAGATTAATAGCAATATCAAAAATTAATAGATTTTAATATGAAACTCATTATTAATTTCAAATATTAACATTAATATTGGTCAAGATGAGGAAAAAACTAAATGCTGTTTAAAATACTATTTCATATATATGAGTGTACATTTATATATGTGGAAGTACACAAATGTTTGTGTGCATAAAAGGAAAAGCTATGCTGGAACTGATGCATTCAATTCCCCTTTACTGGAGTGCAGGATGAACGCTGTTACAGTAAAGGTGTCGTGCCAGATTGAATGAAAGATTTGTGAGACTCTCTGGGTGAAAGGGAGTGGAGTGCACAGATGTGTGTATTCACTCCTGTGTTCTGGGTTCTAAAGCAGGGACTGTTAAATGGAAAAATAGCTCGAATGGGTTGCTTAAGATGGAGAAAGAGAAGAAAAAAAATCAGCCTCAAAGAAGTGACTTACCTAAGCTGATGTTAAATTTAGTGGCTAGGTCATTACCAGAACCCAGGTTGCCTGAGTCTTCAGGCCACTCTGTCTTGGAAGTGAGAAAAAAACCATAAAAATTAAGTGGCCTCAGGTGCCAAAGGATTTCAAATCCTGAAGTCTAGTCTATTAAAACAGTAATTTTGCACATCAAATGGACATATGGCAAAAAAATATTTGGAGGAAAAGAGATTTTGCAGTAAAATTTTATTGAATCAGGCCTTGTTGTTCTCGTCTTTAACTACTAATCTGTTTTATTTTTGTTTTAGTGTTAATCATTTATGAGAAAAAAAGCAGTGATGGAAAAAAAGAAAATTCTGAAGAAATAAAGACTGAATTGGTGGAACATAAAATTCCCATGTATTTCAACATGACTTGCTCATAGTAACAGAGTCTTCTGCATTGCTATTGTAAGCCTTATTTTTGTTTAATAAAGTTTATACAATCTGTCAGTTTTTAAATTAACTGCATGGCTGGCTCTGACTTCAGTCACGACATTTTAAGACCATGTAAACATAATCACTAGCTGTGAATGAAGTACAGGGATGTGGAACTGGCAGATGCTGCAGGGAATGAAAAGGGAAAACTTGCCATTTTATTGACGAAACAAACCAGCAAAAATACTTTTCTAAGTAACTTCCCTACTGCTTTTCTTCAGAAGAAGAAGCATAAGGTGGTTATTAACCTTTCTTTTTCATGAAGATATGGTTGTTTATCCTTAGTTTGAACTTTTGATAGTACTTCTTCACATTAATTCCAAATTGGTTTTCAATATTATATGAAATAGAATGTTGAAAAATCATGAAATCAGACTTTTCTGACTCAATTTTCTGATTGAGGGGAAAAAAAAAAGCAAGGAAAAAAAAGAATATGTTTCTTCAGATGAATTTGGTACATTTACAGCCATGGTTTGTTAAAATATATATAAAATTAGGTGTGAAAGTAAAATGCAAATAGTACAGGGTTGCTACATTTTTCCTGATCTAATTGATGTGACTTTCCATACTGACTATATTTCAAGGGCTCATCTATATTGAAATAGAAATGCATGTGTGAGAAATCCCAGCCCATCACAGGCTCTGTGCTATTTGGACGTAATGAAAATGCCTTTCTTTGAGACCAGCTCTGTTCCCTGCCTACTTTGAGGTTGCATGTGGCTAATCTGTACGTCACAGTAAGACCCTTAAAGTTCTCAGGTGGCAACAGATGTATTGCAACATCTTTGATGCATGTTAAGGCTGCCCAAGGAGGTATCTAGTACTTGATCAGATTATAGACTATTGTCCTTACTGGGCTCACTTTATCAGTCTGACAAGGCCGTGAAATATATTGTCAGAGAAATTACAGACCATTGCATTCCTCACCACTTTTTCGCTTCAAGTGACAAGTGCACTTCTGATTATATACATATTCCAAACTGAAATTCTTCACTGGTGATAATTTTCACCCTGAGGAGAGGATGAGACAACCAACCTGAGAGATCTTTATCATGTTGCCTGATGCAGCAGTGGAAGGTGCTCAGACAGAGCTGTGGAGAACTTGGCAAAAAAATCCGTCTGGATCAAACTAACCTAGAAAATCCACTGTTGAATGGAAGACAAACACAGTCTTTATGTAACCAGATGGGAATGGAGTCTGGTGGGCTACAGATTTCTTATTAGAACTTTTGGTCTAGTTCATCATACAGGGTCCCACAATACTAAAATATCTCTTCAGAAATCGTTGTTCTAAGTTATGCTCTGACTTTTCTCCTACTCAGGCTTTATTGCATAAAGGCTAAGCTTACAGAGAGGGAAAAACAAACCAAGAACAACAGAAACTACGAAATGTGGTCTTAGAATTGCAGTGACAGGTAATTTTGATTGAAAGAGTATTTATAGTCATTCCTCTCTTTTCATTGGTGTTAGTATAATCCAGAAATCACTTAATCTCACCGAGGAATGAATAAGAACTTTCATTTATTTTTTTTAAAATTTAAACCTTTTTCATCCACCTTTCAGTAGATTAGCAGGATTAAAGCTTTCAAAGTATGTTGAAAATACGGTTTAATGAGAACTGATGTGCTAAATCCTCAGGTGACATAAATCAGTTTACCTTCGGTGATTTCAGTAAATACAATATTAATAAGAATGATATCGGATCACTGTGGAAGACAAGAAAACAGTAGGCAAAATATAAAACCACCACCCAGTGCCTGTAGGAAAAATAATGTGAGATTAAAGAAGGGATGGGTGTGGTTTGTGTTTTTCCTATACAGAGATCTCACTTCCAGACTAGAAGGAGTATATACAAAGGACATTTTGGGATTAGTTCGAATATCTTCTGAATTCCTTCTGGGGATTGACAGTAAACCTTTTAAAAGACACAGACAGCTAAGGCTTATTAGCAACACAAGTAAGAAACCATCAGGATGAGAACAGTTAGAATTTCCCAGGGGAGTTAGTCAGGATGCTGGATGTCACGAACCTGCTGCTGGAGTGAGAGAGGTGAGAGCACACCCTGCCCTAGACAAGAACATATGCTACCTGCAAATAGTTTTGAAGAAGGTAACTTATTTTAGTTATATATGGAACAATTCATTTGTCTTAATGTAGTTGTTTTATGCCATTTCAGATGCCCTGGCACATTAAGCATATTTATATTAAGCTAATGAATGAGAGGAGCTATTCTGGAGTGGCAGCGACAGTCTGGACAGGATGTCTGTAACATCTCAAATGACATAAGAATCCTGTGTTTACTCAACTGAATTAATACTCCAATAACTCTACCAGTTCTTCATGTGAATTAAAATGAGAAAAATGAATGCTATGGAAATTTATGACACATTATGCCATCCACTTGTCCTCTTGACCTTTATTTCCATGTGTGAGGGGAGAAAGTTTTATTCTAGAGTTTATGATGTACATGTTTGTTTCAGCTGACCCTAAAGTTTGCTGATCTATCTTTCATCTGCTTGAAGGATCCTTGAGTATCAGGAAGTCATTTAATATCTCCAGAAGTAGAATATGTCATAAGAAAGATGATGATGTGAGTATGCTTGAGAATCAGCAAAGACACGTACCACCAAACATGGAAATATTGAGGTAATTTGAACAGACTTTATACTGCCCTGACTTCTCCCATAGGACTAAAAATAGTTCCATAATCAGGATGTTTTCCCTTAGATCTGCTTTGCTCAGGTTAGCTGTATTCCTGGAAAACAATGAGAGAAAAACCAAGGAATAGTCTCCAGCAGAATCCCTTGCAAAGTCGAACTTGGTCAGGAGTGGATCAGAAAGAAATCTCAGAGTTCATTTTGCCCAGTACCTTGTTCTTGCAGAAAGTAATATATTTGGGTAATATATTTCTATATAAAGATCTCAAAGTCAATTGTGGAGAAACAATAACATGACAATGTTATAAAAGCAACAGGAGCTTTGTAACTACATCAGTAATGGGAGTTTAGAGAAAACATACCTCACTTAGGATATAGCATTCGAGAACATAAACCCCAGTATGGAATATTTTCATTGATAAACCTGAGCATTTAGATTTTTCAATGAGTGAGAATCCTGTGTCATGAAATCGGCACAAAAGTCAAAAAACAAAATTGGATTTTGACAAGATGCAAGGTCATTATTGTATATCAAAATATATTGTCCACTGATTTGAAATTTTCCTAGGCCCTGATTTAAAACTTTCTCTGGAAATTAGATCATATTGGAAATATTAATGGGGAGTTAGGAGGCCCATCAGGTATCTTGAGATGTAGTGACTACAACTGGCAAGAGCTACTGAATACTAAGCAAAAGAAGGGAAATATATTGTTTACCCCTGCCAGTACAGACAATCTAGAGTCTAAATTAACCATGATATTAAAATAAAATTATCCAAGCTATGTGTCCAGAAGAATTTCCTATTGGAAATATACAAGAGATTAAATTAAGGAGATATATGCATAATCCACATTCCCAGGAGTTGTTGCTACCCTCAGCAAATGAAGTGGCTATTTTTCTTAAGAGATTGTCACTTGCTGTAATTACTAATTGGGGGTTACTCCTACAGAGGGTAATTTTATATCCATTTAAATTTTCTGAATTATTATGTATCATTGGGTCACAGTATTTATTTGCTGTCATATTTCACTTCTCAGCTCCATGGTGAAAGCTACATGGTCATTCAGAGAAAATAGAAACCTATTTTCACTCATTTATTTAGCTGAGTATAGTTTTCTAGTGAAGTGTCAAAAAACCTACCCCAGAGATAAATAATGTAGCAAAAATTACCAAAAATCAAGATTCAAAATGAAAGCAAGGAAAGGTGTGTTTTCGGATGAGAAATGGAAGAAAAATGGGAGCTGAGGCAGAAAGACACATGATATATTTGCCTTCAGACCATGAGGACTGTCTCCCGTGGGAGGGCCCCAGGATGGATCAGGGGACATCTGTGAGGAGTCCTTCCCTGAGGAGGAAGGAGCAGCAGAGACAACAGGATGGACTGACCACAGCCCCTCATTCAGAAGTGAAGCTGAGCCCATGAAGAAGGGAAAGGTAGGGGGAAGGTTTTTTAAGATACACAAGAAGCAATGTGTGTCCTGCATTTCTTCATATTAAAAATATTGATTTACTGGAAGAAATAGACTATTAAATGTGACCCTTCTTCTGCTGCACATTGGGCACACAGACTTTGCCCACAGAAGAGGAATTTGGATGAAAAAGTCTCTTCATGTCAATGTAGAGCTGGTTTTAGAAATGAAAAACTAGGGCAAGTGCTGAAGATTAAAGAATTTTCACAATGAGTAATTTACATAGCAGAATGAATCATCCAGTGTTTGAGTGAAAGAAGGAAAGCACTTATACTTTTGCATGTTCCTGAAGGCTCATTCCTTTGATATCCAATGCTGGCTATAAATAGGCCTAAGAGCAAGATAGATGGCAATGGCCTTGCTCTGGGTATTGTCCTACAGATGGTGAGTCCTCAACAATCAGGAAATCTCATTCATTCAGGAATTCATACCGTTCTCCAAATCCCTGAAGTAGGAAAAATGTTGATGTCTCATTTTACATTTAATTGTTGCAAAAATGAAAGATGGGACCCTCTTATCTAAAGTGACCCAGGATGGAGTGGAAAAACTGGAAGATGAACCCAAGTCTCTTATAGCCTGGAGAGTGCTCCATCCTCTAGACAGCACTGTCTCCTGTGGAGAAGACACTCCAAAATCACAATCTTGGTAGCAGGATAGATAATTTTGTGTAGTACTTTATCCTTTACATTTATCAACATAGTTGAAAGGGAGAGCTTTTGAGTAACTTCAGCTTTCAGGGTGCAAATCAGAAAGGGCTAACAGAGAAGAACAGAGATATTTTTATTCCTTTTGATCAATAGTGCCAATCTCTCCTCTCTTTCCTCCTCTAATTCCTCATTCAGTCTTTAAAAATAAGCAAATCCAAAATATAAGCACATTGCAAATGTAAGAAAGACTAGTGCCTGGCTGCTGAACGCGTCCACACGTAATTCCAGAGAGCAGATACAGAGCTGTCATTATGCAGGGAGATCAGACTCTTGTTCATAATCTGCAAGTGACAGAATAAGGGAATGATAATCAGGATGTGCAAAGAGAGAAGTAAGGACCACAGATACTGAACATTTT
This sequence comes from Pseudopipra pipra, assembly GCF_036250125.1. NCBI lineage: Eukaryota > Metazoa > Chordata > Aves > Passeriformes > Pipridae > Pseudopipra > Pseudopipra pipra. The sequence continues at coordinate 71,047,360 of NC_087552.1, forward strand.
CTTGTTATTATAAAGATTTTCATTGACACTCCAAATTTCCTTTGCATAACTGTACCGGTTTTGACCGGGTAAAGTTAATTTTCCTCAGAGTAGATTGTATCATGCTCTGCTTTGTGTGCTGTACTGGGACAATGTCCACCTCAATGGATTCAGGAAGGAATTCAGACATGGAAGGACTTCTCTTCTGAGTGCTTTCAATCATGTTAAATCTTACTGGACCCTATGTCAGAAAATATCTATTTGCTGGCAGTTTCTCCTGATATCTGATATGCAGGAATTACCATCTTTTCACAGGTTCTAAAAAGAAAATCAGATATTACAAATAGACAGTGTGGAAATTGAAATTCTCTTCAGGATTGCCAAAATTTCCCAAAAGGTAGAGAGGAAGTGAAGAGCTCCTGGAATGGTAAAAGGCTGGAGATATAATAAATAACTGCAGCTGGTTCAATACTTCATATTGTGAGTTTTCAATGTTAAATAGGCTCTAAATAAAGCTTTTAAGTCCTCCTCCCATTTTATTTTTTCTCTTGCTCTCTGTTATTTTTATTTAAGCTCCCAGGACTGGCTGGATCTGAGAAAATATAAACAAGTTTTGTTCTTAAAGTATTAAGACTGGAGTAAACAGTGAGCAGTTCAATGCATGTGAGATTAGAACTAAGCACTCATTCCTTTTTATGGAGGATTCATGTACTCATGATGTTGAGAATTGAAGGAAATTAATAAATGTAGTTCAAGTTATGAAAAAAAAGGCTTTTATAGAAATGTTTCCTTTGCTTTCCTTTAAAGAACTTTCGTAATTGTAAGTATTAGTAAAACTAAAGAAAATGTGGAAACCAAAATTTTTTTAACCTATTCCAACTTTTCCTGCCACTGAAAGAATTTTCTTAGGTAATTACTAATTCTAAATTCATTAGAGTGGCTAAACTATTAATCTATTGTATCTGTTTTGTCTATGTCTTAGGTTAACATTTGTTTTATTTAATTTTCTAAAGGATGGTTCCTATCAAATCTTTTATTTTCATTAAAATGAGAAAAAATATGACTTCCTAGTTCTGCAATTTAGTTATCCAGCTCATTTTGTAACCTTTGCCTGTAACTTAGAGACAGGGATACAATTAAAAGCATTAGAGTATTATATTGCCTCTCATTCATCAGAAAATCACTTTAATGCAAAAGCTAACTGTTTTCAGGGCACATTTTGGGGTGTTTTATGCATCCTCGAGCTCAAATGACTCCGAACTTCTATGAGATGATCACCAAAGTAGATGCTCACCAGATGAGCCACAGTTTGTACACATGCTTCCTTTGGAAACCAGACTGTAATTTGGATATTGTGCTATTTTGCATTTTTGGGGGGCATTTTATGTGTTGTTTGGCACAGTCCATTCCTGCATACATTGGTGATCTCTGTGCAGAGGTTTCTCAGGGGAGACAACCCCAAATCTCCAGTACTGGATAAAACTCTGTGACAGGTTGATGCTCCACACACTGCAGCTGGATACCCAATAAATGTGCAGATACAACTTGTAAAACCAAACAGAATTAGACTCTTGTTTGTGTTTTTATTAGAAGATCAAATGGTTTTGTTTGCCTGTAGTTCCTACCTCTCCCTGCTGCAGAGCAGTAGCCGGTTTTTCTTTTATGTAGAGCAGGTGGTTAATACTGAAAAACCTGTTTCCATGGCACAAAAGATTTATTACCCTCAAAACCCATCTCAGAATATTTGCAATTGGTGAGCAACTGCTGTTTGAGAACCTCTGTAGATATACAATGCAAGCACATAAGGAAGAATGCACAGAGGGAATGGGAAGAATACCTCAGCTATTTTGTCTTGGGAACTCGTTTTTATAAAAAGACCTTCCCAGGTCCCTATGAAACAACCTAATGAATAAAATTAAAGCTTGGAAGTTTCTAATTATGTCTTAGAATATTGTTAATCTTTAAGTTAATTATAAAAATGTAAGGCTAAAATCTTGCCTGATCTCCAGCAAGTCCTTGTTACTACATCACATAAAATTATGCTGTATTTTAAAATAAGATAACTTTTGTGCTCGTGGCTCCTGTTGAAAGACTGAACTAGAGCCTTTCTCACTAGTTATGTGTTACATTACAGTTTTCTTTCTTGACTGAAGTGGAAAAAAAAGAGAAAGACACTGAGACTGGGAAAAAGAGGAAAACCTTTGTATTCTTCTTATCCTAGAAGGGTATTTCTTCGTATTTCATGGTTCTTTAATTCAAAATACTGAATTTTGAATCAATGTCTGATATTTATTTAAAATGTGGTGGCAGGACTTGACTGATTTCTTCGAGGCTTCACAGACTCATGTTGGCTATTTGGTTGATGAGGTATAATATCAAATATGGCAAAAGAAAAAAAAGCAGGCTGTAATTAATATGTCTAAAACAGATTTAACATTGGTTTAAGTACAACTGGTGTGATGGATGGAAGATGTGTTTGAGCTTTCCTTCCTAAATTTAGCCAAGCGCTGAACTATGTATTTGTTGTAAGAAGGTTTTCTAGGCTCCATCTGTAATCAATGGAGAAAGGAAGCACTTAAGATTCATGTACCAGGTGTAGATAACAAAGTCTATCTCTTCTCTTTTAAGCATATTTCCAGATTAATATGCCCACTAATAACTAACTTGATCCAAACTTGCAGAGTTTAAGAAAAGGGATACACCACTGTGGTGTTTCCTGCAGCCTTTGTGCTGAACCAACATTGCAAAAGACAGTTCAAAAGGATCTGGTGGTAAAGCTGTTTAGAACAAAAGACCTAAAGCAGGAAAGCACGTTTTAATTCCAGAGAAGAATCTGAGCTTGTTTGTGAGGTGGAATGTGAACATAAAGCATGATTGAACAAGGTCTAGAGCTTGCAGAAAAGACAATAAACAAAGCTAAGTGTGTCACAGGGCTTTTTGGTTCTGTTTTGTTTTTTGTTTTGTTTTGTTTTTGTTTTTGTTTTTGTTTTGGTTGGGGTTTTTTGTTTGTTTGTTTTTTGTTTTATTTTACGCTTTTTTTCCAGGATGTGACTGAACTTTCCATCAGAGGTTCTCCACTCTGCCATTTCCTTGTGTAAAAAAAGCATATCCTTCCCATCTTCATCCATATTCAAACACGAATAAACAGATGGTCAAATTAAGGAGACCCTACCAACCAGAAAATTAAATGAATTAGAAAATCACCAGAGCTTAGTTTTCCAAAACATTCCTTCTTCCATTAAAATAAACACACCAGCTTACTTTTCCCTCTGCTTTTCTTCCAAACACTTTCAGAACCATGAGATCATATAATTAAGCTGGTGGAAAATCCCTTGTTGGTATTAGAAACAACCTCTACTGGGAGGAAGACTAAGATAACAGCTGGTTATTACAGAACAAGAAATTTCATTACATTGAACATATCTGCTTAAGAAAAAAAGAAAAATCAGACTTTGAACTTATTGGATCAATGATTACAATGGTATTGGAACAGATTTAATAGCTATATTTTGCATTGTGGGGAGAATAAGGAGATATTCTAATGGGATTTAGTTGTTCTACAGAATTCAGGTTAGAAAACAATTTACAGAGAAGAAAGGATCTTCTAATACTCAAAGAAAAAGGCAGGCAGTGAGGAAATTTTATCAGGGCAGCAATTCATCCTAGCCCATTACAGCAGACTGGTGACTGTACTAAGCCCAGCTTTGACAGCCAGTGGTGTTAATGGCCTTGGATCACTCAAACCACATAACAGCAATAAAATAAAAGGTCATCCATGTTGTAGCTACACTAATGTAATGATTCAGAGCGATGTTGCAGTTTTGAGGAGGGTCCCCTAATTGTCACTGCTTGCCATGTGGTGGCTCCAATTTTTAAGTGATTGGGGTCAGGGGACAAAACTAAACTATGCCATGGACAGAGTGGAGTTTTTTGCTCTATGAGATCAGATCAAATTTAATCTGAAATAGTTCTCAAGAGCCACACAGAGTGAAGATGTAGGTGCATCAATGGCTTAAGTCTACTGATCCACTCCTTATAGTGTACCAAATATCATTTCATCACCCACAGGAGCTGTAATACAAATCTCTTTGAAGAGTCAGAAAGCTGTGCCCACTTTGTCCTTCCCTGGTAATCTACAGTCCTTGCTGAGCACAGCCTCTCTTGTGCCTACAGTCACAGAATCATTTCGGCTGGAAAAGGCCTTTAAGATCATCAAGTCCAACTGTTAACGCAGGACTGCCAAGACCACCACTAAACCATGTCCAAAAGTGCCACATCTACCTGTATCTGAAATCCCTCCAAGGATGGTGACTCCACCACTTCCCTGGGCAGCCTGACCCAATGCTTGACAACCCTTTCAGAGAAGAAATCGTTCCCCATATCCAATCTGAAAGTCCCCTGGTGCAACTTGAAGCCATTTCCTCTTGTCCTACCAGGCCCCATCTGTACCTAGAGCAAGCTGAGATAAAAAAAGCAGGCAATTCATTTTAGGAGTTGAGCAAAACTTGCTTTTTGCCAATAGCTACCTTGCCCTAAGTCTTTTGTCATCCAAGTAGTTGCAAACATTGTGTGGAGGAAGCTGACACTTCACAGGACGTGGGAAGTGCATCTAAGGTGCTTCTGCCACCTCAGTAGCAGCAGGCAAGGAAAGAAAGCAACATGTGGATAATCCCTCTGAATCCTCCAACAATATCTGACTCACCAAACGTGAGCTTTACTAGGCAACACTTATTTAAACATTTTCTATTGCCATCCTCTGTGTACCTACTAGCAGAGTTTGTGGGGCTTTCCTCTTTGTGCATGAGAAGCTTTAATGAGAAGCATTTTCAGATACCCTTTTCATCTCAGTCTCCGAAATTTCAGATATACTTTTGGAAAAGATAATATTTCTTCTTCTTTTGCACAATATTTCAGTTTTTTCTGCTTCTGACACCTAAACCATGAGATTTCTGAGAGAGCCTTGAACCTTTTCTACACACTTAATAAAGACAGTGACTTTATCTATTAACTGATGTTTGAACATCACAGTGTTTGCCTCTCTTTTGAAACATCCTTTCCATCTCAGTCCTCACTTCTTCCTCTTATTTGTAACAACCCCATAAATATATTGTTTGGTTTGGAGTGTTCTGAAGTGAGGCTGGTGGGAAATTTTCCATCACACTCAATAATCCTCTGATTAGGCCCAATGAGATAAAACTTCAGTGTAGGAATGGGACACCAATCTGTTACAATAGGACAAGGGGTAATGGTTTTAAGCTGAAGGAGGGTCAGTTTAGATTAGATCTAAATCAGAAGTTTTTTACAACCGGCTTCCCTTCTGCCCTCCTGTTCAATAGGTGAACTTCTGCTGAGAAAGATGCTCAGCAGCATTTTGCCGTCTTAAAAGTATCCATGCTTATCCTTTCATACCACTGAAGTACTTAAGGAAACATAAATTATCTGTATCTATGACATTTCCATTCTTCTTTTCAATGTTTAAAAGTTCCAGATGCAATGAATCTGGAAACCCCTATTTTTTTCAGAAATAAAACCTCAGATAAGGTTGCTTTATTATCCCACATAGGATGCAGAGCTTGTTTTATAAGTCTGAGGCTGTAAAATAGTCCTGTGACTGCATTAAACTAATGGATTTCTTCATTTAAGTTGTTCAACCTGAAATGATCTATATCTTCTCATGACTTATCCTTCTTTAACCTCTTACTTGAACTCCTATAACTTTCGTAAGTAAATGAAATTAGGCATCAATTTTAAATAAAAAAATTCCATGGTAAACTGGAAACTAAGAAAGCTTGCTCTGGAAATGTCAATGCAAAACATCTCAGCACTTATGGATGTGAAAGGTTTTGTTTCAGCATTTATAAAACTCAAAGTTTTATTGCAGAAAAAGTTAGCTGTCACTTTCAAAAACTCAATGTTTTCACACTTTTCCCCCCAGTTAAATCAATTCACTAAATCCAATACATGTTCATGAGTAATTTTGTTGTTTATAAGAACTGAATTTTTTAAAGCGATTTTACTTTTCTCAGAAGAAAAAAAACATCGTCTCAGCTCTGCTTTCTGAGTAACTGCTTCTGCCTTCTTTTCTTGCAATTTGCTTGTGAAGCCTGAAATCATCAGATACACAATATGTATCTAAAAACCTCCCTCTGTACATCCAGTCCCACAAGCTGCAGTATTGCCTGTGAGTTGAAGGCACCTCAATTGATGAGCAGATGAAGGGACAAGGAATTGACATAAATCCAACACCAAAACAAGCAACCGTATTTTAAGGATGGCATAAGGCTTTCCAGGGAGTGATATTATGGTTTGTCCATTACTGGTAAGGAGAGGTAATGAGAACATTCAGCTCTTTATGGGGAGCATATGGCAAGCTGGCAGCCTTAGTGGTTTGTTAAGAGCAACTAGTACTTTTGTATCCTTTTACATGTAAATCCTCAGTGTTTATGCTAAATCAAGACATCTCTTAGTTAATCTGTCCTGACACTTCACCAGTCAGGTTTGTCTTGCCAGGTCAGCAGTAGATTTCCTCAACAGAATGGGGATATGGATCCGGTGAACTTTCCCAATCAACACTGTGAAAGCAATGTGTTGCTGTCATTCTAGGGAAGGAAACCTTGTGTTAAACCTGCACATCTTTGCAGACTGCAGTTCTGAACTCTCTCTTGAACCACCATACAGCAAGGAAAATATATTTCTCCCTCAGACTCACATCACTTTTTGAACAGTCAAGAAGCTTTCTGCACTTCATTTTCTGTTTGGGTGTAGTGAAAGTAAGGATGTCAAATCCCTTGAAGCATTTTCCTTGTGAAATATAGGACTTTAGTAAAGTTAAAAAAATTGCTTTCGCTAACTACTTGCTGTCTCATGCTTTTTTACAAACAGCTTCCTGACCAAACTGCAAGGTGATCAATGTGGTCTTTCAAAATCATTCTTCAGTGGCAGACGGTTTGCATAAATGAAAGATAAGGACTCAAGAACCCAAAGCAATTTAATTTTTTATGTGCCCAATGAAACATAATGGCTTTTCTATATTTACCGTATTAGATTTTTCTAGGTCCTTGAAAAAACAAACTCACGGAAATTAATTTCTTGAAAACAGCTTATTTGCCTTCAAAGGAACTTTTATAGGATTTTTTAACTAATAGCTACATTTATTATTAATTAGCCAGAACAGTGTAACCCATTGATATCTTAAACAGTTGACTTTGACCTTTCAGCTGATTTGTCTTTTCATAAATCTATTAAAACATAACATTTCTCTTTAAAGAATTTTTTTAAGTAAAGAGATTTCCTAATTTCTTATAGAATCATAAATATAGTAATACTGAGAAAATGTGGTATTTTTTTAAAGAGGATGACGCCTTTCTAAATCTGAAACACTTTGAAAAACAGAGTATTGAGGGACTTTTTCCAATACTCCGAGACCTGACAATGTTCCCCCAAAACAGGCATCAAGAAGCAGGTCTGCAGCTGAAGTACAGTGACCCTTTTTTTTTTTGTTGTTTATGGAAAAGAAGGGGGAAAAAAAAAGAAAGGAAAAATGACTCTGCAGGTGTTTCTCAAAATGGAGATTCAAGAAATATGAATACTTACAATTCTTGGCTCAGCAAAACACTTGATTCATGACCTGGAAGAAAAATCTAAATATTTCTGTGTTTTTGTCCAGTTACATGAACAGATACAACAATTAGAGAAGGGAAATGATCCCTGGTGTAATTTTTAAATGACAGTTCTCATCCATGTTTGTAGAATAAGCCTTTTCTACAGTCAGAGAGAGGAATGTGTTGATATTTGTTCCACTGCATGATGCCAAGGACAGGTGTTGGGCTTTAAAATAAGAGGGGAAGGACGAGTTTAGTCTTCAAGGATCTGGTGGATAGGAACGAGTTGCTTGTCTTCAAAACCTTTTAATCTGAACAAATAGACCACAATTTTATGGAAGATGTGTTTCTCTATTAGATTTAAAGATGGGTAAACAGTTAATGGCTTGAAAGAAAAGGTGAAACAAATCCTACTTGAGACCTTTTCCAGCTTTATCATACAAAGCTTAAGAAAACTCTGCCTGTGTTAAAGATGTATTAATCTTGTCTTATAGATGGAGCTCATCTTCAAGTGTGACTGAAGCCAATGAAACTGCTCCAATCCAGAGCAACTGAGGATCTAGGGTATGTTTTATGGTTTTTAAAAAAGACATGCTTGGCAGATCTGATCTTCATTGCAAAACACAAAACTGCAAATCAAAAAGGCACATGAATACATAACTTTGGAAACTGCAAAAGGTCTCAAGCGAAACTGAAAAGGAACAGTATTTTTCTGAGGTAGAAGCTTTGTTAGGTGATGTCAGGGCATACCAAGAGTGCAGAGGACTCTAAATTCTAAAAGAAAGTGTAAAAATGACTGATATCCCTCTGAATCATGTAGCTTGTAACTAACAGAAAATTTATTTGGTCTTTTATATTTACTTATTTTTTATTATTATTGTTATTCATTTTTCCCCTCAGTGTTTTGAAAAACAAACCTAATGGGATGATTTACATGATGCTCCCAGTTTTAGTTATCTCACTCTGCAGGTATTGCCACTTTGTTTTTCTCATGAGGGACTGCTGTGAGTGGAAAGAGCCAAGACCAACCTCTCCTGTAAAGGGCTTGAATGTGCCGCTGATCAAGTGACATTAATTTAGTAAGGAGAGATAACATATCTTGTTAGACTAAGTCACATAGCAGAAAAAAACCCAACAGAACCACAACCAAACTAAACCAGAAAAGCCTTCTGACAAACAAACTCTTTCTTATAAAGCTGTTATTAAAGGGGAGCTGATGGGCTGCATATTCAAATCTCCCTTTTATATGTTTGTGTCCTGATGTTGTGAGCCATGATGGGATAGTTAATGTAGGGTTTAAATAGTAACCTTCTTTTTGGATTGTGATTTCTTGTAATGATTTCCTCCTCCACAAACTCATAATTTTCTTTTAATTCCTTTATGTAATGAGTAAAATGAATATTCACCTGTCTGAAAGTAATTTTATGATGTTAGAAGGTTTATTACCTAATGTTTGTAAAGCACTTTGAGGCTCAAAGCTGCTATGTATTATCATTATTGACAGTAGAAACAATTCTAGTGATGAATACTACTTTTTCTTGCTGAAAATGGGCTCTAATTTAGATTAATTGAAGCATCTTTTTCATGTTAACATGAAATCCTGTAACTATCGAGAACTGAAAATAAATGTTTTAATGTTTTATGGTATTTATTGGTAAACTTCTTAGGACTGAGACTGCATTATACACATTCATCTATTACCCAGGGTTGTGAATCATGTCAGAGTCCCTTGGTGCTCAAATGGTAAATAATATTATCTGGTAATTATATACAATAAAAAAGTTTGCAATATTCCCTTTATAGTGATTTGACCCCCATAACTTCTCTAACTTAAATTAAAAATGTATTTATTAATAGTCACCATGGAGTGTCACCACAAGCTTTTTATACACTATAAATAAGCCATGATTAATTATCTTTATGCATTTGATACACTGTAATTTGTTTAGGATTAATGGACTCAGCTCCTTCAGTAAATGCTGAGTTCCTCCATATTTCAGCAATGTCTAATCCATTAGCTGCACTAAAGTTTATCTGTAAGAATAAATCAATGAGCTGATGCTTATCAGACATTGTGCTGTTCAAATAGTTTACACTCAATAGTATCTGTAAAAAAACCTCCTGTGTAGTTTGCCACAATTTAAAGGGGAGTTGAATTGCCTGGGGTTATATACCATGGGGATTATTTTCTTTGGTATACTGTCCAAAAAATCATAAAATATGTGTATGTAGCTCCATTCTTCATCGACCATTTATAATGCCATTTTTATGTTTGCAGATATTCATGATTCTGGGGAAAAAACCAAAAACAAAAGCGGGGAAGGCCACATTTATTTATTTTTAAAGTATATTTTAGAAGCACAGCATCTTTCAGGTTTAAGTCAAGAGTTTGCATATGGGAAAAAAATCACATAAAACTTATACGAATGGTTAATGTATAAAAATATAGAGAAGAGATGAGATTTGGATAATTTTCAGTGCACCAGGGAAAGTGCTCATATTTCATATCAAATAATATAGCAGATGCTGTCGCTGAGTGATAGCTATTCAATATATTATGTGCTCATTAGGTTTATTTGCTATGTATGACACATATGAACATGCTAAATATCAAAACCTTGTCCCAAAGCACAAGTGAGCTAAACAGAAGAAACAAGGAAGGGAGAGGGAAAATGAGATACTCTACACTTATTATAATAGTATTTTGGCATGAACATAGACTTGCCAATTTTTGATTGCAGCATCTGAATATTTTATTTTGAATTAAAGATTACTGTGGCTTGGAAAACAGTTCCTATGAAACCTTACTCTTAAGATAGGGAGAGGTGTGTCAGAAATGGTGAAGGATTGAGGAGAGAAGCAAGATACCACAACTTTTCGGGTTATTCCTTATTTATGCAACTGGGAGACAAAAAATTTTTAGGACAGGTTTCTGCTTGTATCACTTTTCCCCACAATGCCTTGCTGTGCTTTTCCAGACTTGCATTCTGCATATGGATCCAGCAAAAACAAATGCTGACAAACTCTTGGGTATATCAGGAGGGGTGTTTTTGGTCCAGCATGACAGAATCATGTCTGGAAAAGGGAAACATGGTACAGTGACAGCTGCTAGTCAGCTTGTATTACACTGACTGCTTCTTACAGCATCTGCAGAGCAGCATTACAGGACCTTGGGTGGAAATTGAAAGTAGGTACTGATATCAGTCCAATGCTGGCTGTAACTTTATAGACAGCAATAATGACCCTGAAGCACAAAATTTATTTTATCACCTGCCTTTTATAGAATTTGGCCCAACAGTTTTGTAATTTAAATGCATAGGCTTATGATCAAAATAGCTCCTAAACCAATGAAATGTTGGCAACGACATAAATCCAGCACATACCCATTGGTTCACAGCTTTACAGAAGTATAAAAAAGGGCCTCAGAAAGACTAAGATGATGTGGAAAAAAATGGAGAGTCACTGCTCATGTCCTGATGTTCCTGGCAGAGTGTTTCTCACAAAGACCAGGAAACCAGAACCACCCAGAGAATTTTTCCTATGAGCAAAAAAATAATTAATTGAGAATAAGAAGGAGAGTTAAAAGTTTCCTACAGTGTATAAAAAAAGAACTTAAGGTATTCTTTATGGTCCTTTGAAAACTGGAGGAACAAAGGCAACATCTCATTCCTTCATGGACTGGTCTCTCAGCAGTGAAGGAGACTGAGCTGGCTGTCAGGGTTGTTCCTTGCTGCCATAGACAGGTGAATGAAAAAAGAATGAAGTGAAGAGGTCTTTGGCTCTTGCAGACCTTTGGCTCTTACACCCTTCCATACCAGACTCAGTGTAGCTGAGCCATCAGGGTGGAGTTTGGAGTGAGAGTCATCTGAAGCAATAAAAGCAGGTTTCCAGCTGAGGATGACGTGGATTCCTTGCTCAGTTCTATTGTGTGTGCTTATTAAATCTTCACGGAGTCTAAAGGGAGTTTAGGGAGACTTGCTCAGGTGTTGATCTTACCTTTATCAAGATGAAGTTGGTGTGAAGTTTAGGCAGCCATTTGGATTCTCTCTACAGTCTTAAACACGTGTTGAGATGTATCTTGCTTTGCAGGGACTGAATGCCAACTTATTGGGTGGCTAAATTTGGAGGTAATTTATGTTACCGCAAACTGAGGCTGATGAGAGGTTTAAAAACTCCAGATTTAAATCTGTGTTCAGCAGCTCACACTTCAGCTCTGGGAGCTTTGTGCTTTTCTTTGATGCCAATGAAGTTACTGTTTCTTACAATGCAGTCATGCTTGGCCTTGATTTTACATACCAAGGAAGGACTACGAGTGTCAAAAATACTAGACTCTGTCTTCCAGAAGAGTATAAAAATATCCAGCCCATCCATCAAGCTGGGCATAGCACAACTCAGTTTGTCATGACAACAAAGTAATCTGAGAGCTCGCTGATAATGACTCTAATAAATGCCTTGGTGCATGAGAGGCATATCAGCAAAATGACAAATTGATAAAAGAGAAGGTTACACAGGAATGCAAATAAAAAGCTTTCAGTTTGTGTCAAGTATTTCTTCTTGCCTGGTAATAGCTGAATAGAAAGGAAATGAAAGAAATTCTCTTGACTGCAGGATCGAAACCACACAGAGAAAAAGAAACTCCTTATATCATGTGCAAGAAGTGCTTGACATAAGTGCATCTACAGCACTCTGAGGAACAAAAGGGGTTTGCTTTAACTGACTCGAGGTAGCTAACCTTGGCTACAGAGTTAGGAATCATATATACATTCAGTAAAGCTTTCAGACACCAATTCAGGCATCAAGGTGAGATGCTGGAAGCAGAGAGCGTGGCTGTTGCACACTGTGCTCAACTGAAGGTACTGCAGAAACTTAAGGATATGAGGCAGGTTAAACTAGGCCAAATTAGGTATTTCACCTAGGCCTAAGAATCATGAAAAAACTATTTCAGCATTTTCATATTTTTCTGCTGATTCAGAGTTAAAACAATGGTGTTGCTACAACACCTTCTATCCTAACTTCAGGTTATTTAGACAAAGCTCTGGTTTCACCTGAGCCAGCAGGGGACAGTGGGGTGTACTGCTCATAAGGTTATCAGGAGGTTGATCTCATCAGTGCACAACCTTATGAAGAAAGCAAATATTTAGCACCCAGAAGATGCCAAGATGGTCTTGAGCAAAGAAAAAAAATTGACGTCAGACTGTTTTAAATTTTTTGGGGAGATTTGCAGTTTGAATGTGCAGTGAAGCTTCTCTTGCACTCTTACATCGTATTCCTTTCCTTCATGGAAGATAAAAGTGCTTTTAGCCACAGCAGATGTGCATTAGGTCTTTTTTTTTTTTTTTCTTTTAGGAGAACTAAAATGATACTTTTGTAAACATTTCGGTGTGACAGGTTTTTAATTTGGTTTACTTACAGTCTGAAATAGTGTTTCTGTTCCTAAAACATCTTATATATATATATATATATATATATATATATATATATATATATATATATGTGACTTCTTTAGAAGCCTTTTGTAATCTACCCTTTATCTTCTAAGTCTCCTGAAGACAGGGGCAAACTGTTATCCACCTCTTTTGCACCTCGATCCTTCTTCCCACAGGTAGGTAGTCTCCTGAGAAGCCCTAACTACAAATGTACTACATGTAATCTACCAGCTGTCTTTAGCATGCACTCAGCTCCAGAGGAACTGAGACTTCACTGTATTGAAAGGTTCTGCAACTTTGAACTTTTGTAAATGGTTGTTTGTTTCCCCCCCCTTCCCTCTATTTCTTTTCCATGTTTTGTTGCGGAAAGGTAAGAATTATTTTCAAGTTGTTGAAATGTTGTCTCCGGTGTATTAGGAAATTCTCTACGGGAAAAACTTCTTGGCTTTAGCACAGATTGCACTGATTTAGTCAAATGCAATAGTGAGACAGTAAAAACTTCTAAAACCTCTCCCTCCTTTTCTCATCCCAGATTTCATATGGGTTCCGTTTTATTAGCAGAAACACCACTTATGTTTTGTGTTGCCCCATCTTCCTAGGACAAGGAGAGAAGAAAGGGCCCTCTAGCAATTTTTATTTACAATATTCAGCCTCTTTATGGATTATTCCATTTTCAAATATAATTAAATATAACTGAATATTTGTTTAGTTCTAATGAACATCTGGGATGCTGCTTCCTTCCGAGATTCCAGAAACTGTGACTCGTTGTTATCTAACACCTGGGAGAAAAGGCATAAGGTGGGAAGGATCAACAGATGGTACTCCAGGAGTATGAACGATCCTGCAGCCTACTGATGCAGAGCTTTATTCGGCTCCCTGCCTCTTTTTGCAGCTGTACCTGCCCTGTCAGCATCCAGCTGTCAAATCTGCACCCTACCCAGCTCAGCCTCTTTGTTACCACCTCTCCTTCCCTCTCTGCAAATTGGCAAAACCACTTGACATATGAGGCTGTGAGATCTTGTATACCCAAAGATATTAGAGGAGGTGTTAATTTGTTCCAGCTCTGGAACCCTGTGAGCCGCCCCACAGTTCATTTTTACTCCAAGTTTTTTGAATGGTTTGATAATTTCAGCTGTAATAGTTTCATGGCAAGGGGATGGAACTAGGTGATCTTTAAGGTCTGTTCCACCTCAAAATGCTCTGTGATTCTATATATTTAGCAGATACTACTAATATCATCTTATTGCTGAGTAAGTAAGTGGAAAATTACAGGGAATGAGTTTCCAGATGGATGTCTACCTAACAGTTACTGTTTGTACCAGCAATAAAGTTCGTAAATAAAGTAGAAGCTTTACATTTGCTGAAGTCCTGAAGCCCAAGGAGACACCAGCTCTCTGTCTGAGGAGACTTTCAATCAAGTAGGATAATCCTTCAGATGCCTGTGATTGATTTTCGTTGCCCAAAGCCTATGCTTGTTCTGTTAAATAATGTATCTACCCTGCGAGACAGGCTGTAATTCTCTCTCTGCTGGAGCTAAAAGTGTTGTATCCATCTCCCAACTGGGAGCTACACACTCCCTCTACCACCCTTAGACACAGAAATCTGAGGCAGATTATAGGAGAAAAGTGAGCACACAACAACATTTCCTTTGTGCATCCTCCCAGCTTTCAGCAGTGTGCAGCTTGGTTATTAATGAAGTTTTCTTGCATGAGCCCATCTAACTTTCTTAATTAGGCTCTCCATAGCCTCCTGAAGCAGGGAGTTGAGCAGTTTAACTACTCACATGGAATCAAGCAGCAAAAACCAAAAAATAGAGCACGTTGTGTGCTGGTGGATACAGGAAAGAATCCTGCAGGCAAACCATTCTGGTGCCCTTGACGAAGGACACTTTATCCAGTTGTGCTAAATGGAGCTATGTATGGAAAAGGATGGGGCTTAGCACTGTTAAGACATCTTATTTTGGTCCCCTTTGGGCATTAACCTAAAGTTTATGGGGAAAATATATTGGCCGTGTGTGGTAAAAATATTTTAACTTTTCTGCATGTTCCACTGCTGCAAAGTACAGCAATGAGAAACTTAGGTTTTAGTGTCTATTATGGTTTTTTTTCCCCTTCAAAGTGGAAGTGAAAACAGGGAACTAATTCAGAGATAATTTCATGACCCAAATTACTTTTTGTGCATATATAGCAAAGTACACTAATACAAATTCTGAGCTTAGACTGGATGGTTCACTGAGAAACAGTTTAATTTATCACATTAATTATGTAATTAAAGCATGAAGGAAACAGTGGTTTAATTGAATACGGGCAATGTTTATTTGTTCACACAGGTATTTTGCATCCTTGTAAATTCATCAAATGAAGAAAATGCTTGCAACTCTATAATTGGAGGGCCTAATTTATCCTTTTTTTAACTACCTCCAAATATATAAAAGTTGTTTGTTTATTCATGCGTGGAAATTGAGTAATTTCCTTCTTAGAAAAAGGTAAAGAGTGCAGGAAAGTTAGTTCTTATTGTAGAAATCTGTACAGAAATGCAGAACATGCATTCATTTATCTCCCTCTACAATTGTGCCATAAAGTAACACATGCTTGATTATAATTCTAAAAGAAAATCTTATCTGCAAACCATATGCTCCGTGATGCCCTTATGCAGATTGTTATTTTTGTCTGACAATATTCAAGTCAACTATTTTTTTAAAAAAAACTCACAAAGCAGTATAACATTTTGCTTTTTGCTTTCATCTCTCACATCCACATACAGATATTTGACACTGCTGGCTTCTGGTGGGATGCATGAACTTTTGTGGGATATGGAGTACAGATGACCTTTCAGCTTCATTATTGTACAGTTCATTTTACTTCGTTTATACTATTATTATTTTCAGTTATACTAACCAGGCTGGTATTACCTTGCAGTTCTGCTCTTTTATTCTTTATACAAAAATAAGATTAAATTATTAATCTGAAAGAATTTGCAGCAGGAGGGGTTTGGTTTGTTGTTTTTTTCTCGCTTTCCATTTTTATATTCATTATTGATTTGATTTAAATTTTCTTATGGAGACAGTAAAATATTTGAAAGGCAGGTCAGGGAACTGGCAGGTGATCTACTCATGAGTCCCTTTGGTTCTTTCTCCACTCCAAAGTCCAGTCTGCAAAACATGGTTTTAAACAAATAACTTGAGGTTTATGAGTTACTTTCAGTGAGGCCAATGATCTAAATTAAATGACTTACACGAATCAGTCTTGTCAGGATGCAGGACATGCATGTAGGAAGTGAGATGGGCACCTCAGCTGGTAACAGAGATAAATGAACTCCTGAACTCACTATCTGATTATCCCAGCATTCTTGTGCAAGCTTTTTCTTGAAAGGAAGGGGGTGGGAGAAACTCAGGGCAATATAAGGAACAAGACCATCCTCAAGAATCACTGCCACGCATATTGCTAGGTCTGATCATGACAAATTATCTTTTACTTTTTGCATTCCTGCTTTTTTCCCCCCTTGGTTCTCCCTTCTTTACATCATATCCTACACATTTTCCTTTTTTCTTCCTGTCTCGTTTCCTCCATATTCTCTTCTGGCCACATCTGGGGTTGTTGTGAGGTAGAAGCTTTCCAGCTTCAAGACTTATTAAGTCTCTAAAGTGACACTGAGAAAGAATGGAACGAAGTGAGGAGCTGAGACAGTGTAGAGTCTAAAGGTACCAGGACGTGTATTTGAGAAAACTGCCTCAAGTAACACCAAGGAAGATTTAGATTGGATATTAGAAAAAAAATGTCTTCACTGAAAGAAGCATTGGAACAGGTTGTCCAGGGAACTGGTGGAGTCACCATCCCTGGAAGCATTCAAAACAACGTGTGGATGTGGCAGCTGGGGACAAGGTTTAGTGGTGGTCTTGTCAGTGCTGGGTTAATGGATGGACTTGATGATCTTAGAGGTCTTTCCCAGCTGTAACGATTCCATGATCCTGTGATTCAAACTCAGCAGTCCATGTCTTCCCTAGCATTTGAAAATCTTGAGAGAGCTCATGTTTGCCAACCGATTAATTAATAGCTAAGTAAGAAGTGGCATTTTTATTGTTGGAGTGCCCATCTGGGATTTTTATGAAGAATGTTATTAGTTTGACACAATTCAGGTTTTTTCGTTCGTGATTTGGTAATAAATATGAATTCTGTGGATGACAAAGTGACATGCACTCATACATACAGTCAGATGCCTGCCTCGTAAGAGGTACCTGTTCAAGAAAATTAGTTTGAATACCAGGGCAAAGCCATGTCTTTCAGAGGAAGGAATAAAAGGTAAATCAGACAGACTGAAAAGTGGCTTTAGAGTTGATGTCAAGGAGCTCTGCCCCAGCTGTGCACAAAACTATGCAGCAAAAAAGGACCATGAAAAATCCATGCTTTTACAAAGGGATAATTATGAAATAAACAAAGTTACCTTTTAAAATAACCTTGTTGGGGATGAAAATGGAATATTGGATTCAGTTCTAATACCCTTGTATTGTGTGTGTGGTACTATCTCATTTTCTGTTCCAGTCCTACCTATGTAATCAACATCTTGTCTATCTTCCCAAAATGCACAATTTTATTTTATTGAGAGTCCATTTCAACCCAGACCTAAAATTAGGGGCAGACTCAGAGATGCTCTTACTTTCTCTAAAGTGTTTCACTAATCACTCCCTGATGGCAATAAAACAATTGCCAGGGAAAACACAAATGTAATAATATTGTCACATAAATGAAAAGGCACCACAAATGAAAGCATTTACAGATTATTTGCGTGCCGAAAATACTTGAGAACAGACAAGTGGCAATTGGTTTGCAACGTCTCTGCTGGGAAACTTCATACAATAATAATTAGTGCTCTGCCTCTTATTATTCTAACTTGGTTGGGAGATAGACTGCAAATGACTTTTTAATGGCTTTGGTTGTGAATTTTTCCTTTGTTATCAGACCATAACAGCAACAAGAACAGTGTTCTCACTGTAGTCAATCTGCCAAAGTGTCCTTTGGACCAGATGGTTTTGGCTTCACTAAACTAAATTTAAACCAGTAAATTATTGCACCATATCCCGTGTTATCATCTTGGCAGACCTGGCAGCTAGAAGTTGGTTTCCGTCAGTAGGTTTTGGTCCAAGGTAAAAATTTACTCAGTAGGGAATGATTTAAGTTTATTCAGTTATTTGCTTTATTGGTGCTTCCTTCTACCACTCATTCATATTCCCAACTTCATCCAGGCCTCCTACAATGCAGGATTGGTGATTATTGTTTTCGTTGGGAAGAGATGGTTAGTGTTGACAAAACATAGGATCAATAAAGAATTGTAAGTGATCAATTCTCTATTGTTCTCCTGTTCTTTGATGTTTCCCAGAATTAGGTCACCTGGGGAAATAGTGGAGATAAACAAAAGATTAAGGTAGTTAGGAAAAATGAGGAGAGTAATGAAATTCTAGTCCTTTGACAGATATGAGTGGAATATCAATAATCACTGCATTTGCAGTGTTTGCTGTAACAATCTAAATAACATAATAAGGTCTCCTGTTAATAAAAAAGATTGAAAAATATTAAGGACACTTTATTGTAATAAAAATTAGCAATTTCTATTCATTTTCATGTATTTATAGTACTATATTAGTCACCATAAAAAATGTGAAGAGTTTTAAAAAGGGATTTTGCTGGGTTTTTTTTCTTTTTCTACTATATAAGGAAATCATTGTACCTTTATGATAATTGTAAGGTATTTTTTTTAAAGAAAATTGAAGAAAACAGAATGAAAAATCCTACCTATCTTTTCAGTGAAGAGCATTTCAAAGATCATTTTATACACAATGTGGAAAAAAAGCAATTAATGCAGGCTCTGAAATCAGGAATTAAAGAGACAAAATAACAGGACAGAGATAAACAGTTGTGAGGGGAACTAAAATACTAGTATGGGGATGAGTGCAGTAAATGAATAAGACTTGGTTAATGACACAAGAAACTGAGGAGTAGAATGGGGACAGCGGTCTGAGAAAAACTCATTTTGTGAAGAAGGGTGGAAAAGTTCTAGCAGAGTGATCTAGAGCTCAGATATTGACTGGAGAAGACTGGAGCATATCGATCACCAATCCCCTTCAACACTGAATAAGCACTGAAATCAGAAGGTGGTGCTTTTTATGTTTGGCTAAACAAAAGCTAAGAATGTTCTGGAAAATTTAGAAGTGAAAAATAAGCTGCACTGAGGGCGAATTTGATTTATGCTATACAGAAATAGGTAAATTTTTTGGTGTGCATCCAAGATCACAGAACAATAGAACCACAGAATCACAGAACCACAGAATTTTTGGTGTTAGGGACACCTTCCACTAGACCAGGTGGCTCCAAGCCCCATCCAGCCTGGCCTTGAACACTTCCAGGGATGGGGCAGCCACAGTGTCTCTGGACAAGGTATTTGAGTGCAAATGACTGAATTTGTAGAGAAAGAAAATTAAGAAAGAAGAAATTAAGAAAACCTTCAACTTAAATTCCCTAGACTGAAGAATCCACATATAAATTCAACTTTTAACCAGTTATAATGGCAAACAATTCATGATGATCATATCATACCACTAACCATGCTGTAATTGCCTGTGATCTCTCTGAATTCATCCTAATTTTTGTTGACGTGACATAAAAATGGTATTCCAGGATCTCCAGGGTCACCCCTCTAACTCCTTCCACCTTAATTTTCTCTATCTTGAAGTCAGCAGTTCTCTACACCACTGTGGGGGAATGTGAATGCCTCTCTAATGTGGAAAAGGGAAAAAAAAAGGTTGTGTGGAAAATTAAGGCAAGAAGAAATTAATGAAAATGTAAGTAGCAGTAGTAATTAAAGCCTCTGTCTTTATAAAGATACTAAATGTCCTCGTTCACTTCTTGTTCATATTACCTGCCCCTTTTCCATGGCATGTGACCATATGTTTAACAATTAGCTTGGAACAGATTTTTCTGTGCAATTTTTATTGCCCTTATGTCAATCCTAGGCTGTATTTTGCATAAAATTAGTCAAAAAATCAGTGGAAAAAGAAAGTATAATTTTAATTGCAAATTAAAGTGCTGTGATCAATATTCCAAACATGATGAGCTATAATATCAGAAACCATACTAAGAATAACATTTATATGCAGCTATTCCTTTCTGACAGATTTTCTGCCTAAATACCATGCCCAGTAAGGAAAAGAAGACAAACAGTGAAAAATCTCATTCTGGGAACACACTGTGTGATCAGGAGAACAATGTAGAAATCAAAGATGTCCCTGAGGGATATGTTTGTCTGAGTCAGTTCAAAACCCTTTAAACTGGTCTTTCAGAAGAACATGATGCTCTTATTTGTTCTGTTTTGCAGCAATGTGCTGATTAATGCTTGTGCAAATTTTGAGAAAACTAGTTTGGCATAAGGATTTGCTTTCCTTCACCCCTTCTGCTCTCTCTCTTTTTTTTTTTTTTGTGGACTCAGAAGCTGACTAAGCCAAGATCAAACTTAAAGAGGACACTCAAAGAAACTTTGGTGCAAAAAGAGGTAGCAAATACCGAGGCTTCTGTTGTTGTTCCTTGTTGGGGGAAGGCAGAATTCTACAACTGTGTCATAGCTCCGTATTTACAAAAAAATAATTAGAAGCAATCTTTCACTGACACAAGAGATTTCCAGATTTGGAAGTGATTCCTGGGATATCAAACTTCCCCTAACAATGTAGGTAACTATGTCACAGAATCACAGAATCATAAACACATAGTATTGTAAAATCATAAACTCATAATCATAGAATCACAGAATGGTTTGGGCTGGAAGGGGACCTCAAAGATCATCCAGTTCCACCCCCTCTGCCATGGACAGGGACACCTTCCACTATCCCAGGTTGCTTGAAGCCCCATCCAACCAGACCTTGAACATTTCCAAGGATGGGGTAGCCACAGCTTCTCTGGGCAACCTGTGCCAGGGCCTCACCATCCTCACAGCACAGACTTTCTTCCTCATATCTAATCTAAACCTGGTGTCTGCCAGTGTGAAGCCATTCCCCTTTTCCTGTCATTCCAAGGCCCTCTCCAGCTCTCTTGTAGCTCGTAGGCACTGGAAGGGGCTCTAAGGTCTCCCCGGAGGCTTCTCTTCTCCAGGCTGGAGACCCTCAGCTCTCCCAGCCTGTCTCCAGAGCAGAGGTGCTCCAGCCCTCTGGGCCTCTCTGTGGCCTCCTCTGGACTTGTTCCAGCAGCTCCACATCCTTCTGATGCTGGGGGTCCCAGAGCTGGACACAGCACTTCAGGTAGGGTCTCACCAGAGCAGAGGGGCAGAATCATCTCCCTCAACTTCCTGGCCACGCTGTGGGGATGCAGCTCAGGATACAGTTGGCTTTCTGGGATGCCATTGCATGTTCTTCGAGGAACAAACTTAAAGGCAGTTGCACAGCAGGTACTACAGAAAAAGAATGTGCTCTTTTTAAGTATTGACCTCACAGTCTCGGCTGGCCAGGGTGTTATGAGTACTACAGTGATGATCTCATATAAAAAAATCTCCACTAAGCAGGAAACACCTAGCAGAAGAGGTGAGAATAGAGGAATAGAGTCCTCCTTCTAGTTCAAAATATCACAGATATTTTTAGTGAAAACCTCACTTTACCAGAGGACTGATGCTGCATAAAGCAAACTTGCTGCTCCACTGTTTTCTCTGCCCTGATCTTTCCAGTGTAAGCAATGAGATTCACAAAACAACTTCTTACATCACAGCAGGAGTGGGAAAAAGCTTGCTTTAAAATACAGCATGTTATTTCATCTCTGTGTGAGTCAAAATACCAGGAAACTTACTTTCCTGCAGAATATTTACCTGCCTTGGACAGAGTTGTAGGTTTTAAGTAAGTTTTGGAGAAAAAAATCTGCAGTCTGACATCTCCCACAGTGAAGTGCTCTAAGAGCATATTGTGAAGCATTTTGAAGGGGAACAGAGTAAAATGTGTCATCATTTAAAAAAAAAAAAGTTGCTGGGAAAACTCAGCAGGAAAATGTAGAATCTATTTTGGGTGGAATGGAAAAAAAAAATACAGGAAATATGAGCAACCAGGTTTAGTGGAAGGTGTCCTTACCCATGACAGGGGTGTTAGAACTAAATGGTCTTTTGAGGCCCTTCCAACCCAAAACATCCTACAGTTTTATGATTCTATGACTCTGTGACACAGTTGCCTACACTGTGAGGGAGGTTTGATGTCCCCAGGATTCTTCGATTCCATGATACCGTTCCTAGTTAATGCCGAGGGAACAGAAGGACTAACTCTGCTCACTGATTATGGATCTCTGTTCCTCTGGTGGCTGGATCCCACAGAAATTTTAGTCTAAGATACAGCTGGGGACATCTGAATTGAGGCAATATGCCAGCTGCCAAGGTGCCACATTAAAACCCACTGGGGACCTGTGCAGAGGTGCTGAACATTTGATTACTGGGGAGATTTAAGCTTGTTGGGAGGTAAATGGACTCACTGGTTAGGACAGGGCTAAAATCAAGAATATAGATTGAAGTCTTCATCTGTGGATGGAATTAAGCAGGAAAATGCTGTCATTAGCCTTGCAAAAAGTTGCTTGGGTGTCTAGACCAAAAGGAACTAGTGCAGTCAAGAGGCCAACCAAACAAAAGAGTGAGTGCCAGCATGTTCAGAGACGTTGTGAGAGTCAGGTGGCCAGAAAGACTGTACAGCAATCTCAGATATGACGAATGAGAGATGTTTCACTCTGCCTGTCCTTTTTTCTACCTCTGAGAGTGGTGTTTTGCAAAACATCTGCCAGCATGAAAAGCGGGGTCTCTTCTCCTGTCCCCTCTGCACTTCTGCTGCTTCCCTTGTACTGTACCTATAGACACAGGAGCTTGCAGAGAGAGGATGTGACCTGGGTACAGTTTGGGATTGTACAACTGAAAGGTCCTCTGCAGGCACAAAAGCTTTGTGAGTAGAACAAAAAAACAGAAAGAACAGTTTTGCTGTGCCTTGTGTGCCGTGAGCAGAGTCAGGGATGCACAGGAGATGAAAGCTCCCTCTACTCTCCCCAGGCTGTGTGTGAATCCAGTGCTGCAGCTGGGTGGAACAATGGGCACAGTGGAACAGTGGGTGCAGAGGAGACAGTGTGTGCCCCATGAGTGTTTGGAGAGGTTATACTTGCAACTAGCTCTGCTCTAATATTGGTTTGCCCAGATTAGGCTCTAAACAGATCATCACAAGTGATCAAGTTGACTCTTCTCAGATGAACAGTGGCACCAATATTCTGGGCATGTGTCATTGTCGGGATGGACACCACACTGAGATTTCATGCAGAAAAGTCTTTATTTCATACAAACATGGACAATTTATAGTCTCCCCTAGTCAGCGTGTTTCACCACCATTGGTGCCCTTACTACATACACATCTTAAGACTGGCTGCTCTATAGCTTCTGCAACTCAGGGTCACTCAACAAACAGTCCAGGCTCTCTGGCTATCACAGCTGCCACGCAGCTCCGTCCTCCCTGTCCACCTTCTCATCTTTGTTGTTTACATTCCTTCACAACTTCACAGCTGCAACCACTCAAATTCAGGGCCCAAGCTGTCCACAGCTCAATTGCCTCCCTCAGACATGCTCTTCCATGGAAAAGGTAAAGTAAAATCTGTGTGTACCTTATCTGTGGACTTCTAAAAACATATGGCAACAGCTGTGGAAAAAGAATGAAAGTGGCCCACCAGGAACCCTCAACATCTCAATCCCACAGTTGCTGAGCTTGAAAAAAATCTGATAAATGATGACGTTCAAATTGATAGAGAGTAGATTTAGAGTAGATATCAGGAAAAAATTCTTTACTGTGCGAGTGATGAGGTACCGGAACAGGTTGCCCAGAGAAGCTGTGGCTGCCCCAACCCTGGAAGTGTTCAAGGCCAGGTTGGATGGGGCTCTGAGGAACCTGGTCTTGTGGGAGGTGTCCCTGCCACAGCAGCAGGGTTGGAACTAGATGATCTTCAAGATCCCTTTCCAACCCAAACCATTCTGTGATCCTATGATTCTGTTAAGGAATACATATAGTTCTGGTAGCTGGGTGTGCAGCTGCAGTGAGAGCTGCAGCCTGATCTGTGGGAGGCTGAAGCCCCAGGCAAGAGACCTTGAACTGCTGAGGCTTTGCATAATGAAGGGCATGGGGACCTGTGGCTCCAGTGAGGTGAGGGACACTGAGAAATGTCAGGAGCCGAGGATCCCAGACTTTCCCACATTTGGACTGCTAGAATATAAAAACCCAGGGGTTCCTTTGTTCAGAGTCCCTCCTTCGAGTCACCCAGCTCTAGATGTTATTCTGTTATTGCATGAAGATTAAAGTATTTGAAGGATCTTCACTTCTGTGACTCTGCTGTGGGAAACCTGGTGTTGAGGTGTTAAGGAAACCTGGTCTGACTGTGTGAGTGTGATGTGTGCAGGGAGCCAAGTGGGGCACCTGTGGGGTCACTGGGGCCACTGCTGCGAAGGGACCTCGGTCCTAGTGCGGGTACTGTGGGTGTGACTCCTGAGGTGACTCCTAGATGGTCCCACAGGGAAGTTTCCTTAACAACTCCATGATTCCCCTTTTCAGTTAATTTTTCAGAATTCCACTTGAGGAAGTAGCTTAATCCCACTGTTCTTCATGCATAGAATTAACCTAGGGGGGTTGGCAACCCTGGAAATACCTGTCAGACCTCAATGGAAAAAGGAACCATGGAAATGTCAATTTTTATTACAAACTTTATTTTCACATGCCATTCACGCTGCTAATGGGATAAGGCTTTCTTGTTTATGTTTTGTTTTTAACAAAAAAACAGTGTCTCTCTCTTCTTAAAAGCAATGGCTGCTTCTTAAAGCAATAAGATTTTTCTTAATAAAGACTCAGCACATAATCTTGAAAGCCTAAGGGTGAAGTTTAACCACTTGGAAAAATGACCTTTTGTACTATTATGAGAACTAGATAGCAGGCTTTGGTGCTCAAATTTTGTTCCTCTGTCACAGAAAACAATTCAAAAGCTGTTGCTCAGTGTGTTGGTTTGGGCTGGGGGAGAGTTAATTTTGAAACTGGGACAGAGCATATATAGGACAGGTGATCCAAACTGGCCAAAGGGATATTCCACATCAAGGGGACAGAAGGAAGGAGGAGGGACCTGCTGGATATCTGCTGGAAACTCAACTCAGTGGAGAGTAGCCAGACTAGGAGGTTCTTAGAGTTTGTGGAAGAGAACTTCCTGGAGCAGCTGTGCCTCTTCTGCCAGGCAACCAGTGACAGGACGAGAGGACTTAGTCTTAAGCTGCACCAGAGTAGGTTGGACATTAGGAGGAATTTTTTCACAGAAAGGCTGATTAGACATCGGAATAGACTGCCCAGGGAGGTGGTGGAGTCACCATCCCCAGAGGTGTTAAGGAAAGACTGGACGTGGCACATGATTGTGTGACATCCAGGAATGGTGTTCAGTCATAGGATGCACTCAGTGACCTCAGAGGTATTTTCCAGCCTATTTGATTCTGTGATTCTGAGGGGATGTTTGGAGTTGCAACATTTGTCTTCCCATGGGCAGGCAGGTGTTCACCCATTTCCAGGGAAACTGGGCTCTGCCACCAGTAATGGTGACTTGGGAAGACAAATGCTGTGACTGCAAACCTATCCCCTTCCTCTTCCTTCTCCCCTTCTCTTTCATATACTGAACATACTGGTCTGTTGTGCTGTCCCAGCTGTGTGTGCTCCCAACTCCCCGTGCAGCCCCAGCCCAAACCAGCGCCTGGGAAAGCTGCCATTGCCTACTGGAGGACCAGGAAGGTGCCTGGGCTGCCCTGCTGCACTGCAAACATCAGCACAACACAGAGCTGCACCTCGGAGGGTCCAGTCAGCAGGAGCCTGCAGGAATGGGAGGAGGGCAGCACCCGGAGCTCCCAATCATGCCACTGAGGCAAACTCTCCCAGGCTGATCCCACCAAATTTTGCATCCAGCAGGCAATTTCCTCCACATCTAAGTAGGAGCCTGTGCAGAGGGTGGATAGGAGGGGAGAGCTATGGTTGTTGTCAGAGGGGTGGAGAAAACAAAACATATCCCCTGTCCCTGAGCATGTGCACTCCAGCACCACACGGATATTGCAGCACCTCTCTGGCAGGTGCATCCCACCATACAGCTCCAATCTGAAAGAGTATCCGGGGGGTGGCTGCAGGAACACAACCAGCAGGTACATGATTCGGTCCTCAAAGACATTCCAGGATTCATGGATGCCATCCTTCCCAATGGCTGGGTGCATCTCTGGCATGGAAGTCTTCTTGCAAATCACTCGGCAGACACGGAGGAGGTCACGCACCAACTTCTGCACATCCCTGCACATCTCAGACAGTTCCTGCGTTGGCAATACATTGTGCACAGAAAACATCCGAACACTGGGGTGTTGTCCCTTGAGGTCCTTCTTCTCACTGTCATCCTCCTCCTCCTCGCTGCTGGAGCTGTCCTGCTCAGGGCAGCTGTGAGAGGCAAGATGCCTTTGCCAGGCCACCCAGCAAATCTCGGCGAGCACAGCTGCTGCAGCAGTGCAAAAGGGCCAGCGCTGCAATTTAGGAAGCAGTGAGGCTTCTTCCAAGGGGCTGGTCAGCTTAACGTCCTGCCAAAGCCATGTCATCACTGGATGCAGAAAAACCTCATACAGCTTCATCCACTGGGCCGTGACCACACTGACTATAAGATCATGCATCTTTCCGAGCAGGATGGCCACCACAGCCAGGAGGAGTGTGATTGCCACTGCCATTTCTGAAGGACTGAAAAAAATTATGAACATTATAACTGGTTAGAAACAACTCTGTCTGTGTGGGAGGGGGCAGATTGGGTTCTGCCAAGGTGGAGTGGTGCACTGCCCCCCCCATAATCCATCCTTCTTGAGAGTTTCTTGTGCAGCAGTCAGTCACTGGCACACCAAGAGCACTACCTCACACCACACCCCCTGGAGCCCGTAACCCAGCCCCAGAAAGGTTGGCACACTGAAAGCCCCACCAGAGCTAACAAAATCAAGACCATGTGGCCTTCACATTGGCATGACCCTACTGTTCTTGGACTTCTGATAGCTGATTCTACGATGGATCTAAAGTGGTAGATATAATTCTCTCTCTTTCTTTACTTCTTCCACTTCTCTTAATTTCCTTTTCTTGATACTTGGGTAACTTAAACCTGGATGGATTGGAATTTGCTAAGTCAGTGCTTTGTGAAATGCTTTAGGTTGACTTAATGTTTGTTTTAAACTTTTGCCAAGTTCCCTTACTTGGCAAAGTTTGCCAATAAAAGTGTGCTATTTTGACTCCTTGAAAAGAGTCGTAGCGTTTTTCCTGTGTGCGGTCTCAAGGTATAAAAGAGCTGAAGGCCACTTTAATAAATCCGTCCAGTGGGTTTTGGGGCCTTGTATCTTTTTGACACAAAACCCCTTCAATGAGCTCATGAGAAGAGCCTGGGGTCTTACACCATGGCCTGGAGGACATAAGAGAAAAGTTTCCACAGTGGCTCGGGGTGGGAGGGAGCACGGGCATCGAGGCTTGAAGGGAAGGCAGCGCCTGGCTGCAGACAGCACAGGGCCCATCCCGCCCCAGCCCGGAGCCTCCTTGTCAGCCCCTGGCTGGGCTGTGCCCCGGCAAAAGGCAAGAGGCACCCGAGCAGAGCCTCCCGAGACCCCAACCCTGCCACATCACAGCATCCCATGGACCCAGGGGCATCTGGCCCATCTCCAAAGCCTCTGTGGCATCGCTGGAAGCCCCTGAGGTCTTCCGCCCCCAGGCCTGTAAGCGGTACTGTGCCCTGCCCTGAGGTGTTCAGCCCCCACTCAGTGTTAGAAACCCCCCTGGGCAGCACTATCCATCCCAGCCTTCCCCTTGCTTCTGCACTCACTGATTGCCAAAGTCCAACTACCCTGGGGCTGCCCACTGTTGTCCTTAGGGACAGCTCCCATTGTGACCTGTCCTCTGTGATGTCACAGCCACCACAGGCACATCAGCTGGCCGACAAGCCCCAACCTTCATCCCCACTCCCCTGCTCAGTCAGTTCTGGGCATTACCACCACAAGTACAAAGCCAGCAGCAGGAGCAAGCTCCCATGGGCTCTCCTGACAAAGTGTCCAGCCCAAGCCACGCTGATGTCCATCTGCTGCCTTGTCTGTGCCCCATGAAAGGGCAAGAGACACCTGAGCAGAGTTTCCTAAGGCCCCATCCCAGCACTGCCAAGGCCACCACTAACCATGTCCCTTAGTGGCACATTTACACAACTTTTAAATGCCCTCAGGAATGGTGACTCCACCACTGCACTGGGCAGCCTATTCCAGTGATTGACCTGCCTTTCAGTGAAGGGTTTTCCTTATAGCCAACCTAAAACTCACCTTGTGCAACCTGAGGCTGTTTTCTTTTGTCCTGTTGTGTGAGCAGTACCACTTCTCTCAAATAGTCCATCTCCCCAGCCTTAAGGTCTGCACAGCAGTATGACAAGAAAGAATCATTTTACTACACCTCTGCAGCCCAGATTTCTGGACAAGTGTGGTGACAGCAGCAATGAGACTTAAACACTGCTGCTAAGATAGACCTTAGACGTCATTTCCTTGCTCGGGTTTTGCTCACATATAATTCTTGAAAGATTTTGTCCCAAAACATTAAGGGAAATCCAGCCTTCTTTTCTATGGGGAAAAACTTTCAAAGTACCATGAAAGGACAGGCCTGGAAATGTGTGGATATGGTCAGTCTGAATGTGGGTAGCTGATTTTGGATTTAGCTTGCCCACTCTTTATATAAACACCATAATTTAGGTTGATAGTGAAGTTAGCAGGGATGGGGGAAGAGTAAAAGATCCAATTTCGGTGAATATGGAATCTATCTTGGAATAAGTGTCCCGTAATATTTCACAAACTGAATGTCTGAGTAGTCATTGCAGCACTGGGAGCTGTGTAGTTTAGCTAGTCTCAATAAGGTCTGGGGCCCTACGTGTGTATAAGCAGGACACTTGAGCATTTGGACTACAGACACAAATCTTCTTTTTTATGAAGTGTCACATTCATTCTTCCATCTGGGAATCCTTACCAGGAATTTAAAAGGTCTTTTCTGAAAAGAGCTCCATAAAACTTTTTGATTTTCTTAAGGAAGGTAAAGAAATGTATCAGGCATTGCACACTACATAATTCAAGGCTGTCAACTGGACAGGTCAGTCAACCAAATCTTCACTGCCTTTAGAGTCTGAAAGAAGAAATTTGGTGAAAAAGAAAATAAAAATTCATGAGTGTCTGTTTTCTTCTGGCGGGCATTTTCTTTCAGTTATCTAATTTCAGTTATCTTTATAAAAGCATCTCCTGCATCTTTAATGATTTTTTCCCAAATCAGATTAACCTAGCACAGTGTTTAATAATGAATTCCACTCAGCATGCCAGTAGAACAGAAAAGTTCTTTTGTCTGATCTTAGATAAGTTCTCTAATAGGTAAAAATGAGATCCACAGGGCAGAATACGCTAATACATTATGAAAAGAGTTTATTAGAATTTCTGAAAGGTATTTGACTTATAGCACATTTAATGCAGTTTCATGATGATCAGCCCTTTTCAGCTTATTGCATTAGAAATGCATGAGGGGCTGAGGAAAACATTTGCAAAACATTTTTGCATCTTAACAGACTGTTCCCATTAAACTGTTACTGTACTTTAGCTTTGTGCTTTGCTATTCAAGCTTACTAGAACTGCAAAATATTTAGGTACAAGCCCTAAACCCTGTATTAAACTCTTTTAGTTCTGTGAGGAAGCTCTGCTTGCTGGGTGACATCAATCTTTCATTTCATTCATTCATTCATGGCTGGGCTTCGCGAATGAAGATTTGGGAAGGGCTCCACCCACGTTTGCTACAAGCGCGCTGGTGGGTAAAAAGGCCAATACGAGACAGGTGTGTCTGGTTGCAAAAGGCACAGCAGAAAGACTCCTTAGATGGTAAATTCTGCAGGGCACGATTCTTTCTGCATTGTCTTTTCTCCTCAAGGGGGATCCTGTGTGCTTTTTCAAAAGCATCAGCAGTGTTATAGATGGTGTGCCTCCAGGCCTCCCGATTGGAGGCCAGAGTAGACCAGTTA
This sequence comes from Pseudopipra pipra, assembly GCF_036250125.1. Classification (NCBI taxonomy): domain Eukaryota; kingdom Metazoa; phylum Chordata; class Aves; order Passeriformes; family Pipridae; genus Pseudopipra; species Pseudopipra pipra. The sequence goes on from NC_087552.1 coordinate 71,077,450, forward strand.
TGGTGATCAATATGGTCAGGGCTGAGATGTTTCAGGGAGTCCTTGTATCTTTTCTTCAGGGCTCCTCTCATGCAGCAGCCGGTGGCAAGTTCACCATAAAGCAAGACCTTAGGGAGGTGGTGGTCCTTCATCCTTGAGACATCGATCTTTATAGCAGTCTGAACAAACTCCTGAAACTTCTGGATTTTAATTCAGTCCTGTCCTGTTCAGTGACTTTTTTTGTCTGTTTGATTGGAAGAATACATATGATACGAGTCCCCCGGGAACTTTATCCTGTGAGTAATAAATGAATCTGTGGCATCTGCTTTGTTGATGTGAGGGATAAATACCCAGCCTCATGACTGACACATGTAAATCACAGCAAACATAAGAATGTATATGACTAAGAGTGAGACTGATGTCACCTAAAATTAGACATGTACTTATTTGTTATGATTGCTTTATGTCTCACTTTGTTACCTTTCTCTAAAATGCAAATTCTAAACAGGAATGGAAAGGATCTAAATTTAGGCACAGTTTTAATATGGTAGATTGCAAATACTGAGAACATTTGGATGAACTTTTAGTTCTGAACATTCCAAAACAAAGGGGATCTTGAGCTTTGTAGTTGTGCTACTCTGGGTTGTTGTTTAAGGCTCCTTGGGAATTGTAAAAATATTTCTCAGTATAGGACAGCTGAGCCCCTGATGAGCTAACTTTCTACAGTGCTTGGATAAACATGAATTTAGATGCCATATGACAGTCAAATGTGTTTATCAATACATATTGATGCAGAGATATGTAAACGTATGTCTGTATTTGTTCAGAGGCCTGAATAAATAGAGGAATAAATTTAATTAGGCATTGTGATGTCTCTCTTACGTTGTTAATGATAAAAGTTCTGGAGTTTCCTCTTGCAATCTATATAACTGCAGGATCAGGAACAGTAAAAAGCCTTCGACTGCTGCCTTTTGCACTGACAGCCATTCTCTGCCTCTCCTGGTGCCCTTCAGAAAAATTGAGTTGCATGAAGTCCTCGAGAAAACAGATCCAGTCTGAGGAAATCATGTTGAATAAAGCAAGATTCAAAAGTTTACGTGGTCCTGCAGATGTGCAAAAAGCCTGTCAGAAAAATAACATATTGCCCTCATTAGAGACGAAGATGGACTAAGAACTGCGTTTCTGAGGGTGTTTAATAATTAGAGGAGGACTTTAAGTCGTACTGAATGGGAGGAATTATCCTAGATATCATTAGATTAGATATCCTAGACTAGATATCATTATCTAAAAGTCCATGCAATTAAACAGCATGAACTGAGATTTCTTGAGACCAACATAACCTCAAGTGGTGACTTCTCCCTTCTGATATTTTTGGATTAGAGACACATGCCTTCTCCAGTGTTTTTCCACTCTAGCAACTAACTTCAGACATATATATAAGCCATCATATTTGTCTGAATTTATTTTTTCATGTGCTGCAAATCTTTTCTTAAAGAAAACACTCATCTTGATAAAAAGCCACATAGATCCTGGAATAACATAGTTTTTCTTACACAATCCCGAATGGGCAGAAGTTCTTGCCAAAGCAGAGCTCTGAAAGACTTGTTCACATCTGTGTCCAGATTAAATTCAAATGGCAAAGCCATTGGGGACCAATTCATAGCAGATGACAGAGAGGAAGAAACGGGGAAAATAAATTTAGAACTGACATTTTCCTTAATGACTGTTTCTTTGAACTTCTTTTAGAAACAGCTCATTCTACTGCCAGGGGCTGCTCTTTTCCAGGGTCTCTTGTAAAAGTCAGCTGAATTTTGCAGCTGTTTTCAAGCACTAAAACCACAGGGCCTAAATATATAGACATACATTGATGTACCTCCTCATAAATTATAATGATGAACAAATAATTCTAATGACTCTACTCGCCTTCTCCCGGTAGGTATTTGGGTTCACTTTGAAGATAACACATGTTCTTATTTTTTATTTATTTTTGCTAGCCTGGAGTATTTTTTCCTAATAATGTTTGCTGCAGAATCACCTATTCTTACATAGTAGCTACAGGAAGTTTCTGTAAAAACTTTTCTCTATCCAGTGACATTTGGCCGTCTCAGTCAACTTTTTATGCTCCGTCCCACCCATGTTATTGTAGCACATCAGTCAAAATTTTCACATTTACTCTCTTATACTTGGGTCTTTTATAATAACAATCTATATTCTAAGGTGTACAATGATACAGCAATTTTTGGACTTTTTATTCCAAAAAGTATAGAAAAAGGGTTTGCAGGAAAATGACGGTTTCATGGTGAAAGGCTGAATGCTTATCACTGTGGATGCATAAGAACCTTGGAAGAAAATGAAATTCCATTGCTCATCCCAGACCAGTATAGCCTCTTATCCTTCTGTAGACAGAGCCTTACTAAGGTATCCTATTTATCTGTGTTGGAGCACAGAAACTGTAACCCGGGATTCTTGCCTCACCTGAGAACCATGAGGAGACACCTTTCCCAAATCATTCACTATGGAAAGTGAGTGCTTAAGCACTTCCTACATTCCATCTTCTTTACCCTGGAACAATCCTTCAGCTTTGGTACTGGACTTTCCAGCAGTGTCTTCACTAAGAAAACAATTAATAAACCGGGGGACTGAACAAACTGAATGTCAGACCCATTGGCATTTGCTAACGAGAGAGAGCTGTGTTCTACAACCTGCTCAGGGATTTTCCAAGTGCTTTATTGACCTCAGTTGTCCTCCTCTCAAGCATCCTGCAGAACGTGTTTACCCGTGATAACCAGGGCGAGAACGAGGTGTCTCAGGGCATCAGATTTGCTAGTTCACTGGAGCCCTTTGAAGGCTGCCAGTGTCAGTGGTGCCATTTTTGCCTTTCCAACCTGGCATCACTGAGGTGCGTCAGCAGATCAGGGCACGATTAAGGGAAGCTCACACTGCTGTGTCTTCCTATGAAACTGCTCTTAGACACGAGATTGGTCTTGTGCCATCTCAATTAGGAATAAGGAACAAAACAGACTCCCAGGCTCATGTCAAGTGTAATAGTTTGTATGAAACTCACCCAAAGCATATGAACCCAATTGAAAATCTCAAGTGCAAATCACAGCAGAACAGCTCTCTGTATTGCAGTTTGCCTCCCTGACTGTCTCTTGGCAATATTATGAAAATAACTTTTCCGTCATGTTGGTATGTCCATTTTGGAGCTTGAATCCTGTGGGCCACAGGATTGCCTGACAGTGGTCTCACAGAGACTAAAGTGAGAAAATCAGATGGCTTCTATTTGCAGGAAAGATTGAGATTTTGAAAGCTTCAAAAGCTCAGTAGGGAAATGAGTTACAGGAAAATATTTGAAGCCTGGAAAGATCTGAATTAGCTGATAAGGGATTTTTTTGCTGTGATTTGATTTGAACGATCTCATCTGGCTTCTTATTCCAAACCCATAGTGACTCTTTAATACACTACCCATAACCCTTTTTTTTACAGCAAAACCATTAGCTCAGCTGCATGATTACAGTGCCTGACCCACACTCTGATTTTGCAATCACAAATACAGCTGCTGGATTTTGGCTTAAAAAGGAGCAGTGTAGAAAATGTCAGTACTGGGAACTGAACTCAGACTTTGTTCCACTAAGTAGTTGTTAGAAAACTAGACCAAAATGGAATGGTTTTTGTAAGGAATGCTTTTTTTATTTTTTTTCTGCACTTTTTGGTTTGCACGTACTCAGCAATAGGTACTTCTGAAAGACTGTAAAAGGTATGACTTAAAAACTGTTTTAAACCAATGACTGTGCACTGTTAAGTTGGAGCAGACTTTTGTTCAGGACTCTTCTGTACATAAACTTGGATTTTTTCCTGCTAGGCTCTGTCATAATTGTGCATCTTGGGGTTTTCATCTGAACAGATAAAATTAGATTTTTTTTCTACATAGAGGCACATTTTGAACAAGAGAGTCCCTTTTTTTGATTAGGATCTTCCTTGAAGTAGCTTGTGTTGAATGCCCCTGAGGCTGAGAAAGGTACTGAACTTCCTCTCCCATGTCTCAGGGGAATATTTTACACAGTCATGGAATTGATACTGTTGGAAATGATCTCTTAGATTCACAACTCCAGTCATTAACACAACACCACCGCGTTCACCTCTAAACCATGTCCCCAAGTACCACATACACATATTTTTTGAACACTTCCAGGGATACTGACTCCACCACTTCCCTGGGCAGCTTGTTCCAGTGCTTAAACACCTTTTTGGTGGAGAAATTTTCCCTAATAACCAATCTAAACCACCACTAGCACAGCTAAAGATCATTTCCTCTGGTCCTGCCAGTTGTTAAGTGGGAGAAGAGAACGACCTCCACCTGGCCACAACCTCCTTTCAGGGAGTTATGGAGAGTGAGAGGGTCCCCCCTGAGCCTCCTTTTCTCCAGGCTGAGTCTCCCCAGCTCCCTCAGCCGCTCCTGGTGCTCCAGACCTTTCCCGGACTCTGCTGTCCTTCTCTGGACATGCTCCAGCACCTCAATGTCTGTGTTGTTGCCCTCCTTTCCTTCTCAGCAGACCCTGCCATGCTCCCTCCCTGCCTGAGGGGAAGGAGGCAGCCACGGACAATCCCTGGGGGAGTCTGGGGTGAAAGGGCAGGAAATCCAGAGCTGGGCTGACCGGCCTGTTTCCCTGAAGGAATGACATTGCATGCCACAGGGTGACACTGGTGAGGGGAGCGTGAGGAAGGAGGTGATGGTCTCTGCTGTCACCCCAACCCTTCAGGGAGAAGCCCCGTGAAGGGCAGCAGAGTCGCTCCTGGCACTGATTGACTCCTGGGATGGACTGACTGACCCTGGGCACCAGGGAAACACACAGTCCGTGATCCCAACCGAATGGAGAGGAGTATGGGCTTTTAACTGATTGCCTTGGAGAAACATCCCATGCAAGACAAAGCTCTTTATCTGACCACATCTCTAAAATTTTGACCTTTGCGATGGCTAGGTCGAGAATTTTAGTGGATTTTATAAATCCAGTTGGATTCATGCAGAAGACTGATTTGGATTTACTCAGCTCTGGAAATACATGCAGGCAGTTCTAGGAAGGATTTCCGGGGACAGTGTCATGTGCCTGAAGAAGTTCAGAATCTAGAATAATGCTCTTAAGTGCCAGAGTTGTGCTTAAGATCCATTTTTTATGTATCTAGATCCTTTTCTGGTTCTGGACATTCTTGATTTCTGGTTTCCTTCTCTTTTCTCTGTCCCTTCCGTGATCTGATTGGGCTGTATTACCACTTTTGTCCTGCTTCCGTACTAGATACTTGAAATCACTTTTCAATTCATTTTTCTTTTGGCTACTTGCAACCATTTTAAGTTCCTTGATGCATGTTTCTGAGATTTTTGTAAATGATATAGTTTGTTGTTCTGCAAAGTACAAAGAAGTGGTCTGTACTTTTTTTTTGGAGGGGGGAAAGGTGTCACTTTGTTTACTTTTCCTACTGTAGCCTGAAATACTATTTATTTATGACCACTGAGATTCCTCTAGGATGAGAAGAGCTGTAGTTTTGATCATATCAAGTTTGAGAGTCATAAAGAGAAGATCCATTTCTCATTTTATCAGGAGGCTTAACGTAGCCTGAAGGAAGAAAGAGGGCATGTGCATAAAGAGACAAAGAAATTCTTGTAGTTTTATATTCTAGATTTCCTTTGTTGTGCCTTGGCATTGTGTGAGAAAAGAACATAAAATAAGTTTTGCAACCTGAAATATTTCTTTATGCCCAGCTAGGTTTTATCTTAATTCCAAAACCACATTGCTCGAAAGGTCAGTGTCTGCTGGCTACCAAGTTAGGCTTTCGTCCATATCCATTTTAATGTTGTAAAGGGAAACAAGAAAAAATATTCTCTTTATTATATACTACAAGACAAAATATTCTGTTTGGGGGATAGATGAGGCAAGACCACAAATACCTGAGGGAAGAAGATCTGTCTTTCCCAGGACAACCAGTTGATGTACTTTCATCTGGCAGTAGGACATGCCATAATTCCATCAGTGGTACAGAAAGTGACATTGTCATTTAATCAACACTCTCAACCTTAATCCGTGGTTATCCGTGTGCCCTCTTATCTCCGTGCTTGTGGAGAGAACAGCACAGATGAAATGGCAAAGTCACTGAAATTATCTTGGTCCAAATTCTATAGGCCTGATAATGAGAACTTAAATTTGTTATCTACACTGGAGCTTAAGTAGTTCATACCTTGCTGTAATCCGTAGGAAATTGTGACTGATATTCAGCTCAAGATTGTAGCCACTTAAATGTCAATACCTACACTGTAAGGTAGATGTCTAAGTTCCTTTTATTGTCAGTGAGATTTAGAGAATTATATTAATGAATTTTTAGAGGTGTTCCTCTCACCCTGAATTCACACACACTTTTGTCATCTGAATAGCTCCCTGGACTCCAGACTTGCTGAACTCCTACCAGATCCCTACTGACTCATGGGAGTTTGGACAAACAACCCCTTTGTAAATATTTGCGTTTTGCTTCTAACTTGAAATAAAATAGTTTTTCATATCCTCCAAACACAATCTTTTCCTTATAGAACATTTCAGACTGTTGTATCATCAGTTATTAAGTACTGCTTAGGAAACGTTAAAAGGAGAAAGAAAAATGAAAGATTGAATGAATGAAAGTGGGAATGATCAAGAAAGAGGAAAAATAATCTTCACTGATGAGAAAATAATTCACCTCTGTTACTTTGTTTTTATTTTAGGAAGGATTAATTGCAAGGTATTACAGATTCTCCACGTTGCCAAAATTCTCAACTACTTACTTTTAACAACTGAAAGATGGAAGAAACATAAATCTTTTTTGAAATATGTGGGGGCAAGGGTCTACTTTCACACTTGTCTGCTAAACAGATTGCAAGGAGGTGTATCCTCAAAAGGGTTAAACTGATTGTCAAGTATAAGCCCAGTACAAGTCCTTTCCTCACACTTTGTTCTCTGAAATAATCCTATTAAAATAAGAAAATTTATTACATACCTATCATCACAGATTTTATCAATATTGAAACCTCTTAAACATAATATGTAATGAAATAAACCCTGCTCACCAATGTGGTAAAATATAATAGACATCAAAACAGCTAAAAGCCCTCCTAAATCAATGTAGTAGCTCTGCAGCAATTTCTTGAACAGAAGGTGAAAATCCCCTCAATATTTGATAAATGAAGGAAAATGTATAGAAGCAGATTTATAGGACACCACATTTGCACTCTTAAAAGACCTTCATTATGTCATTAACACCAGAGTGATAAAAAGCACTTCCATCATTCATCAGCCTCACTGTGTCTGTTCTGCTGTTAAACAGATGGAATAATCCCCAATCCAAATTCCCAAAACTTTTAGAGTACACTTAGTTTCATTTTCTTGCCCTAGGCCAATCCATTTAACAACCCATCATAGCCAGGTCGGCCAAGTCTTCAAGTTGAACGTTATGAATAAGAAGCAGATTGAAAGTGACCTTTATTCTCTCCCCTCCTTCTTCTATCACAGCCTGGCATTTAACGTCTGTCAGAATGTAAAGACCAGGTTTTTATTCTTTTCGAGGACATTCAGGAATTTTCCAGCATTGGTAAATTAAAAAAAAAAAAAACAACAACCAACCAAAAAACGCTTCTATTTTGTGATTAATTCTTTCACTATTTCCATGGTTTATAATGTGTTGATTACTGACATTTAGTAAACACACATTTTCTTAGAGTTGCCTGTCAATGCAGTCCACCATTGCTCGAGCCATTCTTTCAGTCATTTCAGTAGCTGTAGTGCTTCTGTCTGCAAGTCCCAACCTCTGTCAGGAATACATTTTGTGATGTAACATGTTCAACAAGAAGATACTTTCCAAAGAAGGAAGTTTGAGTTAAAAAAGAAACCTCAAACACATCAAAAGGTGAAAGTCCAGTTTTTCTTCTGCTTTTAAATACCTGTTTGCTTCTTTATTCACAGCTGCTCCTCAGCGCTGCCTAATGACACATTTTTATCCTTCAGGTGCTGAGTTTCTGTCAGCTCCCATTTAACAAGCTGAGTTTAGGTACCACCTAAAATTGAGAATATCCAGGTTATTTCCCCTCCCCATTCTCTGCTTCTGTTTCAGGCATAGCTACCTAAGCAAATGATATGGCTAAGTGCAAAAAAACTCCTAAAGAACTCAAAATGATCATGAGAAAGTTAATGGTAGATGAAAAAAACACAGTAAAGAGGGAGAGAGCAGCATATCTACCTGCCTTAGGGACCTGTCTTTGTGACAGTCTTTAGGTGGAATGGGTTCTGAACAAAGAAAGAGCAGTCACCCAAACCATGCTGCACTTTCCAGCCTCAGCTCTGTGGGTGGTTAAACAACAGATGATCTTGGATATCTGGTTGAATAAGAAAGGCATCTCTTGTAGTGTATTGTCATCCTCCCTTTGCTCCTGTCTCTTCTAGCAGCCTTAGATGCCCCATTCAGCTGATTTTGGATTGAATCAACTGCTCCTTGTCATTTTATGGGAAGCCTTGCAAGCTAGCACAGAATACCCGAACATAAGTGCTGTGGTAAAGTGTTTTTTACACAGTAAATCAAATATTTATCTAGCAACCAAGACCTGCTCTCCCAATCAACAATTTACTAGGTCTTTATGCATCTCATATTGATTATTTCTTTCTCTTTTCCCAAATGGGCAGAGAAACACAGGGCTGATGGACTGGAGGAGAGTTGACTGTTCATCCTGTATTCTATGGTAAACATTGCACTTGAAATGGCTGATTAGTAAGATGTTCATTAATGATACAGATGAATTTTCATCTTGTGGCTGGAATAACAATAAGACATTAAAATTCTTGGAGACTTGTAGGTCTTTCTGATGGACAGATATCCCTTGCTCCCTTTTTTCTTTAGGGAGATTTTTTTATCTTCTGTTTCAGTGGACTTGATTTTCTGTTGATTTATGTCTATTTTAGGGTCCCTTATCTCTCTCACTTCTTCTGTTTCTGCTTTCAGAATGTCTCTCTCTCTCTCCTTCAGGGGCCTATTTCTCTTTGTTCTGTCTCTCATTTTCTGTGTCTGACACATCTGCTCCCTCCTCTCCAAATGTACAGTGTGATGGATGGGACATGACTGGAGGAAGAAAGTAAGTTTCGGTTCTCCCCGCCAGAGGAAAGGTGACCTGCAAATATCTGAACAGAAAAGGGAAGAAAGTTCACTTTTATGTGCCAAATATTTTGTACAGCAAGAGACACAGCACACTGAGAGACTGTACAGGAGAGAGTTTAACCACCATCCCATTAAATTTGTGCACAGTTTACCTCTTGGTCTGGGTCTGTGTACACATATATATACATAAAACCATCTCTGTAAATCGAGAGCCTTATTTAAAACATGTGAAAGTTTTCCCATTGATTTCAAAGGGGTTTGGATCCTCAAACTAATTTGCCTTTCCTGCTATGAATTCAGTTTTATACCACTCAGACAAAGAAGGAACCAAGGAATCAGATCCTTTAATATTTTACATTTCACATTTTCAGTCTGCTAAAAACATTTGCAGCATCTTTCTTCATATTTGTGTTTTAAAACTTCAGAGCCTACTTTGGGGAAATTTTAATATTTTTTAATTACTTTAGGATAAAATAAATATGATAATGTTGAGGCAAAAATATTTTTACTCATGGATGAAAAAGAAAAAAAGTTTTTCTAACCAGATCTGCTTTTACAAGTTGGAAATTACTGTGGGCTTTCCAGAAAGACTTTATTTTCTCTAATAATATGTATATATCGTCATTAGTTTTGCATATCATGTTTTGTGTGAGGAGAGTTGGAAGCTAGAGCTGCAAGGTCCTGGCTGCTGATTAAATAGTACAGATTTTGGGAGGTTTGAGATCCAAAGTAGAGGCAATTGCCAGGAGACTGCTGCTATGGAGCCAGAACATGACCTTTGACAGGAGATGGATTTCCCAAAGTGAGTTTCTTGTTCCACAACAGAGATTTTGCCAGATTAGAGCCATGTGGGCACTGCTGCCATGGTAGAGCTATTCTGGAGCACCCAGAAATCACCCATGTGATCTTCCTGAATACTTGGAAAATGCTTCTCATAAAACCCTACCCATGTTCTGTTAGATAATCTGAACAAATGCTGTTCTGCAAAGCACTGCCTTCCAGATCAACAGGTAGGGGTGATTCCTTTATTTTTTTTTTTCCCTTTTAATTTAAAAAGTGTTTCACTGGAAAATTTCAACCAGCCATAATAGAAACTGCAAATTCATTTCACATATGCTACCTCAGAGTCGCCAACTGGCATGGTAAATAAGTAACAATTTATAATGTGAAGCAATCTGAGAACATTCGCCAGCAGTTAACACATGGAAGGTATGAATATGCATGAACGATTTTCAGGTTGTTATGTTGCACATTTTCATTCTGAAACAATTATAAAAAACATTATTAGAGAGATGTTAAATGTATAAGAGAAGCATTTGGCATAGCTATTTTCACAGGGCTGTTTATTTTGGGGTATTGCTGTTTTCTTATGTTTGTTTTTTTTAAAAAAAACAACAGTAAAATAGTATTGAGAAAAAAATTTATCAGGAGCAATAAGTTTATTTCTTATGAAGGGATTCAACCTAAACTCAAAGGGCCTTTTCCTATTTAAGGTCTACTCAGGAAATCAAATGTGTGTGTTTTCAGACAGCATGGCCAAAGGTTTAAGCCTGGCCTGTTCTGTCCTCCACTGGATCCACTTAAACTGAAATGTGCCCAGTTCAGCTAAAGGACTGAGAATGGCACAACAACCATTTAGGAGTGAAAAAAGCAATGGTTTAAATAGTCATAAACTCTGGGGAGTCTCTGGCCCCATGCACAGGACTCTAAGTGGCCCCTCTTGCAGGAATGTTGGCATCACTTTCAGGACAGGGCAGGAGCCATAACCATTCCCTCTGTTGAGTGCTGGCAGAGATGGCTCAAGGTTTCTCAGCAGGCTAAATTTGGGGTTTGCTGCTTTCTCTCTCCACCCTGTTTTTGCAACCCAGGCACAGGGCTAGGTAGGTGCCTTATTCCTGTTGTCTTTGAAAGAGAGATTCCCTCTCCTTTCCTCACACTTCTCTAAAGTATTCTTCCAAAGGTGAGTTTGTTTTGTTCCGAAAGTGAGGTTTTTTTCCCAAGGACCTGGGAGATAGATCTCCTGAGCAGCAGTACCTTTATTGACTTGCTGAGATGGGACCCACTGAAACCTTCACTGTGTATCAACAACTGAGACTAAGGGGTGGACTGAATAGTAGAAAAGTTTAGACAGCAGTTTGTCAGATGTTCTTCTCTTTACTCTTTTACTCTTTACTCATTTCCTACTGATTAACTTTCTTCTGTTCTCTGGACTGAATCCAGTCCCTTGCTATGACAGCCTTACGTGTCAGGGAATCCTGTCCTGGCATTAACAAGCACTGTTTCAGAGTGTAAATCCTCCCACTGCTTCTGAGAAACCATCTCATAATCTCACCTCAGGTTCTCAGAAGCATTCTCCTAATCTCTAGTCTAAATTTATTTCAGTCCTTTACTTCAACTTTTTCAATGTCACTTTCTATCTGTCCACGGAGATCACTTACAAAGGGCAATCGTCCCCTCTTCATCTTCATTTTTGCAAGACAGTGGTGCTGCAAGTATTCTCCAATTCTTGTACAGTCAATCTTCTGTTCCCAATTATCCTTTTCTTGTTTCTGTTACAGCGATGCTGCCTCTTTTGTCACAACTAACCTGACCAGAACTGTGTGCTTATTGACACTTCTCCACAGTCACATACAGCAGAATGAATAATTCCTTATCTCAACAGTAAAAAAAAAAATGTAGGATTGTATCAGCTTTTTATAGCTTCCTGTTCTCCCTCATCTTCTCTCATTTCCCATTAATAAACTCTCAAGATCTAGCAATAATTTTTTTCTGTAGATGTACATTTCTTGGCCCTTGCACAACTACACCTTTTTAATTTCTATTATCCCAGTAGTCGAGCAGGTCTGTTTCTTCCCCTCTGACATTTTTCTCGGTTTATTGACAGCACTTCCTAAGTTGCTGCCAAAACAAATGATCAATTCCTTACCTTTTGTGCTGAGGTCACTGATGAAAATATCAAGTAAAATTAGTCCCAGTGCTGATTCTCAAAAAACACATCTGAAGTGTGCTTCCAGACAGTAAACTCTTCCTATCGTATGATCTATTCCCATATGCCTTTTAATGGGACCTTTAGAACCTGACAGCTTTTTAGCAATTCTATCTTGTTCTGTTTTAGTAAAAATTCTCTATAAGGCTCAGAACATGAAATGCTTTACTCCAGTCCAGAGAGATGAGAGCCTGAGCACTGCCTGTGGTGGGACCCCTGGAGGTCAGGTAGTCATCTGAATATGGGAAAGAACTTCTTCACTGTGCAGTGACCATGCACTGGAACAGATTGCCCAGAGAGGTTGTGGAGTCTTCCTCACTGGAGATATTCAAGAACTGTCTGGACATACTCCTGTGACCAGTGCTCTGGGATGACCCTGCTTAAACAGGGAGGTCGGACCAGATGATCCGGTGTGGTCCCTTCCAGCCTCACCCATTCTGTGATTCTGTGAATCCCCCTGCCAAGGCAGGGTCACCTGGATCAGATGACACAGGAACACAGGAGGGAGATTCCATGATCTCCCTGGACAGCCTCTTCCAGTGCTCTGCCACCCTCGGTGTAAAGAAATTCTTCCTCATATTGAGGTGGAAGCTCTTGCATTTTAGTTTATGGCCATTACTCCTTGTCCTGTCTTCGGACACCACCAAAAAGAGTCTGGCACCATCCTCTTGGCGCCTGCCTTTGAGTTGTTTATCTGCATTAATGGGATCTCCTCTCAGACTTCTTTTCTTAGATTATACAGGCCCAGCTCCTGCAGTCTCTCATCAGAGAGGTGTTCCAGTCCCTTAATCATCTTTGTGGCTTCCACTGGACCCTCTCCAGTAACTCCTTGTCTGTCTTGAACTCTGGAGCCTGGAGTTGGACACAGGGGCTGAGTAGAGAGGGAGGATCCCCTTCCTTGACCTGCTGGTTACCCTATTCCTGAGGCACCCCAGGATATCATTGTCCCTCCTGGTCCCAGGGCACACTGCTGGTCAGATTCTCATCCACCAAGACTCCCAGGTCCTTCTCTGCAGAGTTGCTCCTCAGCAGGTCAGCCCCAGCCTGTCCTGGTACTTGGGGTTATTTCTCCCCAGGTGCAGGACCCTCCACTTGCCCTTGTTGAACCTCACTAGGTTTCTCTCCACCCAACTCTCCAGCCTATCAAGGTCCTGCTGAATGGCAGCACAGCCTTCAGGTGCATCAGCCACTCCCTCCAATTCCATCTCATCAGCAAACTCGCTAAGGGTACATTCTATCCCCTCATCCAGGTTGCTGATAAAAATATTAAACAGGACTGGTTTCAAACTTGTGCCCTGGGGGGGGTCGCCACCTCTGAGCAGCTGTCAGCTGGATTTAACACCATCCACCACCACTCTCTGGGCTCATACTTATTTTAATAAATGTTCCCTGCATTGTCATCCCCCATACTAAGACAGGTAGAGAGAATGTTTTATATTTTGATTCTGGAAGACAGTTCAGGAAATGCATATCTTTCTTTGCCCTCTGTTTCCTTTGGGATCGTCTTTTACCCTGTTTTGTTTTTCTTACGAAACCAGGAGATCAGCACCCCATTTCTCCCATGTTTTGTCAGACTTGCCTGAAGAGATGGCAAATTCTCTAGGGAAAAATGTTCCTCCAACTATGTGCCTGAACTGGGTCTATTTTTCGCTTAGTGATAGTAGTCAAAGACAAAAATGTTAACCCCACCTCCTTCTTTGTTTACTGAAAGAGGTGAGGGGGTATCAGGAAACAAAAGAATTAGGTTTTTAGGTATAAATTAGCATGAAATTAGCACAGATACAATGTACTGGAAAGAACTAGGGCTTTATAATAATTTTGCAAAAATTTCTGAGTAATAATGTGCATAGTAAAACTTGAAAAGTATTTAAAAGCAATGAAATGATACTACTTTGTTAAGAGACTTTTTTTTTTTTTTTTTTAAATCCCAGCCATGGAAGCAGAAAATGCAGCTTCATATCCAAAGGTGCATGGAAGGAGCAAACTGTAATTTTAGTATGTTATGAGAAAGATAAAATACATCTTCCAAATACACCACAGAAATCACTCCCTTGCAGTTGTGTCTGTGGCTTATATGACTTGAACATTCCACACTCTATTTTGTAGCATCCTTGATGTTTCCTTCTATCTCATAAATGCCCACTAAAATAGAAGCAGCTTGTATTTTCAATTCAGGGAATGGCAGTTATGTGCTGGGATCAGATTGCAAATCAGTCATATTTTTGTGGTATACTTCTGCAGGTTGAAGTTTTATCTAGTTTCTCTCACTTAGAAAACTTCTGAATCTCCATTCTGATATTCTCCTTAATTCAATCTGAAACTATACAAGAATTACTTTATCCACAAACAAGTGAGTGTATTAATGGTATTCTGAATTATCTGAATTGCCCATTCATCCAAGGGTAGAGAGATTTTTCCAGAAGGAAAGAGCTTTTTAAACAAATAAGGGTAATTACCTACTGATCATTTATCTAAGAAAGCAATACAAGACAATAGCCTCAAAAAGCTAAAACCCAAACATGAGTGTAATTTATGAAACCATGCTAAATAATTTGCCTGAAAACTTTGATTTGACTTGAAAAATTGAAGAATATTAGTTGGAGAATATCAAAAAAGAAAGAAATTTCATCCTTGTTCAGACAACTTCTACATGCCACAAATTTATTAGACTCAGAAATGTGTACATGTCTTTATCTTAATTCTGGATGCTTTGGTATGGTACAAACTAAAGATTCTGAAAATGCACGTAAATGTAAACTACAATTTAGAGGGAATTTAAGTTCCTAAGCCTACAGATAGTTATGCAGAAATTCCTCTTGGCCAGTTCAGTGCCTGACAGAAGGTAACGATTCACATCACAAATTCTAACACCTGGCTGTGCACCATCTGTGTGCAGTGGTGCTTTCACTCCTCCCCTGGTCACTGGGGATTTACTCAGCACATTCAGTGCAGAGTAGAGAATTAGCTGTCAGATCATACACTGGTATCTGCCTCGTGTGAGCCAAATGGCTCTCCCAGTTCTACTGTGTGGGCACAACGCAGCAGCCTAAATACAGGAGTGTGGCATTGTTTGACGTGTTGTGGAGTGCCCAAGGCGTCTGCACAGGGGCTTTAAAAAAATAACACTGGACCTAGAGGTGACTGCTGTACTTCTGGAGCAGCAGCTGGAGTCTAGAGGAGCTATTTTAGGGCTTCTTGTAGTAGATGGACAGATTGTGACAGGACAAGGGGCAGCGGGTTTAAACTAAAAGAGGGCAGGTTTAGATTAGATGTTAGGAAGAAATTCTTTGCTGTGAGGGTGGTAAAGCACTGGACCAGGCTGTGCAGAGAAATTGTGGCTGCTCCATCCCCAGAAGTGTTCAAGGACAGGTTGGATGGGACTTGGAGCAACTTGGTCTAGTGGAAGGTGTCCTTGCCCATTGCAGGGGAGTTTGGAACTAGGTGATCTTTCAGGTTCCTTCTCAATCCAATATATTCTATGACTTTATGATTCTGTGGTTCTAGATGCCTGTGTGTTGGTAATGAAGTTGCTCCTCTTAACTCCATTATCTGTGTGAGTTTAGATGCTCAGCTCATACCTGTCTGGTGTCTTCAGATGAGCTGACTGCTGTCCCAAAGGGACTGTAGGTTTGCTGTACACACTTAGATACAGTTTGGATGCAATGCCTACAGGCACCGCTTTTAACCACTTTTTTCCTACCTAAAGCCATTTTGGATCCACAGACCAGCTGTTCAACCTGAATCACCTGGTTTTAGCATGGGTTTCTGGTACCACTAGAGATGCTTTAAGGCATCCCACCTGGCCTCAAGGTCTCCCACACAACCTTGCATTGAAGGTAGCCATGGTCTTGTATCTTGAAAAACCCAGATAAAAGAGAGGATAATTTAATCAGTCTTTTACATTACATCATTATTTATTTTTCCTCTTGCCTTGTCCATTCTGTTCAATGATGTTCATAATGAGGTTACCAAGTAGATTGAAGGGAGTGCAGGACTACAGAGAACACAGGTCTGTGTTGAGCTGAATCACTGCACAGCAAAGTGATCCCAGTTGATAGGGCTGAAGGAGGTGAAACAAAGCAGAGTTTAGCTCTGGAGCCCAGATAAGACAACAGGATGGAGGTGCTGCTGTTATGGATTAATTCTGTTTTCTTATTTAATAACTTCCCACTCTATACAGCACATAATCAAACCAGAAGGCAGGACTGGGTACCTTGTCTTCTTCATTTTCCTAAATAATCAGAGATTTCTGTTCCTATAGGCAAAAAAACTGACAAAACAGCCCTAAGAAGAAAACCTTGATGCAACAGATGCAAACACTCAGAGCCACATGAACGCAAACATTTCCATGAACATGTGTGTGTTAACATGTGAACAGAAAATCCTGGATTGTGTGGCACAGTGCTCTGAAATAAATAGGGAAAAAATAAAAATTCAAATATTCATGTTGCAGAAACCACACAGGGACTGACTTCCATACCAGCTCTGTGCCATCAGTATGCAACACCATCAGTAAGCTGCATGTCTGATCTCTTTTACAAGCTGCTGGAACAGCTGATAAAAGTTTGAAAATAGCTGTGCTTTTTCATTTTCATGGTGAAATTTGTGTCTTGCACAGTTTACTTCCAATGCAAAAGAAATATAAAACATGCAAACACAACCCATGAAGGAGCACAAGCAGATCTGTCTCCTTTTAGTGATTTTTTTAAGCTCTGTAGCAGCACTTTGTGTGTTCTGTTGCACCTGTGATGCATAATGAGGCTCCGTATTCACAACTGCATTTTTTCAGAGCTGGTTCAAACTGCATTAAAGCCCCAACCATGGTATTTACACCTTCACTTTTACTGCTGTACTGTAAGAGTCTCACATTCAAAATCTCCTCTGTCATACTCAGTTTTCATGTAGCCTGTGTGACAGAAATCAGACCAAGAGGTGTCACAGGCATCAGGGCCTCATGTTCTGGTGCAGTTAAACTGCTCAGAAAGGTCTTATTTTAGTGTCTCCATCACTCCTAGACCACAGTAGAATTGGGGAATTTCATTTCATTTGCATTTTCTTCCATTCCTATAACTTTCTCAGGGAAAAGAAAAAGCTAATGAAGGCTATCAAGCTTTAGGTATTTGATTGTTTTGCCATCAATATAAGGTTTTATTATTTTGACAGGTTCATATTCACCCTGATAGAGAACAGCAGTAACTTGCTTATTCACATGGGTGAACTTGGAAAATTACTTTTTTCAAACAATCTTTCCTCCTTCTGGTTTTTGAGCATTAGGCATTGACTGCAAACTGCCACATGGATATTTATTGGTAAAATATATTCTTTTTTTTTTTTTTTTAATAAACTCCAGAGTTTACAAAGTTTACAAAGCAAGATTACTTTTTTTCTCCTTCAGATACTTGTACATGTACAGGCAGAGCACATCTTGCTGTTAACTTGAGTAGCTCTGAATTCACAAGACAGGCTTAATAAAGATTTTGCAGCCCTGTCAATATGTCAGGAGGACTGGCTGAAGAGGCTGTCTCTGAGGGCTGCCTGCTGCTGAGTCAGGGTCACTCACAATTATTTTCCAACACAGTAAGGAAGTTCTAACTTTTTTTTTTTTCTCCTTTGCGTGAGAACGAAAACAAGACTTCTTGATATGTGATATTAATGAATAGTTCTCTATCTCTCCCCTTCCAAGGTTGAAAATCGAAGACTCCAGTCAAAGGTTTTGGGGTTCAAACCAAAGACTGTTTCTTCTATGTCATGATCAGGGCACATGTCAGAGATCAGAGGTGTAAGAGGTGCAAATCTGGGTCTCCTGACTGCAGTTTTCAGTCTGGCTTCCAACATCTCAGGAAACCCTCCTTCTGATTTTCCTTAGATGTAATGATATTTTACAAAAGGAAGTTTCAACAAAACTGGTCCATAAAAAAGTTTCCTTGTCAAGAAATCAGTGTTTTGTCACAATTCTCTTGAGTTTAATGAGATATCCAAGCAGCTAAACAGAAGCATAAGTTTTCCTTGCCATTTTGCAACAGTGATGCCATCCATCATGTCACCAAGAACTGTAAATGACCAAAGAACAGAAATTAAAGATGAAAGAAGCCTATGATTTATTTATTTTGATTTTTACAAGCTGTAATAGAAGAAAGTCTAAGCAGTGTCCCTTTGCCCTTGGAGAAAAAAAATCCATGTAGGAAAAAACACAACTAAAATAAACCCCATGAAGGAAGATACAGACCTGCCTTCTGTTCTAACAGATCCAGTGATCTGATCCTGTGACAGATATATGGAAAGAAATCATTGATTGTCCTGTCCTGATCACAACTGTACACGTGATCCCCCATAACAACAACTGTGCATTAACAACCATTAACTACCCCTCTGTCTTGAAAAGTGGTAATTTGGAGACAGACTTGTGGACTGTAGTGAAAAAATCTCTCACTATGAACTGCAAATATTATTTAAAATACAACTAAAGTGCTAACCTAGTCCTTGGATGTATAAAAAAGGTATCAAAATCCAGATGTGCAAGTGGTCTTTCCTTTAGGTCAAGCACTGCAGGGAGCAATGCTGCATAAAGGTCTCAGTCTGCACTGGTGAGTATATTCCATAAATGCTGAAGGAGTATGTCAGTAAACCTTTGGATCATAGATCCAAAGATCTCCTCTCTGAAAAGTTATTACTTTATCATGTAAGGCTGGCATCTGTTTTTGGAAAGTGGGTCTGCTGATGAGTAGGGGTAGGAGCAGATTTATAGGAGCAGATTTAGTCTGTTCGGATTTACAGTTTAAATAAGAATAAAACACAGTGGTTTGGGATATAAATTAGACATTTTTCTCAGTAGGGGATAAAAAGAAAATAGTTCCCAGAAAGAAACTCCAGAAAAGCTCACTGAGATTCCAGACTCAGAATTGCTGGGATCCCTTCAGATGAGATTATATTGACGAACATGAGCCTTTGGTTTGTTCTTGCAAGACATTCTGGCTTTTTGGGAGAGAAGGGTCTGGGCTGCTTTAGCACAGCAGCCTCTTCTGAGCTTGGTAATTGGGAACCTGTGAATTGCTTTCAGCATATTTTTGGTACCAAAAAATCAGCATTAACAGAACAGTTTCAGCTAAATTTCGTGTTTCATGGTTTCAGCCTATTACCTGAAGGGGTCAGCAAGGCACTTAGTTTTCTGTCTGCTCTATCTTTCTAATCTCCCTAAGCCTTTCACAGTCACTGCCATAATCCTGTTGCTGATACAGCCCTAAAAATGATACTGTCCCTGTTTAGTCAGGGGATTTCAGTCTCAGAAGATTGTGTAGTTCTTGCACCTACAGGTAACTTATTTACCTGATGTCTTTGTAATCTATCTTTCTTTTGCACTACCTATTTTTATACTAATTTGTGTAAATTTTTGGAGTATTTTGCTGATTATGACCCTGCTATTAAGTTCCTGAGATGCCTTGCAGGTTAATTCAACCCTCAGTTAAAATCAGATATTCAATTTCCACACCCTCTTTACCATTTTTTTGCACAGGATCATGTGTACATGTAATTTTGGTCTCATTCATATATGTCATTTTAGCGTTTTACATATACATGTGGTCTTGCCTCTTTTATGTGTTTCTACACAAAGGAAGGTCAGACATGGAGTCACTTTTTCATCAGTTTTTTTCACTGATTTTTGTGTAGGTGACGCTGTCACAGGTTCACCCATTAGGAAAAAGTTAAGCCAAATGGTGGGGGTTTATGACCAAACAAACAGTTTCCTCAAACTGTCCTTTAAAACAATATCCTAGAACTGTGTCCTGTTTGCTTCGAGTACCAACAACACCTCCTTTTTTCCCTTTAGGAGGAGAAAGTGAGGCATAAACATTATTTAAACTGAAGGTGTTTGTTCACCCACCCTGCTAGGATTGCTCACGGACACACGCAGTCTGGTGTTTAGAAAAGGATTTCCAACAGATGGAGGAGGGAAGTTCTGGAAGTGGTTTTAGAAGGAAATAACAGGAATGAGAAACTGCTTGATTTTAAGGAGCAGCTCAATATTATGGAATGTGCTTTGTGGAAGTTTCTCTATGAAGAGATGTGTCAAACAGGCCAGGAAGCTGCTGACAGCCCTTCATCCCTGGCTAGAGGACACAGAGGATTGTGGAGAACCAATGGCTGGGCATGTTTACCCTGGGAAGGGATGGACTGACTCCAGGACTCAGCTACCGAGCCTGAGGACCTTCCTGCTGGTTTTGCACCAATCCTTGGTGGTTTAACTACTGGAAAAAATTATGGCTGGAAACTGGAAAAACTGGGAAAAATATGGCTTATGCTTTAATGGCCTGAGGTTCCAGGAAAGAGTGTGTTGGGAGAGTTGTGTTGCAGAATACCCCGTAAGTCAGTGCCTGAGAAAAGGAAAACTGAGACCTTGACTATTTTACAGTTTTCAGGTGTTTCAAAATATCTTTTAAATTCTCCCATAACGATATTCTGCTCACTTTTAGCATAATTAAGGCATTTTATTATGATAATTGCTTTATATTAAATATTTACCTTCCACTTGAACAGACCCCCACACTGAGCAACCCATACAGAGTTATGGTGTGGTGGAAATCACAACGCACAAAGCAGTTTTCCTGGTTCTGTGATGGTATTTCTAAACCAACATTGGAAATTTTTCTAAAAAGGAACATGTCCCATAAGACTCTTCATATTGAAGTACAAAGTGAGTGTTTTATACTTTGAATACCTTCATGTTTCACATATACTATATATTTTGAATCAAATTGAAGAGTTCTCAGAAGAAAATTGTGAAAGCTTCTACTTTGAAAGTGCTGAATGCTCTCATGCTGATTTTTGTATCACTGGACAAAAGAAATCAAAGAAGAAAGATTAAATTTCAAACAAAAACCTCTTTAATTTTGTCCCCTTACAATTACACTTATTTTCAGTGGCATTTTATCCATGCTTTCAGTTACATGTTACTATGAAAACTATTTTACAATTAACAGTATGAAGTCACTTATATTGTCCAACAGCTTTCATTATCCAGAGCATATTATACTTCTGAAATGGGAATTTGGAATGGACTTACATTTTAATGAGATTCTCTGGAAACTCCAAATATACCTATACCAAAACATTTATTAACGTTTTTCTAAAAAATGAGAAATTATTTAATGTCTTTGATGGCTGGAAGTGGTGCAGAATAAAGACACTTGACAACACTTTGCAGGATACAACCATAGGGACAAATTGTGTGAGACCTTCTCTACTCTTGGCTATCCCTGGTATTTGTTCCAAATAAAACACGCTCCGGATATTACACAGAAGGAAAATCATATCCTACAGGTGCTATTTCCCCAGTGATAAAGCTTTGCCTAACTGTGTAACATCATTCCCTCATATATGGCTCCAATTCCCATTGAAAGATTTCTCTGAGATCTGACTGGGAATTTGGCATGGGATTTGGTTTCTGATGGAAAATACAGTGCTAGAAAAATATATAGCAGTCCAAAAAGATCTCCTGTCTTCATTTTCTGCCACCAGGGTAAAAAAAAAAAACAAACTGAAAATGTTCTTCAAAACAGGCATTTAGGAAGATAAACTTTTAGTTGAAATGAAAAAAAAATCTGAAATGGATTTTCAAGAATCTATTTCCAGGGAAAAAAATATTTTGTAACAGTTTCAAATTAAAAATAATTCAAAGTATGAGATTTTTCAGAGAGGAAAATTTAAATTTTTTGCTATCTTTAGTTTCCATTGACTCCACTGAACTTCAAATTAGGCAGAGAGCATATCCCTGTACCTAAGGTGTGATTCAGGCTTCAGCTCCTGCCCCTGCTTCATTAATTAGTTGTGCTGTGAACAATCCAATTAGAAAGATAAGCAAAGAAGCTGTTTAGAGACCTCTAAGTTAAGCATCACAATAACTAAGTAGTCTTGTGGGCATCAAAACTAATGTAACCTGCTTTACTGTGGATTTCTGTCTTTTACTTGATTTACTAGTTCACCAAATTGTACTGAGGTGTAAACTTACAAGTATTTGATTTAAACCTTCCTCTTACTGAGTTTCTAGATTTTTGGTGACTTCTGAGACACTCACTGTTATTTGAATTGAGCTGAAACCAGCCACTGTTCTAAGAATTAGGGATTGAGAGAAATTAAGAGCAGTAAAAAATTTAATAAAAAATAAAATTTACAATCATGCCTTTATTTTAAAGGCAAACTCCATGTCAGTCCCTACCAGATATTCTGACTATGTCATCTTTTTTCCCTTAATTTACATTCAAGCTTAGGTTTCATGACCAGCTCTGCAGTTTCCCCCTGCAAAGGATCAGGTGGACCATAGAGCTGAGCTAATGAGAACTCACAGTTCTTAAAATGAAGGCAGGATTTGCACAATTCCTCATTAGAACACCTGGGATTTATTTCTGGATTAGTGCAAGTGGGATTAAGCTGTACTGCCCTGCTCACCAGACTACATGATGTTATGGTGGAAGATTCACCATTTTTCCTAAAAATGAGACAGGAAAGAATTCAATTTTTAGCATCAGTCAAGTGAGGAAAATAAATGTGTGTGAATTTGGCCCTTTGATTAAGTATATAGGGTAAGAACAATACTGGGGTTCACTCCTTGGGTTTTGTGTTGTCCTCAAATTATATAGTAAAAAGTCATTGGTCTGAACAATCATTGGGCAGGAAATCTGAGAGTGTGGATTTCAATCAGAATTTCCTTTCTGAGTGTCTGAATAACACCAGTCTCCACAATCCATCTTTCTTCCATTCTTGAACACACAGAGCCAGGTCTACAGTGCCATCAATCATGGTTTGATGAAGGGGAAGAGAACTAATCAGTTTTCTGAAGTGTTTCCTGCTGAGACTGAACACTTGATCCAGGTACCACATTTTTTGGATGAAGGTTAGGCACCAATGGTAGCCACAGCTCATTGTAAAAAAACGACTAGAAAATAAAAGGGCATGAAAAGCACACTCAAATCAAAGTTCTGTAACTACCTGCACATCATGCAATCCGTTTAATAAAGTTATGAAGCCCTGAATTAACGTTAGTGAGGCTAACTGAGATTTTGACAGTACTGAGAATCTTACAAAATGTTCCCGGAAGATGAAAGGAAGATGAGTTGAATGGAAATTCACAACTAGATAAAAATTTAGGAAGAGCCACAGGATGTGACCATGTCCTGTGAAGTGAGTGCTGTGCTATGAAGTCTTCAAGCAAAAAAAATGGTAGCAGTCAAATAACCTGTTATCCATCCTGGTTCAGCAGTGCTAGGACTAGGATGGACAGCTATGTGCTGACTTTATAACTCCCTTTATCATAATCCTCAAGTATGTGCTTAACTCTATAACAACATGGATAGTTGATTTACCAAAGGTGAGCACGTAGGCAAGTTCTCTGCTGAGCCAGAATGCTTCAAAGGACCTAATTTGTCATATTATTATTATTATTATTACAAACATGCTGACACTTCTTCCCCAGTTGCACACCATATGAATGGATTACACAGCACTTTTACCCGTTAGAGCCATAGAATATAACACCATGGCTCAGTCCTGCCTGTGTTTCTTTCTCCATACTATGGAGTTATTAAGTTTATAAGAATGTTGACTTGGTTCTTTCCAAGAAAGCAGCAGTACCAGCAGGAATTTTTCAACTCCTGATTCTTCTGCCTGAAACATTTTGTTAGGGAGGTTCCTATTTTAGGTTGGCATAAGGTTAGTTTAGAGGAAGGTGATGAGTATTTCACTGTTTAAACAGTTGCATGTGTGTGTTCTGCTTGCTCCTCACTCCAAAAATGCTGTCATAGATGATTAAATAATATGTACCAACATTTAATTGGGTGAAGAACAAGACAGTTAAAGTAGCCTTTTGAGATTATATTGATTCATGTTGATTATATCTCCCAGAGGAAAGAAAGGAAGAAGACAGAAAATAGACAGTGAAGTCTTTATACAAATTTTATATGGGAGCGAAACTGTTTCACTAGTTTTATGAGGGAATTTCTGCTCTTTTCTGTCTAAACAGCCAAAAAGATAAGTCAGAACTGACAGAACAAGATATGATCATTATTGTATATGTTCCTTCATATTGAGAAGAAGAATAAAAGCAGAAAAATCCTTTTATGGTGTAAGTCTAATGGGAGGATCCAACAACTTTAGGAGAGCAGAATTCAAATAGATTATTTCTAATAATGCTTAATGAAAGGAACAGCAAATAAGAATACTGAATGTGAGGAACTGAAAAGCTGAAAGACTTAATGTCAACCTGAAAGAGTTAATGCCTCAAACACTCTGCAGAAGAGAACAGGAATGTTACCATGCCAACTAGATAAGGTTCGGTTTGAAAAGAGGCAGGACAGGCTTTTCTCGGACTAAATTCGTTACCTTGCTTAACTATCCCTAAAACCAAGTTTAAGACAGACCCTCCAGCCCCCTTCTGAAAAGTTTGAGAATAACAAACTGTGCATATTTGAGGATAAACAGCACAACTGAGGAGCAGGGGGTACACCCACAATCCGCGGGAACTGGACCAAGGACAGCTCTGGGAACTGGATCTGTTTTATTTCTCTATTTTCCTGCCTTGTCTTCTTCCTTTCTTCCTCTCTTTAAAAGTTTAAATCTCTGTTCAGCCTGTCTATCAAAAGGTTAAAAGTCTAACTCGCTGCTGCTGTGGGCTGTTCAGAGCAGTATAATCTGCGGGCTGTTCCGAGATGTTTAAAGCCTTGCCACCACACGCCATTCAACCTGTCATAAGGTTTAAATCGTTGCTGCCATAAATAAAACTTCCTAATTGATTGTTTGGTGTTGTTTCGCCTTAATTTATCCCAAGGGTAAAGCCCAAGGTTGCTATCCCAGAGCCGGCGGCCTGGGACTGCCCCCAGACACTGACCTTGATTCTCAATTAAATGTAAATTAATTAATTGGGAATTGTGTCACCCTCCTCTCATTACACTGCCTGCAGCATACCCTTTCTGTTAAAGGCACCCATTTTCAGTAAATTTACAGTAGTTTCCTGTTTTGAGCTGCATCCAGGGGTTTTTAAACAACCACTGAAGGGAATTGAAGTGAGCATCATGGGGCAGGCAGGACAACAATCCACCTGAAATTATGGAAATGGCTGAATGTCTTCATTATTCACTTCAGAATGCAAGTTTTCCGGGCATTTTGGTCTAAAGGTGATGCAGCTTCCTTTCCTTCAAGAGTTTTTTTTTTCTTTTTGTGTTTTCACACAAGTTTTTATTCGTTGGTTTCGGCACAAAGAAGGGAGCATGGGAGAGCTCTCCAGGAATGTATAAAGTTTTTACCCTTTTGATCTTGATGCTTTTTGTTGCTGCAAAGGCTATCTTCTGTGAACAGAAGTTTCAGAATTAGATTTTAGAGGGCACTGGGTACATGCCTGACCCTGTTGAAGTGAATATAAAACTTTCACTGGTCTTCTGCGGGCTAAATTTTTTTTACAGAATCACGGACTGGTTTGGGTTGGAAAGGACCTTAGAGGTCATCTAGTTCCAACCATGCCCCATGGAGAGGGAGAACTTCTACTAGACCAGGTTGCTCCCAGCCCCATCCAATCTGACCTTATCATCTCTTGTGTTTATTTTTTTCCAGTTTTTCACAATGAAGCCTGAAGCAATTAGTTTCTCTCTCTTTCTCTCTTCTCTCTGTGGGAGCACAGGAAAGTGAATTTGCTACCACTGAACTCAAAGTTGATTATCCTGTCCTGTCCTTAATGGACTCCTTACAACCAGTACAAAATAGGTAGAAAATTCTCCTGTTCTCCTTCAATAACACTTAATATGTTTGTCAGATACATGTTACACTACAGAGGTAAGAGAGGAAGAAAACATGACACTTTTGTCTTCATGGAGAAACTAAAATGTCCCTGTGGTCCAATGCTCTGCTTCTGTTTAGTAGAGGCTGAGACTAACTTAAAAATATTCATAGGAAGGTACGCTGTAAATTGGGCATATTAATCTTTTTCTTTAAGGCATCATCATAGATCACTTTGAGAATTTTGTTAGTAGTAATATTCTTATACTTATAATGGAAAGAAAAATTTGGCAATGTAAATTTCGGATTTTTTTTCTGTATAATTATGAGGAACAGTATTTAAGATCCCAACACTGATAGTTCTATTTCATGCCACAATAGCTCACAGTCTATTCCACCATGCCTTTTTCATCCCAAGGCAATCTGGACATTTTTACTTCAGTACCACTTCCAAGAGGTACTGAAGTACCTTGGTAAAATAATCGTTGTTTTATCCTTGGTAATCTTTGGGTAAAACAAATGTTTCACTGATTCTTGTAGTTCTAAAACAGCATTAAGACCCTATTTTGTCTTTTTTCCTTGTCAAGTGCAGCACAAAGATTCTCATACTTTAAAAAAAACCCATAAAACAGTCAAACCCAAACAAATTAAAAAATCAGTCATAGAAAAATCCCAAATTTACTAAAACTATCTAACGGAATTTCATCCTACAACGAGTTTACCAACATAGATTAATTAATCCCTGTGCCACTGAAGTTAGTTACTGAGGATGAAGACAAGTCAATCGCCTGAAACTGTGCTGAGAGGGTTGTTTCCCTGTGCCAATGTTTGTTAGATGTGCCTTGAAATGTCAGGCAGAGTCATTACCATGGGGGCTGCATAAGTAACCTTTTCTGGGATGGCATAAAGGAAATGGAGGTTATAAAGGCAGTCAAGTCCTCCACTGAGCTGACTAATGCACTGCTTATTTCTCACGACCATGAGAAAGTCTGTTGTCATTTTGAACTTGGGTTCAGAAATTTAAAATCTTCACTCAGCTCATACGCAGAAAATCCTCTTGCTTAGCTCCATATGAGGCTAAAAACATTACATCCTACCTCCAACAACAAAAAAACCTGAGATAATTCAAAGCAAAGAAATGAAAACACCTCCTAAACTAAAGGGTCATGTTTCTGTAAGAGAATTTTATGATTTTTTTGCTGACTTTTTACTGGAAATATTCTTTAAAATCAAACTTTTTTTCCAGTAGAACCTGTACATTTTACCAGATCGTTAGTTAAGAAGAAGATTTGCTCAGGCATCTGCCACATTGAGCCATCTCACATGCTTACTTTAAACACAACAACCTCTATATGAATAACCCCCACAACAGTGTAAGTTCAAGAAATAGGGGTAAAACAGCCTGGTGACACTGATGTCCAGCAGAGTCAGAAGAAACCCTTTCCAACAGCTTCCCTGCCTTCCTCAGGGTGATGTTGGCTTGTTGTCTGACATAATTTCCATTGTTCTCAGTCCATGTCTTTCATAGCCTGGGACATAGACCTGTGTCCACCCTGTATTAAACCCCTGATTTAGGGGCTGTATTAGTTAATATTATATATTGTCTTTTCCTGCACAACTGGCAAAGAGACCTACAAAGGCCAGTGTCTGTTTAGGGAGGCCCAATCTTGCTTTGCAATTCTCTGTCTTGGGACAAGAGAGGAAGTTAAGGAGCAGCCCATCCAAGTTATAGTGAGGAGTATTGGTCACAGATTAAAAAAAATCAAAAGCAAGTCTCTTCTGCGAAATAAAGATTATCTCAATATGATTAAAGGCTATCTCAATATGATTTTTCTCATTTTCTCCCTAGGTCTTGGAAAACAATCACCATTGCAACAGAGTAGACAGTAAATAAAGGAAACAGCACAGAAGTGCAGTTGCAACTCTGTGGGGAGAGGGTGAGATTAAATAAAACTGAGTTGAGCCCAGGAAAATAATTTGAAGATGGTTTTGCACTCTAAGAAGAGCTGTGAGAAGAATGGAATTTATTGTATTCATTTCCTGCATTGCAAATAAAATGCATATTCTCCCGAGTAAAAATAAGTTGCATATTGAATATACAGGGGAGTCCAATAGAGGGTTTGAAAAAACAGCATCAAGATAAAATCTGTATGCCCATTAGTAGTAGAAGCAGATGTGCCGATGTGATTATGGAATATCTGCCTATGTGGGGAGAAAAGTAAATTAATCTGGTAGGAATAAGAGCAACAGATGATCACTTGGGTATAGAATGAAGGGATGTATACAGTCCTTATGTGTAGAAAATGGAAAAAGGTATTTCACTATTGTTTGGTGGGAGTCAATTGGCTCATGTGTTTTTGTGGCTGTGACAAATGGGAAAACATGTAATTTTTTTTTCTATTTTAAAACAGTTAAACACATATGTTTTCATTTATGGCTTATTGTCTTTTTTGTCAGTACAAGAATGTTTGATTGCAGACAATTTGATTTTCTGATAAAAGCCTTCGTGGCCTGCCATTCTGTAGGCTTAAGAAAGTTGCAGAGGATGCCTAATTTAGAGGTTTAATTGATAGGGAAGGTTTAAATACAAAATGAGACCTTAGATGTTTTTTGTCAATATTTCTTCCTTTACCTCAAAGTCCAACAAATGGAACTGTGAGGAATAAACCTGTATTTAGCTGCCTGACTGAATAGTGCAACATAAACTCCTTGTAAAGTGCATAATTGTAAAAATGTTTTGTGCATGAAAACTCTATACAATAGAATGGCATTTTCCTCTCAGGAAAAAAAAAACAAAGCAAAAATATTTATACACAGATTCCATTCCTAATGTCATTCAGAATTCTCTAAGACTGAATAATGAGAGACTAACTGCTACAGAGAAGAGATAGAGGAGAGATTGAATTCAGCATTTCATTTTCTTTTATAGTATCCATAAACTGCTTCTGAACTAAAACTTGGGCTTGCTGTTTCTCTACAACTCCCTCCCTGCACTTTCCACTCCCTCCCAAATAACTGAAAATTTCCCTGTCAGGATCCCAAGGGCAACAAGGTTCAGGTAGCAATGATAAAAGTGATGACTTAATTAACTGATTTAATTTATTGTGTGTAGGAAAAACAACAAAATGAATAATTTCCAAGACACCATTTAAATGCAGGATGATTGAAATTCGACAGAAATTGGTTGACGAGAAGTATAACATGACCCAGTAACATGTGATAGCAGCCCAGAAACCAGCCAGAAAGACATGGGTCTGTTGGAGCAAGTCCAGAGGAGGCCACCAAGATGCCCCAAGGGCTGAAGCACGTCTGCTCTGGAGACAGGCTGGAAGAGCTGGGCTTGTTCAGCCTGGAGAAGAGAAGGCTCCAGGGAGACATTAGAGCGCCTTCCAGTGCCCAAAGGAGCCACAAGAGAGGTGGAGAGGGATTTTTGACAAGGGCATGGAGTGATAGGGTGAAGGGATAATGGCTTTAAACTGATGTTTAATGTTCAAATTTTTAAATGTACCTTCTCATTCCCATCATCTGGTTGGAACTGGAAGATCTTTCAGGTCCCTTCCAAGCGAAATCATTCTATAACTTTTCTCCAGTCTATCACAGCACCTGTCAGAGCAATGGTATGTGGAAATACTGTGTTATATTTCACCTTACAGTATCTCAGAATTAATTTTTATATTTACAGTAATTTTTTCACCTGGATTTCTACTTGATTGGAAAAAAAAAACAAAAACAAACCATCCAATTTCTAACTGCACTGAAGTTTCTTGATGATATAGAATGTTGGATTTCTTCTGGTACCCAACCTGGCAGTTTTCTCTTTTCCCTCTCTCTGGGTTAAGAAATTTTGTCAGAGTGCAAGCAGACACTGAATTAAGATGGTTGGTCAAAGGAAATGGCACAGGAAAGGAAAGATGAAACACACATGAAAGGTCACAATAATATTTTGATCAGATGCACTTTACTTCTCTGGCCAACTAATTAGGCAGTATTTATTCAAGTTTGAAAGGTGCATAGAGACAGAATAGATTTGAAATGCAAGGAGGTGAGGGAGGCAGAATAATCAATACAGATATTTGTATTCTGCAATCAATGAAAGTTTTACTTTCAAATCAGGGTAACACTGATTCTTGGATTGGTTTTTTTCCTAAAAGAGAAAACAGATGTGAGGTGCACATGAAAGAAATGCTGCATAATTTGACTTTTTTTTCTGTGTCTAGTTGCTATCTGATGAATGAGCTGCTTTGAGATCTTGTCCTAAACTGTAGTGTGAGGAAACACTCCTGTGGCACCTTGGTCTATATATATATTTTTTTTTCTATCTCTAACAGATCCAAATGACATGAGACATCAGCTAGAGTTCAAAGTCCAATCCGATTGTGCAGGCTATGAGTTTATTTAGCTCTAGGTCTGTAAGTCCTTGGAACACATATTTGGAAGGCAGCTGTTGCACAAGCAGCCCTGTCTTCTAAATAAATGATTGAGTTTACAGCTGTCTAAAACCAACCCACCATTAGCATAAGGACAGTGCATACACCCAGGTCAGCTTTGAATCATCCTTTAATTTCCCCTGAATCTCTTAATTTTAATTTTTCTGTTTATATCCAGTTTGATGCTTTCATTTGGGTGCTTGCTTCTTATTTCTTCATTATTTTCTTTTAGAAAGGAATCCATAGACAGAAACTATGTCATTAATTTCAAGCAATTAACTCATCACTTGTTTAGGTTAATGTCTCCTTGGCATCTCTGCAGTTCCCCATCAACTCTTTTTTATTTAATTTTTAATCCAAGGATCTGTACTACTTTTTAGATGATGCAGTGTAGTTAATATTCTTCAACTTTTTCTTCCCATTCACTAGACTGTCAACGTGGTATAACCCCAAGAGTCTTTGTACTATTTGCTGTGTAATCTACACATGTCAAAAATCACAGCACAGGTCATTGCACAAAGGAATACTGCAGTTAATACGGAATTTTTGCTGGTGGAAAATTTAGTTGGTCACCAGTGTGGATTGCCCAGAAGGAGCAACAGACTCCCATTGCTTGAGCTTCCCAGAACACACTGGACAGAAATGTGACAAAACCATCACGATTGCATTTGATCCCATCATGATTGAAGGAGTGACCTGTTCATCAGCCAGTTTTCTGTGTCTGCACAGAGGGCTTGAGCATCCTTGAGGAGTGCTGGCTTGATGGGAATGAAACCTCTTCAGGAGGCTTCCAGCACACCCTGGGATCAAACTCCCCATTCAAAGGAATTTTATAGTTAACTAGGAGATCTCATCAAGTTGATGTCTGTAGCTTCTGATGCCCTGGCATAATTCTCAACCCTGTAGATCAGAGGCAAGTACAATTTAAGATTTCAAGTCTCAGATTTTTTGTTAATTGCTCATCAGGGAACATGTGCCTCACAGCTTGAATGTAACTGAGCATCATGAAGTTTGGATTAAAGAACATTCTTCCTCCCTCTCTTACAACACCGGAGGAGACACTTGACTTTTGTCATCATTTGGTTTCAACTGTTTCCTGTCTTCATTTTATTTAGCTAGTTATTTTTACTGATAGAAAAAGAAAAGACCATAGTTATTTATTTTTATTAGAAAAAAATTAAATCATTATGGATTGAAGAAAAAGCAAGATCTACTGCAACAGAAAGTTTGGTTTCCAAGTCGAATAAAGGAAGCACAATGGAGAGAACGCGTGCACATTATCTGATGAACCTAAAAGCTTCATCCACCGGATAGAACTAAAATGACCAGCTAAAGACAAATTTTTTTCCCAGCCACTAGCACAAAAAAGGTCAAGGAGGTGTATTGCAAGCAGATCCCAATTACCAGGGGGAAGGTAATATGAAAAAAACCAGTCTTGGAGTCAATTTTCTTTATGAACTTCATATGGTGGATTTAACAGACAGTCTCAGAATGTCTATGTAATTTGGTAGCATAGCAAAGAAATGCAAATTTAATGGGAATTACCAAAGACCAACCTCTCTTCTTCCCCTCCTGTCCCTTCTCCCCTCCCATCTCATTTTCTCTCCACTTCTTTCCTCATGACACTATGATGGACCTGAGGGGGCCAATGAAGTACTTTTTTTTTTTCCTTTTTGTGGCTGGTTGCAGTAGGGCTACAGGTGTCCAGTTGCAAACTCTGTATAAGGTGAGTGAAAACAGAGTCAATCAGCTTTGCAAAAAGGAACATAAAATATACATATTTTTTTAATCTGGAGGCATTTCACATTGTGCTTCATGGATGCAACGTCCTAAAGTCATCAGCAGAGATTAAAAAGGGGAACACCTGATAGAATATCACAAGCCTGGAACTGCCCAACAGAGATGAGCCTGCTTTGCTGCCACAGGATCACAGACCTCTGTGATCCATGCATTAGATGGAAACAGACACACGGTCACAGCTGTGTTTGGGATCTGCCTCTCCTGGCTGCTCCCAGGATTGATGTAATGTCCTTTGTGAAACTTGTATCCACAACACATTTATGAGCAGTGTAACTTCACCCTATATTTGGGCTGCCTGCGTGTCCTCCTTGTCCCTGTGGCCAGGAATTCTCCAGGGAGCTCTCGTGGACTGTTCTGTTCCTGTTGGCACCACTGGTCACTCCCACAGCAACAGTCAGATTCTACGTGATAGGAAGGCTCCATGGGGCAAGTCAATACTGTTTCTTTCACTGTGGAAAGGAGACAGACCCTTCTAGTAGCAGACATCAGGATTTTCTCAGGTGAAATGCACCCTGGAGGTGTCTATTTTTGCCTCCAATTACAAAGGGAAACCCCACATGGAAATGCCTGGTGATGAGCAAAATGAATACCTATGCAGGGAGAGATGGGATTAGGATGTTAACCATCAGTGTCCCTGCATTCCCTCTGGCAACACCATTTCAGTGTTTGCGTAGGCAGCCTGTGACTTTTTGTGAAAGGAAGAGCTGTAGATGAGAAGCAAACCCAGCCACAGTACCCACCTCCTGTGGAGTTGAAGCCTCAAGTGAACCGTCAGCATAGAGGGAGTTTTGGTGTTGAAAACATTGACATCAGTTGAATGGGAGGTTTCACTACTTGAAGAATGAGTACTGTTACACTGCATTAATCTGTTTATTACTTGTTTTGGGGGAGAAATTCATAGCTGAGAAGCAACTCCTCTATTCCAAGCATTAACCTTAGTCACTGCTTCTACTGCTGTCAAAACAACCCCTCCACTCCGATCAGATCAGCTCTTCTGTTTGTTTACCTCAATTTTCTGATTTCTTGACTATTACGTGTTTAAATTGAGCAGCATCACTGCATGAGGGACTTCAGTATTTAAGTTAATAATCCATTTGATTTGCTCACTAAAAGATTTTCTATTGGTCTGGGAACGTTCACGGTCTGATTCAGTCCATTTTCGTGCCTGCTGCAGTCACAGTCATGCTCCTGGCTCAGTCACTTCATGTAGCATCACACATTGCATTCTTTAGGTCTTCACACTGCCCATAAGCACAAAAGTTTCCTCATAAACATCTCATTATTTCTCACCCTTATGGGCCCCAATGTCTG
The DNA here is from genome assembly GCF_036250125.1 of Pseudopipra pipra. Classification (NCBI taxonomy): domain Eukaryota; kingdom Metazoa; phylum Chordata; class Aves; order Passeriformes; family Pipridae; genus Pseudopipra; species Pseudopipra pipra. Next base: position 71,110,870 of record NC_087552.1, read on the forward strand.
AAGCTGTCCTCGTTGGAATTTTGTTTCAACTCTCCTCTAATTTTCTTTTGAAGATGTGGGTCCTGTGCAGAACTAATGTTTTTAACACTTTTAATTATGTTATGTGTGTTGGAAAAAAAACCCCAACCTTCTTGATCATACTCCCTGATTAGTTTTTTTATGTGGACTTAAATCCCTTGCTTGTCCTATTAGGATGGAAGCAGTCCAAATTAGAGGTGCACTAACACTGTGATATGATCATCCAGTTAATTGCTGACAGGCCCTTCGAGATTATTTGTTTTTTTGCTCTAATTATTCCTGAGGACAATATTCCTCTCCCCTTCAAGCTATGTATGTACTACATGCAACAAAGAAGTCTTTTAAAACTGGACAGTAATTGAATTTTACTTTTTCAATAATATTGACCCAATCCATAGGCAGATCTAAATTTTCTCACTCTCCCATGTACATTATAGTTTATACTTGTGTAGAGACACTGTGCTTTTTCATTAATTCTTCATTCAACGTGAACATAGAGCCCTACTAATTATGGTTGAATCTTGTGTTACATCTGATTAAATCTCATTAGCACAATTCTTTACAGATCTTCAAGCCACAGGTTCTCTGCTTGGTGTCCTGATGTCACCAGACCAACTCTGGTTTGCATTTGCTCCTGCGAGGAGTCACTGGATGACAGATTTAATTCCTCGGTTATTTGCATGATGATCTTAACCAAAGCACAGCACACCTCCATTTTAGACATGTTCTGATTTCCTTCCTCTGCAAATTGTGATGCAGGGAGAAGGAGCAAAGGGAAGGATTGTCAATTCCCCTAATCTTCATGACAGTAGATCATGAAGACTGAGGAGAGTCAGCAATGTCCTTATTTCCTGTCTCATTCAAACACAGCATTATGGCTTTACAAGTAATTCTTTACAGTTCAATGTACAAGAGCCTAAAATCCTTGGAGAGGACTCCTGGCAGTCTGTTAGACTGAGGTATCATTTTGGACCACTGTTCCTTAGGACCTGCTCTGCAGATCCCTTGGGATTCACAGAGATCCTTTTCCAAACTTAAGTTCTGTAGTTGGCTTCATCTTATTGGCATCAACATCTGAGCAATTCGCTCTCATTCCTGTTGGAGGCAGCAGAAACATGACAGTCAGGGTAGTTAATGGAAACTGGGGCTTGATTCACCTCAATCAGAGGTGCACATCTAAAATAGGTCAGATAAACTGTGCTCTGAAAATACATATTTTTCTCTTTTGATCACAAAGGAATGTTGACAGACTGTCTCAAAAATAGACATCCATAAAGTGCTTTTTAAATTTGGGAAGGATGAATCACAAGGGGCTGTAGATGGAACAGTAAGATGTGCTGTGATTCATCCTTCTAAAAAAAAAAAAATAAAAAAAATAATTTTACATTGCTGCTGGGATTCCCAATAAAAATGATCTTTCAGTGTCATCATAAGGGAGACCATTCACTCCTGGTTTTGAGATATGCTCTATTGCATATTTCACTGTTGTATAGCTGGAGCATTTCACTCAAATTCACCACTAACTCTATTCTGACAATGGTTTGAAGAAACTCAAGTTTTAAGTGTTGGAAGTCAGAGCCATCAAAGAAACATCTTTAAATACCTCAGAGAACCCTGTATTGTGAATACTCTCCCCAGAAATCGACTTTCCATCCCCAGTGTTGTTGTCCTTTAATAGCAGGTTTTCAGCTGGAGTCAGTAAAGGTTTTACTTGATTTGAGTAAGAGGTTTTCAAATTGTAGAGTTTGGAGCTTGAAAGCAACAGCTCTTCTGATTCTCCCTGTCCTCCAGCTGAGGAGCTTTGTGATGAAAGGACTTTTTCTCCTCTGAAAATGTCAGTAACAAAAGCCTAAATATTTTTGAGTGTACTGATTTCACCAAAACTGTGTTGAGATGATCTTTTAGCACAAACTGGGATGAAAGTCAAAATCCAGACTAAACGAGAGTCACGTATAAATAACTCAATAATCTGAATACTTTTCCACAATATGGGTGATGTAACTTCAAATCCCATGGTGAGGGGGATAAGTATGTGAACTTTCACACTCTTTACAGCTTAGGTGTGTGTCTGCTGCATACAGCTATCACCTATTCTTGAAGTTGAACATAAATTATCCTTTCACAACAGCAGTTAACAACTCTTTTTTTTTTTCCTCCATTTTTCCCCTTACTGGCCCTGCAGACAATGGGATTCTGTACTTTATCAACTGCCTGGGACAGTGTGCCAAATATCAGCAATATGAAATTATATATCAAAAAGGAAAAGCTGCCTTTACTGCCCTTTCAAATGTCATTTAAGAAACAAAAGGCTTTTAAAGCAAAGTACAGAAAGTTGACTGTGCTTAGGGAGCACTGGAGAGAGTGACAAATAATTTACTGGGCTCAACTCCTGATAAATGGGGAATGCTTGTTCTGTTCGACCAAAATATAGCTTTGATAAGAGTGGTTATGGCATCTTAGTGCCTTGTGAGAAAAATTACACAGCTCCAGGTTCTGACTCAAGCAGATGCTCTGTGCCTTATATAGCTTTGTGTTTTACAAGCTCTGGTCCTCATTCTGTCTTTAATCTGCTGCTTTCTGATTTCAGCTGGTTTCAATAATAATGAGAAACAATCACTAAATTAAAAAAAAACAAACAAAACAACAAAGAAAAATAAAAGAAAGTGTAAAGCATCTAGCTACTGACTTTTAAAAAACTCTATTTTGACTTTTAAAATGACGTGAATAGAATAGCATTAGTAGAATGTCACATAGCAATAAACAGACAAATTACTGCAAAGTCATGGACTTCAAAGTGAAGTTTCTCATAACAGCCTTCCCTCTGTATCACTATCTGCCAGCCATAGTTACCATGAGAGGATGGAAAGATGGATCTCTGGGCTGGGAGAATAGAGGAGAGGTCACTGGAAGTGAAAGCAGTCAGCACAAACCTTGTCTTTCAGATGGAAATTTCCTATATTGAGCAAACTACCTTCTGAGGGCATTTTGTCCTCCCTACCAGGGAGATGTGGAGGATTTCAGCTCTCACCATCCCTCACTAACCCATAAGCCACCACCACAGTTTTCAAGCAACTCTCTTGTTTCAACAGGATTATCCCCAGAAAGCAATTGTGGGATAATTGTGTGTCATCTTCCCTGTGATAAGGGAGGTCTCGGGGACCCAAAGTCCAGAAAGAGAAAGGCTCTCAAAAGGGCATGAGTCCCCAAAATTGGATTTAGATAATCAAGTCCAAGATGTCCTTTGCTTTTTAAGGTTTTCAGCATCGATGATTTTGGTTATTAACATTAAGAAACATGAAAGGTCCCCTATTTTTGTAACATTATGAGCTTGTTCTTTCTGGAAGTCACATCCACTAAAGGTTGCAGACAGACATCCAGCAGGTGCCCAGGGCTGAGTGGGAAAAACAGGAAGCAGTATTTGTTTGGATGGCATTTCATATACCTATTTGGCTTTAAAACATTAATTTGCTCTTGCTTCAAGTGTCCTCTTTTCAAGGGTATGCTGGCAAATCTTCCCTCTTTTATAGACTTTTCCCAATTAGCTTTAGCTCACAGCATCTTAAAAACAACACACACAAAAAGCCAAACCTGCTAAAGCAATTGCAATTTAAAAGAACAAGTGATTAAAATACTTTTAATTGAGACTTTTCAAGAATAGCCACTGCCCCTGTTATTTGCTGCCTTTCTTGTTGTATCTTTGTTTACCTAAACAGAATTTTAAATTTCCATCTTCTAACTTCACTACTTGACTAGAGAATTTTTCTTCCAGAAGTGCTATAACTGTATTTACTGCTTTTGCTGTGGGTAAGGAAGTGCTGCAGGATATTTTGGAGTTCCCTATGGAGGTTCTCATCATGGAACACTTGCCAAGTAAACCATTGGACTAGACTGTCATCAAAGATCAAATTCTAGATCTGGCAATTATGAACTTGTTCATCTTGTTATCACTTGTTCATCTTGTTATCACTAACAAGACAAAAAGTAGTTTTCCTAATCAAAATATGTGCACTTAATTTGAATGTCTTGCAGTCATGCATGTGTATGGAAATAGCTTCTCTGAAATGCTCACTCCTGTTTCACAAATATATTCAATGATCCTTTTTTTTTTTTTTTAAGAACTTATTGATATGTAGGAAACATACTCCCACTGGAGATTGCCCTGTGAATCATTACATGCTTCCTTGAAGTCCGGGCTTAAATGCTTATCTGAATGTGGAAGTACTTGAATTCTATATGCAAACACTGTAATAGTATTTAGAAAAAAAGCCTTTATTTTATGTTTTACCCTCCAAATATGTGCACAACAACGCTTCAGAAGAGTTATGAACAAGTTATAATTATTGACAAGTAATATTTAGACTTATTGACAAGTTATATATAGAAACAAGACTCAACTTGTTTGGAAAAGGAAAGCTCTGCCTCCTTCCCTGCATTCCATTCTGATAATAGCAAATATTTAGAATACTTTGCATTTAAAAAAATGACCAAATACTGCTTTTTTGGCCTCTGTTCTATAGTGACATTGAAACATGAGGTTTCACATTGATGTGTCACCTGTTCTCTCCTGTTTGTACTTGCAGCTCCTAGCAGTACAACATTATTTCCTTTTACATACAGAACTGTTTTTTCTTGTGATTTTCATCCTCTGACTGGTTTGCCCTTACAGGTTTTCCATCCAATCTTATCTCAATTTCCATCTGTGTTTTTTAGTGCTTGGTGCTCATGTGGACATTTCTGTATGCAGAAAAGGAACTGGACTGGCATCTTGCTGAATCCAAGAGTGCCTACTTGCATCTTCCAGGACATCTTAATTCAAATGGAGGAAAAATTGGATTCTTACAATTCCACCTAAAAAACATGGAAAGCTATTTCCAATGTAAAAGAAAGAGAGAGAGAGAAAGATAACCAATAAAAATTAAGGAAGTAAAACGAGACAGATTTTGTCAGTCTTCACAAGTAGAAATATTGCATATGTTTTATATGTGTATAAATATATAAACATATTTGTTTTCTGTGTATTCATTTTGTGTTTTATACATATTAGGAGTTTTTTACATGTTCATATATATATATGCCCTTAAGACTATATTAATCTTTGACATATTCAGCATTTAGTAAACTTTAACCAGAGTTCTAATCATTGGCAAATGCACATGGAAACACATTTCCCTCAATACTTTTCAGCTCTGTTTTTTCACAATACAACCAGATGGAGGAAGCTTGCGTGAAAAAAACCCTATTTCATAGTTTCTTTTCAATATTCTATTGCAGAAGTTACAGTTATGTAAAATTCAATGAACTGGTTGACAAACACAGCCAAAAAGACTTCCATTTTTTCTATGCACACAGCATTGTACAACTTTACTCCTTGGTTTCTATTCAATCATTTAGAAGAAGCAGTTTGAACTATGCAATTTTTTAGATGCTGTGACAGAGAATATGTCTCATTTAAGAAAAATGAGGCTTTTTGCACCTGTGTAACTCAGAAATGTGTATTGATGCATTTAGATTGCAGCCCAGAGACCTGCCTCTGTTAAGTTGAACAGAAAATAATATGGTTGGAAATAAAAAGGTTTTAAGTAGGCCCAATTGATCTGTCCTGTCAAGATACCCAGTGGGAAAAAGAAAAGAAAGAAAAAAGAGCTACAAGTCAATATACTTTTTTTTACTTCTTTTCAGGAGGGAGACTGCAGTGCTCAAAACCTCATCCCTTAAGTTTTCCCCGGGAAAAAATGAGGTTGAAAATTGGAAAAATAGTGAAAGGCTGAAATTTATCATGGGGAAATAAATGAAGATGAAGAACTACTTCCGTGGAAGAATCCAACCTGTGGGATGAAGCAAAAATCTGAGCTGCTACTTGTTGGGAGACTTGTTGCTGCTGTTTCGTTTTGCTTGTTTGTTCTGTCAGTTCTCCACCTTTGGCAGTCACTTTTTCTTCCATGTTCCTCTCACTTAGGGCAACACAAGACTCCTGAGATCCATCCAACCTGCCTGATCCACATGGACAAGAGCTGCATTCCTGTCAAATGGCTTCCAAGAAGCTCTTGAAGAGCTGCCAAGTACAGGTCATTCCTCATCCAGCTGCACAGAGGCAGGTAAACCTGGGATGAGTTTCTGGATAGACAAAGCAAAGCACGTGTGAATAGGGCTGATGTCAAGTCTTTTAAAGATGGGTGCAAGTGTTTTTTCGACAGGATCCATCCTGGCTGAATTCCAGCTGAATCTACAGAAGAAAGATAGTTTGTAGAAAATTGTTGTGCAGTCAGGCAGGAAATTACAGTTGGGGAGAATTGTTTTCCTGTCCTTATTTTAGACCAACTTCTCTTAAAATATTTAAGTTCCTTACTTCTGAACAATCATGGAATCCAATTGATTTTATTATCACACATAAAGAAAATAGTGTGGAGATTTTCATCCGACACCACTGGCAGAGACAGGCAAACAAAATTAATATTTCTCACATGGAACACCACACAGATGATTGTATTCCAAACTGAGCGATTATGGTAATGATTCACCTGCAATATTTGCATGAAATGGCAGTAATGGAAGCAACTGCTAAAACTCTGAGCTATCAGCCCTCTGCAAGCATTTAGAAATCAGAGTTTATTTTCTCTTCAGTGTCTGCAATTGCTTTTTCCTAAAATATAACCCTGAGGGTGCCTCCTACTCCAGCACTCGTGCTTTGTTGACTAAAGTTTCTTTGTTTCTCACCCAGTTCTGAGCCTGCAAGAGGCATCCTGGCTCATATTGGCTCTCTGCATTGCCTTTATGATCTTCTTTGATAGCCATGCACTCTCTCTTCAAGAACTCCTTTATATTCCCTGGTCAAAGCTACTTGGTGGGGGGGTTGGTCCATATTAGACTGTTGAAATTGCTGCTGATTTGGTAACATCTCATTAAAACATACCTCCTGCATGCCCTGCCCCTTGCAGTGCCTCCCCCTCTCAGGAGAGAAGAAACCTGCCTGTGCTTAGTTCAGGGAAAGAGAAAATTATAAGAAAATAAGAAGAATATAAAGCTACACACTTTATTCTCTGAGCTTGCAGGCTTTAGCTTTCTCTTTCGTCTGTCCCCACTCAAGCATGGAGGTAAGGATGCTAAATTCCATGTGCTTTGCGAGGAAAAAGGATGCCCTCACCTCTCCAGTGGTTTGATGTGGTCATGTCTTTCCTGCATCCACAAAGCCCCTGGTTTGGGATAGCTGGTGTCCAAAAGGCAGCCTTGCTGTCCACTCCTGACATCTGACTCTGGCACAAACGTCCCACATGCAGCAGCTCTGAGTCTTGGGGCCAGATATAACCTTATAAGGAGGATTAAGACACAATTCAGGTGTTTCCTACTCCAAATTCAAATAAGAAGTGCTGGGACAGCAAGTAACTACTCCTGAGTGGTTGCAATTAGAATTTCCCCTGCAACAACCTTTGGGCACTGACAGGCAGGCAGCTGTTTGGGAGACAGGCTGTCAAAGGACAGCCACAGGGAGCCGTGGCCCTGATACCTCCTCTACTGATGCCCATATTTGTGCTGAGAGTGAACTGACCCATGAGATAAAACCTGCCATCCTCCTTGAGACTCTATTAGTCATCAAAGGGAGCTTTCAATAGCCCATGAGACATGGAATGGATTTAATGTGGGCCTGCATGAGTTGAGGAGAAAGAAATAAAGACTGTGAAGTGCTTAGCAGGGTGTTGTTAAAAAGGGAGACATGTGTTTTTCCCAAAAACTGCAATTAAAAAAAAAATTGGTGTCAGGGTATAATGTCAAAAGGAAGCTCCAGTCAGATCTTAGGATGAGACCCTTTCATATACAGGGAGAGACTCACAGGTGGAAATAAAAGACCAGCTAACAGCTCTGGAAAGGATCTAATCCTCCTTAGTGTCCAGGACTAAAGATTAACATTCCCTCCATGTTATCTCAGAGCAACTCAGCTGTCATAAAACACTTTCTCAAGCTCCTTTAGGTCTAGTCCTGGGTACTGCCACATCAGTGTGCGAGGTTTGGCATTGCTGTGCCTGAGCTCATACGTGGATTTAGCACCTGGGCTCTTGATCTTTTTAGCAATCTTTTCTTATTTCTACCCATCTGGCTTTGCCTTCGTTCAGCAGTGCAGGGTTAAGATTTATAAAGCTTAATTTCTGTTTGCCCAGGATACAGAACAGCAGAGCTCTGATCTGATCTTGTGCTTCAAGGAGTTTTTGCATTATTTGCTTTGCAGAAGAAGAGAGTCTGAACTCTTCAGAGTGAAAAAAATCCCAAATCTCCTTTTAATACTTAAAGGGGAAATGTCATTATTTCCTTCCTCTCTTTACTTTTACAGTACATAATCCAGCACAGCTTTGCAAACGAGATGGTGACAGGATATTTGCTCTGGGTAGTTGTAGCTTTAATCAGTAGTGTCTTTATGAACAGAACAACAATTTAGGTGAGACTTGGGAGTGTTTTGTGTTTTTTTTTTTTTGCTTCACATCCAAACTACAAACTTTTACTTTGTTCCTATTCCTGTGGATGGCAAATTATATCAAGGCAGACAACACAGGATGTGTTTACCTATTGGTCTTTTTATCTCTTTTACTTATTCTAATAATGAAACATTTGACATACAGCACTGCAATAGCAAATTAAATCCAAAAAACCACCAAAAAAACCAACTTTTAATAAAAGAAAAAGAAAACAGCAATTTACCTTTTATTGGAAAGTAAAACAAATGAAGAAAAGTAACAGAGCTTCTTCCTTCTGTGTTGAGAGAGCCTTGATTAAAAGTTGTGATAAAGTGGTGGCTAATAATGGGAAGGAAAGGAAGAGTTCATTGGATTTGTACTCTCCACATAAATATGTATTATACATCCAAAACATGCTTGTTGGCTGAATGTAGAACACAACACACAGGACTTTAATCCATTTTTCATAAATAAAACAGTTGTTTTTTTTTTTTTTAACCCTGAAATTCTAATCCTGGTCCAGCCAACCTCTTATAGATTATTTCTTATTACTTATTTCAGGTCAAGAAAGAGAGTCCAGTGAGCACTGGACCACACCAGAAGAAAGTTTCTGCTGCTTTTTGGTGCTGCAATGGACTTTTCCCATGCCAGGTGAGTGGCTGTGTCTTTACATTCCTCAGTACACACTGGTCCAAGCTGAGCTCCAGAAGTTGAGGCTGAACTACCTCAAAATCACCCTGCTAAGAAGAATTCTTACCAGGAATTTAGCCACTGACCCATCTCATGGGGATATCTTTCTACTTAATTTCATGTTTAGTCTAAACAAAAATAATTAATACAATATAGTTTAAGACAGGTAATCTAGAAAAGAATTCAGATCTACTATTTAATCAGTAAAAGCCCAGGCCAGCAACTCTTACACCATTTACATCACCTTTTGTATATTTGAAAATGTCCAGAAAGAAAAATGTCATAATTCAACTCGGAATTATTTTGTCCAACCGCAGGTCTGGTTTGACTGAATTGGAATTCAAACCAGAAGCTTTTCATTTAAATTCATCTATTTTTCTCAAAAATTGCACTCTGAAATATGTGTACTCCCAGATGAGCTATTGGTCCCTGTGAAATCAATGTCAGAACTGGTATTGGCTTTATTGGCCCCGGAGTTTTCACTGACTCGTCACACCCAGCTGCCCCACTGTGTGTTAATTTACTTGTTCCTCTGTTCCATACATATATTTTTTTATGATTTTGTTTAAAAACCTGCTATGCACCAGAAGTTCCAGAGTTGCATACTTAGCTGCTTTCTGTTTTGCAGGGCCAATACTCTGTAGCATTCCTACCATATCATCAATCTGAAGACAGTTTCTATCCAGTCAAAATAGAATAGGGAAGGAGTAGAAGAAAGTACTTACAAGTAATGTATTTAATATACTTCAGCCTTAATTCTTCTAATACCTGCTGAATTAATTTGGGATTTATTTATTTACTTTCTTTTCCTGTTACATTTTTTTTCTTTTTTTTTTTTTCATCAGGGGAGGCTGTCAGAATCCTGCCCCTGTTCTCCAACAAACAAATCCAGCTCCCCTGAAGGGTCCAGACATCTGTTTTTTCGAAAGAAATTGTGCCTTCTGATGTTTAGATCATGAAATATTAAAGATTTGTCCCCTGTTGTGTGGAAGGTTGATGTACACTCTTGTTTCTTGTGTGGACCCACAAACTGGGATATACTGGGTGACATCCTAATATGTCATTGGATCTGCTGGAACGCTGGCAGGTGGAAGAGAGTCTGAACAGAACACGTAATTTTGTGTTTAAATTTTCATTTCAAACATTATATGCAAGTACAGTCATAAATATGTATCAAAGGGAAACAGGTCACCTCTAAGATTTAAGGAAACCTGCCAGGTTGGACACATTGAGTTACCTCGTGACAGAGAAATGCAGGTAAATTAAGAACAGGCATCAATTCAGAAAGTTAAAAATAAAAAGTCATCCAAAGTTTGAATCCCTTGAGAAGGCTTTGAAAAAGCTAACAATAGAGCTCCTGTAAAACATAACAAAATAAAAATAGATGCTGTAGTTGCTGGATAAAAATAGTGTAGATTTAATGCTTCTTCAAACAGATGGCTCTAAAACTTGAGATGACAAATTATGATTTGTTCAGCCCAAAAAGAAGTCTTTCCAAAGGCTCTGTGAATTGTGATAGCAGTGTTAGAGATGACCTTGACATGGGCTAAGATGTTGTCAAATGATTTATTTTTTTTTTTGAGTTGAAATCAAGTATTGAGACCAAAATAAAACAAGGTAAAACAAAATTAAATATTACAATTCTGGATAACCTAAGAATTTTACTAAGATTTAATTTCGTGTACCAGAAATAGTGGTAGGGGAAACAGAAGAAATCTTGTCTTTCATGCATTTTAATTCCTTTTACCTAGTATTTATAGTCATGGCTTACCAGATTCATCATTCACCATAGGCTACACCACTTAGGAAGCTCCACTCCACCTGAGAATTTAAGTTGATTTTCTGCTGGTGTGGCACTTTTGTTTCCCATATGGAGACAGAGTAAGGAAAGAAACACCTCTCCATATGTATTTTTATTTTCAGGTGTTGCTGTACTTAATGGAGCAAACCCCTTTTCTGAGCATAAAGAAAAATACATCAACCACTTCTGAAGCTTTTCAGGAATGGATTTTCCCACCCAAATTATCTGTTAACAGACTGGTAGACAGAAATATTGACCAGCAAAGCACTTAATACCCCCTACACCTGTACTTTGCTAGTGGCCTCCCTGTGTTCACACATGCAACAAGACACTGAAATGCAGCCACAACTCCCTAAGGAATGCTGTTGTCTGTAACTTAATAAGTAAAGAAAATACTTTCAGGTGTCTTATAAAACAAAACAAACCCCCACGCACTTGTATAATTAACCTCTGCCACTTATGGATTTTCTTATTTTCAAATTAAATAAATTACAATAATGGTTGTATATATATGAACAGCTTAATGTTTCTACAGCAACTATCTTTTTGCTAAAAGCTTTACAAGCATTAATTATTATTAATAATATTTATTATTCCTGTGCCTTAGGAATAACCAATTTCATTGTGTCCCAACAACTTAACAAGCTAAATAATTGAGACTGTGGTAGGATGAGGCCCAGGAAATCTTTAACCACTATGAGCAGATGGTCTGCATTATTCTTTAATTTTGTGTTTTTTGGGCAGTGATGGAATAAGGAGGGGTTTAATTAACTTGGGAAATGATTTAGCTCCTGTCCTTCCCTGTAGCAGGCTCTGATAGTGTGTGCACAGCAGCACCTCTCTCCTCTTGCCCTCTCTGTGCTCAGTGTTGGTCTCTCTATTCAGGTGAAAAATAACAAAGGAATCAGCTCCTGTAATATATCTCACAGCCCTGAATTTAGTGCAAATTGAAGAGACAAGGTAAGAATTGAAAAGAGTAAGGTAAATCAGATGGAATAAATGGATCTGTGAGACCAGAGGAAGGACAGGTCTGGAGGAAACCATCATTCAGCACAAAGTCCCAAGAAAATTGTTCCTTATCAGCTTACTATTTGCCCTTCCTTGGCTGTGATATTTGATTCTGTTTTCTGAGTCACATCCAGTAAATAACTTGATGCCCTTTTCCTATTCGTTCACACCACTAACTGGAATTCAAAGGGCATCATGGTAGAAAATGAATTGCCAACAGGACAAAATGAGGGCTCTGGCATATTACAGATGTGCCTTGTCTTGTTCACCAAGCTACAGCATCACCCTGAGATCCAAATGTCTGAAATTAAAACCCTCTGGCAACGCACACTTTGCTTTTTCCATTTTAAGGATATGTGGAGAAACAATTCTCATAAGCAACTGCTTGTTAGTGGCAGCCACCCAGCTGCCATAAAAAAAACGTGAGACAATGTATTTTCAGAACATGGAAATGGCTTTTCTAATGGGTCAGGCACAAGTTCCATCTTTGGAGCTGTATTGTATCTCTGGTGGTGGCCAAAAATCAGATGCCAATGGAAAGGTACAACAGGGGAATATGTAATGTTATTCTAATACTGCTAAATGTTTCAGTACATGTGAGAAAATTCTCTGGATGTTTTACATCTTCCCGATGAGAGCTGAAGGAAGGTTGCAGCCTCACATGGTCACAGCAGCAGTTTTAGCATCCAGCTCCTCAAAATCCCCTCACTAGTGTTTCAGTCAAATCATTCAGGAAAAAATATCCACATGAGCCATTTAAATGTTCTCTCTGTCCAAGCAGCCACATGAAAGTGAGATTCCTGAGTACAAACTGTGAATGAGAGTTCAATATGAGATATGATTTCTAAAAGGGCAATTTTTGTTCTAACTGACCTGAGATTAGTGCATTTATTTTCTGAATAAATGTATAGTCAAGTGTTGAGGAGAAATGGCACCCTTTCAGATGGTTTATTAGTGGTGGGTGAACTTGCACAGCCCAATTTCAAATCCACTCTAGCTTTACTGTCTAGCTCATATTTTATCTGATATAAACTGTAAAGAAAGAAGACAGAAAGGTTGTGAGCTGAATCACGCCTGGTCACCGAGTCTGTCACCTGTGGGGACAAGGATAAGACACAGGTCAGCTCCCCTGAGTCTGCTGACTCCTGTATCTGATGGTCAGGTAAAAAGCAGCTGCTATGGCAGTCAAAGCTTATCTGGTTATAAAACCAGGCATTGACATTCTGCTCACTTTGTCCTCGATCATATCACTGGGATAACGCAGTAAAGTTCAGGGAAGAAAATGTGATCTAGAGGAATCAGTGGGAGTTTCATCACTAACTTAAATAGTGACTGAATTTCACCCCATTCTCTTTGCAGGGCTCATGTCTGTGTCAAACCTTTATGAAAATGTAAAGCCTGGCATACAGATTCCACGCTTCTATTAATTATACCTGAGTCTGAGTCTGGCTAAGTAAAGCCTGGATTTGAAAAAGCAGAAAGAGTCTCTTTGTTTCCCTCCCCATGGACGGTGCTGTGTCCCCTAATAGGTATGAGAGGGTTTGACATGCTCAGCGTGTTGCTCCTGTTCTTCCAAGTCCTGGACACAACTTTTGTTTGTGCCTGTGTATAATTATACGAATTCTATACACAAAATCTATTTGACTAATTGCTCTGTTGTTAAAGGATCTAAGAAGTTCTATTACAATTGAGGCAATCAGGGGCAGGAGAGTTTTATGAAATTATACCCTAAGTTAGAAAAGTGACCGGTGAACACGGGTTATATATTCAGCTTGCTTTAGTCATACATTAAATAAATAATCATACCGAAATCATAGCCACGGTAGCACTTCAGTGCTATTTCTTTCCTTCAGATAAATAGCTTTGTTTTCCTGATGGTCCAAGAGCCACAGGTGTGTTTGTATGGTTTTGCAAAGGAAAAGGAATTGGCAAGTGGAAGCTACAGCATCCTCTGCATTCCCTTGGGTTACTGGCAACACAGCTGGTGATCCTAAATCTGGTCACTCTCAGCTTCTCCGCTCACTTTCAAATCTCCAGGGTGGAATTATGAATTCTTGATGTGGTGCAGCTCATCATGTCCTTACTCAGAGCTTGTTCATCACTTGCCCATTTGCTGGCTGAGCTCCACTCACTGTCAGTGTCACTCATCAAACTCCCAGACAGCAGAAACAGCCAGTGAAATTCAGCCAAATATGGAGAAAAGCACTCCATGGAAGACATCAAAGGTGCAAAGACAAAAGTAGGCAGGCAGCACCACAGCAGAAAATAATCTGTCTGTTTAGGCAGTGACATGGAAGTTTCAAAATTCTCTTGGGTAGACAACACTGTTTTTTGCATCTTCACTCATATTTTCTACATACACAAATAAAGAATAGTTTTCATATAAGTTTCCACTAGCTCTCCCTTGGTCTGGGTTCTGTTCTCCCCTCCTTCTGACCTGCCTGTTAATCCATATCTCCTTCCATTTTAGGAGTCAACATCATATTTCATCTGAAAAAAATATGGAGAGTTCTGCAATGAGGAACTTCCATCCCAACTTTGTGTTTTCAGACCTCTGTTTCATACAGCCAGAACCTATGGCTCATTCCATTTCACATGGATTTTATTTATGTGCAATTCTGCCATTTATTTGCAATTTCAGGCTACAGATCAAAAACAAACAAAAAGAACCAATAGCATAGATGTGAGAGCCTGAGCTAGGAAAGAAAAACAACCACTCCCAGTAACAGCATAAAAGCAACTTTTTTGCATTACTAGATTGTTGTAGGAATGGAAAAATCCTTCAAGGAAGAACAGGGACATGAACACAGCTTAACCATTCCAGAGCCAGTTAGAGAGTGTCAAGGAGTAAATTGGATCAGTGAAAGAAGAGAATCAGATTTATTCAATGCAATTATTGTGATCTGTACCATCAGGAGTCCTACCCCACTCCCACCCCCAAATGAAGCCTTTAATCTTCATATTAAATGATTAATTTTATGTTATGACCATTGCATTTTCCCTTCTCTCTCTGCTCCATTTCCAGCACACAGGTGGCAAAGTCAGAAACTCACTTGAATCCTGAATGTGTAAAGTAGGAACTGCAAAGCATTTGAAACCTCTCTTCTGGTTAAATAAATCTTCTAAAATTTCAATATTATCCTTTTTTCTTTCCCCCAAAAAGAAGCACCTAAAAACTGCTCCTCTGCATAGTGTCAGCTCATTAATCAACAAAATGATCCCTTCCTGAAAAATTGGGGATGATGTTTTATTTGCAAGGCAGTAATGTATCATAAAAAAGAAAAATGAAAGAAGAGAATATTTCAGGACATGAGCAAAGCTAAATCAATTTTGTTAAAACCTTCCTGCATGACTCAATAATTCTTATTTCAAGTTGTTCTGTTATTCCTGTGTTCTACTTCACTCCACTGTTTTCTGGACACCTATGCCTACAGTGATTATCTGTAGTAATATTTCCTTAAAATTAAAGGATAAACAGGAATACTGAGATGATAAACTCTAATCCACAGACTGCAGGTGTTTTTTTTTCTGAGGTAGCACCAAATGTGTGATTTCTCTTCGTATACTAACAGAAGATTCATATTTCATAACCAGTTTTCTAGGACACTGAGGTTAATTTCCTGAAATAATAAGGGTTCCTTTAGCTCAAGTTTCTGCCAGGGACAGGGATTCCATCCTTTCTTACTGCAAACACTGTTTTTTGTTATTTTCATTGTGTCCAGTCAGGTGTAAGAATATGTTCACATACAGACATTCAGAAATGGAGTGCCAGTGACTTTGACTCAAAGCAAGATTTTGCTGATTTTTTTTATCATTTATCAGTGGACCAGATCCTCAGTTAATGTAATTTGGCATTGTTCCATGGAAGCCATTGAAGCTGATCTGATTGTTCCCACTGAGGAATTGTTCATTCAGTAGCCAAGTTTGAGAAACAGAAT
Organism: Pseudopipra pipra; assembly: GCF_036250125.1. NCBI lineage: Eukaryota > Metazoa > Chordata > Aves > Passeriformes > Pipridae > Pseudopipra > Pseudopipra pipra. The sequence continues at coordinate 71,126,766 of NC_087552.1, forward strand.
TCAGTTGAACCCCTGGGATTTGAACACAGCACACTCCAGAGCTAAAAGCAGCAGCTTGGTTTACGAAGTTAAGGGTAAACAGAAAATATTCAGCTGCAGCTATAAACTTACCCTTCCTCTGACCTGTCCTGGGATACCTGTGCCACAGAAAAGCTAGAACAGGTATCCTATCTCCTCGGAGGCAGAAGCTGAAGGTTGCACACAAGACCCTACAAATCCAAAATAGATGAGGTGCCCACTTGTGAGCAGCTGAATCAAACCCTTTGCTTTGTGAGCTGGAGTTGGAAGGAGATCTGGGATATGCACAACACTACTGTTGGTCAGTCAAGGTCCTCTGGCCACACTGGAGTTTGGCTGGGTTCTATTAGCTGAGAAAAGGACCATTGGGGAACATGTGTAAAGTAGAACAGGAGCTGCTACATCAATACCGAGGGTGTCACTGACTCCTGACCACTACTCAATGTGTAAGGAAAAATGTCCAGATGGATATAAAGAACCAAAACAACTTTTTCTCCTGCCCCTAGCCCAGTTAATTTTTATACCTTCTGTGTAGAATAACTTCACCAAGAGGTCTTCAAAAATTATATTGAAAAGGCTTCCAGCTATTTCAGTGTCTAGAAAACTTGTGCTGATCAAGTCAGGTTTAAATTTTCTCAACCAAAGGGTCTCCACATCTGAGATGAGTACTCCAACTACAAAGTTCATTAACTGAAAATATGTTTTTTAGGCAGTTCATCTTACTCAAAGATCAAATTACCCCTTCATCCCATTGTAGTGACCTGTGTCCTGTGTTACAATTGCCTCTCTGATGCATTCTTTCAAATTATGAAAAAGTCCAGGGTAACGGGAACAAAGTTTTTGAGTCCACCAAATAAAATCTTTGTTACTGTTGCACTTTCCCAACATCCAAAAAAAAAAAAAAAAAAGAGTTTTCTTCATTTCAGTTATGTTATGCCAGGTATTATGTCTTACAAATTTGGTGGTTTTATATACTTTTCTAAACTTGCACTAGTTTAGGCTATCTTGAGGAGGGGGGATTTTATGGTCAGTCTTCAAATAAGGTTATTTTTTACCTATTTAGACTTTGAAAGTACTGTTAAAAATCTAACATTTTAACATAATTTTGGTCATCGTTCATAAACACTTAGTTTTATGCATAGAGTGTGTATTGAGTTATACTTCAGGGAAAATTGTAATGACACTATCCCTTGTACAGAAATAATAGAAAGACGAAAAGAAGACTGAAGTAGAAACAATCAAGGAGAACAGGTATCTTTCAATGTGTACATTCAGACAAAAACTAATGGATTCAGCTAACTGGCCTTCTTTAGGGCCAGCCCAGGTTTCTTCAGGAAGAAGTAATCCCCAACACAATTTTAGTAACTACTAAATAAAGTGATATGGCAAAGATGAAGCCAGTTAACATCTTTGATGTAAAAAAGATCATTCCTTAAAAAAACAAACAAACAAACAATCAAAAAACCCACATATGTAATATGTGCTTTTTGGTATTTTTTCCATTCTCTAGGATCTTTGATCAGTATTTTTTTTTATGTCACTGATGTGCCATAAAATGTCATCATTTTATTGATCTAATGTCAGGTCGATGGCATAAGAAAGATTTGAAATGACAACTTGAGTAGAGGGATTGTTAAATTTAAACTGATGTGTTTGCCTTCCTGTCAAAACAGTGCAGGATCCTTCAGCTCATCCAGCCACCTGCCTGCCTGAGCCAAGCTGACTTCAAACAGCAACACATCGATCAACATTTTTGGAAACAAGCTCTATTGTTCCTTTGAGGCTTTTTAGCTTTGTTTTCTCCCTGTCACACTCTCTTCAAATCTAAATTTCAGCTTATAAAGATACTTATTTCACCTTAACATGGCCTTTGAGCATAGAAAGTGCATGTTGACACTTTTAATCTGTAGTTTAGCTCACCAGCAAATAAACTGAGCAGCTAAAGCTGCTAAGGAGATTTCATTTGCTTAGAGATGGAGTTAAATTTCCCCCACTGTATCAGTTTGTAAGAAATTAATCCCATTTACATGATATTTGCTTGTGATCGTCTAGAAATGTTCTGCATGGCTTGGGTCTCTATTCCCTTCTGGTTTCTCTATTCTGCTCCCACCAAAATGTACTTTCTCAGATGTGTTGGTTGGATTCTTCTCTATACTCTGTTTGCTTTGGGGAAAATCATCCTCAGTGGCCTTTCTAATAAATAGTGGAAAAAAGGTGTAAACTCTTGTGCCAGCCAGTAACAAACTAGCTAAAAAAGCGCAGGTAATTTCCCATTTTTTCTTTTGCCTTCAACTGTGATCAGAGAAAAAAAGGATAAAAAATAAATGTCTTCATTTTGACATTTTTAACTGAAGTGTTTTCATTAGTATTTCAAAATGGCTTTCTCTGAAAATGTATTGACATTGATTTTTAAAAGACGTCCAAAGAAGAAAAAATATTTAACTACAGCTGGGGAAAAAAATGTTCAAGCTTACTTTCCATTTGCTAAGAAAGCAAAGGAAAAAATCATCCTTTTAACTCATATTTAGTTTAATTTTTCAAGGCAGATAGTAAAAAAGAAAAAAACTATACACACTTGTCATATGCCTGAGCATTGAGAGCAACTCTGCTCTTTGCCAAGATCTGTCTACTCCTCTATAGCTGAGCACAATCTTCCTGGAGGCAGTTGACCTCATTGGATGTACTTCTTTCACCAAGGCATCTAAATTCTGTCTAAGAACCAGATCACCCTGTTAAAAACCTATAAAAAAATAACTTTTCCAGAGAACAACCACCATATTTCAGGTTTGAGTCCATTGTACTCTTTGGAGTGCAGAAAACAGCCACCATATTTGTGAGAAGTTGAATTTAAGATTTTTTTTTTCTGTGAAACTCTATCTGGCAGATTTCCTCGTGTCTGGCAATGTGGTTGAGCTTCAGGTTTTCCCTTCTGACTTGTTGCCAAAGTGATCCAGAAGCACTGGGGTAAAGTAAGTTTTGTTTTCTTAGGAAGCAACTGAAAACCTTTGTTCTGTTATGTGAAGGAATGGAAATGGTATTAAATATTTTGGGGGTTGGGGATTGTCCAGAGTGAAAATAGAATCATATAATCACAGAATGGTTTGATTTGGGAGAGACCTTAAAGGCCATCTCATTCTAACACTGTGCCATGGGCAGGGACACCTTCCACTAGACCAGATTGCTCCAAGCCCTGTCCAACTTGACCTTGAACACTTCCAGGGATGGGGCAGAAGCATCTTTTGAAATTATCTTTTTTAATTCCTTCATTTTCAAATGAGATAGTAAAAAAAAAAGGCTCTGAGACAGTACTGATTGTGAGTGTTTTGGTAATAACCCAAGCTGAATGGGAGAGAAACGCCTACTTCCAGGAAGGAATAATTTTGAATAGATGCAAAGCCAGTGCAGGAAACAGTTCTAAGAAGAGGCTTCATAGAACAAGGTTACCCTGTGCCAGCTGCTTTCTGCTCACTGTGGGCAGGCATGAGAGATGGGAAAGCAAAAAGCAACCTTGCCTACCCCACAGAGTAAAATGAATATTAATATTAATATTCACCATGGAGCAGCTGACACGGGGAGTTTTCCTTCCATCAGAGAGGCTGCTGCTTTTTCCTTCCATGTGCACTCCCACGTTTGTCCTGTGCTGTGGGTGATCCAACACAGTGACTTCCACTTCTGGGAGGAAATAGCAGCTTGGATGGCAATGGACACGTTATGGGAGAATCTGGCACTGTGGGGCTTGTGGCAGGACTATGAGAGAAATCTGAATGAATTTTGGAAGAGAAGTAACTCCTCTCTCTACTTGAAAATACCCTTTAACTTCCAAAGCTGTAAATTAAAGTTTCCAAGTCTTGTGTTTGAAGAAATACTTGACGGTGTGCCAGAATTATGACTTACATCCAGCAGCACCTAATCCTTCCTCCATGAGAACTGGAAAAGTTTCTGTCTTAGCAAGGTGTAGGTTATATTTCTCTTTGAAAGAGATCTTGCTGTTATTTATAACACTGAAACCCTAGAACCAAAATGGACCAAATAAATCAGTTACACTAAACCCAATAAATCACTTATATAAAATTCTTTTGACGTATTATATAAGACCTTTTCCTCAATTTCTAATTCTAAAACTAGATCCACATGTACTCTTTTATTTTGTTTCTTGTCTTCCCCAGTCATTCCCTGTTTTCATGACATATTTTCTAAGGGCTTATGATGACAGGTGCTTATAACAAGAGTATTGCTCATCCAAGAAAACAAAACTTAGCAGGATTCTCCTACTAAGTCCCTCTTCATGTGACCTTAGTTATAGTGGTAGGAAAATGAAAATGGAAAGCAGATAACAGCAATTAGAAATGTGGTGAAAAATCTTGAGAGAGCGCTCAGACTTCAGTTTTCAACTATAAACTGCAAATATCAGCAGAGCAAATATGAGTGTATTCATTTTGGGGGGAATGCAGAGTGATTATGACTTTGTGTTCAAGGTTGAGTGAGCAAACTTCTAGAGACAAGTGAAGAAAGGTGGGTATTGTACCAGAGTAGGGGGTAGAAACAACAAGAAGGAGAATGGAAGGCTGGAGGGAGGTCTCAGGAGGAGGTTCAGGCTCTGGTCTGAGCCAGTCACAGTCCCCAACCCAAACCCTACCAGTCAGGTGCTTTGCTGTCTGTGCTCCTGGTGTAAACTTGCTCTGAACAGTAAATCCTTTCCTGAGACACCTTTCCCAATAAACACGATGTAGCAGAGTATTAATTCATAGAAAATTGTGCAATGTGTAACCACTCAGCCTTAAAATAAGTCCCATTGCCATTTTTATAGGAACTGGAGAGGGTTCCATCCAGTCAGATCCACCAAGTCCATTGTCCTGTCTCTGTTGGTAGATAGTACTGGATGTGTAGGAGGAGCAGGTTCAGCTGAAGACCTCCACAGAGCACCAGAAGTGGGTCAGATCAGATGAAGGCCATGTAAGTGTGAACATTTTATTCACTGCTGTTTAGTATTACCCACAAGTTTCTGTCTCCAGCAGAAGTTGCAATGCCAAGGAACCTCACAAGTCGTCATCAACTCCGACACAACTGAGTTAGCACGACTCATCAGCTGGACTGTGGTAATTCACCGAGTGCATGTCCATAGCAAGGAGAAAACAAATAAAATGCTTTAGCCTAAGAGTTAGGGACAGAGCTTTAAGATTCCATATCTTATTTTGCATTTGTGAAAGGACAAAAATGCAGAAAGGTGAGATACTACAGCTCATCTGATGAGGAGCCACCACTCATTAAGCCACAGCAGCTCACTGCAACATCTGGACATCTCTGGTTATGGCTATGGCTCCCACTACCAGGGGAGTACATTCCTTTAACTTTTTAAAACAAATGAATCTTTGAAAACTTATACAAAGTGGGAGTCTGGCCCTTTGCATCTTTCTAATGTGGAAAATAGTCCCCTTGTGTCCCTGTGGGAGCCCAAACCCAGCTTTCAACAAAAGGAAAACAAGGCTGACAAACATCTCGTGATTCAAGAAGTTTGGACCCTTGTCCAGAGACCTGTTGATGTGCAAACCGAAGATATAAACCTGGCTCCAAGAAGAATTAAGAAAGGACTTTTTGAGATGATTGTTAAAACCATGTCTAAACCCCTGTAATCCCTCTATCCCCCATGTAATCCTACTAGAAGAAAAATTAACTATTTGGAAATTGCAGTAAAAACTTATGTAACTCTCCAATTAACATAGATTGTCCCCTTCATTAACACGTCCAGCCGCAGATGCCTTTAAAATAGTGTTCTCGTGTTCAATAAACCATTCCAGTTGCCCCATACTGGAATCGTGTCTAGCTTTTATTTTTCAGACTGCCACTTGTCCCTCTCAGGAATAAAGAAGTGATTTACATGTTTGCAGGAATAAGGCTTTGGAGCACATTTTCAAAAGAATGAAGGTCAAATAGCTAAATTGCTTGGAGGTTCATGTAAATGTTTCATGTAAACTTAAGAATCATACTTAAGAAAAAACCCTTCAAAGTTGTTACAGAAGGATACTTCCCTCCTTTTCCTTCCATGTGAATGTGATCAGCCTGAGAAAACCAAACATACAGATTAAAGACTAAGGAATCATTACAGAGATGAATTTGGTGCTTCTGTATTTCAAGCTTATGGCAAAGCAAATAAGGGGAGTTTCATTTTTCCCTGTGTTTTTCCTGGTGCCTGCCCACCCAACCTCTGTTCCTCCTTCACCCTCAACTGTTAGTGAATAACCAAGTCCTGCAGTGCTGAATTGCATGTTTTAGGTAGCAGGGACATGTATCTAGTCCTGTTATTTAGGTTTCACAGAAATGGATGCAGTTGAAGGTTCTCTAAATATTTATAGTGAAGGGACAGGATGCTTAGAGCACATTCTGCCTTTCACTGATCACTTTTTAACCTTCTTACCATCACCTTCATCTTTGTAATCCTTTCAGCTCAAACTGGTAGCAAGAACTTGTGGGGTCTCTGGTATCCATTATTCCTAGGGGTCTGATCATTCCAATCATTGTGATAATCTGCCACTCTCTTATAAGGAGCTTGGAGAAGATCTGTGCCATGAGATCCAGCCAGAGGATGGAAAGGTCAGCTTTGAGGCTGTTTGAGTAGTAGGGGGACATGTTCTTGGAAAGAGACTGGAAAATAACACATGAGAGTTACAACCTGTGCTTATGAAATGCTATAATCAGGACCATGCCACTACATGTCATCCCAGGCTGCAACCACAACCAGTGCTGCTGCCATCCCATCCCACCCCATCTCAGCTGCCTCCAGACTAATTCAGACTCCCTTCATGTGAATGGGCTGTATCCAGGCTCTTTGTTGCTTTTGCAGAGCTGTCCTGGTTTTGTCTGTGCTCACAGCCTCCTGTTAATGCCATGCCCCCTTCCACAGCTCTTGGGGATGTGCCTCTCAGTCACCGCATGGCTTGATAATGTCCCCTTGCTCTATGGGACCAGTTCCCACTTGGCATTTTTGACAGCTGAGGGCTTTTGCAGCAGCAGGTTTCTTTGTGTGGCCACATGGTGTTTGCTGTGTGCCAAAGCTGGGCATGGGCTGGAATCTCATGGAGCAGAGAGAACTACCAGATGACCAGCCTCTGCTTTTAGTGTTCCTGGCAGGAGGGTTCAGAGCCCAATGAACTGGTTATTACAGGAAATGGCAACAGAAACAACTCAATTCCAACTGAATTCACTCCTAAGATGTCTTTTCCAGTTATACGGTCTTTATTACTGGGGAAAGACACGAGTGGTTCCAGAACTCTCACAGATTAGAGATGATCCATCTTTCAGAAGTTTCCACTTTTGAGTCTCATCAGATATATGAGAATTCCAAGGACGTATTATGCTGAAAATTATTGCAATTAACGTGAAGAAGAACACAAGGAAATTTAACTGATTTTCATGTGGTGTGACAGTTTCATACTATGAGATCTGCAGGATGTGCCTTGGTAGATGGTTGCTGTGCTGTGCTCCGGCACTGTCCTGATGCCAATCCCAGATGCTTGTGAGGAAAACACAGTAAAAGCTATGGAAACAAGCTGGCCATGGCAAGGAACATGGGGAAATGTTCTTCTGCCTACTTGTTAGGCAGAAGTTTGCTTGCAAGGTGGATAAGAGAGATTACTTCCCTTTTAAAGTGCTTTAGTCTCCTTATTAAATCGCCTTTTTCCATATAAACATTGTTCCTTTATCTTAGCTTGGGGGATTGTAATGTGTTCAGGTTTTTCATGCAGTATTTTAAAAGGGCAGGAGGAAAACAGGAGGTCAAAAGACAATAACAAAAGGAATATTTAATGAACATTCTTACTCATTACTATACTGCTTACAGTTTTTAAGAGCATACAAATATTTTTGAATACTGTAATATTTACCACGTAAGTTTTGTTTATAATACAGTTGTGTTAAAAATAATTTTAAGTTTTAATTTATTTACAAAGCATAATCTTGAAGAAATCCATTGATCAGCATAGAAAAATATATCACATGAGAAATATGCTCCTCTACTCTAAAAATGGCAATACACTTATATTTAAAATGTGTTCTGGGAGTAGTATTTTTTGGAGAATTACTTCTAGATTTTGAGGTCTAGTGTGTGTGTACATTATTTGTATTTTTAGCCAACATTTCTGAGTTGATGAACATTGAGCATTTTTAAAATTATTTCTATGGAAATATTTATGTGTATGTCTACGTGTGTACACATGATTTTCCTATTTAAAAAAAAAATCCATTGGAAAATGCAAGTTTTGACCAGTAATAAGGGATTTAATTTTTAGAAAGAAGAGATTTCCCTAAAGTCCCATGAAATCAAAGACAAGAGAGTAATGCTTCGAGTGGCATTATAAAATAAATAAATAATCAGGTTGCTCTTGATTAAGATTACAAAGGAATGAGATAGTTAAAACCCCATCAATATGGAAACAAAGACTGAACATACAGCCAAGGCTTGTTTCCTGGGTTGGATATTCAATAGACTAATACAGTATGGAATGGAATAATTCAAATACCATATCTATCACACCCTTTTCAACATTTAGTGCCAGCACTTAAGATCCTGTAATCTCTTTTCATAAGAAATGCAGGCAGCAAAATCAACTGCTAAAACACATCAACTGTTGAGTGCAGTTCACCTCTGCCAGACTGACACAAGGTTAAATGAGTTATTTAGATATTCTGTCAGTATGAAACACCCAAACCACACACATAGAGACACTGATTCTTGTGAGAAACAGATTATTTGAAAATACCAATTAAAAGCAATTATTGAAATCCTGAATCTGAATGAAGATGGGAAAAAATACTTGGAAAACGCGAATCTTTCCCCTTATTGCAGCTGAAATGTGAGAAAGAAATAAAAGGAATAGGAAAGTCTGGACACACGCTGGGGTCCTGTATGAAGGATTATTGTAGGGCAGAAAAATCAGCAGCATTTCTTTAAGGAATCAATATTTTCTTCACTGCTTCTGTCTGTCCCCAGTCATGCCCATGGAGTGTGTAGTTTTGTGTGGAGACATAGACAAGCTGGGCTCAGCAGTGCAAGATTCATGAGGGCAGGGACAGAGAGAGTGGGAAAAGCAGATTCATTTTGTATCCCAGTGATACAGGGACTCACACAAGGGTTTAGTCATTGTTCCTGATGTTGTTCACATGTTTTATTCAAGAACTGCTTAATTCAGTCCTAGTAAGAGAGTTTGACATTGCCATCCCCAGAAAGGGAGCACTGCCCAGGAGGTTCCAGGGTTACATTGGTTTTGTCTGGAAACAGACTACCTTTTTGCCTTTATTTTTGATTTTTAGTATCACTGCAGTGCAGGAGGGGTAAAATGTATTTTTGGTCCAACCTAGTGCCTGTGCAGGGAACTGGTGCATTCTTCTTGCAGGCAGAAGATGTGTTTTTAACTGTCTTCAGCCTCAGGGAAACCCTCACCTCAGTGTCCTGGGATTTCTAACCACTGGGTTGGCACAGAGAGGTGGTGGCACCATCTCTGCCCAGCTTGGAGAGAAAAGAGGGAGCCAGTCACTCCTGTGCCAAAGGGAGATCACTTCTCTTCCAAAGGGAGATACACTTCCCTGAGTATAGGAAAGGGATTCAGACTGGGAATGCTCATTCCAGTGCCATATGTATGTGAACTCAAAACAATCCTTGATCAGTGGGTCCATTTATCAATGAATATAGAGGCTTTTATGGATTTGAATTCTGTCTCATGTTGACCCCCCTGCACCATTTTCCAAAAGTCCCAATAGCCTTTGTATCCCTGTCATCAGAAGTATTAGTCTTCCTCTGGGATGAAGGATTTTCAAACATTACACTAGACATCAGCCCAACAGTCCTTGCAGAGTGTCATGCAAAGGACCAAACCAAACCCAAACTGTCACTCTGCCGTCCCCACCGACACGAGTCTTGTGTGCAGAAGCATCACAGACGACACTTTACAGACCAGTTGTATCCCAGCACAATCCCACATTCCTGGTTAGTGTATCCCGTGAGCCTGCAAGCACCCTGTCGCCTCTCAACCCCCGGCTCTGCTGTCCGTGGTGCTGCACAGTTCAGAGGCAGGAGCACAGGGCTCAGTTGAAGCCCAGGTGCATCACAACGTGCATAAACACGGTGCAGTGAGGCAATTCATTCCCTTTGAGCTATTATCTTGTCTTCCTTTACACAAACTTTTCAGTCTTCATCTCAGCAAACTCAAAGGTGTACAAATTACAAGTCAAGTAATCAGCATTCTGGATGAGACTGGACAACAAGAACAACAAAACCAAATCTAGTTTAGGGAGTACCAAATCCAAACACATTTTAAGCAGTAACGACGTTACAGTCTCTGATGGCTCCTTCTTTTGTGTAAGGAAAAGGCACTTCCCAAATTGTTACAAAAATACCTCTCCACTTTTTTTATCCACCTGATAAGACACAGAGCTACTGATAGCAGCAGTGAGATGAGATGGAATTGTTCAGATCGTTTGCCCTGTATCCTCCAGCTCTAAAAGGCACTCAGGCTACACAATTTTGGATCAGAGGAAAACTCAGCTGACATAAATCTACCTGGCTCTGTTGACTTTCAGTGGTGTGGATGCATCTGGATCACACACAGGAGATGAGCAGGACCCAGGATGCTGTTAAATGACACGTGCCATTAACTTCTGTAAAGGATCAAGGACTTTTTCTCTGTTTCAGATGAAAAGTCAAACTACAGATTCTGGTAAAAAAACGGTGTGGGGGCGGAGAAGAAAAGGGAAAAATTTTTAAAAAGAGATTAAACAAATAGAAAATCAGCTTTTATGATTTAATGTAGATGGAAGCTGATAATCTCTAATGGTTGATAGGTGGAAAATAACAGCTCTGGAAATAACCTTAGGAAGGAGGAAGTTCAAATCTTTTAAAGCTGGGTTAATGGGGAGCCTGTAAACCCACCATGTTCACTGTGTCAGCTCTGCATATCCCATAAAGGGATTGGCTGTCCCAGGCTGACATTCCAGGGCTTCACATTTCTTCTAAATTTATTTTCAAAGCAAGTTAAAAAGAGTGGCATGATATTTTTAAAGTTCAGCGACTGCAGGTTTTAGGAAATGGATTTTATTGAACACATCTGTAAAATTTTCCATATTAGGATGATGATGCAGATGAGTAAATTCTTCTCCCTGAAAATGAGAATAAATGAAAGCTGAATAAAATGCACACTTGTTATAAAGACTATTTGCTCAGGCTGCACAGAGACAGGATTTACAGTTACATGCTAAAAGTAAGGATTCTTTTGAACTTATTCCCTTTGCTGCCAAGCTGAGTTGAAGATCAAATCCTCATCTGGGGCACATTAATGTTGCTTCAGCAGCTTTTTGCAATACTGTAGCATATTGTATTTGTGCTTTCTACTGAACAGTTGTGCTTTGCTTACTTTTTTTGTCTGAAAGGAGTATTGCTTTTATAAAAACAGCATCTGAGAATCTAGATTATGTTCATCCAGTCCTTAGATTACTTAATCAAAAGTCCAGCTTGTCAGGTATCTGGCTGTCCTACTGATGCCACTTAATAGACTTCTCCTATTGCTGAATAGGAGCTTATTAATAAGAATATGGAAGGAGAACTTAGAGAACAAACTAGATAAAAGCCATCCTCTACACCCCAAAAAAACACAGCTGGTTGCTTAGCTGGTCTTTGTGTCAGGTTGCTTCTCTGCAGCACTTGCAGTGAGAATAGGACCAAGTGAAAATACTGTTGTTAATCTTGAGTCTCTGTTAGTATTCCATAGGTGAATTTTCTTTTAATAATGAAAAAGCTGTAAGTTTGATATTAGGATCTCACCTGCCATGGCTCCAAACCGCCTCTTCTCTCTATGTTGATTCAAAGTCAAAATTTGGTTAAAATAACATTCTATAAAACAAGCTATGTTTCCAGGATAGGAATCAGCAGCACTCACATTTATCTTCTACAGTGTGTAAAACCTATTAAGACCAAAATAAATACTTATGCATTGAAGCTAAACAAATTTTAAGCAGTTTCATAGAGATATGTGAATGCAAGAAATCTTCACTGTTCAGAAAATCACTCCTGCTGTTCCGCTGAAAAGAGATTCGTGTGAAGTCCTGAACTGATCTTAATTAATTAAAATTTTCACATAATCATTTCAGGTTTTGTATCTTTATCAGTTGAGCTGTTTCATGGAAGTATAATTTGGACCCTTTTTAACCAAGCTCCTTCAAGGGGATCAAAAGAATGATTAAGGTGTGTGCACACATCTGTACATGTATTTCCCTCTAATACATTATATCTTTTTATTCATAAACCGTAAAACCTTCAAGTCTGACTGAAGAGGCAACTTACAAAGACCTTCCACACAGCTACTGACATGTGATTTTTCCTTCCTTTATTAGGAGATTTTTCCTTTTATTTGTTCAATATTTGAAAAAAAATAATGTTGGATTTTACTTTAAGTGTTGATTTTTAATTTGAGCTGCATTTCTGTGTTTGGAAGGAATGTTTTGTGGTCTGAAATCAGCACTGAGTTAACTGGGTTAATGTGGGAGAAAAAAAGGAACCTGCCACCCCCCCATCAGTATTGATGCTCCTGCAGTGTGGGCTCCACGTTATGGAATAGAGATGCCAAAGTGTTTCCTCCTCTCTTCCACAGAGCACTTTGCTGTAATGTTTTATTTTTCCCTTGTGTTCAGCCTGCATTATAAAGGTCTGGATGACCCAGTGATCCTTTCTTGGAGCTGTGTTGATGGATCAATAGTGTCCTTTTTGCAGCTTTCCTCTTGCCTCTGTGTATTTTTCCTTTGTATGAAGGAAGCACTTTTCCTCCAAGGGAAAACAGAATCCAGAGACACAGCAAAACACATGTTTAACCTAAAAATATATTGGAATATAATTTAAGTCAAGGCCAATTTTCTTCTCAAATCCTCTTTCTCACACTAGCACGGATATCAGGGCAGATTCCCACAACGGGAGACTTGTCCCTAGTCTGCTTTCCAGCCCTTGGGATTCCCTTGGTCTGGCACTCCCTTCTTCTCCCGTCTTTGTCTCAGGTACTCTCCAATCTCCCATTTCTTCCCTTAGGATTTTGCCTCTTCATAGAATCTTTTTTTTTTCACAATAACCCACCCCCCCACACACACTTGTTTTATGTGCTGCAGTTATTTAATTTTAGCTACAGGTTAGCATTAGGCCCACACTAGAATTTCTTTAGGGCAATGTTTATGTCTATACATGGCACTTCATCGTGCCATCCTGCATTACCAGTTATTAAGATTAATAATTTATATTATTAGTAGCAACATTTCTATTATCACTTGTTTTGCTCCATTTCTATATCACCACATGGCTTTTTGCTTTACTCACCATTAAAACAACCCATCCCATCTTGTAAGATTTGCTATTTTCCCTTCTCATTCATCGTTATTTATAACTAGATATTTTGAATATTTCTTCTCAAGCAATCTGTCTATCCAGCTGGAGTTGGCACCCCCATTTAATTTTCATTTCAGAGCAGTGTCACTGTCAGCCACACTCTGGGTCAGCTCGAATACACTGAAAATGACAACTACAACAAGCAAAGCTGTCATGATCCAACAGGGACACTATTAATGATTCAATTTTAAAAAACAGAAAGAATTTAATGGGCAGAAGGGATGTGGTAAACAGGAGACTGCAAACTTTAAGAAAAAAAAAGAAACGTTGCATCCACTGTAAGGAAGTGAATTAATTAAAACACCAAAAATGCCCGAAAAGGAACAAATCAGTTTGGACAGCTTGGCTAACAGTACAGTCTTATTCCATATACACTGCAGATGTTATGAAGCAAATTGGTATTTTGAAGTATGGCAGCAGAGAATTAAAATCGAAAAATAGGAGAATAACATAAATATTATGCAATTACTGTGTGCCTGTGGTGGGGAAAACAGTCTGCAGAGAGTTAGGGGAACAAAACTGCAGAATATAGAAAGTTTTACAACTAATAATTTAATTTCTCTAGAAAGTTGAAAGACACACATTCCAGAGACACTAGTACACACAGAAAAATGGAAAATTAATGGTTATCTATGAAATGTGAACAGAACACAGGAAAGAATGGAAGAAGGAATGTAAGGATATACAGTTAATGGGAATGTAGTTTCCTCCAAGCTTCAGGATGCAATATGTTTCCAAATAATTTCTGTACTGTTCCAAGGGGAAATAGAGAGTTCCTCTTTCCACTGCATCCACATTCATTTCCATTCCTTCATGACCCGCAAATAGCACAACTTTTCCTCTAAAAGAGAATTCATTCAAAGCCTACTGATGATCAGTGCTGAGGAAGTTGCTATTCACAACCTCTAAGGAAGAGATTGAGCAGAACTGTTGGACACGAGTGAATTCTTCCTTCCTTGTAATGGCTATGTCAGAATATGTTGTCAAGAATTACATAAAACTGCTTTTTGTTTTGTCTGGACACAGATTTCTCAGAGGCTCTTTAGAAATTATGCTAAACTGCAGCCATGAATGTGAGATTTAAAACCAAATCCATTTCTCTCCTCATAGGAAAGAATGGAAAACTCCTCAAGTGCTGACACCAGGAGCAAAATAATAATTTCTTTTCTATTAGAAAAGAGAAATCTGAAGGAAAAGATATCACAGCAATTAAAATGTGTGTGTGTGTGTCTCTATAGATAGAGATATACATGAAAGTTATATCTAAAAATACATTAAAATAATGGCTGGGGTTTGGATGTTCGAATTCCATGAAGATAATTTACATCTAGAAGGTTTGATTCACCTATCCTAAACATCTAGAGTCAAAACAACAAACATTGGTTTTACTTTTGGCCTTCTCCATGACAGGCCATGAGGCTAAAGATTGGTGTTGGCACATTTCATTGACAGATAAAAAAAATCACCTTAGAAAAAATTATGTCCTAGACACAAGAAAATGTTGTAATAAAATATTCTGAGGGAGATTAAAATGGAAAAGTCTGGATTTAGAAACCAGGAAAGAGGAAGAAGTGAATGCAAGGGGTTTTTTGTGTGTAGTTTCCTAGGGATGCACAAAAAAGTCTGAATTGGAGTTATTCAAGAGCTAATGCTTCACATCAAAGAATGATAACTAAATAAATTTATAAGGTCAGCCTTGCACAGTTGCTGCCTGAAAAAGGTGAAATGGTGTAGGATATTCCCTTAAATAAAGGCCCTTATGGAGAATTAGTATAGGCAGTATAGGCAGATCCTTAAATAAAAGTGAAAAAGAGGGGAGAGGAATACAAGACAAAGTCTTGACAGGGGCAATGTAAAATCAGGTACAAGGCAAAACTCACCAGAACAGCAACAACAATTATCCCAAAAGGGCTGAAATCCAGCAAGCAAACAAGGTATCCTATTCTGAAGGAGATGGGAGGGAAAACCTGAAGAAATCAGTGTTCATATCGTGTTGTGGTAGCAACAGAAACATTCTGGTTTTATTCATTCTTTTAGACTCTTCAGGGATCTCTCTTTTTATCTCTCTTGGAGGATGCTCTCCCCAGGCTTTGCAACACATCTTTATGTTTTCTGATTCTTCTTTGTGAATTAACTGTTAGTCTACATTTTGTTTTCCAGCAACAATTCTTGTGTATCTGAAAAAATGCATTTCCCATCCGTAGTATCCAGGGCAGTCCCAAAACTATAAACCATGAATGGAACCAGGTTATAGGCAAAACAAGTTGGAAAAATCACATGTTTAGGTCTAGGTCCCAAGATTATAAAAATCAGGAGAGCTTAATTTATTGCCACTGAGGCAGTGGGATATTCTAACTCTGAGATACATCTCCCACGTTCTCTGGGTAAGTGTCTAAGCTTAGGCCAGTGCTTATTTTCATACTAGTAAATCAGATGTTACTTCATCCTTAATTCTAATTTACGTTGCTTCAGAATGGAAAGAAGGCATATGTAACAAAATCACTGAGAGCTTAAAAGAGAGTAGAGGGTGTTTCCTCTTGCCTACCCTTATAGCTGGCTGCACACCCTTTCTATCAGACATATTGGTGCTTCATGTTTATATCTTTTATAAATTTACATCATGAGTTTGAGCCATTGGCCAGATGCCTTAATATCAAATCTGAAAGGATGAACACAGTTCTATTGAGACATTTCAGCAAAATGTGTTAAATAATATCTTTCTAAATAAACACATACAAAACACTCCCTGCTGAAGCTATAAAACGTCCCAGTAAATGTCAACACTGGTGTTGGCCAGGTGTGCTCAGCAGCTGAAAACCAGGCCTCTGGAAACACCTTTATTGGAAATGCTCCCAAAGGAAGCACTTACCAGAGAAGTACTTTTTCTTAATAGGAAAAGAAAACCCTCTTCAGAAGGATTGCTGCATTCCTTTACTGATGAAATAGATTCTTCCTTTGGTGACACTCTAAAATTCAAGGCTGACTGATGAAGTTAATGCAATAAGCATGAATATAGGGAGGAAAGACGAGAGACAGGGAGGGTGGAGTGAGAACAGATAAAATTCAATTTCATGAATACCAATATATTGGTACATGCATACATATCTACCAAACAGAAATAGAAAATGGAATGAGTTTTGCATTTTGTTGAGACTGCTGGGGAAAAGCCTTAACTGCATTAAGCATCAAAATAAGAGAGAAATGAGGGGATTTTTAATGGTGTCAAGTCTGAGGGAGTTACAGGACACACGATGCCATCTCCCAGAAACTTAATATCTATTTTTGTGTCCAAGGGGCTAATCCAACCAGTATTTATAATTATAAAATCTAGATGGAATAAAACTGTGACTTGAGAGTGTTTTCCTGACTGTGAAACTGAAAGGACAGGACAGGGATAAATCATGAAGGAAGGCTTGGCCCAAGCAAGGAGCAAGGTGCTCCATTTAGATACCTCTCTGAACATTTTGGCCACAGCCATTCTGACTCAGATAATGCAGAATGGTAGGTGACAATAAACTAATGGCCTCTTTCTTATGACCACGTAATGAAGTTATCTCCTGCTAGGGCAGAAATCAGCACCGCAGTCAGTGTCATCCATCCATTTAAGATCCCTGATCTGTATTTTAGGCACAGCCAGAGAAAATGCAACTGTATTGGTTTCAACTAGTTTTTTCAACTGAAGCTCCCTTCCATATACACTAGAAAAACGTTTAGGTCCTTCAGCCTGTGGGGGGAGGGTGAAAGACACTCTTGACCTTTTATTTTCTCCCATGACTGCTACTGTCTCCGGGAAGCCAGAACATGACCAACACCTGGTTGCGAAGGATCACGTGGGAAACGGTATGCAAAGCTTTGTTGAAATGCCCAAGGATTTGACAGGAAGCCAAGTGGCCGGAGCTGTGCTGGTGCTGCGGTGCCACTCGTCAGAGTCAGGTGGAGGCCCAGCCGGCGGGGCAACGTCCCGTGCAGAGGTTCTGCAGCTCTGCACCTGTGTCCTCATGGTCACAGGCTTGTCCTGCCAAGGCTGGCCATGGGAGTGGCTGGGGCTGCCCACTTTGGCAAGAGACCCCCAGGGAGCTCCTGCCCGCTGGCTTTGGAATTGGGGTGCTGATGGC
The DNA here is from genome assembly GCF_036250125.1 of Pseudopipra pipra. Lineage (NCBI taxonomy): Eukaryota > Metazoa > Chordata > Aves > Passeriformes > Pipridae > Pseudopipra > Pseudopipra pipra. The sequence goes on from NC_087552.1 coordinate 71,144,310, forward strand.
CAGAAGCAAGTGCTGCTGAGGGGAGGGGTGTGAAGGCGGGGGCTCGTTGGCTGCGTGACTCCGGTGTCTCTGGCGGCTGTGACATCACGGAGGACAGGTCACAATGGGAGCTGTCCCTAAGGACAACAGCGGGCAGCCCCAGGGCAGTTGGACTTGGGCGATCAGTGAGTGCAGATGCAGGGGGAAGGCTGGGATGGATGGGGGGTGGGGATGACGCCCGGGGGGGGGGTTGTAGCCCTGAGGGAATGCTGAGCCCCTCCCAGCAGGGCCCGTTGTGCCCCTGGGGCCTGGCACACAGCTGCTCAGGGCTCTCTGTGGTGGCCGGTGCCAAAGAGGCTTTGGGGATGGGCCGGCTGCCCCCGGCTCCATGGGCTGCCGTGGTGTGGCAGGGAGGGGGTCTCGGGAGGCTCTGCTGGGGTGTCTCTTGCCTTTTGCCGGGGCACAGCCCAGCCAGGGACTGACAAGGAGGCTCCGGGCTGGGGCAGGATGGACCCTGTGCTGTCTGCAGCCAGGCGCTGCCTTCCCTTCGAGCCTCGATGCCCGTGCTCCCTCCCACCCCAAGCCACTGAGGAAACTTGTCTCCCATCTCCTGCAGGCCATGGATTCAGCACTTGTGCTCCTCCTGGCTGTGCTGGCCGTCCTGCCCAAGCCGACCCACGATCGCCCGAGCGATGCAGTCACTCTGGAGCGGATGAAGAGACGGCAGATGTTTGTGGAGCAGAAGATGAGCGAGCTGTGGGAGGAAATGGAGTGGAGGAGGGCCCTGGAAAAAGTTCCACTCCTGTGGATCTTGCAGCACTGGCTCTTCTGGGTGGCTGCAGCGGCTGTGCTCTGCTGGCTGGCCTGGCGCCGTCAGCGGGACAGCTGGCGAGGAGAGGAGGAAGAAGAGCTCGGCGCAGCAGCCGGGGCCGTCAGGCCTTTCCCAGAGCTCAGCCGGTCACCGCTGCAGGAACTGCCCTACATGGGCCACACCCTGAAGAAGCTGGTGCGGGACCTGCTGGAGGTGTGCCAGGTGCTCTCCCAGAGCACCTTCATGCCAGAGCTGCACCCGGCCACCCGGAAGCAGGGCACCATCGAGTCCTGGAGTGACCTGGGGCACCAGATCATCTACCAGCTGGTCGTCTTCCTGAGGCCACCCCCCAGGCACTCTTTCCAGCTGCAGCCGCCCGCCGGCAAGAATGTGCCAGAGAGGTGCTCCAACATCCGGGTGGTGCTGGAGTGCTCGTGCTCCAGCACGACGGGGGAGACGTCGTGCTTTGTCCACCCCACGCACGACGCTCAGCCCTCGCGCCTGCTCCGCACCCTCTGCACAGACTCCCACTTGGAGGTGGAGAAAGTCTCCGGCTGGGTGCAGGACTTGGTGGAAGCAGCCTGGGAGCGTTTGCCCCAGTGGCATGACTGGAAGCTCCAGCTGCTGCCCTCCTCCCGCTCCTGCAGGCTCCTGCTGACCGGCCCCTGCGAGGTGCAGCTCTGCGCTGAGCTGCTCTTGGCGCTGCGGCAGGGCCGGCCAGGCAACTTCCTGGTGCTGGAATAGGCACCTGCAGCTCTCCCACCTGCTGCTTTAGCCTAGGGTAGAGTTGGAGTAGAATAGAGTAGGATAGAGTAGAGTAGGATAGATTAAGGGTGGGGTTAGATTTCCAAGGGTGGGTTTAGGCTGGGGGTAGTGTTAGGCTTAGGATGGCCTTAGGCTTGTAGGGGGTTAGATGTTAAGGTAGTGTTTTCCCAAGGGCGGGTTTAGGCTGGGGTAGAGTTAGGCTAAGATAGATAGTCAGGATAGGCTTCCATCTTCTTCGTCTACTCCACATGGGGTTGTATTTTGCTCCCTTTCTGCTTCCAACTTGAAAATAAAGAGAAAGGTTGAGCAGAGCTTGCCCAGTGTCAAGGCCTTTTCTGTTTCTCGTACTGCCGGGCTGGGGCTGGGGCTGCTGGGGAGTTGTCTCTCTTCTTTCTCTCTTTCTCTCCCTCGCCTCGTGAATTCGTCCCTTGCCTTCTCTCTTCCCTTGCACCCGAGCCCGTTTTCCAAAGCCCACTGCTGTGTGCTTATCCACTAGCTCAGGCACTAACAGACCACCGTCCATGCCAAGGACCTCATTCCCCAGCAGGTCCCTCCATGCAGGTTTGCCCCGTGCCGGCTGCAGAGTCCGGCACTTTCCCTTGTTGAACTTCCTCGGCTTGCTGATTGCTCAGCCCCCCAGTATTAGAGTCGAGGTCTGGCAGCAGGGCCTGCCTGCCTCTGAGGGAGACAAGAGCTCCTGCCGCTTTTGCATCACCTGCAAACTTGCTCAGTGTCCCTTGCAGTCCTGCCCCCAAGTCTTTGATGAAGATGTGGAAGAGCACAGGGCCTAAGAAGGAGCCCTGTGCAAGCCGACTAGTGCCAGGTGGCCAGTGTGAAGTTCCCCCAGTGCCCAGTGCCGTCTGCGCCGGAGGCGTGAGCCGAGCGCTCAGCCACGGCAAGCTGTGTTTCTCCAGCTGTGTGCTGGACACTTGGTCACGAAGGATCACGTGGGAAACGGTATGCAAAGCTTTATTGAAATGCCCAAAAATTTGACGGGAAACCAAGTGGCCAGAGCTGCGCTGGTGCTGCGCTGCCACTTGTCAGACTCAGGTGGCGGCCCAGCCGGCGGGGCAACGTCCCGTGCAGAGGTTCTGCAGCTCTGCACCTGTGTCCTCATGGTCACAGGCTTGTCCTGCCAAGGCTGGCCATGGGAGTGGCTGGGGCTGCCCACTTTGGCAAGAGACCCCCAGGGAGCTCCTGCCCGCTGGCTTTGGAATTGGGGTGCTGATGGTGAGAAGCAAGTGTTGCTGAGGGGAGGGGTGTGAAGGCTGGGGCTCGTTGGCTGCGTGACTCCGGTGTCTCTGGCGGCTGTGACATCACGGAGGCCAGGTCACAATGGGAGCTGTCCCTAAGGACAACAGCGGGCAGCCCCAGGGCAGTTGGACTTGGGCGATCAGTGAGTGCAGATGCAGGGGGAAGGCTGGGATGGATGGGGGGTGGGGATGACGCCCGGGGGGGGGGTTGTAGCCCTGAGGGAAAGCTGAGTCCCTCCCAGCAGGGCCCAGTTGCGCCCCTGGGGCCTGGTACACAGCTGCTCAGGGCTCTCTGTGGTGGCCGGTGCCAAAGAGGCTTTGGGGATGGGCCGGCTGCCCCCGGCTCCATGGGCTGCCGTGGTGTGGCAGGGAGGGGGTCTCGGGAGGCTCTGCTGGGGTGTCTCTTGCCTTTTGCCGGGGCACAGCCCAGCCAGGGACTGACAAGGAGGCTCCGGGCTGGGGCAGGATGGGCCCTGTGCTGTCTGCAGCCAGGCGCTGCCTTCCCTTCAAGCCTCGATGCCTGTGCTCCCTCCCACCCCAAGCCACTGAGGAAACTTGTCTCCCATCTCCTGCAGGCCATGGACTCAGCACTTGTGCTCCTCCTGGCTGTGCTGGCCGTCCTGCCCAAGCCGACCCACGATCGCCCGAGCGATGCAGTCGCTCTGGAGCGAATGAAGAGACGGCAGATGTTTCTCGAGGAGAAGATGAGCGAGCTGTGGGAGGAAATGGAGTGGAGGAGGGCCCTGGAAAAAGTTCCACTCCAGTGGATCTTGCAGCACTGGCTCTTCTGGGTGGCTGCAGCGGCTGTGCTCTGCTGGCTGGCCTGGCGCCGTCAGCGGGACAGCTGGCGAGGAGAGGAGGAAGAAGAGCTCGGCGCAGCAGCCGGGGCCGTCAGGCCTTTCCCAGAGCTCAGCCGGTCACCGCTGCAGGAACTGCCCTACATGGGCCGCACCCTGAAGAAGCTGGTGCGGGACCTGCTGGAGGTGTGCCAGGTGCTCTCCCAGAACACCTTCATGCCAGAGCTGCACCCGGCCACCCAGAAGCAGGGCACCATGGAGTCCTGGAGTGACCTGGGGCACCAGGTCATCTACCAGCTGGTCGTCTTCCTGAGGCCACCCCCCAGGCACTCTTTCCAGCTGCAGCCGCCCGCCGGCAAGAATGTGCCAGAGAGGTGCTCCAACATCCGGGTGGTGCTGGAGTGCTCGGGCTCCAGCACGACGGGGGAGACGTCGTGCTTTGTCCACCCCACGCACGACGCTCAGCCCTCGCGCCTGCTCCGCACCCTCTGCACGGACTCCCACTTGGAGGTGGAGAAAGTCGCCGGCTGGGTGCAGGACTTGGTGGAAGCAGCCTGGGAGCGTTTGCCCCAGTGGCATGACTGGAAGCTCCAGCTGCTGCCCTCCTCCCGCTCCTGCAGGCTCCTGCTGACCGGCCCCTGCGAGGTGCAGCTCTGCGCTGAGCTGCTCTTGGCGCTGCGGCAGGGCCGGCCAGGCAACTTCCTGGTGCTGGAATAGGCACCTGCAGCTCTCCCACCTGCTGCTTTAGTCTGGGCTAGAGTTAGAGTAGGATAGGGTAGGATAGAGTAGGATAGAGTAGGATAAGAGTAGAGTAGGATAGGGTAGGATAGAGTAGGATAGGGTAGGATAAGAGTAGAGTAGGATAGATTAAGAATGGGGTTCGATTTTCCAAGGGCGGGTTTAGGCTGGGGTAGAGTTAGGCTAAGATAGGTAGGATAGGCCTCCCTCTTCTGCATCTACTCCACATGGGGTTGTATTTTGCTCCCTTTCTGCTTCCAACTTGAAAATAAAGAGAAAGGTTGAGCAGAGCTTGCCCAGTGTCAAGGCCTTTTCTGTTTCTCGTACTGCCGGGCTGGGGCTGGGGCTGGCGCTGGGGCTGCCTGGGGAGTTGTCTCTCTTCTTTCTCTCTTTCTCTCCCTCGCCTCGTGAATTCGTCCCTTGCCTTCTCTCTTCCCTTGCACCCTTTTTCCCCCATCTGTGCCGGAGCCGTGAGCCGAGCGCTCAGCCACGGCAAGCTGTGTTTCTCCAGCTGTGTGCTGGACACTTGGTTGCGAAGCATCACGTGAGAAACAGTATCCAAAGCTTTATTGAAATGCCCAAAGATCTGACGGGAAGCCAAGTGGCCGGAGCTGTGCTGGTGCTGCGGTGCCACTCGTCAGAGTCAGGTGGAGGCCCAGCCGGCGGGGCAACGTCCCGTGCAGAGGTTCTGCAGCTCTGCACCTGTGTCCTCATGGTCACAGGCTTGTCCTGCCAAGGCTGACCGTGGGAGTGGCTGGGGCTGCCCACTTTGGCAAGAGACCCCCAGGGAGCTCCTGCCCGCTGGCTTTGGAATTGGGGTGCTGATGGCCAGAAGCAAGTGCTGCTGAGGGGAGGGGTGTGAAGGCTGGGGCTCGTTGGCTGCGTGACTCCGGTGTCTCTGGCGGCTGTGACATCACGGAGGACAGGTCACAATGGGAGCTGTCCCTAAGGACAACAGCGGGCAGCCCCAGGGCAGTTGGACTTGGGCGATCAGTGAGTGCAGATGCAGGGGGAAGGCTGGGATGGATGGGGGGTGGGGATGATGCCCGGGGGGGGGGTTGTAGCCCCGAGCGAAAGCTGAGCCCCTCCCAGCAGGGCCCAGTTGCGCCCCTGGGGCCTGGTACACAGCTGCTCAGGGCTCTCTGTGGTGGCCGGTGCCAAAGAGGCTTTGGGGATGGGCCGGCCGCCCCTGGCTCCATGGGATGCTGTGATGTGGCAGGGTTGGGGTCTCGGGAGGCTCTGCTGGGGTGTCTCTTGCCTTTTGCCGGGGCACAGCCCAGCCAGGGACTGACAAGGAGGCTCCGGGCTGGGGCAGGATGGGCCCTGTGCTGTCTGCAGCCAGGCGCTGCCTTCCCTTCAAGCCTCGATGTCTGTGCTCCCTCCCACCCCAAGCCACTGAGGAAACTTGTCTCCCATCTCCTGCAGGCCATGGACTCAGCACTTGTGCTCCTCCTGGCTGTGCTGGCCGTCCTGCCCAAGCTGACCCACGATCGCCCGAGCGATGCAGTCGCTCTGGAGCGGATGAAGAGACGGCAGATGTTTCTCGAGGAGAAGATGAGCGAGCTGTGGGAGGAAATGGAGTGGAGGAGGGCCCTGGAAAAAGTTCCACTCCTGTGGATCTTGCAGCACTGGCTCTTCTGGGTGGCTGCAGCGGCTGTGCTCTGCTGGCTGGCCTGGCGCCGTCAGCGGGACAACTGGCGAGGAGAGGAGGAAGAAGAGCTGGGCGCAGCAGCCGGGGCCGTCAGGCCTTTCCCAGAGCTCAGCCGGTCACCGCTGCAGGAACTGCCCTACATGGGCCGCACCCTGAAGAAGCTGGTGCGGGACCTGCTGGAGGTGTGCCAGGTGCTCTCCCAGAACACCTTCATGCCAGAGCTGCACCCGGCCACCCAGAAGCAGGGCACCATGGAGTCCTGGAGTGACCTGGGGCACCAGGTCATCTACCAGCTGGTCGTCTTCCTGAGGCCACCCCCCAGGCACTCTTTCCAGCTGCAGCCGCCCGCCGGCAAGAATGTGCCAGAGAGGTGCTCCAACATCCGGGTGGTGCTGGAGTGCTCGTGCTCCAGCACGACGGGGGAGACGTCGTGCTTTGTCCACCCCACGCACGACGCTCAGCCCTCGCGCCTGCTCCGCACCCTCTGCACAGACTCCCACTTGGAGGTGGAGAAAGTCGCCGGCTGGGTGCAGGACTTGGTGGAAGCAGCCTGGGAGCGTTTGCCCCAGTGGCATGACTGGAAGCTCCAGCTGCTGCCCTCCTCCCGCTCCTGCAGGCTCCTGCTGACCGGCCCCTGCGAGGTGCAGCTCTGCGCTGAGCTGCTCTTGGCGCTGCGGCAGGGCCGGCCAGGCAACTTCCTGGTGCTGGAATAGGCACCTGCAGCTCTCCCACCTGCTGCTTTAGTCTGGGCTAGAGTTAGAGTAGGATAGGGTAGGATAGAGTAGGATAGAGTAGGATAAGAGTAGAGTAGGATAGGGTAGGATAGAGTAGGATAGGGTAGGATAAGAGTAGAGTAGGATAGATTAAGAATGGGGTTCGATTTTCCAAGGGCGGGTTTAGGCTGGGGTAGAGTTAGGCTAAGATAGGTAGGATAGGCCTCCCTCTTCTGCATCTACTCCACATGGGGTTGTATTTTGCTCCCTTTCTGCTTCCAACTTGAAAATAAAGAGAAAGGTTGAGCAGAGCTTGCCCAGTGTCAAGGCCTTTTCTGTTTCTCGTACTGCCGGGCTGGGGCTGGGGCTGGCGCTGGGGCTGCCTGGGGAGTTGTCTCTCTTCTTTCTCTCTTTCTCTCCCTCGCCTCGTGAATTCGTCCCTTGCCTTCTCTCTTCCCTTGCACCCTTTTTCCCCCATCTGTGCCGGAGCCGTGAGCCGAGCGCTCAGCCACGGCAAGCTGTGTTTCTCCAGCTGTGTGCTGGACACTTGGTTGCGAAGCATCACGTGAGAAACAGTATCCAAAGCTTTATTGAAATGCCCAAAGATCTGACGGGAAGCCAAGTGGCCGGAGCTGTGCTGGTGCTGCGGTGCCACTCGTCAGAGTCAGGTGGAGGCCCAGCCGGCGGGGCAACGTCCCGTGCAGAGGTTCTGCAGCTCTGCACCTGTGTCCTCATGGTCACAGGCTTGTCCTGCCAAGGCTGACCGTGGGAGTGGCTGGGGCTGCCCACTTTGGCAAGAGACCCCCAGGGAGCTCCTGCCCGCTGGCTTTGGAATTGGGGTGCTGATGGCCAGAAGCAAGTGCTGCTGAGGGGAGGGGTGTGAAGGCTGGGGCTCGTTGGCTGCGTGACTCCGGTGTCTCTGGCGGCTGTGACATCACGGAGGCCAGGTCACAATGGGAGCTGTCCCTAAGGACAACAGCGGGCAGCCCCAGGGCAGTTGGACTTGGGCGATCAGTGAGTGCAGATGCAGGGGGAAGGCTGGGATGGATGGGGGGTGGGGATGACGCCCGGGGGGGGGGGGGTGTTGTAGCCCCGAGCGAAAGCTGAGCCCCTCCCAGCAGGGCCCAGTTGCGCCCCTGGGGCCTGGTACACAGCTGCTCAGGGCTCTCTGTGGTGGCCGGTGCCAAAGAGGCTTTGGGGATGGGCCGGCCGCCCCTGGCTCCATGGGATGCTGTGATGTGGCAGGGTTGGGGTCTCGGGAGGCTCTGCTGGGGTGTCTCTTGCCTTTTGCCGGGGCACAGCCCAGCCAGGGACTGACAAGGAGGCTCCGGGCTGGGGCAGGATGGGCCCTGTGCTGTCTGCAGCCAGGCGCTGCCTTCCCTTCAAGCCTCGATGTCTGTGCTCCCTCCCACCCCAAGCCACTGAGGAAACTTGTCTCCCATCTCCTGCAGGCCATGGACTCAGCACTTGTGCTCCTCCTGGCTGTGCTGGCCGTCCTGCCCAAGCTGACCCACGATCGCCCGAGCGATGCAGTCGCTCTGGAGCGGATGAAGAGACGGCAGATGTTTCTCGAGGAGAAGATGAGCGAGCTGTGGGAGGAAATGGAGTGGAGGAGGGCCCTGGAAAAAGTTCCACTCCTGTGGATCTTGCAGCACTGGCTCTTCTGGGTGGCTGCAGCGGCTGTGCTCTGCTGGCTGGCCTGGCGCCGTCAGCGGGACAACTGGCGAGGAGAGGAGGAAGAAGAGCTGGGCGCAGCAGCCGGGGCCGTCAGGCCTTTCCCAGAGCTCAGCCGGTCACCGCTGCAGGAACTGCCCTACATGGGCCGCACCCTGAAGAAGCTGGTGCGGGACCTGCTGGAGGTGTGCCAGGTGCTCTCCCAGAACACCTTCATGCCAGAGCTGCACCCGGCCACCCAGAAGCAGGGCACCATGGAGTCCTGGAGTGACCTGGGGCACCAGGTCATCTACCAGCTGGTCGTCTTCCTGAGGCCACCCCCCAGGCACTCTTTCCAGCTGCAGCCGCCCGCCGGCAAGAATGTGCCAGAGAGGTGCTCCAACATCCGGGTGGTGCTGGAGTGCTCGGGCTCCAGCACGACGGGGGAGACGTCGTGCTTTGTCCACCCCACGCACGACGCTCAGCCCTCGCGCCTGCTCCGCACCCTCTGCACGGACTCCCACTTGGAGGTGGAGAAAGTCGCCGGCTGGGTGCAGGACTTGGTGGAAGCAGCCTGGGAGCGTTTGCCCCAGTGGCATGACTGGAAGCTCCAGCTGCTGCCCTCCTCCCGCTCCTGCAGGCTCCTGCTGACCGGCCCCTGCGAGGTGCAGCTCTGCGCTGAGCTGCTCTTGGCGCTGCGGCAGGGCCGGCCAGGCAACTTCCTGGTGCTGGAATAGGCACCTGCAGCTCTCCCACCTGCTGCTTTAGTCTGGGCTAGAGTTAGAGTAGGATAGGGTAGGATAGAGTAGGATAGAGTAGGATAAGAGTAGAGTAGGATAGGGTAGGATAGAGTAGGATAGGGTAGGATAAGAGTAGAGTAGGATAGATTAAGAATGGGGTTCGATTTTCCAAGGGCGGGTTTAGGCTGGGGTAGAGTTAGGCTAAGATAGGTAGGATAGGCCTCCCTCTTCTGCATCTACTCCACATGGGGTTGTATTTTGCTCCCTTTCTGCTTCCAACTTGAAAATAAAGAGAAAGGTTGAGCAGAGATTGCCCAGTGTCAAGGCCTTTTCTGTTTCTCGTACTGCCGGGCTGGGGCTGGGGCTGGCGCTGGGGCTGCCTGGGGAGTTGTCTCTCTTCTTTCTCTCTTTCTCTCCCTCGCCTCGTGAATTCGTCCCTTGCCTTCTCTCTTCCCTTGCACCCTTTTTCCCCCATCTGTGCCGGAGCCGTGAGCCGAGCGCTCAGCCACGGCAAGCTGTGTTTCTCCAGCTGTGTGCTGGACACTTGGTTGCGAAGCATCACGTGAGAAACAGTATCCAAAGCTTTATTGAAATGCCCAAAGATCTGACGGGAAGCCAAGTGGCCGGAGCTGTGCTGGTGCTGCGGTGCCACTCGTCAGAGTCAGGTGGAGGCCCAGCCGGCGGGGCAACGTCCCGTGCAGAGGTTCTGCAGCTCTGCACCTGTGTCCTCATGGTCACAGGCTTGTCCTGCCAAGGCTGACCGTGGGAGTGGCTGGGGCTGCCCACTTTGGCAAGAGACCCCCAGGGAGCTCCTGCCCGCTGGCTTTGGAATTGGGGTGCTGATGGCCAGAAGCAAGTGCTGCTGAGGGGAGGGGTGTGAAGGCTGGGGCTCGTTGGCTGTGTGACTCGGGTGTCTCTGGCGGCTGTGACATCACGGAGGCCAGGTCACAATGGGAGCTGTCCCTAAGGACAACAGCGGGCAGCCCCAGGGCAGTTGGACTTGGGCGATCAGTGAGTGCAGATGCAGGGGGAAGGCTGGGATGGATGGGGGGTGGGGATGATGCCCGGGGGGGGGGGGTGTTGTAGCCCCGAGCGAAAGCTGAGCCCCTCCCAGCAGGGCCCAGTTGCGCCCCTGGGGCCTGGTACACAGCTGCTCAGGGCTCTCTGTGGTGGCCGGTGCCAAAGAGGCTTTGGGGATGGGCCGGCCGCCCCTGGCTCCATGGGATGCTGTGATGTGGCAGGGTTGGGGTCTCGGGAGGCTCTGCTGGGGTGTCTCTTGCCTTTTGCCGGGGCACAGCCCAGCCAGGGACTGACAAGGAGGCTCCGGGCTGGGGCAGGATGGGCCCTGTGCTGTCTGCAGCCAGGCGCTGCCTTCCCTTCAAGCCTCGATGTCTGTGCTCCCTCCCACCCCAAGCCACTGAGGAAACTTGTCTCCCATCTCCTGCAGGCCATGGACTCAGCACTTGTGCTCCTCCTGGCTGTGCTGGCCGTCCTGCCCAAGCTGACCCACGATCGCCCGAGCGATGCAGTCGCTCTGGAGCGGATGAAGAGACGGCAGATGTTTCTCGAGGAGAAGATGAGCGAGCTGTGGGAGGAAATGGAGTGGAGGAGGGCCCTGGAAAAAGTTCCACTCCTGTGGATCTTGCAGCACTGGCTCTTCTGGGTGGCTGCAGCGGCTGTGCTCTGCTGGCTGGCCTGGCGCCGTCAGCGGGACAACTGGCGAGGAGAGGAGGAAGAAGAGCTGGGCGCAGCAGCCGGGGCCGTCAGGCCTTTCCCAGAGCTCAGCCGGTCACCGCTGCAGGAACTGCCCTACATGGGCCGCACCCTGAAGAAGCTGGTGCGGGACCTGCTGGAGGTGTGCCAGGTGCTCTCCCAGAACACCTTCATGCCAGAGCTGCACCCGGCCACCCAGAAGCAGGGCACCATGGAGTCCTGGAGTGACCTGGGGCACCAGGTCATCTACCAGCTGGTCGTCTTCCTGAGGCCACCCCCCAGGCACTCTTTCCAGCTGCAGCCGCCCGCCGGCAAGAATGTGCCAGAGAGGTGCTCCAACATCCGGGTGGTGCTGGAGTGCTCGTGCTCCAGCACGACGGGGGAGACGTCGTGCTTTGTCCACCCCACGCACGACGCTCAGCCCTCGCGCCTGCTCCGCACCCTCTGCACAGACTCCCACTTGGAGGTGGAGAAAGTCTCCGGCTGGGTGCAGGACTTGGTGGAAGCAGCCTGGGAGCGTTTGCCCCAGTGGCATGACTGGAAGCTCCAGCTGCTGCCCTCCTCCCGCTCCTGCAGGCTCCTGCTGACCGGCCCCTGCGAGGTGCAGCTCTGCGCTGAGCTGCTCTTGGCGCTGCGGCAGGGCCGGCCAGGCAACTTCCTGGTGCTGGAATAGGCACCTGCAGCTCTCCCACCTGCTGCTTTAGTCTGGGCTAGAGTTAGAGTAGGATAGGGTAGGATAGAGTAGGATAGAGTAGGATAAGAGTAGAGTAGGATAGGGTAGGATAGAGTAGGATAGGGTAGGATAAGAGTAGAGTAGGATAGATTAAGAATGGGGTTCGATTTTCCAAGGGCGGGTTTAGGCTGGGGTAGAGTTAGGCTAAGATAGGTAGGATAGGCCTCCCTCTTCTGCATCTACTCCACATGGGGTTGTATTTTGCTCCCTTTCTGCTTCCAACTTGAAAATAAAGAGAAAGGTTGAGCAGAGATTGCCCAGTGTCAAGGCCTTTTTTGTTTCTCGTACTGCCGGGCTGGGGCTGGGGCTGGCGCTGGGGCTGCCTGGGGAGTTGTCTCTCTTCTTTCTCTCTTTCTCTCCCTCGCCTCGTGAATTCGTCCCTTGCCTTCTCTCTTCCCTTGCACCCTTTTTCCCCCATCTGTGCCGGAGCCGTGAGCCGAGCGCTCAGCCACGGCAAGCTGTGTTTCTCCAGCTGTGTGCTGGACACTTGGTTGCGAAGCATCACGTGAGAAACAGTATCCAAAGCTTTATTGAAATGCCCAAAGATCTGACGGGAAGCCAAGTGGCCGGAGCTGTGCTGGTGCTGCGGTGCCACTCGTCAGAGTCAGGTGGAGGCCCAGCCGGCGGGGCAACGTCCCGTGCAGAGGTTCTGCAGCTCTGCACCTGTGTCCTCATGGTCACAGGCTTGTCCTGCCAAGGCTGACCGTGGGAGTGGCTGGGGCTGCCCACTTTGGCAAGAGACCCCCAGGGAGCTCCTGCCCGCTGGCTTTGGAATTGGGGTGCTGATGGCCAGAAGCAAGTGTTGCTGAGGGGAGGGGTGTGAAGGCGGGGGCTCGTTGGCTGCGTGACTCCGGTGTCTCTGGCGGCTGTGACATCACGGAGGCCAGGTCACAATGGGAGCTGTCCCTAAGGACAACAGCGGGCAGCCCCAGGGCAGTTGGACTTGGGCGATCAGTGAGTGCAGATGCAGGGGGAAGGCTGGGATGGATGGGGGGTGGGGATGATGCGCGGGGGGGAGGGAGGTTGTAGCCCCGAGCGAAAGCTGAGCCCCTCCCAGCAGGGCCCAGTTGCGCCCCTGGGGCCTGGTACACAGCTGCTCAGGGCTCTCTGTGGTGGCCGGTGCCAAAGAGGCTTTGGGGATGGGCCGGCCGCCCCTGGCTCCATGGGATGCTGTGATGTGGCAGGGTTGGGGTCTCGGGAGGCTCTGCTGGGGTGTCTCTTGCCTTTTGCCGGGGCACAGCCCAGCCAGGGACTGACAAGGAGGCTCCGGGCTGGGGCAGGATGGGCCCTGTGCTGTCTGCAGCCAGGCGCTGCCTTCCCTTCAAGCCTCGATGCCTGTGCTCCCTCCCACCCCAAGCCACTGAGGAAACTTGTCTCCCATCTCCTGCAGGCCATGGACTCAGCACTTGTGCTCCTCCTGGCTGTGCTGGCCGTCCTGCCCAAGCCGACCCACGATCGCCCGAGCGATGCAGTCGCTGCGGAGCGGATGAAGAGACGGCAGATGTTTCTCGAGGAGAAGATGAGCGAGCTGTGGGAGGAAATGGAGTGGAGGAGGGCCCTGGAAAAAGTTCCACTCCTGTGGATCTTGCAGCACTGGCTCTTCTGGGTGGCTGCAGCGGCTGTGCTCTGTTGGCTGGCCTGGCGCCGTCAGCGGGACAGCTGGCGAGGAGAGGAGGAAGAAGAGCTCGGCGCAGCAGCCGGGGCCGTCAGGCCTTTCCCAGAGCTCAGCCGGTCACCGCTGCAGGAACTGCCCTACATGGGCCGCACCCTGAAGAAGCTGGTGCGGGACCTGCTGGAGGTGTGCCAGGTGCTCTCCCAGAACACCTTCATGCCAGAGCTGCACCCGGCCACCCAGAAGCAGGGCACCATGGAGTCCTGGAGTGACCTGGGGCACCAGGTCATCTACCAGCTGGTCGTCTTCCTGAGGCCACCCCCCAGGCACTCTTTCCAGCTGCAGCCGCCCGCCAGCAAGAACGTGCCAGAGAGGTGCTCCAACATCCGGGTGGTGCTGGAGTGCTCGTGCTCCAGCACGACAGGGGAGACGTCGTGCTTTGTCCACCCCACGCACGACGCTCAGCCCTCGCGCCTGCTCCGCACCCTCTGCACGGACTCCCACTTGGAGGTGGAGAAAGTCGCCGGCTGGGTGCAGGACTTGGTGGAAGCAGCCTGGGAGCGTTTGCCCCAGTGGCATGACTGGAAGCTCCAGCTGCTGCCCTCCTCCCGCTCCTGCAGGCTCCTGCTGACCGGCCCCTGCGAGGTGCAGCTCTGCGCTGAGCTGCTCTTGGCGCTGCGGCAGGGCCGGCCAGGCAACTTCCTGGTGCTGGAATAGGCACCTGCAGCTCTCCCACCTGCTGCTTTAGTCTGGGCTAGAGTTAGAGTAGGATAGAGTAGGGTAGAGTAGGATAGAGTAGAGTAGGATAGATTAAGGGTGGGGTTAGATTTCCAAGGGCGGGTTTAGGCGGGGGGTAGTGTTAGGCTTAGGATGGCCTTAGGCTTGTAGGGGGTTAGACGTTAAGCTAGTGTTTTCCCAAGGGCGGGTTTAGGCTGGGGTAGAGTTAGGCTAAGATAGATAGTCAGGATAGGCTTCCATCTTCTTCATCTACTCCACATGGGGTTGTATTTTGCTCCCTTTCTGCTTCCAACTTGAAAATAAAGAGAAAGGTTGAGCAGAGCTTGCCCAGTGTCAAGGCCTTTTCTGTTTCTCGTACTGCCGGGCTGGGGCTGGGGCTGGGGCTGGGGCTGCTGGGGAGTTGTCTCTCTTCTTTCTCTCTTTCTCTCCCTCGCCTCGTGAATTCGTCCCTTGCCTTCTCTCTTCCCTTGCACCCGAGCCCGTTTTCCAAAGCCCACTGCTGTGTGCTTATCCACTAGCTCAGGCACTAACAGACCACCGTCCATGCCAATGACCTCATTCCCCAGCAGGTCCCTCCATGCAGGTTTGCCCCGTGCCAGCTGCAGAGTCCGGCACTTTCCCTTGTTGAACTCCCTCGGCTTACTGATTGCTCAGCCCCCCAGTATTAGAGTCGAGGTCTGGCAGCAGGGCCTGCCTGCCTCTGAGGGAGACAAGAGCTCCTGCCGCTTTTGCATCACCTGCAAATTTGCTCAGTGTCCCTTGCAGTCCTGCCCCCAAGTCTTTGATGAAGATGTGGAAGAGCACAGGGCCTAAGAAGGAGCCCTGTGCAAGCCGACTAGTGCCAGGTGGCCAGTGTGAAGTTCCCCCAGTGCCCAGTGCCGTCTGTGCCGGAGCCGTGAGCCAAGCACTCAGCCACGGCAAGCTGTGTTTCTCCAGCTGTGTGCTGGACACTTGGTCGCAAAGGATCACGTGGGAAACGGTATGCAAAGCTTTATTGAAATGCCCAAAGATTTGACGGGAAGCCAAGTGGCCGGAGCTGTGCTGGTGCTGCGCTGCCACTCGTCAGAGTCAGGTGGAGGCCCAGCCGGCGGGGCAACGTCCCGTGCAGAGGTTCTGCGGCTCTGCACCTGTGTCCTCATGGTCACAGGCTTGTCCTGCCAAGGCTGGTCATGGGAGTGGCTGGGGCTGCCCACTTTGGCAAGAGACCCCCAGGGAGCTCCTGCCCGCTGGCTTTGGAATTGGGGTGCTGATGGCCAGAAGCAAGTGCTGCTGAGGGGAGCGGTGTGAAGGCGGGGGCTCGTTGGCTGCGTGACTCGGGTGTCTCTGGCGGCTGTGACATCACGGAGGACAGGTCACAATGGGAGCTGTCCCTAAGGACAACAGCGGGCAGCCCCAGGGCAGTTGGACTTGGGCGATCAGTGAGTACAGATGCAGGGGGAAGGCTGGGATGGATGGGGGGTGGGGATGATGCGCGGGGGGGGGGGGGGGTTGTAGCCCTGAGGGAAAACTGAGTCCCTCCCAGCAGGGCCCGGTTGTGCCCCTGGGGCCTGACACACAGCTGCTCAGGGCTCTCTGTGGTGGCAGGTGCCCAAAGAGGCTTTGGGGATGGGCCGGCTGCCCCCGGCTCCATGGGCTGCCGTGGTGTGGCAGGGAGGGGGTCTCGGGAGGCTCTGCTGGGGTGTCTCTTGCCTTTTGCCGGGGCACAACCCAGCCAGGGACTGACAAGGAGGCTCCGGGCTGGGGCAGGATGGGCCCTGTGCTGTCTGCAGCCAGGCACTGCCTTCCCTTCGAGCCTTGATGCCCATGCTCCCTCCCACCCCGAGCCGCTGAGCAAACTTGTCTCCCATCTCCTGCAGGCCATGGATTCAGCACTTGTGCTCCTCCTGGCTGTGCTGGCCGTCCTGCCCAAGCCGACCCACGATCGCCCGAGCGATGCAGTCGCTGCGGAGCGGATGAAGAGACGGCAGATATTTGTGGAGCAGAAGATGAGCGAGCTGTGGGAGGAAATGGAGTGGAGGAGGGCCCTGGAAAAAGTTCCACTCCTGTGGATCTTGCAGCACTGGCTCTTCTGGGTGGCTGCAGCGGCTGTGCTCTGCTGGCTGGCCTGGCGCCGTCAGCGGGACAGCTGGCGAGGAGAGGAGGAAGAAGAGCTCGGCGCAGCAGCCGGGGCCGTCAGGCCTTTCCCAGAGCTCAGCCGGTCACCGCTGCAGGAACTGCCCTACATGGGCCGCACCCTGAAGAAGCTGGTGCGGGACCTGCTGGAGGTGTGCCAGGTGCTCTCCCAGAGCACCTTCATGCCAGAGCTGCACCCGGCCACCCAGAAGCAGGGCACCATCGAGTCCTGGAGTGACCTGGGGCACCAGATCATCTACCAGCTGGTCGTCTTCCTGAGGCCACCCCCCAGGCACTCTTTCCAGCTGCAGCCGCCCGCCGGCAAGAACGTGCCAGAGAGGTGCTCCAACATCCGGGTGGTGCTGGAGTGCTCGTGCTCCAGCACGACGGGGGAGACGTCGTGCTTTGTCCACCCCACGCACGACGCTCAGCCCTCGCGCCTGCTCCGCACCCTCTGCACAGACTCCCACTTGGAGGTGGAGAAAGTCGCCGGCTGGGTGCAGGACTTGGTGGAAGCAGCCTGGGAGCGTTTGCCCCAGTGGCATGACTGGAAGCTCCAGCTGCTGCCCTCCTCCTGCTCCTGCAGGCTCCTGCTGACCGGCCCCTGCGAGGTGCAGCTCTGCGCTGAGCTGCTCTTGGTGCTGCGGCAGGGCCGGCCAGGCAACTTCCTGGTGCTGGAATAGGCACCTGCAGCTCTCCCACCTGCTGCTTTAGTCTGGGCTAGAGTTAGAGTAGGATAGAGTAGGGTAGAGTAGGATAGAGTAGAGTAGGATAGATTAAGTGTGGGGTTAGATTTCCAAGGGCGGGTTTAGGCGGGGGGTAGTGTTAGGCTTAGGATGGCCTTAGGCTTGTAGGGGGTTAGACGTTAAGCTAGTGTTTTCCCAAGGGCGAGTTTAGGCTGGGGTAGAGTTAGGCTAAGATAGATAGTCAGGATAGGCTTCCATCTTCTTCATCTACTCCACATGGGGTTGTATTTTGCTCCCTTTCTGCTTCCAACTTGAAAATAAAGAGAAAGGTTGAGCAGAGCTTGCCCAGTGTCAAGGCCTTTTCTGTTTCTCGTACTGCCGGGCTGGGGCTGGGGCTGGGGCTGGGGCTGCTGGGGAGTTGTCTCTCTTCTTTCTCTCTTTCTCTCCCTCGCCTCGTGAATTCGTCCCTTGCCTTCTCTCTTCCCTTGCACCTGAGCCCGTTTTCCAAAGCCCACTGCTGTGTGCTTATCCACTAGCTCAGGCACTAACAGACCACCGTCCATGCCAAGGATGGAATTTACTTTTCAACTAGTTTGAGTTTTTTGCAGACCTTGGGACTTTGAGCATTCCTTTGGAGCATGAGCATTTCCAAATCTTGGGGGCTCCCGTCTCCTTAATGTAGCTTTTGCTCCACCCTTTCCTGTTAAAATATTTTTTTGGAGCATCTTTTTTGTCTCTGAATATTGGTGAATTAATATACAATTTTATCTGTTCTAGCGAAGAATAAATCTCAGCCCTTTCATGCTTAGTTAGGGGCTTACACGTACTAGAAAAGTATAATCAGATAATTTTTATACACTCTTGGAACAAGGTTTTCTTTAGGATTCATTCCGACCCCAACCATTCTTCAGTTCTTAGAAGTCTCTTTTTCATACTTGTAGTTTTTCTGGTTTTTTAAACCAACCCATGTGGCACTAAACCTGCATTATATGGGAAAAGTCTTGTTTAAACATTTCTTATAATGGCTTTTGGTGGCCTCTTTGCAAACTCATGCTTTTTCTTCCCAACACCCCTCACAACAAGTGTTATTTCATGCAAGAATGTATCCTTAGGTGTTCTCATTGGCCCCTTTTAACCCCTTCCTATTGGTTGCTAACCCCTTCCTGCAACCTGTAATTAGTTACTTTGTGAATCCTCCTAAGCCTATAAATGTAACATCCCCAACAATAAACTCTCTCTTGCCTCCTCTCCACGCCTGGTGTGCTGTCTCTGTGCCTGCCATGGAGCCACGTGCGTGGAGGGAGGAGAGGGCACCTCTCTCCTCCAGGCTCAGGACCTGAAACCCCTGATGCTGGAGTTCCCTTTCCCCGTCCTTCAAGATGTTGGAATAGTTCCTCAGATGGAGATGGAACTGGAACTGGGCCGCCCCACGTCGTGGGTGGGGAAAGGGATCCAGAAACCCATATTTTTAGATAATTCAAGCATATATTTCTTTTTGCAGATATGATGGCATACTTTATTTATTAGAGATTTGTGTCAGTGCCTTTCTATGAATGCCCCAGATCATCATCCACATAAATTTTAGATTATGTATTTCAATAAAAACCTGAGGGGAAAAATAAATCAGGTTTTCAGTTCAAGAAGAAAAAGTTGAGGAATGCTCATCAAAACTTTCAGTTGCCTCTATTTAAAAAAAAGAAGTTGTACTTAGAAGAAGACAATCATAGAGTTGCCTGGGTTTTAAAGGACCTTAAGGATCATCTCTTTCCAATCCCTGCCTTTGACAGGGACACCTTTCATTAGACCAGGTTGCTCAGAGCCCCATCCAACCTGGTCTTGAACACTACCAGGGATGGGGCACCCACAATATCTCTGGGTAAATTAAAAAAAAGTGAATAAATTACTGATTAAATGTATCGCAAGTCAGAATGGAGAGTTCTCTTATTTGTCCATCACTAGAAGATTAAGTACTTAACCTTGGCAGTTATGGGATCCAGATTCCTAGTTTTATGACCTGCTCTGGAGCAACTTCTCCTGTGAGAGAAAATTCACATCCATACAAAGACGAGTGCTTCCAGGATGTCCTGTGGATCCAACCATGAGCAAGTGTTCCACTTCTGTTCTGCATTGTGTTGAGCTACTAGGACAGCAATATTGCCCAGAGGCTGTTCTACATCTTCATTAAATGAGAAAAAACAGGTCTGACAGAAATTCCCAGGCTGTGGAATGTGCCAGTAAGTCATTAATTGGCCTGTGACAAACAAAACATCTGTAAACATCTGTTGAGAAAAAAAAAAGGTAAAAATTATTCATCTGTGGTACAGATGAAGGAGTAGATGACCTGTCAAATTCTATTTTGTTCTCTTATATATTGAAATGAAAGTGAACTATGCTGGTGTATGCAGTGAAGGGTTTGCTTCATACTTGTGTTTGTTATGAGCATGGGTATTATATCTTATATGAAGTGGCTATCATGGTCTTTAGGGTATCTGTTGAATAGGAAAAAAAAATCCGTATGTATGGTTTTTTTCATTATAGGGTAAAGGAACCAGGCAGTGGTTTAGAAAGCACTGAGCATAAAGACAAATGTGAAACATACTGGTGCTCATTTCATAAAACTAATGAGAAAGAAAAAGACATTTATTTCAGTAATCCAAGGATTTCCCCAAAGCCAGTGACAAAAAATGCATGTAACATTTTTTATAGTGATGCATCTGACTGTTGCACGGTTTGCTGTGAAAAGGTGCACCTGTTTTATGGAGCAGGAAAGATGTTAATGAAGTTTCAAATACTGATGCATGAATTTCTGCATTCATGTTCTTTTACCAGTCACCTACATAACACTTAGTAGAAAACTATTGTTTTCCACATCTGAAGGAATAAAGCTTGACAGCACTTGCTTCTTAAAGAGACCTGGAGAAAATGTTTGGATATAATTTCTTCATAGGAAATTAAAGCAACAGCCAATGAAAAGACCCACTTTTCTAAGGACATCCCTTTCTGTCTACATTTCACGGTGGTGATTCATGTAATCACAGTTCAGAGCTGACCTACACAGTGAACTAAAAATTGATTTCATTTGAGCTAAGATTATAAAGGTGCATATAAATCACGCCTCCCATGCTCTTGAAACTGATAAAAACAATTTAATTACTTGTTTTTTTCTCTAAATTTGTAATGCTAGCACTGCTGGGATAGAAGGGGAGACTGGTGCCATTTGAAAATCCACATTCTGGCTGACAGTACTTAAATAATGATTAATTACATTAATGTGAATGAATATACATTTCATGTGAAATGTCTGAGGCCATTAAATCTCTTAGTCAGACTTTCTTATGGTTTGCATGCCAGTTGTTTTCTGAAACACAAAATTAGGGTGTGGAGAGGTATTTGCTAAGAAGTCTGTTTACATTGGGCAATTACTTTTTGAACAAAATTACATTTTCATTTCTCATTTCATGTAGGTGAGGATAATTGCTCATTTTGTATTGTCATGTTTTAATTTTGTTCAAATTGTCCTCTGAAGGATGTGAGGAGGTATGTCTTAAAACTTTAGGTTTTTATTAGGTAAATAAATTGAGTCACATAGAGACTGAGAAAAATTCTAACAGCTATTGAGTCCCAAAGACAAGAATTTCACCTTCTTTATTCACTGGCTTCTGCTGATTATATAGACCTTAATTATACAGACCTTTGTAGTCAAGTTGGAACATAGTAGACAGACAAATATAAGGATAAATCTACAATCTGCTCTTTATGGCATTTACCAAACATCAATGAACTGTGAAGGAAAATTGTCTTGACAAAAGGAACATAAAAAGTTTCGGTATAGATCAGCTGCCCAGAAATATGTACTCTGGGTTAAAAAAAATCAAAGAAACCAAGCCAAAAGTCATCCAGTCTTAATTCTATCTCAGTCCTTGGGACTAATGTTTCTCACTAATTAAACCCATCTGGAATCCTGGTGGCAGCTGATAAGGAGCATCGAGCACAGGGATTTAAGCCAGGTAAATCTGGGCATTGGAAGGAGCACTGACTGTCCGTTCCATGAGCCAGCAGTCAGGGAATTTGGCCTGACCTGGACTTCATGGTTTTGTTTTTTTGGCCAGATAACACAGTCAAGCCTCAAGAAAACGAATGAACTGCAACTGTCTTCAAGTTTTTACACTGATGAGAAAAAGCTACAAGGCCATGGGGAATAGCAAAGAAAGAAGTGTTTTGGCACATGTATTTTTTAGAAAATTAAAATATAACAAAACTACCTAAGCTCTGGTAAGGCAGGTGCCTGTGCTAACATTCATAGAAGGTTTCATAGAGTGAGGAACAATGCAAACCATTTTAATTACAGCTGGTGCATTCTGGTGGAACATTCGTTTTACACCGTGAAACCCACCATCGCTTTCAAAGCTGTGAGGTCACTGAAACATTACTTTTCTGTTCAATTGTCATTGCCAAGTATGATGTGAGTTGCACCTCCTAATGCAATTTCATGCACCTTTAGGGCAGCATCTCTGTGAAAATTGACCTATGATTTGTGTGAAATATTATTGTAATATCCATGTTGGAAATGGAGCATAAAATTATACTAATATGTACACACAGGTCACATTTGCTTATTTTCAGGGCCCTGTTTCAAGATTATTGCTTTCTCCACTAGTTATTTTCAACATGAGTCTTTTTGAATAATTTAATAAATATCTGGAGTCTTAATTTTGATCTGACAAAATTCAAGTCACTATAATTCCATTGCCTTTCTTATATCAAAGCATATAGGAATCAGGCCAAGGTTATCAACTCTAGAGATGCAATTTAAAGTCACAACTGGATTCCTCAGTTTTAGCTGGCACATCTGCAAGCTCCAGAGTTTAACTGTACTACATTCTGTCCCTTTGAGGATCTCTTTTTCTTTCTCCTAGGAGAACCAAACACTTTGTTAAATAGTGACCCATGAGATTCTAGGACATACCCTTAGGCCTTTTATTTGTGGGGGTTTTTTTAACTAAAATTAAAAATTTAGAATGATAGAATCATAGAATGGTTTGGGTTGGAAGGGACTTTAAAATTCATCCAATTCCAACCCCCTGCCATGGGAAGGGACACCTTCCACTAGACCAGGTTGCTCAGAGTCCCATCCAACCTGCCCTTGAACACTTCCAAGGATGGGGCAGCCACAACCTCTCTGGGCAAAGAAATCATAAATCTCTCAGTAATCAAGGAAGAAAGACAGTTGCTCCTGTAAGAACACTCATCTCTCCATCCCCAGGCTGCATGAAAAAATATTCTCTCACTTCAGAGCAATTTCTGAATGAGAAACTTTTATTTCTAAAGTTTAGCTTGCTAAAGCTGTAGGAGACGAAGCCAGTCACTAGTGTCCAGATCCACAAAAGTGTATAGAAACTTCAGTCTAGTTAAATCTCGTAAGTTTGGGCTTCGACTTTGTACCCATGTAACTTTTTGGGAGAACCTCAAAGTGATTCCTAGCATGCCATAATTGTTGTGCCCAAACCATAAGCCTTGATACCATAAAACTGCTTGCAAAAAAAACCCTGATGGGAAACTTAAATTCAGTCTGAGCAATATTTGCAAATATCAGAGATTATATTAATATTTTCATGTTTATATTACCTAAAGTTTATATTTGCTTATATTCCTAAATATTTAACAGAAATAGAGACCCAGTGATTTCTTGAATGGTTACAATTTCCAAGGCCTTTTTGTGCCTTGTGAGAAAGTTTCTAATTTTCACAGTAGGGCTGCAATTACTCCAGTGCTGCAGAAATGTGCTCTTGCTAAAGAAAGAGCCTAATTATCCTCCTAATTCTAGCTTGTCTTTCTTGGTAGAACATTTGAAAGGTTTGTGTCAGAGCACTGCCTGTAATCATACATGATCAGTTTGGGTCTATCTTTAGGTCTGTTAGCACTTGTATTGTGTTACTGAATTAATTTGATGGGATATTTTATGGTTCAGGTGTCTGCAGCAATGCATGTTAGACTTGAAAGAATCAAGGGAGAGAATGGAAGACCTCCACATGCAGTCAAGCTGGGTAGAAAGGAAATATCTACAGGAAATACTTGGATTAAGAAAAATAATGTAACTAATAATAGGAAGTAAATTCCATTAAATAGGACAGCTCCTTGCCAATGAGAAAGACAAACTCCTCTATCAAACTGTCCCTGTGGTCCAGAATCGTAGCCTGATGGTCCTTAAGGGGAAAATCCTCCAGAAGTGGACATTATTGTCTGTATGAGAAGGTTATCTGTGCTCTATGTCAACCAAATGTTTGTTACTCAGCGCATTTTTTCCCGTTTCAATAAGATTTGATGTTAGCTTGGGCTAAATTTAAGACGCTTTAAATGAAGGAACTTCCTTCTCTATACAAAGCAAAACTGTCACTGTAAGGTTGGAGAGTGGCCAAAATACTGACCTAGAGATGTGAAATGATACTCTGAGACAGAATTAATAGCAGTGCATTTTTTCTGTCAGACTTGCCTCTACAACAGATTTTAGGGTTGTCTCTAAATTTGCTATTCATCAACTGGCTTCTGACTAAGATAAAACCAAAGCAAAACCCTCTGACTGCTTTTGCAGTCAATCTGATCAACTACTGCAAACCTTCCATTTTGGAGTGTAATTTGGAGGTATTATATGAAAAGGAAGGAGTTCTTTAGTGCAGTTAGGACGCTGGTCTGCCTATATACTTAATCTCTTGCATGAAGGTTATTTCACCTTCTCCAGCTTTTTAACTGTTTTCATCCTTTCCCACTTCATCATTGTTACTAAATATGCAATGCATATTTACACAGACAAAACATGCTGAAATCAGAGGTCATTTATAAGTTTCATTGCCTACCAAAGCAGTCTTTGTGGAAATACCCACTATGGTAATTCTGAGAGCCCTGAACCTCATTCACATAGTTGATCACATTACAAGAATTCAGTGGACCTTTCTGGGGGGGGGGGGGGGCAATAGGATATAAAATTTTACTTATAGCAAATTGATTTTATCTCAAGTGCTTTAAATTCATCAGTACGAAATGTCATTTGCCTGTTGAATAGCAAGTGGGATCCTTAACACGAGTCAGTTAATCTTTGTGGTGAATTATTATTTATGTGATGCTCAAATACCGTTAGCCTCTACATAGACAGGGGTGGGGAGGACAAGTCCTTGCCTCACAGAGTTCAAACTGAGAATCTGATTCCGCAAAAACACTCTGACATGAATTTATTAAATCAAGCAGCCTCACTGAACTCAGGGTTAAAATTCTTCCATACATTTAAGCATATACACAATTTTTGTAAATGTATTCAAAAGTATTACTTGAATCTACTTTTTTATTTCATTAGTCTCTCTCTTTAAAACACCCAGAGAAGGTTTGGAACACAACCAACAAATTTGTGCCTTGTGAGACTAATACTATAATCAATTTCTTTATTATTAAACAAGTAAAATGGGAAGAAGTTTTCTACAGTCAAGAGAAACAACAATTACAGATGTGCAAGTAATAAAAGACATTTCTTTGACATTCAAATAACAAAAGTGGATCCAGCACACATTACTGAATGACTGAAATCCTGGATTCTTCTCCTTCCTGTTTCCATCCTACACTATATTTCTTCCTGTCAGTAAAGACATAAATTTCTAGTTTGATGGCTGGAAACCAATCCTTTTAAAGCAATAGGATGCTTGACACTGAATTTAAGAGGAATAGGTTTTGGCCTTGGGACTTTCAAGACAGGAATATATCATCATTTAAAGCCATCTGTGCAGAGGAAGTGGTTCAGGTGTTTTGATGTGCCTGTGGCTGAACTGCCATTGAGCAGACATTGATCCTCAGTACTCTGGATCCTAATGCAGGAGCTCTCCTGCCCTAGGTAGGGAAAGCCTCCTCTATTTCCTCACTGACCTTCATATCTGGGCCAGCCAATTTTAGCAGGGGGAAAAAAAGGCACCACAGCAAATGGGTTACAGAGGCCAGTACCAGCTTAGAAACAGTGGTGGGACATGTTACATCAACCAGAAAAGTTTTGCTTTAAGAGGCAGAGGAGCAGTGAGCAGCCCGAGAGCAAGCAGTCCTGTAGCCACTGCAGTTAAAGGGGAGAAAGAAGGGGCAGAAGGAATTGTTGGGGGTTGTGTTCCTATTTATTGCAGCACTTGTCTGTGTGTCTCTTTCCTGGTGGGATAGGAGCAGGGATGCTGCCCTGTTCCCCTTCATGATTCCCTGGTTTATGAGGTCCTTCCTCCACCTCTCAGTGGTTAGCTGGAAATGGATAAATCAAAGAGGTAACCATGGTTTCAGAGGGTAAAGCATAAATGGGGGTGGTCCTGGAGGAATGGGTACCTCCACAACTACCCCCACTCAAATCTGTGCCCACAAAATCAAAGAATCATTAAGGTTGGAGAAGACTTCTAAGATCATCGAGTCCAACCACTGCCAGGTCCCCACTCAACCCTGTTCCTAAGCACCTATGTGTTTTTTGAGTCCAGAGCAACAATCTAACCATTTCTAACCATTTCAGCTAAGGCAATACTATTTCTTTACCAGTTTTAATGGAAATACAATTATATAAACATGAAGCCATTCAAGACCCTCTGGAAGCATCAAGTCCACCTTGAGAGTCTTTTATGTAAACCATCTGAAGAAAAACATTACAGGCATTAATTAGATACTGGGTACATATATGTTGGAGTATGTGAGTTTATATATGTTCATATACATCCACACATACTTACATAAACATATATCTTTTATTCAGACTTTCAAACGCAACAGATTGGAGAGAGTTATTGCCACAGAATCTCATTTTAAAATAGTACAAAATTATAGTACTTAATGGCCATATTTAATTTTTGGATGACAGCCTGCTTTCAGTAGAAGATGTTAATTTAATTAAGTGTAACTAAAGGAGAAGGAGAAGATACTGGAGAAATTAAAAAAATAATAATTTTTGTGCCATCACTGCAAGGCAAATAAAAATAGTATTTCCTTTTCATTTATGAACAAAGAAAAGCATATCTTCCCCCACTCCTAGCAAGTCTAATACTAATTTTGTTCCTCAGTCCACCTCTTCTGTTCATTTCCTTCTCTCTTTACTCTTTTGGCTTTGTATTTTCAGCTGGGAGACGTCCTACCCAGTAGACCACTCACGTATTTATAGCCTGGCAAATTGATTCATCCAGGAACCTGAAGTGTTGCCTGAGAGGCAGAATAACTGAGCATTGATGAAAGAGACCTAGAATAGGGTACTGTGCATAAACCAGCCTACTGCTAAGGTGGGCTTGATAAGCTAAAAAGATGCAGTACCACCTGTGTCTGTGATGATGAGAGATAACATCAATTCTATAGGCTACCTTCATTTTTTTATGGATTTATTTTCCTTTTTCTTTTTTAGGATTTTTATTCTTGGCAATTAAAGCCATGGCATCTTTGATTTGCTTCTGTAAGACTGCATGCATCCTCTTCATGTATCACGAAATGTTCTGCTGGTCTCAGATTTAAAGCAAAAAACAAAAAACAAACAAAACAGTCAAAATGAAACCAAAAGACTTCCTTCTCAGTCTGATTGCTGGCTGTAATTTACTTCAATTCGCAGGACAAAGGTAAGTATGGTCTTTGAAGAAAAGTTCACTAATTGAAATAAATCGGGAACATTGGAACTCTTAGAATTGTCATTCAACATTTCTATTGGTTCCTTTGTTACCTAAACGGGAGGAAAGGTCAAGGCTGAGTGAGAATCTTAGTCAAGGAGCTGAAATTACAAGGGGTTTTTGTAGTTTATCTTTTTCCCCTCAGTACTAATGGTTTCCATCTCCAGCTGTCTGCCCTGCAGAGACGAGCCAGCTGTTCCTGAAGCCATCCCTCGAAATTACTGCCCCAAATATAAAGATCAACCAGCACTAGTGTTATGCTAAAAGTCTGGACTCTACTGGGTTCAGCACTTGCTCTGCAAGTAAATTAGTTTTCTCAGAAGCAGAAATGGGGTCAGTGAAGGCTCAGGGGGAAAGCAGAAAAGGAGACCACCACAGATGCTTCATGGTGTGTTGTCATTAAAATGGGTGATACAAGCAGAATAGAGATGAGACAGATGAATGAGATGAAATATTATGAATATTAAAGAAAGAGATAAGGGCACATTTATATATATTATAGAGCAGTCAGTACCACTGATTGCTAAAGAGTGTCAAAGGCTGTAATCAAGTAGTTAAAGGTTGCTGCCTTCCTTTTTGGTGAGATATATTTGCATACTTATTTTGCAAAATATGGTGCAAAATAATTTATGTCTACCACATAATACAGAGAAAATGATGAAGTTTGATAATACTGGATTAAATGAAACAATGAAATTTAACACAGACACTTGCATAAATATATTTATACAAAACAATATTGCAGTGATTATTTAGCTACCCTGTTTACTTGGATGAATTACAAAGAAAGTTTGACAGATAATCAGTGCTCACATAAATGTGCAGTAGGGTGCAGAACTGGTTTTATAAAGGACAGATTCCTCCCTTTCACCAAGAGACATACCAATCTGGTTAACATAAAAGCCTTCAAAAATCTTTAGAAGTGATAAAGTTCCTCTCCTCTAACTTTGTCCATTCAGAGTTAACATTTTCTCTAAAACACAGCGGTTAAGCCCCTTAATGAGTCAAATAAGTTTCAGTTAGAGTCAATGGTGATAGGTAAATACTTCCAAAAGATGAGTCATGTCCTTATGAGACAGCCCAGAGGCCTGTGTGAAGCTTTGGTTAGTCTGTTTAATAATATAAAGAATTTTAAATAATCTTTGCTAAAGAATTAGACAAAGTGGATCCCACAGAAA
Organism: Pseudopipra pipra; assembly: GCF_036250125.1. Taxonomy (NCBI): domain Eukaryota; kingdom Metazoa; phylum Chordata; class Aves; order Passeriformes; family Pipridae; genus Pseudopipra; species Pseudopipra pipra. The sequence continues at coordinate 71,171,829 of NC_087552.1, forward strand.
CACTACTGACAGCTGGACTGTCCGAGTAAGGGCATGATAATGAATTCTGGCAGCTGGTACAAGGTATTTTTTGATTCAGAAAGGGAATATAATGGATATGTTTATGAAGTGTAAAGTGGGCTTCCATTTTGTGGCTTCTGTGATAGTGAGGGAAAGCGTCCATCCAGATTGATTAGGTGAGATTTATCATTGCTTTGTATCGTTGTTTTGACTGCTCTACAAAGAGGGAGCAAAAAAATACATAAACCTTGCATTGTCCCTGTAGTTTTGTGGCAACACCTTGCTATGCGGTGCTCACACATTTTTGGAACAAACATTAGGGCTGTGCCTTGTAGGTGATAAATAAGGTCAAGTCTTTAGCACTAGACAAAACTTGGCTTATTTTCTGTGAAACGAGATTAGCACTGACATCAGTGAACAGCCCAACACAACAGCACAACATCAGTGAAGCTGCTGTGGTTGCAATCCTGACAGTTCCCGTGTCCTGCAGACAGCAGCAGTCACTGTGAGAATACGGTTGAACACAAATGAAGTCAATCCATGTATGGAAGGCCCTGTATTAAAAGTGGTGCATTTTTCTCTGTTCTGAGTCTGAGTAACCTGGTCTAGTGGAAGGTGTCCCTGTCCGTGGCAGGAGGGTTTGAATTGAATGATCTTTAAGGTCCCTTCCAATCCAAACCATTCTGTGATTCGGTGATTCTATGAACTGAGGAACACTGAAGGCTCTGATGGAGACTGGTCATGATGCTCACCTACATGTGGGTAAGAAATCAGAGCAGGGCAGGAACAGGCTGTTTGAGACAAGGCAAACAGGGAAAACTCACTCATAAAGTCTGTTGCTGCTTTGCTACAATCTCTAAAACATAAATCACATCTTCCCTTTTACTCAGTCAGGCCATAGTAATGTTTACAACTTATTACTATTACCAAAAAATTGAAACAAAGTGCCCTGGTTGACACCTCCAACCTTTCCACATGATGCTATTAAAAGAAAACTAACAAAGCAATCAAGAGCTTGCTACTTTGTAATGAGTCCCTTTTCCTGCCTCATTTATATACAGAAATATATCTGTGTAGAGAACTTCAGGAGTAAAGTAAAAGATATAAGTTTTGTTTTGTGGACAGCCTCCCAATTTTAAAATGTAACTATGATATGCTCTATAATTTTGAAATTCTTTTGTCAAAGTATATTACTATCTCATTGGTTTTGTCACTTGTACTTTGTCTTGTATATTATCACATGTGATAGAAAAAAATTCATGTAAAAAGTTCAACTTTGAAAAAGTAAAAATGGGATGAAATATATTTCTCTCCCCCCTCCAACCCCAAAAGTCAGGAAAATCAACACTTTTTTGTGATCATTTTCATTTTGATGGAATTCTAGCTTCAGAAAGCAAATGATTCTGTCAACGAATTTCACACTGACTCTATTGCTAAATGAATCATTTGAAATTAGAAACTGTATTATGAAGCAGCCTTTCAGTATGGTCACACACTAATTCTATTTGGGTTATGGGTTTTTTTCCTCACAGAATCCCTGCCTCTTTGAAGGTGCAAAGTGTAAAGTGGCTAATTCAGATCCCTTTTCCTTCTTCATTGTAAGTGCATTTTCTGCATGATTGGGTTTGAAGGCAGAACTATTAATTACTCACTAGCCTGTTCATGTTTTTTCATCCATTTCACATCTGTGGTTCTCAAACATGAAAATACCTTTGTGACTTCCCCAAGAAATGAGCAAAGGACTGTCTTCCCATCATAAAGCTAAAGAAATAACAGACAGATGAAAATATGATTATTTGGGAGGTGTAATATAAGGAACAGTTTAAAAGTTATTAGCACTTTGGAGCCTTAAAGCAGAGCACTTATTTTGTCTCAAAGCATGACTTAGAGTGCACAATTCTTCTGAAAATCAGATAGTTACGAAATCAGACACCAGAAAATGAGGCTCAGAGCACTGTGAAATTTTAGTTTAAGTATTTTGACAGCTGCACAATTGGTTTCAGGAGAGGGCTCAGCATCAAAAGAAACTCCCTGCCCAAACCTCTTCTTGCTGCTTCTCAGTGGAGCTGATGAGTTCTCAGGACAGGCAGGGAACAGCAGAGCAAAAGCACAGCCTTACACCACTGACATGACAGCATTTAATGAATGGCTTCAATCATTTTGTGCAGTAATCTCCCTTCACATTAAAGCACTCTAAAGTAAACCTAATTCTTATTTTATGATGTCTTTTCTCCAGTGATATTTGGTAAAGAAATCTGTGTTTAATAACAATAGCAATACTCAAGCTACTAATTCCAGTATAAATTTGTGTCTCATCTTGGTTCCAAGTTTTCACAAATGCGTTTGTGGATTTGAAGAGAAGTTTGGCAGACTGTTGTGTCAGTGATATGTGTCATCCTACAGCCTCTGAGGATGAGACACATTGACAGGCTGTCAGCTGTGACTGGTACCTTCCTAAACATCATAATTTTGAGACATAAGGATAAAACCCACAACTCCTGCTGTGTTCATTAGAAATGAAGGTAACTTCAGAAGATGAGAGGCATTTAGTATATTGGCAAAAGTCCATGTTTCTGGACAGCGTGAAGACAAATAGGCTCTCAGTAAAATCAGTAGGATATTGATTTTAGGATCTCTTTACTCAGCAGGTAGTGAACTTGCAAAACTTTTTTTTTTTTTTTACAAGAAGTTGTGAAGACAGTCTTTTTAGACTCAGGAAAACTTTGTGAACAACAGAGGCTGAAAGAAACGCACTTGGATATAGTTTCAAACATCACCAATCAGCTGGAGAAGGACGTGTCAGAAGTGACCAGTCCATACTGTCCTTAAAGAGTTCTGTCATATTGCACAGTCCTGGACCAGATGGACTGTTGGTTTTACCCAGAGACACATTTCTTGTGTTCTGAAAGATAACCTGTTGCACTTATCTTCTGGGTTACCTGAGCTGCTGTATGGACTTTTAATGTGGACAAAAAGGGCAAGGTCCCATGATTTAGTCCAGCCATCTTTCATTACAGACTTAGCTCAGTTGTAGTACCTCACCTCTTCCGAGAGTTTAAGAGAGCAAACAGAAAATTACCACCACTCAGAGGATGACAATACCTTGTCATCAGGAGGTAAATTGATTGCAGGTGAATTCCAAGAGAAAAGATCCATCCCCATTGTGATCTCCAGGTGCATCCACACAGGTGCATCTCAGCAGTGACAAATTTCTTACTGTCCCACAGCATTGAGGTATTCTTTGATTTCTTTCCCCTAGATTAAGGAATGAGTCATAGCATTCTTGCAGTGCCCCTTTTCAGTGCACTGAAATTTGTTCATTCACTCTTGAAATAGATAGACTAAGTCCTTTAGGAAGATATTTAAGGACTCCAAAGGAGGGAGTTCTTATTCTAGCCTTAATCATCTTTCCTAGCTAGTCATTATAAAAAAAAAAAAAAAAAAAGGTAGTTAAAATGCTGTAGATTCCTTATGATTTTATAGCAAATCTTTTCTGTAATAAAAAATTTCTGCCTCTCTTCTCTTACAAGCAAAATACTCCAAATTTATCTGGATTAACCTCATTCTGTTTTGATCGGATTCATCCACTTCTCTCATTTGTTTATATACTGATGCATTTCAGCCCTGTTTTCTGCAGTTGTTAGTTACTACATTAGTCCAAGAATTCAGCCAAAGTATGTTTTTATTCTTTTCATTAGATGACATATAAATAAAGATGTGCAGTTATATATGCAGACGATCTCAGTTCTCATATCAAAGATGTATATGGAGGAGTCAAATGTGTCTGTGAAAAAAAAAAGATAATTTCTCCAGTGGAGTTTATAGCATATGAAAGATAATAATAAAAATTTTGCAAAAAGAAGTGGAATTTTTTCTCCCTCTAAGTAAACATTTCCATGGACAATGTTTGAAATAGGATTTTCCTTTTTTTTTTTCAATTCCTCCTCCATCTCCCCAGACCTAGGTATAAAGCAGTACCTTATTAAAGCATTTGTTGTTCCATTACTTTATAAAACAATTGAGAAACAGTCCATGGCAATTCCTTGCCTTGCTTTTTGATATAACTGTCTGTTCCTAGCTTTCTCAACATGAATATACAGCAGGTTCTCTAGCCAGCTCCTGTGGTTAGTAGCCACCAAATCCAAGAACATCCCAGTGGTCAACACTAAAACAAAATCTTCAGGGTCTTTCTCTAACTCCATTTCTTTTTTTTTTTTCTTCCTTAATGGCTTCCTGAGCAATTTCATTTTGTCAGCTACCTGCAATCTAAATTCAATAGCTGCCTCATTAAAATAAAACCTAAGATTTTACTGAAAACCTTGAAAATGGTTTCGACATGAGAGAGTGAGGACAGGAGTCAGAAGGAAGGTGTCTTAGTTTTTGCTTGGCAGATTAATTGTTTCCATTTTTCTGAACATCCATTGAACAACATGCAGAAGGGCCCTGGGAAGACATAAACTTGACTTCCCACCTCAGCTGTTCTGTGATGCTCTGATACGTGTTCGTACAAAAAGCTGAAATTTCTTCCCAAGAGGGTCACGAGTCTATTTTCCCCTGAGCTGATGGAAATGCCTTACACCTCTTTGTGATACTTTCTCCACTTTTTTTTCACAGATTGCCTTATTTATTGGTTCATTGCTCACTGATTCTGCTCTTTCCATGGTTAATAAAATATAATCTCCTCTTGGAGAGCATTCATTATTGGAATGCCCTGTTGGTTGCTTAAAGCCATTTCTGTGCCTCTTCTCCCTGTGATGCTGGTCTTCAGGTTCCTAAATGCAATTCTAGTAAAGGAGCAACATGTCTGTCAACAAGCCAGGAATACCACTCACATTATCACACTGAACTGGTATCTCTGGAAAGACCCTCCATTTTAGAATTAGAGTATATGCCACTAAGAATGAATGCTTTCTTCCAAAACTTGGGATTTTGTTCTCTTTTCATTTGACAGAGCTGCTGTGTTGTATTGTGTTTGTTTGTTTGTTTTGTATCCAGCACCTGTTAGCAGGCATTTGATTACAGAAAACAGGTTATTCTAAGCAGAGATCATTTTATGAGAAAGATGATGCAATTTTGTTTCTCCTTCCACTGAAAACTCAATGAATTGTAATGAAAATAACTGAACTGCTTTCAGCAGTGTAGGGGTTCTCACCCATGCAAATGAAATAAGCTTCAGCCTGACTCATGCAAGGACTTATCAGCAGATTGTGGCAGTGGCTGCTTTGGAGATTTCAGGGGGAACTGCCTGCTGAGTGCAAGAGGGGAGTTCATGGCCTGCTTCTACCCCTGGGCTTCACTCTAGAGCTGCCTTTATAGAAGTTTACTACCACTTCTCCCATGTCACAGTAATGAAGTGAGAAAAAAAATGACAGTAGAAGTCCTCTATTGATTAAAAAAATTGAGCTACAGAATTTCTTTCCTAGGGATCAAGAAGATGAGAGGTAAAACGTACATCCTTTATCCGATTTCAAGTGCTGGCCAGGGTGTATTTAAAGTATTCTCTGATTACACTCCACTACCAACAGCCCTAATTGGCCCTGAGAAGTGAAGGGCCAGCTTTGTCACAGCTCTGCCCATGTACTGTACTACCTGCTCTCTCTTCCTCCTCTATCTCATCCTCCCCACTCCTGGAGTGTAGGAGGGACTCTGCCAGAGATCCGTGTGTCAGCTCTTGTAAAGCAGCACAGGTACCCTGCATGGAAACTCCTCTCTGATATATCTTCATACTCCTTGATTCGAGCAGGATCCTGGGACTCTGATGAAAGGAGCTTGGTGAGTACAATATAATGAAGCCTCCTCCTTCACACACCTTTCATTTCAGTTTGGGAGGAACAGAACTGATGAATTATAAAGACATAACACAAATCTTTCTTTACTTTACCCTTGATAAATTCACATGGCAACCTGACTGTTTTTTGATCTTCATCTTTCTATGGAAACAGCTGGGCTTTGAAATTACGTTGTAACTTCCAGCTTGATCTTTTTCATGAATAAGCAACTGTCACCAAATCCACCACTGAAAGCAAATTACCTCATTGGCATCTCCTAAGGGCCTTAAGTAAGCGAATGCTCCCTGGACAATTTTCAGGTGTGTCCTCATGAAGGCATCGCTGAGTATCCGCAGCTACAAAACACTTTACAGAATCACAGAACCACAGAACATTCTGAGTTGGAAGGGACCTTGAAAAAACTTACTGGGAACATCAATTATGTGCTGCAAATTTTGAAAGAAAATTAGGTTAAAGCAAAGAAGTCAAAAAAGTTAAAGGAGTTAACTACACAACTCATGTTTTTGCAATCTCATTTCCCATCTCTAGTTGGGTACAGAAACTGTGCCATGTGCAAGTATTGTCTTTGCAACAAAATAGAACTTCTTCAGAGGTTTAGGAATCCTGTATCCTCCTTTAATTCAGTGTTAGACCACATCTCAGAATAGCTAAGGCTTGACTTAAGTCTGATACAAAAGAGGCATGGAGACTGTTAGAACAATTTAAAAACTATCACAGTTTGAGTAAGAAAATGGGAGCTACAGAAAGAGTTGCTACAAAACACACTTTTTTCTAACTGATTGAAATTATTTTTAAAAACCTATGAAGTTCAAATACCTGAGTTTATGCTCTTTAATTTACATCTCAATAGAAGTTGCTCCTGCGACATTAGAAAGGAGTATTTAACACACAATTGCCAGTCATTGTCATGCAACAAGTTTCAAGCTCTAATATAGACATAAGGAAACCAGCAGAGCAGATGGTGCAAGATTAAGGAACTAATCCACACAGACAGGCTCATATTTCCCTTCCTCTTTTCCATTTCTTTCCACCTTTTCATTTCGACCCTTTTGAATTCAAGATCTAATTTTTTTGGTAGCAAAATCTTCGACGCTTACCTTTTATGCCTCTGGTGTATATACTGCTAAGTACATCTGTCAGGACATCACATTACAAGACAGAAGTAGATTTAGGGCTGCCATAAATCACCCTGGCTCTATCAGAACAGTTACAACTACTAGAGAAATTTCAAGTTTCTGAAATCTAACCTTTCCATTTTAATATTTAGTTTTCATTCATCTAAAATAATGAAACAGAACGTTTCCTGTATGTATGACCTACAGAAAATAATTGATGTAAATTATTGCGGATTAAAGTTGTCTGCACTGATTCTACCTGACACAGAAGAGAAGGAGTTTGAACGACTGAATATAATCAACCTTCACCAGCCTGGAACTCAGAAAGCAAGAGTTTCTCACCTCAGCTGGCTCAAACTGCCTGCAAGGCAGCAATGTTTGCTGCCACAGCACCATTTAGGTGTTTACAACTTTCTTCTCCCCCACTTCTTTCTCTTTCTCATCCCGCACCACTCCCCACCCCCAGCACCTTTCCCTCCCTTCCCCTCATGTTATTTTCAAAATATTAATAGGAAATTTTGCCCATGGGAAACTCAGTAAGAAAATGGCCAAGGCCTGGTTTCCAAACTGGTTTAAAATCTAATCTGAGATTCTCCTTCACTGCCTGAGTGACAGTTTTATCTGTTTGCTGTGCAGTCAGCATTTTACATCACTGATTTACACAGCTATATAAATCAATTAAATGAGGTAGGCAAAATTTCTTTCCCTCTCCCTCTGCTCCTCCAATCCACTCTTTAAGGCAGGATTTTGATTATGTTGTGTTTCAGTTATCTTCATCTGACATATACAGAGTACTGTGGAGTGATGCTTTTGCAGGAGGTCAAACAGCAACAAAGAAGAAAACAAAAGAGAAAAGGGAAGAAAAGTAAAATATATGCTGAAGAATAGAATGAATTAATGTGTGTACTTTAATTTCTCTTGGCACTTGAGACTTTACACTGAGGAAATGCTCAATATAATGCATCTTTTCATGGAGTAAGCAGCAAATGAAAGATAAAGCCAGGGATAAAAATTGTTAATAAATACCTTTCAAATACTGCTGCTCATGAAGCTGCTGCATGGACAGAGTGCATTACTCCCTCACAAAAGTCTGGATGGATATCAAGGTTATGAGAGTCTTTTAGAAAATATAGGAAATAACAAAATTAGGTGTAGGCTATCTAATGAAGGGATTTGGAATAAATATAAGAGGACAGCTAAAAGGAAGGAGATAACTGTCTTTGTGAGCTGAAGTTTTAAGAGAACGTGTATTAAGGTAAACACATGACTAAGATTTATAATGTCTTGGCAGTGTGAGTTCTTCTCTGGCATTTGTGAAATTTCAGTTCTTCTCCTGGATTTGCCACTGAATATAACCTTGCAAAAATTACTTCTTTTTCATGGATATCTTTCTTTTTCCATCTAGACTATAAATGGCAATTGCCCCTTTATATGTTCATATAACACCCTGTTCAGTGTACCCAGCATGATTCTAGTACAATATCCTATCGCAACATGGGCTTGGTCCACTCAATAACAGTAGGAAAACAAATCATCATTTCAGGTGATTTCTATACTTAATTGGCTTCTTATAGTGTATTTGCCTATTTTAAATCACATTTTTTAAAGATTTCCTTCAGAGTTCAGGATATTTGTTTTGTTATGCTGATAGACTGCCTTTGTGGCCAGAGTTGAATATTATAAACATCTCATTAAAGGACAATTAGAATTATGAACCATGTAAAGCACATTTTGGAACTATACACCTTTTTTCCCCCCTCATTTCTTTGATGCTTTCAAATTTTGTGAATTGAAACCTCAACAGAGAAGGCTTTCAATTTTTCCCTACTTTAATTTCACTTTTTTATTATTTTGAGCTCAGACATTTTCCCCATCCCCAAGATCTCTAAAGAGATCTTACTTTAGATCTCTCTCTTCACAGTGATCACAGTCAGTGCCAAAGTCATTGTACTGGGAGTCTGTACATCAGCAAAATAATAATCCCACCATTTGCCCTAATTAAATATCTGTCTTTGGTGGATTTTTTCCACTCCATTCACAGATGCCATGGCCATCTGCACTGAGTTCCTCATGTTGGCTTTGACATAGCTGTCACATGTAAATGTGACAAAATGCGTACAAACATCTTACGACTCTCAGTAAACCCCTGAAAAGGCTGCCTTTAAATCCTTACCAATGAGGCTTCAACCCTGCTGTGCTTGCTGGCTAGAAGGCAGTTGGGTATGTCCTGCCTGTACCAAACCCTCACCCTGATTTCTGTGTAGCAGGTAAGTAGAGAATATGTTGAAAAAAATTTGGTGTCGCACAACAGAGGAGTAAGGCTGTGGCTTTGGCATTCAACAACTGACACAGGGTCACTACTGGGACAGCTGAAGAACTTTTGGTTGTGTTTTGGGACCAATAAGAGGCCCCTGAGCCAGCTGAAGGGTGGGGTAGTGGGCTGTCTGCACCACCCATCCAGTCCCTCAGTGCTGCCCTGCAGCCCCACGTGGATGGGCAACACAAAATGGGATGAGAACAGCAGTGCTGATGGCTTGGGTGCTTTCTGCCCTGCACATGGGTTAAGGATGAGCCTTGGATGTTCAGGGAGCAGAAATAAATGTCACTGCCTTGTGACAGATGAGCCACTGAAAACTGCTAGAGGTAGAAGCACCAGGTCAGAGCTTATCATGTCTCTGAACTTGTTCAAAAGGACAATGATATCAAATAGAATAATTAGTGATTTTTTTTTCTCAAAAAGGGATTTTTTTTTTTCCTTTGAATGTTACTCTCCTGAAGGAAATGGGAAGGAGATCTAACAACCCCAGCTGTTACCATTAAACCAGTTCCTCCCTAAAGCTGAATGCAGGGAACAGGAATTGATCCTTGATCTTTAGATACGGAAACTTTTCCACTTCAACCAACAAATAACTAGCAATCAATCTGTGGCAATAATGCTTTATGGATTGCCTAGAAAATTTCATTAAAAGCCTTTTCAAGGAATTATAGTAAAAACAACTGTCAAATCCATAATCCAAAACACACTGAATGTCTGCACCTGTCCATTGAGCCCAGCGCATTCACAGGAGGTTCTGTGCCTTTTGAAGTCAGCCTTCAGGTGAGGTGTGCCTTTGTGCTATTGAAACATCCCATTTTAAGCCTACTTCAAATACAGAAATGCTCCTTTTTCTGATTAGTAAGCCTTAAAAAGAAATGGAGCAGTTGGAGAAGGTTTCAAGAAGAGCAGAAAGCTGAGGAAAACTTCCTTCTCCTACCTTTGGTTACAAAGCACTAAAAAGCATTTGACTTTGTACCATGGAGCCAAATCCTTCTATGTACATAAAAGGAGGAGGAGGAGGAGGAGGAGATAAAGATGCAGAAATGTAAGACTTCAAGGTGCTTTGTGTCTTAGGAACTCACTAAGGGGCTATGAATGACAGTTTAAAAAAAAAATATAAAACTTTCTCTTTTCTTCCTACATTTACTGAATTCAGTCCTTTTAGTTGCTTTCTTTGCAGCCTGTCATCTGCAGATGACTTGAATAGTTTTGTGAGGGAAGTTAGGACACTCCATATGCAGCTACACTCAGAAACTCTAACTTCACCTTGAACAAGGATCCCATATTTTAGGCAGCCTTGGTTGCCTATATTATGATACTGCACTACCCTTGAAATGGAGAAAGGATAATTTTCTGCGAGCTGATAAGATTATTGCTCCACTGAAGACATAAAAGCTCCATCAGTTTATGCCTTCAGAAGATTTGGATCTATATCCCTGTAGTAGTAACTTTACAAATAATTTAGCTGTAGCTTTTTGTTTTCAATGTCATGCCTTGTATGTCATAATTCTGTGTCTGAAAATTTCTGACAGTGTAAGGCACAATAGAGAGCTGGAGCACTCAGCCTAAATTGTGCTCTCTCCCTCACCATGAGGCTGTTAAACACATATACACAGGACTGGTATGTGATATGAGAACATCAGGGCACTTCAGACACATCTAGTGCATTTTCTGCACTAAGGAAATAGGATAGAGAAGTACCCCTCCATACTCCATCTTTCCATTGTTCATCCTTCAAATATTTCATGCACTTCTAAAGCCTCACTGAAACATTCCAATTGAATCTAAATACAAAGCAAAGCCGATAAAAGAAGATTCTAATATTAAGATATAAATATGAAGATGGAGGTCAACCTTCAATAGATTTTTGGCTTAAGGTTTTCCTTTCCACTCTACAGCACTCAGAGAAGGAAATTCCTTCAGCTAAAAGACAATAGGATTTATGAAGCTTATGGTTGAACATACATGGGGGCAATGGTATTCTTATTTATTTAGAGAAATTGGTTCAAATGTCCACTGGAATTCAAGTACTCTTTTGTGTGTCATTTGGTAAACAGAATAGATTCAGACACTATCAAGAATATTATAAATTCTCCTGAGTTCTGCCTTGTTCTCCCCATTCCCTTGTGGGGGAGTAGTATGACTAATCCCTATTCAGATAGCCATTAATTGTATTCAGACACTTCCTAATTACAATATTGCTTAGGTAGCAACCCTTCCCTTTCCATACCTGCACATTTGATCAACTTGGCCTATGCAGCATCTGTGTTTGTCTCTAGGGCTTTGGATATGGTTGGTTTGAACACATTTTCTTAAATATTCATCCAGCACAGCCATTTAACTCCACTCTCTGACGCTTAAAGGAGCTGAGGAAAAAAACTCCAAAGCCATTTAATTGGGTATGAGATAAGAAAAGGATTTAATTCGATAACAAGATACACGCGTACCCCGTGTCTCAGATGTTACAATTTATAATACTGCCTGTCCAATCCGAGGTTTTCCCACCCTGTGGCTTTTGCCCTGATCCACCCCCGTCTTGCCCCTGGGATTTGGGGCTGGGGGCTTTTTGAGATTCTCTCTTCATCAATCATCATCTTCAGAGTACAAGGGGTACAGGTCACCTAGTTTCTGACCGTGTTCTGTGGTTTAGGCCAAGATAAAAGCATTCTCCAAACAGAACAGGCTTATCTTAGAGTAAGACTGAACATGTTCTAATGGAATCCAGGGGTAGAATTGATATGAGGAGCATGGAATGGGATAATAGGGTTGGGGAATGTGTGTAGTTTCTGTGCTAAGGGTAAAGGAATGAAATGCTACTGCTTCTAAATCTATTTCTGCTATATAACTACTTATAAAACTTATCAAAGTTAGAAAAATCAAAAAACTAAAAGGGTCTTTAGGCATCACTCAGTAAACAGCTCACTTGCCCTCCCAGTCCTGGGCTGACCATGAGTTTCACTAGGGCCACTTTTTATTCCATCTTCCCAGAGCTTAACAACATGTTATGCTGTGGGACTTTGTATTAGAAAATCCTCAGTGTAAGGAGAGAGGGCCAGATGGGACACCAAACTTATACCAAGTCATGCAAATTGTTATGGAGAGGTCATCTTTACCTCAACATCCATCATTTATGTAATTATGTTTAAGTAGAACATCCTCTATGTTTTATTCCTCTTTTTTTTTATTACTATTATTTAGTCACCACTCCAAGGAGAAGTGTCAAGGTTTCTAACCTTGGTTTGAAGCCTGAAAGTAGTTTGTGGTCTGCATCATATCCTGTTAGAAACTGTTTCTCAGCTCTCACTTCCCCTTATAAAGTGCAAGTCTCCTACCTGTTCACACCAGCCCATCAGTTAAGTCCTTCCATGGATCTAAGTGGCCTCACCAGGGATATTGAGTATCACAGTACTTTGGCAAACACCTGGTAATTGAGACTCACTGTACCAGGAGGCTTATGTCCTGTCTGGCACTGAAAATGGTGGAAGAAAAGAGTTGCACAGCAAGTAATAAATTATTGTGTTTCAGAATAAAAGGGCAGTAGGAAGGAAGATCAGTCTGCCACTAAGAAAACTGTCAGTGTGGTGGCAAGTGAAGAATTTTGTATGTGGTCTTCATGCAAGAGTCTCATGCTTTCAGCTTAGTAGAGTGTAGAAATAGTGTAATAAATAGGTGGTAAATCAAGGTTTTGGAAAGAAATCATCCTACACCTACATCTCCTGGTCTCAGTCAGGATTCATCTGTCTTAGAAGACATGGGTTCCAGTACTTTCTTGTTAGAGAAGCCTAAAAGCATCTGGAAATCAGATTCAGTTCAGCTGAAGACCTCTTCTAAAACAAATAAAAGAATCATAGAGTCATAGAATCACAGAATCATTTAGGTTGGAAAAACCTCCAAGATCATCAAGTCCAACCTTGATTGACCTCCCCCTTGACAACCAGACCAGAGCACCGAGTGCCATGTCCAGTCATTTCTTGAACATTTCCAGGGATGATGACTCCACCACCTCCCTGAGCAGCCCCTTCCAATGCTTGATAACCCTTTTCATGAAGAAATTCTTCCTGATGTCCAGCCTGAACATGCCCTGGCACAGCTTGATGCTATATCCTCTCATCCTGTCACTGGTTGCCTGGGAGAAGAGGTTGATCCCCACCTGTCTACAACCTCCTTTCAGGCTCTAGAGAGTGATGAGGTCTCCCCTGAGCTTTTTCTTCTCCAGAACTTATGCTCTAGATTCTCCCCCAAGCTCTGTTGCCCTTCCAGTACCTCAATGTCTTGAAGTGAGGGGCCCAAAACTGGACACAGCACTCAAGGTCTGGCCTCAGTGGTACAAGAGATGCTTGCTTCCATTACTTAAGTCTAAAATCTTGTAAGTGCAAAATCCCTCTAAGATTTCTGCTCCTCCTGATTTAGTCTGCTGTGAAAAGAAGCACTACACAGAGAAGACAGGGACGCAGCAGTGTTAATGTTCCACAACCCCCAGCAGATGTAGTGTCTGCACCAGTATGTAACTTCTGAGTTGGAGCTGGCCCTCTTTGCATGCTTCCACACACAGTTGGGACAAATACACACCTGGTTCCTTGTCATTGTCCCCACTGGCACATGGAAGTCCAAAGAGAGGTAGAAGAGAGGCCCCTCCTTGTCTTAGCAGTGCCGTTCAGGTGATGCCAAAAGCCTGGCCTTTTCCAAGGCCAGCAGCAATCGCTGTGGATGTGTCGGTCTACTGAGAGCTGCCCAGGGATCTCCAGTCCACATTCTTTTGCTCTGTTCTTTCCTTTCCCTCTGGCATTTTTCACGAACAACCACTTCTTTTTGGTTGCCGTCTGTCAGTTGTTGAAATGGGGCCACGTGGAACCCTTCAGCTCATTTGTGCTTTTCGGTTCAGTGTGCAGACGTGAGCTCTTGTGCTTGTGCTCTGGATCTCCCGGGAATTTAAGATCACTCACTCACAGTGGTGAAGGAACCAGGGCCATGGTGACTCCTAATGCTTAATTATTATTTGTGTGCTACCTGGCACAGTTTTGGCCTGGGTCAGCAACTGTTCTCCCAACCGGTGCCCAAACACGGATTGCAGGATGGCATGGCTGGAGGTATTGATCAGTATCAGATGCATACAAGGCAACACTATTTTCAAAAGAGGGAAGGCAGTTTAGCTGTCTTGAGATACCACTGGGTTTCAAGGACAGAGGACAGGTTCTGTTGTTTAATAACACAGGCACAGCTTCAGAGGGGCACTGCAGAGGTCTGGGAATGTGCTGCTGTCATGTTTACGACTCCTGGTTTCAGTGTTTCTTTCAGAACCTGCTCCAAACAGCACTGTGGTTACATGCTGAGTAGGAAAGATGAGGTGAAGAGTATGGCAGGGTCACCACATGTCAAGAGTGAGAGGGGCCCCTGGAATAAATTTGCCTTCACACAATAGACTACTCTCCATTTCTAGCAGAGAGGATCTTGGTGTCACATTCTCTGTCGCCTCATTTCTAACCTTTCCTTGTCCTTGAAAGTCTGCTTCAGAAATGCCACATCACCCCTGTGTCAATGACATTCCCTTTTCCAGTGACAGCCTGAACCCACAGTTTTGTGTATAAAAGCAACTTATTTCAGTAACTCAGTGATTCTTTGAATAGCTGTTTTCAAGATCAAAACTTTTACATGAATAAGGATGGTCCAAAGTTGTACAAAATCTGATTTTTTCAGACCAAAATGGAAAAGACTTTTGAAAAATATTACCATAATTGTATGGTAATATTACTGGGTAATTTTTTTCTCCCCAGGAACAGTTGGGAGGGGATGCAGATTAGTGGGGTACTGGCCTGGGAGTCGAGTCTTCAAATTTAATCTCTGCTTCTGATTTATAATATGACACTGAACTGGTCCTTCACCACTTACTCCATCTACATCTCTGGGCTCTGGCACTCACTAGCTGTATGTTCATTTTCCAGCAAAAGGTGCTGACTTAAATTAGAGCACAAATTCAAGGAAAAAAAAAAAAAAAAGAACAGTTCAAATTAGGCAACTTAGTTCTTGGTTAAAATGTCCTACACAGACTCAAGTTTCAGATGATGTAAAAGGATCTAACTGGAAAGACACAAAAGAATAATATAAGGAAACCATTGGGAGGAAGATGACTTAACACAGATTGGTGGAAAAACTTTCCTGTTCCTTGTGATTCCAGAGAAATGATTCGCACTTCCCATGATGTTATTCTGCACTGCCCTTCACAAGGTTGTCAAATACTTAAATAACATGGGGAATAACTGTGCAGCCTTGAGAATGCAAGATGATATCCATTTCATATCATGACACAATGCATTGTAATCATATACACAGTATAATCATGAAAGGTCATTGGTTTATTTATAAAATCAGTAATGAGCTCAAAAATAATGGTGTCATAATTGATGTAAATTTGCTCTATTAGAATGATTTATGCTCATTATACAAGCTCAAATTGTTTTTAAATGAGGCATTTGGGGTTCATATTCATTGTCTTTGGCTAATTTTAAAATACATTTTAAATACCTTAAAGCAGAACATTAATTGAGTGGGTCCAGAATAAAAAAGCAGGCTTGAAATAGAAGTAAAATTTATTTTAGCAATTTAAAGATATACTTCAAAAGAGATATGGGAGAAAAAAAGAGTAAAATTATATTGTTTACATACAATTTATAGGTTCAGACGATGAACAAAAATGGGAAAAAAAATCTTTCCTCTCTTTGAAACAAAAATAATATTTCATTGTGATGGGGAAAGAAAGGACTGATTTCTCGAGTAAACGTGGGATTTTTTTGTCAAAGGAAGAGCATTTTTCATTTCAAAACAGCACAGTAGCTGCAGCACTTGTCTGAGATGTGTCTGGACGTGGGACTTCAGTGAGATGCTCTGATGCACCGTGGCAGGTGGACACCCCAAGGAAGCCTTTTCCAAAAGTCTCCTTTCTGTTTCACTGCGTGGGATTTTACAGCTGTTGAGCTGTTCATGAAATTAAATTATTTTTCTTATCTTTTCTGAGGCAATACCCTAAGAGGATTTGTAAAAGTAAATCCAGCCTTCATTACATCCTGTTCTTTACTAGACAATCTGGGCATAATTCTGCTCTTAATTTCACTAGTGGAAATGAAATTACTCTGAACAGGAATTGGTTTAGTGGAGTCCAACATTCAAAATTCAGTTATTTCTACTACTGGAAAACCAGAGGCAAGTGTACAATCACCTCAAATTTCCTTTGAATGGGAGTCACACTGCAGTTGTCTGTCAGAGAGAGGTTGAGCTGCCTAGAGAAAATAGTTGAACACAGTGAATGCCAACACACTCTGCTGTGCTCTGTGGGGTGTTTTTCTTTAGGAAGACCAAACTCAGGTTAGTAGAAATACATACAGCAGCAAATAGCAAGAATTTTAAGGCACTCATGCCATGAATCAACCTATATTTTTATTTTGTGCATATGAAAACCCACCTGTAACATACAATACTGTCAATGAGTAAGCAAGACAATGACTGTCCTTATGATGAAAGTTAGATGCAATTAAAGTGAAAATAGATAAGCCTGGGAGCTCAACTCTGACCCTTTCTGAAACCAAAAGACAGTATTTTTATCAACAACAGAATGATAATAAATCCAGGGGATGGAATGGCCCACCAAATTACATAGTACATGTAAGCATCATACGTTCAGGAAAAGAACATATGATGTTCTTTTAGAACATCTTTAGAAAAGAGGGTATAAAAGAATTACTTTTATTGAACTGTGCAAACTGTGATGAAAGAAAAAGAAAATTTTACCAATTCCTCCCTTTCTTGAAATGTGTGGGATAATTCACTATTAAGCACGGCATATGTTACAATACTCTCCAGATGTTCATGGTGAGGAAGGTATTGTTAGAGAGATTAAAATAACTTCTGTGAGACTTTTTGTCAGTTTTCCAACGAGTTTCCATCTGCAGATATTTTTAACTTCTAAACAAAGCTCCACTAGACAGAGTAAAAATAGACCTTCAAATCCAAATCAATCATTATTCTGATTCTGCTGCATTCCAGACCCCATCAATGCAACATTAAAGAACAGGTAGTGAGTAGTTGTTTCTATAGTAGGTGCTCATTCCAATGTTAACTCTAAGCTTTCAGAGAAAAAAGGTCATTTTCAACACTTAATTTAATCGGTACCTTTTTTTTAATTATTATTTAAATTTGATAATTTCCCTAAATCATCACCATTTTAATGTTCATGTTTCCATCAGGAAGTCATAAAGGGCATATGCTCAAAAAATTGACTTTAAAAATACCAACAAATTGTCAGATGTAATTGACTGTATTGTAGAAAATTGGGCCTGATAAGAAAAAAAGGTTTTCTTCCCTTTTACATTTGAAGGAAGGTTAAAAAAGAGAGCAGGTTTTATTGTGGGGCACATTAGTGGCCCAGCAATGGAAGAGTTTTGAAGGTACGGATTAATAATCACTGTCAATGTGGAAGAGGAGTTACCAAAACTTACCTGACCTCTGTCTAATAATCAGACATAATTATCCCTAGTGTCATATCATCTCTTTCACAGATTGTGAAGCACAGGCTGTCTCATTTGTTCAGAAAACTCTGTTTTATGGAAGTTTTTCCCAGAAAAGGTAGAAAATGAGATGTGAGTGCACTGCAACTCCTCAGAGCTGTCTTGTCTTCTCCTTCGTGGGGAATGAACATGGAGACTGAATCCATCCCTCATTTCCCTCCACACACATGTCACCATCCATGTCTCTGTCAGGTGATTTTGATCACATTACAGTTACAGGTACTCTTCATCAAAGCCATTTGGCAGCAGCCTGCCTGCTGTGAGCCTGTCAGAGAGCTCCTCAGAAAGCCCAGCAAGGAGCAGCCTGAAGTGGGTGACATTTTTCGGTGTTTTATAAAACTTTCATCCCTAAAAAGTGTGTTATTCTTATCAGGTGAATATTGGTTTGTGATCGTATGGATGCCTGCTGCCATCCAGGCCATGAATAATGGGCCCTGTGGTACCACTGACTGTGCCTTCTAATGCAAATGGGAATATAATTCAGGAGGTAATTGCATACAATTTAATTGGAATTGCCCCTTAGCATGTTTCTTCATTTCACCCTTCAGTATTACAAAAGCATATCAATATTATCAGCTTGTTCCTACAGATATAGCCTGGTATCTCAGCATAGCTCTTAACTTTTAATTTGGTCTGTTCTGTGATTTCATTAGGATAAAAAAATCCACCCTAATATAAATATAATCATTATGAAAATTAAAATAATGATCTTTTTGAAATCCAATTTACTCTTTAAGGCAGTAGCACAGCTTTCCCCATGTTCCAGTTCCAGATCTCCTTTTTTTGGCTTATAGTTTATGATAATGGCTTTGGACAATGGACAGCCTCTTGTATGACCTTTTAAAATATTGAGATAAATCCAGACTTGTAAAGTTCAGAATTTTGACTTTGAGGTTTGTCATTTAGAATACAGATTTTTTTTCCCACTCTTTTTTTCCTTCCTAGAAGAACCATAGTAAGCTTTTTTTGGTAGACAGCAGACAAGCAAGTGTCACTAGGAGCAAGACTCAAGTAATTGGACTATGGAGAAAGACATTGGTATTTCTGCCCTTCTTTCAGAGGGAATGAAGACTCCTGGGAACAATTTATTCTGAGGTCATCAAATTTTTATTCAGCTTACATCTTATCTTCCAGACTCTTCTCCTAGAAAAAATGCAAGTTCATTCAGGTAATAAAATCACATTTTCATCAGAACATCTGTAAGTCTCAGGTTTATTTCACCACAAAACCCTGAAGGTATCCATGAGTAGTTTGGGTTTATTTCCAAGCTATTTTAGGGAGAAATGGGATTTATATCAGGCCTTGCAGCTCTAGTAACTTTAGTCCACTTTATGCATTGTCTTCAATCTTGTTTTATGATATTAAGCATAAAATAAGATTTGTGTGAGTGAAACTACAAGTTTGCCTGAAGTCCTCCATGATACCACTGGGAGGTCCCAAAGGGAACAGTGTCTGTGGGGTGGACCATGGCTATGACTGGATGCCCCCACCAATGGTCTGTACCCTACAGCATGAGATTGTTGTTTCGTGGCATGCAATGAAAACCGAAGTCCTCTGAGCTGGGAAAAGGACACGTCATCCGTGTGCCAGGTGCCGAAGCTGTAAAAAAGCATCTGAACTTTAACCCAGGAGATCCTGAACTTGAGTGTCCTGCTACTGTACCAACCTCCTTCCACACAGTCATGTCTGGGGCCACTTAAATTGTGCTGCAAAGACTCATGTGGCCTCACAGGAGGAGTCTGACAACTCCAGTACTTTAGCACGTGAGTAAATACTCTCACACATCCAAAGACGTTTGGACGATTTGGTTGCACTTCTAATTTTTGAAGGTCTGAGTTTAAGCTCTAAAACCCCTGTTTGAGGTTTGTCCATCATTCCTACAGCTACATCCCTTGGGGGAGAAAATCTTTACACTGAGGTTCATTGTTAAGTCGCATTCATTTTGGTGCTGCCATAAAAAGTGGACCAAAAATAGCACATGTAAACACACCTTTCAGCTCTCCAAAAGTATCCTCTCTTCTGGACTTTTAAGTGCTTTATATCACTCACTTAGGGTCACATTTCTGTGCTCTTTCTGGTGTGGAACAGAATCACTCTCTTCGTCTCTGAAGACTCAGGTCAAACCTTTCCACTAATCTGAAGTACCACAGCTGACTTATTTAGAATTTAATTTTACAACTCTCACATTGAAAATAGATGTTCACATTTAACATTACTGTTAATTTCCAAGGAGCTGCTTGAAAAATACCATGGAGTAAAAGTACAAGACCTTTGAATTTTCCACGGCACTAAATTTTGCATTGGAAGATTTAAATAAATCAAGATAAAGTTAAACATTCCCTATCACACATAAAAGGTTTCTTTTTCTGCCTTCTTTCCTACTACAGAGTAGTTTAGTAGCTTGGTAATACTTTATCTCTGGGCACAAAGAAGGGAACCTCAGCCCACCTGCAGGTATCGTTTTGTTTCATTGGTAGGTGAGGGATCAACAGGTTTTCCATCTGTATCAAATAACAACTTCCCTTTTCTGCACATAAATGCCGTTGAAAAATCTTCTCCAGTTTTGTGCTTGAAATGTTATTTAAATAAAAATAACTTGAAAATCTGCCTCCTTGCATGTTATAGCTTGAGGGAATGCAGTGGGAATCTCATTGAAACATTGCTGGTGATTATAAAGCAGGAGCTATTGACAGAAGAACTAACAGCTGTTTAAAAATGTTATTTTAGAGATTAGTGCAAATGTGCAGGTAAAAACACAGGCATTTTGCAAACAATTGCACAGTAGAAAAGAGGTGCTATTTAAATATTTTTTAAAAATACTCAGACACTTAACACCCAGGACTTCCAATTAATTTAAGAACTAAGTATGTGTGCTTTAGACCTTCTTCATTAACACAGGCTGCTAATAGGAATTTATGCCTCTGCTTCAGTAATTTTCAGTTATTAGCCCTGAAAAGCAGGGAGGCAGATGGCTGTGAGTGATCATCTGTTATAAATGTTACACTGAAAACCATCGGTTTATTAAAAACTAGAGATAAGGGGAAAAGTTGAAGATTTTTTTAAATTAACATTTAGTAACAAGCTATAAATTTATGTTTTGTAAGAACATCTTTGCTTAATGATAATAAAATTAATATCTCTTTCATCAGCAATTTTTAGTTCTTAAAATTATTTTAGCACTATAAATTCCTGAAGACAGCTGTTAAATTGACTACCTGCAATTTTACACACAGCATCTGAAAATAACATTTTCCTAGGATAGGACAATACTCTCTTCTTAACAATCCTGAATTATTGTGTTAATAAGATTACATTACATTCTTTTTAGTCACAAACTATTCAGCCTTTAACACATGCTTCCAGCACATGTTTGGAAATTCTGTGCCTTGGAAGATTCCATTCTTGCTTTGCAAATTCTGGTGCTCTTTGGTCACAAAATCCATGTTCTCCCTGCCTATTTCTCAGCTGCATATGTGTCAGGTCTGAAAAGAAAGCACAAAGATCATGATTACACTAAGTCACTTAACAGAAAGCCCCAAATTTATTGCTCCCGTCTTTCTGAACTCTGTCAGAAGGGAAAAGTAAATCCACAGTTTGATTCCCAGAGTATCTCTGTGCCTGGCACAAATGAGCTTGGCACTTATCAGATTTATACTGAAATAAAGGGCTTGGGCACAGACTATTATAAATGATTTGCATAAGGAAGGATGCACTGCATATTCTGGATAAGTCTGGGCCAGCCTTCAGGTGCTCCTCAAATATCAGAGCAGCCACACTTTTAGGAATATAAATCACAATGTACCCAGAAATCATAAAATGTGCTAAGTTTTTTGAGGCTTTATGCAGAGCAGCACAAAGAGGATTCTCATGCTCTCATTTCCCTGAGGCATTGGCATCTCTCCTGTGACTCTCTTTTCTCTATATTTTTTAGCTTATATCACTCACAGAAAACAGATGTTTGAGACTGGTACATCCTTAGAGGATAAAGACCTTCCTAAGCAGGTTTGTTTCTCATGGGACATTTCAGGCAGAATGAAAATGTTGTCATTGTTGTCAAAAACATTTTTTGAAACCCTGAAAAGTAAGAGAGAGAAAAAACCTGATCAATATTTTCCGGGTTTGTTTTTTTTTTTTGTTTGTTTGGTTGGTTGGGTTTTTTTTGTTTTGTTTTGTTTTGTTTGTTTTCCTCTAGTCAACTCAGATGAAAAGAATTCAGTCACTGTAACAGTGAAATGCTGATGTAGAATGTTGATGTGAGCAACCATGAAGGTGGTCTGGTTAGAAGGGAAAATTATTGAACAGAAAAGACCTGACAGCCCAGGAGCTGAGAGCCTGTAAACCTAGCTTGGGAATCGGGAAAATCCTTGGAAAGTGTTGCTGGCCTCTTGGAAGTGCAAAAACCCAAGAGACTGTAGCAGCAACTCATCATCTGAAAAAGTGGAAAGAGTCTGGGAAAATAAAATGAGTCTGAAAGAACAGGAAACATCATCTGTTGTCTGTCACAGATGAAAAAATTAATTGCACGCATTGATTGCATGGATGGTGTCCTGCACTATTCTATGTCCTCATGATACAGAAAGGGCTTAATTTTTATCCAAAATGAAGCCTCTCTCTGTGAGAACTTCCAGTGCTGTGTGTATTCTGTTCCTAAACAGGTTGAATTTTCCACGTGAACTTACCTTGAGATCTTGGACTATCCCTGAGGAAATCTTTCTGACTCCAGATTGTGCCATGGATTATTTTTGACTGGAGTCTGTCCTTTCACTTTTTTCCCTCTGGACCCATTTTTGGTGTTGGTTTGTTTCTGGGACATTTAGGTTCCCCTCTGGGATCTACTTATCTTCTCTCTGGGGTGGCTTGGCCTCTCCTGAGATATAATTCACTTGATACATGTACCATATATCCATATGAATAATATTTCTTAAGGATATCTGGTGTTAAATCATTGATAAGTTGTTTCACTAAAAAGTTTGTAGCAGCCTGTAATAGTACATACCTGCTTGGTTGTTGCTGCTACTGGTTTTTGCTGTAAGATTGATTCCTACTATTATTAACTGCTGCCTTAATGTTGATATTAATTTCTGATAGTAATTTGTAATAGCTTGAAATATATATATTACTTTATTAATCATAGATATACTTGATAGTGTTGATATATATAATATTTGCAGTAATCTATACTTAAGAGAGAAATTCAGAGGGTACAAGCCTCTGTGTCCTTGTCTGTTATGGCATCCTGTGTACTCATGGTCATAATTTCCACACACCTGCAGGTTGGGTAATCCTTTAAGGGACAACAGATGTTGTTGGTCACTGTTTTGGGGGAAGGAGAGAAGAGGAAAAAAAATAGTGTTTTCTTTAGGCAGAAATAGGATGGTCTGTGTCCTGGAGGAAGCAAAAGGCAGATATAAAATTGATAGAAAGGCAACAGTAAAATAAACAGTTAAAATTCATCATGCACAGAGGTGGGTTTTCAGGGAATGTGGAATGAGAGAAGGTCTGCTGAGTGTCACTCATGGAGTGAGAGCCACCAGCCACAGCAGGGATGAAGCACATTTTGCTTAAAGGACAACTGGGCACTCTAACATTAATGGCTGAGCAAACTCAGGCAGATGAAAGCTCAGTGACTGAAAAAGCAGCAGCTGAAGACCAATAATAGTAGTAATAGTAGTTAAGGAAATGTAAAACATTTTATTATTGTTGGGTTTTTTTTTTTTGCTTTGTAGGGTTTTTTGTGAGGTTTTTTTTTTTTTTTGGTTGATTGCTTTGGTTTGGGGTTTTTTAGGTTTTTTGTTGTTTTGTTTTTTTTTTTTTTTTTGTGTGTGGTTTTTTTTTTGCTTGGAGGAGGAAGTGGAGGAAGAGGAAGCAGAGAGTGTGGCAATTGGCACTGAGCTTTTTGAAATACCCATTATATGACCACAAAGCTACCTCCTATTCCTGCTGATTAAATTATTCTGATAAGTCTGTATTTTCCATAAAAATGAATTGGGAGGATATTTTAAAGACTGCAGTCTAAAAGAGCTAAAACAATTTTTAAATATTTTATATGCGATCAAAGATGTTGTTACAGAAGATATATTCTCTGTGAATAAGTTACCAGGTATAGAATTTCTTGTGCTGCTCCCTATAAATTAACCAGTTTGATATTTCACCTTTTAATTGCTTTCCTATTTTATGGCAAGTTTCAGACCAAGGGCTTTCCCTGCTTTGCACAGGGTTTGGCACTGGAGTTAATTCACATCTCAGCAGACGTGACTGGGCCTGAACCAGGAACACACTGAGTTAACATAAAAGGACCTTGTGACATTCTGCAAGGCAGCTTGGCACAGCCTGGGAACCTTTGTGCAGGATGCTTTTCCCATGCTCCTGGTGCCTGCAGGACACAGCCTGCCATGCACAAGCCTCAGACTCTTTCTGCTGTCTCACAGAGTCTCACAAAGCCATTTCCAGCCCAGGGCTCTTGTCTGTGGAACCCCAAAGGCCTCCAGATGTTTTTGTCCCAAAGGTCAAGCACAGGCAGATGCCCTCAGTGACTTGTCCTACTCTCAGGGCAATCTGCAGTCTGGCACTGACCCAAGCACAGTTTGCTGAGTGGCCTTTGGTAAAAATTGGTTCATCTGTTAGAAATGTGCAGAGGGCTGAACTGCAACTTAATACATGGTGGTGGCTTTGCTCTGCTTGGGCCTTATTCCAGAATTACTGCATTCATCATGACTCTTTCTATTAAATTCAAAAGACTTTGGATCAGACCTTATATTCATATTTTTAACCTAGAGCTCTCTGGCATTTTAAACAGCATCATTATGTTTCTCATTTTATTCCTTGATACTGGGGGTTTTATTTCTGCTGAGCCTTCTGAAAAATGTATTAAACTTCCTAGTAAATATACCTTTACATCAAGGCTGCCTGGTTTAGGATGGCATGTATATTATTTCCTTGGAAAACACTCAGTTTGGTAATGGAGTTCATTCCACTGAAAAGCTTCAGAAATTAATAACTGAGATTATAAACTTGCGGAACACGTTTCCCCCACCACCACCATGTTTGCAGAACTTGCCTTCTTGACCTACACAGGAGGCTTGGGGGGTTTCTTGGTGCAGATTTTACAAAAAAAGTGCTTAGTGGTGTTGTAAATGGGTGATTTGGATCACTTAAAGAACCACTGTAAAAGGTATTAGCAAAGGTGGGTTTAATATGACTTTGTAAAAGTGCAACTTAACAAAGTTAAAGGGCAAGATACACTTTTATCACTGTACAGTATAATAATTTATGTGAACAACGATTCAGAACTATGAAGACACAAATCAAAGGTACCACACTACAAGGTTATGTGTAATATAGAATCATATGGAATCATGCAATGATTTGGGTTGGAAGGGACATTAAAGATCATCCAGTTCCAAACCTCTGCCATGGGCAGGGACACCTTCCACTGTCCCAGGTTGCTCCAAGCCCCGTCCAACATGGCTTTGGACACTTCCAGGGATGGGGCAGCCACAGCTTCTCTGGGCAACCTGTGCCTGGGCCTCACCACCCTCACAGGGAAGAATTTCTTCCCTATATCTAATCAATCACTTGCCAAAATCTGCTGCTGATAAAAGGTCTCTACATTAGAGATGTATTATGTTTAGTTCACTGGTATAGTTATAGTTATAGTATCATAGGTGATTTGGGTCAGATATTGCTTCTCACTGCTATAGCCCTCATTTGGGATTGAGAACCATCTATTCAGAAGTATTTAGGTATTGAAGGGTGAATATGGATACTTCTGGAAACAATTTAGGAGCTAAGTGCCATCCACTTCTCTGGGAGATGGACTCCTATGGGCTTTAGAAAATGCCATCTGACTCTTATTTCCACCTGTTGATTTTTCAAAGGTATGGCCCAGAGCAGTAAGTCCCGTTTGACATTTTATTGCCTACCGTGAGCCTTCAAGGTCATGCTATAAAAAGACATCCAGGCAGGAAGTGAAAGCTGCCTTTGGTAACCCATCCCTCCCTTCTGCAGGTTCTTTCTCTGAAGTTGGCACAGGGAGCTCTGCAACAAAGGACAAGCTTTGCTGGGGTGTTTGCCATGGCTTTGGAGCCAACCCACCCCTGAAGAAAGTACATGCTTTGAAATCTCAAATATCTCAGCACTGAAGCAATAATTCAGGTCTTAACACAGTGCCACTTTTCTCATTTAAAAATGGGAAATCTCATCAAATGTGAAAGCAATCTGCTCCCATCAGGATGCTAAATACTGTTTTGTAGCTGGATTAAATAAATCTTAATTAAGACGCTGAGTGTATATTTTCATTTATTTCCTTCCTCCCTCTCTTTTCCTCCCCTCCCCACACCCAAAGATCTGACTAGAATATAGTGGAAAATCATAAAAATTAAAAACATGGGGAGAAATACAAAAAATTAAACATGTGGATCTTTCCAGCAAGTGAAATAACATGAGTCTGTTTTCCTCATAATTGCAGCCCATTTTTTTGTGCGTGTATGTTTGCACATATGCATCTGTAAAAAATATATGCATATAGAGATATAAAGAAAGCATGAACACATCCAAACATATTCTTTGCAGCTTATGGGGCAGAAAAATCTATAGAGCTTCAAATGGTCATCTTCTGCAATTCAATTTCCTTTGTAATGAAAGCTAAAACCAAAGAAGTACGTACATTGTTCAATTTAATACGGTCAATGAAAATTTATATCCCTCCCCTTTATTTTATTCTGAGTTATATTATTGCAGAAAATGAGCACAGCACATGTGATTCAAAGGGAAAACAATCAGTTTTCATTTCCTATCGGCTTTGGGATGTGAATGAGGAAGCCTGAAAGAGAAATTTCTTTAGCAGAGCAATATTTTGTACAGAGGCTTTTCGGAGACCCGAGTCACTTAAAATGATTCCAGCAAAGTGTTGAGGGCTAATTTCCAAGTCAGAAGAATAACTGGGCATTTACACTCCTGTAAGAAGTGCTGTTGTTCCCAATAGTGGATGTGACATTTCAGCTACAGCAGCCTAAGCCATAAGAAGAAGGTTGTGTTTGAATCCAAATCGGCTTAGATTTTGCATAAGTTGAAATGAAAAAGTGTATTTTCGCCCACCCCCACCACAGACAAAACAAAAGAAAATGAAACACAAACACTGCACCCCCTGGATCTGTCTTCTTTTAACAGAGGGGACATTGGGAATGTGCCCAGCACAGCCTGCCAGTGGCAGGGCTGGGAATAATCATGGGCAATCACCTCCAATTTTTTAGCTGCAGAATGGGGGTGGTGGCACTGAATTCTCCAAGAGGAGAGGGAATACTATGTGTGATTAGACCCCATGTGTAAGAAACTGAATCCCAACAAAGTCTTCATTGTGTTTTATATCTTCGTGAGTGACAACTCTCTAAACAACTAAATATATGTCTTCAACCTGTGAGCTGAATCCAACCAAACTGACTAAAAGTCTTGAGAAAAAAATTATATTAATTAAATGCAATATGGGCTCTTCCTCCAGAAATATGTCATTTGCAACCAGTATATTTGAATTAATCATGAACTATCTTGACTAAATGTTCTTAAGGGAAAAACTTGCTGTTAAATGGTAGCAAATAAGTCAAAATGATACAGATATGAGCATTCTTTTTGTTTGATTCTCTGCTATTCTCTGCTATGAATAAATTTATACATTTCAATAAGCATTAATTATTTAGCAACCTTTTTTTCTTTTAGTTATTTGCAGCATTTTGCCATCTCTTCATCTTTTTATTCTGAGAGCGGGCACAGAGAGCCTTAGCCTGAGATTAACCTGGAAACAGATATGATGTGCTTGGGCTAATAAGGCCAAAACAAGAAGTTGAATTTTGTGGCTATATCACCCTACATATCACTCAACTCAGACACTCCTGTACTGCGGCCCATTATGTAATGTAAACAAACAAAATATTTTTTCATTAGGTCCTTTGAAGTCCTTGATGAAAGGAATGATCTGAAAGAAGGTATTGTTGCTTCTGTAATGAAAAAATTGGGACACTTCATGTAAACTAGTTTTCAAGAGTGTTGAAGTGTTAATTGAAGTTGCAGTGAAGATTTTTTTAAGCAATTCAAATAAGTACAGGTTTATTTCCCCAATTGCACCAATTAGTGGTGTCTGGTGATACTCTTTGTTCCCCAAAATATTCCCTCTACTTTCCAGAAGAGTGCAGGTCTCCTTTTCTCATGTCTACCAGCCTGGGGAAGGTGGTTCAGAAACTCTAATAAATGCAGCAAGAAAGTTATTCAGGTCCCTCTAAAGGACAGGACTGGATTTCTTCAATTGACCAGACTCTCTAAATCTGATTTCCCTGCATATACCAGATTTCCACTGAGCTGCTTAGGGCACATTTTAGTTGCCCACACATATCTGCCTATGGCCCCTTTGTTATGCTCTGGGAATCCTTTTGAACTTCCAAGAGTCCAAAAGGGCAACCTTCATCTGTAGGTTCTAAGGGCCACTCAGAGAGCATGAGAAATGCAGCTCTAGGGAACTGAGCCCCAGTCTGGGTGACCAACTGAGTTACAAACACCTTGACTGTGGGTACTACGGCGTCACATCCTCTGTGGTCCTGTAGCACATGGAAGACAGAGCTCTGGTGGTCCCCAGTGTCAGAAAACAGGCAAACAAGTGCTTAGCTAAACCACTTGCACCTACGGGAATAGATGCACAGTGTGGAAATTTGCATTCGTGAGTATGGAAAACTGTTTGCGTTTAGTAAATTAGTAAATTAAATTAATTACATTTAGTAAGTCCCTCATGTTTACTACCAAAGGGGAGTGTTGCTTCCTAAACTTTTTTAAACACATTGCAACCAATGAAAGAAATTGCAAATAAATTCAGTAATGCAATTCAAACATACATTTGGCAACTCAGTGGTGAAAATCATCCACCTGCAATGCCAGAATAATGGATGCTGTAACTTACATGGGAACAGTATGGTTTAGCTGGGCTGTTTTGTTCTTACTGTGAGGAACATGTACAATGATTCATCCCTAATTCTATTTCTAATACATTTTTTTAAAATTTTGAGTCAAGCAGAATGCCATTCAGCTCTCCACTTGATCATGTTACCTTTGACCCTAACTGAAGTTTGATTTGTATGTGACTTCTAAGCCCAGGCTGCAAAAGTTTCATGTTATGGCTGTTTAAACCCTCTCTGCAGAGGACTCTTTCACATCCTCTAAAATCACCCCTACCATAATGCCTGCAGAAAATTGTCATCTGAAACCCATAAGGCAGGAGAGTAGCTATGGTTATTGTTGCTGGATTGCTTATGAATTGCCTACACACCCAGGCTGTGCTAAAATAGCTCAGCATCTTTATCGGATTTTGTCAGATGCATCTGCTATATTCTTTTTTTCTCTTTTTTTTTTTTTTTTAATTTTTTTTGACTGTGAGTTCATGTGTGGAGCTGCTATCGTGCTTCATCTGTTTGTAGAGCTTTCAACAGCACAAGTCTCTAAGCTGTCTGTGGCCCTTGCCTACCTCGGGCAGCTAACACAACTGAAATAGAAATGTCCCCCTTAAAAAGGTCAGTAGAAAACAGGGAAAAACTGTGAGTGTCAGCTCTTGTAGAAGGGGCAGGTAGGGTTTGAGTAACACAACACATGCTTCACTACTCATTTCTAAAAAGGCTCGTGATGCAGTTTGTTTTACCCCAGAAGGAATTAGCTCAGCTAAGAAACTACTAATGTCAAAGCAAAACCCTCACCGTGTTGCAGAGGATCCAACAGAGAAAAACATCTTAGAAGGAAATTGAATGCAACATAAAAGCTCCTGAAACTTGATAGCCTGTTTTAGGCTCATCAGAAATTAGTAAATAAATAAAAAAATGCAGAGGCGAAAAACAGATTGGAGAGGTGTTTATTTTCCCCAAGGAGAACTTGAACATCCACTGGAGACCAGGGAAGAGTGTTAATGAAGTAAGTAGCATCAGGGGAGCTACTTGACTTAATACAGCCCTTCATTTATGGGGAACTGATTTTTTAATCAAAATGTCTGATATTGGCTTGCAAAAAGCATCCATGAGGGGGAAGAGAAAAAATCTACAGGGACTCCTACCTTCTCACAGGCTTTTGACTGGTCTGTTAGTTATTTTATTAGAAATGTACATGGGAAGCTCTGTCAAGATTCAGCTCAGACATGGACTAGAACTTTGAACACAAGGCTGAAAATTGCACAGATCAACATGTCTGCACTGTTTATGACATCATGAGCAGCACTGCCACAGGAATTTCTTTTTGGGACAATGAAAATTGAAAGGGGGAAAGAAAGACATGGCTGCAGAACCACTGTTTCTGTACTTGACAATAAAATGAGCCATGTTTTATTCTCCTTTCCTAAAGACAGGTGACACGACACATCTCCTGCTCATTCCCCTCCTCCCAGGAGAAGGTAGCTTTGCTCTTGATGCATATTAGGTATAATCTCTGGCCCCTTTCACACCTCTGCTTATCTGGCATTTCCTAAGAGAACTAATTAAGTGGGAATTAGAGCCCAAGTCTTTGGCCATGAAAAGTTCTGCTGTAGCCACACATACTCAGGACTGCAGAAGAGAAATTATGAAAAAGGCTTAATGGCCAGTGAGTTGCTGGTGTGTGACTTGAAGATTCCTTGCTCAGAGCTGCTGTCCTAAAAGCACAGCTCAGGGCCCTGAAAACCAAACAAAGGAAAGTGTTTTGCCAGGGAACCTTTGCAAAAGGACAGATTTTCTGCAGCGAGTGGTATAGCTCCCTTCATAATAGGCGATAAAAATCTATTTTACCTTTGGGGAATAAATTCTTGAAAGAAAGTACCTGATTTGAGCTCCTAGCAGAAAAGAATTCCTCTATCTAGATAGATAGTGCTACTGGTTGTGTCAGTATAAATAAGCTATGGGATCCCCAAGAGATTCATGTGTACTGGGAACTTGAAAAAGGCCATTCCCAAGGCTCAAAACCTTTGCTAGACTGGCAGGCTAGCAGGCATTTCAGCCAGGTGAATCCTCAGAAGAAATCCTCCCCAAAAATCCAGGCAAAACCCACCTTAGCTAACAAGAAATAGGAAGGAACTAACAAAAATATGGAGCCGACATCTAGAATTTATTGCATGCATTTATATGTGGAGTTTAATTTGAAAAGAAAAGATGAAGGTGATGAAGGTGAATTTAAATTGCAACCTTACTTTTGTAGTTGGTCAGTGAGGAAATTTAAAAGAATCCTTTGACCATATATGACCAAAGAAAAAGGTTGTATTAGCAGCCCTAACACCCAGCTTTATTAGAGGACACAAAAAGGAGGGGTAAAGGAAAAGCAAAGCACTGAAGTCAGATGATGTATGAAATCCAAGAGATGAATCAAATAGGCATATCTCTGTTTGAATGGAAGATGTAAGTTGGCAGAGAATAAAGCTTTATGTTTTCTGAATCAATCTTTGAGGTAATGTGAACCCACAAATGCTGTAGCAAACAGCAGGTTCGATTTAACTGCTTATTTAAAAAGTACATTATTCTGAAAACACCATGTCTTGGGAATGAAGGAGATCAGGAAACTAGAAAGGTCAGTCCAGAGGAAAAAGAATGGATTTCACAGTCAGAAAACAGGTTATATATGTAGTGCTTGTCAGTGTGCCATCATGAAAAATGGGTACTGTCACACAGATTTTCATGGTTTGTGAAATAATAGAGACTTTTAACCATGCAGCTGAGGAAAAACCTGTTCTTTACAATATCTGGCTGTGCTTTATTTTCTGCATCTATGTAGGGAAATCCTGGAATATGTAACCATTGACAGAATATGCTCCCAGATTCCTTGCAAAATATCTGGTTTTCTCTATATGTATTTCATTCAGTCCTCTTTCATTTTGAATGTTGCAAATCAGTCCTCTTGTCTTCCCTTCCAGACTTCTAACATCTTAGTGCAGACACCAAGACGTCCATGAGAAAGTGTCTAAGTGGCAGCTCCTTTTAAGCCTGTTAGGTTTTCCTTCTTTCACCTCACCTGGCTGGAAATGACATTTATTCAGGCTGCTCCCCAGGTGAACCCAGGCATCTTTCAAAGCTCAAAGGCCAAAAGCTCACAGATGTCATATGTCTTTTCTCATATTTCCAAATGAAATGAATGTTCAGAAGTAATTTCCATTTTCCCTTCCTGTATTTGTCTTCAAATTAAGTACAACTTCCCCCCGTTTTCACTCCTTTTCTTAATTTTGTCCACTTTTCCTTTTCAGCTTTCATGTGTTTCCGTTTGCAAGCTGTCCAAATATATTCTGAGACTTTTACAGTGACTCCAAAAGACATATAAGAAAAAAACCCAGACATCATAGAGCTCAAGGAGTAAACCCCCAAATATTATATATTGCAAAATATTTTCCTGACTCCACCCCACTGCTTGCTCTGTTCTGGAGGGTGCTGAGCAGGGTGTCAAAGACATTCATGAGGGTCTGGTTGTACCTGTGACCTTTCTGACAATTTTTTTCCCCTGATGGGGAATTCCTGCCTCAGTATCTCTAACAGGCATGTCTTGTGGCTGTGTGTCAAGTACCTGGGATTTTGATTCCCACAGAGGTATTGATGAAGCTCTCAGCTTCCCATTGACTACTCCCTGGAATAAAATAATGATTTCATTTGTTTCTTTTACTCCTTTTCCCGTTGGCAGCCAGTAAATGAGAGCAAAAAGATTATATATTAAAATAGTATGGCTGAATGTTTAAAAGTGTCTGATGTGTCTGGACGACCAGAGTCTGCCAAGTTCAACTCCCTCCTGGATTTTGAATCTCAAACTAGACACCAATATATGTGAAAGTCAGACTGGATTGAACTTCTGAAAGCTACAGAATGGGAATTTATTAAACTAGCAAAAAATTATTTCTGGGTTTGTTTTGGCTGGTTTTGTTGGTTTGCTTGTTTGTTTGTATTTTGTTTTGTTGTTTCTTTTTTTTTTTTTTCCCATCCTCTATTTTTTCCCCTTTTTTTCTTTTCTCCTTTTCTTCCTTTCTTCCTTGGTGGCCTAGTTTTCTGCCTGGCAAGAGAACAGAGAAGACTCACTAAAGGTCAGAGGAGTACCAGGGCCTCTACAAAAGAAGTGGCAGGATAATATAATCAAAAGAGAAAATGGGGAAAGGGCAGGGCAATGGGACCACAGCAGGGATCTGTTAGACCAGCTCAGTCACCACTGGCAGTCATTTGGCCAGGGTTACATGTCAAGGCTCCAAATTTATAGCTATACTGAGTATTTTAAATTCCAGGAAATTATTTTCACCTCTGACTTTTCCCTTTTATGAAACAATTTAATTATTCCTCCTGCAGAAGGAATAATTTAGGAATGTAATTTCAGTGATGACCATGAAAACAAGCTCTTCTCTGGGTTATAGCAGTGTGTTTTCCTCCCTCCACCTCAAATATCACCAAGACTTCTTGTATTTTTGCAATATCTCTCCATCTCTATTCCTAATCTGCTTGGTGTGCACAAAAATCAGTAAAAGGGTATATTAGAGATGTGCACTGAAATAAATTAACCATCTTTCTTTTGATTCACAGTGTTAAACAGTTGTATCAAATTCCTTTTAAAAGTCTTTACACAAGTGAAAGTTAGGCAATATCACCTATCAATCCTTAGTAAGAGATATCACAGTTTAATCTATAAATCACTTTTGATATTCTTGAACCTTTTTTTGATTCTATATCTTCAATATTTTTTCTGTTATGTTTTTTCTAGAAAGTCTTGCATTCAATTAAATTAAAACCAAGAATATGTAGATTTGTAAGGAGAAGTAGTATTATTTTTCATAAAACTGGAAAAAATAGAAAAGGTTTAGAGCACATAAGCCTCTTTTCTCGTCTGGGACAGAAGCAAATGTTAAGTTAAACACAGGTAACAGGACGATTTGCAACAATTGTCCATGGTTTATCTTAATTAACGTACTTTGGCAATTTTTTGAAAATTTCCCTACAGTGGAGCAAGGAAAAATATTACCAGTGTGACAGATGCTCATGCTGTTAGGTCGCACAGGACAGAGATTTTTTAATACCCATGTAACAGAGGGGGGAATAAGCCTCAACATATAGAAACATCTACTCAGATGACAGTGAGAAACAAAATATGATTATGATCAAAATGCGATAAAGTCAGAGTTTGGAGAGGTTGTCCAGTGAAAATTATTTTGCCATTATCAATACCACCTTTAATGAAAACTGAGGAAGGGTGGCTGATGTCATTCTTTGGCCAGACTAAGATTATTTCCTTCCCTTAAGTCTACCGTCAGGGTGTTTTGTACATTTTGTTTTGTACATACGTTTTGTACATACGTTTTGTACATTTGGAGACACAACAGAAAACATTGTTGGAAAATTTTCCAAATGTGAAGCTCCAATCTTGAAGCAAATTTAAGATTTTATTTTCAGAAAATTGTCCAGAAAACAAGATGTGTAGAATTTAATTCTACACATAATTCTCACCCCAGAATTATCAAATACCATGCAAAGTTAATACTAAAACCAGGTGTCTGCCACTTATAGGGTAATAAAATCCAGCCTAACAAGTTTCATAATCATTCCTATGCTTTTCAGAAAAAATACAGAATCTACAAAAAATTATCACTAAGACAGTAAGGGAGTTGCTAGTTTGTTTTTCAGAGACCTTGGGTAAAATGGGACTAAGGGATAAAAGTCTGCTTGTCATGCTTGTCCTGCCCTAACATCGCACAGGCAAACAAATATTAAATCTCACGTAATGTCCACTTGAGTATTTTAATGGCCTAAATGGATCCTGCCTCAATCACATATTTATTAACTGTATCTGCTGCTCACCTACACCAAACAACATTTTTACCATTAAACTACAGTCCATTATCATAGCCAGAGAGAGTAATTAATGAGAACTGATGAAGATTCAAGCCTAATAATACAATTGAACACAGTTTAATTGAATACTTTGCAGTTTTACTAAATAGCACTTTCAGTGTCGTTGGTAATGTGGAAACAAGAGGTAGAGCTGAAAGATGATTTGCTGTGGATAGGGATGGTGAACACCAGCATGGCTTTTTTGCTGTATATCACGAGCTCCTTGTTTTCTTGTTTTCCTTCTGATAATCAGTGTGGCCAAAATGCAGCTTTATTTGAAGAGTAAATTTCAGATTAAATCTCCCATTTAGTTTTGATCTAGATTTTTTTTTTCCCCAAGAGACAAAGAAAGAAGGGTTAAAACTTATCAGGAACAGAAGCAGGATCGTGGAATATGCTGAGTTAGAAGGGACCCATGAGGACCATCGAGTCCAACTCCTCTCCCTGAGCAGGACACCCCAAGAATCACACCATGTGCCTGAGAGCATTGTCCAAACTCTCCTCAGACTCTGTCAGGTTTGGTGCTCTGACCAATTCCTTGGAACCTGTTCCAGCACCCAACCCCCCTCTGGGTGAAGAACCAGGATGATACAAATGGTTTTAAAAAAATCTGTCTCAAGGAAAACTTCTTGTCCAATGGCTTCTCCTTTCTCTCGCCCCATTTAAAATATGAAAAGTTCTCCCCTGGCACTCTGTAAATGCAGCCCAGGAACTTAAAACTATCAAATCTGCAGACGTCAGTAACATTGATAAGGCCTGCTACACTCACAGAAGTTGTATTGATCAGCTGGTGGGATACTTTATCAAGTTGTCAGAATTAAGTGTTGTTTTAATAGTTCTCTTTGCCCCTTTAATTGTTTCTCTTCATTAACAATGTATGAGGCCACATGCTAAAAAAGGGGCATTTCTTTCAGAAGGATTAGCAGTTTCTGCAGGGAACTGCCTGTTTGACACACCTGACCACTCTGTATTTTACCACAGCAATCAGCTGAAATCTGCTCTTGGTTTGTGCATTCGTTGAGTTCCAGTCCATGGAGTCTGGCAGGATTCATAACTGTTTTCAAGTGTGAAGTGTGAGCTCATTTGGTCTCAGTGTTGGTTCCTACTAACACTCAATTCCTGCCCGATATGTTGGAGGCTGATGCAACAGTAGACTCACTGTGGTAGCTCTCAGTTATATTTTCTTTAATCTTTATTTTTGGTTGGCTGTAAGAAGTACTCATTTTTAAGATACTTATATTTTACTGTTAGAAAAAAAATGCATTTTTATTTAGAAAATGCTTCAATAAAACCAGAAATTTTTGAATATTTCCAATTCAAAGACAGAACCAGTAGATATTTTAACAGCAATCTCATTTTAGCAGGAGGGATGTTTATCAACACCAGTAAAAAACCCCAAGCATTTGCCATCACATATTGAAAGGGTGCAACAGACAAAATATACCTTGTGCCATTTGTGGTTTGGATGGCTTGGGCTTGGACACAGTGATCACATTTTCTACTGGTTTTATAGCATTTGATTTTTTAAACAATCAATATTCTCGATGTATAGTACTAGAATCCCTTCCCTAAATCTCCATTTTAGCCAATAGGAAAGTTAATGATTCATGAAAAATGTCATGTCTCTTATTTAAAGGACAACAAGGATAATCTGTGACCTCTTGCTGTCTCAGGGGGTGATGACATTTCACTCTTGCCTTTTCTTTTTGATATTTTCATGCAGGGCAAGGTCTAGGTAAATTAAATCACTTAAAGATAAACTTTATTGCAAAGTGTCATGCAGTGTTTTTTCCCCTTTAAAAGCCTTAGGTGAAATCCATCTAAGCAACTGCAAATCATTAAATATGAATATCAGAAAACACTTTAAAACATGGTCAAGAAGAAAAATAACCACTTTAAATATATGAATGCTTTGACTTTCCAAGGGTAGATAATTCTTAAACAACTGAACAGCACACAAAACTACTAACCAGCTCTTGCTGTGGCAAAACTTCCCATTTAACAAGGACATTTCAGTGACAATGGTAAGATAAGCAAATGTTTGTTGAATGTCTGTACTGTTATAAAGCTTAATCAAGGGGATTAGAAGGGATCCCTGGAAGCATCTATAAAAGCCATCACCCTTAGCCCCTTGGGTTTGATCTCCCATGGAAATGGAGCCATCAGCAGCAACTGATAGATTCTGGCATGAAGACTGGGAATGAAGCAAAGAATATTTCAAATATTGCTGTAGGTGGAAGCATTTTTCTTTCAAAAAGCCATTATTAGAAAGCATTACTGGGTGTTCGAACCATCATGTGTGTGTTTTCTTCCATTGGCTGTTGGAGGATTGGAAGTTGATGACCTTTAAGGTCCCTTCCAACCCAAACCATTCTAGGATTCTACAAAGCAATCCTTCCACATTTCTGGATAGAATCTGACTGTGCATGTGCAAACCTTGCCAGACACATGGCATTAATTCAAAGCACACCTAGCTATCTTCTAAAATCAGTCTGCACTGGTTTAGCAGCTCTTTATTCAGGGTCTTTGGACATCTGAAAGTCAAGTCAAACTTGGCAAAAATCTCACCAGACCCTTTATGCCCTCAGCTCCATATGCCAATGCCTTTCTTTGTATTGTGAGCCCCAAACTGCACTCTTCCGGCCCAAAACTACAGCCGTGGTCTCACAAATTCCATGCAGAAGGGAAGGATCAATTCCCTGGAGTGATTCTGTGTTGTGATCCAAACAGCCAGGGTGGTCTTCCTTGCTGTTCTCCGGGCCTTTTCTGATTGCTTGGGTGAATTACTGCAATAAGTTATTCTGTTCCAGATGCAGGCCTTTACCTCTCTGAGCATAATGAGATCCCTATGAGCTCATTTCTCTGGCTTTCTGAAGTCTCCCTGAGTACCAGAGCTGGCTGCTCTCTCATTTTGGTGGTGTGTGACAGGAACATGCTGAACAACAACTGTTTGCCAATTGTTTGCTTGCTGGATTGTGATGGGGCCACTTCCTCTCACTGCCCAGGACTATTCCTGTACATGGCATGCAATAATATCTAGACTTGTCTGCCAAACAGACCCTGATGACAGGAGCCCTGTGCTGGTTTAGAAGACAACAATGTTCCCAGTACACTCCCGTGTTCGACACGGTCCCCGTCAGCTCTGTTGCTGTGCCTCCAAGCAGTAGAATGAAAGCCTGTAAACAGTTTCATTTGGGAAGCTGTGGGAAGCAAATAATTTCAGAGATGGGAGAATATTGTTGGAAAGTATCACCAGATGCCTGCCTGGATCCAAAATTATCCCGCAGACATCTGCTGTTGAGCACTTCTACAAACAGCACCCTGGGTTAGGCTGATCCTTTCTCTTGTTGGCTTTTGAAGGGTCTCTGCTTCCGTGGAATTGGAAGGAGACTGTCACATAACAGTTATTCCAAAAAGACTCAGGTTTTACTTAGTTACTCTACTATGGGTGCTGAACTGACTTGAATGAGAACAGAATTATTCCTGTGGAGAGCATTCCTGAAAGCCATGTCCCGGCCTCTGAACAAAATCCCTTCAGAGGTTCTCTTGCTTTCCACAGAAACACGACTGTTCCTTTTAGTTTAAAAAAAAGCAGAGATCTGCCTCTGTACCAAGAAAAGCTTCTGAAGCAGTGAATTTAAAAGGGAAAAAAAAAAGAGGGAGAAAAGTTTAGCTTACCTACACACAAATGTCTCTGCTCTTGGCATTGTATGTTCGTTAATTTATTCACAATTAAAAATGGAGATATATTCAGGCCATTTAGCAAGATGGAGTGGACATCTATTATTAATTGTTAAATTAATAAACTGTAATCAGGCACAGACCCCGGGGTACCTACCACTTTGTCTGTGAAAACCACTTAACATAGTTTCCAGTACAACTCCAGCAGCTTTTATGCTCTGCTCAGGATGTATTTAGGGTTTATTTTGCTGTTACCTTTGGGAAATACACTATATAACCAAAGTAATAAATAACTATAAGCTGATTTCTCCTCTGCATACACTGCAGCTAATACAGACATGGGCCAGGACTTCTATCATAGTTTTGATAATTTGAAAAGTCCATACAGGTTCAGGGGAAAAATAGAATTATTAATATTCTAATAATAATTATTATAATTAATAATAACATAATAATAAAAAGAATATTTAGAACTGAAAAATATCTCTTAAATCAGAAGATTTTAGTTTAATTTGTGTAACTGAGCAAGAAGTTAAACATAAAGCTAAATGAACTGAACTCTAACACTTCTAATTTAAGACCAGGAAGCGAGTTGATTATGGTGTATAATTAAATACCATAATAAAGAGAAAATTAACTCTGAGAGGGCTTTCCCCTACCTTTTTTCATTTCAGTATTTCAAATGTACCAAAACCAGAAATAACAGGAATCAATAACAGGAAAATTTACAGCTTATATATTGAAATTTTAATTATGGCATGAGATTATAAATAAGGAAAAATTTTCTGAAATTCAAAGTGATTAGAAATACAAGTTAGGTATGAAAGTTTTCAATTTATGTCTTGTGATTACTTCAGATGAAGATGGAGTGTATTTCTCAATTATTTGTTTCAGAAAAAACATAAGGCATTGGGGAAAAAAAAGCTATGATTGCACAGTCTATGGGATATATGAAGCAAAAAAATCAGACTAAATGCTATAAAAATTATCTGATATTTTTAATTCATCATTCTTATGATGACTATAATAAAGCTAGCTTTTGGCAAGGTCATTTTTTAACAATGAATGGTCATTTTCTCAAAAGATAAAGCTTTTTTTTTAAAGAAGTGTTTGTTTTTTAGGAGGATTTGACATCGGTTAAGTAATTTTAGGAAATTAAAAAAAATAAATCATAAGATCAACTATATTCCAGTATTTTCTTCTGTTATTTTTCATATTCACTTCCAGAAAATCCTGATGAAATAAAGGGCTTTTTCTGTACCTTGTCATTGCAGTCAAAGAAGGGATTGTTGAGGTGATGGTCTGATCCACAGGACATCTAAATACCACTTGAGACTCTGCAGGCAAAATGTAGGAACTTGATTTCTTTTTCCTAGACCTCCACCTATGATGGAGGTAATGATATTTCTTTTCTCTCCCTCATTACCTTTCTTGGCTGATTAAATACTGATTCAAGAGCTCTTAACCAGATTCTTTCTTGTGTTACAGCTGTGCACTAATCTTTTAAGACA
Organism: Pseudopipra pipra; assembly: GCF_036250125.1. Taxonomy (NCBI): domain Eukaryota; kingdom Metazoa; phylum Chordata; class Aves; order Passeriformes; family Pipridae; genus Pseudopipra; species Pseudopipra pipra. The sequence continues at coordinate 71,211,629 of NC_087552.1, forward strand.
AAGTATTGCACATTCTATATCAGTATTGTAGCATGCAGAATCTTGAGAAAACCCTGATCTCTTCTGGTGGCTTCCAGTCTATAAAAACACAAAATAAAGGATACCTGTCTAAGCACCAGAATACCTACGCATGTTTCATTAATTTCCAACAGTTGTAACAATCATCAAATACTATTAGGAAACCCATTTACTTGTTTTTCAAACCTCATATCAAAACACCTTCTTAACATTTTGCCAAAATTACGTGGTTCACTAATCCTCAGCTTCTAAAATTTATTTGAAAAACCACTTTGTGCACACAGTTTTTTGCAAATCATGGCATAAAAATAAGTACAGAAGGAGAAAGTTGAAGTCCTTCATAGAACTGTTGATAAAACAAAGACACCCTTCTGTTGAGCTGCTTGCCTGCTTAGATGCTTGGTATATTCTCTTGCCAAAACACATGGCACATGCTTTAACCATGGGTCAGTAGAATATGATAAATACAGAAAATAGGAGGAAACACTATAAGAAAAGTGTCTGAAATAGGAAAGAGATGCAGCTGTGTTGCCTTATATTTTTTTTCCTGATGGAGTAAATAAGAATAAGTCTTATTTCCACTTTAAATTTTCTTCAGGCTGAACCCTGAAGTCCTTAGTTTTGAGAGAGGCATGAGAAAGGTTTTGAATCCGTTCACTGTAGAGTAAGGGACTACATCTGGAAACTTTATGGTGTGGATTAAGGCCCACAGAGACATTTCACTGTCAAAAGATGTCTACAATGAAATACTGTACTTTTGTGAAAGCAGAAACCCTTTGAGTCATGTGTTTAATTCTACATGACTGTTTGTCAAACTGGGATGGCGCCTCCATGACAGCCTTTTGGTTCTAAAACTGAACATATTCATTTCCTGTTTTGAAGCAAAAGGTTGATTAGGTTTGTTTTACTTAGAAATGCTTGAAATAAAAATTAAAAATATAAAAATTATAATGAAGATAAGTTTGCAGCTTAATGCAGAGCAAGAACCCCATTTTCCACAAACATATACCCACTCAAGTTTTCCAAGCACAGATGTCAATAAAAAAACAGCAAAAAAAAAACCAAACAAGCCAAACACCTTAAACAAACAAACAAACAAACAAACAAACAAAAGCCTCTAAACAAACAAAAAGAAATTACAATTGCTGGAGACTCTGCCTCTGTTTTTTTAGGTGCAACTGATGTGAGGATGACTGATTTTTTTGCACCCTATGTTACCATTTATATTTAGTCATACAGCAGGTAAAACCAGGCAGAAAATGACAAAAATAACCGGTTAGCATCTCAACACATTTTTTTCCTTTTTTTCAAAGGCATTGATGAAGAATTGCTGATGCTAATCCTCGGGTGTAGAAGGAAGAACCAGGGACCATAGGGATGAGTGGCTGATGTAACGTCATATCCACGCTGGAACTGCAGCTCTTCAAATTCAGTATCCTGAGGACAGTTGTGCCACCCCTCCCACTTCTCACTGTAGCCAGTGAGAAGGCATCCAAATTCCTCCCATAAAAGTGCAATTTTCATTGGTGATGGCGCATCAAAGTTGAGTTATGTTTGAAAGATTTTCACAAGAGCAGAAAAGAGTGACACCGTCCTCCTCTCAAGAACCTAATCTAATTGCTGGTCTGCATCCCACATGCATACTTTACAGCTCTGTGAAAGACAGTGGAAGTCCTTTCTTGGCCCTTTTATGTACTATTTTTTAGAAAGTCAGGAACATGGCTTCAAAGTTACCATTAACATGGGTTGTTAAGTTTGGTAGATGGCAGCTCTGAAACTGAGCATCTCTTGTAACTTAGGATTCATTCTGCTATAACTATTCATGTAAAAATAAAATAATAGGCACTCTGGAAAATTTTTAAAGGAACTTTAGGACATTCCCATCAGAAGCACAGTGTATGTTTTATAGTTATAGCAGTAGAAATAAAAGGTAAATTTAATGGATTAATTTTAAACCAGCTTCCAAAACAGGTTAAGATTCTTCCCTTTGTTACACATTTTGCAGTGTAGGACTTGTAAGAAAACTCTTTCCCTCTTAATTGTTAATTTTTTTTTTAAGAATAATATAGGAACATAGTGTCCTAATGCCACAAATATAAGCACAGAAATCAAATTACTCCATAATTTAAATTACTGAGCTGGTCACACCCCTTCACTGAATACCTGTTTAATCACTTTCCCCTGCCTCCATCTTTTTAAAACCAGGAGATCTTATCATATCTTATCTGATAGAACAACTTGGCTGGAAGTGATACCAACTGTATCATGGCTGTAGCACAGTCATGGATTAGTGCAAAACAAAACCAAAACAAGTGCAAAACAAACCCAGCTTCCCCACACACATCCCCAGAAGGGTTTGACTTGTTTGCCTGAGCTGTTTATGCCAGACATGGGCATATATAACAAGAGGAGCTTATTACCTTTTCTTACAAATCCTGCCTGGCTGATGGGGGATTAACCTCCCATTTTCCGTGCTCATTGCCTCCAGCTACAGCTGTGCATACTGAGCACTTCCACAACTCAGACAGAAAAGGGCAGAAGATCAACTCAAATGTGCTGTCTTGGGCAATCAAAGAGCTAGACATAGTCATTAGACCCTCCCTAAGTCCCCTCTTCCCAGAACGGGACACATTCACATATTAATCCAACCCATTAAAAACAAATCTGGATGATCCAGGCTGTGATGGTCTCTCTTGCTCTTGCTGTGTATCCACGAGCTATTGACAGAGGCCAGAAAACTCCTCTTCCGAGATGGATAAATGAATCCCCTTTCCTAGAAGGACAAAAGTTTATTTAACTGTATTACCTATGTGAAAACTGTCCAGTAGAGAGGGGGAAAAGGCTCTAACAGCACCAGAGAACACACTGGTAAGCAGCCCTGCACAGGCTTTCTGTGCCATTATTAGGAGTTTGGAGGTCAGGTTTCTCCAGATGGAACAACTCTGATTTGTAGTATTGACACCCACCCTAGGTAGATATAAAGAAATGCAAATGTCTTTCACTGAGGCATATAATCCTTACCTGACTGCCTGGAGTAAAGTAAATACAGAGCACAGCAATAATTCAAACATGGGGAAGTTAGCTAGGTGGGAAGAATGCAAATGGTCTTTATGATCTTGTTTATTTGACTGTATGGAAGTAAGGTCTGGGTGTGATGTTTATCATCAGATCTAATAGAGCAGTGTCAAATCTTGAGCAAGTGTTCTGCAAATCCTTTAAAGCTGTGCAATTTTTCCTGACATGACAGGCTAAAAATGTCAGCCCTGCAGAGAGGCAGGAAAAACAAAGGGAAGGCTTAAGCAAAACCAGAGAAGGTAAAAGATGCTCTTGGAAGACTTGACTGTGGGTGTTGTGGATGCTCAGGTTTCTTAAACTGTCTGTACCATATTTCTGACCGTAATGCATTAAACAGGGAGATTATAGAAAAGCAAACCTTTGAGAACAGGTCACTGAGAACAGGGCATTGATTGGCTTGGTTGCTTGTTGAAGATTACAACAGAATCCAGAGGCTTCCCTTCTCATTTGAGCTGACTTTATATTTATATAAAAAGTAAATTTGTGTGTCCACTAATCACATTATATACAGTGAATAATTAGCTTAACTTTCTGTTCACGCTGCTCGTTTTCCAGCAAAAAAATTCATTCATTTAAAGGAGAATCTAGAAAAGAAAAAAAGACAGAAGGCTTATATTGTTTCAACTAATTCTTTTAAGTCAAAATAGAGTGTGGAAGATAAAAATTACTTAATTATACAAATGTGAAAACCCACTAAATCTGTATATTAGAAGCACACCAATAGTATTTCTTTAAATTTCTCTGTTCTCAGCTCTGTGAGGTGCAGTGAATTTTACTCAGTGTGCATATTGGTTCAACTCTTCCCCCCCCACACCCCCTAAAACTGGCATTGGATTTAAGAAAAGGAGAGGTCTGGGATTTTGTAATTACTTTCTGTGCAATGAAAAGGGCTGGATCCATGCTGATCCACTCTGTAAATCTCTAAAGCAATTTATTGTTTTTCAGCCTCTTAATAAGCTTCAGTGGGAGCCAGGCAGTCAGAACTCTTATTATTCAACTGATGTCAAGGGCTACATTTCACAAGATCTCCCTCTTTGCTTCACATTTCTTGCTGTCACTATTTCTAGGGCAGTTTCTTCCCCAGTGACCAGAGTGACCTGTGCCTCTTTTGCCCTCATTGAGCACCTGATGAGAATCTGTTCTGTCTTCAGTCCTACCACCAGGTAATTACATGCATTGAAAAGATACCTCTGAGCCTTAATCTCTCAAAGTCAAGCAGTCCCAGCTCTCTCAGTCTCTCTTCAGTGACAGATGCTCCAATCCCCAATACCGAAATTAAAAGTGAAAACAAAACTAGGGATGGCCATTATCCGAAATAACAATCCTTTTTCTCATAAACTGAAATAACAGTTTTCATAATAAGGTCTTCATGAATTAAACAGTGGGACAATGACAGAGGTAGATCAACAGGAAGACATGGTAATACATTCAGGGAAAGTTACTACAACAGTGCCTGATAAAAACTTGTCATTCAGTGAGGTACGTGCAAACTTGCGCATGCACAAGATGATAACATGAGCTCTGCAATTATTACTAAGAATAAAAGGACTTTATCAGCAGATCTCAATGAGTGTGGTACAAAGAACTAGAGTAATTTGTAAAATTGGGAACTGGGACATATAGTTGCAAAGTGACTGACAGTCATTCAGAAGGCCAGTGTCAGCTCTGGGAACAGAACCAAGGACATTCTAATCCCTGGGCAGAAATACTACAAGTTACCACTTTTTTCTTCTCCCAAAATGTGGTTCTGTCAATGAGTCATTATCTTGATCTAGGAGCATTGTTTTTGAGGTCTTTGTGCCTATTCATTTCTTAGTGTTCCTGTGAAACTGATGATTTTTATCCCCCCTGTGATTCCTGCCACGAGAACATCTGTGCATGGGGACAGACAGAAAAGTCCCCAGTGTACAGATTCTTATTATCCAGCCACCAGAACGTGTAATGTTCTGCTCTCTGCAAACCACAATGGGTTTGATTCAACAACTTAAATATAGAAACCATCAATTCCACAAATGGCTAATTATTTTTGAAAGGGATACATTATTACTGTTATTTTTTTTTTAGAAAGGCAAATACTCAGGAAACAGCTGGTTTGCAGCCGAGATACTTTGGAAATGTTCAGGATCAAAGATGACTGGTGCTTGTTTAAGATGCATAGTTACTCTTCTATCAAGAGCACCAGGGCAATAAAGAATGGTTTTAGGAATGCTTTAAATTCTAACAGATCCTAGAAACAATTCAGGAAACTGCTAATATCCAAAGACTAAGGGCAATTCAGCTGATCCTGGACACCCTCAGTACCAACATCCCAGCAGGCAGTAATGAGTAGAGAAGTGCTGAGGAACCATTCTTTTTCCAGCTGGTAGTTCCTTGACTAAAGCTTCTTTCCATAGCTCTTTAGAACCTTTGCTGCTGAACTAAAAGTTTCAGGCAAGGTGAGATGGTGACTTCCATCCAAACTGCGTTTGTATTTCTAATCACAATGTGCTTTAACCTATGGAAATGGTAAAGTCTTATTTCCTGGGGACCTATGCCCAGTTCTTAAGACCAGCTGCTTGCAATAAATTTAATAATTCCCTAATTCATCCTTTGGTATCTCACCTGTGAGCAAAACCCACAGAATCACAGAGTCTTTCAGTTCAAAAGGGACATTTGCAGATCAAGTGCAATCCCCCTGATTTAAGCAGGGTCAGCTGGGACCGGTTGAACAGGACTGTGTCCAGCTGGGTTTTGAGCATGTCTGAGACTGGAAACTCCATAAACTCTCTGGGCAAAGCTGATGCAGTGTTTGATCATCCTCAGGGTTAGAATTTTATTTTTTTATATATGTTTGAACAGAATTGGTTTTATTTCAATTTTTGCCCGTTTCTTTGTGTCCTTTTACGGAGCTCAGCTAAGGGCCTGGCTTTAGCCCACCATCAGGTCTTTATGCACACTGATAAAACCACCCCTCATCCTGGTCTTCCCCAGGTTGAACAACTCCAGCCTGCCCGGCTTCTCCTCATATGACAGATACATCAGGTCCTTAATCATCCATTTGGCTATTCCCTGGATTTGGTTCAGTAAGCACCTGAGAGCCCAGAACAGAACCCAACACTCCACATGTGTCTCACCAGTGCTGAGTAGGTGAATGGGCAAACCAGATTAGAATTATTTACTAAGGATGTAAAGTTTTTTTTAAGGAAAGAGTTTTCCAGGGATTTGTAGGCTTGAGGCCAATATCAAAACTGGGTAATTACCACTGCACACTCAGAGCTTTGTCAGATTTGCTGCCTTCTTTTATTCTCCTTTAAATTTGTACTTCCCTGCCCCCTCCCCACTCTCAGGTGAACTTATTCTCAGTTTTAAAGGTGTTTTTCAGAAATATGGAAGCCATCAGCTTCTACAGTTAAAAAAGAAGCCTGAAAGCAATAGCAGTGCTGCTAAATGGGCCTGTGGTGAGAGCTGGAGCTGCAGATTTCTGTGCTTACAGGGCTTTAATTATGTACCTCTATGCTAGTGGAAAACTGCAGCAGAACATGCATCAAAGGTCAGTCTGCAGAATTTGTACAACATTGTTCTGTATGAGCCAGAAATAAACAAAATTACCTGCCCCAGGCACCAGCTAATACAGCAGTTTTCCCACAGACATCACTCAGGATGGAACTTATAACTAAATGAAAGAGGCCCCACCTGGCCAGGTTCATCCAGATGTAAAAGAGGTTTATTAAGGGGCATCACCTCTGCAAAGACTTTGAAAAAAGGCCTTTGGTGGGAGGATGGGAGAGGAAGGAACTGAGTAATTTAAAAAATAGGCCTGAAAAGTTTGAATTGTGTTCGTATTGATTTCAGTGATACCTTTCTCTTTAGGAGAAGATACCTTGGCTTTAGGGGAAGGCAAACAAGGTTGAATCCTCATTGTAACACAGGTTCTCTCAGTGATGCTTTGCATATCTTGACCTGCTGAAATTTTGCCCTCAAAGCTGTTGAATCCTGAGGCTTAAACTCCAAGTTCTGGAAAAACACACCTCTCAAGGTTTTGTTTTGCCCCTGGGAATCCTCCATTCCCTCTCAATTTACTACTTTTTACCACTGTCTAAAATAGAGGGAGTGCTGGACTCTGTGCCTTGACATCCTTCCCCATTCCATGGGCTGATCTTTATTCTGTCACCAGACAGCTGGCATTGAAATTGGAAGCATTTTTGGCACCCCTGGAAGGTCACTTCTACTGTGTACAATATGAGCAAGCGGGTGCAGAAAAGGAGCTGATGGACTGACAAGCTCTGCCCTTTCATAAAATGACACTCTGAAGCATCACATCAAATAGGACTTAATAACAACAGGTCGATATCACCCACCTTGTCAGTGTATGAATCCTCCAGTCTTTGTGGAGACTGTCAGGAACTGGAAGCAGGGGCTGCCTTTTATTCAGGATGTGGTGACAGAGTCCTGATACAGAGTATATAAAGCTGCATCTTCAAAGATATACTGCCAGGTGAAAGATGACTTTTTCATGAAGAGTCTCATGACTGAGAATATGGGGAAGAAAGTGAAATGGTTTAATAACAGTAATTAAAAAATACAAGCACCTCATAAAATCAAAATTAAAGATGAAATTATTGGTTACAGAAAGGTTTTCTTTCATTTTTGCAGCATATTTTTTTTCCTATATATCAGAGAAATCCACCCAAAATAAACCAAAGAAATTTCAATTTGAAATGGGGAAATAATATATAAAGACCTTAACTCCTACAATAACTGCTTTCAAAAATATACTATTAGAGGAACATGATAACTCACATCATTATCAAAATGATAAATTCATGTTCTACAAGATAAAGAATAAGTCTATAAATAATTCTTAATAATTGTGTTTCTAAAAGTGAGTTTTCAGAATATTAGAATAAAAAAATTTAAAGTTTGTTAAAATGTAATTAAATATTAGAAGGACTTTGCATTTCAGGGAAATATTCCTGGATTCAACACAAGAAGATGAACAATGTTATCACTAGGGAACTATTTGCTATTGATCGAATAAAAGGTATTCTTATTTGCTTGAAATAGGCTAATAGTCAAGCACTATTAACTCTGTTCAGGGAGCATGCTTAAAGTAGTACCACATAAGAAAATGCAGTGATTCACTGGGTCACAAAACACCACTATTTGTGTTTGGTTTCAATAAATTTTCACAAAAAACAATTTTTAAAAAGAAATATAAAATTTTCTATTAAAAAAAACCCTGTATTTGGAACTTTGTCCAAACTGTTAGCAATAGAAATTGGTGACATAAAGAGAGTTTTAATAAATGAAAATTCTGAGGTCATGTGAGAGTAACTTGTGGTGACCAGGTTTTCCTGCTACAGTTCTAAGAATGCTCAAAAACAGAGAGGAGGAAAAATGCTGGGTGAGGGGAGCATGGTTTGGGAAATCTGATCTGAATGCAAAGATGAAGTGCTACCTGGAATTTGCACATAATCATTCCTAATAAAAAGACAGTTCAATAACAGCTGAAACTCAGGCAAAGCTGGAATAGGGGATCAAGTTATATTAGCCAGGATCACTCTAACACAAGTGTCACCTCAGACATCTAAATTAGCTTCTTTAGAGCTTCTGAGAGTATGTTTATATAGTATTGCAACATGTCATCTGGACAAATCCCTGTCTATCCTGGCTGTTCTGTGCCTGTACTTTGAGAAAACACTATGATGGCTATTTTGCTTCTAGAACAGACTCAGTCCATGTAGCAAAACTGACTGAAAAACTGAGTAAATACCCTGCTGAGCTCCAAGTTTTTTGAGAGACTACAGTGGAGGGTAGGTTTTTTTGGAAACACCTTTGAAATAACAGCCTTGGCAGCACCTGTCTCTGCTGGGTCTGACAGTCTGTCAGAGGGGTTGTGTTCAGCTGAGGGTGGTTTGGAAAGGGGCTGCCCCAAGAGTATGCCATTAGCAGTGCTGATGGGTGGAGAAGGAGAAAAGGAGAAAGAAATTAAAGTGTTCCCATTTTTTTTATTTGTCCTTGTAAATCTGTGGCTGTTGGGAATAGTTTTAATGCATCATGGGCTTGCAGAAAGAGTTCTAGATTGTACTCTTTGTCTAATGCTTCATCTTTCATGGAACCATAGCATGGTTTGGGTTGAAAGGGACCTTTAAATGTCATCTAGTTGAACCCCTCTTGCCATGGGCACCTTCCACTAGACCAGATTGTTCAAAGCCTCATCCAACCTGACCTTAAACATTTCCAGGGATGGGGCATCCACCACCTCTCTGTGCAACCTGTGCCAGTGTTTCATCATCCTTACCATAAAAGAATTCTTACTTATGCCTAGGCCAAATCTACCCAATCTCTCACCTTCTCTGCATGATTCTGAACTTCCATCCATGCTGGTTGCTAATAATTCTGCTATTTATGGAAAAGTCTTTATAGGTACCAATAAAAATTCTCTGGATGGCCTGAGTGACAGTTAACACAACTAAATCTTGTGCTTCGCATACCAAAATTCACCTCATAAACAAATGATCTTTTTGCTGTCCCTTTTCAAAATGGGATGATAGACTCAATCGTTTTTTAAATGGAAAATATGTTGTTGCTAGTTCCTGCATATGAACATAAATGTTCATAAATGTGTATCATCAGTTTGTTTGAGCTTACTTGTCTGTGTAAATGAATACACACCATGCACTGAAATGCTTATGCCAACATTCTCTAGGAACCTTTTTGTTAGTTCAAAAAATTTTCGGGTTGTGATGTCATTTATGTGCATTGCAGATTTTAATGTCTCTTTGGGAGGCAAGGAATAAAAAAAATCAGTATTACAAGCAACGTACATATTGCTTTTTCACTAATGAGCCATACCTTTATTTTAACTTTTGAAACACATGCGAGATAGCATCTGCTTTCAAAAGATATCTTATAGGCTGAGGGAAACACAAATGCAAACAATATTTGAACTTAGTTAATTACGATATGAACCAGGATTGTGCTAACAGTAAACTTTCCTCACTGTTCATAGTACATGAAAAAACATGTTGCCTGCTGACAGAATGTTGGTCTGGAGAAGAGGATCAATGGATTCGTGGCTATTCCTTACTGTTATTTATTTTATAACTGATCCAGTTTGAACAGAAGTCCATTTGACTCTTTATCATCTTTCTCTTACTATTTACTTTCAAATAAATCTCTTGATGAAATAGATTTTCTCGTGGCTGGTAGAGGGATCTGGTTGATGTAGCGGTTTCTTTTTCACCTTAATTTTTGTGAATTTTATTAAGTCAGGAACATTATGCATCCTACAGTTAGCAGCGGCAAAAGCTCATAAAAGAGCTCCCAAAGGTACCTGTCAATATTTTACCCTTGCAGAAGGTTGTAGAACCTGATCCTGGCTCATCAGGTAGTTAGGAAGGGAATAGACAGCACAGCTAAACAGAAGGATGAACCAGAGATGCAAGTTCTCCTTTTGGTCTTTTAGATGGACTGTGGAACCAACAGTTTCTAAGACCTGAATTTTTGTTGCTTGCTGTGGCTCAGCCTGGTCCCAGGAGACAACAGGGCAGGATTTCTGGAGTGGTACAGAAAACAGATTGAGTAGTTGCATTGCTTCCAAACAGGATAAAAAACAGTGGACTCTGCATTTCTTCCAAATTATGACGATGGATGCACTTCTTTGTGGGGAGATGGTCTGAGAAGGGCTGGAAAACACAGTATCTTGTGAAGGTTTGGCTTGGCTAAAGGGAATTTGAGTAGCCAGCCCAAGAAAACAAGGGGATGTACTGTGCTGTCTTTCATGGTTGCTGCTGTCCAGACATAGACTGTGAATTGGGCCACAGCAATTTGTTTTGAAATTAAAATTTCTTACCTTATTTCCATTTCTAAAATTCTTCAAATTTTCAACCCATCATAGGCTCTAAAATTGCTTTCAGGCATGGTGTGACTGCGCAGTAGACAACTTGTGTTGCGCTTAACTTTTAAAATCAAATTTGTTGTTACTGTTGGTCAGGTCAACTTGTGGATATTTGCATTTGTCAACATTGAAACAACTTGGTTAAATGTCCTTGTAAAGGTCTAAGTCCTTTTCAGCACTGAAAATATTTGTGATTTCAATCATGGTTATTTTTTCTTGCTTCAGTGTAAGTTTAACTGTGATCAGTGAATAAATATCGCTGGTAAGAGCAGAGGATCAGAGGACAACAACACACCAGAGATTTTCCTTCCATTATCTCTACAGTCTCATGATTACAGGAAATTCAGAGTCATATTTTACTCACTTTAAAAGATTCTAAAGAAAAAGGAAGAGCTTGAATTATTTAAACTTTTCCTTTCCTACTTTGCATTTGTGCGCTTTTTTAAAAAAAACATTTATTCCTCTTTTTTTTTTAGTATTATTTAACTGCAGAATTTTATTTTGCTGTTAATGTAGATAAAAACCACACACAAATCTGTTTCTTTAACTAAGAACATTGCCTTAAAAGTCAATTATAATTCTCCAAAACTCTAGGAATTTCCAGAACATTTCCAGTGTTCGTAAGAAGTAATTTTTTTCCCCCAGAAGTAAAACAAAAAGTAATCTATAATACGCTTCCTTTGACTGTTTTCAGTTTTTCTGCTTGCATTCCATGTATTTACTGCTAAACCAAATACTGACATAGATTTTGAGACTTTGGTTTACAGACAACACGCCAGGTAAGCAGTCTGTTATCTATTAAGTCATGCCCTATAATTCTGAGTGCTCTGAAATAATGGAGCTTTGAGAGATAAAGCTTCTCAGTGCTAAACAGAGAGGGTGCATGATCCCAAAGGTCTGTGCAAATGTCACTGCCTGAACACCTCCAGAATGTCTCTAATTACCTATCAAGTGTGGGGAGGAGACTTTGCACAAGACTGTACTTATCCTTCATCGAGGGTGAAGGCTGTGACAATTTCTGACATTTTCTTTCGGTTTACTTGACTTTTTTTTCTTTAATATTCAAGTTAACAGAAGACTCAGAGGAAAACTTTGCTTCCAGCTTGTGGCTTGCACTCTCAGTAAGGTCCTCAATTCAGTGTGAAACTGTACATTATTCTCCAGGTGTTTAAGGATCCATGAGGTTGGACTGGGGCCCTTTTAAATTAGTCTGGAATCATTTTGCACAATTTAATATTTATTTTTTTCACTCTTACTGTGACTCTTGTCTAATAGGTATCATTTTCTTATGCCATTTCCATTTAACTTAGCAAGTGGCTCTGACTTGATTTGGGACTGACCCTGATTGTCCTCTTCACTCTCTGTCATGATTTGAGAGCTCCAAAAATTTAATTCCCTATCTTCAAACCCCCCCACATCTCAACCCAATGTGAGATGATTTTTTCCAGACAACCACACGAGACTTAAATGGAGGAAAGGGAATATATTACAATGACTGTACAAATAGATATTATAATACATTATATACATAATCTTAGCTATCTCTACCATGACATAAGTATTTACAATGGATCAAATCTCTTCTCCCCTCCAAATAAAAGTCCAGGAAGGAAGAAGGAAAGATCCTTTCCAGTCTCAGAGCAGCAGTTTCTCTAAGGCAGCAGCCATCTATCTTCTTCTCATGCAGCAGCTGATAGCTGGATTTCTGCCAGCACACACGAGGGGGAAATCCAAGCCCCCTCGGCCACTCGTCTTCCAAACGAGGGTCTTCTTCTGTGGGCTGCATAGCAGGGACAAAACTCACTTCACCATGATCATATCACAAAGTGCAGGGGGATCTTCGTGAAAGTCCCTTCCTCAGGGGGTTCACCCCTGAGTCAGAACATCTTGGGCAGCTTTCAGTTGAAAGCCTTTGCCTCAAGAGTTCTACGAGAGCTCCTGTGCTCTGTCTCAGGCTGCTAGGCTTGGCAGCAGTGGCGAGGGGGGGGAAAGCCAAGGTCCCCTCCCTCTGCATTCCTTCTCTGTCCCGGTCTAGCTTTCCAGGACGCTTTGAGCTTTTCAGCTCTTCTCTCTCTGGTGCTGCATGTTGCATTTTAGGACTTCCATCCAGTAGGAGTCCACCACCCCAACTTAAGAGAGGTCTCAAAAGGGTTTTGGGGGGTCTGGTTCAGTTCTTACCCCCAAAACTCTGTGTAGTGTTTAGTCCTGCTCTCTCTCTCTCTTCATTAGACATCTCTGTGTCTTCTTGGCTGCATACTGTGCCTTTCTTATCTTTTAGCTCTTAGCCACAGTCTCTGGATGCTACTTCTGCCGCTGCTCTGTCTCTGCTCACTCATGGTGGAGAAAACCTTTTTTAGCTTTGAGCCACAGGCACTTAGCCCAGCATTACACTGTTCCAAGTCCCTGTTGCCCCCCCCAACCAGGGGCTGGGGGGCCCCAGAGGCCCCAAGGGGCTCCGAGCCCCTTTCCTTGTGGCCTCAGAACATGGCTACCACTTCTGTCACCAAACTACAACCAAGCTTCTCTTCCGTTTGCTTGTGGTATGTTTATATTTCTCACAAGCGCTCATTGGTTAAAACTTCAAAACTTCCAGGGTCACCACCCCCCGGGATTTTACCATTTTATAACTGCAGGGGGGAAAACTGTTCTCCCCCCACCACACTCTCCATGGACTTCGATGTAGGGAATGGGTTGCTCAAGGATTCTTAAATAGTTTTAAAGAGGGCTCTGGACCTGGAAGTAGTATAAAATCATGTGGAAAGAATTATATACGCTTCTCTGTTAAATTCTCTCATTACATAGGTAAGATTGCTCTGCCTTTGGATGTCTTTATTTCTTCAGAAATTTCAGGCTCAGATGCTCTGTATGGACTGGACCTCTGGAATTCAGCACAGCAAAATATGGAAGCTCAAATCCAAACGGCCATTATGATGCCCAGGTCCTTAATATTTTTTTCACTTAAAAAATAAAAACTTTATTGGAAATTCAGCTCATTCAACACTTTGGCTGCCAGCTCTTGGTTTGGTTCTGGTTTTTTTTTCTTGATACATGAACAATCACAGTATAATCACTCCTTTAACTGAAAAGAAAGAACACAGAATCATATTAAGCACATAAATCCAATAATATTGAAGTGCAAGTGTTAAACTTGAGTAATTAAAAGTGTTTTAAGCTTGACTGAAAATTTTCTAGTAGCATGTATTATTATTGCTATTAATACAATAACAGGTAACCATTAGAAATATAATATAAATAATACATTATAATAATGATAAATCTCTTCCCCAAATGTCTTTCACCAGTGTTTACAGAACACAGAAGAAGAAAATGGAAGGGAATAAAAAGAGGAAATGGATTTTTTTTTTCATGTCAAATTTAATGCGTTAAAAAGATATCCATAAAACAATTACCTTCTCCAGTGGCAGTAAGTGAACATATAGGTACTATCATTTTCATAGAAGAAATTGCCAGGAAATTCCACTGTATTCACAGATGAAGAACAACCTGCTACCCAGACACAGATCCATATGATGTTTGTTGGGTTACTGGAGTGAACACTGTGAGTCTTGCTGGCTCCACAACAGCAGCATTAATCTGAGGCTATAAAAATTAAATGACTTCACTTAGAAACTCTTTCCCTTGACATCCAAGACTTTCTGTTCTATTAAACTGCCTTTACATCCACATGTGAGTTTTACTTTCATTAAAATCCCAGCCATATTTAAAGTGAGAACTTTGCGATTGTCTCCTTTTCCTGCTACATAACCTTTCCTATAGTCTTGCAAAGTGGGACTCTTCCTGGAATACTTTAATTTGTTTTTTTGATGAAAAGGTCATTGTATATATACCAAGGAGATATCTTTTGCAGAAATATTGTCTCTCCAAAGATTTATTCTAATTGTTTTTCTAAAGTTAAATAGCTGAAATGTATTTTCAACCTCTAGTTCAAAATAATTTGCTATTGAAAAAAAAGCATTGCAAACCCCTTCTGTGCTGTAAGCCATTTCCTTCAGAATATGACCTGAGACAATCAGAGCCTGTGACAACATCTGTCAACCATCAAATGACAGGGAGAAAAGCTGCCCAAAACCTGTAAATACTGCAGGTAAAAACATTTTCATGTGCCACATATAATGAAAAAAGCAATCTGATCCTATCTGTCAGAGAAAATAAAATGCATTGTAACATTGCAAAATCATTTGCCTTAAGTGGTTTGCCACTATAATAATGATGCAATTTTATTTAATTCAATCAGCAAACCACTGCCTTAATCTCACTAACCTCGGTGATACAGCACTTCTGCAGAGGAGAGGTCAGAAAAGCTCCATGCCAGACTGTTCAAGATAATCAGATTATTAATGGTGACTTTTTCTCTCACTTTACTTGATTCTTTTTCTTCTGCTTTTTTCTGTCCTTTTTTTTTTTTTTTTCAAACTGCAATCCAATTTACTCACCAAGCCACCATCCTGAAACTTCATTTCTAAAAGCTTTTTATTTAGCACAAGGTTGGTCATGTCAGCTGCTTTCAACAATTCCTTTTGTACCTAATGCAAGTAATAAGTAACTGATAAAATATACAGACAGTTGCCCCAAGTGCTTTGGAGTGGGTCTTTTTACACTTTAAAGCAATACAATGTACCTTATTTAACTTCTAAAATATTAACAGGTTTGCATATATTTCCCAAAGGCACTGTATCAAAAGTTATAATCTAAACAGGATATAGTCTAAATCCTTTTGATATCCTCACTCAAGTGTATTGCATCTGAATTTTAATGTCTGTGTTTGCTTTCAAAGGGTGGTTTGTTGATAATGTGTGGCACGTGGAAGATCCACAACTACAACTGGGAGGCTGGAGGAGGTGATCATTTCAACCCCTTCTAGCTCTGGGCGTGGATAGAGCTAACCCTCTTTGTCCCCAGCTGGTACTAGTGTTACTTTGCTGATGTAATCTGAATAAAGTGTAGATCCACCTTGTACTGCAGTGTTTGTGGAGAGGGAATGTGTAAGGACAGTAACTGGTGGTGGTGGAGGGGAAATCTTTCCTCTGTGCTTACCCATATGGCCTCAAGTTGTACCAGGAAAGGTTTAAGTTGGATATTAGGAAACAAATTCTTCTCTGAAAGGGTGGAAGAGGCCATCTAAGGAGATGCTGCAATCATCATCCCTAGAAGTGTTCAAAAAGCATGTAATGTGCCACTGAGGGACATGGTTTAGTGGTGGACCTGGCAGAGCTGGGTGAATGGTTGGACTCAATGACCTTAGAGATCTTTTCTAACCTCAATGATCCTGTGATTCTGTGAGTCTATGACAGGCTGGGATTTTACATCACAAGGGATGAGAAACAAACCCTCCATTGGTGCAGTCTCCTTGGAGACTGTACTACAGCTTTGTGAAGTTTTGCTGTAAAAAGGAACACCTGTCCTTAAACTTGCAGAGATTGAAGTCCAGATGGATTTTCTAATTCATATTTCTAATTTTAAATGTACTTCCCGCCCCTCCCCCCATTTTAAGCAAACATAATTTTTCCTTCTTGATTTTCTCCCACTGGCTGTACTTTTCAGCTGTATTTGCTTCTTGTCCTGAATACACTCCTTCCACTGCCAAGCCCCCATGGCTCAGAGCTCATTTTAAAAAAATCAGTGCTGAACAGTTTTTAACCCTGTGACACACAAATGTGAATAGAAGAGAGAGAAGAAAAAAAACCAAACCCATCAGTTCCACCCTAAGACATCAGAGGCAAAGGGTCAGGGAAATGCACATCATGGCCTTTCAGACAAGGAAACCCTGTAAAATTGCTGCTGTAGCTTCTCTGCTGTACTTTTGCTTTTCCCCCACGTGAACTGCAATGCTGATGCCACAAGAGGGAGCAGGGAGAGGGATAGTTTGCCACTGTCCTTTGTGATTATCCCAAGGTCTAATGGAGAGCTCTGCAGGTCTGATCTTAGGGCTTACAAAAAGACCTCAGGAAGCAAAGTCACTTCAGAGCTACAGATGGACTTGGCTGATGCAGAAGTCAAGAAGAAGATAGAGCAGCAGTTGTTGAGATGTAGGAGATGTTGGAAGTCCTCACACATTTGTCCCATATTCTCCTCAGAGGAAGATTTCATCTTCTGTGGCTACACAACAGTTATAGAGATATTGGAGCTGATTAGTGAAAACAAGAGAACTGTAAATTTAGGCATATTGAAAGTTTGGACTGATATTGAGTGGGTTTAGCTGCAGCAGTTTCGTGTGAGCTTCTTGCCCTCTGCACTCATTTATGTCCATGTGTGTAAACTGGCGCACTAGATTTAATTTTATTTAATTTTACAAGAAACAGATAACCCAAATCCATCACCTTTCAATTTGGCTTGTTTATTCATCTGTTTCAGATGCATGGTGATGACATGCAGAGATAGTTAAGATTAATGAGTGGCTGATTAGTAGCTGAGTTTGCATATGGAAACAAAGCACCGAAAATAATTGCAGAAGGAAACTCATAAAATTCATTTTAATTGGTATTAGATAGTTTTGTTTGTTTTTGTAAGGGCCAGAGTGCTTACAAAGCCATTTCCTTTGTGCCACTGGAATAATACCCAGAAGTGACCTTAATCCAACAGAACAGGGTAGACACAGAATTCAGTAGCAATTCTGATTACTTCTTCATTTGCTACTAGAAAGGTCTTTATGTTTGAAAGCATATAAACATGAGCTCAGCTTTAGGTGTATCCTTATCTTACTGCACTGAATTTTGGTCAGAGAGAGATGTAAGCACAACTGCAGTCAAGTGGCTCAGATATTTTTACATTTGATGTGAATAAACATCAGGCCATAAAGAAAGCAAAGTGCAGCTTATTTAAATTAATGGATAACACTGAAATTTTGCAAAGTGGATACAAGCTCACTGGGGAATAGCTTTAAGCTGGTGAATAGAAGAAAGTTTCCAAATGTCAGATGAAATGAGAATGTTACAAAGCCTGCTAGTGGGAATAATGGTCTGATAAAATAATCCTCAGCTGGAGGAACAGAACTTGAGAAAATGATGAACAAGTTCATATGACACAGTTGACTGTGATACCATCAAAGTAGCTCAGTGTCCTAAAAGATGTCTTCCAACCAATCCCTCAGGGCCTTGAAAAGTGGGTCAGAACCTAAAACATCCTTTCATATCCCTCACTTTTCACCTGGCTAGTTTCCAGGATAAATTACTTTTAAGGATAAACCACTCCTTAATTTCCCCCCACCAAATGCTTTCATCTTGCTTTGTAGTGCTCCTGTTGATTTCCATGGCTCTGTTCAACAAGACAGATCTTGGACTGACATAAATTCTGCAGTTATGGTGGTTTATGTGTGTGAGAAGGAAAGTCAATGAGAAAGTCACCTCTTTCCCTGATGTGTTGTAAAACTGTCCCTAAAAGCATTTCTGGCAGACAGAGCCTGTCTGTTTGGGCCAACTCTGAGACCACTCAGTCCATGGATCATTTCTCATCTTTGTTGTTTTAGGGGTTGTGTTCTGAGACGCCTCTGCACAATGAAAGAATTATAAATAGTTGGCTGAAAAACTGTATTTTTTTTCCCTTTCAGTTCATGGAGGTTTGCTCCATGCATGATGCTTCAGGGTAGACTTAATTCCTTGATACTGAAGAGAATCCCACTCTTAGCTGGAACAAAACAAACCTTGCTTCCTCTCCCCTCCCCTCCACTTCCCTCCCTTCCTCTCTTCTCTTCCTTTTAATTTCATTTCTCCATTGACATACTTGTACTCAGTCTTTTGCTAGCCCAGTACCAATTTTCCTCAGTAGGTTAATGGACACAAAATTTACTAAACCAGAATTCTCTAAAAACTCTCCTTCATTTCTGCACAGTCAAAACAACCACCACTTCTTTGGCTTCAGAGGGGCTTTGCTTCCTCAATTGCTATTCTAATCTAATGGGCCCTGAATTCCCATTATCCTTGGGTTAATTTGATGACATTCCAGTGGAGTAAGTGGCATTTTCTAGAAGAAATTTCATTTTCATTCCCAGTGGGAAGGGGTTTCTAACCTTTCTGGAGTGACATCTGATCATTATTTGTTGTCTCAAAAGAAAAGGGAATGATTTAATATGGAAAAGGAGGCATGGTCTAGTGAATAAAACAGTCACTGATGAGCAAAGACATAATGCTTCTTTTCCCTTTATTTCTTCTAATGGGATTTGTTGAGTCAGCTTTTGAATGTTTCCACATGTAGGTGAAATCACTCACTCATAAAGAATTGTCACTGTTGAGCTATCTCAGTTTCTAAAACCTTAAATCCCAGCCCTGCACGCTGCATCAGTTCTGACCATACAACTCTGCCAGACCTTAGCCGTAATTTTCACTCTGTGAATTTTTCTAACCATTTGCAGCCACGGGGGGAACTCACCAGGAGCAGTCAGGGGCGTCCCTCTTATTCATTCACAAAACCACACCCAGAACACCTAAGTTATCACTAGCAATTTATCCAGACTGCTGCTTGCCAGAGTGTTTTGATATCAACATGTGCTCTGACAGCCCTGGCAGCTCCCTGATCACTATGCAAATAAAATTAGCAACAATAAAGGGTGTGGGATGACATGTCTCATTCTGAAAGAATCAGCTATCTTCAGGCTAATTATTTTTGTGATAAAAAGTCAGTCTTGATAAGGAGTTTAAAGGAAGAGAAGGTAGATACACATGGTAGATACGCACAGAAGCTTTCTGTGTGTAGGAGACAGCATGACAAAAAGTGAAGTGTGGGTAAATAAAGCCAATTTGATGAACTAGAAACACAGAAATAAAAAACAGTAGGAGCTGAATGTGAAAAGAATGGAGAAAAAGAGTATGCAACTTTCAGTTCTTCCAGAATTGATATGGGAATGTAGATGAAAAGCTAATTATATTTTTTTTTCTCATACATTCATGGTAAATGTATAATTTATATTGACTGGGTTCAAACAGGCTTTTCCTGGATATTTTGTAAACCCCAACTGGGAATGGGAGGAGGCCAGGGCACTGTAAAATACAGGGTGTTAACTTCATTTTAAATGAAATCATGGAGTGTTGACAATTTTATGTCTGCTGTATCTGGGAGCGTTGGCAATGTTGATTTAGGCTCTCCTATTTAAAGAGATGATGACTCATCAGAAAGCAAGAGGTTTCAAGCCCACCTGGAAGCTTGAAAAGCACGAGGTCAGATATGAATCATGTCACTTGTTACTGGCAAGTCACGCTCACACATGATGAGCACTTTTTGCCAGGGGCAAAAGAAAAAGTGCTGAGCTGGAGGATAAATCTGGGGGAGGAAAAACAAAAGAGCAAATGGAGAAAAAATCAGTTCACTTTGATAAGTTCAGAAGATCGTTTTCAATACCCTGACTTGCAATCCTGTTGGTCCTTTCCTTGGCTGGATTGTAGAGATGGAAAACTGGACCATGAGATTGTTTGGGAAGACTAAGGGGACTGTGTCTGGGATGAAGAAGAACTGGTCTGTGGGTTACTCTGAAAATGGGCTGATATAACCTTCGTGTTTTATAGATAGAGTGGGAAGCAGGTATTTTGTGAGCATGACAAAAACCCGTATTTTTTATTAGAGAGACCTGGTCTTGATGCCATGAATAAGGCTGAGAGTTGCTGAGGTTGCTACAAGGCCATGGAGACATGGCCAGGTAAAGGTGAACTTCAAGGGAAAAAAGAGGATTTAGTTATTTTCATCAATAGTTTCAATTACTCTTTGATTCTGGAGAATTATGGTTATCTTAGGTTTAGCATTGTCTGCCTTTCATGATAACCCAATAGAAAACAGTTTCTATTAATTACTATAATGTGCTGCCCTAATCATCACAAATGCTCCTGGGCAAAGCTTATTGGAGTACAACCCTTCTGTTTAGCAAGGAAAAAAGGATTTTGATTTATTTCCACCCTGCCTGTAATGCTTTTAGAAAGTCTGTCTTTTGGCTGAAATGTGTGGGTTTGGTTGGGGATTTTTTTCTTCTGTATCTTCTTTTGTCTGTGGAGGTGCAGACTATAATTTGAGGACAAGGTTGGATCTTCCAGTGAAAAAGTTGTGTGAAAATCCACAAATAATCAAGTTCATCCCTGATGACTTTGTATCCAGCACAATAAATGTGGTCATGAAAAGACCATGAAGCCTTGGAAGTCTCCTTTGTATCTCTCTCCCTAAAAATTTCATCAAAGCTGACAGAACCCAATGAAATGTGTTAGTTTTGACAGACTAACATGTTTTGCTGAAAATGTTCTGGACAGTTCTACTTCTGAGTGGGTGAAAGAGAAAAAAAAAAGCCATTTTCTTTCTGAAAAAGGTAATTATCATTATACTTTTCAATGTATTGTTTTCTGAAAGTGATGTAATTCTTTCATGGAGGGCTATTGGAATTATGGTGATCATTTTAGCTTTCTGAAGTAATGAACAGCATAATGGAAACTAAACTGTTCACTGTTTAACTGAAAGGGATTGGGTGGCTGTCTCCTAGGAAACAGGAAAGAAAGGGTTTGGCTGTCTTTTAAAATGTAAATTATAGAAAATATACACATTCACAGTCACATGGTGAAAAGATGTGTAATTATTGCTGGAAATGCCACAGAATAGCATACAGGTTTTCTGGAAAACCTCAAAATCTTCCTTGTTCCAGGACCTGAGCGTTACAATTTCTTCCAATAGTCAAAATTTACTAAGGACTGGAATTAGTCCTCAGTGAAAAAAGACATTTGCCTCTTTCCTTAAAATAGCAACAACAGAACTGGACTTGCAGCAGCATCTGGATATTTCAACCAGATAGCACTGATGTACAGCAGAAGAGAAGGTTCCCTTGTGGTCTGGGCTTGGTGCAAGAAGGGAAAAGTGGGAGAAAACAGCAGAAAAGGGGAGAAGTAGAAGAGGGAAAAACTTTGGGGAATCAGGTTTGTGTTCCTACTGCTGTCAGGGAAGCAGAGGGGTGAAGGCAGAGATTTCTTGATGGAGCATCTCTTTAGAAAAGCACTTTCCAACTTGTTATAACTCCTGTCTCAAGGGCATAAACAGCAGCTGCCAGGAAGGTACTCCAGGGCACTGGAATAACAAAAGTGAGCTGCAGAGCCCTGGCTGTCTCACTGCCCATGGCAACTCCCTGCTGTGACTGTGCCTCCAGCCAGACTTTGATCTGCACCCAAAAGTATGCTGCCTGTAATTAGACATATCACAGAGCAAGCCAGAGTTTTCGTGTAGAAATCTGTTAAGAACGGTCACAACAAAACCTTCAGTGACACCTTGCAAAATGTTGTCTGTTTTTGCAGAGTTCTCAAATTGTGGAAAGCTTTAAAGCCTTCTACTTCTATTTCAGTTTTACAGGAAAAAACACCAGACATTATTGCATCTTTCCTTAAACGTGTAACTCTTAGAATTACAGAAAGGTTTGGTCTGGGAGAGATCTTAAAGATCATCTAGTTCTACCTCCTCTGCCATGGTCAGGGACACCTTCCACCATCCCAGGTTGCTCCAAGCCTCATCCAACCTGGCCTTGGACACTTTCAGGGATGGAGCAGCCACAGCTTCTCTGGGTAACCTGTGCCAGGGCCTCACCACTCTCACAGTAAAGAATTTCTTCCTAATATCTAAACTAACTCCAGGCTGCAAGTCATCCTCCTCCCACTTGGTCATTCTTAGCTCAAAAGTCTCCTCACCAGGCTGGCTGTTCTGTTGGCAAAGATGGTTTTGCCCCACTCAGTCAGATGGAACTTGTCTCTTTCTGGAAGTTGTTTCCCTGGGGCAGGGAATGCCCTCAGCTGCCCCCTGCCCCAGCCTGCCTGGGGAACCCCCCACCACTCCCAGCCCCTGCATACCCCAGGGAACCACTGACTGCTGCACCCCAACACCAAACATTATTGAATCCACTTTTGTCACACTGTAGGAAAATAAACCCCAGCTTATGAATAAGCATGATAACTGCACTAAAGGGTTTGTGAACAGCACTTAATTTATCTTGGCTAGTAATTTTATAAGTGAGAAAATGGGAGGAATTGTTAAATAAAGGCTTGGTGGTCTGGTTGCACTAGAGAGAACCTCCCATTCCATATTTTTAGCTGCTGAATTTGTAAGATAACTGGACTTAGGTGATTCCCATACTTCAGCCAGCCCCACAGACTTCTGTGGGAAGGGCTGAAAACAGGCAGGGGACAGGCAGCTCCTGCAGCTCTGATTCTATGCAATAACCTGACAAGGCACTGTTACTTGATTAGGAAATTGAGCTCTAAAAACTATGAAAGACAAGACAGCATTCACTTAAATGGATTTGTCTTGAAGCAGTCAAATTAGTGAATAGGAGGAATTAAAAATCTAATTTAAATCCCAGGATATCACACAATTTACTTTGGTATTCTCCTGAGGAATTTTTGGTCTCATTAACACTGTATTTAGTTGGAGAAGCTGTTAGTATCTCAAACTGCAAAAGGATTTGAAAATCCTATTGAAAACTATAAAGCCAATAATTTAATCCTTTTCTGTGCTTTGTAATATCATCTCTGTTGAGACTGAACTGAGTTAGTCTGAGTGGTCTTGTCATACTGAGTGCTGAATGAGCACTGAACAGAAGAGTCATTTCTTCTTAATGTTGTTTTCTTTTGGCTTTTGGCCTTTGCTCCTTGGCTTCCTGCCACTTCCTTGTTGAAGTGAAGAGGATGAACTACGTGAGAGACATGAAGCTGAAGAACTACAGAGAGCAGGGGCTGCTGTGAGCCCTGTCCCCAGCAGAAGAGAAAAACACAAATATTGCATATTTAGGTGGATTTGAGATCAGCAAGGTCTGTTTTTACCTCATCTAAGCACCTTCCCAGTATGAGGCTCCTTGAGCAGACTCATGCTGAGAGGGGCTGTGGTTTTCATGACTCCTGCTGTAAAAAATAAAACAAACCCTTTTTTTATTTTGTTTTTGGTTTTGGTTTTGGTTTTCTTTGTTTGTTGTGCCATATGTCCCCCACCAGATGAGCAGAAGAAATAAAAAACATTTTCCTCAACATTAAGCCTTTCTATTTAAATCAGAACATACTTTGTCCTGGCATTACCGAGCTTTTCCCCCTTCCTGAGCTCATCCTGCCTTTTCTAGTCCTCGTAATAAGTGATCTTGAAGTCTCTTTAGAGTTGGCCATCTAACTTCTCCATTAAGCCAAACTATTTTTGTGCAAGATGGTTCTTTTTTTTCAGAGCTTAATAGAAACTGACATTCAAGTTCAGCTGAGTGCAAATAGTCTCTTTATCAATGAAATATTTCAGTATTTTAAAATTGTCTTTAAATATAAGCAGACATTCAAGAAGTCATTTTCTATCCCCACTTCTTTTTTTGTCAGCATTTGTATAAGTAGTTCATAGATTTGACTGCAACAAGGATTTTTCTGGATACATTTATGAACCATTTCATGTTCAAGTGATTTCTTGCAATAGTAATCAGGTGTCTATATTTTAGGTGTCATCTACATGCAGGAAGCATTGCACAGTTCATGTAGTAATGGTTATGGCACATATATGTTTATTTAATGCATATACACACATGTGTTCGTGTATGTATAGGTGCAAACCTCTCCAGAGAAACTTACCATCTCAAGTCCTTAAGAACAGACCTGTCTTGGGTGTGGCTGGGATAAAATTAATTTCCTTCCCTGTTCTTCTCAGTATCTGGCACAGTGCCATGTTTTGGATTTGTGATGAGAATAATTTTGATAACACACTGATTTTTAGCTGCTCCTGGGCAGCACTAACACTAAGTCAAGGATTTTTCATCTTCTCACACTGCCCTTGAGGGGGGGGGGAATGAGAAGCTGGGAGGGAACACAGCTGGGAGAGGCTGACCTCAGCTGACCAAAGGGATTTTCCAGACCATATGGCATCATGCTAAACAACAAAATTGAGGTCTTCTGGTCGGGTGGTGACCAATTACATTGTACATCACTTGTTTTGTATATTCTTTATTATTATTACTATTATTATTTCCCCTTCTATTTCTGTTCTATTAAACTGTCTTTATATCAACACATGAACTTACTTTCATTAAAACCCCATCATATTTAAAGTGAGAATTTTGTGATTGTTTCTTTTTCCTGCTACATAACCTTTCCTATATTCTTACAAACTGGGACTCTTTCTGGAATACCTTGTCTTGTTTTTTAGAGGAAAAGGTCATTATGCATATACCAAGGACATATCTTTTGCAGAAACACTGTATCTCCACGATTTATTCTAATTGTTTCTCTAAAGTTAAATAGCTGCAATATATTTTCAACCTCTAGTTCAAAATTGTTTTCTATTAAAAAAACCCAAATAATCTGCGAATCCCAGCAGCCAAAGGCATTTGGTAACATACACACACATTCTGTGATATATCAGAAGAGAAAACCATGAAGCCTAACAGTATGATTGAGCAAACAAACAAAGAAAAACCAACCATAGAGAGTGCATTTTCAGTTTTATAAATGATCGATGAACAAGTCATTATAATCTTGAAAATCTGATGCCGTTCTTCAGTGACACAAAATAAGAGTTCTGGCCTAAAAATCCCTTTTAGACAAGTAGACACACACATTTATGTCTGTACATTTGTGTGCAAGTATATTTGTGCAGACATAAAATTTTGATTCCTTTAACTTCCTGGGCCTTATTCATGTAAGAGTATTTGTAGCCACCTGTTAAAAATCGATGGAAATGAAGAAAACTTTCTCATGATTTAACCTCAGAAGGTGTTACACTATTCCTGTGGTTGGATATGTGCAGAGTATCTCCCACTGTGTCACTTACACAACACCACCAGTGTCACACAAACCACTTGAGATTAGGCCAAGAGTCCAGTCTTCAAAAATGTTCTGGCTGAATACTGTGTTGGGTCATCACCAAAGATCACATGCAGAATTAAGGACTCATTGATGGCTATTGTAAGTCTGTAGTTTTAATTCCCTGATAAGAGTCTTTCTTCCCAGGTGAAACTATGACTTATGAGAGAAAGCACCTGTGTAAGTGTGGAGGTGCAAAGGGAAACCAATTAGGGCCATTATTGCCTTAAAAGACAAGGCCAAGTGGGATGTTGTCCTGAACAATTTGATCTAGTGAATGGCACTACAGTCCATGGCAGGGGGATTAGAACTAAGTGATATTTAAGGTCTCTTCCAATTATCCAAACCATTCTATGATTCTATGATATAACTAGTCACACCAGCAGAATTAGTGTGTGAGGCAGGAAGAAAAGCAAGAATGACACCAGGAGGATTATTCAGGCTTGGTACCTGTGAAATTGCTTCTCTCTGACATGAAGCTGCCATTTATAATTAATAATTTGGCAAAAATCAGCGTCTGCAAACCAGTCCCAAGCCAGAATTGGATTTCTCAGTCAGCTTTTTCTGGCCTCTGACTGATGCAGGTTTTTATTGTCATAAAACTGGCTGCTCTCCTCCCTGGCAACAGCACAGCTCTCAGAGGTGGCTGGGTGTCTGCCCATGGACATGGTTCTTTCAGATGTCTCTTCCAGTCTCTTCACCTCAAGATATCGTGAAATGGATCCAGGTGTATGGAAATAAGGTTCTCACATAATGCCAAGTCTGTTTCCTTCCACTCTTCACAGATCTGATAAGCCTGTCTTGTTCACACTTTAAAAAAAAAGCCATTTGGAAAAGGAAGCACAGGCTGACTTCTAAGGAACTCAAGTGAAAGTTGATCTTCTTCCTCCTGCTCTGCTATAAATCTGAAAAGTCTGTGTACAGTATTAAGCCCACCAGCGTAACACTGTACACAAATCGATCAAGATGTCCCTTAAGAAAAGGTAAGTTCCAAGAAGGCATATGCATTTCATACAGCCATTAAGAATTGTTGTTATTTCAATATATTCATGATAATATATTTTAATTATTAAATAAAATGTTTCTTTCTTACAGCTTTCTTAAAAATGAATTGCATTCTGCCTCCAGTGAGCTGCACAGTCTTCTCTCTGGGCTGAGATACTGTGGTGTGGGGATGAGCCCATTTTGGAGAAATGACAATACCTGGCCAAATCCAGAGCCTTTAATTACGGATCCAAGGATCCAAAAATCCAGAAACTAAATTAAGGATCCAACTTCTCTACTAAAGAAAGTTGTTAGTTAGTCTGTCTTACCCGCACAACAGAATGTGTCAAGAAAAGTTGACCAGGCATTTCCTGACATTTTGTTGAAGGTATCAGACAAAACATTAAAAAAATTGTTCATTAGAACATCTGTATTCAGCAGCTTTTGTCAAATCCAAGACAAGCTTCATAGAAAATGAGATAGGATGAAATGAAGATATTGTTGCAAGACTTTTGCCTCCACAACTTCCCCTTCCCCAACAGTGGTGTGTGCAATGCCCACGGCTGTGGAGTCCTGCTAATAAAATAAACAAAGCACGGCTGTAACAGGTCTGCTCAAGCAGCAAGGCAGCACTAAATACACAAACCTCAGAGTGGAATTCTGCTATTATCTAGCAGGTAATTACTGAGTTACAGTGTTGGCTGAAATACAAATAACAGTAAGACTTTGCTATAACAATAACAGTATTTCAGGTTAATTTTGGTTCTGTGAAAAAATGCTGGTAATTAGATATTCATAGTGGCAACTATTCGAGCTCTCAACTTGAAACTTAAATGACAGCATCAAGTCTCATTCTTTTACATAAAGATATATATGGCCTTGTCATTTAATTCTTTTATGTATAAAAGAAATACATATTGGTGCAATTGTCTAAATGTTTGAACTGACTTCAACCCACAAAGTGATCATGATCAAATGTTTCCAGATAATAGGAATATTTTGTGTTTGTTTGGTTTTACCATCAGCATTTTGTGTCAGCCAAACAAATCAGCATTCTTCATTCTAATATCCACCTTTAAACACTGCAAAGCTAATGAAAATGATTCTAGGTATGCAGTAGCCAATGCATCCTCTCTTCCTTTTATGTGCTCAGGAATGCATTTTCAAAACCATCTGCTGTTGCTAATGTGGGGTGGGATGTCCTTTAATGGGATCTCCAGGAGATTAATGGCTTCCTGACAATCTCTGATGCCAAGCCAAACAAATCCTCATGTATCTCCCCATCAATCAGAAATATGCTGCTGAATCTCTCAGTGCCCTAATCTGCTCCTCATCTTCTGAAATGAATTCAGCTCCTTTCCTTAGATCTCAGCAGAAGGGATCTGAATTCCCTGCCTCGTGCAGGCTTTCAGAGTATCTTTACATTTTTCTGTGACTCAGCTCCTCAGCTGTAAAATGGAAATTTTACTATTTAAGTGGAGGATAGAAGCCTGAGGGCAAATGAAGGAGAATTCGGCTGCACCAACATATCAGTGAGAGCCACAGTGAACTGGGGCATTTTTGCAGAGATACAGCACAACAGGGAGCCGGGAAGTGCATGAGAACCTGCTTTAATGTCTTAAAAAATTCTACATGCTCGACCCAGAATAACAGTGTTGTTAAAGTGTAATAAATTTTAAGTTATCAAAATACCTTCTTTAATAAAAAAAACGTAAACAAAACCCCAACAAACTAGAAGAGTAATAACTTCTGGAATATATTAAAGTTCGTAAAGAAATACTAAAAATGGAGTCAGTCTACTTTCTGACAGTTCAAAGTTTTGCTCTTCCATTAGCAAGAGCTCAGGGATGGGAGTGAAAGCAGCCAGGAGGTAATTAGGGTCTTGTAGACCAAAATTGTCTCTCCACTGCCCAGTGTTAAATGGCTCTGGATCAGAAATGGCCTTTCAGGTAAGCTGAGTGCCACTAGGGTGAGTATTGTGTTATCTGTGAGGCAACACCACAGTCCTGCTGCAGGTCTGGTGTCTCCAGTTTGGTACTTGAAACATTCCTTTCCTTATCAGCATTGAAATAGGCCACATGTGCTCCATTTCTGGATGATGAGAGATGGAATTACTTTTAAAAATGCCTAATTGGGAGTTAAAAATCCTACCAGGGGTTGTGGAATCTGCTGGGTTACTCAAGTTCAGTGCCTAAAAATTAGTTTGACGACTCATTTCATTGAAATCAGAAGGGATGTAGTGCCTCCACTTCTTGGAGGAGCTTTTATTGTCTATGAAATTCTGCATACAAGCTAAATTTTTTATTATTACTGTTTTGTAGTGACATTGAATATAATCCCACCATTATCATATTGAGACTGATGTGTAAAGTTAATCTGTGGCCAGTTTTGCAAAGTGAAAATGTGATTGTTGTCGCTGTTGTTATTTATTTTAATAAGTAAAAATAGTGGGGAAACTGTGTAAAATGGTATTTGAGAGAAAAAAAAAGCTTAATCAATATCTTTATTTGACTAACTACTCCCACTGAGATAGCCACCCCTGACACAACAGAAACCTCTTTGAGGAACAGCAGCTTTTTAGGTGTTTTCCTGTGCTGTTTAGATAGGAAGTGGATCAGTAATTGCAAAAGAACTCCTTTATTTAAAAGTTACTTAGAATAAAGGAATCTGTGGGGAGCTGGACTCATCAAGCCTCAGGAGCCTCCCTGAGCTCCAGAGAGGGAATGGAGACTTGCACGCTTGGATTATTTCATATCCTCCTTAAGAAAGATTAGTGCTCGGGAGAAAAATATGCAAATGCATGCTAGCATATGTAAATGCAAACCTTAACATGTTTCCAGTTAATCTTAGCAACCACTAAACAATTGCCACCAATAGACTCCTACTGTGCCTTAAAGGTTTTGGCCAGTCTTTAAAAAAGAAGCAATTTCTTGCAGTCTGTTCCAGCTCGAGCAGAAGTTGCTCAGGGCAACAGTGCGTAAGTAAAGGGCGATGTCTGCCTGATCTTTTTCTGTAATAAAGGATGTCAGACCTGATTATTGCTGTTGTCCCTTCCAGCTCTCACACCTCAGAAATGACACACTTGCATGACCAGGCACTGATACGTGTGCCCTGGCTTTTTTTTGCTCTCTGGGGGGCATCACGTTACTGATGCAGCTCCAGCTGGATGGCTGTAGGAGCAGGGAAGCTGGCAAAGAGTAAGTGATGCTCTTCCATGAGGGTTTGGTGTTCACAGAAGGTAGCAGCGTCCCAACATGACTTCTTTCATATCTTTTTGATCCTGATACAGCTCTAGGGCAGGGGAAAATGACAAAAGGTGATTGGGATCCTTAGTTTTGATAGATAATTGGTGGGCCATAGAAAAAAATCATAAATGCCAGGTGTGCAATTAGTTTTTGATCCTGGTAAATTGACTTGAATGCAAGGTTGAGGAAGGGGCTTGAGTACTCCTGTTTAATTGCTAGCAAACTTGCAGCTTGACTTTGACTCATGTCAACCTCCATTCTAGCCCACAAAGGGCTAAACTCTTGCCTAATTTGGAGGGTAAGACCACTTAGGCACTGTCTCCAATAGATAGTCTGGACTCTCTTCTGGGAGAAATAATGGTTAGGTACTTGTAGGCCACTGCTGCAGTATCACTTGACCCCAAGGCCGTGGAAAACTCACAGGTTGGTTTAGTTTAGGAGCACAGGCACGCCCTAAAGGACTGAGTAGTAGCATCATCCTAACAGTGAGTAGAAATTAAGTGTAGGTTTGTAAGAGCAGAGGCTTCCCGGGCTGATCAATCTCTGCTCTACATGTACTCTCTGCTAACATGCCCTGCAGTAAAATGAACTGAGCTCGCTGGCCTTGCAGTAAACACTGCTGGGTGCCAGATGTTCTGGTACTATGGACACAGTGTTTTGCCTCATATTCTCTTTAAATTGAGAAAAGTCCCATTCTTTGAGATGTGTCTGTTGGCATCTTTATCTCTCCCGTGTGCTGCCTGGATCACTTCCAAGTCACTCAGGAAGGAGCTGGAAAAGAGTTGCCTGCTCCAGCCAGGTCAAGCTGCCAGAAGGTGTTACAGAGGGACAGCTCTCCATCTGGACTAATTTAAAGCTGAAAAAGTGTGTGAGGTTTCATGAAATAAAAGACATCAAGGAGAAAGGAACTTACAGGTTATCCCAAGATTTCCCCTAAAGTTGTACACTAAGATAAGGCATGAGATCGCTCTTTAGTAGTTGTCAATAAAACAGTAAGGGGTTAAAAGTAGTTTAAAAAAAATCATTTCCTTCAGGGAAAAATTGATATTGAAGAGAGTGTTCCTACTCTTCTGAAAGAAGATTCCCAAATCATGACAGCATTTAATTGAGCCTCAAAACCAGGTTATGACCTTTGAGGGGTCACATTTCAGGAGGAGTTATTATTCTTGCACCCCAGACTGCAAAGAGGATGATGCAGGAGAAATTGCTAGAAATAAATATAAGACTTCATTCTTTTCCTGAACGAAATTAGATAACTGCCCAGCATTCTAGTATATTTTGGTGTTTACATATTGGATTTTTGAAATTAAGCCTAAAGGGTTCTGTCTGATGTTTAGGTGTTCTGGTGAAGTCTGTTAAAGAATGTTTAAGTCGTCTTTGACTTAGCTTACCCTTTGATCTTTTTCTAGTGGGGGTCATGAACAAAGCGGATTTAAAATAATAATAATAATAATGTTTCAACCACCTGACAGAATTCATTTTAGGCCCTAAATGTGGTCACAGAACTGATGCTGCAAGCTGCAGGTCTCTCCCTCTCTCTGTACATACAAATACAGTTGTAGAAGCAGACACAGATATTGCCAAGCTACTGATATTGCCGTGTTTTCAGGGGAGTGACAGGTTGGTAGATCTTTAGCAGCTGAAGGGTAAGACAAATCAGGGCCCCTGTGCAGCAGGGACAGTCTTTTATTGTGTGGTTATGTGCATCTGTGCAATTTGCTCAACCTCATAAAGATCTGCTTTAGCTGCTTGCATTTTGTTTTCTGTCATCACATTTTTTATGACACTGGAAGGTTGAAACAATATCTGTGATGGAAACCACTGAAAGTGCAAAACATTATATGAGAACTAATGTTTATTTTCAGGCCTGTTGGATTCTAGGTGAGGATGAGCTGATGTCCCAGAAGGACTCTTTATGTGTATGTGCCACATGTTAAATTCCCCTGACTTGGTGCAGCATCACTGATGTCTCATATCTGCAGAGGTAGTCTGTTACAAGAATTTATTATTAAGTCATATCAAAAGCCTTCAAATGTTTGACTATTATTATATGAGTGGTTTGTTTTATCTTTTCCTTCAGCAGTATATATGACAAGTTTTGCATTTCTTTATTTTCGTTTCCATTTTCCTTTTCTTTTACTATTGCGCTCTCTCTCCTTTTTATTTAATCAAGGGAGGGTTTTTTCTGTTGTTTTTTTTTTTTTTTTGAGAGAATTCAGATGACAACAAACAACTTAGAGCATCATTGGCTCAAATTTTTAACCCTGCATTTCAGATGCTCACAAAACACATCAACAAAACAGCATAAGAGGAACCTAGAGAGAAATCTAATGTGACACTAGGTGGCTGTTTTTAAGGCATGAATGCATAAGAGGAAACATGTTTTGTCCAACTGAAAGCGATAGCACAGATATTCTCATGACAAGGAACAGCAGCTGCAGTGACACAGTAGCTGCAATGAAAATTTACCAACGTTGTCAGTTCTCATATTTCAGATAATGACCTGATCACCAGCTGAAGTCAGTTAGAAATTTTCCCCCATGGTGTATTACTGTCCAATTATACATATTATGGTGTTTTATATGCCTTTGTGAAGCATCCCGTGTTGGCCAGTGTTGGGATTATGAGGACTCGTTGGATGGACCATTGCTCTGTTCTCAAATGGCAGTTCTGCATCTCTGTGTTTAAAGGAGGGAGATCATGAGTAAGGTTTAATGAGGCAGAAGGAAAGAGTTTGTACCCTTGAAAATTATTTGTTCAGGGTCACATTTTCCTGCTTGTCCACCTCCCTCCTGCCTGAAGCTCTCAATGATTGGTTTCTGGTAAAGCAAAGCGAGGTCCTCATGTGTTCAGGCAGAGTGGAGGGAAGAGCCCCCTCCACTAAATGCAGACTATAATAAATGAGCCCATCTCTTTCAAAGGAGACTGTCTTCATTCTGGCAAGGGAGACATCAGAAGAGTGACAAGACTGCTGAATAACTGGATAATACTAAACCTTCACTTTTTACATTATTAGGTATAGGAAAAGGACATTCAAATGGTTGAAACACAAAATGTGAGAGCACATCAGTGTAGCACATACCCTTCCATTCCCTCAGCTGAGTGACTGATGAAATGAATAGTCAGGATGATCTGGAGCAGCAAAACACAAGATTAATGGTGTGGTCAAGTCTGAATTACCTGAACTTGTCTCTAGTGTTTACAAAGCTTTCTCTGACTTAGTCATATCAAAATTTGCAGACATGGCAAGGCAAATCTGCTTCAGTGGAGTACAGAAGCATGTGTGGATGCTATATATTACTTCACACTGCTGAAATTTCTGTGACTCATCTGGGGAGATGCCAGGAATCTACTAGGGGAAAAAAGGCTTGGTTTGGGTAGTCCTATTCTCAGTAGTCCGTAACATTACCACTACCAAAGGGTAGACTCACTTTAACAAGGGGAAATCAAGCATTTTCATAATGTTCCAGAGTTTACACAGCCTGCCATCCAAACCCCTTATCTGTAAGCCAGCTCTGGGACACTCAATAGTTGATGTGACTCTGAGCTCAAGGTAATAAGTAGGAGATGCAGAGAGGCACTTAATGTCTGACACTGCATCTGCAGCACAGTGTACCCTGATTTTCACCATGGTTTCTTTGCTGCATCTTCAGTGGTCCCAGAGTAGTGGAGATCTCACCACCTCAGCTCCAGCTGAGAAGAATTGGATAATGCACCTTTCTCTTTCCTGCAGCCACAAACACTGCTCACCATCCTCAGCTACATGTAGAGGCACATAAAATCTGCTGCAGGTGTGATTTAATGTGTCCTGTGAGACTAAATCAGTGCAGAAAATGTGTTGCTGAAGGGGACAGTAAGAGGGAAAAATGTGACCAGTAACCTCAGTGCTACCTTCTGGTGCAGGTTTTATCACAGCAGTGAAGTCCACTTGGAAAGACCAAATCAGTTGGAGAGCTGGATAATGAGAGCAGAGAACATATTCCCACAACACCAGCCCTCTCTGAAACATCACTGACCCCTTGTAGGAAAAGTTCAGCAGTGGTGCAATACTTGGCACTGTCATGGCACTTCAGCTGGAATGAAAAATTCCAGTATCATCTCTCTGTAGTTCCAGCAACATCCCTCTGCTGCAGTGTAGTTGGGCTCTAGGGTTATCCTATGTCAACCAGCATTTTCCAGGTGCAGCCTAAAGCTGAGCATCTCTCTACCTGCTCAGTGACACCAAGGGGACCATGGGTAGGTGAAAAAAAAGATTGGTTAGAAATTGAAAGTTGCACTGAGGTTTGTGACTTCTGAAGATCATTTCCGAGTCATTTTGTTTACAAGGACCTTGAAAAATGAATTGGAGAAAAAAAGAAAAGCAAAAAGGAGAGATGATACAGGTTTTGTTCCACAAGAAACTTGAGTCCATACTGAGGGAATGTGTCATGATCACATCTGGAAGTGAGGGAGAGACTGATATTAGTTTTTATAAACCCTATTGTTCTTTACTATATCTAACTCTTCTGTTTAAATCAGAGAGCAGAACCTAATGAATGGTGTGGGAGAACAACATCTCCACTCAAAAAACTTTGGTGGAAGATTATTTTGAAGGTGGTAGAAGGAATTTCCTTTTGTTTTGTAAGTAAGAAACACAGAATTGAAAGAATTTGTTAGTCTTTTACACTGATTGCACTAAGGAGACTTAGTCCAAAATAAAGTTCGGTTCTATCTCTCATTAAATAATTGTTCCTGACTGCCACCTTCTGTATACTTGAATTCTAAGTGTATATTTGCAGTGCAATGACATATTTAGCTGATTTTATTAAAATTATTGAAATTATCCATGCCATTCAGCAATGCTTTTATTTCAGTGTCTTTATTGCATATCCCTCTTTTTAGCAAGTAGGCAACATAATAAAATTCTTATCCTACATAATCCACTTGTTTTTTAATACAATGCATTTGTATCTCCAGAGAAAACATTTTATATCTCCTCAGTAAACAATTCCACCACTATGCAGAAAGATCAGAACATTTGGAGCAAAAAGAAATGCAGCAATTCAGATTGGGTGATGGTGCAGGAAGGTAATTTTGTTGATTTTCGTCAGGGAACAGAAGAACCTCAGACAGTGAAGACTGGGTTGTTAAACTACTTCTGAAAATCAGCTGCAGTTGCTTTGTTTGGTGCTTTCCAGAAGTGCTCCTTTCACTCCATCACAGCACAGTCCTAGATACATTCATCAGGTGGTTCAGAAAAAAATAAAAATCTTTGCTGTAAAAATGTTTGTAGCCCATAATTACATATAATTTATGGGAAGCAGGAGCATTTGCTCCTTTGTCTGAGTTTCTTCAGTTAGAAAAGCTGCTAATATGCCTCTATCTTGGTCCCCATGAGAAGAAATAAAAGGCTATAGAATCAGATCTCTCACTTTTGAGCCCATCACCAGCTATATCTGGGGACTGACCAAAGTCTAGGCACCTGGAACAAAACTCACTGCACCTAAAAATGCACAACATGAACTTACACAAGTGCAGTGTTTATTTGGGCTATGGGCTGCTACTGAAAGCAGTAGCTTTGTTTTCTTTTAGCTGTGGTTGGATTTTTCTCACAGATCTCTGGTCTCTTCTTTCTTGTGTGGGACCTTGTTCTTGACACATCTGCACCAAACTGAGCTGTCACATCGCTGCAGAATGCAGCCAGTTGTCAGGGCTGCAGGCTGCACTGCATCTCACAGGGGGAAAAACCACTCTAGGGGGAATGTTTTAGTTTTCCGTTGTTCCTGATTGTTGAATTGATTTATCCTGAGGCTCATTGCAAGGGGGGCAACTGAGACAAGCAGGAAAGAGACCAGAAAACTTTCTAGCAGCACCCTGAAATTACTACACACTGGGACTCTAACCCACTAGGTCAGCAGTAGGCATCTATACACATCCAAAATAAATTAAGATCCACCACCTCCGTCTCTCTGGATTAGGTGACTCAACACCCATTTGTTGGACTAAGCAACTTAATTTCAGTGCAGTCTAAAGGCTGTATTAAGTCTGCAAGAAGCCATTCCATCTTGTGAATAAATTGTTAGTGTAGTGACTGAGGCACTGGTCTAATTGTTGCAAATTCTGAAGTTCATCCAGGGTTTAGTCTTTGTAAGATTCCTTCATGGAAACTAGTTCTGTCCATCAGTACAGATTTTGGGGTCATATAGTTTTGTGCTGGTCAGTCCATTATTTTCTTTTTACCTTTCAGCCAAAACGGAATTGGAAAAATGAGTATTTGAAAAAAAAAATGATCAAAGCAACAGAGTTGGAATCCTATGTAATTTTATACAGATCTCTGTAGAGATATACAGATTTACTGAAGCCATTGGCTGCTTTGTTCTCGTTCAGTTAGGACTGCTGGATATTATGCTAAATTAAAGTTCAAGGTAAATTAATAAAAAACTTAGTAGTTTTCTGTCTATTAGGAAATAGTGACTTGAATTTGCCTATGCATGCACTTCTTTTATTCCAGCAAATTTTCTCTGACTCCTTTTAAAATTACTCAAACAGCAGGGATCCTGATGGATTTAAAAAAAAAAAAGGCATAGAAAAAGAGTCTCATAGGTATTTTTATTTAATAAAAATAAATGTTCTTCTCCACTTTATTTAATTCATATACATTCTCTGTTTCATAGCCCTCAGGGTATATTACAAAGATGAACAGATGTCCTGGTAGAGTAAAAAGTCTAGGATGCAAATGGGACATCTTACTCTTTATATTAATTTAGGCAGTCTTATATCACCTGGCATTTGGCCATTCAGTTCAGCTTGCCTGGCCAGAGGAGTTTGTGGATTGATTATACAAGTCCTCTGGCTTGAAAAATAACAGCTGCCATATCCAGAGGTTCCTCCTTGATTAACTTACTCATGTTTGAAACTGTATCCCACAGAGGTTTGAGAGATAGGTCTGGAGAATGCTAAAGCAAGTCATTAAGGGCACTTTTCTATGAACTACAGTTTCCTGTGGTTTTAGGAGGATCTCAGTGACACCAACTTAAGTTGCAGCTACGAGTGGGAGCATTTAAAGGCTTTCAGAGGAAGTTGTACTTTTTTGGTTTTTTACAAACTCTTCTTCTATACCTTTACTTTCATTAGTCATTAATTGTCCGTTGTCTCATCAAACCAGATCAGGATGGTGTGACTGTTGTTTCCTGTTGCTCTGTCCCATCAATTACAACAAATAATGCAGACCCTCTGCTTTATGTTGAAGAAATAGAGGTTCAGCCAAACAGCAGAGTAACCATGGCTCATATGTTCTAACTTTCCTTTTCTTGCTCAGAAGCAAGTTATTTGAATGTGATATTTTGTTTTCCATCACTAAATTAAACTGCACCAAAATAAATTCTATTTATTTTGTCTTGTAAATTGCATGGATTTTGTGGGGCTCTTCACTCAGCTGTTTATAGGGTAAGTTTGAGCAATAACCATTATATCCCCCAAAGGAGAGTACTACGTATTATTTGCTTGAACAAGTCTCTGCATTCTACGAGGCAATTTCCCAAGAACTAAAAGAATCAGATCTGTGTAGTGAAGTCAGGAATGGTCCAAATCTGGAGACAGAGGAAAGGTGTGACTTTACAGTTTACACCTCCACTAAAGCAGAATGTGATTAAATCACCGGTCTTTCACTCACTAAAGCACTGCTCTTTAACTGTCCATTGTTTTTGTGCTTTATAACAAAGCACTGAGAAAAAGGGACAGCTTCATGCTAAATGTACTGTAGAGACATGACCACACAACTGCCTCAGCTGAGAAATCACGGATATTTTCATAGATATCTTCTGGTTGGAAGAGCCTTCCCAAGGTGACTTAGCCCAGCCTCCTGCTTGAGGCAGGACCAGCACCATCAGCAGATCAGGTTGGCCATGGCTTTGCCTGAATCAGTCCAGAAATCACCAAGAATAGAGGTTGACAGGTTGAAACCTGTTCAGTGCTGCAACACCCACTTGTGGAAAGGGTTTTCCCAATGTCCAAGCTGGACATCCCAAGACTTGGCCTGAGGCCATTGCCAGTGGTAGTAATGGGAAAAATCTGGGCTTTTTTCTTTGTAACTACCCTTTGGGTGGCTGAATTTGACATTAAATCACCTCCTTTGTATCCCCTTCACGAGATGACAGGGACCCAGCTCCCTTATCCTTTCTGGGTAGGTCACATACCCCAGGTAGAATCCAATCTCCCTCAAAAATTGCTTGAACCTCCCCCTTCACATCCCAACCAGACCTGTGTTTTAGTTGCAGTTTCACTGGCACAAACAGAGACAAACAATACCCCTGAACTGAAGCCTCCACTCCTCCTCAGGTAGATGAGGGTGCAGTTTGCCTTATTTACCATGAAAGCACTCTGCAAAAGGGACAGCTGAGAGCACATGGAAACTTAAATCTGAAATTCTATGTATGCCAGCATACTTTTTTCCCTACAAATCTTTGTGACACTTCACCTGTACAACCTTGCCAAGGTAAGGTTTACTGTGCACTTACAAAAATGATTTGCAGACATGCTGCTTGCCTGGTATATGCAATATTTATTTATTAGTGTTTTGATTTATAATACTTATATAAGAAAGTACTTTTTCCAAGCTTCAGGAGATTTTGCTGTAAATTAGAAATACAGTCACATATAAACAGACAAGTTATTGCTCCTCCCAGAAAAGTAAAAAAAAAAAAGGAGACACCCAAAATTGCATGAAACTGTGATTGGGGTGTCTCACTTTATATAAAATACAGTTCATTATCTCCCACAATTATGCAGAAATGGATAAGACATCCTGCAAGTTGCTCTTACTGTTGCAAAATTAAGGTTGCTGTGGGTCAGAGAAAAATGCAAATTTTAATGTGCATGAATTTTATGGAATGTCCTGTCTAGGAGGGGGCTAAGGCTCAGCTGGTGGTGTTGAATCCAGCTATGGCAGTGTGGTACAGGGGCACTGAACAGGTCCACAGCCATCATTTTATTTCTGACTGACACCTCCAGCTCCTGGCATGGATGCAGGTCTTGTCAGTCAGTGTTTGCTCGAGTTGTTGGCTTTAAAGGTTGAACTCTGGCTTCTCCACAGAAAGGCACAAACTGTAACTGCTGTGGGTTGTTAACACAGGTTTCTGCAGCCACTCCATGAGCCTTTGTGTGTGTGGTGTTATGTGTGTGCTGGAAGCTGGGAAGATGGAATGAATGTCAAGAGAAAGGGGAGAGTTAACAACACTCACCTAAAGTGTGCAAAACCTGCTCCTTCACACGGCATGTGACTGAGATGTGGAAATCTTTCATGAAGTACTATGCACACTAATAGTGTCCTTGAGTCTAGAGATAATTGGACAATTTAATGGAAAAAAGATACCTAAGGGATATTTTTATAATAAAAAAATAATTTTATGGTTAATGGTTATAAAGGACAACAGTAGTTGCTCAAGGTATGTCTAAAGGAGGATTGCTGGAGGCTGAGAGGGTGTTTTGTGCAAGTAATCTTGGGCACACACCCAGTAATTAGTGTTTCTCTAGGCTGATGGGAACAGGCTTTTGGGATGCACTGACTTTGCTCTGATCCAGTGTTTTTCCTGTGCACCACCTCTGGTTCTTCCTCTGGAGTCATAGAATCAACAATGGTTTGGGTTTAAGGGACCTTAAAGACTGTCTTGTTCCAACCCCCTGCCGTAGGCAGGGACACCTTCCACTAGACCAGGTTGCTCAGAGTCCAGGCAGAGAATGAAGCTCCTTTGGACTGGAAATGAACCTTGAAGGAGCTTCTAGAGCCAGGGCACTAAAAGCTGAAGGGATGTAAAGCTACATAAATCAAATGTCTGTGAATCTCTCCTTATACACTGAATGCTGAAGGGACTGTTATGATCATCTGGTCCCACCACATGGCAGCACCAGACAGACCAGCGCTGCCTTGATTTTTAAATTCTGACTTTTTAAAGCAGTCAGCTACTCAAGATGACAGCTGACTTTTAAAAGTCAGCAGCTCAAGTATGGTGCTTTTCTAGGCAATTTATTATTATTTTTCTTAAAGAAATTTCAGATTGATTTAAAAGTGCTCACAGCCAGAAATATATCAAAAGAAGGGAGAAACTCAGAATAGGCAATGCAAAAGTTTCACTTCTAGGATCTCAAACATCATTCAGGCTATTCTAGAAGAAGGAAGCTTTTAAATTTTCTCTCTGACAAACTGTTTTTTAATCCCCACATATTTTTCATACAGGGCTCTTCAAAACAAGTTCTAGGAACTTTATTTTTCAACAAGAAAGATTTCTGTCTTTTACTTCTTGCTTAAAAGGAAAGGAATAATTTTGTCTGCTCAAAAATTTTAACGACAAAAAAGAAAAGCAAGACAGAGAATGAACTTGGAAAATTTAGAAAGGTGAAAGTTTCAGAAAGATCCTGGTGCCACTAACCTAAATATTATTATTAGAAATCTTCATGAATTCTTAATGATTGCACATCACAACCTATAACCTTAGTAGGATGAACACATTCTCCAGAGCACAGAGAAGAGATTCAAGTAACATTTTGCCTGAAATGTCTTGGGAAATTATAAACAAAAAAAGACATGTTAGGAACAAAAAGAAGTGTCATTCAGCTTTTGTGATACTGATCTCAGTAAATCCTACCAGCTTAATAATTTTAAAAAAACCCACTTGGAAATGATTCAAGAAAGAAGGCCAGAATTTGGAAAAAAAAATCACCAAAAATTGAAAGTATGTATGTGTATATATACACTTTTTAAAAAAGTTTATTTTCGTTCTAGTTCATTAAATTTATTATATCTCATTTATCTAAGAGAAGATAAAGAGGTGATCAATTCACAGTCTATCAATGGCTAGAGATTAGACAAAGAGATTTCTTTTATCTACCAAAAACACCCAGCACATAAAACAGAATAAACCAATCATTACATCAAGTGACTGGAAGTAAAAGCTAAACAGGTATACAACAAAAATATAGGAAAAAGTTAAATGGAGAAGATAATTCACTGGGGAAACATTTTGCTTTCAAGCATGATGATTTTTTTTATACAAGAATAGGATGATTTTCTATAAGGAGTGTGTTAGGTTTTTTCAGACAAGAAAAAAAAAAGTATAGAAAATGGATCTGCTAAAATAACTGCCCCTCCTCCCAGGGGAATACCCAGTGATGCCTTCCGAGGGTTTGCACACCTTTGACTCAGTGGCTTGAGCCAATACTAACCTGAAGTGACATGGTAACATCAGTGCTGGGTGTCAGCAAAGATCTGTGAAGGCTTGATGGAAAAACAAAGCCAAGATTAAATCCCCAGGAAAGTGATGGTTTTAATTATCACTCAAAGCACAAAGATAGAAGCTCATTATATTAGATGCTGCCTGGCTATGAGAGATACAACACATGAGGAGTGTAAGGATGACCCACTTACACAATTTGGTACGAGAATCTCTGACCTTGAGAGTCTCCCAAGCCTAAAGCTTGGGGCAAGATGGTGTGATTAAAATGCATCACCAGCAAGAGGGGTGTTTAATAATTACATTATAAAAATCAAATGATGAACAAAACCAAGCTGCAAGAGCAGGTCTATTGTACAGGAGGAGAATCATCACCTGCCGCAGGTGACTGTGGGGTGCAGGGAGGTGGAGCCTCATGGAGCTGATCATCAATAGACCATTATTTCCCCTGCTACCTTCTGTGCTTCCAGAGACATGAATAATTGAGTAAGACTAAGTAAGACTGTCCAGAGATATTTGTAACCGTTGGGGAAAGAGGACCTTAGAGGAACAGTCAGCACGGGTTTGTTCAGGACTACAGGATCACAGGATCAGAGGTCACTGCAGCCAAAAGGCACTGGTCTGGGGAACAAGTTTCTGGGAGAGCTCCACCTGACTCAAAAATCTATTAATTCATGAGACAACTGTGATGACTTTCATTGTTAGTTGCCACAGAACTCACAGTTCATGGAGACAGGAGAGAAGTAACATTAGATGAAATCTGTCCAGGACAGAAATTAAGTCATAACATTAATGATAATGAAATACTAATTATGCCTGGAACAGCATTTTAATAATGATAATTCAGATTATGTTAATGTACCCTTCTCTTTAAACATGCTAAATACCTGTTCAAATTGTAGAAGGTCAAAGCACTATGTGGCTGGCTCTCCTTAATTTTTTCTTATGAGCTGGAATTCACTGCCTTGGCTGCCATCCATTTACCTTTTTCAATCAGCAGTTTACATTTTAAATTCATTCATTAGGTAATAAAAAATGTTTAATTAAAAAAGTAATTTATTCCTAAAGATTTCAAGTCCTATAAACTGACAAAAAGTATTGCTTTAACCTACTTATTAAAGTCTGAGTGACGTGTTATCTCCCGAGAATGCTAAAGATGATATGACTGTTATCAGTTTCATTTACTCAGCACACACAGAGGGCTCTTGGCTGTGTGGAGATGCTGCTGTCCTTTATTACTTAAACACTGATTAGGAGACCTGTGTGGTAACTGTAAGCAGTAACATTATGTTGATATCAGTTTGATTAAAAAACTTTTCAGCTCTGATAAGAAATGACCAGGGTAACAGTTAATATTTTAAAGGGTTTCTTTTGGTGCATTAGATGAGTTTCAATGTTGTTTGGCAACAGTTGAAGGAAGAAGGAGAGCAAAGAAAGGTGTTTTGGCTACATGAGTATGTCTTTTGACATATCTAAAGAAAGAAAGAATCGTTCTGAAATATGAACTGTAGGTAAAGGCTGAATTTTTATACAAGGTTTTGTCTTATTCCTTCCATGTCCAGGGTTAGTGCTTTCTGTGTCACGTGAATCCTGCACTAGTCTTGCATAGCAGGTTGGGGAGGAGATGAGGAAGCAAAAGGAGGAAATATATTCAGCTTACAGAAATATTTTTTCCCGGACTTGATCCGAAGCTCAGTCAATGGAAGATGTCCTATTATTTTGGCAGGACATTGCATTGGATCCTATAACATCCTGAGATACACTGAAATGTGAAATGTAGAATAGATATTTTGTGAATTCTGCTGTATTAGGCTTTATTTCTATGTAAATAGACAACAAATTAGCCAGATAGAATTGCAATTTCTGTGTTCAGGGAATGAATCCTTTGCACGGTGTCTCAGGAGTGGAAACAAGAAAGTCTGTAGAGAAACTCCACATGCACGACTGTGTCCAGCTCTGAGGCCCCAACATAGGGAGAATATAAATATGTTGGAGCCAGTCCAGAGGAGGTCATGGAGATGCTCCAAGAACTGGAGCCCCTCTGCTCTTGAGACAGCCTGGGAGAGCTGGGGGTATTCACTTGGAGAAGAGAAGGCTCCAGGGAGCCCTTAGGGCCCTTTCCAGGTACATGTAGTGACAGGACAAAGGGGAGTGGCTTTAAACTGAAAGAAGACAGATTAAGATAAGATATTATGAAGAAATTTTTCCCTGTGAGGGTGATGAAGTCCTGGCACAGGTTGCCCAGAGAAGCTGTGGCTGCCCCATCCCTGGAAGTGTTCAAGTCCATGTTGGATGAGGCTTCGTCTACTAGAAGGTGTCCCTGCCCATGGCAGCAGTTTTGGAATGAGATTATCCCTTCCAAAGCAAACCATTCTCTGGTTCTATGGTTTTATGAAAACCTACACACTCCTTTGTCCAGCTCTATGGTCTAAAATATTTATTTTGAGATCACAAGTCACAGCTGAAATAAACTAGGCACATGCATACACAACTTCTATTCTAAAGAAAATCTAGGCATTTAACTGGCCTGTCTTGGAAGGAAATTAAGGGCTGTCTGTTACTTGCTCTGTAAGTAGACAAGAGCCCCTTTCTTATTGCTCTTGTAAAGGCACAGTCAAGCCAAATATAGTATATTTGCAGATATTCTTCCCTGAGAATGGAGGAATGGATCATTTTAATGGTTGCTGTTGACTTTAAATTTCCAGTCACTCTCTTTAACTACAACTTGTCTATTTTCAGGTTCAGAGAAAGGATTCCAGTGACACTCACTGAAGTTCTACATTTATGGAATATCAGTGTGTATGTAAATCACATCACAAGTGAATACTTAGGAAACATCAGTTCATGATGAGTGCAAAATATCAGAGATTAGCTAGAACCACTTATCTGAATTCAAAAGTAAAATGTTGTAAATAACCATTACAACTGTCATGTGTTTAGCAAAGCTTCAACAATTATCTATTTCATGAACTGGGCCTTGTCAGCATTTAGGAG
Source organism: Pseudopipra pipra (assembly GCF_036250125.1). NCBI lineage: Eukaryota > Metazoa > Chordata > Aves > Passeriformes > Pipridae > Pseudopipra > Pseudopipra pipra. The sequence continues at coordinate 71,255,814 of NC_087552.1, forward strand.
AAAATGAGATGGACAAAAAGAGAGAGTGAGCAAGTGCAACAGTGATTTGGCAGGAATTTTCCTACACTGGCAGAGGATTCAAAAATATAAATGAAGTTATGAGCATGTGTAGTGATAATTTGAGATGCCATAAAATCAACTTCATTGCCTGTCATGTTTTGAAGATAAAGATTTGGCACTTTCTGTCTGGTTTGTCCTGGTTTAAATACTCCAACAACTTGTGGGACTGGTGTGCTTCAAGTAATATAGGTTGGAAAACTAGAAACCTGCTAACAAAATGTTCTACACAATTACCTAATTGCCCTGGAAGCTGCTTTCTGAATTTAAAATGTCCTTTTCAGTGCAAAGTTTGCACATTATCAAATAGCCCCACTTTGAGGGAACATTTCAGGACCTTTCTCAGAGGAGGACTCCCCAAGGAAAGGTTTTTTTGACAAAGTCCTTTGTATCAAATTAATCTGACTCTCAAGACCTGATCAAAAATGAATAAGCACTAAGCAGAGAGAATTTTCTAATGTATTTTAAGTCTGTGCTCATTGAGTTTAACACCTTCCTTGAAATCAAATTTACATATAAAAGAACTCCATTCTCTTTGTACGTAGAAACCAAGACGTAAATATGCAGCTTCATTTTCAATAGACCTGACCCAGAAGCTCTCAGCTCAAAAAAAGAACAATTATTTCAGCTGAAAACTAGAAATGGAAGCTGTCTCTTGTAAAGTACACATCTATCTCCTGTAATAACCCTCCCACTCTTATTTTGTGGTGTCTCTTACAGCACCTTAGGATGCAGGTGCATCTGTCCCTTTGCCTGTTGGCCCTGACACCTCGATCTGGCATTAGTTTTTTATAAAAGACATTTTTCCCAGTTCTTTCCCCACCTTCTCTTCCCTTTTACATATTTCAACACTTCGGGAACGTTTCTGATTTTTCAGCATATGTACATGCTATCTGGTGTAATCAAGTATGTTTTACTGAAGAGGGTAAAAAACTCTTTTTTTTTTTTCTTTTCTGGACAAAAATATGGTTTTGCTTTCCAGTGAAGAGTTGATCAAATGATAGTGAAACTTCAAGTTGCTATGGAAACCAGACTACAAAGACAAAGATACAATATTTATCTAATACATTCTTTGCAAAAGTGTATTTATGCTCCATATGCATTGTCTCAAAATAGTATCTTAAGTAGGTAACATCAGTTCATCAACTGAATCCAATAGTAACTACAGCAAAATATATGCAGCAATAAAACACTTTTATTGCAATAATCCCCAAAGACTTCACATGGTCATCAGATAGTAAGATTTAATATATAAAAAGCAAAGAAAGCTGTTTCCCACTTTCTTCTCTGACACTGTTCATAATCCATTTTACAAAGAGCTTTATGGAATAGTCTCTTAGAGGAACAGTTTTTGTAATCACACCTTTTGAGATGAAATACATTTTTACTGTCCTTCCAACCAACAGAAATGACCATGGAGAAAAAACAAAACAAAACAAAACAAAACAAAATCAGATTCTGGATGTTAAGTCTGTTTTCTGTAACCCAAATAGACAAAAACTTCCAAGGCAGTTGTAGAAGGTAGCGTTAGGAAGATTTTCATGGGCATTTCCAATTTGTTTCAGATCAAAACTTTCCAGGTGAACCTGCTGGCCAACGCAGGGTGCTGTAGCTCAGTAGCTTTGTATCTCTCCAGGGTTTTGTACCAACTGAGCTACTAAAACTATGACTGTATTTGAGGAAAATTTACAGAAATATATTGGATATAAAGGTTCCTCAGACAACAAGGAAATTTCCACACAAGTCCTGAGGATTGTGTCATTATAAATTAGTTCAGTGCAGCGAGTTGCAGACATCATTTGGACTGGAAAAGAGAATTTCTTTCTGCACATCAAGCAGGGCAAAAAGCTAATTACACTCAGGGTTGCATCTGCCATTGTCTACCTTTTTCCAGGTAAATTGTGTTGAAGGGTTGATGGTTTTTTTAGAAGTGTGCAATAGGATTAAAGCTTGTTGGCAGGAGGAGGTGACAAGGGAGGAACCCCTCCCTTAGCAGAGTGATAGCTCATAAAACATGGGCTACTGTTCTCCTTTGAAATTCTAAGCTCCATTGACTTGAGCATGGGGTTGAACAACAGGAATGTTTTGCCACATACATATGAAATAGCCCAACTAAATTTTGCTGCCTAAACTGTGTGTATGTGCAGACTATGGCAGTCACCAAGCACTAGTTAACTGAGATAAACACAGATTGATTTATCACATCCCCAAAATAATGTCCAAGAAACTTCAGATGAATCATGTCCTGAATAGCTCTCTACTAATTGCAGAGGGAGCCCAGACAGTAACTAAAATGGGATGCTGGACAAACAAATTTGCTGAGATGAATCTCAGTTCTGCTAGGAGATAAAAACTGGAAGAGGCTCCCCAGGGAAGCGCTCACAGGACTAAGCCTGGATGAATTCAAGAGGCATTTGGGCAATGCTGTCAGGCACATGGTGGGATTCTTGGGTTGTCCTACACAGGGTCAGAATTTGGACTCGATAATCCTCATGAATCCCCTTCAACTCAGCATATTCTATGATTAATCTCAAGCTAACAGAGAGAACAGCATCCCAGAGACTGTGGGATGTGCAGAAAACTTGTGCTTTCACAGCAGATGGATCACAGAAGTGCAGCTGGAAAGCAGATGCACCAGAACACACTGGTGGAGACTCTGGGATGCTCCAGGAAAGGAGGCACACGAATTCAAATCGCTTAGAGGAGAGAGGGCATTTAGGGAGAGGATGCTCCATTGGCTGCCCCTGATTCCTGTGCTTGAACATGCAGCTCAGAGGAGGAGGATTTGCTGTCTCACAGCCCATGCTGTGCCAGGCTGAGCACTAAGCAGTGGCAGAGACGCTGCCTAGTTTAAAACCAGCAGGGGTGCCTTTACACAGCAGTGCACTCCACAGGGTAGGTGTGCTCTGTGCCACTCCATGCTTTAATATGCTTCAAGGAAACAGGATCATCAGACTTCCCTGCAGAGAAGCAATCAAGCATACAACAGTCAAGGTGGGACCAAGAAGGAGAGTACATAAGATCTGCAACTATTTCACTGGTTGAATCTGGCAATACACCTCTTATCTCTCCTACAGGAGGTAAAACAACAATGTTTTGCTGTGGTATAAGAATAATAAAAAAACATATTTCAGATCTGGAATATTTGTTAGGTTATCAGCAAAGCTACTTGGCTTTACAGTGTGGTGGAGCTTGAATCCTTGTTTACTTGCTACCCTTCTTAAACTTAGTGGCACTGAGTCTTTCCAGAGGGTAACATATCTAGTGTGACACAAGTGTCCCACTGATTGAAACCACACCACTCCAGGTAGATTTTCATCCTGCCAAAATTAGGTTTCTCCTTCTTCTCTCTGTATCACAACTCCGTGTTTGTCTTTTTTTGCCACAGCTTTTATCTCCTAACCTCATTCCACATTTTCCTTTTTAAGGTTTCATCTTCCTTCTCTTCGTGGACAGCTTTTGTGACTGTCACATGCCTTGGGGTGAGATAAGAGATGAGGCTCTTTATTGTGAGCACTGAATCCAACAAAAAGTAAATTAGCAAAATATGACAGATTCACCAGTGTATTTAAGATGAAGTCTGAACAATTATCAAGGGCTTTGCAACTAATTTCTTCATCTTTTCACCTGCAGCTTGTTAGCAATGCACCTGGTTCCAGCATTACAGGGATATGGATGCATATTAGAGGTTGTCATGCAGTTGTGTAGTCATATGAATTTTTCACGCAGATGTTCCTATGGTTGGGTGATTACTTCTGCAGGAATGTTTGCTTCATCACTAGTATATTAAATAGGCTGAAGACACCAGCAAAATCTTGCTTGACAAAGGGAAATAAAGCTGGCATAGGCTGCAGTCTGTCATAATTATTACTGTGTAATAATTATTGCCGTGTAACAATGCAGCTTGGATGTGGCCTCAAAAGCCTGGCTGAAATGACCACACTGTAGCTTCCACTGTTGGTGGTAAAAATGAACTGAAGGAGGGACAGGGGTATGCCAGGCATGGTTTTGAAGCTGTTTGCTGCACCTGTACAATCCATACAATTCTAGAGTAGGGACTGTGTTTATCCTGGTGTTATGCAGCACACAGACCATGGTCCATTCCCATGTCATATCCCAGTCTGGATAGCAGGGTCAGAAAATCAATGACTGAGGAAAGGGACATGAGGGGGATAGTGAGTCTTGTTCCTTGGACATGGTAGAGGCCGTAAATAAATGGCGAGACTGTATATACCAGGTGCTTAGGTGTTCCTTAGGAGACATTTGGCATTTCTACATTCTGAGCCCACTTTACTTTCTCTTCTATTATTTCCCAATAAAAAATGATGAAATGCTGCAGTTACCAACCCCTGTGTTAGCAGTGTATTGTATTCTTATGTCAAAGAGAAATTTTCTACCAGAAAAATCTGGAATTCATTTGTTTCTTTATTTCCTGATAAAAATCAAGACTGTTTGATCCATGATTCAAAGTCAGAATCGACACTTGCACTTCCAGAGAGCACAGACATTGATTACTGGAGGAAGTTTTTTGCAAACAAACCTTAGTAGATCAAGTCAATATCTATTTCAACCTTTTCACACACTAATGTCATTTTTGTCAGAGTTAGAACTGAGCTGAAAAGAGTCTCCTTTTTATCTGGTTGTAAGGGAATATTGCTGGTTGGGGTTTTTTTTATGTCTTCCCAAAACAAGCCCAGAAGTAGCATAGTGGCATTGCAGTTGTTGTTTATTCACTTTTGCAGAAACGAGCTTTGTCCTATTTATATTTACCTAATTTTGGACAGTCACATACCTAAACTCTCTGCTTTAGACTCATCAACAGAGAAATGCAGGCAGAACCAGAGTGTGACTCAGCCCAGCTCAAATCAAAATCATTCTCTACAACTACCTGCCTTCACCAACAGTAAAAAGAGCGTTAGTTCTGCAGCTCCTCAGTGGAGCAAGAGGTCTGTTAATTGTAAAGATTGGCAACTCTAAAGTAAAGATCAGATCACTCCTTCCTGCTGTCAAGAAAATATCTTTTAACTGGAACGTGAAGCCCACATCTGGGATCCACACAGAATTGTCACAAAATTTCTGTTTGGAAATTCTATAGAACAGACTTAGTTCAAAAGATAACACCTGAGATGGAGCATGTGGGTAAGTCTCAAGAATCCTCTTTTAAAGCTGATTTTATTCTAACCTCAACATCCCAAGTGCAACTCTTTTACAGACAGGCTACACTTTTGTCCCTCACAGTTTTCATATTTCTCTACTTTAATATAAAATAAATTGTCTTACCTTACAATTAAAATAAGGTTATGGTTGTATTTGAAAAGGAACTTGGGTGTATTTTGTCTGGATCCATAATGATACAAAAAGCCATGACAGCTTAAGGGACTTCTGTTATGGCCAAATTACCACCACCATGTGTCAAATACATTCTATTTTTGTGCTGACATAGCACAGATTTCAGTCTCATCACCTGCTCAAATTGCATGTGGGAGTAGCTGGCACACAAACATACTTTTGTGTGGCTGTACTTATATCAAGGCACAGGCTGGATGCCCGTCTGGTTACCCTCCAATTAATTCCTGGCTCAAATTAGAGCTCAAACTTATCTGTCCCGGGCAGATGCAGTTGAAACTTGACTTTTGTCATCTCTTAGCACCAGTAGTCATGGATTTACCAGACAAGACCATGGGTTTGTACTCCTCCTCCTCACCTGTTATATGACAGGGAAGGAACTATAATACATTATTAGCACTGTGTTTCTATCCAAACACTGATATTTGAACTGGAATACACATGATACTTGACAACTGGTGCTAATCTGATGCTGAGCTTGTTTCATGGTAATTAGTCTGGGCACGGTGGTTATTAAACTCCTCAGAAAGTTGTGAGTTGTGTTTATAACTCCTAAATGCTTCACAGATTTTTCATCACAGGCATAATTTGATGAAATATTTCCTCAAGATGACTATCCTTCAAAAGGGTTTCCATGAGAATATCTAGACTCCCAACCAAAAATTTTCCATTTGCTGTTGGACAGCACAAACCAGTGACAATAGACTTAGAAGGCATCAACGAACAGCTAAAGAAAATATGCAAAACCTCCTAATGCATCAGATGAAAACACTCTGCAAGTCAATCATCCCAGTTATTACATAAACATATTTAAAGGCTCAGGATCAGCTCAGAAAGGGTTCAAATAAAATGAATCAATTTAAACATAAATGACATTCAAAATAAATGTTTTGACTGGTGAAGTCAATGCAGAATTGATTAAACAGCTCAGTGTGTAGAGGTTGCAGCTTACTGGGTCTAGATTCTGAGAAAATGTTTCTCATGGTACTAAACCTTCTGTTACCTTGTTTTACTCTGGTATGATGAAGCAGAGTTATTTCTTGTTTACAATTATGTATTAAAACAGGACCATAGCTTGAACTGATGCTTCACATACGTGCTACGCTCTGGAAATCAACTCTCATACAGCTATATTTAAGGGGAATGTAGGCAAATCACATGACCCATTGCAAGATTTGGCCTGGAGAATATATTGAAAAAAAAAAAAGTTGAAATTATGTAAATCAAGATTGTAATCTCTGAGATAGAAATTTAGAATATCTGCGGGGTTTTTTTAAAGACCATAAATGTGCTAAATTAAGGCAGAATGAAGACACTTTCTGGGAATATATACACTGCTATATCCTTAGAGAAGCGTGATAGTAGGTGATTATAAGATGGAAGTGGGGAACTGCTGGGAGAAAGGAAAGATTTTTTTTTGCCAGTTACCAAATTTTGAACAACATTCTAATCTGGGTACATGAAGAAGACCCAGAAAGCAAAACGTGATCAGTAACAGATTTATGGATTGTGTAATTGGGCTTAAGAGAATGAATTAATGGATAGTGACTACTCTGACTCACTGCAGAGCAAAGACAGGACTAAAAGGGGTCTTTTGTGTGTGAAAAGATCCTATCAGGCATTCAGTAAGGGTTTGTTATGGCTAGGGTGGGAAATGAGATGAAACACAATAAGTACTAACCAAGATGAAAGTATAGTCCCAAGACCAAATGGCTTCCTCTTCCTAGAATTATTTTCCTGTTTGAATAGATGGTAAAACAACTTTTCAAACAGTGCTGTACTCAATGGTGTGCACAAGTAAACAGCCCTGACAAAGCTGAAATGCAATGTATGAATTGCATCCACTTGTCACTTCTGAACCTCACCGGGACATGAAGTGTGCAGACTTAGACTTTTTCTGGTTATTGAACAGATATATTTATCCACTATTTTTATCTATTCATTTTTACAACACTAATTTTAAAGAAGAGTTTGAAACAAGATAATGAAATTATTCTTCTATTTGCTCCTATTGTCAATTCCAGGAAGCTCCTCTTAAGCATGAGTGGGCAGCTGGTCTGGTTCCTTCAGAAGAGGGTGGCTATGAATGACCAATATGAGCAAGCTCTTTGGAAAATGTGATTACTTATTTTGCAGTTCTAAAAGTACACACTTTTGAAAATCTGTCCTGATTGTAAATGTCAAAATCTCGTTAATGAATACAAGTGTTTGTAGGGAGGAAGGAGGAATGTGAAAGGGTGTTTGCTGTGCATATTCACAGGGCTGAATTTCAGCCTAAAGAGCAAATAACGATGGATCTACTAAGTTTGATTGTTATTACTGTGTTCTGGTTCTTAATAGAGCAGTACGCCTAGAAGAAATGGAAAAATAATTGGCTATATTTGATTGCTGTGTCATCAATCACTCATCCACCCTTCCATCCATCCATGCATTTAATGAGAGCCACTGAAGTTTCCCTCAGAAGTAATAAACAAAAATACATCCTGCAATTAATTCGGGCACTGCAAGATGCCCACTTAATTTCACTGGGTACACTAAATCAATTCTGTGCTTCATTCAGTGCATTGCAAGAAGCTGGCTGGAAAGAACTTCATCTCATTAACTCACAATGCAAATGGAGTTAATGCTTTTATACTATGAATTGTCCTCTGCTGTTAAACCTGGAAGTCAGTGGGACAGTGGAAGAGCTGATTCATTTTAAAATACAATAGCTAGATTCCACTTGTCACATGCAATCAAAGCTTAGTAAGAGCTCTGACTTCCAATATTCTTTACTATGCTTTACCTTCTGGAAGAAAAACCTCCTGTCGCTGTTTCAGGTAAAACTCATTCTTGAAGTTCCCTCCAGGAAATGGCACTGTTCTTCAGGTAATAATTTCACTAGTTATAAATCAAATTATCATGGTTAAATTTAGTTTTTACTTGCATGGATGACAGCAGTGCACTATCAGAATCTGTTCTAAACACAGACTTTCCTCAACTTTTATTGGTTTCTTTTCAGTTACATTTTCTGAGTTGATAAAGGTAGTTTGGAATATTCTGGTGTAAGATTCTGGTATTTTTTCCAAGGCACTTCGGATTCTTTTTTTTCCCCCACTTTTATGTGCATTCAGTTCTTAATGACATCAGGTTTCATATTATGTTCATTCTTTTTGCTTTCATACTTGTCAGCATAGCAATGAGGAGCAGTCAAAGAAAGTAAGCTGGAGTGAGATAAACAGTTTCAACAAATAAAACATCTCAAGTTCTTGGAAAGTGATTGACAATGCATTTAATGAAAAAATATGTTTCTTCTCTGGGTCCCATAATGATTAATTAGGATGTTTCACTTGAGGTTTAAACACTAAAGCCTGGTCACCTGACTGATAAGCCTATGGTTGAGATCCATGTCTCCTTACTTCAAATAAAAAAAAAATTAAGCATGTTCCTTGTGTACAATATAGGGAGGTATAGGCAACTCACTTTAACACTTATCTAATCCAGGATGAACCATTTTCTGGAGATGTTTGTCTTCTGCATTGGCATTGGAAATGTTGGGAGGTTTTCTACCCTGCATATCTCTGCAGGCCTGTGGATCCTATTTTTAGAGTCATCCTGGTGCTCTCAGATGAGAATATCAGACCTGTTGAGTAGACCATCTATTATAGCCCTGTCTCCATCACCACTTCACAGGTGCTTGAGCTCCTGACACTTCTTCAAGGGGATTTCTAGTATCTCCTGACTGCAGAAATACAAAGGCTTATTCCATAAAAGAACAAGAATTTTTGCTAGAGATGAAATTTTGTCACTCAGTTCAAGAAGCTAACCTTGGAAACCAGAATCAAGTGCTAGTAAGGTGATAGATAAGGCCACACAAAAGGAGAAAAAGGCTCCTGATGGTTTCCTGGAAAACACCCTGTCCACCCCCTCCACCACTGCACCTGGGGAGACACTCCCAGAAACTGATAAAAGGATTAAAGGAGGAAAGGAGTGATACGGAGATAACATGGCCTTTTCTTGAAACCATCCTCCCTGCCAGGAACTCAGAAAGTGAACTCTTGGGCCCCTGTCATCTGTCTATCACCCCAAAATTAATTTATTGACTACAGCCACTCAAACTGCCCAAAAGAAAAAAAAAAAGGTATAAAAAGAGATTGGACCCAAGCAAAAATTGAGGAGAAGTTCCATCAACTTTGTGGATGTAATCAACAGGCTACCTTTTCTCCCTCCACTCTCTTGGGACTCCTTGGAGTGAGCTATCTCTTTATATATATATATATACATACTAGTTTTACTTTTGCTTCATAATACTTTCAAGCTTTTACTTGTTTGTAAGTTGCTTTTGCTTTACAGAGTGTGCTTTGTAGAGTGGCTTTTCTTTAGAGTTTTTGCTTAGATTTTGTGGGTTTAAATATTCTTTGTAAGATGCTTTGTCTTAGAGTGTGTGCTTATGACTGGCCTTGTTTTTGCTACATGGTTTCAGTATAATTTTTGCAGTTAAATGTTATCACCAATGACACGAAACCTGTAAATTGTCACAAATTTGTATTAAGAAACGTGTCATTTTGTGAACTGTTAGAATGAGTCTATTTTTAGGTGCTGACAGTTTTGTCAACGGCAAAATAACTCATAGGAGAAACTGGTTGAGGGTTTTCCCTATTGCTATTAAGCATTGTCCCTATATAACTGGTACCAAATGTCCTGTCTTTTTCAGTGAATCAGTTAAGAGAAGGGTCTCATCTAAGGAGACACTAACAGACTGTTTTGGGCATTAAAAGGCCTTGATCTTCTTGGGGGGGAACACTGATAGTGAAAAAAAAAATCAATTAATACAGGTTGGGCAGAAAGTTCTTCTTTTCTGCCCCTTTTCATGTGACAGTGCTAAAACTCCTTGTGCTTTGGGGTCAGCTGAACTCCTCCCTAGGTTTCATTACCTGAATTGACTTGGTCTGCATTGACCAAGCACTCAAATACCTGGCTCCTGTGTAGAAAACTTCCTGTAGGTCTCTGGTGCTGAATCCACACTCCAAATAGCTACTCACCAACTTAAGTCAAAAGAAATAATTGATAAAAAAATGTTATTTGCTTGTCTTCTGTTTTGCTTTGCCATCGGTACCATATCAGTCACCACTTCATAACTAAATCTTGACAAAAAGTCTCTTATATGGCATTTGGCTGACAGGACAAAACCACAATAAATATACATTAAAAAATGTAATAGGATACTGTCAATATTTATTATATATTGATGAACATTTACATCAGCAAAAGAGAAACTTGGCTTTGAATATAATTTGGGACACAAAGGCTGCTCCAGCTTACATGTCTAAAGGATAAATAGGACAAGGGATGATGCTTTTAAACTAAAAGAGGGTTGATTCAGGCTAGATTTAAGAAGAAGTTTTTTACAATGAGGGTCTTTAAACACTGTCACAGGTTGCCCAGAGAGGCGGTAGATCCGCATCCCTGGAAACATTTAAGGTGAGACTGGACAGGACTCTGAGCAACCTGATCTAGTTGAAGATGTCCCTGCTCATTGCAGGGGTTGGACTAGATGTCCTTTAAAGGTCCCTTCCGACTCAAACCATTCTGTGATTCCATTATTCTATATTTAAGTTTGAACTAGTCAATTATACAGAGCAGGTACAGCTCCCATAAGCCCTCTGTCATGTTTGTCAACTCCATCTTTCAGCATAATTTAGATACATTTAATTTTGTCGGATGTCCTGAATTCCATGTGTTTACAGAACTGAAAATTATTGATGATGGGAAAAACAAGATCACATACATAAAAAAAAAAGCAATCCCATCTTTTTGTTCAAGCTCTGTATATTTAACTGAAAGAGATGGAGTTCTGTTGCCTGACCTAATATGCAAATAATCCCTTGGACGATGAAAAGCCATTGGGATTTCTCCCAGTGTGAATAGTTATACACAGCCTTCAAAAAGAGGTCCTGGTTATTAAATATGATCAAAAGTTGCACGAGCAACTCAGAAACGTTTTGTGTTACCTTTAGGGAAAGTGTTGAAAAAGTAGGTCAAAGAAGCCATGAGAGAGAGAGTCTGTTATCAACACAGACAAGCTTTGGAGCTTGTTACAAGGTAGGACATTGAAGTCTTTGAAGTGTTTGCAATTGTTTATGTTTTTCAGTTTTTAAATAGACAGATGAAATGGACCTTATTTTCAGGAAGCATAAACAAGATCCCTTTGGTTTACATCAGCTTTGACCTCCAGGAGAGTGAAAAGTGTGGACACAGTAGATTTATCTGTGGGTAGCAGGGTGGACCACTCAGTGGCAGACAGGACTGACTGGCAGGTGATTTGTTTCTCTTTCTTTGACTTGATGAGAGGGTGAGCTCCTGGGGCAGGCACAAGAGACAGCTGTATGCTGCAGGAGGCAGATGGAAGAAAAGAATAAGGATTTTCTGTGTGTTTTGCCTCTAAGAAAAAGAGACAGTCTTGTGACACTGTGACCAAGTGAAATGTTGGCAGTTATGACCCTTTCTGAAAGAACTAGTTACCCTTTCTCCCTCATCTGTAACATATGTGCCACATCCCTCACTTATCCCTCAGTAAAAACCCAGGATAGACGAAGGCTGTTGTCTCTGTTACAGCAAAATTCAGGCTGAGAAGGTCTGCATGACATTTAATGCTTCGGTTTAGTTGACAAGGTGGTGATCAAGGGCTGGACTTGATGATCTTGGAGGTCTTTTCCAACTGAAATCATTCTTTGATTCTGTGATTAGTTTTACCTGGGCTGGATTTGGGGTTGTGCTGTCTACAACGAGCCTTCTTCAGGCTTCTCAGCCTTTCTGCAAATCCAGCTATTTTTGATCAGCAGCTGAAACTTGTACCTGAGAGCCCAACTATAATAACTTGGGTTTGACTTGGTCTTTCCACAGTTGTAGCATAGGGAGGGTCATACTTACTAATTTTATAAAGTGCTTTGAAATCCACATTGAAACCTCAAATTTAGAGCTGAACTTCTAGCTCTGAATTTTCATGTGTTCTAGTACAACATTTTCCCATGAAACTTTTCTACCTCAGTGAAAGTTCTTCCCCCCCCAACTCTATTTTGACAGTTTTTCAGTAATCTCTCTTGTCTGGGACTGGGCTCAAAAATATGTGTCCAAGTTTTCAGGTCAATATCAACATCACAGTGCTGTACAGAAGGGACAAAGAAGCCAAATTAGTTGATGAAAGCTTGTGAGTAATGCATTAGCTGGATCTAGCACAGTCAATCAGTTGGACAGATAGATTGTACTCACTGACATTTCCAAAAGTTTATGAGAAACACTGCCCTTAAAAACACTCTCCTCTATTTCTAAAAAATTCACATGCTTAGTGGTGTATATACTGACAGCCCCCTTGCTGGGGCGTTCCCAGTTCCAAAGAAAAGACAGGATAAAGTCCTCAACAACCTGCTCTCAAAGACCCTGCCTCTATCAGGGCTGATTTTCAGTTGGACCGGATGATCTCCAGTGGGCCTTCCAGCCTCAACTTGTCCTTGATTCTTTGTAAATCAATCTCACAACAGTTTACACACCAGGAAAATATGTGTTTTTATGTAAATACAATTATTTTTTGACTGAAAGGAAGCAAAAAAATCCAATGACCTCAGAAATCATCATAATTGATTTACCAGTAATTCTCTTTAAGGCAAAAGTTTTTGATGAAACAGGTGAAGCAGTTTATTTCATGGTTTGTGGTTTTTTTTTGGTTTTTTTTTTTTTTTAATTTACCAATTACATGGCAAGGACTTAGGGCTGTTTCTTAAATGATGATATTTCTATATCATTTCCCCTTATCTTTGCACTGATAAAAACTTCTTTCAAGACTGCACCACAACTATGTTTTCCAAAGCTGGCCTCATGGAATAAGGTGATACCAGGCAAGGTTAGGCATGTCCAAAACCAAAAGATGATGCTAATTTACAATACCAATATTTAAGCACTTAATCAGTGATCTTTAAAATATATTTGTAAATACTTGATTGGGATTTGTACATTCATTTTTTAAATAATTGGATTTCTGAATAAGGAACTCCAACTATTTTTTCTTTTTTTTTTTTTTCTTTTTTTTTTTCCTTTAAAGAATCCCCTGCCTTTTTATATTACAGGTGAGAACTAAAGGGAAGATCAAAACTCTTTTTGCAGTAAGTCAGCATTGTAGATGGACATTTACCCTGTTACTAACAGTTACATGCAAAGGTTTTAATTCCAAATATGTTGTGGCCAATCAAGAAGTGCTAAAAGTCAAAGAAAATACTTTTCTTTGTAGCTGTTTCTAGAGACATTGCAGGTAGAACATCTGCTTACTATGATTGCCTGCCGGGGCTGATGGATTGGTTTAATGTGGTCCTTACTAACAACTTGGAGAGAACAGCAAGCTTTGCAACCTTCTAACAGAAAAAAACATTTTGAAAATTTAGCAGAATAATAAAGTCAGCAAAAATGTCATTTGAAATAAATGAGAAGCTCCTAATTAAAAAAAAAAAAGTAAAAATCAGACTTTTTTGTGTTTGTTTTAACTACTTCAATTTCCCAGGTAATCTTAAAACCAGTGAGGACTAGAAGAACAATTTTCAGGCTTATCTTTCATAGAAAAAGGAGAACAGAGCAGAACCACAGACATAACCTGACATGGTACATATTCAGTCAACCACTGGAATGTGTGATAAGGCTGAAAATTTTTCAAAATAATTTCTTGTACTTAAGAATCATCAGGAGGATTTGAATAATATGCTTTTTTCCCCTCCATTTTTCTTTTCTCTCCCCCTAACTATTTTGTCAGGAACAACAGCTCTAAGTGCTGTTCTTCTCTGGTAGGAATTGCACAGCATTCAGCCAAATTTAGCCTCTGTTTGCACAGCCTGAGCCTGCAGTCAGTTGACCTGCTTTTACTTGATATTCCCTCGTTGCTGGGTGGTACTTGGATTGTTTCAGCTCTGAGGTTCCCCAGTATAGTATCCATCCTTTCAGATCCTCCTGTCCTGAAAGCTGAGGGGGTGCTCCAGTGCTCAGTCATCCTGCTGCTTTTTCTCTACTCGATCTCAGCAGCACATTACCCTCTTTGCAGCTTTTCTTTCAATCCCAGCTCTGGGAGAGGTGCTGGAGAAGTTTCCTTGTTAGAGGTTTCCATTAATCATCCTTCTTTCAGTGGTGATCTCCTTAAGGAGTGCTCTGGAGATTTCTGTCAGCAAACCAAAGAGCAAATTATATAATATCACACCAGCCATTTTTCTGCAGAAGAGCCAGAATATTAAAGAAAAAAGGTAAAGAATGGTTTAGGTTGGAAGACACCTTAAAGATCATCTACTTCCATCTTCCCCTGGCAGGGCAGGGACACCTTCCATTAGAACAGCTTGCTCAGGGTTACCTCCACCCCGGCCTTAGGACTTCAAAGAATGGGAAGCCAGACCCTGTTCTCTTCTATATCAACTGCAATCTCTGCCTGGCTCTGCTCCTCGCTTGTTGTGCAGAAATAAAAATCAGAGTGGCTACAATCAGCTTCAAAGTTTCCTGAAATTCCCTGAGGAAGGAACCAAAATGATGCCTGCACGCAATTGATTCTGAAATGAGGCTTAAATAGTTAAAATAGTTAAAAAGGCCTTCTAAGAGTAACTAAACATGGGTGCAGGGCTGAGCTTCACCTTACGCAAGCTTTTTGTTTATTTATTGTCTTCAAGTCAATGAAATTTTAGAAAAATTGGAATGGTAGGATTTAAAAAATAGTTTTATAATTTCAAGAAAAGTGTAAGCGATGAAAGCTATCGGACTTCTCCATTAGCTCATTTGGAAGAATTTATGCATGTTCTGAAATTACCCACATTTCAGCATGCAAGCAAATATAAATGGTGATAAAGAAGTCAAGCCAATATTAAATTGAATCTCCCATGTGCATAAATAAACATTAAATTTCTACCACCGTGCCATCAGTCAGGTTGGTCTACAGATGTGGTATTTATGCCCAAAGGAATTACTATTGCTTCTCTGAGGCTTTCCTTTATAATTCCCTCACAGAAGAGAGACTGAAGAAAATTAAGCAAGAAAGTCATCAATACCTTGCATGTGATCTTGGAATAAATACGTAAAATACTTATATTGATCTAATTTCAAGTAAACATATTTCTTTGAAGCAGGATGCCTATGCAAATTCCCCTGCAGGATCAAAATGACAGATGTAGTATTGAAGAAAACTTAATTGAACTGTAGCAGGTTTAGAGTCTTAATTGTAAAATATCAGCTCCCCCATGTGCCAGGGTGGTCCTCTGGGTTTGGCACCACTGCTTTCCCCCCTTATGCTTAGGAACAACAGCTCTGAATGCCACTGTCTCTATTATAATTTTCCAGTTTTGTCTTGTTTTTATTTTGAAGGACAGTTCATAACTTCCAATAGAAACATTTCTTGGATTCTTTTAATAATAATATAGATACTTTGCAGTCAAATCCACACTAAGGGGACAACATCTGCATCTCGTAGTTCAAAGATGGTCTACAAAAAAATTACATTAGGTCTGAGATGAAGAGAAGTATTTAAAACATACTATAATGTCCTCCACTCCTATCCTGTCCCCATTTTTTGAAGTTCTGTTCCAATATGCTAATAATACACCATCTCTTTTCATGATGGTCAATTTTCTCTGTAATGAGTGGAAATATGGTTCCTTTAATATAAATTAGAGAAATATAGTAATATGGACATGTGAAGGTTCTATTAGTAATAATTGTTTTCCTGCTCTGTTGGCAGGCAACATTTTCCCCTGCTCTCAACTGAATATGTATAGTGTGCACAAATTGAAAAAAAACCAAAAAAAACAAAACAGAAAAGACAGAAAAGAAAATGTTTTCATTTTTCTCTCTAAACCTTTTCAGTCTTAACAGTCTCGGGAAACATTCACTGCATTTTTAGACAATCTTAGAACTGCATGTGGTGGAAATAAATTAGTACAAAATACCTTTTCAGGAATCATCTGATGGATGTGAAGAAAAACAAACCCAAGACAAAGGTAGAAAGCTAAATAAGGATGGGAGTATTAATCATTCAACAGCTGAAGGATAGATATCTGTGCAGAGACACAATTTCTTAGCTGGTATAAATCAACAGAGACCTGTCAGAGCTGTGTTGATTTATGTCAGCTGGGGATCCAGCTTCATGTTGCTCCTAAAGCAGGAGACAAGATATCTGTTCAAGTCTGCTCATGTCACTAATGGAGAAATTTTAAAGAACAAGAGGATGATCAAGCACCAATTCTCATTTATGCTCAATAATAATTTAATAACCAATCCCCATTAATGGCTCTGAGAAATCTCTTTGTAAAGCTACTACTTTACATTACCCAATTTTTTTATATTCCTAAGGATGGATATCTTTCTTGGAATGTTTGTCCAGTTAAACAGACACCAGATTTTTGTTGGGAAAATTAATTTCTAATTGCATGTGTAATAAATCACTGCATTTTTTTTTTTTTAGTTTGGCCTATGAAACACACAGGAAGAAGATTCATGTTTTGTTTGGAGAGTGGCAGCAGGTTTAGTAACAGAACTGTAAGAAGATTGATGGGAGTGAGAAGTTCATCATCATCTTAATTTGACGCAACACAGGAGGCCCGTGGTGCAATACATTGTGCCTGTTAATTAGTTTTCCACATAAGCAACAAGGTGGTATGAAAACATTGGCCAAGAAAACAAAGCCATTTGATATTATAAAAAAAAAAAAAAGATAATATGAACTAGAAAAACATGGCTGATAAAATATCTATTTCTTCCATTTATTTGTATGTTCAATTGTTATCTATTAATAGCCAATAAGTACTCTATATTTGAGCCCTAATGATACATGAGTAATCTGAGCTTTAAGGCACAGAGATGAACACAGCTCTGGAGGAAGAAGTCCCTCTCAAAGATTTGCCCAGTGCTCAGAAGAATACATTTCCACCAGGCACTTGGATTGCCTTTTGTTTGGACTGTAATCCTTTCAATGGGAATATTACCTGTCACCTGTAAGTGATTACGGATTGGGAACAAATCCAAGGAAGATCAAGTAAGACTGTTGCATAAGGAAACAGCAAAATCTTAGCTTAGAAAATTTTGGTGGTCTTGGCTGACAGGGAGAATTAGGCACAGAGAAAGTGAAGCAAACCCAGTTGATCATGTCTCCAGAAATCACCTGTGAGACAACAGATATGACTCAGTAAAGTAGAAGTTGTGGTGAAGGGCAATGCCAGGAGGAAGAGTTCCAGGTCTCTAGTTCAGCTTTCCTTTCAGTCAGGACTAACATCAAAGCTAGGGAAGGTTTATGAGGACCTTGTCCTGTCAAGTTCTTAAAACCTTCAAGGATGGAAATGGGCTCCCCTCTCCAGGCACATGTTCCTGTATTTTTTGCAGTGGCCCAGTAAATAAATTTTAATTTAGTCTTGCCAGAATGTTCCTTTTTGCAACTTGCACCCAAGTACCTTCTTTCACAACCCAAGAATAGCCTGCCTTTATTGTCACAAGGGCACAGGGTTGGCTCAGATATGACCTGCTGTCCACCCTGACCCTAAGGTGTTTTCTTCAGAGCTGTGGTACCTGGCCTGTTGTTCCCCAACCTGTACTGACTCGTAGAGTTTCACTATTTTAAGTGTGGGATTTCACATTTGTCTTATTTATATAATTATAAATTTATTTATTTATTTAAAATGGGAAGGGATAAGTTATTAATGCCATATTATATATAACATGCTAAATTCCAGACAGATTGTCCAACAGGACTTTGTAACAGAGTAATGGAATAGTTCAGAAGAGCAACAGGTCACTTACTGAATTGTTATTGGGGTATGGATGTCAAAGGATTAGAACACAGACTTGAATTTTCATCTTTAATAGGCTGGCACTGCAATTATAGGCAATATTTCAGTAACAGAATTCCAGGTTGCAAGACTTTTTGGCACAGAAAAGTTCTGTTTGTCCAGCTGCTGGAGCAGTGTGACTCCAAGAATACTACAGCAGTGCAAGTAAATATATTGTTGTTCTTATTACTGATGATATTGGTATAGTATCATAAAGAGAAGGAAAAATCTGCTGCCGCTTATTCCATCTGCTAAAAGCTGTTTGTTTCATCATAACTCAGATCAAAATGACGAGGTACCAAAACAAGGAGTAATTTCCTTTGTGTCTGGTATGAAATGTCCCACAGGTGCTTAAAAACAATACATAGTAGTAATGAAAAAGGAATCCGAAAAAGGAATCCAAAAAAGGAACTCCCACCATCTTGGCAATTCTTTTTCCTATCCTCTTATTCTTCCACGAAGTCAGAGTAAAAATTCAAATGTAATTTTCAGTGTATCTTTGGTTCTTGTGCTATTTGGAATAGGATGACAATACTTCTGCTTACTCCAGTGCTATGAAAAAGTTTCTCTTTTACAATGTTTCTTGATATTACTCAACAGAAATATACTGAAGTAACTAATGCTAGGCTCCATGCATATGAGGACTTATATCCACTGAATTTAATTACATAGCAAATTACTTAATCTAATTCAGCAGTAAAAATCCAAACTTTAGGTAGATTTTCTTATGCAAATCTTCTACCTTTTTTTTACTTTGTTTTCTTTCATAGCTCTGTGGAACTTGTGTCTTGCTTTTTCCAAACTTAAATTTACGATATTGTTTAATACTTTCTAAAAATCCACCATAGAATTTGATTTTCCTTTGTTCCCTAAGCAAATTTGGAAATTCTTATTGTTAATAGTATTTTACTCATCTGTACTTGCTGGTTTTTATCCCAGTTCATTCCCCTTTCCCTTCCTTCTGGCTTCGGAGACTAAAAAGCTCTGGGCATTTGCATGAATTTGCCACTGTTGTTTGTAAAATATTTCTGTACTATTTGAAGGTAAATAAATCAATTGTGTAAAATGAATAAAAGCTATGAAACGTCCAGATGGAGCTTTCTAACCATCAGGAAAGTAATCAGCATTTTGCTTAGCAACCACACTTTAATTATACCAGTTAATCTTGGAGGTGGAAACAGAAGTGGAAAATCTGATGCTTAACTAAAATTGATTGACTCCATAAAATGTCCTTGAATAAAAGGAGGGAAATAACCTGACCTTTGGAAACTTTTACAGAGAGTATAGTTAAAATGATTTCTTCACCTTGAAGGTGTTTGGTCACTTTTAAGTATGTTGTCAGCAAGGTGTTATGGTCTCCCAATAGTTTTGGTAGTCATCTTTTGAAAGGAGACAATTTTGGGGGAGGGAATAGTAAGTTTGCTGCTCCTTCAGGTGAAGGAAAAGTATGATTTACAATAGAAATGCAAACCAACATTATGATGAAAATATCAAGTTGTTAACCAACCATTCTTTCTATGGATTTTTCTAGAAATGTAGACTTACCTGGTGATAACCATGACTACCAGAAAAAATCAGATCAAATCAGATCAAATATAAACCATTGGAGTCATCTGTTATCCTGCTACAGTTTGTGGGAAGAGGCACCTTCAGAGAAAAAGTCATCTCATCCCCAAAAGGTGTTATACATTGGTCAGCAGAGTCACCTTTCCATGTACTTTCTTTACTTATATATGATGGAAGGAGAGAGGAGATTCATCCAATAAAAGTGGATATCTACCTTGGTACTAAAATAGTATTATCTATCACAACCTGAAATATTCTAGAGGAATCTCTACTTAATCTCTGTTTCCTTCCACTGACTTCTTGAACTCGGACTGTTTATCTCAGCATGGGTGAGATTTTTCATCTGTGTTTCAGATGTAGTCAAATCAGTTGCTAGTTTGGTCAGACTGGACTAGAGCTTCTAAAACAAAAAGATAATAACAAATTTTATTGGAATCCCTGGTGCTCTTTTGAGAACAACTGGCATAAGTGTCACAAAAAAAAATTAAAATCAAATTAGTACGTTAAATCATCTTATAAAATTGATTCCCCAGAATTTGAAGGAATGAAAACCACAAGAAACTTCTGTCATCATGTATAGTGACACGGTAATGTGATTCTTTTTCATGTTTTCTGTTTTTTCCATGAAATATATATATATACATGTATATATAAACACACACACACCAATCCTTCAAATATTTTAGTTATGAAATCTCAAAAATCTTCTAGTGACATTGAGGCTTCTTTTACAGTCAAAAAGCCCCAAACCAAACCAAACCTAACAACAAACAACAAAACCCCCACTATAGTAGCAAAGCTCAAAGTTAACAGAAGCATTCAATTTGAAATAAGTAATATCTGTGACAACTTGGTGTTGTTACTGAATTGCTGAAAAGAGCTGGGAAAAGATACCTCTGGAAGCAGTGAAGAAGTATTGCACTAATCTGGAATTTGTTAACATCATTTTCAGCACCTTATGCTAGAGACACTTTTATAAAGGATGATGAAAGTGGTGCAATTTCCAGCATGGGGACTTCCTTGTGATCAGCCTGTATTCAAATCCACACTCTGTGTGTGCACAATGTGGATATTGAGAGTCCTTGTCCCTGGGGGGCCAGAGAGGAGAAAAGTCAAACAGATTGATTTCTACTGACATTATGCTGAACATCCAGAAGTTAACAGAACTTGCCAGTTTAATTTTCAGAAAGCTGATTCCTATGCATTTGATTGAAAGAACCTGTATTATACCAAGATCATCTTCAACTGCACCATCTGGTAGCAGCTCATCATCTTACAGGAGCTAAGTGTGATGAAAGCCGATTTGACAATTAATGCAGATGTCTCTTTAGGGGATTTGTTGTATATCTCTCTTCAGAGCTATCCACCAGCTAGATTATGATGCAGAAGTCTGGTTTTGCCTGATTTTTTATCCCATTCTTATGGAGTTTGAACCAGGACCTGCACAAATGATCTGCATGTTAGCAGTGAAGTTGTGTTAGGAGTGAATCATAAACTCTCCTCTTCGGTCTAAGAAAAATAATCATAAATTTCCCATCCCTTGCTGAAATTTAACAGTGTGCCAGGTGGCAACCACCATTTCAGAGACATATGCTTGAAAGGCAAAATGTCTATCCAGTCATCCTGAGACAATTGCCCTCACAAATGTGATTCCAGTGATAGCTTTACTGGATTTGGAGCCGTACAGCAAAATTAAACTTATGGTCCCAGAGGCTTTTAAAAACCACTTGGCCTGATGATAGAATCACTCTGTGCCAGCAAATTCTTTATTTTTCTATTTTTTTATTCTCATCTAGAGTGTCCCCAAAGTAGATGAGGCATTGTTTCTTCTGTTTTAAAGATGCAATTGGTAGCACAGTGAGCAAAGATGCAGACAGCTGGACTAGCTCTGAGCCAAAATTCTTGATGTCTTTTCTAACACTCTGCTTATCCTTCACATTTGCTGGAGGGTAAAAAGTAAGAAAAAGCAAACCCAAGAAATACCCGCTGTGCACAAACACTCATGAAATCCTGCATCAACAGGATGTACTGTTGGCCTCTACAGGCCTGAGTCAAGGCAGTGAGAAAGGTCTCCTGGATTAAGCTGTGGTTATATTTAAACACAATGCATTGCTCCCTTCCCAGCTTCTTTCATGACACCCAGAGTATGAACACAATAGACTTAATAAATACAGGAATCTAGTGACAGAGGCCTTGTCTTGCTTCATGTTCTTCAGTCAGTGGGTGGCCCCTACATAACTTTGGCTCCCCACATTTTTTACAGTGCACAAAGATATTAGTTGACCTTATTGCTAATACCTCCAAGCCTGTCATACTCTGCTTTTCAGATGAAGCTTATCTATCTTTCTTACACTAAATATGGGTACGTAGATGCTCTTCTCTCTGCCCAATTGCTTCACTAATTCATTGGTTTCAGAAAAGATAGCAAGAAATTAAAAAATGTTTTTTATATAAAACAGCCAGAATCACTTGAAAACAATTGATTTTACTGTCATTTATGGAATCATTGCATCACAGAATCATTTAGGTTGGAAAAGAATTTTAAGGTCATCAAGTCCAACTGTTAACCCAGCACTACACTAAACCATGTCCCTAAGCACCACATCTATACGTCTTTTAAATATCTCCAGGGATGGTGACTCAATCCCCACGTCACATTGTCTTATTTTCACGGCTGACATCACTCCTTACAGCCAAAACCAGACCACTTCCTGCACAGTGTTTTTTTTAGCAGCAAAATCTACTGACTATGGCTTTAAAAGTAAAGAGAGAGAAAAAAAGCATGAGCAGGTGTTCCCGACTCCAACAGGTATTCCCAGCAGAGGTACTTCATATTTTTAATGCACCCATCTGTGTGGTCTTACCTCAGGTGATTAGAGACTCTAAGAGATGTGACATTTGCAGCTCACTGGTATTATATACTGGCCAGCACTATATCAATCACAGCTGCCAGATGCAAATGCAGCCTGTCACCAAAAGACATCCCTTTTCCCAAAGCAGTTTTATGTCAAGAGGAGAGCAGTGTGCTCCTGCTTGAGCTAACACAGACTAACTCTAGTGAAGTTCATGGAATTATAGAAAAGTTAAACTAGGTTACATCGACCTATATATGGTAAAACCTTCTTTCATCTATTCCTTTGTAAACTCAGCATGACTGCAGTGACATTAGTGATGCTCCTGCAGTGTCCTGCTGCTGCCCCAGGGGTGTGTGTGCAAATTTGGCCACAGGTGTTACCATTGGAACTAACTGGAAATTTTTACGTGGACTGGTATTACAATTGGGAAGCATTGGCTATGGGAATGTAATATGGGACTGCAATAATTTAAAGAGCATCTAGAGGACAATTCTCTAGAACAACACCTGAGAGACTTAAGAAGCCTCCCAGCTCACTTTAACCCTTGGATACCTATTTTCTAAAAGTTTAGACCTCTGGGACAGCTGGGTGACTATATGGAAATTTCACTAGTCTTGCCTCCTAGATTCTTGCATCTTTGGACTGTGCCATGACTGAATTGGGAATCCCAAACTTCTGGATTTCTTTGTTCGTACACTAGAACTATTAGGAGATTGGATGTATAAAGCTGGGAAATCAGGGTGTCTGAATTTACGGTGGATGAAGACTAACACTAATGCTAAATGGAATGCTAAATGTCAGGGCGGACTCAGAACAGTTTCAGTGGGTTTAGTCCTACCTCAGTGTTTTATTAAACGTGGCCACAGTTGGTCCCATTAACTTCTGTGGGGTTCTTTACTTCACTTTATGGGATACCACTCCAGAGAGATGTGGTGTTTGCTCACCAACTGCGTGCATTTCTCATAGAGTTTTAAAGCTTTCTGCTCTTGCAGCCTTGAAATATTTATAGATACTTGCAATGACTGAAATGCCTTCTTGGGAAACGTTCAAGATGTTGTTTTAAAAATGCATGAGTATGACTTGCTTTAACAGGTATTTCTGAATTTAGATGCAAAATATCTCTTCCGTTCACTGCTCACTCACTCAGCCTTTGGGCTGGGGGGAGGGACCAGAAGAGAGCAAGTCCAGGTATCACATTCTCAGTTTAAGACCACCAGCACTGCAGGGGTGATTATGGCTCTTTTTTTTCTTAGCAGTAAGATTGACAAAAGATTTGTTGATAAAGACTATAATATTTGCAAATTTTTTTTTTTGATTGTTGTTACATTTTGCAGTTTATGAACCAGATGATCTTCAAGGTCCCTTCCAACCCACGCTGTTTTATGATTCCATGATTCTGTGGATTTCTCTTCTGTTTTTGGAGACAGAAGCAATTATCCTTTTTTCAAACCCTGCCTTTTCTGTGTACCTCAACCTGAAATACTCTGACATTTGAAACTCTACAGAGGAGGATGGTGGGAAAAGAGAAAGGTTAAATAATTATTGATTGTCTATTCTCAAATAAGTGGCAATCTTTCTAGTTTTGCATCTTAGTTTCAGTTAAGTTACAGGTTATCCATATGAAATATATAAAACAATAATAATAACAACAGTAGAAATCATAGCAATTTTCTGAAAATAATAATTACTATGACATTATCAGTAACATCACATTGTTATTTAGCAACTTTGCAGCTTACAGTATTTTATAAAAAAGTTACTATTATTATCCCTGTGGCTTTTTTAATGGACGGTAAAACCTGGGAGTAAAGACAAAATTAATTTGCTCAAGGTCAGTTCACAGAGCAACAGAAAAGCTATGAATTGAAATCAGGTTTTTGGACTCCCAAGCCAGCTCTTTAACTTATGGCAACAATGCTCCTTGCAAAGGACAGCAGGCACTTGGGAGAACAAAACACCACAGCACTAAATGAAAAGCACCACTTTAAAGATTTTTGCTTTGCACATTTTATACTCCATTCCCTTTTATAAATTCCAAAAATTCACATTTATTTGCAAGACACAAAGGAGAAAGAGGTGATGCCTAGTGGCTATTATTAATAAACTTTCTGGACAGGGTTTTTTTTGGGGTTTTTTGAATAAAATGTGTTGGGATAATCTTACAGGCAGTACACATAAGGAGGAATAGAGTATAATTGCTATTGATGTTAGGGTGTTCAGGTGAAGAGATGTAGGGAATATATGCATAGATTGCCTAGTAGACCTAACACTGGTTTCTTGCCTGTCTTTTTCACAAAATATAAAATCACAGAATCATGGAATGGTTTGGGTTTGGAAGGGACCTTAAAGATCATTTAGTTCCAACTCCCCTGCCATTGGCAGGGACACCTTCCACTGAACTAGATTGCTCAGCACTGCCTGAGGCAAAATCTCAGGTTCTCATATTCTGACGTGATCTGGAATAGTCAGGTATCACCTGACACCCCAAACTGTCCATCACCAGCCAGGAGTAAAGGGTCAGCAGTTGTCACTCACCAATATTTGAGTTTCTGAAGCTATTTCCCATTGTAGCTTCACTCCTGGACTTTCTCGGTATCACTTAGAGCCAGTATGATCTGAAAACAAACAAACAAAAACCCAAACCAGGAGAGCTAAGAAGGTGGGAAAATCTACTTTTCTTGATGGCCTTAGAAGTTAAGTAAACACTAGTTTGTGTGCAATGTTCTTTGTCCAAAGGCAATCCGTTTTGCCAATTATTAACATTACTTTTGATTAGTTCAGCAAGTCTCAAAGGGTGCATGTTGCATTAATAATGAGCTGTAGGCATCAGTAGGATGTGTGAAGAACTTGCTCTACTGAATGTGGGTATTCCCACCGAGAATATTTGCAGAAATGTACTAAAAATAAGGAAGCTATTAAAAGCTCTGGATTTGCAATGACTTGGAGAATTTGGGGCACTTAAATTTTTTAAGATCGTTGTATTTTTCTAGGATTGAGAAAATAAGCGGACTAAAGCAGTTTAAAAAAAACCGCCAGAAAAACCAAACCAGAGCAAGCTAAAAACACTCTCAAGATTAGTTTTCTAGTTTTCCATTTAAATCTAATTTTGACACCAAGCTTGGTAAGTAAACATAGTGGGTCATATTTTCCACCTATGTAAATTGTTCTTTTTCCTGAGAAACATGTTCCCAGTGTTCCATAAAGGACTTCAGATCACTTTAATATACAAGGATGGCACCTCTGTTCAGCTGTTAATTGCTTCCTCATTGTGGAAAATGTGCATAGATGGGTTGCATGAATAATTGAACTGTGTAGCCAAACAGTGAGAAAGAGATAGATTAGATGAAGCTGAAAAGCCTAAATGTATCTGTGTGTTACAGGAAATATTCTATCCAATTGAAGATGATTATTTAAATAGCAAACTCCTTCAGTTATAAGGTAATTAGTAAAATAAGTAAGGTAACCATCACTGCTTTTGGATACTCACCTTAAGAATTCAATAACTGTCTGCTTTCTTAGGCTGTGAGAGTCCTGGGTTCAATTCCCAATTATTTAAGGCAGAGCTCCTGTATCTTAGATGAGATTGTAGAGTTTTATGGTTCTGAAGTCTCTGGATTTCTTCTATATACTATTTTATGCTGTATAGCTAAACTTTCAAGGAGACCATAGCCTGTACTTTTTACCTACTCAGTGAATATCCCAACCAAAACCTTATGTTGCTGAGGAAAACTGTGTCAAATTATGATACAACTTGAACACAACTGTGCTTTGGAAACAAGACTTTGATACAGGTCTCTGCTCTCAGTCAGGCAGAGGATGGATAAAAATGATATAGTTTAAGACTGTACCTTCTATAGCCATGTCAGAGTAGCTTCTTCTGTATGAAGAGAACAATTTTAATTGAACCAATATGATCTTAAGTCATTTCTGATGGATGGAGAAAGGAAACTTGAGCCTTCCTCCACTTTGTTTTAACCACTGACATAGTGTCTCTAGAAAGGATATCACCACCTGTCTTTTTACTTCTGTGAAATTAAATAAAAACTCAAATTAAAGTTTTTGAGGACCTGGTGTCTGGCTCATTAAATTTTAGGGTAATTGAAACCTGAAACTCGTGATAAATTTACTGTTTTACTACTGCAACTACTAATAGTAGCAACATTAACACAATGTTGTTTTCTCTATGACTAACATGAGACTTTTCACGGAACTTAATGAGTTGGGGGGCATACATGGGTACTCTGAAGAACAATGAACAATTTGATTTATTTAGATTCCAGTTTCATTAAAATTGTTACACTTCTTTGACAGTGGAGGTAAGACAATAAAGAATATCAGAAGAATGGGATTTATCAAGGAAAGACAAATATTTTTCTCATTAAACACTTTAAAATGTTGTTCATTTAGTTTAGAACTCATTGCTCCCTTAGTTAATTCCAAGTTAATAAAAAAAGAGGTATCATCAAATAACTGAAAATTATTCTCTTTTTTCTTTTTCCTTTTTTTTTTAATTTTTCTTTTTTTGCTGTTTTGCTTTATTTGTTTGGTGTTTTTGTTGGGTTTTTTGTTTGTTTGGGTTTTTTTTTCGTTTAATGTTTTCTGCCCTGAAGAATCAGACGTTTTAATTAAGACTTGAAAATATTTACATTTCAAATTATTTTCTTGCAAATTTCCCTTTTTCAAAATAATGTTCTTATTTATTTCTATTTCTGAATGAACTTCATAAGACGATTTTAAGAGAAAAGTGAAAAGTGTAGGTAGAAATGAAAAATTTGAATATTTTCACTTAGCCAAAAACTGAATGAAATTTCCTATGCAAAACGATTGCACTAGCCCTTCAGCAGTTTGAAGAATGATTGCTGGGAAAAGGAGCAATTAGACAAAAAGATTAGGCCTAATTTTCCACTTTATAATAAGCAGCATAATTTAACCAAACTCATTGGTTTTCTTCTCATTCAATTTGGGATTAAATTAGGTTCTTCATTTCACCAATATGTATCTGAATTAAATAAAAATGTTTGGACTTCTCTGTATACTAAATTTGCTGTCACATGAACTTCTGCAGAGATAGAGGCACCGGTCAAGGACTGAGAAATGAGTTAATGCTTTTTAAGGTGAAGAGGCTGATTGCTTTCTCACTGCTTAATGTCAGTAAGTTTCAAAGTCTAAAATATAACAGTACAGTAGCAGTTTGTGTGGACCTTGTGTTGCTTACCATGCTGAAACAACCCTTCTACCAACAATATACAGAATATTTTAATGATTAAATATAGAAAAAATATTTTAAAAGCTATAAAAGACAGCATGACTAGCTTTAATATCAGAATCTTGCTAGAAAAGGAACTCATAGCATTTATGGCCATTATTTAGAGTAGAAATACATAATAACACATACTTCCTTTAATCATTAAATCTACTTAGATGTCATAGAAATGGATGGATGAAGGAAGGAATCAATGAGGGTACAAAATATCCATTATAATAAGACTGCTATACACAGAATACAATATACTTATTTAATCCAAACATGTATACACTTTAGAAGTACATTTTATGGTACATTATAATAAAGCAATGACTGTATGATACAATATAATAAAGCAATGTCTGTATGGTACAATATAATAAAGCAATGACAATAAATCTGTGGCTGCATTTTTTCTAATCAATGTTATTTGTAGTTCTCTGTGGTCACACTTAGACTGTATTAGTCTCATTGCCTCTACTACAAATAAATAGAAATATATATTTTCTCAGAGTTTTATACTTTGGTTCTTTAAACAAGTCAATGCAGACTTTTTTTTCTCTAAATAAAATAAAGCACATATACACAGCGCCCCTCAGTTGGAAAACAGATTAAATCTGTAAAGAATATATCAGTTTTTCAACAGCATTTAGCTTTGATGTAACCTACCTTTGGGTCTTGCAAAAGGTAGGTCTGTCAATGAAACTAAACCTAAACCCCTGATCTTATTTTCCAATAAAAATTTTAAATCAAAATTTTTCTCTGCCACTCATAAGCGTGTCAGAGAGATTTTTAAATCTACTGAAGAAAACAAGAGCTTAAAGTAGTACAGATTCCTACTTTTACATTTCCTGAGAGGGCCCAGACTCCTAGGAAGCTTGTCACAGCAAATTCCATGGCGTGATTCCTGCCCTGGTTGTGTTTTATTAAGTTGTAAAGGCAGAATTAGGGACTTTTATATATTGGGATTTTCAAAAGCTCTCAATTCCCAGATTTCAATTAAATTGCCCAACATTTTTAAACACCTAAATATCTTTGAATTTCTGCTTCAAAACCCCTGGTCTTTGTTCCCACTGAATCCTATCCCCTTAATTATAAAAGCTGAGCATTTCACAGTTCTTAATGGATTTTATTCCTGTGAGACTGGGAAATCTCTCACAGCTTTGATAGCCTGAGAATGGCATGTGTAATAGATTTAGGGGCTTTGTCAGAGTCATACAGAGAGTCTGGGATGAAGCCAAAAAGTGAACTCGGTGCTCCTCAAATTCAATCCACTTCTCTATCTGGTCACCCCTTTTTGTTCCTGTAAGAGCCAGAGGGAGAGCAGATACAATGATGGCTTAAAATACACTTTTGTCTCCTTTTTGCTATTGTCTGACTCTTTTTCCCTAATTATATTACTCCTTGTGCTAATATGCAACAGATTTTCTTGAACGTGACATGGTCCACTAGAATCTCACTTCCCTGCAACTTCATTACTCGGGAATTGTAATTGTAATGCTTCGTTTGTCTTTGATGTTACTTCATAAGTGACAATTTTGAGACTCTACAGAGAGTAGCCTAGTGTGTGACACGACAATACCACTCTAAACTCTTAGAGTTGCTGCCCATGGGGTTTTGTTCATGATGTTCTACAGTGAGAGATGAAGGCTAAGTAAACAAATATCCCTCTGGACTGGGATTCTGGCACTGAACTGGGACTCACTGTAGGAAAATAAGTTCAAGTGAGGCAAGATGGGATTAAGAAAATGGGAAAAAAACAGAAAGGAACTGAAATAAAAAATGAGGGTTTTATTCTTTGGGAAATTTCAGTGCCACGGATTTCCATTCTTAGCGCTTCATTTTTATATTTTCAGAATGAGTCAAGGAGTGTGTAGGGAGATTCATCATGGTGGGGGAAGTGGCACAACCAAGTTTAAAAGCACATGATAGCATTCTGATTGTCATCTTTTGAATCACAGGAATGTACATTAATCAAATTTAATATGAAAAAACCTAGAATTTTTAAAACTACTTGAGTTCTTCACATAAAAAAAAACATTTTAAAGCCCTTACACGTGTTTTATGATTATTTTGGTGCCTCTTTTGGCTTTAAGTATGTACAGTATCCTGCATAAACCTCATCATCCCTCCCAAACATCATTAATTTAAGAGAGAGACTTATGTTTGATTTGGCAGCTCTCCACTCTTGGTGCCTCTCTTTCAGCTGAAGTCATGTGGAGGCTTGGGACACCTCACTTGCAGGGATATAGTCAGAGAGAATCGTGACCTCAAGAGAGAGAGAAGCAGCAGAATAACTGAGATGCTCAAGAGTGAGTCACATGTTTGTGCAGAAACATTTGAGAGAACCAATTTAGAGATCAGGAATAAAAGAGGGAAAAAGAGTCAGACAGTACTAAATGTCTGGAACTTTCTTCGATGGATTGTTTTCAAATTTTTCAGGAAGCTTCAAGAGCAGTGACATTTTACTCGCCAAAATACAGCAGAGGAAAAATTGAAACGGGATCACAGCACAAAAGTCTGAATTAATCTTTCTCTCCTCTTTATCTTCCCTTAACTTTCATATATGACCTCCACCACAATAAAGTCTGAGAGTCTCTGCAAACCTACAGTGATGTAAACCGATATAGTTCTTCAGTGAAGCTTCATTAATTTGTAGTGATGGTGATATGACCCTAATAATGTAATCGGAATTACTTCTGATGCCTACTACAAATTCAGAGAATGGCTTTGAAAGACATGACTGATTATGCTACATTTGCTTCTTTCAAAGCAAGTAGATATTTCTTTTTGGGACTTTTAATCCTCTATGACATTTAAAGTGTAACTAGAATAATCACAATCAGAAGCAAACCCAAAGGATCAAGAGACGAGAAAGAATAATTACATTATCAGATTAGAGGAAAAATCACCACAGTCTTAAAGGAATGACAGAGGTTTAATTGCTATGTGAAAAATGTTTTATTTTTACAGAAAAGAAAGGAGTCTGAATACCTACTTAAGTGTAACCTTCATGTTGTGCTCTGTGGGAGGTGAACACATGAGACAGCATAACACACTCTGGGTTTCTGAGCAGTGAAGGAAAAACTGAATTTTGGTGGTCTGAGGATGAGAGAGTGCAGGTGCAAGGTCCCCAGATCTATTGTATAAAGCTAGAAATGGCTTTGTCTATATGAAGGCTATAGATAGAAAGTAGAATCCTCCCAGCCCGGAAATCTACAGATTTATTAATTTCTTGAAGCTATGAAGAAGAAATTATCTGGGTTAAATTCTACAGGTTCCAATGGCAATTTCTACAGATTGTTACCATTACTTGAAGACCCCATCCAGTGTTCTGCAGTTCTCACCATGCATTCCATGGTTCACAGACTATGTTTGTACTAATCAATGAAGGAAGACCTTGTAACTCTCTTGAAATCACTGACAAGTGTCCAGCCCCTGTCATCCATGTCACTGGTGTGGTTTTAGTGCTTCTGGTGTAACCCCACAATTCCCAGGCACATCTCAGAGGACAGAACCAACCAGCAGATGCTCCCACAAGGCAGTTTTTCCATCACCACTCTGTTTTTTGGGAAATAAGCAAGTGTGGTAGTTAAGAAATAAGTGGTGTTTTTCCAAGTAGACCTCAGGGAGAAAAATGTGCCCTTATCAGTTTCCTGAACATAATCAGGCATTCTATCAGGCACAGACTTTTAAGTATCATCTCCATCCTTTCTCCCTTGGATAGATTTGTTATCTTCCAAGCTGGTTTTTGGCACATCAGCATGGATCTATTGCACTCCTAACTCTTATTTAGAGGGAGAACTTATTAACTGGGGCTCGGTTCTGTGTTTGCTGAGTTTCTGACTATTTTCTAGTACAGATGTGTAGAAATGCAACTCTCTACAGGTGACTTTCATGGCACAATCAAAAATGTACTTTCCAAAAATCATTTGTCACTTTCCACTGTAAGTTCAAGATGTCACCGAATTTGATGTTTAATTAAAGAAATTAGAAGTTGAATTTCAGTACCAGTATTTTATTCTGCTAAAAACCATAATAAAAACTACAAATCTGATCAGTTGTCATGACTTCTAGCTTTATTTCACCAACACATTTCCAAATCTCAGTCATGCTGTCATCTTAACAAGAGGGATATTTTCTTTTAGGTTCTCTGCTGTCACTGTGTTCTTTTTTCCTTAACTGTTGTCTTGCTGCTGTCCTGAGGAAGTGAACAGGATGGGATATGACACATATTACAAAACTGAAAATAGGAGCACATGGAAAGAGTACTGATTATTCATCTCAGAGTGGACTTCTCCCTGCCTGTCCCTGAAAACCCAGAAGATAAGTTCAGGTACTTAGACATTACTTTTTGTCAATGTAATGTGTGTAGTTCATAATGTTTAGTTCCTGTTTGCCTGGTTTGCTGTACTTGTGAGTAGGTTCTATTAAGATCTTAATTTCATGAATATGTAGTCTGCTTCAAGTACATCCAACAGACTTTAATTGCTGATGTTCTCATGGCAGAAAAAAATCTCAATGTTTTTAAAAAATTAAAGTGTTTAATTGAATATAATATAGTACCTGTTGAGTTACACGACATTTGGGATTCTGTTTCAATTAAATCCAGAAATCTTTACTTTTTATAGTTTTTCAGGCCTCATGGTGGACTTTTAAAATCTTAATTAATTCTTAGAGTCTTTAAATACGACCATTAAAGAAACTGCTGTTCTTTCTCCTTCACAAACTTTGGAAAGTTGGATATAAAGAGGAGAGTGAAGAACACTTAACCAAGAGCATAATCTGAGGAGCTCTATTTCAAAGTAAGTGCAAACAAATATTTCTGCTCACAGCTCAGTGTACTTAAAATTTCAGACTTATCCTTTATGTCAGGAATCAGAAAATTACTGATGTGCTTTAATTGAAACAACTCCTTTAGCAAAATAAGAAATCCAAATAATAAATAAATGCTACTCTCTTTCACTGAACAATACAGTACTGCAACATTCTCTGAAAATTTATAAAAACCTCAAGCAAGTCAGAAATGCTTGAACTAAAAAAGATTGCTTTTTAACAGTTCTAGCAATTGCCACATTTCAGTAACACTATTTTTTGAGTGTAATTTATTAACAATAATCATATTTACAATTGTGTTGCCATTGCCTTAACCTCAGTACTGTGAACTGATGGTTGTCAGACTTCTTCTGAACATTTCCTAACATGCCAATAACTTTTATTTTTACTTGGTTTAGCTGTAATAGCAATCTCTCTAATTGACCAGATGGCTGGGTCTACTTTGTTCTACTTTTGTTTGTCTCCATTTGGTACAACCACAGTTTTACACACACAGCAGTAAGAAAGAGTGGCCCGAGGTAGAAAGAAATTTTCACAGCTCTCACATAATGACATAATGCTTGAAAATGCTGGGATGATAGCAGAGACTTGAGAAAGAGAGCCATGGGATGCAAAGAGGTGAGGCACAGGCTGGCACTGGTGATTCCATGGCTATGAACAGCTCTTCAGTGGTCAGTTAAAGAAGTGAAGACCTGGAGATGGACAAAAATGGTTTTAGGGGCAACAAAGTGAAACAAAGAAATGGTTTCTGGCATATGTCATGGATACCATATATATTATAAATCTGGATGTAACATGGAGCTGCAGAACAATGAGGAAAGAAAGGGATGTGAATGCACATTAGCAAGATGATAAAGATGTGGATCCACGTGGATCCTGGAAGGAGGAGAAGAAACTGTCAACATGGACCATCATTCCTCCTGCTGAAGGTCTCCAGAAGTGCTGCCTCAGTTCTGTCACCAACATCAGAATGAAAACACCAGTGTTAGGACCCAGAGGAGCAGAAAGGTGGGAGTAATCCCAAAAGTAGGAGTAGGAACTACATATGTGTTCTGATTTTAACCACGTTACTACTATTACTGTGAATATTTCTCTTTATAAGTACTCTATCTGCATTTCTATATTTTCTTTTTCTGTTGTAATTAGATCTAGATTAGTGACAACTCTTGAAGTAGACTGTTGAGATTTTCATTTGTGATTGGTACCACAGTAAGAACCAATAGGTGACATCTCAGTTATGTGAAATTATTGCTGTGATTACATAGTGGGTTTGGGTAATTAGCTGGTGCTAGGCAAGTAAAGGTTTTGGTTAAAAAGTATCTTTGGTGCCTTTTAGATGAATTTAAGAAATGTTATTTTTCTTTATCCAGCATACTAATAAAGGTAGCAGCAAAATTTACTCTAGAAGTATCTGGAATTTTCTCTTCCCCAAGAAATAAATAATAAAAAAAGAGAATTAAAATTGGAAAAAACATTTGAAGATTTCTGTTGGATCAAGACTAATGAATGTCCAAGGGGAGAATGAAAGTGGGAAGACTGGAAACATCTTTGGTGCTGTTGCAAATTGATACAGCCAGAAGAAGTTGCCTGACAAAGTCAGAAATCTCTGCCTATGTGAAGTATTCAGAATATATCTGAATAAATAGTTTTTCTCTGAGATTAACTCGGGGAAAACAAAAATTTATGCCATATCTGCCTCATTTAAAACATAAACCAGAAAATCTGTGTGGTTGAGACATGGATCACTGCCAGGGAAATATCAACAATACGAGGAAAAAAAAATCCATGTTATATATTCACTCTGCATTTTTACTGCTAACACAATTGTTAACATTGTAAATTGACTCTTAACA
This sequence comes from Pseudopipra pipra, assembly GCF_036250125.1. Taxonomy (NCBI): domain Eukaryota; kingdom Metazoa; phylum Chordata; class Aves; order Passeriformes; family Pipridae; genus Pseudopipra; species Pseudopipra pipra. Next base: position 71,290,381 of record NC_087552.1, read on the forward strand.
TCATAAATGGCTTCTCACACATTGTAAAGTAAATCCTGTAGACTTTTATTAGTATCATAAATGGCTTTTTAACATGTAAATAGCTTCCTTCTCATGGCAATGTAAATCCCACAGGCATTATGGACAACATAAGTCATGGAGGGTATTGCATTTTGCTATCAGGGTTGGGTTTTCATTTAAGAACTAAATAAAAGTTTGAGGAAATAAAACACAGGGATTTGTGTATTTTCAATTGTGGCCACCCTTGTTTTCCTGCTCCTGTGACAACTGTGAAATAACAATAAGGCTTGGTAGTCTTTTCTTGTGTGTAAGGCACCTTTGCAAAATGAAATAGCTGAGCAAGAGTTCACCAGTCTGGATATTTCAGTAGGGGCTGCAAAAGCTGACTAAATAGATTAAAGAAACTATAGAATGGTAACTATTTTATCACTTCCATTTCTTTGGCACCTCTCATTTACAAAGATCCCAGAGCATTTCAGAAAACTCACAAAATGCATGTCAGGAAGCAATACAAGGAAACATTTTTCATATTAAAATTATGATATAGCCCAAAATCTTAACTATTATTTCTCAATACAGCTCTGTTGCTTGGCTTTACCCTGAAATGTCTGCCTCTTTGAGAGTGACTAGCAACAGTTGTTTAATAGCACTCAGTAAAAATTAACTACATTTTCAGATGTAAGGCATAAACCCAAATATTTTGCAAATATGGACGATTTGGGGGGTCATGCCTTAAATATCTAACTTATTAATTAACTTCCCCAATAATATTGAGGGTGTTGATTTTTCTGTGTGATCAGATATATAATTTAAACAACTTAGGGACCATAATTTAACAAGATATTGCTCAGAAGTGGGATATTGTTATTATGGTTCTGGTATGTTATGACTCTGGTGTGTTATAGCTCTGAATACACAAGATATGTTTAAGTTGCTAAGAAGATGGTAGCTCAGACATTTATGATTATCTGAAAAGACCCAAATTGTAGAACTGAGTAGAGTTCATCAGGATGCTGAAATACATAACTCTCACTGCCTGTCAGTGAATCCATTCCACCCATCTGGGATTTCCAGACAATCAACAGACAAGGAAATATATAGTAAATGAACTCATAAAATAGGATAGAAAATAGATCAGTTTTCATTGTATCTCCTGAAAAATATTAATCCAATTTATTACAATATGAGTAATACATATCTACAAAGGTAATTTATATCTCATTTTTCAATAATGTAGCTAAAAATAGCTTTCATATATGTGTAATATATATCTGTCCATATTTTTTATATAATCATTAAAGCATTAGAATATTTACTGGTAGTACAGTATATATGCATTTAATTCTTATCTGGCACTAAGCACATTACATGTGAGAGGACTCTGAAGTGTCTTTGCTTGGATGTTTACACCCATAGGCGAGAACAATTTGTTCTAATCACTGTTATGGAAACGGCTCCTGTATTTTATCCAGTGACGGTTTAATGCAAAATACTATAAACCAGAGAGTGTTTAACACAATGGCCATTCAATCCAGATTTCTGAGGGAGTGTCAAGTGCTTGAACAGTTTTGAGGAGCTACATCAAAGTGTCAAAAGTCATATTTGAAAATGGCATTACAAGCCCTGCACCGACAACTTTACTGACCCCTTCTCATCAGTCCATTCTGGAATTTGGCTGTATGAGCTCAGCTCACCTTGTGGTCCCAGTTGGTGCATAAGAAACCTGACATTTTAACCTGCCCTGGTAGGGCAGCAACTTTTTTTGCATTCATGAGCAGTGCAGTTCCTCCCAGGTTTGTCTGATCTCTGGACTGTGCCCTAATCACCAGGTAATCCTGTTTTAAAGGAGTCAATGATACTCTCCCCTTTTTTACCAGGAAAAAAGTGAATAACAGGACAAAATTTCTTCAGACACAGATCAACTCAAATACAGTTAACAAAATCATGACTGTTTTTACCAAACCTGAGTTTTCCCAATATGCAATTGCATTAACATAGATATGACATTTCTGTTCACATAATGTAACTGAATGACTGGATCTTATTTTTTTCAATTTAAATCTAGAAAGCAATTGCTGAAGACAGCACCAGCTTCAGACAGCACCAGCTTCAGAGGGCTGCTGGACTATTTAAATATTTAAAAGTTTCTTTAAAAATTGCCTTAGAGGAGAAAAGATTATATTGTGGAGATGATCTGACTTTCAAAGTCAGCTCATTAATCATAGTTAATGCTCCTTGTTATAGCAGATAGTAATCTGTACTTCTTATAAACCGACACTGCCCACAGCAGGAAAATATTTCTGATCCACCTAATAAAAATTTATAGTGTCATTCCTTTCTAAGGCTGGTATCTTATACCATTTATATCTACAAAGTAAGAAAGTTTCAAAATGTACCTATAATTTTATATGTATTGATATTTATTTTCTATGTTAGTATGTTTATACATTAAGACACAGGTATGATGTACATATGTGAACATCAGGTTGCTCAGGATTTTGACTAAACAAGTTCTGAAAAGCTGTAAGGATGGAGATTCATCCCCATTGCTCATCCCCTCTTGTGTTTGACCAATTTTATAACAAAGAACTTTTCTCATACATGAAATCAAGATCCTCAAAAATACCTTTTTCTATTTAGTTGTCTTTCATTGGAACTAAAACAACTCAGTAGATTGAAGGGTCTGGATTCAGGTGATGCGAACATTTAATTCTCACTTCCAAAAATCTCTGAAACTTCAACTACTTGGTTGATAATGAAATATAATTTAATCTTTCTGCCATGAGTTCTCTGTATGTGGCCACATGGCACATGGGGTGAGAAAATTCTGCATCCACTGTAATTCACTGTAGTTTCCTTAGGGGTCCAGTTAAGAATATCTCTTAATGAACTAGTTTGCTAATTGTCACAGTTGCCATTGTTGATATTTCCTTCACCTTGAACACTGTGTCATCCTTGGGGAGTTCTCTTAGTGGCTTAAATTCTGGACTGAAAGGGGAGTCCAATTCTGACCTCCAATCTGAAAAGGCTCTGAAGTCTCATTACTCTAGGAACTGTAATGTGCTGAGTTAGTTGCATGTTAACTAAGCTTTGTTTTACATGTCTTCATCATGGTGGTGCTTAAGTGAGCAGAGAGACTTTACATGTGATGCTCAGTGAGACTGAAAGGTCTCCTGTACTCCTAAAGCAGCCCCGACTGTTGTTTCTGTTCAGCATTTTGTTTCTTCTTTTGGCTAGTGATGACTATTTAAACCTCCTTGCATTAAAATTCACATACTTAAAGGTTCTCTCTGAGATGCCTGCTTCCATGTTTCCTTTTTTTTTACAACTTAATTCACAGTCTGGAAGTCATTGGTTGTTCCTGCTGTATCTACTTGAATAAAGAAACTGCCTCATCTTGATTAAACTCCCATTATAACTTCCTTCCTGGGTGTGTAGACAGTGCCCTGCACAATTTTAGTGTTATTATGTTGGTCATCTTGTAAGACAAGCCTTCTGTGGAACTTCTGCAGGTGCTGGATGTGGTTTTCTGCCTCCTACCTCTGGAAAAGTGTGGTAGCATCTTTGTGTTTGTCTTGATTTGTGAGAAGCAGATGCAAAAGGTGATGAATGTGCATTCTCCGTTCTCCCTCTCTCCTCACTGTGTCTGCCTGAGAAGGCTGTGAGACATGAGAACCATCTGGTAGGGAATGCTGGCTCCTCATCTGAAGGCATAGCAGTCTGGCACACATTGAGCAGAGCACTGGAGTACCTGAGATGCCCTTTGTGGCAAAGCACAGAAGTCTGAGCTAAAAGAATGATTCGGGAAAATCCTACCTAACATCTAAGAAGATATTAACACCTGCAATTTCAGATGATGTTTCTCAGACTTCCTAAATTGGCATCTTGCTAAACTAGGTGTCTAAAGTACCTTTCTACTTCCAATTTCTGTTAATGGTGAGAAAACACAGGTTACTGTTTGCCTGTGCATCCAAAGGAAGTCTAATCTGCTGAGAATGTTTGCACCATGCCTTATTCACCTGCAAAAAACAATGTTGAGATAAAAAACTGTGACTGGAAGTCCCTTTTATGAAAAATTAGTGACAATAACTTTGTCCTTAAGGCTGGGATGCCTTGATCCTGCCGTTGTTGTGTAGTGTGAATTCGAGACATCTTCGTCTGGAATTGAGGGGTTAATTTTCACAGGAACCATGTTTATTCTGCTAATGCTGAGAGAAGGCAGGAGTAATCATTGCTTAGGCCAGTGTTCAGATTCAGGAATCCAGAAGAAAAGCAGACAGAAATGACACAATATCGTCTGTGTCAATGTTGGCATTTAGTTGCAGATAAAGGGACTGTGATTCTGATTTTTAATTCTGTTTTTTTAGCTGATTGCTATTTAATATAAATTTTACTGTAAAAGCTGAGCAAACAGGATCTAGGATTCATATTTCATGAAAAGTTCCTTTTTGCTCTTGTGTTCGCAGTCAATGTCAGACTCTTTTTTAATCTCCTTTTCCCAAGGTTTTTCATATTTTTTTATTTCTTGTACTTCAGCAGAAAAGGAAATAAAAAACCGGGAATGGTTCATAGTATGGTCCATAGAGGGGGCTTCTCTGATTGTGGGAATGATTAGTTAAAACTTATTCAGCTGAACTATTTAAATATATTAGGTAATTTCAAACTCTCATACCTGAAATATTATATTCAATGGGTGACTTTAGAGAATCTGCAGGCCTGCAAACTCCATTAAACAGTTTTATATAGAGATTTTAGGCATTGTTGTGCTGTAGATTGCAATATCTAAAGAATTCTGTTGAAAGATTGCCCTCTTGCTTTGAGGTTTATAGTCATGGCTCAATACTAATGACTGTAGGCAAAAAGATGACTGTCACAATGGCAACAAACCTGAGCAGATTAGCACTGGAAACTTTTCAGATACTGGGACCTCAAGGTCAGGTTTATTGTATCTTCAATGCCTCATTTGTTTTTATTCCCTGCCATTTGCTGTGGTCTGAGGACTGCTCCTCACAAACCATGCTGACAAGATGTCTCTTAGAATAATTTTCAGGATAGATGAAGGCACTATCACAGGGTAGGCACAGAAGAGGACAACTCCCACAGGCTTTCACTCAGACAGGCTCCCAAGAGAAGAACAATTCTTCCTGGGCATTGTGTGCAGTCTGTCCCATCGCTCCATTCCCAGGGGAAGGTTGAGCATACACACTCTTGTGTGTGGATTACAGTGAATTTCTTCCCACTGCAACACTCATCCAGTGGATTACCTCTATTTTTTTTTAATGGACATCTCTCTTTTCCCTTTGAATAGCATAAAACACTCTTTATTTTACTATTTTATATTTTAGTCTTGATTGTTTGTCCCTTTATTCTGTTTGGTTTTACAGTATTGAAGATAAAGGACTCCCCAGGCTATCTCCCACAATAAGGTGAGAGTGTTCTAAACCAGAGAGGATCATCCCTAAACTTCAGAACTCAGATCAGAATTTTCAGAGGAACTCCTTTTTCTGTAAATTATTATTAAACACACTGAACACAAGTTTTGGGTTTGAATTTGGAGTCCAACATCTTCATATTCTGGATCCAAATTTTGCAACCAATACTTGTACTTCTAGATGAACCCAAATTCTGACAAAATACATTGATTATTTGAATATTCACTGGTATTTAATTGAAAATTTTGCATGATGATCATCCCCCAAAAGTTACAAACAATCAAATACAGACATTCTGATTAGTTCTATGCTTTTTGCACAATGATCCTGCTGCTGCAGAGCAACTGAACTTCACAGGAAGTAGGGAAACAGTGTGTTGGAATTCAAAGATCAAAACTTCAGCAGCAAATTATATTTCTGTGTAAGTTGATGAATTGCAGTTTTTTGATTTAGTGAAAGTTTTAAAAATAATAAGGCCTGAGACTTTTCCATCTTACTAGAGCATAAATGAAGAAGAACCCATTTGATCTAATTTAATGTAAACTATAATCTAATTCTCCCTTTTCTTTAGGAGTTTACTTTCTGAAGGTGAGCGGTGTTCTGCGGCATTTAATAGAACATTGTATTATCTGTCATCAGTTTTCCTCCCTGAAACCAGTTCATCATTTAGCCTAAATATGCTTTAAGAATACAGAGAGCTGATAAGAACTACATCTCCTTCTTTATGTGGACTTTGCAGTACATCAGACTCAGGGCTCTACGTCCCCCTCTGCCAAGTGGAAGGATATTTTTGCTTAACTTGAAGAAATTGTTCACTTTCAAAACTATTCTAATATATATAGTTTCCCCTTCACCTTGCTACAACTCTGATGGCCATTTGCTACCAAACAGGACACTACAGGTGACTTTTGCACAAGTCCAAGTGTGAGATGAGGTTGGAATCACATAAGGTAGATCACAGCTGGAAACATTAAGAAAAGCACAGTCTGCAGAGCTACAGAAGTTAAGGCATTAGTTAAGCCTTTTCTCCTTTCAAATTAATTATTTGTTTGGAAAAAATGAGAAGCAGTAGAAAGTACTAGCCTTTCAAAAGAAATTTCAGGTTCCTTTCTTTAGCCTAGAATTAAAACAACCATTAAGAGTACAAGAAGCAGAACACCATAATTAATGATTCCAGTGTAATGATAGTAGAGGCTAAGTTTTTTGTTTGTTTTTTTTTGTTTGTTTGTTTTTAATCTTATGAAAATGCTAAACTACAAGATCATTATTTTTACACTTCTCTCTCTTTTTCAAAAAAAAAAAAAAAAGTCCCAAGACAAAGAAAAACCCACTAAACAAAAACTAATCTCTTGCTTATCCCTCACTTTCTAGGAACAGGCACAAAAGAAAAAGATGTCAGTTCAATTAAGAGATGTAACAAAATTTCTTGACTTATATAGTACAGAAGACTCTGAGGTGAATACCTGGATAGCTACTAGGATTGAAATAAATGGATCTAGGACAGACAATTTTTCTTTCATAGAAATAAGGGCCTGTAAGAGTCTGGCTGAGCTGCTCAGCCTGATCTCCCGGGGTCACCAGCAAGTATGGCAAAAGTAGTGAAGTGAGGAGCACCAGCAACCCTGTGACAGCACTGACATGGCATTGCCGGAAAGCTGCAGTGCTTAAAAAGAGTCAGGTCTGAAAGAAATATGCTATAGTCATATTTCAAATGGCCACATTCTTTGTTTTTCTCTTTCAAAAGTCAGAACGTTTCATGCTCTGGTACTTTTATTTTTGTTCATAGGTGAGGTAAAATGGTTTCCTCTTTTTATGTACAAATAAGTGAACAAGTTTTTGATGTGAAAACTCACGCCATGAGCCCAACAATGTGCTTTTTTTCATTCTAAAAGCAGTGCAAAGGTAAATAAAAATAGCGCACACTAACCGCAGCCTTAAGATGGGGCTTAAACTTGGACAGAGACAGATATCTGGATGAAGAAAGGTTTTACAATACTTGTTAAAATAATGATATAATGCAATAGTTACTTGTTAAAGTGTAATGTATAAAAGCAAATTATAGAGTTACAGATGAACTTATATCTCTATCTGATACTTTCAGCCAGATCACAGTGAAACACTTACTTGAAGCGCATTAATCCTGCAACTGATACAGGAAATCATTTTAGGTCTTGCCACCACCTTTGTAATTTCCCAGGGAAGAAAAGGAGCTGAGAGATCTGTAGCCTCAATTCACCACCTCCTGGTTTTATATGTTGCTTGTCTGTAGGACAGAGAAACAGCCTTATCACTGTGGTCTCTTCTCCCACACGATCACCACGTGTGAACCATTCTCTGGAATTCATACATGAACATGCGGCACATTGTCTCAAGACTTGAGATGAAGTTTTCAGGATCTGCCTCGAAGAATTAAGCTTCTTATTCAGATCAAAGTGGTTCCACTAAATATGGAAACCAAGTTTTCATTCATGACTACAAACACATATTAACTTAAAATTTTGCAATCAGAAATGGAAATTCATCTGAGCTTCCCTTTTTTCTTTGTAAAGTTATCTCATAACGATGTAAAAGCACTAACTAAAATTCTAAATGTACATGGGGAAAAGATTCTTTGCTTTGTTTTTTCTCTTTCCTCACAGCTATCCCAAGTCATCTTCACATCCATATTCTCTATCATTTCAGTCCCTGAAAATTATGAGAGACTGAACACTTGAAACATTTACATATCTTTCATTATTAACCATCATAATTATGGGGTAAGATCAAGGCCTAATTGTGTGAAAGAGGAACAATATCACAATAATTTTTATTACAACACCTACACCACTCGAACAGACTATATCTGCAAACACAAAATATTTTTTTCTGAGGTCCTACACTTCACCAAACATGCTGCATGTGAAAGTCCAAAGTTGTTAAGAGAAGTGACAACAAAAATATCTAAAAGAAATCAAACTGGAACCAATGTGAAATACCATAAAATTCCTTCTGATGTTTGTTTGGTTTTGGGGGTTTGCTTCTTTAATTTTGTTTGTTTGTTTGTTTTTGTTTGTTGGTTGGGTTTTTTTATTTGTTTGTTGGAGTTTTTTCCCTTCTTAAAGAGAGTTAAAAAGCTAGTAGATGGCTTTGTGTATGTCCAGACTCACCATCTCTGGCTTAGTGAACTGGATCCCAATGAAAATGGGAATAATTTTTTTATCTTTGTCTCTTTTAAAAATCTTAAATGTTTCCCAAGCAAACTTATGGCTTTTTGTGTGTGTCAACTCCATTTTGGCTGTGTACTCCTCTAAGATGTTTCGTCTTAGCCCACACTACCCTGATTTTATTGTGTGCTTTTGTTTGAACTCCCGTGGGACTTATTTTTCTTTTTGCCTTCATAGATGCCAGTCTAAATTGCATTGACTGATTGTCTGTGACCATCTAGGCTGACAAACTGTGACTTAAATGGGACAGTGTCAATTTTTCTCAGGCAGGGAAAGGTCATTTCAAATTCAGAAGCCTGGACTAAAACAATCCATTGAATTTGAGTTATTGGTTTGAAGGGCAACATTTCAGTGATGTACACTGTCATTAATATGATTAATATTTGCTTTGTGATTGTCCAGTGATAACTGCAGAAGCAATGAGATTGAAACTGGCTGTTATTTTCTAAGCCAAAACAATGTTATAGAAAAGAAGCTCTGAAAATAATTGTGGAATAGGCCTGTCCTGGAGTCAGTGTCTCCAGTCAGCAACAGGGTTGGAGAAAGATACTTGATATTAAATGCAGGAGTGGGGGCTCTGTCATGATCCCTTTTTGACTTCAGTGGGGAAATTTTGCCCATATAACCTTAAGATCCAGATTTTTGAAGTTGTTTTCTTTAGGGTGAGAATTTCTCCTGAGAAGAAAGCATGGTCTGATCTGTACAAACAAATAGGGTTACATGCCCAGGTGAAGAATTTCTCAGAGCTGGATAGTGGTGTGGTCGCCATTCACACTGCAGATACATTAATTCCCTCCTGGTTTGTCTTTTGGCAAAGCACAAAACAAATCTTGCTGGTAGTTTTGAAGATTATTCCCCCCAATGATCCTTCTCACAAAACATCAGAGTTGAGAGTGCAGCAAGTTTAGCTGCTTCTGAGCTGGTCAGAATCCCACACTGTTCCTGGATTTACCCAAATAAGGGTAAATACCCAGGATTTAAGCAAATATCCAATATGTCTTATTTCCCTGCCAGGACACAGAGTGTATATTCTCAGTTTCACAGCATAAAAATACAATTCTGGTAGACCTAAGCAGAACTCTTACATTACCTTACATGAAAGTTACTTATCAGAAAAAAGAATGAAGACAGTTTTTCCAGAATTGTTATTATTAAGAGAATAGAGCATTTACATAAGTCTGGCTTCAAGAAATCACACTGACATCTGGAAAAGTTGTCATAATTTTACAGCAAAAAACAGAAACTAAGATTCCAAAATTTGTTTTTTATTCTGTATTATAAAGATTAAAAAAACATTGAAATAGGAATGACAGACTAATCCGAGAGATTTAAAACTGTCAGTCTCGTGTGATCTAATGATGCTGACTTTCTATCAATGCCATGATTTCTCAAACCTTTATCAACTCCACAGCTGCTACAGATCATGCTGTGTTCCTCTGCAGGTATGTCTGTCTGCAGACTGACAGAAACCTAATTTTCCTCCCAAGCAGGAAGATCCTCTGTGCTAAGACAACTGCAGTAAATTTTTAAAGTAATTTTTAAGTTGATACAGTTCTGTAGTTATTAGTAAATTGATTTTATAGAGGTAAGGGATACACAGTAATGATATACTTTGGGACAGGATTAAATAAATATTTTTTAAATCTAATACTCTATTACATTTTACTTGTTCTAATGTGTGTATTTTTGTTACAAGCTTGGAATCCAAGTTTTAATTCTAATTCAAAAGGTCTTGTATTTCCATGGAATAAAGGCAAGACCCACATTTTAGACTTTGAGCTACCAAATTTCCATTTCTTATTCCTGGATGATCCAGCTCTTCACTGCTGCTTCTGCCCAATTTTTCACTCAAAACACTTTCACCTATGTTTTATTTTTGCAGCAAGATTTACCTACATGTTGGGGATAGAGTCCAGTGGTAGCTTTCTTCTAGAGAGAAGGAATATTTTTTACCACTGTACCACTGTCTCCCATTAATTCATGACTTCCCAGAAAGACATTAGGAGTATTTGATTAGGAATTATTATTTGAAAACTAAATTAGATAAAAATTAAAAAAAAAAAAAAAGAAAGGTCAGGTTTAAAATAAAGAAAGTATTTGCAGATATGTCATTTTGAACCCTCTACTTCTTCTTGTGGAAAGACGCTGTCTGTTCCACTTTCCCTCCAGTCCTGCATAAGTTGGTAACTATTTATTTGTCATCTTTATGGATAATGTACAAGGAACTTTTTGCTGTATATTCACAGGCACAAACTTCACTCTAAGTGAATAAATATATATTGGTCAATGGAATTAATTCCTGAACATTTTTCAAATAATTAGGGAATACATAGTCTTCATTCTGAACAATAAATCTGATAAAACTGAAAAAGAAGAAAGTACAAGAACAAGGAGATTGAGTTGCATTTATACAGAAAGATGTTTTAATCCCCTAGTGCTTTGCTAATGCATAACAGTGACTAAATACAAATTAATTAATAATATTTATCCAATCAATAAATTAAATTAATAGAGCAAATTGCTGTAGAACAAGTATTAAAATCACAACCTTCAACTTGTGGTTGTCGTGCGGAGCTGTACACTGAAACTGTTCCTGTGAATTCTGTTCTAAGATCACAAATAGATCCATAGGATGTTCTTCTAACACTTGAAATGGTATTCATAACTATAAATACAAAATAAAGAATATCTATATTGAATGGTGCTTCTAAATCTGTGGATCACTTGAATCCCTTGGCTTGATGTTCTGACCTGACGAAAGATAAGGAGGTCAAGTTTTGTTATCCAGAGAATAACACTGCACTTACTATGTTAAAAGTCTGTCTGAATTCATACCTGTTACTTCTTGAATGAGGAAATGTTGGATTAGTAACTTCTGTGTGACCATCTTTAAATGCTAATCAATTTTTAGCAGCAACTGGAGGAAGCTGTTTTACTGTTAATTAATTAGTTATTGCCAGAGTCTCTATTATTCATAACAACAGCATAACTGGATTTCTTTGCTATAGGCTAGCAAATTAATTTTTAATGGACTGTATTTCAGGATTTAATAACAGGACAGTAATATTTAATTATCTAAAACAAATGCAGAAACAATTTCAGGGCTATACACAGAACTTATGAAAAACTAGCCATTTATCCTTCTAGACACTTTTTATATCCTTCTCTATGTCATAAATATCAAGTAGTGCCTCTGAAGGTCTGTCTTGTCTCTTTGTTGCTTAGGTTTTCACATTGTGTCTCTCCACTTGATGTGTTCTGTCTGTACTACAAAGAGGAAAATACAGCAAATAAGCAGCTGACAGTGAAAATGTCTTCGTTGGTTTTCTAAGGTAATAAAAAAGGATGTGAAAAGTGCATCTTCTTGCCAAGTACAGAGTACTGCAGTGGAAGAGAAGTTGAGAAAAGGTGATAGACAAACACGACTTGATGATATACTGCAGAGATCTGGGGAAAAGAAAAATCTGACTTAATATCAAAGCTAACATTTCTGAAAGAGTTCTGTGAATAAAAAAGTGGTATGAAGCAACAGCAGAGCATATTTCTACACTCACTTTTAGCCTTCTTCCCAGTGTGAGAAGGATGTACCTGCATGAGGAGTATTTCTTTCCATGTGGACAATGGTAAAAGGATATGATTTGACTTTGTTGGTACTCCAGGTTGGTGGGACTGCTGTTCACCTCAGACCAAAAGTTGTGCCTTTTTTAAAGGCTGTATTGAGTTCTAAATGTGGTATATATTGCCTCTGAGAAATCTTCATTACCCTGAGCTTGGTGTTTTAGCCATGCATTGACATATTTGAATAACTCAGAATACTCACCGTAAAGTGATTATCCAGTGACATGAGGACAGGAGTGTCGACTTTCACAGTGAGGAGAACATCTCCATCTGTATTTACAATAATCACTGCACCATCCTATTCACATCTGGAAGAGCTCAAAGTAGTTTGGAAACAGTGTTTGCAATTTGCGAGTCCAAGGTAATTGGACACTCTTTGGTGTGAATGAGCTGGGAAAAGTAATGGAGCAAATCAACGCTTAAAGACAACTTAAGTGGCAAATATGAAAGACAAAACATCTTCTTGCTATGAATTCACATCACTTCCTCTCCATAACTCAATACCTAATGGCCAATTTTGTGTTGTGTTTGTACCTATGAAAAATGCTAACTTTGATGAGGATACTTATATGTACAAAAAGAAGGGCATGATTTTGAGAAAAGAAACCTTAAGAGCAAAAAATTAGGTAATATCTTCCCACAGTAGTCAAAGATGCTACTCACTTTCTTATAACACAGCTCAAAACTTCACAGGACTCAGATCAACACAAACTTCCAGAAAGTCCTTCAAAAACAGTTATCTCTGCCCCTGTGAAGTCAACAGAAATTTAGGAATGGATTTAGCAGCTATTCCTATGGATTACTAGACCCCCCCATCATTACATTTCCCTTTGGATTGAGGCTGCATTCGGTCCTACAGAGGGCAATATGTTATCAAGGTGTTCAACAGGGCTGTGAGAAGTTGAATGTGGCATCTGTTAAAACCTACTCATAAAGTCTTAATCCCACATGGAAAATTAAAAGTTGTCATATTGAGCTTATTTTATTTTGTTCTCACATAGCTTTCACATAACTTCATATAATGGTGTCCTATTGTTATTGCTGCAATATGTATATAAGGTGTATTTAATTTTTTTTTTTCTCCCAAGGAAGAGGACATATAAATTCTCCTTCTAAATAGCTTTAATATTATGAAAAATGAGAGATGTAATTAAGCCGTTTTCTTTCCCCCTCATTTAACAATTGTTACTAAGTGGTAATTACAGAAACATTTCTTGAATGGAGAGAGCAGAAAAGGAATAATTTAAAATTCAACAAAATCAGCTTTAATAGTCTTCTACCAGGCTGAAAATGTTTTTTTTATTCAAAATGATCTCTTGTGTATTTTAATGAGGACAGTATCTTGTTTTTACTATAGAATGTAGTACTTTATTATCAACAGAAACTATTTTGAAAAGTTGACTAAATTTACTTCTTATGTAAAACACCAGACTTACACCAAAGGTGGATTCCATAATCAAGTCTGAGAACTGAGAAAATTAAATTGCTCACAGAATTATATTGTCTCCTTGCAAAAGCCCAGCCTCTGCCTGCTGAAGAACCAGTGGGAATGCCATCAATCTGTTCCAGAGAAGACTTTCGTCATCGTCATCAACATGCTTATCCTGAAAAGTTTGCAAGAAAAACAATGAATGAGCTTAAGTTTTTAATGAAACAGAATGAAAAGGAACCTGCCACCCATAAATGGAGACTTTGAACCTCCAAGAAACAGATATTCATTTTCTTCCATCTCTCAAACTCATATACAGCATTTTCTTGGGGTTGTTCCTAGGTCTTCTTGCAGCAAGCAACTTTCCTCCTCTGATGTTTGAATTTCTTCCTATGGGGGAAGCTGGAATACCTGGAACCAAGCTTTTGGATGTTGCTCTTTTAGCTGGAAGTCCTGAATTCATATATTCTGCTCTACCCTGCTTCACATGACTCCTCTCCTTCTTTCCCTTCTTCCTCCAAAGGTTACTGACCCTTCAGATTATCCAACAAACCTGAATATGTAGTAACTCTCTAAACAGATCAGGTGAAAGACAGTTTAGAAAACACCTGTATTGAAAACATAAATAATTTTGATTATGTGGCTTGAACCTGCCTAAGGAGAAAACACAAAATTTGGTGTGCTGGAAACTGGAAGGTGAAGCAATGTCCATTCCTGACACAGTGAAGAGCAGCTGGGGAGAGATTAAAGCAGCAACTTGCTCACAAAATTCAGCTGCAAACAAAGAGTGACACATGGATGCAGTGTAAACGTTTAATCTCATGAACCTTGCCCATATGAGCAAAGCAGTTGTGAATAAACGGATATTTCCCATTTAAGAAGACTATGGGGCTAGGTAATAGTTTTCTGAAAGCTGGAAAAGTAGTTATCTAACTTTCCAGAACCACACAGAAATAAAATTCTTAAATCTCCCTCCAATGCCACCATGAATAGATCAAAATAGGGAAAAGTAATGAAAATACAGAGAGCAATCCACCACTATTTTGAATATGAATTTTATAATCCTTTAGAAACATTATATGCAACATAATTTTAGTCAGAATAACATTTATCATTCTTTTTCTGTCCAGGAAGTAATCTTCCAAAGTATCTTACCAAGACCACTTGCTGACAGCGAGAAGGGGAAGATTCAAAATTAGCTTAGTTAATATGTTTGTGTTGTTCCTTTGGAAGAAATTAGGTGTTAATGACATTATTCATCCTGAGAAATTGAATAAAGTGACTCAGGACAACAGTGAAATTGAAATCTGCTGTTCTAATACAGTTGTCACCCTTAAGTCCTTATCAACTGCTCAAAACTCCCAAAACCATTGTATGTGCTCCATCAGCAAATTGTTGGGCTGTGCATCTGCTGTGAATATTTTACATATCCTAGGAAAGATTTTGACCCTTGACATCCAGGTAATATCAGTTCAGTATTTACCACATTTACTAAACTTTCTCCAGATTAAGCTTTAAGGACCATTAAAAGAACAGGACAAAACCTCTTAGCCAGCCATTTTTCACTTTTTCTGTTCACAAAGAAAAGATTAAAGTAGAGTTAATATTTCTAAACAAAAAGAAAACTGATGGAAAAGAGCTAAAAGTAGCTAAAACTACAGGCAGTGAGGGATATAGTCACTGGTGTCTCTTATAACTCGAGTGTCTTTTTTCATGGATGAGTTTCCAAGACTTCTTCTAAAAATATATTTGGAAAGGGCTTATCCTTAATCCTCCCCCAAAACCCTTTTCTGTCACCCAGTCAACAGACATACTTCTATAGGAATATAGGTATCCAGGGTTCACACTGAGGTCCAAAGAGAAGAAAAAGTATTATATTCAATAAATATTTTCATTTATTTTCACTTACTACAGCTATATTTCTTCATGTTGTATCTCAAGTCAGAGAATTCTGTTTAGTCAAAGTGCACAGTGATGTGCACTAAAATACAGCTCAGTAAGATTCAAAGTCCTGGGAACATTTTTATTTGTAAACCATTCTAACCTGATAGGTTCTTTTTTTTAACCATTCTAATTCTTTTCAGCCTTACTTGAAAACAGAGCTTACAAGGTATTATACCACTATATTTGTGCCACCAAAATTTTACTAATCTAATACTGAGACCAATTAATGTTTTCATTTTTGAGAGGATTTTTTTCTATTTACTGCCAGTGTTTCATAACTTTAGGTGAAAATTATGAAAAATTCTAGCATCTGGGACATGTAAACTTTGCAGACAAGTCTGTTGATGAGTTACAGATTGCCCAGAGAGGCTGTGGGATCTACATACTCTGAGGTTTTCAAGATCAGACTGGGTAAAGCTTTAAAGAGCCTGATCTGGATTTGTGGCTGACCTGATTTTAAGCAAGGGGATCAGGCTAGAGAATTCTTGAGGTCCCCTCCCATCCTGTGACTCTGTATCTTCAATTCTAATTCAGATATCTTGATTATCCTTGGGTTATCCAAAATGGTGCTAGACATTTATGTTTAGACAAGTCAAGCATGGAATATCAGCTCCCTTGAACAGGATAAACCCGTTGTTACAATTGTAAATGAAATAGGGTCTTCAGGTGCTCACAAAAAGAAAAACCTTCAGGTATAAGCCCTTGTTTCAGGCATGGCTAGAAAGAAAATAGATGTGATGGACTGAGTGTTTCTTTATGAAATCTGAGGTTTAATAAGAGAGATAATAATTCTCATCAAGATTTATCTGCAAGAAGCATGTGTTGCTTACCTGTGCTTATAAAAGAAACTGAGTTGGATGAAATCCTATAAACAAATGTGTAGAAAAATTCCCCCCTCATACACACACATTTTCCCTTCTCAGAGCTCCTTCCCTGAATGAAGGATTGCAAGCAAATGCTGCCTAGCTTTGCAAAAGTTGACAAATCTCACTTGATGCCAGAGTATTGAAGGGCTACTGCTGCAGTTCATTATGCAAATTGCTGTAGTCCCAAGGAAACCAACTCTTTTATGCAATTAAATTGTTTACAAGCCTATTTATATCTTAATAATGGCTTAGCCTGGGTGTGTTTTGTTTCTGCTGGCACTAAGCATTTAAGCAGGATCTTTCCATTATCCACACGACCCACACATATTTGGGAGCTGGTGCTGTGGAAGGGATTGACTGGCTCATTTCTATGCAAAGATTCTTTCCTGTATTCAAATGAGTTTTCAATCCATGAACCACGTTTCCAGGGTTTAAGAAAAATTAAAACATTAAGTAACTGCCTCATGCAATTTCTCCAGCAATATACAAACATCAAACAGCTCATTGTAAATGTGGTGTTTCCTGAAATGCTGCAGATATTTTTCTATGTGTTAAAAAATGAAATGGATGAGATTAAGTATAATTTGCAAATGAGAGTTGCTTGGCCTGTAAGAATTTTAATGGCAACTGAATGGAACTTTCAGATAATAAAAAAGACTTGCTAAATAAAAGCCAAATGTGCAAAGTAGTTGTGTTTTAAATAGGAGAAAGGAATTCATGAGCTAATTCAATATTCTTGTGTTTTGTTGGGTTTTAGGTTTTTTTGTATAAGAAAGAATTAGTTGAAAATAAGAGGTAAAGTTCATCCTTTTCACATTTCCTTTTTTTTCAGAAGTCTATTCTCAACATTTTTAAAAAGAAATGTCAAGTCTGTAAGCTTGATTTCAATAGAACATGAAATAAAACCAAATCAAAACCAACTAAGTGAAAAATGTGGATGAACTCCCAGAACAAAAATGTGCTGATCCCATCCACTCCCTCGTCTTTTCCTTAGTTTTCACAATTTAAGGCAAATATAGAATGCTACATTTTGAAAGGTGCCTGGATCACAAAGAAGATTATAACAAGACTTTTCTGCCTTCACCTGTTTTTTCATTCTGTGAATGTCTCAATCCTTTTGCTGCCATGTCCCACCTTTAACAATGTCCTCTTCACTTAAATCAAATAATTCTTTGCTTGACCAGGACTGAATTCATATAAAAGGTGTGGGGTTTATTCCTGTTAAACCAAGAGTGTCATAAACCTATACAGTTTTTTAGTCTGAAGCCTTTAACAAGAGGCTTTGTGGAAAAGTGAAGTGACAACACTATTAATTTCCTTTAAAAATCAAAAGCCAGTTATCTCCTTCCCTTTTGACGACATAAATGTTAAGGGACAGGAAATCATTTTCAGCTGTGAGTCTTGACCTTGTATGGGGTATTCCTAGTCAGTACATGCAATATATTCCTTGGATGTAGCTTACAATGGGTGTATGTTATTGATGTGTCACATCAACAGACAATGTGGGACACAGAAAGCCAAACCTTTCAGTAAGATCATGCTAAGTCTACTCACTTCCTTCCTCAGGACAAGGAAAATCTCAAGGCATCTAGTGACTTTACATGGTTCCAGACCAATTTTTTTTCTCAATTTTTCTTTTATGCATAGACTTCCAAACTGCACTAGACCTCTAAATGTTTTATTTATTTTTTTCGCATCTGACCCCTAATTGTGAAGACACCAAGTAAGACAAAATGAGCTTTGGGTCTCAGATGAAATGAAGCCAAGGGCTTTAAATAATGTCAATAAAAGTCTGGAAAAAGAACAATTCTTCTAGTATTTAAATGAAAATTTAATGTAGCAATTTCTTTATTATTCTGATGAACGAACAGTCTAAAAACCATTGATTTATGGATTGAATCTTAATTATGACCTTCATTTGATTACTTCATTAATGGAGCTTTAATTAACTGAGTGAAATTGCAGTTTATGAGCTTATTATATCACTTTGTGTGGTGAAGTTTGATCTTTTTCTAAATTCCTAAAGCAGGCGGAAATGCCTGATTCCACTTGAATGGTAAAAATCTCAAAGACATCAGGGTGTTCTGGAAAGGAATCAGTGTGTCATTGGATAGATTTAGATGAGATATCGGGAAGAAATTCCCAACTGTGACAGTGCTGAGGGCCTGGCACAGGTTGCCCAGAGAAGCTGTGGCTGCCTCGTCCCTGGAAGTGTCCAAGTCCACGTTGGACTGGGCTTGGAGCAACCTGGGCTAGTGGAAGGTGTCCCTGCCCATGGCAGGGGCATGGAATTGGGTGATCCTCAATGTCCCTTCCAACCAAAACCATTCTGTAATTCTACTGTTGTGTCCTGCTCTTAAATTCAAGCCTAGGGAATTCAGATTGCCAGGGCAGTAGCAAAAAGAGCTGTGAAAATGTCTTTGGCCCCCTGACCTGAACTCCACTCAATGCAGTGCTTAGATCTGCCTCTGCCTTTGTCTTTGCAGTCCATGATGGGATGAGTTTGTTCCACAGTGATGGAAACCACAATGGTTGGCATTAGAACTTTAACTTGGTGGAGGCATTCATAAGATTTTGTCTTTTTTTTCTGTGGATCCTTTGTTGAAACTGGAAAATGTGTTCAATATTAGCCTAAGCAGAAGTGCCAGATGGAATAATGAAAAAAGAATGAGCTCATTTCTCAAGGGATTTAGGTAAAAAAATTCCAGTCAGGGTATTTTTCTACTGGGAAGTCTACAAAAATTGTTAATAATGTTAATAAAGACTTTTTTTTGCTAATATTTAATGCAATAAACACACAGGACTGGAAACTAAGTTTGATGAAGCATATCTATTTCTTCCTCATCTATTCTTGTGACTTGTTTTGGTCCCTTTTCTTTTGACCTTCTCATAAATAAAATGGCAACACTTTTGATCAGAGGCTATTGCTGAAGCTGAAATTTCAAAAAGCTGAAAGAAAAATATTAATAATAAAAAATGACTAATAGTGGAGCTCCTCAGTGATGGATCTGGACAGAACTTATTTTTTGTAAAGAAATAATTGAGTTCTACTTATTGAGTTTCTTCCTGAAAATTAATAAATTCTAAGAATATTTAAGAGGTGCCACATTTGTTTGCTTGTAGATTACCAATATTGAGATCATTAAAGTCTTGTGAAATTAGGGATATAAATCAAGTTTGAAACTCATGGTAAATCTCCATCACTGAATGTCATGTTTCAGTGTCTAAGTAAAAAGTCTAAGCTCATTTTTTGTTAAAAGACTGATTTTTGTGGTTTTTTTTTTTCTTTTTCTTTTGGGTGGTCGAGATCTCAACATTCCTAATCACACTTTGGCTTAAATTAAATAGTAACTTACAAAAGAAAGTATTAGTACTAGTACAAAGCCTGTCATGGTAAATGTTATTATACCATTATCAGCTTCAAATCCTTCATTCCTCCTTCTTTTCTCTTGGGACTAGTCTGATGAAGTGATGTGTTGAATTAAATGCATAAAACCATCGAGTTCTCTTATTTTTTTTATCTCACAGCCACTTTTATTCTGAAGGGTGATACCCTCTTATACCTCTGTGCTCACAAAATACTTTCCCCTTCAGCTCTCCCCACACTACAGATGCACAACGGGCACACACATTGTCATAGGGAGTGGAAATGCAGAAAAAGAACTTGAATAGCTCTCTAGCTGAAATACTGATGCACTGCCCAACCTGTCTGATTGCCCAAAGGCCAAAACTATTTGTATTATTATGAACAACCATGATCCATTCCTTCCCACTGAGCTGACTCGAGTATCTTTTTGCACGTATTTGAGTCAAAGCAATAGGCAGCTACGGGGCCAAGGAAGCATATTCCTTATTATCTGCATATCTCAGCTCTTTCCTAGCTGAAGAAGTTTCTAGCAGCTAAATTCTCCTGTCCTCTATCCACACTGTCATGTGGTTATGTCAACACTACCTCTGTATCAGCATCAGATTATGTTCTGAGTTCCACAAGTGAAATGGTGTTGAGCAGTTTCCACAGAAAGGTCTAGAGCCTTGTGCTAGGTAAGTCTCCAGCTGTTCCCAGTTTCTCTTTCTTAAGGAAATACTTGGTTTATTCTGGTACAGATGCTGCCTGTGAATTAATCTCTATGGAATACAGGAAATCATGGGCTGGTTCTTTGCTCTACAATACTGAACAAAAGGCCATTTAAGCACAAAATTTGTCATTTGGACAGATTTATTGAGTTAAGTTTGGTTTTCTCCAAGAGATTTCCAAGAGTACGGGATGCACAGGAGCTTAGATTACACTACCTTATATTTCATGGAATCATGGAATTGTTCCTATCCTGCCGCCAAGGGCAGGGACACCTTCCACTAGAATAGGTTGCTCCAAGCCCCATCCAACCCAGCCTTGAACACTTCCAGGGATGGGGCAGCCACAGTTCCTCTGGGCAACCTGTGCCAGGGCTTCACCACCGTCACACTAAAGAATTTCTTCCCAATATCTAATCTAAATCTACCCTCCTTCATTTTGAAGCCAATCTCCCTTGTCCTATCACCTCACACACTTAGAAAAGTCCCTCTTCAGCCTTCTTGTAGGGCCCCCTCATTTCCTTCTGAACTGCATTTCTCTGACTCTTTCCATGTAGTCTGTGAATACACGATGTATTTCAGTTTTCAGTATTATCAATTTGACATTTCCATGAATGCTTCAGTTTAAACATGGTTATGAGTAGCAAGGTGCTGGCATGATTCCAGGGATCTGAGGAGAAGTCTGCCTGATAATTTTCTCCTCAGAGGTACTGAAAAATATCCTTATCTCTTCATTGGTAAACACCTGCACACTTCTGTATAGTCATGTATCTTCACCAGAGTCTTCATTTGGGAGCTTTGGCTGTCAAACAAAACATATTTCTGCAAAGGGAAGGGATTTTGTGGGAATAGCTAAATCTATCCTTCAGAGCTGCACCTTGACACATAAGATGACTTAGATTGTCAAATAAATGGTTTTGATGATGTACAGTTTGAAACTCCTTTCAGTAATGTAATTCATTTAGTCAAAACCTTTAATCCATCCCAGTGGTAAAACTCCCTCTTTACTGTATTGTTTAGGAGCTATTTTCACCCCTCCCCACAAACTTCTGTGGGGCAGAAGGCAGAGAGGGAGATTGCCCAAGTTTTGCTAGAAACATGATGAGTGTGTGCAAAGATTATTTGTGTGAATCAGAAACGGGTCATCTGCTTTTCTTTGCCCCAAGACCTACAGATGATGTTTTAAGGGATTCTTGCTTGCTGAAGCTTTCAATACTTTTCAAATTTGTTTTTGCTCCTCATTGGAGTGAAGACAATCCTTTGAGCAGTATTCACTATTTTGAAGTATTTAAGTTTCAACAAAGCAATATATTTTACCTACATTTAATTACCTTGAAGATATTATTTCGATTTTAAGCTAATTATGCCTGTCTATGATATTTCATAAGAATAAAAGGGAAAAGAACCAACCGATTGCCTTCAAAGGTAATAGGAATTAGTTGCCTAGAAACCATGCACATCTTTAAAACTTCTGTAGTGTTAAGGATGTTAACAATGCCTCAGCTAAATCCATTGTTTTATGTATGAAAAAAGTAAGGTTTGAAAAGGTAATTTTGATGGCAGAAGTTTAGGAATATGCTCTCATGGCATGAGCAAGCACTAGAACACTTAGAAAGCCTTAGGATTAGGATCTGGAGTGATAGTTGTCTGACTGTGATTTCATACCCATTCCCTTGAGGTGGGAATGTTTATATCACTCTAGGATGCAGGAGAGCACACTGTGCTGGAATAGTATTGCCAATAAACTTGGACTGTACAGATTGAGGCTCAGTAATCCCTTTTCATTTCTCTGTATTACCTTACACAAAGTTTAGCAAAGCAGATCTGTATGGTGGCCACTACTTGTCACAGGTTCTAAGGCAACCCTAGGGAAGGTCAAAAGTCTTACTGAAGATTAGGTGCTAACAGTTAATAGTACAAAAACACACCTTCTGGAGCTCAAATATTATATGAAATGTTATGATTTGCCCAACTTAGACACAGGCTCTACTGTACTCTGATGGAATAGCTAATGAGATAAACAAGATAGCATAAAACAGGCTTCATATAGAAGTACTAACACACCTGATGTCCTTAACTCTTTGAATTCACAGCAACATAATATTTTTAGAAGGAATAGTTTTATTTATTATGTGAAGAATTACATGCACATATCTGGCTAAGCCCTGCTTCTTCACTTCCATGAGTCAGGGCAATGCTAAGCATCCTGTTTAGTCTTTTCAGTGTTTAGAGGTTATGACTTTAGTCAAGAGAAGGTATTTTCCCTGGTCTAGTATTAGATAACACTGGCAGTTGGGAAGGGCTATTTACTTTCTTTAAAAAATATTCATCAGAACTGCCAGATATCAAATGAATCTGTCACTGAAATTAAATTCTCACCTTTTAAGACAAATGACATCCCTGAAGTGGAATTAAGGTTGGGAAGCAATGATATGAAGATATTAAGTTTCTTCTCCTTGCTCACATGGGCAATCTGTGGAAGGTCTCAGTAGCAGTTTAAGGTCTGCTGGGATTTGGTGGAGAGCTTTGAACAGTAACCTTCCATTTTAAAATTCACTGCAGTACAGGCCCTGTATATCACACATTAATTCATACAGCTGTTGCATTCAGAACAGGGTTTACCTGGCCCCTGCTTTAAATGGGCACTGTGCATCCAGTATTTTTTTCAGCTGTTCCTCTAACAGGGTACTCATGATGAGAGTAAAATCTTCATTTTGTGAAACAAATAAGTGGAGCTGCACAAATGTTGGATATCCACCTACTTACCTGCTATTTCTTTCTTTTTACCATTAAAGAAAAAATAGGCAATGGCATCTGAATCTGACAAGCTCCGTTTTAAATAGATTACTGACCTAGAGAGGTATGCAAAATTGTTCAATTAAGGACATACTTTATTGTCTACTCTTGAAGTTGTTGCATTAAAAGCAATCTGTGTGAAAAATAATGAAAGTAAATCGATATCTAGAAAAACTGTTTCAACAAGCAAAGATAAATGGTTTTCTAGCACAGTTTGGGTTGAGATGCTGACATATTTATATTTATATTCAGTGATGTCTAAAAAAAAAGGGCTCTGAAACAAACATTGGGGAAGTAATTACCTGAGATTTGATACTTTAAAACTAGTGGTCAAAATTAGTATTCTAAAGACATGAAGCTGAAATGTATGTGACTGAACAACTGCTCTTATTGGAACATAATGATTTATCACCTTATGCAAGGTGTAGAAGTAAATTCAAAAGCTGTATAACAAAATCTCATATGACAAAAAATAGAATTTTATTAGATTCTTTTTACATTGCAACATTTAATATTCAGAAATTGGACATTAAAATTAGCTAGAAAATAGTGTTTTAAATCAGATTATGCAGGCTGCTAATAATCCCTATCCCCACCAAACAACTGGACAAACCAGGTGTGGCATTGTTATTCCCTAAGCTAATGAGCTTTTCAGAAACCTCACACTGGGCTTTTCTGTTATTATTATTATGGACAAAAATTTTTAAACGCTTTAGGTTAGTTGTCATTTATGAATGCCTCAGAAAATAAAACTACTCACAGGCTAAGTGGGTTTTGAACACGTTTACTTCTTTATACTCAAAGATAACTCTTTTCAGTTAAATTATTAAGTGAATGTAGAACAAATACCGCTTACAATGACAAATTAAATTACTTCACCAGAAGTGTTTTCATCCAAAGAATTACGAGGGGAAAAAGCCTACAGAGTGCTCAGATGCTGATACAAGTCATGATGGTCTTCTTTCCAATCCCAGAGCTGAAGAGTTAGTCAACACTGTATTCCTGCGTTCATGTTTTATAGCTTTACTTGGTGTCACAAGGGGAGGGCAACTGGAGACAAACAGATAGGATAGATCAATCTTTAGACAGATTAAAAAAAGCACAAGATAGATGAAAGTATGTAATTTTAGAGAAGTTTATCAGACAATGTACAGTGGGTCCCTTCTCTGATAAATCACCTGGTCATGGGAAATATTGAGTAGAAATTCCTCCTGTTCCTCACAGAAGAGTAGGTGATGGGGACAATGGTATGTACAGTCCCATTGCCATCCTCTAATGATTGCAGGTACTGGGCTGGGAGACCTTGTAAAACTCCTGAGAGAGGTTTATAACCAGAGCCATTGCAAAGTAGAGACTGGGGAAAGAGAAGAACTTACTACCCTGATCACTGTTCTATGGCCCTCCATGCAGGCACATCCCCTTCCCTGAATGTTGTTGAAAAGAGGAGAGAATACTGTAGGAGACCATCATACAACAGTTAATTCTGAAAAGTGACATTTCTGTGGCAAGAAATAAGCAACTGAGATTCTACATGCAGGCAGAAACCACCAGCTAACTGGGGAAACAGAGGGGCTGAAACAAAAGCTTTTCTGACCTTGAGGGCAGCTCTGCAGAGAAGCAGTCTGGAGAGAGGTAACTTCTATCCCTATTAGGCCTGCAAAGCTTATGGAATATCTCCTTCACATTCCCTTCAATTACTCCAAAGCATTTAAAAAGAAGAGTTTAATTTCTTTGACACATTCTGCTTCAGTTGCTGGCACGACAAGTTGTTTCTCACTGAAGCTCTCTATAAAATACTATTGATTTTGGCAGAATGGCTAAAATGAGCTACTCCCTGCTTATCATCTTCCATAGACAATGGAAGACAGCTATGGACAATGTCCAATCTGCTTTGGAATCACAGGGGTTTCACTGGCAATTTCAAATAAAGGACAATACATATTTCAGGGTTTAGGTCCAATTTTGTTTTGTCGAAGGATACAACTGTTCTCTTTTGTCACTTTGAATAAGATGACCCATCCTGCCTTGCCATTTTCAGCTTCTTTAGTGAATTATCGCTGGTGTCATCTTTTAACATTGTTCTATAAGTAAATAGACTTTGTACCAAGGAGATGTGTGTCCCATATCTGAAGAGCAAAGGAGAACTCATTGTTCACCATCTCATAAAATTCTTTTGTCTGTTGTAGCACAAATACAGATAAAAAATGACTGTCTACTCTTTCTTATGTTTTAGTTTTTGAGGTCCTTTCAGTGATGAAGTGTTTTTTTGTGAGAACATCAAAATGAAATATGCAGGAACAGAGAACAGAAATATACCACTTTGCTGACAACTTTGTGTAGATTTGTAAAAGTCACAAACAATGGAATCTGAGTATGATTCTCTTTTCCTGATGGGCATTTGTTTTATTTGATTATATCTTTACAAGATGTCTTTTATTTTATAACTGAAAAAAAAATGAGAAAGGGTTTGCAGACAAATGCTTTGCACAAGACTGAGTGATCTGTGTGCTCTTCAGCAGAGGTTTGCTGTGGATTCACAGAGATGGGAGTTGTCTCCTCTGTAGGATGACAGATTTGACATCATGGTGGAGACACAGGCATTGGAGAGAGACAAGGCAGAGAATGAGAGCAGGACCATCTTCTCAGGTTTGTACCCTGTAAGAAGCCAACTTGTTATGTCATCTCCCCCTGAATATGAGTAAGGATGGAAGAACATCCTGACTGGGGGGGTGGTGAGGCCCTGGCACAGGTTGTCCAGAGAAGCTGTGGCTGCTCTGTCCCTGCAGGTGTCCAAGGCCAGGTTGGAGCAACCTGTTCTAGCAGGAGGTGTCCCTGCCCCTGTCTAGGAGTGGGACTGGATGGTTTTTAAGGTCCTTTCCAACCCAACCCATTCTATGATGATTCTATTATTCCATGGTGAACATGGTTCTTTGATATGAGCCAGCTCTAATATAGTGAGAAAATATTGGGGGTTTTGACTTTCAGTCTTTAGTTCAAATTTTGAGTGCTCAGCTGGATGTCTCACATTCCCAGTTATTAGAACAGACCCTGGGGTTTTTGTAGGAATGTATGAATAAAAATGATGGCAGTAGGAATGAACCATGCATAGCCATTAGTTAACAGACGAGACCTGAAGTCCAGGCAGTCTTAACCTAAACAAAGGACTCTCTAAGCACAGTGGGAAAGCTTGGTCTGCAAATTTTATAATCATTTGATATACTTAAGATCACATTTATCCCTTGTCTTAATTCTGATTTTGCAGCTCACTTACTTCACAGGCAGTCAAGTAATTTGGGAAGTATTTATCAGCCTCGACATGAGCAGGGGAACATCTCACTGGGGAGAGATGATGGTGGCTTGTCCTCCTGGCAGTCTCTGCCTGAACCATCATCTGTGAAGTGTAACCAACCATACTTTTACTGAGTAGATGCAAAAAGTGGCATTTGTGTATTACTGAACAAAGACTCTGCTTTCATAACTCTCATTATGATTTGATTTATTGATGAGTACATGGCAGTGTTTTCCAAGGACATCACAGAAAAGTTTGCAGGAGCCACATCAGCACTAGTATTTAACAGGGCACAAATCACAATCCAATAGTGATGCTCCAGTGACAATAGCCTTTAGCTTTCTTTAGGGCAATGTCATAACCAATGGTTTCTGAGATCAGACTGAGTAGGAAAAGCTCTTTTTGTTTTTTAGTTCTTTTTTGGGGGTCACATTGTCTTTATTCTAATTTTTAATTTCCAACATACTATGAAAATGTTGTATATTGTAGCACATCTGCAGCCGTTTAGGACTTTATAGGTGCAGTTACTTTCTATACCTTAGATGTCTCCTGTTTCACTGCAACAGTGGGGATACAACCCAGACCACTTTGCATATAGTGGCCAGTAATATTATGGAGACTGCTGAAGTTCTAAGTGCAATGCCAGTTGCACACATGTGCCTTATTTACTTCCAGGGCTGTGCTCTGGATGTGACTCCAAAGTCACTCTGCTGATCACAATAAAACGTATTGGAGCAAAAAGGCACTGGAAATTTGAAAGAAAAACCCTTTTCATTAAAGCATATGACAAATTACACATCTTCTGCACAGTTTTTTCAAACTTTCTCGATAGTGCACAACCACACAAAACATATGCAAAGATAAATTATTTGCATTAAGGAAAATATGTAACATAGCATTGTGATTGAGGTACTAGAGACTCTAATGGATGTCTTAATTTAAAAACATCCCTTGACCAATTAGGGGGAACTTTTGTGATAACAACCTTTTGTATTCACTCTATCTCTCCTTTACAAGCCATTAATGGGTATGTCAGCAAAAAAAAGTAGCCCCATAAGAATCAGCTTTGGAAAAGATCATCTGAGATCATTTAAGTTCATGTGCCATTAGTGTGGAATTGTTCTCTATAGCACAGTTAAGGAAGCTTTATTCAGTCTAATTTTAGGTAACTCAAGCACAGAATTATTTTCCTGTTTCTTCCCATGCCTCATCCCTAACCAGCTGAATCGTTTAAAAAGAAATAAAAAGATTATTTCATTTTATTTCTATTGCTTTTGTTTTTCTATAACCTATCACCTAGGATGACCTGTAGCTTCTTTCTTTTATGTGTATTTATTTAAACAAATTTTCAACTATATTGTTGCAATTAGAGACCAGAAAGCTGGAGGTTAGGGTATGGGATTTTGTTTTCCTGTTGATACTAGAAAATTTAATCAAAATTTTATTTATATATATATATACATATATATATATATATACACAAAACAGACACACACCTCTTTTTGATCTGGTAAGATCATGGAGTTCAGGCCCTATTTCTATTTTAAAATCTGAAGTAATTATAAATTATCAAATGCATATTCATTAGATTATTGCTGTTTATTCTTTCATCCAGCTTCTGAGAAATACTCAAAGACTGATATGAATGTTGCATGAGAGCAGACAGTCCAAGAAGTTCTTTCACAGCAGACAGAGATGTGAGTTCAGACTGTAAAATATCTACAGCTTGTGCAAATCACTTTATAGCCAATGGGAAAAATGTAAGAAAAACAAGAAAAAGCTTTATGTTACCTCCTGTTCTGCACTTCCCAATAGTAGAACATCTCTTTCCAAGCTATCCCCAAGAGACTATCATGAGATAAGCAGATACATCTTCATAATTCCAATTATAGCAATAATAAAAGTCTCTGGTCCATTCTCTTTACTGTGTGTTTAAACCCACTGCTATTATTAATTTATTTTTATTTCCTTTTTTTTTTCTTTCTGTTTCCTAACTCTATCTGTGAGAACGCATGAACTGATAGCCCAAAGCAATGAGAAAAGGCTCTTTGAACCTCAGCTCAACTTCCTTTGACATGGAAGTCACCTTTAGTTAAACATGTCCCAACTGTGTGATTATGCTATAGTTACTTATCAGGCATCAAAACCCACTCCCTTTGCTTTAATTCATCATAGAGATACCATTGACAAGCTGCTCTCTAGCACACATTACTCGAATTTTTTATTAGCTTTTTCTAGTAATATATTGCTGGTATTCATATCTTGAAAATTGAAATACTGCAACACTCTTTTCACTAGAAAGACAGAAACTAGCAGAGTTCCTTTTAATTATATTCTCAAATTAGGTATCTCTAGATAAGTTTAATACTAAAATTGAATGCACTTTGGTAGAGAATGACAGAAAACATTGAAATGTTAAAGCAGAACAAGAAGGAAACAGGATAACTGTATGTAAAACAGTGGATGCAAGGCAAGAATAGATGGGAAAGGAAAGTGCATGACATAAAAGGCAGAAAGCAAATAGCATAATGGGGAAGAACAGCAAAATAGAAGGTTTAATTGTGGCCTGTTGTTCAGAGACTCATGATTAGCATGGTTTAGCAGTTTTCATTCACAGAAATGACTGGAGGGAGACCAACATAAAGCTGGAACTCATAGGCCTGATTTGGTTATGCCAATGAAAATTTCAACGTATCTGTTGAGACACAATCAGGGCTTTAAAATCACAGAATGTGCTAAGGAGAGAAACAGCTGGCGAAAATATGGGAAGAAAGCATTAAAAATTTGTTGGGGCTGAATTTTCAGCCCTAGGTGATGTTAAAAACCAAGCTTCTCAGAATTAGCAAGATTCTGGCCACATTTATTAACATAATTTCCCTGCAATGTCTACAGTATTGCAAATTTGATTAACATAGTGTTCAACATGAAAAGATATTGGGGAAATTCAATCATTAAATGGGAAATAGATTACAGGAATTTAGGACAGTCCTGTTCCTCCTCTGATAGAAATCACTTTTTTTTTCATTGACTTTTATTTACAAAATTTTTAATCTAAGGCTGTATCTTCATCCCCAGTTTCAGCTTTATGTCTAATGTCTTTGTGGCCTTTATTCTGGGTGTGCACCATGTGGTTGCCTCAGACTTTCCTAAGATGCCTGTTGGATGAAATCAGCTGTAATAAACATATTATCACTTCATGAATCATGTCTGTGTCTAAATTGCCTCTTGTTAACAGAGACCATCTGTAAGTGCTTTGGCCACTTGATGATTTGGTCCAGGAATTGGTGAAGAGAAAGATACTCTGTTCCATAGGAAAAAGATGGTTGAAATGACTCTCAAGGTTTCAAGCTTTCTGGGGAAAAAACAAACAAACAAATGAAAAAGAAACAAACAACAAAAAAAAACAAAGAAGATATCCATCCTGGGTATCCACTTAATCCCAAATTTATGTTAATATTTCATATTTTTATGAAGCCTGACTTCAAATAACTCACCTACGTTTTCTCCCAAACTTTTTTATGCTGCACCCTTCCTTCCTCCTGGTGAATAAGACAACTGGTAATGACTTTATTTATCCATTTTAAATAACGTGACAGTGCTGGTGGACATTTTTGTGTGGGAATCTGCATTTCTTCTGTAACTTTTGCATGAGACAGCAAAGCTCATGCTTGTCATCCTTGTGTTGAAAAGCACATGATTATATGGCGTGTGACAGGGGCATAGTGATCTGTGATACAGAGAGCACAAATACAAACAGATAATCACACTTCCTGTAGATGTGGCAGCTCCTGAGCTAATAGCAATGCTATTACCTAAATAGGTTACTCATTTAAGCTAATTAGTCCTGTAGTAAAAACGGAGGGAATTGCCACACCTAGCAAATATTAATGGGAGAAATAAAGCTCCTTTAACAACTCCAGTTTCCTTATGTGTATTTGCCTGTATTTATATACCTGCTAACCTGTCTGTAATGTTTCTAGGACACAACTTTGATTTCCACCTTGTTTATACAGTGTGAAATCCATGATAAATCTGAGGGATAACTCTACAATACAACTTAACAAGCATTCATTCTTTTTCAGACTTGGTTTAAAAATCATCTGCAGGTTGTTTTTTTTCTCCATGTGATTTAGCAATGAAACCCCCATATTATTCTTGGCAATCCTTCCAATTACATTGCATAAGTGATTATTTTATGCTACTACTTTCTGCTTGTGCCAGCAACCTGCCAGGCAATGTTTGGTCAGAGAGCAGCTTGTTTCATACTGCAGCACCAGCAAAGTCGAGGGGATTTTTCTGGGAAGATTGACGATATAGCAGAGCTCACTCTGAAAGTGAAAAAAGCACTCATGGGTAAAATAAAACATCACTGAAGTTTCAGGTTAACAGTTAATGATCACACAGTTCTTTGCAGGCAATTACTGCAGTCTTTTCAAAGGCCCTTTTGTGGCTGTTGAAGGGACCCTCGGAATTTCCTGTACTACTGATACCATTTTACTAAAGCATCAGTTTGGTTGAGTCTGAAAATGCAAAGTTTAACATTCTCCTTTGGTATTGTGTCATGTGATAGTCTCCCTCAGTCATTTAGCTGAATATGACTTTTCTTTTTGCAATACAGGGAATAAATGTCTGGGAATGCTGATAAAACCTTTGAGCACTGAAACTGGTATCTCTGAACAAATTTAAAATGTATGTTTAAAATGTATCTACCACTGGTGGTCATGATGAAAAAATAACTTATTTATTTTCATTATTTTGGGGGTTTGTACCTCTGCATGAGTTTGTAGTAAGCAGAGAATTCTTTAGGAAATGACACTAAGACAACACATAACAAAGACCAGTTGTTATTATTATTAAAGACATTCGGTAAAAATACATGCAATAAAAAAAAAGGTGATAGTTGTTTCTGTACACGTACTGAGACCCAAAATGAACAAATAACTTTCCTAACATAACAAGAAGTCTTTAACAATGTTCACTGTGCATCATATCCTTTCACATGAGCCATGCAAATTAGAGAAACACAACCAATGGTAATCCTCTGTCCTCCCAGTCAGTCTGAGTGTGTTTTTATCCTGGTACATCGTCAAATTCCTTGTTTGCTTCCAGGACTCAAATGCACATCTCCATGTTATATAGAGGCTGACAGGCTGGAAGAGCTGGGGTCATTCAGCCTGGAGAAGATAAGGTTCCAGGGAGACCTTTTAGCACCTTCCAGTACTTAAAGGGTTGTACCAAGAGAGCAGAAGAGGGACTTTTCACAAGGACCTGGAGTGACAGGACAAGGGGGAATGGCTTCAAACTGTCAGAGGACAGGGTTTGATTAGATATTAGGAAGAAATTTTTCCCTGTGAGGGAGGTCAGGCCCTGGCACAGGTTGCCCAGAGAAGCTGTGGCTGCCCCATCCCTGGAAGTGTCCAAGGCCAGGTTGGAAGGGGCTTGGAGCAACCTTGGATAGTGGAAGGTGTCCCTGTGGAAGGTGTTTATGGAGAAATCTTATATCTTATTATTTAGATACTTAAACTATAAAATCATACACTGTGCTGAAAAGAATATAAGGTATCCAAGCAGTTTCTTGGTGAAGGCTGGCTATGTCTTTTTGTCTATATTTTGTCCAATAAATCAAAATCCTGTTGTCCCATGAATGGCTTCCATCTTAAAAAATAATCAGCTACAATGGATGGGTTTTGTACTTACAAAGGGTGAGAGAGACAGAAAAGAAAAATCTCAGAAGAATTAATATCTGATGATTGGCCTTGCCTTACAGGTACAACAATGACATGTTACCTCCTGGAAAATCTGAAATAAGAGATATTAATTTGCAATCTGAACTAAAACTTGTGAACAAAATTTACAAATTGATATTCAATGGGTTTGAGAACAGAGATATCATCATTGAAGACAGAATGCTAAGCAAAATTCTTTCTTTGTGTAGTGTCATATTAATATGCATGCATGGGCACAAATATATATAATGCACAAAATGTAACCTGTGATATGAAAATCACAGTTTACTTTTTTTTTTTTTTCAATTTCCCTGCATTCACTTTTTGAAGGAGCATTACCATAAAAATTTGGAGTCTCCATTCATGGACATATATTGCATTTATTCTTCTGCATCAAGAAAATATAAAATCATTTAACTACTGTCATACTCTGAAATCCTTGCTATAGGAATTTACAGTTTATAAAATTTTTGCTTCTAAAAAGATTCACATTATTTAGTTCAAAATATTTGATTCATTATTCAATATATATTTTTTATTCTAACCTATTTTATTCTTCTATAGATCATTTGATAATCCATGAACATCTCAAAAAGCAAAGCAACTTTACTTCACTCAGAGCAAGTGAGGGGAAGATTCGATTCTGAATGTATTGAAGCAAAAATATGAACTGATACATTATGGTATTCAATATTAATGGCTTAAAAGAGAGAGAAATGTTGCTTGCATTTATATGACTTTACTGTTTCATTTTATATGACCCATTAGCTTTTCTTTTCTTGCTTCAGGGTGGATCTGATGAAAACAATATGGTCAGATGGCCCATCTGTCCATGCATTTTGAGTCATTGAATCATTTCTTTCAGCAAGAAAATAATGACAGTTTCATAAACATAAGTTTTTATTGTTCAACCATTCCATATCACAAAAACCTTTGTTGTGACCCACTGAGCTACTTGAAATTTTTATTGCCTTTGGAGAGATCATGGAATGAATGAATCCATCTAAGTATAGCTTTTTGGGACAAGGTAATAAAATAGTACAAAAACTTTGGAATTAACCAGAAATTATTAAGTAGTTAATAAAAGGATTTAAGAATAATGAGAAAAAACCCCAATTATTTCAGTCTGGTGTTTTGCATAAATTAACAAAGTGAAACCAATGAAAGAAAGAACACTGTGCAATTTTTAAAACTCTGCTTGGTGTCGTGTGCACTAATTTTCCCTCTACACCACAGTCACCACTGTCCCAGGGAAAGAAGCCTTGGGCAGCTGACAAGTGGGAAGCTGAACACACAAAAAATGTGCAGGCTGGACAAATGAGCAGCAGACTATGGATCCAGGAGCAGTGATGATAATTCCAAAGACAGTGTATTGTTTCTGCACTTGCATTTGCATTTCCAACACCTGACATCACCCTGGGTGACACATCATTTACTATCACCTTTAAGTTTTTGCAGCAGACAGACCTAAGATACTGGCTCAGGAAATACCTGGTGTTCTGTCATCATCAACAGGCTGGATACCTTGGCTGCCACATTCATTCCTGGCTGGCCAGCAGACCTCAGTCCAGCTTGTCTCCTACCCTGCAGGCTTTCCCCTCCCACTACATTTTGTTTGTGTCTCTTATAATGTTTTCCTTCTCTTTGTTCTACTCACCTCATCACCGTGCCTCCGTCTCCTGTTTTGTCATTTATTGCTCCATAAAAAAAATCTGAGTTGTCCTCGAAATAAAGCTGGTAAGTCAAAATAGAATTATAGAACAAGTCCTCACTCCTTTCACTCTACTTGCATCTTGCATCTCTTTCTTTGTGCAGGTTTTATTTTTGGAGCTGCAAGTTTTTAAGTTTTTCTATCTTATACTTTCCCAGATCAAAGGCAAATAGGGCTCTAGTTTCCCATGGTTTCTGAATTCATTGCAGGAAAGAGAAGTAATTTATCTGATTCATAAGGTATTGTTAGTCATTTGTCTGTATTGGAATATGAGTTTGCAAGTTGCAAAAAGGTTCTTAAACTCTAAGATGCTATTAAATCAACATTTTTTTTTAAAAAGTAAAGTATATTGTTTCTTATTACTTCCTCTTTTTTTTCCTTTGTTTTTAACATTTGTCACCTAATCAAGTCTCAAAAAATGTGTGAGCAGCCAGCATAATAAAATGTACATAGATGAGTTACTATGGCTTGATTCCAAGTCCAGTGTAGAATAAGTTCCTTTAATATCAGTATGTGACAGGCTGGTTTTGTAGTACGGCCTCTGAGAAGCAGTTAGCAAATAATTCAGAGCTTGGAAATTACTTAAAAGTGCATTTGTTTGGCAAATCTTATGAATAATAAACATAACAGAGTTGTAGAGTATCACAACCAATTGTAAGCTATTTAGTAGGAAAACAACAGAAGACATTTGCAATAAATGCTACCCACAGAAATAATCTGGTTCTACTTACTGCAGCACTGAATTGTTCTCATTGCCAGAGGAAGACCACTCCACAGGCATATGTGTTTTCTACACTTCAATTTTCAAGGTGTTAAATTCTGTTGTATTAGTTTTCTATTGAAAATCTGTTTTGCATCAAATACCCAATAAAATCCAATCTCGAGGAACCTTTCCCATTAAAGAAATTTTAAGTATATCTCTTTTTTTTCTCTCAATGTAATAATAACAGATAAGGTAGGACTGTACTAGAATGAGTCTGACAGCTACATGCTTTTCTCCCAGATTTCTTTGCTATATGATGGTTGATTGTCTCTAGTAAAGGCTTAGCTTTACATCTTGAGACAAGAGAGAGAGGGAGAGGAAGATGGAGAAAGAGAAGTTATGCAGACCAAAAGATTGAATTAGGAAGCTGTTTCTTCCCTACTGATGGATTTCCTGTGCTTGACACGTATCCTCTAAAGAAGATCCTGGCAGGGGGTGGTAAAGGCTGGACCAAGAAGGAAAAACATTATTTTAAATTAAGTTCATCCATTTCAAGTTGTGTTATACCAGATGGTTGGTGAATATGAGCTTATGGAAGGCCTGATGAATATGAGCTTTAAGAAGAGCTAATAGAGGCAAACTCTCTACAAGTCAAAAGAAGGTTTGTGTCTCCAGACATATTTCCTTTAATTATAATGAGGCTTCAGCTCCTGAATGTCTTTAAAAAACCACAATTCCTTACAATCTTCCAGATTTTTTACTTAGAGTCTTCTCATTCTTTTAAAGAATTAAACACTTTTTCTTCCAGCAGAATTTCTTTTCTTTATTCAATATCTATTTTGTGATTCTTGAAATCAACAGAAAGACTTAAAAAAGTACATATTCTCAATACACTCCATATGTTCACTTTTATTTGGTCTGAATAATATTAGCACTATAACCACCAGGGCTGTTTTCATCTCTTTGTACCACACTTTCCTATGGGAAGGGTACTGAGAAAAAAATTGCAACATATATCCAATCCCAGCTTATACAGCTCTGAGTTTTGCCATGGTGACTGTCATTAGGTCACAAAATACCAAAAGTGATTGGTCTTTTGCTCATGTTTTTAACTACCCAGTTGTTTCTCAGCTCTTGTTGAAGATACTGATATATCTTTGCCAGTCCCAACATAAATGATAAAATGAATATTTTCACCAAAGTGTAAACCCTATGATGAAGGGTATTTTCTCCCTTTCTTTTATATTTACTTGCATACATAATCTAGCACACACTTTATAAGAAATTGATTTTTTTTTTTTTACATGAACATGTTTTAACAGTTAATATTTATTTTCTGCTTGAAGTCCATACCTTAGAGAGAAACTCTTCTGACTTGGTGATGCTCAGTTTTGTTATGTGACAGCTTCATACCAATGCTTGAATCCAAGTCTTTGTGCCTGGCTGTCTTATTTTAAGAATCCTTTCTTAGCCAATGCCTTTTCTTTACTGTATCTTGTGACTACTGCCCTCCTGTGCCACTCTAAATAAAGTCTTAGAATGATATTCATATCACCCGACTTGAAATGTCTACAAATATAGATATCTACATATGAGGCAGGCATTTAAATTTCCTTTGTATTCATTGGGATGACACAACCACTACTTGAGTGCAATTCATCTGGCCTAATTTAGATGTCTTCATTAGGATGAAAGGAATTGTGTCCTAGAAAAGTCCACTTCTTTCCACTGGCTGTAAATGGAGTGACTAGATTAAATGAGGATATACTTACTGTAGATATCTCCAAGTGACTCTCAGCAGAATTGTAATGCTCATTTTCTTTTGAAACTGGATCCAAGATCCAGTCAATTCAGTTTTATCTTGCTTTTATTTTTTCCCTGTAATTATATTTATAATAATTCTAATCATACACTTACGTTTCTCAGCTTCATTGATTGCACTCAGTCCTTTGCCTCCAGCCTTCCAATAAACACAGGAAATCATACTGTTCATTATCTTATAGACTTTTAACTTCCTCCTCATCCTCCTGTCAGGTTCTTGATTTAAGCTTCAAAAATATTCAGACAGTAGCTCAAAGAATCAACCTCTACCTCATTCCAGCCCTATCACTTCAGGTCTTATACAAAAAACAGTTGTGCAATTGCCCTTCTCCCCTTCCTGAATCATTAAATAGCCTTTTCTTTCATGAAGTGCAGCTGAAACAGGAATTTAGCAAATTACAGAAGTGACAAGCAGTCACCTTGGTAAATCTGACACTGTGTTTTTATCTTTTTTTCAGATTTTACCACTATTTTTCTTGTGTAGTATGTGCTTTCCCTTATAAATTTGCCTATGTTTCACCAAAAAAAAGTGAACTTTCATTATTTCAGATAGAGACCATTCATGTGTTATGCTGTAAAACATTTTTACTTCATCTGCCCACCATGCAAGATTTTTTTAGATCTCATGTTCCTAACAGCTTTGATCTCCATCAGCTGGTTCTTTACCCCAAAAACATTCCTTCTGCATCCTTTCTTCCTCCCGAGGAAATGTATAATTACTTTCAAAATTTGTCCAGTTTTCTACTCGTGTTTCCAGCAATGACTGCAGGTCATAGTCAAGGCAAGTTACGTGTCTTAAACATTTAGCATCAGACATTTTCTCTTTTATTCTCAATTTAATAAGCAAGGTCTTTTCTTCTACTACCCAGTTAGTGGCGTCTTTTCCCAACATTTCTTACAAATCTATTCTAGTCTGTGAATGTGTGTTGGAAGCACTGTAGCAGATACCATGAATTCCACCCAGTCCAGGTCCTTTCCAATTTACAGTTGTACACAAACACCTTACTCATCTTATATGGAATCTGCACTTCTTATTCATTGATCATTATTAGAATAGGCCCAATGGGCTTCAATGAGATTGATTGTCCTCTTTGTTGGCACTTTATGAACCACAAATGTTGCTTGCCCTATTCAGCCTACAATATAAAAGCTGATTTTAAAGGCCAAACATCAAAGGTAACAGTTGTAAGTCCTGCCAGACTGAGCTACTTAAGATTAGAAATCTATTGAAATTAATTAAAAAAGTTCTACAAGCTTGGTCAAATTTAGGATCATGGCCTCCTGTGCATCTAAGCAAATATATAGACATTTGTGTGTATATAAAGTTTTCTGAAAACTGAAGGTGAGATTTTTACATGGAAAAGTCTTTTTATCCTCTTTTAAAAAGTGGAACATTGTTTTGTCTTCCAGTATATAGCACATATGGAAGTGGTTTGTGATGTTTTAACAGCCTTCTGCATGAATATGGCTATAATGACATTTTACTTTCTGACTGAGATTTTATTTACCGACAGAATTATTAAAAACTTTGCAGCAAAGAATTGCTTTAAAACATCTAAATCAGGTGAAGTGTAGCATAAAACAGTATCACCAAGTTTCTGCATCGAGGTAAGTCGACAGCTGCACTTTTTGTTCTGAACTACTCGATTCTCAGAGCAGAATGAACACGGGATGACTCACAGACATGGCTGACAAAAGCTACTTTTCCACAGTTTTCTTTGACTTGTCCATGTTTCTGTTCCTCTTTTAACTACACTGTCTGTGTAATGTCTGTGTAACATCTCTCTGCAAAACTCGCGTTCATGGGCAAGGCAAATTCAGGTCTGATAACTGAAGAGAACTCCAATGTTCACCTTTTCTCATTTAGGCAACACTTTTCTGCACTTCCCAAGCTTTGCCTGCCTCTGTCAAGGCTGACTGCACGTCCAGCCACAAAGTTATACCAGAGCTCATGCCCTTGCATCCCTCATGGTCTCAGATTTTCTGTTGGTCTTCAGTAAAGCATCTGCCTACACTTTTTTATATTCTTTTATAGATTTTCAACTTTTTCCATTCATCCATCATGAATCTTTTCCCACATTTCTCTTGTGAGAAATCATGTTTAATGAAACTTTATCTTTTTTTTCAGAATACGTGAGAACAAGTATAATACTGAAAGAAAAAAAAACCTTAAAAAAATTACAGACAGCTTCTGTTTCAGGAATCCATGCAGAAATCCTTCAGTGACACTGGAAAAAACTTCCCAAACTACTGTTTTGCTGAACTCTTATACAGTCAGCCACATGCCTCTTTAGCATATGCATGATGCATTATTACTGATTATCTAAAATTATATGCAAAAAATTCTCCTACCTCAGCTGGATACAACCCATCTAACCATGTATGTATCTGCAGGAACATTTTGTGGATTATTTACAAGTTTCTTATCTGTGTATAATGATCATTTCTGCAGCAGGACTTCCTTCAGAGATCTCTGGGATGGTCAGATTTTTCATTCAGAACATTAATTAACACATGTAAGCATACAAATCATGCCTATCAATTGGTCTAGGTACAGCAGGAACTGCTGGAGAGAATCTTTGGAACACTTTAAATTTCCATCTGGAGTATTCCTGTGTGCATTAGGCAAATATGTTCTTGTGAAAATATCTGTGAATTCTCTCAAGCATCTTATCCCAAGTGATCCCATTGTCTCCCCTGTGCAGACATCTAGATGGGGAGATCCAGGATCATCCAGGAGCTGATGATTTAGGAGTTCAGAGTGGGCCTGCAGGAACAGTACTGATACCTTGCTATGCCACATTATAGCTACAGGACAAATTTTATTTTCATCCTATTTCTTGCTTCTTACACTAACTTTGGAAGACTTGTGACCCTGACTATCAACCAGCATTGACCAGCTGCCTCTTTTGATGCTCACTTTTCTACTTGCCCATCAAATTTGAGCTCTTTGGCAAACAAAATCCCTAGTCAGTCAAGAGTGTTGGCACATGGGGCCCCTCAGTAGGGAGTATTTTATCATAAAAGTCAATAAACAGCTGTCAAGGAGAGAGAAAAGCCTCTGGAGTTTGTTGCTGCCCTGAATTTGCCAGACATCTCTTTCTGGGGGGCTGATGCAAAGCTTTATTCCAGCTGTAAACACATCCATAATCAGCCTCACCCTTGTAAAAGTTTGT
The DNA here is from genome assembly GCF_036250125.1 of Pseudopipra pipra. NCBI lineage: Eukaryota > Metazoa > Chordata > Aves > Passeriformes > Pipridae > Pseudopipra > Pseudopipra pipra. The sequence continues at coordinate 71,330,166 of NC_087552.1, forward strand.
CATGAGATTCTTCTCTTCTGCAGGGGAGCTGGGTCCTGGAAGGTACAATGTTGTGTGTGTAAAGCAGTCTAGGAAATGAAAAGGGTAGGAGTCTTGTGTGAGATGCTTTTAGAGATATATATATTCTTCATGAGGAAGCTGGAGTATGTGGTAAGGGCTCGACAAGCACTTAGAGGTGCTTTCTGGGAAGTGTGTTAGTGATCTCACTGCACTCCAGAATTTCATACAGTGCCATAAGGATCTCTGCAAGGAGCTCAGAGTATCTCTCCTCTGGGATGTGCACATGGGTTGTTGAAGCAGAATAGTGTTAGGCATGGCCATTGACTCTAAATGTAAGTCCTGTAGAGGTGTGAAAACACACACTGAAGGGTAAAGAGGAAGTTGCAGAAACACAGATGGCTAAGACAACAAATGCTGTGTTTGAGTTCTGTCACAAACTAAAGTATTCTGAAGTCTTTGTATTATACTAGAGCAGTTAAGCATGCAGTTAACTTCTCCACTGTCTGCTCAAACAGCAATGCAGAAAGAAATTTTATCTTATTCTACTTTCTGTGAGAATTGTCTCCAATGTAAAGCTTAGTACAATGCTTACTCTTTCTGAGATGACCTGTGAATTACATAAGATTTTAAGCTTTTAACCTTTTGTGCATAAATTGAAATGTAAGAGTAATTACTTTGAAGTTAAGGAAGCATTGACATGCCTAAAAACTTTGTTATACTGAAAACTGAGAACTCACCCATTGGATCATGTATAAACAGCTGAGTTTCCTGTAAGTGGTTTCCATACACATTCAGTAGGGGGATCTTGTGTGTTAAATAAAGATTTAGATAGGCTATACCCCTAAAGGCTTGCACTAAACTTTATGTTCTGTAAGTTCCTCTGAGGATAATGTAGAATTTAACATATGCTGTGGTACAAAATATTATTTGCCCGTGTCATCTTGCTGGATGTTGTAATAGCCTTTGGGGGCAGCAACAGAAGTTGCATCTCTTGCTTATGGCAAGTTCAGAACTTTGAAACTGTGCTTCACAGTGTTTAATGTGCAGCCAAGCAAAAGCCCATGACTCTGCCTCATCAAATAGGCAATATGACAATAGCTGAATAATTGGGAGGAACAGATTTGCCTTCACAAATTAACATAAGAAGCATAAGAATTCTTGACCTATTTGCTTGAAATAAAGAAAGTCTAAAAAGGTGGCTGGAATTCATATAATCATAGAACAGTTTGGGTTGGAAGGGATCTTTAAGATCATCCAGTTCCAACTCTGCTGCCACGGGCAGGGACACCTTCCACTATCCCAGGTTGCTCCAAGCTTTGTCCAGCCTGGCTTTGAACACTTTCAGGGATGGGACAGCCACAACTTCTCTGGGCAACCTGTACCAGTGTCTCTCCACTCTTCATAATATCAATTTAATAGAGATGTCTGGAATTAATCATAACTTAGGAATGTACATTTCCCATACTGAGTATAAAAAGAATCTAATGTGAAATACTGAGATTTATGTATTTACTCCTTGGATAGGTAAGGTTAAGGAAGGCAGGCTGAAAGCATCCTGTGCAACTGCTGAGCTAGACCTATGCGAAACCCCACTCCCCCAGCTTCAGAATCTGTCTTTGATCTCTTTTATGTTTTTGATATGTCCTCCTGTGCTCTCTTAGGCATAATCAAACCTCATTGTTCACCTTAAAGCTCATTTCCCCATTAATCTCTATAAAACACTGGACAAAGTCTTAGGGCATGCTGGGGTTACTGGCTAGAGGACTAATCCTTATTCTGGCACTACTTTCTCCTCTTAAGTTACTGCTTTTTCCATGTAAAGGATGAGATTCCTTTTTAAGCAGAAGCTGACTTCTCACAATATGTATAAAGACCAGCCAGCACAGTGGAATCCAATTGCTGACTTAAGCTTTTAGCTTCTACCAGAACAAAACCCACTTCATCAATAATAATTATATATAATACAGTTACAAAAATTTACTCCTGCCTCAAAATTCTAGTTTCTTTTACAACACCAAATGTAGTACTTCACAGACTTTGTGTACTGAAATTGCTGTTTTCGGTGCAGACTAAAATGTCTGCTATTTGTTTTAAATCCTTTTTCCATCAGTGCTCTACAGAGACACTCAATTTAACTACAAACAAAATAACTCTTGATGTAGAAATGCAGCAGTTGTGTCAGCATAATGTTGCTCCTGAACTAATAAACCTTCTTCAATGAGGACAGCCTTGTTCTTCTCCCAGAACACGAGCTGAGATCAGTGCATAGAGCTGAAATGTGAAGGTTTGGGGACTTTCATTAGTTCAGAAAGCCTTTAGCTTCAACTCAGAGCTGCAGAGCCAATGTAGATAGAGAATCATACATATATTGTACCTCTAGGAAGGAAGGAACCTCTAGAGACATTCAGCCTTTGGATCAGAGTAGGACTGTGGGCAACCATGAACCCTATAACTGGTAATTTTACCTAGCCAAGCCTAAAAAATTTGTGGGTGGAGATTTCAGTCTCTTTGAGTAACCTCTTCCTGTGCTGCATGATCTTTCTGTTGGAAAGAATTCTTCCTAATACGTGACCTGAACCTCGCAAATGCTTTTTCTCAAGATGAGAGTGTACCTTTGGCTCATATTCATTCACAGTGATTCTCAGGCCCTTTCCAGCAGTGAGTTGTCAGGTTTTCCAGAGTCCTCTGAAGGATTTTAGAGCATTTTCCAGCCTGTGTGCAGAACTTCATTTCCCCTTGATGAACTTTTCAAGTTGCCTCCTGACTCAGTCCTCCAGGCTATAAAACTTGATGGGTCTGAAACTCTACCTTTCGGTATCTCAACCTCTTCCCATAACTTAGTATAATCTGCAAAATTTGCTGAAGGTTCTCTCTGCCCCATCATCTAGACTGTGACTAAAATGAACCATGTGGGCATCTGTTTTATTCATGACTACTGTCTGTCCTAAATTGATCCCATTTTCCTTAAAGCCACCTAAACAATCTCATGGATTAGTTAAATCATAAGACCCGACATCCCTCATTGTACTCTTACCTCTTTGGTCATTATGTTATATTAGGTTATGATCATTGTTATCTTTGCCCATCTTTTTTTTTTCAGCATCAAATCTCTGCATATGTATGCGGTTCATAGCCTGAAATCAGCCCTGGTCAGAACTCAACAGAAGGGCTCTCAAACCATGTCCAAGTTATGATTCCACTGATTCCCCAACAATGTTCAGAAAATGAAGTAATGGCTGAACATTTGTTATTTAGATGCAGAACTGTGCATTAGGCACCAAGCAAAGTTGATTTGTGTGATGAAACAGCTCTGCTCTCCAGTTCTGCTCAGTAATGTCAGCATGGACAGCTCATAACTAGTTCAACATCAGCCAAATTGATATGTAAGCCATTCAAATTCACACACACCAACAGCTGCTCTCCCCCTTGTACTCTCTTATTACTCCCTCTATTGCTGACTCATATTCAATTTATAACTCATTGCAATTATCTACATCCCTCTGTGTTTAAGGCAGATCTCATCAACCTATAATGAAGACAAGCAAAGCATTGCCTCATGCAAAAGAAGGATAGTTCCTGCCACTCAATTTTTTCACTCAATTTCCTCAATGTAAATTCTTTGATTTATTTGTATGATTAACTACATATATAATTTAGGTAAAATTATTGCTGGTGACTCTCCACAGGTAAGATTTTTCTATTACGTTGCTCAGTTTTTTATTATGAAAAAATATACCTTAAGGAATATCTATTATTGGCTACAGTGGAACAAATTACCTGTCACAAGTGTTATTGGTCCTAGAAACTTAAACCAAGAAAAGAACACATAGAACATCTGCTGGACAAATTTTGGAATACATATTAACAGCTTCAGCTGGTATGGGATTGATTTCAGATTAAAAAAAAAAGTTATTCAAAGTACCAGTTGGACAAATTTTTTTTTTTCTCATTGAAGGTAGCATAAAGATCCATGTGGAAATTCTGCATTTAATGCAACCTAAATGCCAAGCCTCTAGATACCTGCTGTGGGAATCTTCTCACTTGATGCTGGATGGATGTAGACATTTGTATGTAAAGTGCTCACCTAAGGCTCTCTTTATAAGTGTCTTGTGCCCTGGTAAGTGTATGATCTGGGAGCCAACCCAGCCATTATTAATAAGATATATCCAAATGCAACACAGTTAATTTGTGAGGCTTCTATGTCTTCATATAGCACTCAACTCTAGTGGTTCCACACGATTTCAAACTCCAGAGAGAAGTGCTCTGCATCACCACAGGTAGTAGTAACCCCCCATAGATGGAAAAGGCAGTGAGTGACTATAAAATGGTGCAGCTCTTTACACGTCAGGTTGGTACCAAGGATGATTATAATCAGTCAAAACTTGGGCAGAGAGACTATGTGGGAAACCGAGTTTAAAATTGACAGTGTTGAATTGCCAGCACTCCTTCTACTACCAAAAAAGTGTACTTTTCACACTCACATGGACAGTCCTCCTGAGCTGCATCATTTCTAAGAGCTCATACTTCTGTAATGCTTAACTTCCCATTGGGAAGTTAATGGACCCTTCCAGTTTACACCAGCTGAGTGCCAGTGTGATGTGACATCCTGGGCATCGAAACACAGCTTGCAAAGAACATGTTGTTCTCGATAAAATTCAGCCCCTGAAGGTAGATATCTAAATGTGTTTTCAGAAACTTAAATCAGTGGTATGATTTTCTCTATGTGCATTAGTCTCCATGGGGCAGAGGTACTGCAACAGTTCCAAAGGTAAAATCAAGTGGTAGGGTCTCAGAGCACATAGAACCGACTAAACATGTACCTCAAAAAGCACTGGCTGGCTGCTTTCTGCCTAATCTATCCCGTTATTAAAAAGACGTAATAAAATTCATCCATTCTCAGATGTTATAAATCTTAAGCAGCTCTTGTTATAACACAGAGTAAGTGCAGTTCATCAGAAAGTTTTTCAAATAAAAATGCTTGCTATGATTTAAGGTCTGTTGTATGCATATCAACAATAATAATAATATTAAATTCCAGTTCAAACCTCTTCAAATAAACTTGGATTACTGGCAAATTGAAAATATTAAAGTTTACCACTATGCATAGTTTGGTAAAGTACTGTAAGATGTAAGAGCAAGACAGCCAGTGTTAGATTCTGGTACTGCCCATATTGACACTTCAGTAGCTGCAAGTAAAATAAAATAAATAGATAAATAAGACATTACACCTGAAATTGAGCAGCTTCACAGCAGTCAACACGTATCTGTCTTTGTTATAAGCAAAGTGAGGGCACTGGAAAGAGAAGAGCTAAATGGGTAAGAAATCCCTATAAGTTTGCCATTTCTGAGAGCATGAAGAGGACTGCAGGGAGAGTGATGGGGAATGTGAGATCAAGAAAATTTTCTACTATATTGATTAAGGAGTAAGTTGTTTGTTTTTGTCTCTGACTCCTGTAATGACAAATGTAGGACTCTAAAAAGTGGCAGAATAACACCACTAGCTTCAATGGAGCATGGGTAAAGGGTTAGGTGGAAAGACCTCTCCACTGACAGTAAGGAATGGCAATGAAAGTCCAATAGTGTGACTTCAGGCTAATCACAAACACAGCATAATATAGGGAAATGTAATGCACAGTTCCAACGCATATTTAGTAAGCAAGAAAGGATGTTTTCATACAGAAAATCCACTTTGGGATTCAGAAGATGGGGACTAAGTTGCCAGCTCTGCCCCCATGTGTTACTTGCTGTCTCCCTGATTTACCTCTCCATGAGATGGAGGTAACAAAACATTTTTATCCATCCTCATCACTTCTGTGGTGACATTTATAACCTTTCACACAAGCCAGGACCTGACTTTAAGAACTTTTAAAACGTGTATTTAAAGCAGATCTTAATCTCAACAGGAGACTGAAGGTAAGAAATGGCTATGACACAGATTGGAAAGTACAGGGAAATATCAGTGTTTTATTGTTCTGCAAGGGGGGCAGGACTTCTTATACACCTCAACCTCCACTAAGATGTCTCAGAAGTATCAAAGCAAAGGTAAATCTCAAGGAAGGTTTTGACCTGGAATAATGGAGGGAAAGAGCAGTTTCTTCCTGGCATGTGGGAAGCAGGATCTCAACATGGAAAAAAGAATGAACATACCTATCAGCAAACTGAATAGATTGGAAATGGATGTTTGTGCAATGGGCAGGACAAAAGCGGGAATCAATTCCTGAATATTTAATAACAGAGAGCGGTAGAATGGTGATAGTGAAAGAATTTGAGAAAAGAACTTATCAGATGCACGAGAAAAGTGTATAGAAGAGTGTATAATAGAGGTATATAGAATAGTGTGCAAAGGCCAAAACAAAATGATGAGAGCTGAACAAATGAGACTCAAGTTGCCAAGGTCAGACAAAATAGACAAAGGAGATGCAACATCTTGGGAGGTTGGAGAAGAGTTTTTCTATCTGTTAGTTCTATATAGATTGTAAAACATCCCATCCAAGACCTCTTCCTGGCTTTGAAAGGCTTTTTACTTTTAGATGAAAAACTGGCTTTTTTGCTGCCAAGACTTGGATTTGAACTTTTTACTTGCCATGTATATATACTTTTTTTTTTTTCCTTAATGAAGGGCAGAGAGGCACTGTCTATTTGGATGGAAGTGTTGGGCAGATAAAACAGAAAATCTGCACCCTGAGTCCAGCTGCAATATAGAAATGAAGCCAAAGATTCTGAATGTTAACATTCTTGAGCTCATTGCTTTTTTTTCTTTCTTTACAATAGAATCTTAAAAAATTGAGCACTGTGAGGCATAGATGTCACAGGGGTCCTTCCTATCCCCACAGGGGTCCTTCCTATCCCATTCATCCCTTTCCATTCCACTTTCTCCAGCCATGCTCCTCACAAGGGACAAGCACAGAGGAGTGCCTGACACTAGAACATCTGCAGGTTGAGGATGTGAAAGTGGGCATAGCTGTGTATTTGGAACTGTAGCACTGAGATATATTCCCAAATATGTTCATACTGAGTTAGCTTTACACATGTCTGCAGTAACAAGCACTTTCAGAAGTCAACAGAAAAAAAAAAAAAAAGAAAAAAAAAAAAGAAGAAATTAAATAGTACCTGCATTTGAAACTCATGAAAAGTTTACAATTAACATGGACATCCTAGGTTGTGGCTTATCAGCAATGTGGAGGTCAGAGGGAAGATAATTTTTCTTTAATACTTAATGCAAGACATTTGGTGTATTATAAAGACTGCCAAACAGTATATGCACCATATGCATCAGTCTGTGTTTATGTTCAAAACATATAAATGGACATAACTGTATTTTGATACTTTCAATTTTTTATTTCTGTCCTCTATCATTGTATCTGACACTGGAGACGGGAGGGTTTCCTTTCCCACTTGTACCAGTTGTGAATACAAATACAGTCAGAGTTTAAACTGGAGTCGAGTAGAAGATGTTCTATTACAATCCTCAACCTGCAGTCCCAGTGTCTGTGCCAAGCTACACTCTTATATTAGAAACACCTATTTTCAATGTAAATTGTTATCTTGTCTACAGAAAGCTTTAAGGACAAAAAGAAAACATATCAGAAATAATGTAAAAAAAAAAGTGGGGAGAGAAAGAGAGAGATTAAGACAGGAGGGAGGCAAAGGACAAGCAGAGAGTACACAAGCAGCAGCAGAGCTGAAGATTTATGGGAGAGAAAAGATTACTGCAATAATGAGCCCCTCCGTGGGCAAAAACCTGCCGTGGATTGTCAGAGTTACTCAGAGCAGCTCCAGATTCAGCTCCAGGAATTTTGAACCCCAAACTGGACTACTCTGTATGCTTCCTGGTGCACCAATACCAAGATTGCACTTCCAGCTCCAAGCTGCTTCACAGCAGTGCTGGTGATTTGGTTCTGGGAGCAGAACCAAAATATTTGTCAGTGTTTGTGTGTGCAGCGTGGAGTGAGTTCCTTTCTTATCTCTTTGAAAGACTGTAAGATATGAAAAAAATCTAGACAATTAGAGCTACAAACTGTCTCACTGAACTTCTGTAATCTTTTTTCCTTTTGGGGGGAAAGAAGGTGAAAGATTCTTTCTGCAGAAATAGATCACAAGAAGGTGTTATATATCAAGTTATGCAGTGGCTGGTCTGCTAAATCTGACTATAATACAGTAAAAATAATGATAAAATATGTACATGTTACTGATGGGTTGGAAAGTCTGCTTGTCTAGTGCTGGAAAAGGAATTCATGGAAACTAACTTCGGTTAGAATACTCAAAGGACTGAAGATGGAAAGCAAAAATACCATCCATCCATTTGACCTTTGACTTCTGTATTCTGTTCTGTTGACATTTTCAAGCTTTCTGCTGCACCTGAGGGACAGAAAATTACTGTCTGCTTTGAATGAAATCTGAGATTCTTTTTTGGTTTGTTTGTTGGTTTCATGTTGGGTTTTTTCAATAGATGGAACTTTTAAGGAAAACAAATCCAGGGATTCACAGGAAAGTTTGCACTAGACTGCAGAAGGAGCCATTTTCAGCATGTATGCCCAGGATTTTCCAGTCACTGAGATTTATACAGCCCCTGTGTATTTTTCAGCACAGACGAAGTTCTCCTTGTAGCAAATTTAAGACTATGAATAACATGTTTTTCTGATTTACCTGTGGAAGATTCCCAGCTATTGTCCCACAGGCCCAAGGAGCATAGACTGAATACAACAGTTTGGGAAGAAAAATAACAAAAGGCCAAGACTTTCCAAGTGTAATTCTTCACTGAACAATTTATCTTATCTTTCCAATGCATACTTAGATTTGCATTTCATATACATGTGCTTCTACATTTGTCGCTACAGTTTCCCAGCTCCAAGTTTAACAAAGACCATTGCTGGAGGATTCAAGAAAGTTGTTCCAATGATTAATTACTTTTACTCCAAAGAAGCCTGCCCTGTGTTGTTTGAACAAATAGTCACTGTATTTTGCTAGAGGAAGTGCCTCATTATTAAAGTATTGTTTCCTCCTACACAAACAACCTTTTGCAAATCCTGTGAGTGATGCCCTGTGTGAACATCAGAAGAGTGGAAGAGAATCACGTTATTCACAGTAGGAGGGAGAAGAAGGGAACTTCCTATCTTTAGGCTTTTTTTTTAATTCTTTTTTTCCCTTTCTGATACTGGCAGATGCAGGGCTGTGGGATGTTCATGAAAAGAAGGATGTCAGTGTGGCAGCTTGTAAAAAAAGAGTGTAGAGTGTTTGAAGAAACTGTTGAAATAGAACCAGTAGTATGAGGGAAACATACAAAATGCCATATAGCAACAAAATCATCACAGATTACAGGGAAAAACAAGAGTCCCAGCCAAGCCAGTGAACTGCCAGTCTTTGTCTCTTTGAAAGATTGAAACACAACTAACATCCATCAGAATAACCAAACCGAGGTATTGAATGCCCTGTCCTCTTTTCAGGTCCTGTGAATTCATGGAGGTGTTCACTTTGTACTGCACTGGGTCACACAGAGGATTCATCTTTCCCTTTAAGAAAATAACTTGATTTTTTTTTGTTGTTTGGAGTGCAAATCATTTAATCTGTTATGGTACAGGGCCAGACTACATATTGATTCAAACTGATGTTATCTGATATTGCTCAAACAAAGCCAGTGCTAATTTATACCAGCAGAGTCTTTTCCCTTTATTTTTAATATTCAGGGAAAATGAATGAATCACAAGCTCTTGGTTTTGATCTCTAGGTGCTCTCTTATTGTACTTATCTAGTTAGTTAAACAGTTTATCTATCCTGAGTCCTTTCCCAAACTTTAATAAAACCATGTTAAACCCATCAAGGATTATCAATTTAGACACTCAAGGTAGCTGGAGAGATCACAGATGGGAATTCCAAAAGTTTCTAGTTTCTAGACTCAATGGTGACTATCTTATTTTGATTATAGTTAAAGTAAAAAATATACTTTTACATGCAAACCATATTCTTATACTTCCATGAACTCATTAAAACATAATAAACATAAAGAAGAAATTACTCTGGTTTCCTTTACTAGATGATGTGAAAGATGATCCAGTGGCAGGAACCTAAGCCTTAAACCTTAGAAAGCAACATAAAATTTTTAAGCGAAATCCAAGAATTCAGCAATTAAATTGAAACATTCTTTATGTGTCCATGGTATACAGACAACAAAAGCATCAGCACCAAACACGTTGTAAACGCCTAAGAAAGATCATCCCACCCATTATTTGTTTTGTTTTACACTACAACACGACAAGGGCAAACTTTGGATAATGCAGCTGCATTCAAGGCAAAGTCTGCACTTGGCTAGAAACAAGTGCATATTTGATTTGAATGACACTGAAGAAAGAACAGGAGGACTCTTCCTCTTAGTCATGGAGCAGCATCTACAATTCTGGAATCGCAACCAGAAATGGGTCATCCCCCAAATGAGGAAGGGAATACAGGGACTCAACACACCAAAGTAAGAAGATGTCTTACCAGTGATTTAATTTTGTAAGATTGGATGAAGGTCTTTGGATTTGAGCTTTAACCAACAAGAACACATGTTTTGTAGAGTTTCTTTTGAAAGCTAATGAGGAATGCTTAATTATATCCCTTTTTAGGTGGAGGTTGGACAGAAATTATCATTGTTGACTTAATGATGTGATGTAAGAAGACTACATGTTTCTTTTTGTGAGCAAAACAGCAGAAATAATTGGTCTTGTGGCCTTTCCTGTCTCCCAGTAGATGTCACAATCCATGTAGATCTCCCTCATACCAGCTCTGAGTTTTATATCATCTGAGTTTTGGAAAAATTCTCTTCTGACTCCTATGCAAGGCATATAATAGATATTATGCAGGTCCACAGCTGTGATATCTTCTTGCTTTTTCTTCCTTCACTTACAGCTGTTTGAAATATCTGTAGAATTTGTCAGAAAATACAACGCTTATTTTATTTTTTTTTTAAGTTCTGACTTCAGAAAAAACTGAATTATCAGCCTAAATATTTGCAGAAGAGAAAAAAGTTTGCAATGCTTGTTTTCCCAGAAATCTACATTAAAATCACCAGCCCAAACATTTTATATGTCAAGCCTGATGGATGGTAATTTTTCTCTGAGACATAATAGAAATAATACACTGCAAATGAGATGATGTCAAGCTGTGTTTCTTACTTGTCTCAAGAACAATGGAATATATCTTTTAACCTCGTCAGATGATGAAGGCAATTGAAATGTATGGTTATTATTCTTTGTGAGTTTTAATTCTCTGATTTAAACTCAGTGTATGTTCCAATCTGATCATGAGCTGGATGACAATATCTTAGAATCACGGAATCAAAGAAGTGGGAAAGGACTCACAAGGATTATCAAGACTAATTCCTGGTTCTGCACAGAACAATCCCAAGAATCCCACCATGTGCCTGAAAGTGTTGTCTAAATTCTCCTTGAGCTCTATGAGGCTTGGTGCAGTGATCACTTCCCTGGAGAGCCTGTTCCCAACCATTCTCTGGGTGAATAACTTTTTCCCAATATCCAACCTAAACCTCCACAAGGACCAAAAAAAGAGCCTATATTTACTGTTTTCCTGGATTGCTAAAACACTCAAGACTGTGTCTAAATCCCACTTTGAGAGAATTGGGCATAACTTAAACAGTTTGCTGAATATTTCCAGCCTGGGACAGACTACACACTCACGTAGGATTATTTTTTTAATATGGCACCTCCATCATCTGTTTTCTTTTTTGTTCCCTTCTTACTTTGCTTGAAGTTTTCCAAGCAGTGCCTCAGGCTTTTGCCTTACACTCATATCACTACATGTGACTGCAAAACTTTCTCGACTGCATGAGCTGAATTGCTTTTAGGCAGAGGATAATGAATTTCTTATGCTGGCAACAGGGCCTGGAGTTGCTTTCTGATTCAAAGGTGGACCTCACTGTGCAACTTGCACATGAGAAGAGGCAATAATATCCATTTGCAAACTATACAAGGATGGGCACAGCATTTAATTTTTGTATCTAATTTTTTTCTTCCTTTTTTTTTTTTTTAACCTTATTGGATTCTTACTGGTTTAGCAGCTACAGCTGAGGGATCTGGTCCTGGTCCAAGCCAGTCACAAAGATGATGACCCCTAAGGACAGCAGTGAGGCAAGAGTCAGTAGGACTGGGAAGGAAGTAGTCTGTCCATGACTGGGAAGTGAGTAGTTTAAATCCATAACTCTTTCATTTAAGATTTCAGAGTAGTTTTTTAAAGTGTCAGTCAGCTAAAACATTAGGCAAATTTCAAAACTGACACGTTATACGCAGAAAATAAATTTTACAAAGCAGAAGAAACCAGGAATTTAATTGCAGAAATATCAGAACGGGGGCTTCAATAGTATAATGCTCAAGTAAAAACTGAAGTAACTACAAAAACTATTTTTTCTCAAAGAATGCCCAGATTTTAGAAAGCAACATTTCTGCTGGGAACCTTTCAGAAAAGTGTAATAGATGTGAAACAGTGACAAAATAGTCAAAATTAGGTGTGAGAATTTGCCCAGAGTTGCTGTATTTTTAATGTGGACAGTGTGCTTTGTGCTGTCAAAACCATTTCCGACACCATTTTAAATAACTTACCTTCTTTGAGACAACACAATAGGGAACTACATGCTACTTTGTCATCTGAAGTCACATTTGAGATGTTTTGTAGCACTTGAAAGAGAAGTCTTTCTTTATTTTCCATAAAATTTTGGGGGCATTCCCTATTCCAGCTGGTTACCAGTTTCAGAATCCAGCGCAAAACTTTTATCACAAAGATAACTTGATCAAAGCTTCAACCTTGCAGAACTTCATGACCGGGGTAGTAAAACTGAGTTCCCTTTTATTTATTTCAAACAGTGCTGTTCTAAGCATATTTAACTTTCAAATACAATTTTCATGCGTGTTTTTAAGTAATTAGCAAAGATCCAGCCTCATCCCTTCATAAGGAAAAAATAAATCTTTGGCATTGAGCTTACTGCAGCAGGAAAGATGGTGTAGACTAACTCTGGGTAAAGGACCAAAACTCCTTCATAAATTAACAAAGTGTGCTATAGTAAGTTGCTATCCCTGTCCAGATTTTTATTTTTTTACATACCATTTCCTAGGTAACAGTTCCTGGCAGAACGCAGCACTTGTCCTAAGATTCATGAAAACTTAATGGAGCTTGATTTCAAAAGCACAGAGATAAAAATAGGGGCTGCAAGAAAATCTTAACATAGAATGTTTTGTTAAAACCTCCTCTGTCTCATAAGACAATATCTTACAACATTTATTCTGTCCTTGTTTTCTGTTAGCTCCATCCTGCCACATTGTCTTTGAATGAATCTCTTCCATTTTGCTGACCTGATTAGTGACAAATCCATTTTCAAGTTTCAGGGGATGGAGTAGGAACAGCCTGCAGATGACATCCAGGTTTCCAGATAACATCCTGTCAACAGGCCTCTCTTCTTTCTAAATCTTTCCAACTGAACATGATGTTCCTCCATCGCCATTCTGGATAACCCCAGAAAATCATGGGTGATGTAGAACTGGACAAGCATGACCAAATGTTGGCATCTGTCAGTGAACTGAAAGGAACAAACTGTTAGAAAAAGAAAAAATGGATAAAAGAGAGAAAATAAAGAGAATTGTCCACAGTCACAAAGTTTTTCACTGACAGGAGTGATGGGTCAGACCTCCCGTTATCCATCTCCCCTCCTGCTCTTTTTTTATCTCTGGCATCCTTCACCTGAATTTATGCAAATTTATGTAGGCATTGACAGAGGTTTTCCTCCTAGGATGTGAAAAATTTTCAGATTTTACCATCCATCCTTTAATATCTTACTATGATAACAGTATAATCATCCAGATTTCATTTACTGTGTACACTGGAGCCTTGAGAGCTGTGTGCTGAAAGATAATTTTCCTTGCTAAGAGAAAGAACCACATATCTTTTATATTTCAGGTATCCTAATACTAAAAAAAATCCATATTGTCTCCACTTAGAATAGTTAAGTATACTGTTTATTTATATCAGAACCTCTGCGTTTATATATTATGTGCAAGCTTTTTTAAATCAAAACCATTCAAGGTATATTTAGTCTTTACAGGATTAAGGAATTTCTGCTTTTAGGTTAAATAAAAAGAATCACTCAGAAAAAAAAAGTTTAAAAAGTTTAAAAATTAAATTTTAAATTAAAAGTTTAAAAGTCTCCAGGGGTTGTAGGTCAAAGATGTTTTAAATTTCATTGCCTGGGTCTCCCCAGAGTCATCTGAGTCCTCTTTTCAATCAGTTTAAGAACCTGGGTTTATTTCTCTGTCACTTTCCTGGAAAGCAAGTTCTCTTCTTATGCCATTTCCTACCTATATTACCAGAAAGTAGGTTAAAAATTTACCTAGAATATGAGCTTTAGAGGGCAATATCAAGAAAGGATAATCAGATTTTAAGGAAGAAAAAAAATCCATAACAAAAGCCAGCAGAAAACAATTCAAACTGGGCTAATATTTAGCCGCCTTAGCTTAAGCACAGTTTGGCATATATTCCTCAGACATCATAGTAACATTTCATTTTGTCTTTATATTAAGTGACAATCTCACAGTCTTAGCAAATGCATCCAGACTAAAATACCATTTCGTGGCAAATGTCCTGAAGAATCAACTGATGTTGCATTTTAGTTAATAACACATTTATTAGCAGAATTTGGATAATTTAAAGAGATTAATAGATGGGAGTGAAGAAAGTTGCTTTCCACTGACCTGATACAGGAACTTATTCTTGGCACCTGGCTGCTCTTTTACAGGTCCCAGCCTATAAAACTGATATAATGACACATATCTTCCCTTGGAACATAATTAATGCTTTTACTCTGTCAGGCACTTTATTAGCTTTTAGTCCCTCAGTCCCAGCTCTGGATAGGAAATAAACACTGCCATGGACTCTTGAAGGCATGGGAGATGTTAGGCTGCTGATCTCCATAAGCTGGAGTTGTATTCTTGTTTCCTTTTCCATAGTTCTTCTGTCCTAAATAACAAAAAATAGAATTTAATACTAAGGAAAACAAACAGACACTTAATTAGCCAAATGATGTATTTGTTGTGCCAAAGATTTGCTGCCAC
The DNA here is from genome assembly GCF_036250125.1 of Pseudopipra pipra. NCBI lineage: Eukaryota > Metazoa > Chordata > Aves > Passeriformes > Pipridae > Pseudopipra > Pseudopipra pipra. The sequence goes on from NC_087552.1 coordinate 71,345,255, forward strand.
CTGTATCTATGTTCCATATTTTTGGTTGCTTATAAGAAAAAGAGAGAGAGAAAGAAAGAAAGGGATTGAAATAAGCCTGATGGATTTTTCTTGGTAATATCCATGCCTGACAAGGTTACTTAACAGGATTTTTGCTGTAATGCTCTTCCACCCAACACCAGCTAAAAGCTCATCTTCAATTTATTAGCTTTTAAAAAATTCTTTCTCTTACCCTGTTTTTCCTCTTCAGGGAATTTATAAATGACAAGAGCAGAGCAGTGAATTCAATAATTTTTGAGCAAAGCAGTGGTGTCTGAGAGGATCTCAGAGTATAAATGTATCCCACTTTTATTTTCATTTTTTAAACATTGGAACAAATGTGAAGGCTGTACAAACATGATACTGGGCTTTGGATCATGTAATTATTAAAGAAAGATTAGATCTTCCCAAAATAGCTGGATAAATGCACATACACACAGCCTTGCTCTGTCACCAACCAACACCACATTTTGTATTCAGTGTGTTTGTGCTGATCACAGATTTCAGTCAGGTCAACCTCATCTGCATTGTTTACTAAACACCACATGTATCACACCATGCCAGTTTTTATTGATTTGAATTTTATGCAATTCCACTGAATGCTACAAAACGCTGTGGCTGAGTCTAGCACTTGGGATTGAAGCTGCCAAAAGCTGCATATAAACAACAATATTTTTAATTAAAAAAAAAATATTTAACTACTACTGTGATAAGGCTGAATGGTCAATGCAGAACAGGCTCTTGTTCTTAGCCCATGCTCTGTGTTATATACTGTATCACCAAACTGGGCCGGGACAAAACAGAAAAATCATTATCTAGTTATCTAAACTCAGTCCAGCATCTGGTAACATAGTCCTGTTTCCTGCTAGCAGCTAAGCTGCAAGTGTGTAGGTCAGCTGCAGAGAGGAAGAATAAAATATAAAACTAGAACTTGAGGCTGTTTAGCACAATAGATGTAAAGGGATTCACCTGCAAAATACCCCCAGCTCAAAGCCTGTGAGTGGTCACCACTCCAGGGATGTGACAAACAACTGCTTAAAGGTAATCACTTTTATAAAAAGTGAGTTAATCTGAGCTGTTGAAATTCTGGACCTCTCTAGATCTTACATAGTTCCAAGGTCAGAATAATAGATCTTATACAACGGGAAAATTTCAGTATTTAAAAATAGTGGAGGTGTTTGTGAGAATTATTGTGAAACTCAAGGCAGTCAAAAGAGAAACATATTCAGGTTATTTCCTTGTTAGAGCTGTAATTTGTGTAGGGAAAAAAAAAAAAAAGGTTGTATTTGTTCAAACACAGAATTTATTACTGTGTTTAGAAAAAGATAACATGGAAACAAAACTCTATTTTTAAGTAAGCATGAGCTACATCCTTTCCAATTATTGCTTGGACTGCAGTCAGATATTACTTTCTGAAATCATGTTGAGTTTTACAGAGTGCTGACATACAAAGGCCCAGGTGAACTGCAGTGATGGGGTTGTAGTAGTTAGCAAAAGTCAGGGATCACACTGCTTTTGTTTGTGCTTGTATGTCATTGCCTGAGCTGTATTGGCCAAGATCCCTCCATATGAACACTCCCACATTCATCACCTAGATCATGAACACAAAAGTACAGGGCTGTCAGTTATGAAGTTCCTCCCAACTGAGTAACCTACCTGTGTGTCACATTTGGAAAACAGATCTCCAATTAAATTCATTGACCCTAACTGAATCCAAGGTAACTCCAAATTGGATACTTTTGGTGCAAAGTTTAGGATTTAAATCAGAGAAAAACATGCAGCTCTGAAATTAAAATGTAAGGAGCTTCCATTGCAACTCTTGTCCAAAGAAGATCAATTTGATTATTTATTTAGAGAGGCAAGGTATTGCCAGCCATCAGCTGTGCACTTTAACACATTATTAGCATCAGCACACAGGCTGGAAAGGAAGAATCAGAAGTACAGCCCCTGAGTGACCTGAAATGCTCAGTATCATTTAATCACGTACTTACAGGCTCGGGGGCACAGAGCAACCCAGTCAGTATCCAACCCCCTCCTACACTGTACACTCTTCCCTTCTGGAAAGAGGATTGAAAATGATGTCTGAAAACATTGGGTAATCACTACCTTGATGCTTTGTTTTCCATTCCATTTAAACCTCACAAGCACTGACCAATCCTTATGTTTCAAATTGGAAAGACAATGGTTAAACAAAACCCCACATCTCCCCAGTGGAGCCAGAAAAAATCACTTAATCTCTGCAGCTGAAGACAGCACTCACTAAGATGCATTCACCATTGGGCCCTTAGGTGGCATAATCACTACTCTGAGATTTCCTAGAGGCTATTTTACCTGTATTAACCTCTAAAACAGACTTTCTTTTAAGGCTATTAGACAATTCACCAGTCTATTTCCTTGTCTCATTTGCACCTGCTCTCATGCGTTGTGTTCTGTTACAGAACTCACAGCATGGTTTTCCTGAAGCAAAGAATAAAATAGAGAACACAGGGAAGGGAATTTTATACTTTTTTTTTTTTTTGGTGGAGACAGAAAAGAGTGAAATGGTTTTTCTTACAACAAGGATACCTAGGTTAATTAACGATAAACTCAAAATTGCTTTTCACCCCAAAATGAAATATTTATTTTCAAATTCTCTATTGTATTAACCTTTCTATTCACTTTATATTTTTAAACAAACTGAATTTTCAAAATAATTTTTTACAAGACCAACATAAAACATCATGGAATTTTTAATATACCATTTCCAAAACTTCCTCCCTACTTCTTCACAAGTATTTGGAATAGTTTATCGTCTTCAGAGAAATAAACTTTTGAAAATATTTATTCATGTGTAAAATAGGTAGTTTACTCAAAATTGACATAGTTGAGTAGGAGAAAAATAGTATTTTTTCCTCTTTTGCACCAAAATATCTGAAGTGTTATTTGCATTACGTACATAGCAACCAAATAATAGGCAAACCAAAACAATTATAGTTCAACATTTTACTTGAATAGATGATAAAGAAGCCAAAAATTCTTTAGCCACATTGTACACAAACGACTGTATGAGAGGTCCTTAGAAATACATTCTGCCTTTGCTGAGATGGGGTTTAGCTTTGAATTTCTGCCAATTACCACAAATTAGAAGACATTTGCTCATTCCCAAGAACAGTTAAGACACCAAATCATACTGGAAAACCCGGGGTGTATTTTCCATCTCTCACCAGGAAAGACTATGTCTGAAACAAGAAGCGTCCAGAGGAGCAGCAAATGGATATAGACACAGTCATGATAGGAGGGGACAAGTTGAAGGATGCAAGTAGTTGAGAATCACTTATGATTCTGTCTGGCGGTGATCTGAGCTGTCAGTTATGTGATCCTAGCTTCGGAGATGTCTTTATAAAGAAGATTTCATTTTCTGATTATTACCTATTTTTCATTCTTAAATGACTTTACAGCATGCTGCTTAGGTGGGAAATATATAACAAATATCTGATTAGAATGGTGCTTTGATCTGAAGACAAGTTATTCTGATACTCGAAATGTAGGAAAAAAAAGCCCACAAACAAACAAAAAACCCCCCAAAACCCACATGACCCCGCCCCACTAAACTCCTAAATAATGTAACTTAGTGTATATTTATTTTTTTTCATTTGCCTTTATTTCAACAGATAGAGAGGTATTGATCTAAAAATAAGACCTTGTAACTATAATGAAGATACTTTTTCTCTCTTTTTTGGACTTGAAGATGAATTCCCAAGAGAAGATGTTCATGGTCACACTAAATCTTATTCTGGCATCCTGAAGACTTCAAAGTTTATATGACTTTTTAGTCATTGATTTCTTTTACAGAAATACCCTGACAGTAATTTCAAGAGGCATTTGTGTCAAGCTGGGAGCCAGCAAAGCACTTAAGTGGGTGCACTTAACAAAATGCATCTTCCATTGAAATCACTGTGCCAGCCTGAAAGCTTAAACATAAGAATACGCTTAACTGCTCTGATGAATTACAGCAGATCAGCAGTTTTATTATCCCTGGAGTCAGGAGAGGTCCTCAAATTTGTCATTTCTTTCCTCTTTTTAGCACATTGTTAAAGTGAAGCTTTATAATTGGAAGGTTTTGGACTGTGATTCAAAGCCAGTGACAATTCATCTCTGTAAGGACGTGGAACATGCGATCGTTTGAGACAGTCACTTAGTTTTAAGTTTTAAATAACAGTAATAGAATTTTGCAAACAATCCTCCCTTTGGCTGCCTGAGACAGTTATTTCTAGGCCAGTAGTTGCTTTCATGGAGTCACCAGCTGCTCTTTTTTGCAGCAGGTCAGAAATACCTGATATGTACCACCTTGAACTCACCGCCTACCACAAAACCTCAAATCTGTAGAGCTGGGCTCTGTGCAGGTGATGAGTGCAGAACCATCCTATATCAGTGGGATATTATTTATTTTGTAGTGATGCCTTAACACTTTACACAGTATGTTAAGAGTTTCATGCATGTTATACTGCCATTTGTCCCTCAGTGTTCCCAGGATGAGTGGTTCCAAGCTTTTAAGCAGAGCAAAGAGATTGTCTGCCTTCCCAGAGGGCCATGAAGTCATGTGAGTATCATGTAAAGCATAACTTGATGATGTCCAGACTCTCTTTCACAGAACCACAAAAGGGTTTGGGTTGGAAGGTGTCTTAAAGACCACCTCATTACACCCCCTCTGCCATGGGCAAAGACACCTTCCACTAGACCAGGTTGCTCAGAGCTCCATCCAACCTGGCCTTGAGTATTTCCAGGAATGGGGCAGCCACAGCTTCTCTGGGCAACCTGTGCCAGGGCCTCACCACCCTCATGGGAAAGAATTTATTCCTAATATCCCATCTAAACCTACTTTCACATTGATTTAATTGAACCACTCCCTTATCTTAGTGCTGTATAGAACTTGAGCCATACTAATGATATGAAGATCATTGAAGACGTAATTCTCTATGAAGTTGGTCATCCAGAAGAGGACTTCCCTTAATCTTAGTCACCAAGGAGTGAAACAGAACTTCCTTTACCTGATTATCTAAAGCCAAAACAGAGAAATGGGATTAATCACCTCCTGGAGTTACGTCTCTCCAGTGTCTGGCAAAAGAATATAACTGAAACACATAAATCCAGAGGCAGCAGTGGCAAAATGATTTAGCTTCGAGGCCAGGGCATAAAGAATGTTTAGATATTTACCTTCTATCAACTAGTTATGCAACGAGATACATAATTATTTGGGCTTAGAGGCAACTTTTGAGATATTTTTCATGACAACTAATAAGACTAAATGTAGAGATGACTACAGAGAGAGACATTTGAGCGTTTTTTGTCTTTTTGTCATAAAATTCCATACACTGCACAATATCTTTTATTCCATTATTCTTTTTTTATGGTCGAACATTGAATGCAACTGCTCTAGAGAGATTCTTGCCTTACAATAGATTGAAATTGAAAAACATTAAAGTTTATAGCAATAATTCTTCAAATTATAATTGCCTTTCCCTACCAGAGATTTGTTTTTTCGTGTGAAGCTATCAAATATTTAATAGCAGACCTTTACATAAAAGCAATTTTATTAAACAAAGCGTAAAAATGCAGCTGCTTAAATTATTGGCATCAATCCCCTGGAAGTTGCTGGTAGTGCAATTACTGCTTATTTCTAAGAGAGAAGAATAGAATAACTTTAAGAAATATATTATTTGATATTTTTCAAGGTCATATAAATGTAAATGTAAACAAATCATTCCTGAAAAATGACAGTATGTAAAGAACAAAATAGTAGTTTCTAGTTTATGGCTGCAGTACTCTGATCTGCTGCATTTGTTCACGCACTCCAGCAGTGGCTGAACACTGTGTAAGAAACAGTGACAGGGAGCTCTGGAAGACCTTTTGGTGTACCATTCCGAGGAAAAATGCTCTGCACCAACTCAACTCTTTGCTCCTGAGTGACAGCAGACCTACATCTTGAAGAAGGAAGCCTCAACATCCAGCAACAGACCCTCTGCTCTGCAAACCTGATTTGCTGTGAGGTTTTCAAGTGGGTGAAGGGCAGTTCTCAGCAGTGCTGCAGGTGTCATTTTGTAGAGTCAATGATCAGTCAGTAAATCTTCCTTCTGCTTTTAAAAATGCCTGAAGACTCTTTTGTGTTTCATGTTTCAGATGAAATGCATTGGAAAGAAAAATCAGTTGCCAAGTTTATAGTATTGAAGAGTTTTATATGTTACCCTCAAGTTCACATCTGTGTACTTAGAAAAAAAATAAGAAAAGAAGGTGATAATGTTAAAGTTAGTTTTTCAATAGAAGCTTGTGACTAAATCCTAGGTTATCAGCATCTGCCAGGAAGCAGATACTTCATTCTGGATGTACCGTAGGAAAAATGCCGAAAAGTATATAAATGGATCTTTCGTTCTGTTTGTTCACTGACCTTTTTATCAGACATTTCTCTTTGAATTATGAGGTTTTGCTTTCTCTTCTAAGCCCAGGGAAGAGATTGTCCTAATCACATAATAGGAAATGTCTTCTCAGAAGCTTGGAAATGGCTGCCTGGGCTGGACTTTTGGAATGTCAGTATCTGGTGAGAGATGCTTTTCACAGGAAGGGCAAGATGAACGAGTGGAAGGTTACATGGCACCCAGGTTTGTAAGGCACAGAATATAACACGTGTATTGGTCTGGAGAAAAGTACCAGTGCCAGCCCTTGGACCAATTGCCAGGCTGCTCCAGATCTCTTGTCTCATCAGGAATAACCTGCTTTGCTTCTCTTAATTTATTCACATTGTCAGGGCTGTGAGTAAAAAGTTCAGTATTGGCTTGAGGTTAAAGAAACTAAGGTGGACATGGAAAACTACAGGTATGACACAAGAAACTGCTGGATGTGTTGTACAGAATTATCTTGTGGTCATACAAGACGCTGACAGAAGTTGAAGAAGAGGCTGTGAGGGACGACTGGATTTCAAAGGTGGCTAAGGGGGAATAATGTAAAAAAATAGGCAGACTTCATAGATAATGGGAGGAGAGTATTTGGGAAGTTTTAAGGAACAAAACCTTGTAGGAAAATCTAGGTAGTCATATCAGTAATACCATGCGAGGTCAGCTTGCCTAGGAAAATATATCAGAAATATATCAGATTTGGATATGGAAATAGCAAAACTAGTAGCAATGGGGGCAAAAAGTAACTAGGGCAGGTTCTTTCATAGAATCATAGAATGGTTTGGGTTGGAAGGGACCTTAGAGGTCCAATCCCCCTTCTATGGATGCCCCAACCCTGGCAGTGTGCAAGGTCATGTTGGATGAGGCCTTGAGCCACGTGGTCTAGTGGAAGGTGTCTCTCCCCATGGCAGGGGTGGTTGGGACTACACGATCTTTAAGGTCCCTTCCAAGCCCTTAACATTCTCTGATTCTATGGGCAGGGACACTAGACCAGGTTGCTCAGAGCTCCATCCAGCCTGGTCTTGAACAATTCCAGAGATGGGGCATCCACACCTTCTCAGGGCAACCTGCTTCAGTGCCTCACCGCCCTCACAGCAAAGAACTTTATATAGTTTACTTGGGAAGAGAGTGGGGTGTAGAAAGGGAGGTACGAAGGTAGAGAAAAAAAGCTTGAGAAACATGAAAAAGGAATAATAAGATATGAAATAGTATCAATTAGGTGATCCAGGAGTAAACGCAAAATGCTTTCCTGATGAGGAAAACCAGGGCAGAATCTTGGCTGTTAGAGTATCCAGACAGAGGGAAGAAGCATCCTGGCATCACTGTGTCATCAATGCCATCATTTCCTGGCACGTGCAGTGTGTGGTGTCTGTGTTGAGGCAGCTGCTCTCTGAACTGGGGGCTGTGCTAAGCTCTGCATCTCACAGTGCTTCAACCACTCAACCACTCAGAACTGAGTTTGCTGCCTGACAGAAGGAACCACAGATGGGGTAGCTGTTAGGTTTTGTGTATTGATAAGTTTCTTTCCCTTCTTGGTCTTACTATTCCAGTGCTTCCTGTTGTTTCATATGGTAACACTTCAATATTTATAAGCTATATTGATTGCTTGTACTTTTTCCTGCCATACATCAGAACCAACCACAGCTAGAGCATTAATTTGCACTGTCAAAACAAATGCACACATAGAAAAATGAGATATTAATGAAACCAGGACCTCAGGTCGTATGTGCCTATACTCTGTGTTGGAAAATTCATTGTTTAAGTTGCTTGCAATTCTACTCCTTCTTGTCAACAATTTTATACATTTTTTTGTTATAAAGCAATAGTAGCAAGGATTCTTCCTAACACCTTTCATAGCTCAATGTATGGTGTATATATATTATTAAAAAAAATTAATGCAGTGGAGAACTGAAAGTGCTGTGGGGTAGAGAGGTGTAACTAAACTTATCCTGCTTTAAATTAATTTAAAATATCTAAAGCTTCTGGCTTCTCTGTGTCTTTTCGTAAACAGCCTCAAAAATAGTAAGGTAGGAAAACAGTGGCAAAAGAGAACCTTAAAATCAAAAGAGGTGGTTAAGAGATCAAAATTTGTGATGATGAGGTTTTGCAATATGCAGAGTGCAGCTGGTTCTCTGAGACTTCTGCTCTGTATTCAGGGCAAATATTTTTAAATAAATCAACAAGATTTTCAGGTTTTCGGGAAAGACACAGGACTTGATTCCAGACTGAGATGTTTGTGTCAGTGCCTGATCTTAGCAGATCACTGAAAAAAAACCCATAGAGGAATGACTTTAAAGAAGTTAAGGGCATTAAGGGCACTGTGGATTCTACTCTGCTTCTTTAATCATTCCCCTGGAGCAAACTGAGGACAGACTGAGCCCTCTTGGGATGTCTTTACCTCTTCCCTACACCCTCACCTTCTCACCCTTCTGCTTGATTTAGCAGCACTGTGCCCTAACAATTACAGGTTTGGCTTCATCCTATTCTCACAGTTGAGGTTCATTGCAGCAGTTTTAAGTCCTCAGATGGAAGTTTACCTTGACATCACCTGCCTAAACAGCTTCCTCTTGTTGCACCAAACTCTTTCTTTACGTCTAATGACCTGTCAGATCCACTGAAAGCTGTTGTTGCTTCTAAGGTCCCGCATGCAGAATACATGAAGTGGGCTGCATTTGGACAATGCAAGTTTGTAATCAAACAGCAGAATAGTGCAGTTCACTGTCACTGAGAAGCAAATACTTACCATCCTTTTATACATTCTGAATAGGTAAGCTTAAATGCTTTCTAGAGAATATATTCAAAATGGGATTTTAATAGCCAAACTTTTACCATTGAAATGTCTATTTTTCATAAGCCTTGACTTAAAAAGCAAAGTTCCTTAAGTCATTGTTGATTTGTCAGGAGATGACATGCATTTCACTTTGGCAAACAAGCTTCTTGGTTTTAGACTTGTGAGTATAGATTTAAAAGGTATAAAGTGACACTAAAAATAAATGTAAAGTAGGGAGCTGACAGCCTTTTCAATCCTGGAATATTATCTTTCCTGCAGTTTTGCTCTGAAGAATATGTCTTGGCAAGGCCCTGGATGGCATCCTGAGCAACCTGATCTGGTGGGTGGCATCCCTGCCCATGGTGGAAAGTTTGGAACTGAATGATCTCTAAGGTCCCTTCCAACTCAAATCATTCTGTGGTTCTATCACAAAACACAACTGCCCTGAGAGAAGGGACTCGATACTTTTAATATCCTCCCACTATGTGGAGACTTCAAAAAGCAGGTAAGTCCTGTTGTCCGTGGTCCAGGTATGATGAAAAAACACTTGGGAATTGGAATATTCACTGTTGTCTTGCTCATTCTCCATTCCTCAATTAGTAGGTTTATCAGAGGAAAATAAGGAAAGAACAAAGGTCTCCCACTGGCAGGTCAATGTTCTGCATAAAAAAGATTCTTCTCTCCAGATGTATTTAAAAGGGTAGAACAAGCCCTGTCCAGCAGTTTTTTAAAGAAAGGGTACCTTTTACATTTAAAATGTACCTTGTATTTGTCTTTATAGGACTCTCACAACAAACATGAAACAAGAAGAGGTACATACACTTCTACAGCACAGAGTAGAATCCCAATGCTTTCAGACATTCATTTCCTATTTTTGGAGTTGTCATTAGGTAGTCTAAGTATTTTTCCATCTACTATGCTGGGACCACCAGCTCCTATTCCACAGCATCCACTTGTGCTTGTATGGCCCAAATCTCAGAGTCCAGGGATCTCCAGCATCTGGTTTGTCAGGCTGCAATCCATTTCCAAATTGAGAGTTTAGCTGACTCCCTGGAATTCACCACCCTGCTGTGGAGCACGGATAGTCAACAGGAGGCAGAGACAGCCAACATCTTATCTCTACCAGAAGCACATTGGTGTGAATTACTCCTTCCCAGCTCAAAGGTGGCTTGTGCTCATCCTGCTTGAGTTTAGTCCATCTCAGCCTATCAGTACAAAAATTACTTTCTAAGGCCATTACTGTCACAGTGCATCAAGTCCTAACTGTCACACCTTTTTTTAGCCAGCTGGAGAGATAGCATAATCTTTCTAGCCAAAGAGCTAAAGGAGTGAGGAAAAAAGACTAATCTCTCTGCTGAAGAACTACCTTTTTTCCAGTCCTACAGAGAATTTTCTCTACTATTCCTGCCCTCAATCAGGAGGTCAACATTACCACGACCCTGTGCATGCTGAGCTGTTCTCCTGCAGATTTAAATAAAACACCCCAAACGAAATTCTGTGGAATCCCAAGACCACAGATGATTCTTCCTTTTTAAAGGTAGTATTTAGGTAAGTACTACAGACTTTAATTGTGGGAAGGTGAAGGTATTATTGTGAGGTTTTGACATGAAATAGTGTCTATGGATTTAGGTTAACTTCAGTGACATGCCAGTGAAGGATTGAATATGCTAAAAATAGTAAAGAAAACCTCATTTTATAGAAGAATAATAAGAGGAGAATAAATTGGGATGCAGTACTGAACTTGAATTTGGAATATGGTTCATTTTTAAAAAATCTGTGCAAAGGTGATAGACTTGCTGTAGAACAGAAGTCTACCCTTCTGGAAATATAATTAAGTCATCTTACTCTGTCCTCTGAGTTGTAAAATCTCCATTTAAGTGAAGCACATCTAGGCAGCACACACAGCAAAATAAAAGTCTATAATGAATAAGTCTGGGTAGGAACACTGAATGTCTGCTGCATGTTTTGAAACATGGATTTTGTTCATAAATTGGGAAAGTTAATACAAAATGAGCTCCTGTTTTCAGAAAGAGTTCAGTTAATTTTCATTGCTAAACCTGACCCTATATGATAACACATTAGTGATGGCTTTGGACTCGGGGATGCTGATTTTATCCACAGCCATCAGAATAAAAATCCAGCAGTGGAGGCCAGAGACCATGAAGCTGTTTAGTTAAAATATAGTTTATTGATTTAGTTAAAATATATGCTACTAACTTCTTGTTTTCAATAATCATATTGGAAACAAGGGTTCTACTATAAACACTCAGCACTGTGTAAAGCAGAAGAGATTATTTTATTGGATGGACTGAGTAGCAATAATGAAGGTATCACAGAATTATTTGATGAGGATGTTAGCTGACCCTTTTTGAAAATGCCTTGTTTATCTTCTGTTAAAGAGCTTAGTTAGGAAAAGGTTTTCCCTCCAGGAACACAAGGTTAAAATTTGCATAATTATCCTTTTTTTTCAACAGTTGTAATTATTAATCCTTTATACCTCAGACATGATAAACAGGAAAAAAAATGATAAAGCTGTTTGCAATGCAATGATGAACTATGTCCACTACAGACAATAATGTTTGGTATTGCATCTGACTCTGTGGACCTTGTAGGACCCTAAAGTGGTCACGTACAGCTCAATCAACTAATATGTTATAAAGCAGGAAAAAAAGAAGTTTGATGACAGTCATCACTGCAACTTATGTCCATCGTGGATTTCTTTTTGGTACACAGTAGCAGTGCTTTTGAAAGAGCAGTGTTTGAAAGTAAAACCAATGTCAGAGGATTATTTACCTAACTGTAGCAGAACCAATTAACTAATTGCAGTAGGAAAGCATTGTTTGCTAGAAAAATGGTTTATGAGAGACAGAAAAAAGGACAGAACAAGCAAGCAGTGGAGAAAGTTTATAATAAACATGAGGAAATGGCAAGTAGAAAAGACACTGGTTTAATGTGCATCTTGGAGGCAGGGGCAGGAAGCTGAAATCTTCAAAATTCCAGATGAAAAACATGACCAGAACCTCACTTTCTATCCACTGTTGGCTAAGGAACCTCGTCTGCTTGCAATGTGCCATTTAAACAGTATTCACAGAGATTTTTGTCTCTAGTTAACAAATACTTACTGATTAACTTCTGCTAGTAATGTATACTTTCTCCCTCCCAAAACAACTAAACTGTGAATCTCTAGCCTGATCCAAGGTGACTCTGTTCTCTTCTAATATGGGCACTACCAAAAGCCCAAATGAACACTTTACAGTTCAGAGTCCAAAGTTAGTATAAGCTCTTTCCTGTTATTTAAGAAGTTGTGCAAGTTTTACAACTCTTTAATTCTATGTTTGAATCAGAAACTCTTCATTAAGTACCATTAAAAAATAAAATTTATCTACAGCTGAAAGAGCTGAGCCACAAAAATTCAGGACCAAAAATGACATGGGGTCTGCAGTAATTAATAGGTACCTGAGGCAGAAATTACTGTTTAGGAAGCCCTGTGGCAGAAAACCTTACCAACCTCTCATGTCATGAAATGTGCAGATATAATGAAAGCTTTCAAGACACCTGCAGTGCTTGAGCTATGACTTGTCCATCCCAAAACAGGCAGTACTTGCCTAAGTCAGGCTGCAGTGTGCCACTGCTGTTAAACTGGGAAAGTGAGGAGAGTTTGTTGAAAGACAGAAAATAATCATCTGCTTGTGCAAGAAATCTTCTCGCTCTCTGCGAAGGGCAAAGAGGACTCAGCTGCTAAAAAGGGAAGTTACACCCCCCCCATCTTTTGTATTTCCTGTTGCTCAGCTCCACGTGAGGATTTTGTTGGTCAGGTTGCATTTCCATAACTCTTAGTTCAGCCAGTTGACTGTTCTGGAGCCCATTCGAATCATCTACAGGAATGGTAGTTGATGGCAAGCAAAGCACTGCACAGATTCTTGAACCAACAGAGGCTGAACTGGGTCCAGAAAAGCCATGCTACTACTTTCTTATCATAGGATCAGAGTGGTTTGAGTTGCTTCTTCTGCAAAGGGACATGGCTTTGTTAGCTTAGAGTTCAGTACCACAGTAATGCAGCTTCTGGTGCTATCCTAACTTCCCTACATAATGTCATTAAACTGCCCCATGTTAGGCTGTTGGTACCTCAGATGTTTGTGCACTAGAACACATTTTACAGCCTCCACATACAGAAACTTTTAAAACACTGTGTGAAAAACCTGTATGCCTATTAAAGCATCCTGGGTTTCATTGTGAGGGCCAGGTACTCAGAAAATTGATGGTCCAATGCACAGATTTTGGGAACCAAAGTATTTATTGGATTCAGGCCTAAGTAATTAATTGCATAGAAAGTTTAATATTAAACTAGTTTTTTAACTATTGTATATACTCTTCATTCAAGTGCAAATCGTTTACCTTCACTGTACCTATTTTACAAAAGCAAAGAAAATATCTTATTCAAGCTTTAAGCGAAAATGCAAATTCAAGAACACCACTAAGAATTCTTCCCAGCCTTAAGACTTGTTTGCTGCATAATGAACCACTACTTCAAATACAATATTTCATTTAGAAAACATGTAGCCATATTTTCTTATCTAAAATGATAAGATTTTTCATTTAAAATTTAAACCAAAACAAGAAGAGGCTTGACCAAAGTACTGTAGGAATGACAGGAAATAATGTCAAAACACATTTTAAATGAAGCTTTGTGGAGCTTGGGTTTCTTCTTCTGGTTTAGTTGATATCTGTGCACCAATGTCACCATGAGAACGCTACAATTATACATATTAAATATGCTGATTGTAAGACCAGCAAAATTATCTGAGCATTGCTCTTAGTTTCAACATTTTTTAAAAGAAACCAGTACAGTGTTCATTTGTAAAGATGGCACGAATAGTTATTAAACTGTTAAATAGTTTGAAAAGTGTTAATTAATGGAGTATGCAGAAAACTGAACCTCTCTAATAAGGAAAATGGAATAAGAACTTAAATCTCATTGGCATTTTGCTACAGCAGATTGTCTAGAACTCTGTCTTGTTTTGCAGCTTAGTTAAAACTAGTTTTATTCAGAACAGGTGAAACCCTGATTCCATTAAACCAGGTGAGTGCACAAAATGTCTGCAATGTGGTTCAGGATTTTACCCCTTTAAACCTTTCAATATCTAGAGTGTCTTAAATGTTGTTATGTAAAACCATATATTGTATTTGCTGCAAAATGTACTAATTTTCGGGTATGGGAAGCAATCTCATTTCCCACCCCCATGACTGCAACCTGGAATTGTCCAGGTGCCTGGAGAGTTGGTTGGAATATACGTTGATTCCTTCACATGTGGGAAAAGGTAAAAAGCTGCTGCACAGGTCATATCCAAAGTCTGTAAGACTGTTTTTCAGTACTGCTACGGATCCCGTAAGATCCAGAGTTTTATGAAGTAAAATTCTAAGTCAGTCCAAACAACAAAAACATCAACAACAATTAGATACATAATGAAGATAATATCATGGAAATATAAAATAAACAAGATCTTCCCTTGGCTGTGGCCTGAATAAAGACTCCTGCCTAAATTCAGGCTGTCATATGAAATGGTTTTGGGAGTCTGCAGGATGAGGTTCCTTTCAAGGAGTCCATGCACATCAGCCTGGACAGAATATGCTTATGGAGAGGAAATCTGAGGGTTCATTCAACTACTATAAAATAAGGATTTTCCACTGACAATTTCATATTGCCAACAGAGAAATCCAACAGCCTGTAACTGGTGTTTTCACAGCACACTTGCCCAGACATGATGTATCCAGGGAGATCAATCCATGGAGGGAAGCCAGCTTGTGAAGTTAACTGGGAACTTGAGAAACTTGATTCTAAGTTTCCAATTTAGCATTTTGGAAAGTCAAGTGCAGCTTGGTATTTTAACTTGTTAAATTTCCATGGAATCTAGTTTCATTCTCTACTTTCGTGGATCAAGTCACTTTATTCTCTTCTCCTGATCCTTCTCTCCTTTCTTCTCCTATTAAATATACACTTATATTTTGTCTCTAGAGGAAGGAATTATGTCCTATGCATATGTAAAACAGAATTTATGTTTTCTATCTTTTAAAATAAGGAAGTCTGATTATGGATAACAAAGTCTATTCACTACAACAGAAAACTATTTAAAATCTAAGACACATAAATCCCTCTAAAAATTCATGAGAGTAAAAGCCACATTCAAAAGGTCTGAAGTAATAGTTCCTTTTTCCCTGTGGACACCTAAAAACATTGTCCTGTATGTCAGCAAAAATACTTTAGGTAGCATATCTTGTACCAAACCCTGTGGGATTCCTTGAGACCCACAAAGCACATAGGTCCAGACAAAAAAAAAAAAATGAACAAACAGGCAGGACAAAAAGCATGATTGAAAATTGATTCCCAGTTGATTTATGTACATGTTTTCTATCCCAATGAAGGATGGAGAAGTGAATGCCTTTCAGAAAGGTACTCTCACAGTGGACACGCTTAGAGGGACTCTTCTAGGGTGACTGGAAATATGGTCTCCAGCTCATAGGGGGTGTGATGAGGTTTCTCCACCACAGGAACAGGAAATAGAGTAATTAGAGACATCAGAAGTAGTCACTGTGACTGCCTTGTTGTTTTAGCATTGGTTGGACGGTCCCAGGAGAAAATTGCAAGCAAACTCTTAAGTATTGGCTATTCATCATATAATATTTATAAGAAGCTCCATAAAACAGGATAGCTAAATGGAGAAAACAAGAATTTTAAATACTCTGTGCCAACTAGAACAGAAATTAGCTGCAAAGATAATTTCAAGAAGAGGAAGATAATAAATGGTGCATTCATGTTATCAACCATAGTTAAGAGAGAATAGTGAGGCATCACCAAAATATGACTTTCAGCCTAGTTGTAACACCTCTTGTTTAAGAGTTCATGATCTGAAAGTCACAAGTTCAAAAGGTGTCCCAGAGAATTAAGACTTGGTGGGTCTCGTTTCTACATGACTTTGAAGACATCTAAAGGAAAGGAAGAGCTTTATCAGTCAGGGGCATCGTATCTCTCATCTTCTCTATTGTTGTACTCTTGGATATAACTACAAGAACTCTTTAGGAAAAAAGAAGGTTTTCTGCCCTTCTCACCTCTTCTTTCTTCAAACAGTTGTGTAGATCTTAAAATATGAATAAAAACCCATGGGGCCGGTTTTTCAAAATGAAGAGGCTGACTTCCACCTCTTGACTTTGCTAAGTCAGAGTTCAGCGAGATCCTTCTGAAGGCAAGTGAATCCTGTGCTCACCTGTGGGTCATGTGTATTACCATGACCAGAGACCTGTGCTCAGAGCCCATCTCCCAAGAGGTGCTTTGTTCTGTTTCTTTCACAACTGCAGAAAGTTAAACCTACCTCGTTTAATGTACCATAATACTTGGTTTCAACGAAGGAGCCAAGTCTTGCCCTGACTGATCCGTGAAATAGTCTTTCCCTTAACTAGCTTTTGATTTGTGTATAAATAAATGTCATTAATGCCATTGACTTTACACCAGCACCTGAGAGTAGGATGTATCTTCTAGATAAATTCTTCTACATCTTCTCCTACAATGAGATTAAGCCCTTGTTCATCCTGCTGAAGTTAGTGCTGGGATTCCTCAAGCCTTGGAACTTTTGTATACTTAAAATTGGCCACCTGAGCCAGAACTCAGATTGCCATTGCACAAAACCCATTAGCCAAATTCACTTCCCATTATTCCATTGAACTGTGATTTTAACCAGATACTGATTTTGTGATACTGCAAATTAATTTTAACTCAAAGAAGTTGAAAATTTAAATACAAATCTAGGTTAATCTTAGGCTCCCATCTGCTCAAATAGTAAGATACTGTTTTTCTTGTACTCGTGCATTAAGATTAAGAATTTGGAACTCAATTTCCTAAATGAAAACAGGAAGCAGATCTATTAAATTTTACACCACTTCTGAAGAGTCTGCAAATTAATTAAAGTTTTGGCTTGAACGGAAGAGCAATTCTTAAAATGCTTGATTGCAAACATCTTTTCCAATATTTATTTATTATCTTCTCTAGGTACATAGGAACACACATATGATGGCAATTTAAGATGTTATTAAAATAAGAATTAGTCTCTCAAGGTCCTCACCCTCTGCCACAAAGTCAGTAATTTTTTATCTGGGAAGCATGAGTTACCTCACTTACCTAAATGAATATTAATAACTCACAGTTAGACTGTTCTCACTTATCAGAATTCCTGTACAATTTGAGGATAATCACAACCCCTGCTTTCTAAGTAATATATGCACAAATATTCATATCCAAGTCTCTCTTCTTTTAAAGCATGTGTCATCTTTTTCCCCATCCTGTTTTATACCACTTACAAATGTGATATTGTTATACAAATTATACAATACAAACCGTTATGCATTACAGATGCATAATTATATAAGTATTTTATATGTATCTTATGTATTACAGAAATCATTACCAAAATGCTAAATGCTACACTCCTAATGATTAAAACTTTCCTAATCCTTCTCCATCTCACATTCTACTTTCATTTCCAGTAGACTTGCAAGTACTTTCTTTTATTGATTGTAACTTTGCCTAAAAAAGAAACTAAAAAAATAGGGACAAGTGACAAAAATGTTGCTACATGGAACAGTTAATTTATGAGCAGATCATTATTACTTTATTTTCTGGTTTTGACTGCTAGTATTTTGGATATGCTTAGTATTTCAATGGAACAGGAGAGAAACAACTTCTTTTCCGTGAGACACCTCTCCCTGCTCTGCACAAAGAACTGACTGATCAATACACCTATTAATTGCCACAACCAGACACTGCTTCCTAGGTGAAAAATTCCATGCTGGACAATGAAATATAAGAGCAACTCACTAAAGCAGAAAATTTGAAGCTTCATAAATCAGTATTGTGCCTCTCTCAAATGCAGTTAAACCCTAATGTTTATAGGAGACCTGAAAGTCCTGAAGACAGCTTATGCTGTATCAGGAATCAACAGACAGTTGTACATCATTTACCACCCACAGTTCCTGACAAACATTTATTTATCCTTTAATGCCATATAAATACTTATCCCTTATGATAAATTCTGTTAAGAGAAGATTAACAATATATGACTGATCAGGAATGGAAAGGAGTGACAAGGGGGTATTGATCAGGAATTTAGACAAAGATTATCTGTGAAACTGGTACTTGACCATCATGGATGATGAAGGAATTGAAACCCACAGCTTTCTGGAAACCTTAAAAAACACAAGTTTTCACTAAATCTGAAAACACAGCAGCAAATCTGAAATAGTTCTCTAATTACTTATTTATGCCCACTCTTCTCTAAGACAAAGAAAAGAGGTTTTCTCCCCCTTTACTGTGTATTCTGATGAAGTTTCACTGAAGTCAGTAGAGGTATTGGTAGGGTCAGCATAAAATAGCTGCATCTCAGTTATGGAGGTAGATCTGGGCTGTGAGAAAGTGCTGTTTGCAAATCCCTTTAACTTGATTTCTGGCAGCATTAAGAAATTTGGGTTGAGAACTGGCATGGACCACTTTCCTCAGTGGAAAAAGAATTTGAAAGACTCCAGAATCTGATTTTGCAGCTCTCATCACATCAGTATTTCAACAAGCTTCTCAAAGATTGCAAAAACCAAGTCATTATGAGAGACAACTATTGGATAGATGAAATATCTAAGTAAAACTATGCAGAAATTAATTTTGTGTGAATTAAGGTGGCCAAATTTTGCTGGTATTTGCACTCTTGACTGAATGTAATATAATACTTGCCCATTCTCAGGGGAAATGGAAATGCTGACATCTGCATTGTCTGCAAATGTAATACAACAAAGCTCATAAATTGATTATGTGTCACTGGAGTCATTAGAGATCACACTTCAGCTGAGGCAGAGCCAGTGACTGTCCTAGTTCCTCATTTCTTAACTTTTTCTTCTGAAACTGTACTGTCCTTTTTTTGTTGTTTTTTTTTTTTTTCCTTTTTCATTTTCCCAAAAAGATGATTCTTCACATTTCAGTGCAAGTCACCAGGTCAGATATTGTTCACATTGTTCTTTTTTTCATCCAACAACTGCAAAAAAAGAAAGAGTTTTTCTATTATCCCAACCTACTTTTTACCTGATCCAATTCAGTTTTACTTAATGTAGCACTAGCAAGAACCTCATTCCTGTATTAAAAGTAGAATTTTCCATAGTGGAACGATTTTGCCCTAGGCCTGTAAGTTTGTGCAGCTTCACTGATGCAGGGAGCTTGGTCCATTATAATATCAGAGAGCTTGGCAGAATACATCAGATTAGAAGCAAAGTATACAATGGCGAGGATTTGCCCTCATATAGAGTCTGTCATCTGAAAGCCTCAAGGTTAACCAACAATTTATGGTCTGTTAGTTCCAGGGACTGGTTTGAGATTCAGGATCGGTTTTGAAGTGCACCACAAATTTTTCCTAGAGAAAAAGGCAGAGGAAAGTGGAGGGAGAGTATGCAAACAAGAGAATTTACTGTTTTTTTTTTTTTTATCACCAAGTAAGAGAAGTCTCCTGATCAATACAGATAATTCAATACAAGCTCATTTAAAAAATGAACACAAGAATATTAATCAGCCCAAGGTCCTTGCTCTGCTCCTGAAGCCTGTGGCATAAGCCCAATTTTCATTCAGAGTGATTTAGCTCTTCCTTCAAATATGTGGTAACAGCAACCATATTGTTTTTTGGGGTCACTGTCTCCTGATGCTTCCCTGAGTATTATCCAGATGCCTTTGCATATTTTAAACTGCCAGAGTGAAAGTGAGATTTTTTTTTGTCTAATTCCAAGGAACAGATTAAGTGGGATGAGTTAAATATTTTGTTGGTTTGACTTCTTTATTACTGTTCTAATTAAGGACTGCAATAGTCTCCTTGTTTTGTGGGTTGGAATGAGTTAACTCATCATTTGATCAATCATGATCGATGGCTTCATTGTGGAATTAACTATTGAAAATCCTTTGGGGGATACAGTTACTTTTTTTTCTTTTCTATTTTGAAAATATTACATTTTAATCACAGTACTTGAAATTAAGCTTTCATATGAGAGAGTAAAAAGCTAGGTGCTCAGATTTCAAAAGGAACTTTTATGTTGCTGGATTTACACTTTAATTTTTGGTTTCTAAATGTGATTAAAGATGGTGATTCTCATCCAATAACCCGAAATCAAGACTGTATGTCACACTAAGTGTTGGAATATAGATCCTCTCTCACCACCTCCAGCTGCTAAAAATCTCTGCTCTGATCAGAATTACACACACAACCTTGGCTTTAGCCTTGTGTCTTCACCTCTCTCCCTGTTATATTTGTCCCACATGGTCTGTATTATCTAATGCCCTACAATATCTGTTACAATAAAAGTGGAGGGGAGGAGAGAAAGAGAGGGACATGCTGATAACCCTTGGTATACTGTGGTGACATATAGTCATGTACAACAGCATTTAACATAATCCATCCATCAGAAATCACTGAGGTGTCATTCTTGGAGGAGGACCAAGGGCTAGATAAATTCTCAAGGTGTATTTTACTCCTGATTGTTATTATTTTCTGAAAATCAAAATTTTAATAGCTAGATGAATACACGCTTCTCACATCAAATTGTTCTAGCATCGTATTCAAAATATAAGTTCAGTTTGTATTCTTGCACAATTTCATAACTGGACTATTCAGTGTAGGACTTACACTGAAAAAAGCAAGGGTTTTCTCCTTACCTCTTTTTTATAGGTAATAGTATCTAGTAGTTAGTAAAATTAATTCAATTTTTTATTGCAGTTGCCTAGTAAATTGTCTATACTTCCTTCAATTTTTCTTACTTAACTTCCTTAACCTCCTGAACACAAGACATGAAATAATCAATATTTTAAAACTGTCATACTGGTGTGGAAGGTGGTATTTTCTTCTTGAAGTACTTTTGGACGGATTATTTGACAGGCAAAAGTATCTTTTTTTTTCTTTTGTTTGCTTTTAAAATACATTATTTTCAAAGAAAAACACCCTGTTTAACTTATATTACATACTGACTTATAATGGTGAGGTACATCTACTCTGCAACACAGTTTTCAGTATCACCAAGGAGATCTTGTGGTGAGTCTTCAAGGTAAGTTTACCTGCAGCTGACACAGAAATCCTTGAAGCTCTACATAATTGCCAACTTCAGAAATCAAATAATTGGCCCTTTGCTACATACTAAGGCAATTTACTTCCAAGTGTGAGTTTTGGGTTGTCATCATTGTCACTATACATTGTTCAAGAGGTATCTAGGAAGTCAGTGAGAATACTACAACATCCTGCAGCTGGGCTTATATTTGAGGGCAAGAGAGATTATATATCGTACTGAAAATGTGGATTTTTGGGTGGAAGATGACCTGCAGTAAATTCTAAGGCCGTCATAGCAAATATTCCTGTTTATAAGCTAGCACAGCTGGGATTGAAACATTTCAATCAAAAGTTTTTTACTGGAATAAATTGAAAGTTGATTAAAATTTTGAAATAAACATTAAATGTCCGTTTCTAATAATGGTAAAAAAAAATGAAAGGAAAGATAAGAGAATAACAGGAAGGTTTGAGGGTACAAAAAGCAAAGAGAAAGCAAAAAACTATTTTCTACTTTCCAAAAGTAGAGGAAAATTACATTTTCAATAGGAAAGAAAAATGGATTTTACTTATCATTGGTTTTTAATCATAGGAGTAAATGAAATTATAAGTTTTTCCCCTGTAACCCAGACTGTTTTTGGTGCTGCTTAAACTCCAATCCTTCTCACTTTCTTCACAGAGAACATAAATAATAAATTTATCATAGCAGCACAAACATAGAGTTTTGTTATCAGTCTCATGAATTGCAGTGCTATGATCTGTGAGTTGAATCCTACTGGTTTTCTCTTGTTTTTCTAGAAGAGTCATGATTTACATCCCAGTGAGAGAAAAATTACACAAATCACACAACCAGCAAGAAATCAAAAGGAGAAAAAGATGGATGAAAGGAGAATCAAATTCATAAGATTTATGAACTTAATAGTGCAATTTACACAATGTCTTTACCTCTGTGTTTTATTATTGCTTTATTTATCTTTTTGTTCTCCAGTTAATTTTATATTCATTTGTCCCATAGCTGAATTCTGGATTATTAAAATATGAATTGGATCAGGGGACATGCTGTCTGATTAAAATAATATCTGGTTACTACATGTTGATTTATACTGAGGCTAAAATCCAAATATTCAAGCATTATCCATCTACAGCATGTTTTAACAGCATAGCCTAAAACTACTAAATGCATTACAGGATTTAAAGGGTGTGTTTTTTTTGCTAAAAGAGAACAGCAAATAATGAAGTAAATGATTTAACAAGCAGAGGATCTCTCAGGCTATATCTTAATGTTTAACTGGAGAGGCTCACGAACTTCTGCTCTGAAAGAGAGCCTCTTGAAAATGGCGTATATGGGAGAAATCAGAACTTTAGAAAGACAATTAAAGCTGATCAATGTTTAAAATATTTTTTAAAGT
Source organism: Pseudopipra pipra (assembly GCF_036250125.1). Classification (NCBI taxonomy): domain Eukaryota; kingdom Metazoa; phylum Chordata; class Aves; order Passeriformes; family Pipridae; genus Pseudopipra; species Pseudopipra pipra. The sequence goes on from NC_087552.1 coordinate 71,367,981, forward strand.
ACAGATAAAGGGGATAACCTCTGTTGCTAGTGCAGTACAATTTGTGCGTTAGACTGTGATTAGAAACCAATGCATTATATTTTTATTATCATGATAAAATTAGTGCTTCGTTCATTTCCCTAACGTAATAAATAAAGAAGATTCAGTAGTGATATGACGAAAATATTTTATTCTTCATCCAGTGCCATAACACATGGGGAACCTGCCAGAATCAAGTTGGATTATGTCAGAAAGACTTATTTTTTCAAAAAATTCTGAGCAATTCAAATAGATTTCCATTTACTTCAAATTGCTGATTTCAGAACTGCAGGGAGCATTAAAAGAAGTATATTTTCTTTTATAAGAGCTCATCTACTTGTTTCTGTGGATCACGAGCCCCATCAGCATTTGGATTATAACTGAAGATTGGCTGAGGCCACCCAGAGCTCAAATACTGAACCTCAGGAGATCCAGCAGAATGTGTTATGATGGAAGCTGAGAGGAACCCGGTTTTAATTCATAATAACTTCAACTCTTCACTTATCCTCACTCCGAATTATATAAAGGGTCACATTACACTAGATACGTTATTTTAAAACTTTGTTTACTTTTGGGAAGATCATGTTACTTCCCAGAGTTTTAGGGTGTGGTGTTTGATATAATTACAGAGTACCTTCTAAAGATGGAGAAATTACAATGGAAATTAGAGTCTTCAGTGAAGAAGGAATAATCCAATTAAACTAGAAAGGGAGAAATGGGAAATTGAAGCATGGGCCAGGTATGCAGCTTTATGCCCTTCAATACCCTCAAAATTACAAAATCAAAATTCCAGAAATTGTGAAACTGTTTATAAGTAATTATGTACCCTTGCCTTTCCCAAGGGAATGGTGAAAATTATATTGCTCATTAGGAAGCAGTCAGAAATTAATTTCTATAGTGTCCAGAGTCCTAAACCCTCACACACACCAGGAAGTGCATTCCAGGATGATTATGGAAATCGTTGTTGCTTGATTTCCGAAAGTGCACATTGCACAGTGACCTGTACTCACATAGAGCTGTATATGTGATATTGCTTAATTTAATTATCCAATAAGTAGGTCACTCTATTGAGTAAATATCTCTCATTTTGGGATCAGCTACATGAACTGGAACTGGAGGGACAAGAGGAGGAGAAGAAGAAGAAGAAGAGAAAAAAGGCATTAAAATTGAACCCTTTGAGTCATTTAAGCACAAAAAGAACAAAAAGCTAAGGTGCTAGGGAAAAATCTCCATTCTCATTCTACACTTTCCACTCTTTAAAATACAGGTGTTCTGGTGACAGAGGAGTAATTTACAAGTAGTTTATAAGTTTATACAAGTAGTTCTTATGGTTCCAGGGAAATGCCTCCAAGGTACTTGTTCATACTTGGCAAATCCAATGTGAACAACAGCACCAAAACATTCTTCACATTCCACTGGTGTTGAGACAGGACATTGATCCTGGTGTCTGTCTTAAAGCTACATTTGGTTCAAATAAGGCAGATAATGGTCCAAGGAGGGTGGGATAACTCCATGATGTCCCAGTGGAGTTCAGCAACACTGTGGCTCAAAGACCTTATCTCACACAGGCAGGTCTTGTTTTGTACTAAGGTGGACACACAACATAAAAATCAGGATTTGCAAAACCAGAAAATTTTATTCTGTGTTAATGTCATGTGTTCCTTAAGTTAAGAATTTTTGGGGCCAGGAAAAAGATGCACTGCCTCCTTGTTTAGTAAACAGAAACATCACAGATACAGCTTGAATTTACTTTTAATTCAAGAGAGAAAGTCCCATCAGTTCTAAATAAAATGGGCTTAGAATTTCATTAATATTTCTGCTTTGAAGAGAACATAGGTAATCACAAATAATACAAATGAATGCTCTTTTCAACAACTGTTTTATTGTTATAACTTCCTGCCTCAATTAAGATATTAATTATAGACTTAATATTGCAAGTTTTCTTTTGTAATGTAATTAAAAGCTAGATGATTATTGTCTGAGAAAGCTTACATGTAATGTAATTTATTCAAAATTAGACATTGCAGAGCAATCTGTTACCATTTTATTAACCTATCAGGCATCTAGATGTGTTAAAGTGTTTTGCTGGCATTTCAAAAACCATTTGGGTATCAATAAGAAAGTAGCTAAACTGTGCTAATTGACACTTTGGAAGTGGGTTGATTAGTAACTTGTAGCTGCTTTAAAATATCTCAGCTAAAGCCTAATCATCTCTTCAAGTAGAATGCACTTAAAATATTTTAATGGACATAATTAAAACTTAATTGTTTATGTTATTTTTTCGTCATAATTAGCAGAGGAATTAGATATGGAGCTTCACATAACTGTTTAATAGGTGTTCTCGTTATCAGTTGACATTTAAAAAATGTTGCACTCACGGTTCTTTCAAGTTTTAAAATCTAAATTGAGAAATAGTGCATTGGAAAAGAAGGAATTAATACAATTGTGTACTATTTTGTGTAGCAGTGGAATTGCTATACTGGATCAGACCTCTGAACTGTCATCTTCCCTGACGTCTACAAGTACCAGATGTTGCAGAAGAATGCATAAATCTTCACATCCCCAGTCAACAGATGTGTAATCTGTCCCCATGAAGGTTTCATTATAATCCCAAAGGATTTGGATTAAACCATTAAGTACAGGGTTCATTTTATTTTCTTTCATAAATGTCTAGCAGTTTAGCTAGCATAAGTCTGAATATTTCTTCTCCATATAAACACACAGTCTCTGTTAGAGCTTCTCTAATTCTGCTTATTTCTCTAGTGAAGAGTACTAACTGATGGCAGAGTGCATCATAAAATGGTAAAAATCAAGTGTTTGCAAAAAGTCCAACAAAACTCGTACCTGAAATTAAAAATGCAGGTCTCAAGTCCGGATTTGTTCTATACTTTGTGTGAGGAACAGGGACACTAGAAAGAAATGAAACTAAATAGAGTTTTATGGAAGTTCAGATCTGCAAATTCAATTAATATCCCCACTTTGAGTCTGTTTTGCCCGTGATGGTGATCAGTAAGTGACCTCTCCCAGGTCTTAACTCTCTGTCCAGTTGCAGAGGGGAGTGAGAGAGTGGCTTTAGTGGGTACCTGGCACCCAGCCAGGGTCAACTCACTACAGAAGAAAATTACCATCTCCCTGTATTCCAAAAAAACCCCAACAAATAAACTGAAGGGACAAGCACAGGTGACCAATATAATACAGGGAGATAGCAACATACCTCATCAAAGAGACAAGAGAAAATATAGAAAAAAACCCCACCACATGACCAGAGACATGGAAAATATCTTGGATATAACAACTGGGAAACACTGAACACAGGTCTGAATATAAACTTAGTCACTATATGCTTCCTGAGTCTAGAATCCATTATCTATTATGGATTTAAACATATATGTATTTTAAAGGAATTAAGAGGGTATTAAAGAGATTCAAACTTCTATCTTCTTCCTCCCAGGGAAAAGTTCCTAATTAATGTCCTTTCAGTGATAGTAGATGAAAGGTATAAGAAAATCTTAACCTTGATGGTTAGAGATCTGATCTAGGAAAATAGATTTCAGGTTTCATTTCCTGACCTATTTGGAAACTACACAGGACAAAAAGAAGGAATGAACCTTTCAGAGCAGGAAACACCACATCCATCTCCACCCTAAGCTTCCTGACCACCTGGGTGTGGAAGAAGGTCACACAAGTGTAAATATCCCTTCTACCTGTGTCCCCCAAATGGTTGAGGGAGCTTAGGAAAAGATTGTAAAAACCAGGGAAAGCACTGATAGGAGAAAAGAAGAGAAGTGAGGGTTAAGCCTGATTCTCCTTCTGACCCTGTGAGCCCTTCTTGCCTTTCTACACAGTGACCCAGGGCTAACAAAAGGTACAGTTCTGTTGGAATAACCAGACACTTCTTTTTGAGGCATACATGAATATTCATGCCACAGAGATACATAATCTTCAAAGCCATCTTCATTTTATCCATCCCTCCTGGTTCAAGGCACAGTGAGCCCTATATTTAGTCTCCAGCTTCCCAGATTTAGCATTTAGAGCAGCAGCAAAGAGGGAGAAGAGAAATGGGCTGCACTGAAATTGTACAGGGATGTATTACACAGTAATTCATGAACCTGCTGTAGCTAATGCTGTTCTCACAAATCTACTGCTATTTACGGTGCTGGAGTATGCACAGAAATGCTCAATTCAGTTTTACATATGTAAATTAAACATATAAAACTGCACATCTTTCCTTATTAGGCTGTGAAATGTTGTGACTCAAATGTGACGAATAAGTTATTCATAGGTACCCATGGCCATCCATTTTATACTATTCCCTGCAGACCACAAATACCTTTATATCCTAATGAATTCCCTGACTCTCTGGCAGAACAAGCCAAATAGATTTTAAATATTTTAAAGGATTTCTGAATAAGATAGTAGGTAGTCCACTCTGGATCCTATTATGTTCCCCAGTGAATAAAAGACTTTTATTTTTTGTTTTTCTCTGGATTTATTTTGATTGCTCTTTGATACTTAAATAAAGAATTCATTAATTTTAGCTGAGATAAAGAGTCATTTGAGTCATTTGAAAGCCACCTTGGTGCCTTTCACATTTATTCTTCCTTCAATAACACAGAGCTGAGACTGCCAGGTGTAAAGAAGTTTTGTATATTTTGTCAGTCAGTAACATGGCATTTGAAAAGTCAAAGCTGAGTCCCCTGACTTAATATAGATTTTACTTGTGACCTAAAGAGGTCCATTCATTTCCTTGTATCTCATATTAACATCTAGAAAGAGCAGTCTATGTGTATTTCACAGTATCTTTGGATGTATAAAATATATTTTTTTTTTTAAAAAAGAAAAAAAAGTGCTGACATGCAGCCCCTGGAAATGACCCTGGGACCTGAGTAATGACAAGCTCAGGAGAAGCTAAAAAACTGGGGAACTGATGACACAGATCCGTCCCTCAATTCATGCTGCTTAGAAGAGCTGACAGAAGAGACACCAGGACCCCTCAAAGCTTTATGAAAGCAATCACTGACTGTTTTTTGTAAGCCCAGCTTTTCCCATGTGTTCTTGTCTTGGGATGATTAGACAAGGGAGGAATAATTAACTGAAAGTTATTAAAAAATAGAGAAATGAGATACTCTTGTGTAGTCATCTCAATCTTGTTGTATGTGTTTGCTTATGGCCACTGTCCCTAAGGGACTATTAAACTTGAACAATCTTTAATTCAGCTGGGTATGGTCATTCTCTTAATCTTCTGAGAGGGAAGAAAAAGCCATTTTGCCCCAGGAGGAATAAGTTTGAAATGTGTAATTCAGAACTATTAGAAAGTTTTCTCTTCTATGAAGTATTTGAGACATGAGATTGTGCTTCAGTGCTCCTTGTGATATGTTAGGTACCATATGTTGAAATACATATTAAAATGCAATATTAAGCTAATTTTTTTTAATAAAATATAGAAATCGGCTTGATAGGACTTACAAGAGCATTGACAAGTATTTTGACAATGTTAAACCAGGATGTTTTAGCTCTTCTCCCCCATCAAAGGTATCTCATAGACTGCCTTGAAACACTCAGATTTTGGTGAAACTTATTACATGACAGTAAACTGTGCTATGAACTCTGATAAAGACAATGCAGGCCCTCAGTGAACCTGTGCCCACTGACTGTGCCACAGACACGACTTCAACATTGGGTGGGGAAATCTAATTAAATGCTTTGACAGAGGCTGCCAAATCCAGCAGACAAAGAGATCTGAGGCTGCTGCAGCTCTGTGTGCCCAGGTCCAGCTGCAGGGAAGCTGAGCATGAATTCCCAACAGGCACACACATGTGCCCTCAGGATAAATATCCAATGATGGCACTTTTTATCTACCCTCAACTTTCTTTCTGCATTTTGTGTTAGGACACGGGCTTTTGCTTCAAGAGTAAAAATCAAACAGCAAAATAAAATAAAGAAATATATGTAGAAAAAAATGTAGTGGTTAAAACATCCCTTGAACTTCTTTTTCATTTACTGATCATAGTTAATGGATTTCTTATGAGCTGCATGTCAGCTGATTTTTATATAATCACTGAGCTTATCTCATATTGACTGAAATTCAGCTAAATTGTCTTGTACTTTATGAATTCATTGATCCTACACTACCCATCACCAACCTTTTGAAATGCCAGGCCTGCTTGTTTTGGTCATCTCTTTCCATTATCCAATTAACAACCCATTTTCATTTGGCAAATTGATTGCAATCCATTTATTTCTGATGGTTCTTGCATTTTGTGGAACAGAGGGGCAGACCTTCAGCTTGTGTAAATGGGCACAGCTCAAGTAGAGCTGAGGAATACACTGATATCAATGGACTTAGACCTCTTTCCAATCAGGATAGAACCAAGGGAAGACAGCTATTTTTTTCACAAAAAATAACAAAGTTACACTAATAAATCAGAATATATTGCCTTTTTTTCCCTGTATTATTCTTATACCCCCTTTCCTGGAAATCTTTACTACCTCAGTGAATCCTGAATGTTACTATCATATATACAACCTATATTCCAGTTGGCTTTTGTACCAAATTCTCCTCTTCTTTGCACTGATTTAAATGATAAAAAAAAAAAAAAATTGTTCAGAATAGTTTAATAAAACATTGGGGAAAAAATAAAAATGAATAAATGAGAATAATCAAATGACAAGATGGTGTCTGATGCCTGTTTGAAAACTGTTTAAACTAGGGAGGTAGATCAGTCATCATGAGTTTACAAGGTGAAAATCAAGCAAATTAAAACTGCAGAAGTAAACAATTTTCCACATGATGAAAGACCAAAACAAAAATATTTGTACTTTAGTATGTTCTTATAGAAGACATGTGTTAAAGAAGCAACGGAGCCTTTTCAGGAATCATGAGAGCTCAGGAGAATAAGGGAGGTTCCTGGAACAAGTGCATTTTAAATGTGGATTGTCTGTAATGATTTATTTGTGGCTTATCTCTCTCACATCTGATCTTCATGTCTCTGAGCTCTTTTTTCTGGTGTGCTTGCAGCTTTTTTTGTTCTTTGGATATTCCATGACATATCTGACCTTTAAAATAGTTCATTTATTTTGAAGGCTGCACTATATTTGTCATAATAAGTTTGAAGCACTTAACATTTAAAATAAATTTTTAGTTTTGATGCCTGGCATTAAAAAATAAAGAAAAAAGAAATAAAAAAAAAAAAAAACACCTGGTTGTGTTTGACACAATTATTTTTTTATTTCTAAATATGGTAAGTCTAGATGATGTAGAAAGAATGCCAGTATGCAGTTCTACTGCTCTGAGTGGTGTCTCTAACAGACGTGTTTAAATTTATTTAAACCTTTTCACAAAAGTGCCTGTAGTTTTATCTGTTGATTCAGTTCTTCTGAATACTTCATATGGGACTCATCACTTTCTGGATCCTGGTAAACTCTGACTTTCACTTCTAAAGCTTCTTTTTGGATCTGAAGAGCACTGAGAAACATGGGATAAAAATATGGTCTACTGCAAAGACCTGCAGTCTAAGTATAAAAATGTTAATTCAGCCTGAACTCATTTTTACAGGAGAATACAAGATGGCAATGAAATGTGAGCTGGCAGTGGGAATTGATAATCTCTGCACATTTTGCAAAGATCTGAAATAATTCTTTTCCTGCAGTCCTGTAACGAGGGAATCAGTTCATTGCAGAAACGAGCCATCACCCTCGACATCACAACACCTCCAAAAATCTCAACACCAGTCTCAACAGCTTTACAGATCAACACATCACTGAAATATTAATTGGCTTTTGAGGCCTTTTCTGAGGTTTCCTTTTGCAGATCGAATCCTAAGACTCATTCCACTCATAAAGATGCTAGTGGAAAGTAGAGGTCTACCACCCCAAGGGCTCTCAGCTGAGAAGCATCACAGAGTCCATCACTCTGGAACAACATAATGGAATAATTCTGATGCTCTTCTATTTCTTAGTTACTAATTGGGCTTGAAATGAGAAATTATAGTTCTTCACGGTCTCATGGAATTTCCCGATTACAACAAGCAAGGAAACTCTGACTCAGCAGTTTTAGAGAGTGTATTCAGAGCTGTTTATGACACTATCAACTGACTTCACTGCTCAGTCAACACTAGAGTTTGTTTAGAATCAGTTTTAGGGGTCAGAATCAGTTTTAAGTGTTATCCACACCCTGTGCCTAAAACCAAGCAGGGGTTTTTTTCACTGCATATCTTGTCATAACTTTTGGCTTGAAAGTATGCACAGTGATGTATGCAAAGTTCTTGTCAGTAGCCACTTGGACAGCTTCTGAGGACTGTAAAGGTGAAAATACTATATACTAAGAAACTTTCCCTATTTAGTACATCTCTGGACTAAATCTATACTTTTCGTATTTATTAGAGCACTCCAAGGGAATATGTTGTTCCATTTCAAAACCAATTCAGTTTTTTATATACTAGTACTGAAGATGTCAGCTTTAATCCATGGAAGCTTTTAATTTATATTGGTTTGCATACTCTGGTGACAACATAGTTTTCCAGTTAGTGCTGGAAGGTGGTCTGAAAATAACAGAAAATTGTGGTTAGCAGCAGGAAAAAGAAGGAAGAAAAACTTGATAATTTTGACATTGCAGTAGTGAAGTCAATGTTGTAGGGTGAAACATTTTTAAAAATTATGCAATTCATAATTATTTCATACTTTGTGTCAATGTCAAACTATAAACCTGGATGGCCCCACCCATCATATCCTGAAATATATTTCCTTTAGGAATTCATTAATACAACTCTCACTTGAATGTCTCTTCCTGTCTAGATGTAGTGACTTGTTAAGATTTTTAAAAACTATACCTTTACCTTTTCAAGTTTTGTATGTGTAAATAAATCCAACTCTGTTTCCTCAGGAGTATTTTTCTACTTCTACTAAGCTAGATGGGTCTTGGTAATATAATTTAATATTCTGTCAAGTTTAACGTAACATACACTCCAAAATCTGAAACTCCTAAGTCCAACCAGTGGAATAGAAAATAACATAGAAAACCATGAAAAGCAAACTAATACTTTGAGAACAAACAGAGCAAGGGTGTCCTTAGTTTTAAGCATGTTTATAATTTCACTATCAGTCAAGCATAAGAATTGGAAAAGACCTTTCATAAGCAACATCAAACAAAAATTGTGTGCTTTGGTCTACTTTAATCCAGCTCTGCAAAATAGCCACATAGAAGTAACTCTCTCCAAAAGGAGACAAAAGCAAAGCACTGGCTGGATTCCTGAGAATAAAGAGAATTATAAAGCCATGTTATCAACTAAGATAACCAAAATTAGAAGATACATGAAGGAATCTAATCGAGATTAGCTCAGCCTGTAAATCAACCTCAGGGTCTGTCCAGAGAATGTTCACTAAAGGTCAGTGTCTCCTGGAAACATTAAGTCAAAGGCAAAATAAGGGTTAAGAAAGTAACAAATTAAATAGCCAACATCAGGGAATACTTACTCTCAGAGCAATAAACATTTGGGACAGCTTACTTCATGCCTTTCTTTTTTTTACAAATATTTTAGTGTTAACCAAATTCAGAAACATTTACTCCAGGGAGAACTACATATTGGCCTCTATGATGGCTGAACTCTCCAGGGCCTTTATTCATCTTCTGATATTATTGTTTTCTTATCTGGGTTTCTAAATCACATTTTCAGCAAACTAAAATCCTATCCAATCAAAGAAAACTAATCTCTTACAGATTTAGGTCCCAGTACCTAATGGCTAAGCAAACAAAATTAATTTCTAGTCATGAAACAGATTTTGGTGTGCAACCACAAAATGGTGCATTCTGTGCACAGTAGTACTATGTTAAAAAAAGATGATATTATCTATCCCTAAACTACTGTTTGTTCACTCCCAGCAATAGATGAAAAATGTGAGTGAAAATATGAGAGAATTTGAAACTGTAAATAAAAAACAAATGGACATTGCATGAAAAAGAATGCTTTTCAGTGTTATAACTGCATTAATCAGTAATGAAGAATATTTAATAATTCAGAATCTTGATAAGGATTAAAGGAAAGCAAATATTGCATGTGTTGTCACAGGGGACTGTTCTAAAGCTAGAAAATCAAGCTAAGAGCACCAAGTCATATCTTACAATATCATAGACCTTACAGATATTATCAGGTCCTTATCTTGTAGGACTGTGTCTAATTGGAAGACCTGCAATTCATATTCTTTTCTGAAACTTTCTTTATCCTCTGATCCTTCCATTTTTTCATCTTTGCTCCCTTATTTTTTTTTGTCTGTAACTCTTGTTTTCCCCATGAACTCTGACAGCCACCATAGAAAACGGAGCTACTGTTTCTGCTTTGCTGCAGGCCTCTGTCAAAGGTATTAAAAAGACTTCACAAGCACTATGTCACTCTCTCTGTGCTGTGGAAATGCATATAATGTTGGAGTTTAGGGAACATGGCACTGGGTTTTTAAAACAATGACCTACGAACACGGAATGTCATTCTAGTGTATGGGAAACATGGGAATTACAGCAAAACTACTGTACCGTGTTATAAATAGGTGCTTTTAAAGGGAGTTACAGCTGACAGAAAGGCTTTCAAATCTCTTCTCTCAGTTCCCTTATCTCCCAGGGTCCCTGAAGAATATATACTTTCAAAACAAAGTCATCCTATTCTTGTTTTTGAGAATCAGCCTTTTGGAATATTTCCTCTAACATATCCTGCAGGACCCAATTTAGCATCCAGTTCAACTAACAAGAAAATAAAACATCTTCTATTCACTGATCTCATTAGTGGTCACTAGATCCTTGCACTAAGAGACAATTATACCTGCTGACTTAGGGAAGAGACCACAGCTCATGAATAACATCAGGATGTTAAAAATATGTGTCTCATTCCAGTAAGGCAGTGAGGATAGTGCTTCACGGGAAATTAGTGGTTCTGACAGAAAATAAATGAGATTAAATTTAATAGTACAAACTAAACATGCCCTTGGTAAAGCCTCAATGTTGAGGTTCAAACTCAGAAGTAACAGAAAAGGAGGGGGAACTAGAGACAAAGTGATCACAGGATGCCTGAAATCTTTGCTGTCATAAAATTTGAAGGTCTAGTAGGTGAGATACCTTCATCAGTGATGAGAAAGCACTAATACTGTTTGTACTAGGCATTGGTACTACCTTGTTAGGCTTATATACAGTACTAGCTACCAACATTCAAAAATGTAGGAATGGGGAATGAGTAATCTGGGTAATCACAGGACACAAAAACTTCATTTGGATTTATACTTTTAAAATAAAGATTGAGGAAGAATAAAATTGTTAGCAAGTTTTGAAGAAAGGAGAATTTGTAAAGCAGAACAGTATGATGAACTCAAGTACTGTCTGTGAAGAGATTTAAAGTAGACATTAGGTGAGATCAGAAGGGATCTCAAATACCCTTCCCTCAGGGATAATGAGGGCTGGGGAAAAAACCCTCCCCAACTCCCAAACCCTCTCAAAGTTTTAAGTCTATAAATTCCTGTCATCTGTATCAATAAAAAGCTTGAACCACTGATCTATTCTTTTGTGTGCTTGTTGCCGGGAAAAATATTTCGTAAGAAAATTCAGAAACTAATATCAAGTAGGAAAAGTACATTTTTAAATGATGGTAAACTTTTGTCTGATCTGTCACATGTAATGCTGTTTGCTTTGGAGTGAGCCGGCTGTGCATGTCATGGATGCAATGCCATAGTTTTAGTAGATTGGAATTTTCTTATTTTATTGAAAAGTGAGAGGCAGACACTGGGAAGTACTCATGCCTTAGAAGTAGAAAATTTTGAATTTTGTTTATTTTAGGGCTTTTCCACACCTATAACTAGGCCATTGAGAAGCATAGACAGCCACAAAAGTGACCATATTCCATTACACATAGGTCTGCATTAAGCATTATCCATATCTACAGAGAACCGAAACAGATTTTCTTTAAGGCAGGAAAAGCCCTTCTGAGTATAATTAACCTCATCAAATTGAATTTTTATCTATCCACTTCCACAGGATCTGCCCTGTGTGTATTTCCCGGCTTCTGTGCCTATATTCTACTTGTTCTGTTTTAAAGTAATATTGTTCATTTAAACTTTGTTACAAATTACAGCCCTTCAGGGGGATTAGTCAGGAGTCTTATGCAACGAACCTGTAAAGAAGTGGAGGGAATATCAGCCAGTGATTAATCACATATAGCTCTCGAAAAGAGCTTTTTTTGTTCCTTTTATCCACATCTCATGTGAAGGCTCCAACCTCCTGAGACAAAGCTGAGTTTATCTGTGGACTGACAATAACAACACACACTGTGGAGCTGAAGAGAAGATAAGCCAAGACTCTTTAGTAAACTGCTGCCGGCAAAACGAATGCCCCAAAGGGCTGGAATTAGCAGTTAACTCTAAGATGTTTTCTTTAGAAGTACAAAAATAGCCTTTAAAGTTTTCCATGTTAAATCGCTGCACTTAGAAAAGAGAAAGAACATTGTTTCAAAACTGGCGACAGAGAAGTGTTTTCTGTCGCTGGGTTGTTTCACGCCAGCTGCAAGGGTTGTCCCCCCAGTTTCCTCAGCAAATTTTGGAACAGTTCAAAGTTGGTTTTTGGGTTCCTCTAAGCCTCGGCCTTGGGATTCAAAATGAGCCAGTGTATATAGGCCAAGTAGGGTGGGGCTAGTTGGTGGCATCCCTACCCACGGCAGGGTTTGGAATGGAATGATCCTTAAGGCCCCTTTCAACCCAAATCATTCTGTGATTCTATGATATATTTCCAGCTTAGCACAGCCTCTTAAAACTAATTGGATAATTCTGGATAATCTGAAATTCTCCAAGAGATGCTCTAGGCGACTAAGTGATTCATTTTAAATTCTCACAATCTCCGACTACATTCCACTGTTGACAGCCCACCATACCAGATCTGTCACTCAAACACCTCACCTGCACAATTGAAGGATTTAACTGATGTCTTTTCAGGTAGCATGATGGGTCAGGGGTGAAGAAAGTACACACCAATCCCAGATGTTGAAGAAGATACATGAACTCTCTTTTTGATGGTGTAGCTAGCACCCACAGTGGTCTCCATAACAGGAACTTTATTTTTATGAAATTGGTGTATCACTAGAGTGTTGTAGTCTGGGCTGATCAGGTTCCCAGAGTCTGGAAATTACTTGACAGGAGAGGATACTCACAAAGTCACCAAGTTGCTGCTGCAGAGATAAGGTTAAATTGTCACACAGGAACAGGAATGTGACCATGTACCTCTGAAGCAGCAATTCACAGACAAATGCATTCCATCTCAAGGACTGCACCACCACATAATTGATGATTTCCATTCATAGCAAGTGGGAGATTCTGAGTTTACAATTGTTAATGATCACCATGAAACTGAGGGTTTCAGCCAAATGACGAATGTTTAGCAGAGTTCACTTGGAAGCCCACATGAAGATGTCAGCATGCCAACTTCAGTATCCAACTGCTTTATTCATAGGAGACATGTTGTTGGCCCAGCTTGCCATTGTAGAGGTTCTACAAAATCACAGAATGATTTGGGTTGGAAAGGACTTTAATGGCAATCCAGTTCCACCCCGTTGCCATGGGCAGGGACATCTTCCACTGTCCCAGGTTGCTCCAGGACCTATGCAACCTGACCTTAAACACATCCAGGGGTGGGACAGCCACAGCTTCTCTGGGCAACCTGTGCCAGGGCCTCATCACCCTCACAGTGAAGAATTTCTTACTTACTAAGATCTAATTTAAATCTGCGCTATTTCAGTTTAAAACCATTATCCCTTGTCCTATCTCTACATGACCTTGTAAAAAGTCCCTCTCTAGCTCTATTTCAGTCCTTTTAAGTACTGGAAGATGGTGAAAGGTCTCCCTGGAGCCTTCTCTTCTCAAAGCTGAACACCCTCAGCTCTCTCAGATTGTCCTCACATACAGGCCACAACATGGACTGGTACCTGTCCCACTTCTTTCTTATACACAAGAAAACTGTAAGGCCCATTCATATATTTAATTCTGTTAATAAGGGCTGGACCAGACTAAGTTGTTATGTAGTATCCCATAGGTCATAGAGCTAAGATTTGTTACTACTCAAACTACTGCAATAACCAATCCACTTGTACTCACTCATATCTTCTGCTCTGTACATGACAGTATGTGCTTATTTATGTTGCTCATTGTCTAGACCATAGAATTAAAGTCTTTTGCAGCAAGCCATTAACAGTCTATTCCCTTCACAGACAGAAGTCTGAGAGAGGTTGCAAAATGCAATTCTCTGCCTGGTATCTTTCTCAGCTTCCGTGCCAGGCAGGACACTCTGTTAGCAGGTGGGATTGGGTCTGATTCTCACATGCTCTGAAGAAGCAATTAGGCTGCATCCAAGCACATACATGAAAGTTTGGTAGTTATGCAGAAGGTGTAGGAATGACAGAATTTCAGGTTTACTCTGCTGCAGAATGTAGACAGTGTTTCTTTGGGGGTTTGTGGTTTCTTTTTAGTACAGTGTCTCATTACCATGCCATTCTTGTTCCTTTTCTGGCCTCCTTGGAGTGGAACTGAACAAACTAATTAAAAATGTTCAGGACTCACTATTACTCATTTATAAATTGGGAATGTTCCATTCATTTCTAACACAGGCATGTGCAGAGATTACTTGCTTGTTTTACAAGTGTTATGTAGCATACAATTCCTTTGTTCCAGAAGTTAAGACCTCAGCTACAGACATATTGCTTTGGATTGAAAATTGGCATGCACTGCTTCCCTCAGAAACACAATTCTTTTGGCAAATTGCCCTTTCATACTTCAACAAGTCTTCCTTCTTGAACATGGATTTTTACTCTCTGCTTTTTTCTTTGCTAAAAAGCCTTTTTTAATATTTAATACACTTGAACATATACTTTGTACCTTATAAAAAGAAAAGCAAGGCCTCTATTCTTGCTTAATGTGTGGTCAAGGGAAAATGATTCTCCTTGGTTTTAGTCATTATCAAACCGTACAGTGGTTTTTTCTTTCCATCTCTGATTGAAATATGTGTAGGTAAAACCTCCAGCCACACATGCATGTTTTATTCCCTCTGTGCCTCTAAATAAAAAAAATTAATAAAAAGTAAACTTTATTAAGAGCCAAAATGTGTATGTAATTGCTGGGTTGTATGTCAGACTGTCTTTATTCACAGAAGACAACAGACTCCGATAAATACATGGGCAGTAAGTAAATTTATTATTGTTGGGGATACTTTCGAACACAAGTTGAACTCATGGTGGTTTTAAGAGCATTTTGACACTTTTTGAGCCAAAGAAGACTGCATTGGAGAGTGTCTGTACTACACAAAATTGAGTGTTGCTGGTCCATTCCGGTAGGAACCATTCACATTTTAGTTAAAGCAGGTCACTAACATAAACATTCAAGCAGCTACCAAGTCTCAGAAACAACATACTGCCTCTACTTTGCAGGGAAAGAGTCTGGGGTAAGTAATCCTGGGAGATCAGCAGACGTGCATGGATTTAGGTGCCTTCCCATGACCTGTGAAATGAATGAGATGCTGTAGCCCTGCCCTGGTCTTCTAGAGATGAGGGTTGTGAGAAGGTTACAGCCCACAGCCCCAGAGCTGGAGACCATTTGAGACAGCTCTCTAGTAAATACCCAGGTTAGATTAATCCTGGGGAAAGTCTAAGCTGTTACTTGAACCCTGGGTCATGTACATGTGGTACAGACCACACGAGTAATATGGGAAATATTTAGTGTTTTGGAACAGTCTATGCCCTTTTGGGCTCCATGTTTCAGTTCCTAAAATCAGTTTCTGTTATCTTCAGCAACAGCAGGTTTTTTTCTCCTCACTGAGATGCTGAGAGGATAAACAAAATCAGGATTCTGGGGTACACAGAAGTAGTGGTGAGGTGGTTTGTGAAGCAGCCTAGGACAGAGAGATACAAACTAGGATATTTCACTTAGCACAGCAGCCAATTCCTTTGCAGCCTTTATTGTGCTTGTGGCAGTGTGATATCACAGAAGCATCCATGAGCTGGGCAGCAGAAACACATAGCAGGAAACCAAGTAAAGTGAGTAATGATGTGGCATTGCTTTTCTCTTTCTCCATCAATAAATACTTTTCTGCTCAGAGTCCACAGAATTATAATTACTCCAAGTTACCCAGAAACAGTTTGCAAAGGGTGAAGAGAGAAATTGATCTAACCCAAAGTCATCTAAAAATTACATGTGTAAATCTTAACTAGTTAGCTGATGTTTCCTTTGTAACCATTGGATAAAAAAATATAAAAAACACTCAGAGGGAAATTCACCCAGTCTGTGTAAAAGATCCACATTAGATGGAGCATTAACTGGGAGAACCCTATTTCTAGAGTGCACTCATACATCTGACTTTTAAACAACAATAGAGAGGAAGCTTACCCTGAATTAAAGCTTGATTTTTCCCCCATCATTTTGGTGCCTTGGTGTATTTACACGAAAGACTGCACAAATTGCCCTCTTAGCCTGTGTATGCTCTTGACTTGTCAAAAGATGCTGCTTTCATTTTACACAAGGTTATCTGGTAAAATTTGATAATTTTTCATTGGGTGTGATACTTACTCATATAACTCTAGATTTTCCTGCTTTTCAATGCCATTTTTAACCAAACCATCTTTACATATTTATTAGTTTCCTCAGCTGGTTACAGGAATCAGAATAGAAATCATTGCAGAACTGGAGACTCATTTCACCAAACCCTTAGAGGAAGTTCATCCCAATCTCACTCTCTTAGTATTCAAACAGTAAATCACTGTCCAAAGTAAGGGGACATGGAAAGACAGTCAGACATCGGTCTTTACATGCAGACATGAAATTTGTGAGAATGTTTAAAAATATTTTTTTCAATACAGAAATTATTCAGCTTTCAGTCATCACCCAACAAAGCTGATGTCTTTCTTAAACTTTTTCTTTAATTATCTATTCCCATTTATTTTACTTCTATTGCAGGCTGTAACTTTCTCTGCTATAGTTTTACCCCACATAAATTTAGTTTCATGTGCAAGGAGATAAGATCAGCACAGTAAAACATGCTCAGGGACACAAATATATGTCTGCATATATCATATATCCTCCTTCCTGTGTGACTGTCTCTAACCAAATAAGACAGCTGTTATACAAGGCAGGAAGCCAGGCTGGGATTTAAAGGCAAAAGGAGACTTAACACTAAAATAATTCATTAAAACCAAAACCACAACAGCTGTAATCACTAGCAAAACCTGAAGTTCAGTGTTCTTTCACTGAAGCATCACACTCCAGTGCTAGACTATTCAAGTAATGAAAGAAATCAATCTACACTGAGCATTACTTAATTAGAGTTGCTGAAAAGTAGTGTTACAAATGTCTAGAAGCTTTTGCATGTTAATTGTGTAGAAAGTTAATGACGTGTAAACTGCTTTTCAAACCTTATTTTGCTCTTTATATTTCAAACTGCTGTCTATCAGCATTCAGAGAGTAACAGAATAGGATTTAAGCAACTGGTGCAGTTTGAGAAAATGTTATGAATGTATGGAAAGGACACAAGGTGAGTTAAAGACATACAGTGTGCTTAAGGACATGAAGGACCAAAGAAGACCATTGAAATTACACCAGAAATCAAAGTTGCCCCAACATAAGAACTCCTCTCTCCTTTCTTCCTCTATGAGAAGAACAAGCATAATACAAAACATCTGTACTTTAAAAAAAATTCCCATGGAACCAAGATATCAAACATGAAGATGACTTTAACCAAGTTCTACCTGCTTTACTTACTATTATTGTTGTTGATACCTCAAGGGGGTAAAAAAAGAAGGGGAAAAAAAAGAAAAAAAAAAGAAAATAATAAGGAAAAAACCCTGGAGTTTAAATGAAGCAATAGCAGTTGAGCATGGAAGGAGTCTGAGTTGAAATGGGTGAGGGAAGTGACACAGATGCAAGACATATTCTGTAAATAATTTTGATAAGGTAAGATGTTGCACTAAACAGAAAGACATGAAATACTGCCTAGATCACCCCAACTTACTTGCTTTGCTGCTTTGGATACCTTGAATTTCTGGTTCTTCAACATATATAGATCTACTTCGCAGTGATTACTGACAGGTCTCCTGAATCATGACTCCTGTCTGTAACAGCGGAATTTCAGCTTTAACCATGGCTGGCCCTGGTTGGAAAAGCTAAATGAAAAATAGTCAGATCTAAGGAGCTTGTCAGCAGAAAAACCAGAAAGAGTCGGACAGCCTCTAGCTCAGAACTGTGCTCAGAAATTACTCCAACACCTCAAATATGGATTATTAAAATACAGATCAGATGTGAATGGCTAGTGTGAAGAAATGGGGATGCAACTGATGTAAATTTTACCTGTCACATTTGTTTTGCCTGGTTTAAATTTTTATCTGCAAAATGGCATTATTTGAGATTTCAAAGCTGCTATTTCTTTTAGCCTATTATTGAACAGATCAGGAGACTACATTTAGCTCACAAAATGTTTATGAAGGCCACAACTTAGGATTTCTACTCAGAATGGCCTTTTGGAATCTGATTAGATCCCTGTGGAACTTGAATTATTGTATAAAGTCAACTTTTCCTGAACTGGGATTAAAATAAGCTCTTATTTTCTGTTTGAGAAAGCTTCTATTAACAGGTAGTAGCAGCCTCAAGAGATAAAAAGGAGCTGTCAGTCTCAAAAAACGTTGGTCTGAAAGGAGGTTAATCTTGCTAAATCCTAGAATGATAGAGATCTTTCATGGATTCCCAGAGTTCAATACCCACCCAGATAAATAGAAATGGACATTTCAAAATCTCTCAGAATTAGCCCCAAATATTCTGAAGCTTTAATCCAAAATCCTTTTATAGATTATTTATTTATGTAGCTTTCTATCTGGAGAGAAACTATGCACATTGACATCATGAAACCAGCCAGTAAGACACAAGCCTGTTCAAAATAGGGGGTTTAATAAAGCAATAATTGAATTGTGCTTTTGGCACAATTAAAACATACTGCCCCTCTGCAAGAAGGGCCAGTTTCAAAGGTTTTCCAGGTTGTGCAGTGAAATCTGCATTCACTGTGATTTGTCCAGCCAGGTCTTTCATCTTCAGCATTTTTCCCTGCAGCAGTTCCACTAGGGAAACACCAGACCCTGGTAGATGCCATTGTTTTAATCTCAGTGCCAGGTATTTTTCAAATAAGGTGTCAGAGGAGTTAAATTCTGCTGCACCCATTGATCTAACATGGCCTTCTTGCCCTGGGAAAGATTTACAGGCACAGCAAAGAGGACAGGTGTACCAAAGTGTCCCTGCTACCTCAGCATGTGCTTGGTGACACATGAAAGGTGCATGGAGTAGGTGCAGCACAGGCAACATAGGTAATTTAACATATTTAGGAGGAAAAAAATCAAAAAAAGTGAATGGTTCAGAACGAAAACAAGTTTATCAAGGAAATCAAACCAATTCACTGTTGGACAGTTTTTTTGTTCAAGTTTTTTTAGGCTTTCTGGGTTGGCAAACCGTGAAGTTGGAATTGGATGTAGAGATTAGAAGGGAAACTAAATAAATCTAACAGGACTGCCAGGATTGTTAATGCCAAGACTCTTACTCTAGGCAGCTCTGCAGATCCTTTGGCAACAATCAATTCCATTTGTGAAATGGGAGAGAGAAAAAAATGAACACTAAAGGACTGAGCCATTCAGTAATTACCAGCTGAGATTCAATTTATGGACCAGCTGAAAGAAGTGAGAGAAGGTCACACCAAATTAAGAGGCCAAAACTCAATGTTCCTGATCTTCTGAACACCTCTGATGTGCTGTGTTGGGATGAAATTCCCCTTTCTTTTACTTAGACCCATTAATTTCAGTGGTATCTGGGATTTCTCTCTTGGAACAGCAGTTCCTAGTTTTGCTGACAAGAACCATAGGTAATGATGAAAGCAGTTTGGCTACAATTTAGAAAACAGTTATAGTATTTCCAAGGAGAATGGAAAGCTACGGATCTGAATCATCTAAATTAACAGGCACTTTGGAACAAAGTTGAAAAAGAGGTTAGCCAAGCCCTTTGCTGCTAGAAAACATGGAGTTTATGGTTGTATATAGCCAGCTGTGTGTGTCTTTAGGCTTTTATTAGGTTGTCTGAAGCCAAGGCTTGATTTGCTGCAAATTTAAATGCTAAGAAAGCAGACTTAAGATGAATATAGTATTTTGTAGCGTTCCTGTTTACACTAGACCAAAAAAAAAAAAAAGGCAATAAACTTCTTTAGCTTGCTACAGAACTAACAGAACATTTATTCTTGGAATGGCAGGGGGTGGGAATGAGGAGGAAGAACAGAAGCCAGAGCTGATAGGGAACAGTTGTTGTATGCAAAATTTACTGCAGAATAGGAAGCACTAAAGTGTGTGACTATTACATGCAAAACATGTGCCACATCTACTAAATCAATGTTTCTCTGTGCCTGGTAAATATGATAACTAACCCCAGTGTTTAAATATTCTATCACTTGGACTTGTTAAAATAAACCATTCCTCCTCAGACTGTTTAAGGAAACTACATGGAGAGCCTTGCCAAAGCTAAATCCTGGGTCAAACTTATATTTGTTGTTGCAGATAAATTAGTCTTTTTAATTGCCTTCTCTACCCCCCTTAGCTCATCCTCGTGCCCTTTACTTTAAATTGGAATCTGGAATCTTTCCAAAGACTAATAGAAATTTCGCTGAGACAACATTGTGAGCACTTGTTTGCTTATCTAAACAATTTCCCAGTTTCCTCTAAATAAGAAGACTTAAAAGGAAGGGATTCAAGAGCTGAACACATTTAGACTAGTGAAAGGCAGTTAAGAGGGTATTAAATCACAGTTTACAAGTACTTATGGAGGATTCAAGGCACTAGGCATTGCATTTTTATATTAAAAAATACATGGAGGATTTAATTTGTCAACTTACCTTCAGTCTGTCTGTGATGAAATACAGGATTAATGTCTACTCAGGCAGTCAGGAAGGGCAGGCCAGGGAAAGCTGCAGGGCTCATCACTACCATTTTTAAAGCTTTTCAGATGTTCATGAAATAAAACCTATAAGTAGATATTTGGATAGATAAAGTAGATAGCAGCAGATAGTGAAACCAGAATACACCTTTTGCCAGGGGAGCATTTTAGAGTTTGACACATCTAAGTCAATTCAAAAGAAAGAAAACAACTTGCCCCAAACTGTTTCACTTTCAATTTCGGGCCATTGGCACCACATCGAGAAGCAGAATTTGGTGCACTTTTAATGGATTTGAAAAGCACCTGTTGTGTCCCTTGGAGGATTAAAGACTGTTTTCACATACCATAAGTAAGTAAACAAACAAATCGTGAATAATTGTTCCTTTAAAGACAGAGGGCAGCATTTCAGACATTCTGTGAAGTCAGAGTAGTGAAAGAGCTGAAAGCTGTGTAATTACTACGCTTGCGGTCCTAAGCTGTTACATAAAACACCTGCTCAAACACCAAAGCAGTGTTCAGAGTGGTGTGTCCCTCCAGCCTTCCCACCTTCTCTCGTGCTTTGCAATCTCTGCTGCAGGATGGATTTATAGCGGTGTGTTTAATAGCTGCCACGGGAACTTCCTCCCTCAAACGTGACTGCTTTTGAACCCATTTATGCGTCTTAACCTTCTGAAAATCCTATGGCTCTGAATTCCACTGTGTAATCATAAACTGGGTGAAAAAAAGGGCTTAATTCTATTCGTTTCAGACCAGCTTATTTGTTTTTCTGTTTCTAAAAGTGAATAATGCAAGAATTTTCTCCAGACCATTCTTCATTCCTCATTCTTTTTCTCCAAGCAGGTCATGATTTAGTGCATCTCTATCGTACTTTCCCTCACTTTTCTCATCTGAAAAGTCTCAAAATACTTGCTGGTTCTTCACAGGGAAGGCTTTTTATGATTTTGCTCTTAACTTTTTTTTTTCCCCCGATTCTATCTGGTTTTTGAGGTGGAGACATGAATTTTTATACAGGGACAGTATTCCTTTTAAATTAGCCTTAATGTTTTTCTTGTTTTATTCTCTACTGTTTTTAACAGCATTGGTGTATTTGCCTTTATAAAAGCTCTTTATTACTGAGTAGAATTTCTGAAGAAACCGGGGACAGTGACTCTTCAATCCTTTCCAGATTGGAAAAAGCTAATTTAAAGGTTGCCTCCCTTTATGTACAGTGAGAATTTCTCTCCTGTGTGCATTCCTTTGCATTTAAAAATAATTACTTTAGAAACCACAATAGGTTGTTAATTTTGTTTGCTTGTTTGGGGGGAGAGTTGGTGATTGGTTGGGTGGGGTTTTTTTGTCTTTTTGAATGATGGAGGTGTGAGAAATCACTTCTGCCTCCAAGATCTTTTAAAACTCTTTTCCACTGTGTCATAGTTAAACACATGACTATTAGTTCTGTTCTTTTAAATGCATTTTAACAATCTACTCAATTAATAATTTAGCTTATTAGTCTAATATACAAGTCAGACCTACATATTTGTAATCATGTTAATATTTTTTCACAGTTACTTTTCTCTGATGTACCTGTCCAGGGTGCTCTTTTAAACCTTTTCTTACTATTCAAAGACTTAATGCAAGACATGGCCTTGCATTCTATGGATTTGACCTCCTATGGATTGACCCCTATGACATGGGTCTAACTGGTTTCACAATAAAAAAAAGGATTTTTCTTCCTATTTCCCAGGATTCCACGACAAACTTTATTTTGCTTCTTCCCTCAATTGTCTTCTCATAACCCACTTGCTCTGTGAAATTATAATTACCTTCTCATTCGGTGGCTCAGCACCCCTCCTCCACCTGTAATAATCTCCCTCTTTCTGGTTCACACTCTAGTGTTACATCTGTAACCACTGACTCTGAATAAAAAATATGTGCTGGAGTGTCTTCCTCCCCCAAAGGGATAAGCTAATAATGACAGACTTGTCATTAAGTGGCAGGAGCAGCAGCTGATGGGAAGTTCCCAAGGAACTAAAGGAAGCCAGAAGGTATGGCAGGAGGTTTTAGCTCTGTACCAGCTGCCTTTGGTACTGCCAGAGAAGGCTTTGAGCCTTCCTGCTCTGTCCCTTCTGCTTTCCCTCTTTTACAAAGTGGAGTAAATAGAATGCATCATGCATTTAGTTACTCATTTTATATCCACAATGAACTAGGCTGCCTTCAGCAGCATGAGAAATGGAAAGGGGTGTTGCACCGGTTTTGCTTTTTGCGGCTTCCTCTCCTCTTTGTAGTTCCACCAGCTGTACATTTCCAAACTCTCTGCCATTTTCATATCTGGGGTCTAAGGATCTTCCAAAAAAAAGTTGCTCAAAAAAGGTCAAGTTTGTTTATTTCCCAATAATCGTAGAATCAATGAATCATAGAATCACAGAATGGTTTGGGTTGGAAGAGACCTTAAAGATCATCTTTTTCCAACCTCCCTGCCTTAGGCAGGAACACCTCCCACTTGACCAGGTTGCTTAATGTTTTTATTTATCTGTGTTTTCTCCTGGTATAGATGGATACATTTCCCTTCCAGCAGGGCATTCCTGTTTCCCAAACTCTTATTTTATGAATGTAACTTCAATTTAACAGTCTCCTTGGAATGGGTAAAAAAGAGACTATGTTACATGCTAGCTAACCATTGTTCCCAGCTGGTGGAAGTCCAAGAAATTTCATTGAAAACCTAATTGAAGAGGTAAGAATTACTTGAGTGAATAATGGAGTTTGAACCAGAGACTCAATAATAGAAAAAACCAGAATCCAGCCCACTATCAGTGAGTTAACAGAACAACCTTATTCATCTCTTTTCTTACTCTCACAAGAGAGGCGGTCTATGAAACACCTACTTCCTTTTTGATATCAGTATATTCTATTTGATTGTATAGACTGAATTTTACTCTTTTCAAAATGCAGTCACCAGTTCATTCACTTATTGTAGTGTATTGCCTTCTTTTACTTGATATCTGCCAGATATTGGAATGTTAGGAAAATATCCTCATGCTGAGTAATATTATATTCCTCTAAGGAAGAAAGTGAACCCACATATAGCACTGACTAATCAGATCAGCATGAGAAGGGATCAGAATATATTCTGAACTGTAAAGGACAACAAAGCTACTGTTTAGTCTAGAAATTAAGTTGTCCTTCAGCAGCTGCAAATTCTAGAATATATTGTATTAAACAAGTTCAATAAGTTCAATTCAAGATTACTTCCTGTTCTCTTAAAATATTTCGGTTCTGTTTAATTCTCTGAGTTGAGATAATATGGAGATAGTATGAGTGATGGCTCACTGTGGAGACTATTACTATGGAAATGTAAGAGACAAAGTTCATGAGATGTCAGGAAGGGTTACTTCCTTTCAGTTTCAAAATGAAGGCTCCTACTGGGATGAAATATTCATAGGGGTTTTATTTTTACTTCCCAATTAAAGACAAGGTTAATTGTCATATTACTAAATGACAGGGTTACAGTAAACGTGGATCTTATAAAAAATTATTGAATGCAAAGAACAGCTGTAGGATCTTTCTCTTCAAGAAGTCTAGTACTCCTCAACTGTACTTATTATTTGTTTCAACTACTGGATATCTCAAAGAGCCTTTTGCTTTCACTAAGAGTGAGTTTTGATTTGAAGCAGTAGCACAGTTTGCTTTCATGTTCGCATGAGGTTATCACATTTTAAACTAGATCACACATTTTAAACTAGTACACACCTGTTAGTGCACCAACAAACAGCACAGCACCACTGAGAGCCACACCAGGCTTCATCCACCTTCCCAAGCAACTGAACCAACAAGTTACAAATAAACTCACATTAGAATTGTTTGATTTGCCCTCTCACTCTAAATTTGGTTGATGAGTAAATTAAATTATGTTGGGGGCAAGGTACAGATGTATTTAAGGTAATTGGAATCAGAAAGGCAAGATAGCTCTGGCACTTGATAAATGAAACTGGGTAACATCTACCATGTAGCATATCTGAAGGAGTAAGTGAATATTAGATGAATTGAAATGAAGAATCTAATGGGTTGATCATTGGTATGGGAGCAAATGAGATGTCAAATCTTGGGTCCTTTAAGGGAGATACAAACAGAGAAGAGAAAAGTAAATCATTATACATTTCAAAATATTTGGGAAAACATGACCAAAATTTGGATAGAGGCTATTAACATTTCCTGCTAAAATCAGGTGTTTAAGCACTTTTTTCTCATTCTGGAAAGATCTCCTAATATGCTTGGTACTTATCTCAAATGACACTGCTGTGAAAAGAAAAAATCTCAGTTAAGTACCTCAACATAGTTTAACTGAAGGAAGTTTAATATTGCACCTGATATAGCATTTCATTTCCCTATGAAAACATTGTTTGCTTCCCTACCTGCATGCTTCCTTTCTTCCTTTCTCTATAAGAATTCTATTCCAGGTCTCAAACATGAACCTTGAATATTTAATTTATTTTTTTTTTTTTTAAATATTGCTTAGGTTACTTCCTACAATAAATACATAATGTTTCCAAGATGCCCATGCCCTTTTTAATATTTATTTAATAGTTATCATTTAACATATTTAGCAATGTTTAGGGTTTTTTCCCAAGGAGTAGACAAGTAGACATATGAGAACCCACAACATCATCTCATTTAACTTCCTGGGGCTTGCAAGGAGGAAAAGAGAGTTTCTATCATCAGAAAGACTAATCCCTGAACTGCTGGAATTTGAAACTCATCCTGTTACTCTTCCAAGTGTCATATCCTTGCAGGATAGGCAAAGGTGTAAAAAGGCACCAAAGGTGCAGCTGCAGCCTGGTTGCAGCATGAAGCAACACCAGTGCTAAGCAGAAAGGCTGACACTTGAGTTCTGCCTCCTCTTCCTTTCCCCAAATTGATTAATCTTTTCCTCTCTATCCACCTGTCCATCTCCATAATGTTTGTCAGTACTCAATTATCTACAAAACTTCTACCCTTCTTTCAAGCTCGATGAAATTGGTCAGCAGATCAGATGTAAGTACCCAAGGACAGTCTGGCAAGTGAACAGCCAACACAATCATGTCAGCAAAAACTCCTTCAAGCAAGCCAGCCAGCAGCAACAAAGCTGCTAGCAACAGATTAATGGAAATAAATTCAGGCACCAAAATGGGAGGCTGTGACAAGTCTTCTTGCTGAAGCTGATCCAGTTTTAATGAAAGAATTAAAGATTCATCAGGCTACAGGGAGGGAGGAAAAAGAATCATGACTGTCTAGTGGTTAGGGCACATGCCTGGCAGAGGAAGGATGTGAGCTGTAATTGTTTGAAAAGCATCAGTGCTCAGAAGATAAGTGATGAGAGTTGCTCTCACCATATACTTTTCATACCTAGTTGGTTACGACATCCATCTGTGATGTGTAGTTTGTCCCTACAGGTGAGGAGAAAACTAGATATTAGTTTTTTGAATGCTTAGTAAAGTTTTCATCATGTAACTGTTGTTGCTGGAGCAAAGCCTGTTTGTGGCCCAGGTTCTTTGTGTTGGGCATCCTCCGAGGCTGTCTCCTGGATCAGTCTCTGTAGGGGAGGTAAGAGGAGAGAGAGAGCTGGGAGAGTAGGCCGGGGTGAAGCAGGATTCAAACTCAGGCATTTTCAGGCTTTCGCGGAAGGAAATAAACACACTACAACAAAAATATTTTTTTTTTGTTGACTGTCATGGGAGTGATGACTTCACAGTTTTTATCTTATCTGTAGCTGGAATGAAACCAAATTAAATGGCTTTACTCTTTTGTGACTCATAGAATGATAGAATGGTTAAGGTTGGAAAGGACCTGAAAGGACCATCCAGTCTCAAACCCCTGCCAAGGGCAGGGACACCTTCCACTATCCCAGGTTGCTTCAAGCTCCATCCAACCTGACCCTGAACACTTCCAGGGATGGGGCAGCCACAACTTCTCTGGGTACCCTGTTCTGGGGCCTCACCACCCTCACAGGGAAGAATTTCTTCCTTATATCCAATCTAAACCTTCCCTCTTTCAGTTTAAAGCCATCCCATCTTGTCCTAATACACATTCCTAAGTTAAATGAGCTGTGGAAGGCCCCACCAGCTCTAGGACCACATACATTTCCCCTAGACAATGTCCCGCTGGACTGTTGTAGCAAACAAAAATAACTATATGGATACTAATTTCTAATTATATGTAGTTTAATAATGAATCTTTCTATCATTGCTTTGGATTGGTTCTGCACTGGAAGCAAACTAGAAGTGACAATTTGTTACTTGCTCTCAGCAAAAGAAAAGAATTCCCTAGTGTAAAATTTGAAACCATTTACATATTAGTTATAGATTAAGCCTGTTTGTTATATTGAAGTAACATTTTTGGCTAGAGATATATAGATGAAAAACATTTGCATGTATTTGGGTAAGATGGGGGAAGACAATATCTATATAATATCTAATTTAGGAATATATCTTCATGTAGTAGTTTGGAAATCACTATAACCTGTTAGCACAGAATTAATGACATACTTATGGCAGGGCAGTGGGACACTCGGATGGATAATACATAAATTTGCCCTGCTAGTTACATAAAGATGTAACACCACATGGATTTGTACTGTCACACAGGTAATTAAATTCACAAGGACAATGTCTTGGAACATTTGATAGAACTTCACTTGGACTTTTTGGTCCTTTTAAGATTTAAGTGGGAATATAGTACTTTATGTACATGGTTTAAGCAGAGTCCATCCCAGTAATCTGACAAACACAGGACATTGCCCTTTTAGTAGCTTTCACACCACTGCACATCACAGTAGCTGTGAGTGTCATGATGCTGGTGAGGCGTAGGCTAATAGAATTCAGAAGAGTCAAAGAGATTAAAAATGAATGTTTAAGAGAGAGCTTATGAAGTAATCAAATGAGCACAGTGTGGTATATGTAAAAAAAGAAAGAAAGAGAAAAGAAAAATTAAATAGGAAATGGAAAAGGAGAAAGAAAGGTGGGAAGGAAGAAAAGAAAGGAAGAAAGAAAAAGAGAAAGAAAGAAAGAAGGATAGAAATAAAGAAGGAAAGAAGGAAGAAAAGAAGGAAAGAAAGAAGGAAGGAAAGAAGGAAAGAAAGAAGGAAGGAAAGAGGGAAAGAAAGAAGGAAGGAAAGAAGGAAAGAAGGAAAGGAAGAAAGAAAAAGAAAGAAAAAGAAAGAGAAAGTAAAAGAAAGAAAGTAAGAAAGGAAAAAAGGATAGAAAAAAAGAAGGAAAGAGAGAAAGAAGGAAAGAAGGAAGGAAAGAAGGAAAGAAAAAAGAAAGAGAAAAAAAGAAAGAAAAAGAAAGAAATATAAAGAAAAAGAAAGAAAGTAAGAAAGGAAAAAAAGATAGAAAGAAAGAAGGAAAGAGAGAAAGAAGGAAAGAAGGAAGGAAAGAAGGAAAGAAGGAAAGAAAAAAGAAAGAGAAAAAAGAAAGAAAAGAAAAAAAAAGAAAGAAAAAGACAGAAAGAAAGAAGGAAAGAAAAAAAAAAGAAAGAAAGAAAGAGAAAAAAGAAAGAAATAAAAAAAAGAAGGAGAAGAAAAAGGAAAATAAAGAAGAGAGCTGTCCTGTCTTCAACACCGGCCAACTCAGGTGGCACATCAAGCTGGACATTTGGCAGGACATGTACGCTAGATGAAGCAAATCCCCTAAAAAGTTTTGCTTGAGCATCTACCTGTGTAATAAACTTTCAGCAAGGAGAAGAATATGACCCTCTGATCCCTTTTTATCAAGGGCAACAGTTTTGCAAGGGGATGGCATTTCACGGGGAAAGCGATGTCAGCTTGTAAATCCGTTTCATTACCAGCGTGCCTGTGAGCTGCTGGAACAGAGCAGCCCAGCTTTGATCTGCAAGAAGCTGGCTAGAAACACTGGCTGCTCATCTCATTTTAATTTTGCAAAATTACAGCAGGTAACTCCAATTTCACACCCCACTTCCCTCACAGCGTCTCTTCTCAGTGAAGGTCACAGCCTGCTCTGGATGCACAGACTGGATTTTTTTCCCCAATCTTGCCATCAGCAGCAAAAGCAAGATGGTTTCTGTGAAAAGTCTGTCTGTCCTGTGCTGGTGTGTGTGACTGGGTTTGGCAAGATGTCCAGGCTAGTTTTAAATTACTCCAAAATATTACAGACGGTGGATTGTGCAGCTGAGGTTACAAAATTCTCTTGCCACCCATGACTTGCATTCAGGTGCTGACTTGTGTTGAGCTCCTGTTAGTTCCATGGTCATCACTAAGAGAATTTGTCCTAAAGGGCTAGCAGGGGTTTGCAGGTGTATTCCTGTTGCTGTACCAAAATCTGAGGCCCATTATTTGTGCAAAGTCCAGCTCTATATTGTACAAATTCCCTAAAGCTACCCTGCCATGACTTTTCTTCTGTTTTTTAACTTGTTAACCCACCGTCTGGTGGTAGTGCTTTATCACCTCTAGAAGCAAGAAGGTAGTCACATCTTGAGGTATCTTACCTTAGGATGAGACAAACTACTTTCTAGACCTAATGGACTTTATTGATCAGGGATATGGAGTCAACAGCCTGGACATGGGTATCTACCACCATTTTAGGTTCCACAGAGCATCCCACCTAATTGCAGCTTCACCTGCTGCTCAGCAATGGCAATAGGTCAAGGTATACTTTTAACTACAATTATATTAATTATTAAAATTTAACTAACTACCACAACAGTTTTCTTAAAAGACATTCACTGATAGAATTCCCTGCCTAACTCTCAAGGTCCCTGGTAGGAAGACAAGCCAATAAATTCTTAGGCAATAATTGAAAACAGCCACCATAACAGCCAATTCAATTATATTTTCTCTAAGGATGGAAGGTTCAATTCATTGGATCAGTGGGTGAATTTTTTCAAGCATTTTTTGTGGTTTCAAGGTGCACATAAAGAGCAATATTTGCTGCTAATATTTTACAAACAAACCAGAGTGGGGCGATGAGCAGTCAGAGCTGTTCCTAACATCTATTTGCCACAGGTGGCAGAATGTTCAGCTCAGTAAAGGGGATCTTCTTAGGAAACCTTTAACATGGGTATAGTTCTTTCAGGTGGTAAACACATCCTCAGTGTGATGAGGGAGGAAACAGTGAATTTAGAGGAAAGCAGGGTCATGAACTGTAAGTGAGGGTTATTTAATGTAACAGATACTAAAGTGAGGTAACTACTCTCATTGCTGTGAACACGAGAATGCTTTTCCCCATAAAAGCAATACTTGTAATTTTACACTTTGTGTGCTGAACTTACAATCTCAAAGAAGGAATCTCCAGGAAAATTACAAAGGGATATAGAGTAAGACTTGATCTTAGAGTGCACAGATGAGATGTTTTCAAATATCTACAAGAGGAGGTGGTTATCATCTTTGAAATATTCACAGTAACATCATCTGTGGGTAGGATCAGGCATCCTTCTATTAAAAAAAATAGATCACAATAGGTATGTACTCTGCAGAGATTTCTCTGAAGTGTTTACTTAAAAAATATTTTGATAATATGATGGGGGTAGGGCTGAAGTATTTGAACCATGAGGAGAAACTGAGGAAAACGGGCTTGTTAAACCTGAAGAAGAGAAAAGATGTGGAGGGATTTGACAGCAGTTGAATCAGTGAGAAGACACAATCAGACCCATCACAGTAGTGTGGGGTGGATGGAAAAGAGAAAACAGGCATAAACTGCAACAAGAGAGATTCAGACCAGGTATAAAGTTTTTTCACTGTGTGGACAATCATGTAGAGGTGCAGGTTGCCCAAGGAGCTTTTGCAATCTCCATCCTTCAAGGTTTTTCATCCTGACTAAATGAAGACCTAAGAAACTTGGTCTGACCTCAGAGCTGACCCTACTTTGAGCAGGATGTTGAATTAGACACCTTTGAGGTCCTCTCCATCATAAATTACTTCATGGTCCATGATTATTTGTCAAAAACAAAATTTATGTTGTTTGTGTTGGTTCCTCCTCCAGGCAGATTGCCTACCAATTTTCCAGAACATGCTCCCAAATTTGAAAAATGGCTGGTGAAGTTAATGTGAAAATAAAAAGCACACAGAGTGTGAAACATGACAGACAAAGGACATCCTCAGGGTCAAGAGGAAACATTTTGAAATGATAAAAACATTTGTACCCAACCTAATGGAATAATAGTGTTCTTTCAGTGATTAAAAATTACTATGAACATAACACTGTTGATTTATTTTTGCAATGTTGCAAAATAGTAAATTTTTTTAATCATATATGACATAAAAAGAGAAAAAGAATGAAAAATAATCAAAACCTAAACCGTATAATTTCTAAGTAAAACCTTAAGTAATATTACTAAGTAACATATTTTTCATTTTTGCAATAAATTTTGGAAATATGTTCTCATACTAAACTAAAACATTTACTGACATTTTCTGCAAGTAGGTGATTTAGCCTTGCAAACATATCTAAGTATGGATGGAAGAAAAAAATTTTCTTAATTGAATGATCTGTTCAGGAACCATGTTTGACTCAAATTGTTGCATCACTCTATGAGTTGTCAGATACATATTACTAACTGCTTCTTTACCAAAAGAATTCATCACCCTATATATGCATCAAACAAAAAAAAAAAAAAGTTGATACAGGATTTCCATTCTCTTTGACAGTGTGATTAAAAATAAAATAAAATTCCCAGTGAAATATTGAAGAATATTTATTTTGTTTAAAGTAATCCTTAAATCCAGTATATTTTCAGATCTTTCAGGAAAAGTTTCCTTCTGGTATATATCCAGCTTTTGACTTTTTTTTGATACCCTGTTGAATAATCCTTGCTGTAATTTACAAAACACACTTTAAGTCTCTGGAACAATTGAATATACTGAGTAAGGAAATGTTCTTATACTTCTTTCAGAAGTCAGTCAACTATTTTCAGTTTAATGGAATTAAAATTCTCTTATTTTATGAGAAAGTATTGTGTTCCAAACTTCTGATTAAATATTTATTTTTAAATAAATATCAATGATATTGTATATCTTTGGAAAAATTACTAAATTTCCACCTCTCAGTTTACACTTTCTTGCTTATACTCTGTTGTTGTTGAAGACAAAAATAAATATAAATATATTTATTTATTTTATCAGGAATGGTTCTGGATATCTGAGGCTCATGCAGGTATCTCAATTTACTTGACTTGAAATCAATGATTGCATTCATTCACAACTGCTGAAAACATATCATTTTAACTACAAAATTATTCTAACACTTTCTGCTTTAACAGTGGGATTAGCAGCTTGTGCATTCTGTCCTAAGTGAAGAATGAAAGACAATCCTTCCTGGAAAGGGGAAAATGGTGAATTCTTCCTACAACCATCTCAAATACAGTTGACATTTTACAATAATTAACAGGGACTGACTCTTCATGGAAAAGATAATTACCTTCTGAAAAAACAACGTGAGGATTTTCACCAATAACAACAAAAGGAAAGGGAATACATTCCACAAGAGCCCTTATAATATCCTCCAGTGGAAAAATTAAAATCAGTTGGACAGTGAAAAAAGATATCTGTGTTTCCCTTTTATCTTGATCGTGTAGACAGGTTTGACTACACTTAGATTTTCCTCATAGAACACCTAGAAGATCCATAATGTGGTGAAGATGAATCCTAAAGTAGTTTTTCACTGCAACATATTTTCATTTCTTAGGAACTGAATCTATGACACAAAATCAAAAATTACAAAAGTGGAGCCAGTTGTAGATTTAGCAGGTTTTTATTCTCAAGCTTCCAATCATTGTGATAAAGTTTCTTGCGTTCTTGATAGCCTTGGATAAGGCATTTATTTTTCTATTTATAGACATTCTGAACTGGCTTAACATTATTGAATAAAATATTACTCTTCACTCCTCATAATAAACTGATAAAGTCTCAGATATCTGATGGGATTTTGCAGAAAATAATTCATTAATATAGGAAAAATTTTCATTGATTGGGTAAATTTCACATAAAAAACCCTAAAGTTCACCCTTTTTTGTTTATTTGTTTTTCCTGAAGGACACCCTGGAGTAGGATTCAGCTGCTCTCTAAAAATGCAGAGCAAGACTGAACAACTGTTGGGAAGAGGCATCAAGCAGAAACAATACACATAGCTGACAGTGTGGTTAGGGTATAATTAATCATGCTGATTTTTTTTATGGAAAAAAGAGCAGAAATTAGTCTTTGAGACTGGTATAGGATTGTTAATGGTTGTAAATAACTGATATCTTGATTTTAGACCTCAATGAAGCTATTGCTTGCATCAGTATTATACATACTGGGCAGTATTGTTATAAAAAAAAAGAAAATTGAAAAAAAACAAGTCTGGAAACTAAACCATAAGTATTAGTTATGTTTATAGCATGGAAATCAGAGCACCCAGCTCCAAGTTGCTCTTCACATTTGTTATTTGCTGACTTTGGACAAGAATGCTCAATGCAAACATTTCCCTTAGATATCTACTTCAGGAACACAGTTGTTCTAAGCACCATCTTTAGGGAAAAGCAAGGGTAAGCATGTCAACATTATCACTTTTCATTAGGGTCCAGGAATGTGAAAAGTTGCAGGACCTGACCAGTTCTCTGCTCTCCACACAGGTGACTGGTAGATTGATTTTACCTGAATGCTAAATTTCTGGGCATTTTCAGGCTTAGGAGCCCCATTCAAATGTATTTTTTACAAAAATAATTCATCTTTATATCTGTTGGCTGCATAGTCCTTGATGTCACTAAATTATGTACTTTGTGTGTGACATGAAGATGGATCATGTGCTTGATGTTAAGGATTGCAAAGATCAATCCTCAGGTCAGATCTCAGAACAGGAACTGTGATGGTCCTTCCTTCTGTATTTTATTGGTGTCTTGTGGATTCTTAATGTAGGAATGGATGAAATGGAAAATAAACACTTATGCAAACATTTAAAAAATTAGATTTTATCAGAAACATTTCTAAGGCATCAGGAACCAGTTTAAAAGAGTTTTCACAGCCTATTCAACAAATTGTTTTCCCCTTTAAAACGGGATAGGTGCACTCAACCTGACTGAGTGAACCCTGGACATTTCCTATGTGCCAAACTCCTCATGGGAATTATTCCTGAAAAAATGTCAGTTTAAAGAGGTTGAATTAATTCCAGGGAAGATCTTGAAAGTGCCAGGGAAGAGTGACACCAGGTGTGTTCAAATTTACTGCAATGGATTGGGCATCACAGTCACCAGACAGTGACTGTAAGACAGATCTCCTGTGAGGTTCTGTTTGCCTTCTCTGTCTGGGCTGAAAACTCTCCAAGGTGGGACAGATAAAAGCATTTCCTCTGCTAAACATTTATTTAGAGATTATTGTTATTGGTCTCTAATCTCATCTGAGTCTCAGTGTCTGTGAATATGTTGACAGTCACATAAAGCTACATATGGGATAATTCAGTACAATGAAGGTTTCATAATACACTGAACTCGGTGCATATTCAGCATATTTTCCATTTGTGTGAAAGTTACATCCAGAAACATATTATTATTTTATTTTATTTTATATTTTATTTTATTTCATTATTTGCCTTAAGAGATTTGCTACATTTTTACTGAAGTGCAAGTATTTTGTTAGATGACATAATATTTTTTTTTGGTGTCTGAAACAAGTTTAAGCCTTGAACATGGCTTTTCTTTCATATACATATATTATTCTTTTGTCTACAGACAGTTCTTAGGGGATTGACATTTTTAAATTCAGCATGCAGTGGTCTGGCTTCTTAATACTACCATAAAGACCTCTTTTACATAAAAATGAGGACTTAAATTCTGCTGTCAGATATGCTGATGGAAGTCTGTTGACATCAGTGGGATGGCACCGGAAGGATCTGGCACTACTTCTGTTCCCTGAATTCGACAGCCCCTAGGAGTGTGCAGCTCTTTTTAAGATGAGGATGGCTTTCTCTGTCATATTCAATAATTCACATGATTTGAACTTAAATGAACAGCATGTAGGGAATTTACTGTAGATGCTTAGACTACTGGAAAGAACCCTCTGGCACAAAGTTTCTTTTGCTGTACATTTTCTTAGCAGTCTGTAGTCTGGAGGAGAATTTTTGTTGGCGTTGTTCTTTGCCAGCTACTCATGGACTCAAAGGTTCTTTATTGGGTCAACATAGCAAAAGACTTTTTGCTGCCCTTGTTTTCCTATTTCATGACTGTGAAAACTTCCAGTCCAGACAAAGAGCTGGACAAAGAACTAAACAATTCACATTTTTTTTGGCACTGAAACACCCTAAACAGTATTTCCCCCATTTTTTACAATAGCAATACAAATAAAAACACTCATAGTGATGTTGTATATACATTTGCAAAGGGTTGTGTGGACTGATAGTTGCAACCTTTCCTTAACTGTGGTCCTTCAATGTGTCTTCTGTTTGAGTTCATTTATGTCACTGTCCAATAATTTTGCACAGGTACTGTAACATTGCTGCCTTTCCAGATTTTAGTTAACCCCATGACATGAGAAGCAGAGATCCACTAGAAATTTAGAAGTTGGAGTAATGTGTTGGTCCATAGCAGTAGGGAAACTTTTGAGAATTGGCAATAATATTTAAAATTTATCTTCTTCCAACTACTTCTTTAGGTCCAAGGCACAGAGTCCAATTTCCAGCCTGACAAAGGACGTACTGGGAGTTACAGCACAGAAAATGGGGACCAATTACTCAGGTAGTCTTTTATTACTCAATTTGTGGCAGTGTGGAAAAGCCCCGTTTTCCAGCCAGACCCCTGCTGTGCTTGGACTCCTTTCCTTATGAATAACAAACTAAAGACTGGGACAAGTGAACTACTAACCCAATTGCATGTGGAACAGCTGTTCCCAGAATTAACAAGAGATAGTTCATCCATCAGGCTAGCACATTTTAGGAGACTGCAATTCCTACTGTAAGGAATTGTCTTTATAACTGTACCGTAAGAACTTATCTGTCTGTGTTTCAGGTTGATAACCCAAACACCATTCAAAACCTAACAGCTTTAGCTTAATGCTGTGTCTAAGTTTAATATACAGATAGGCTGAGGAAGTCTTTGCCCCAAAGTATCGTGGTTGGTAATTGCTTACATAAATTACAAAAAAACCCCCCACCAATAGGAAAAATTAATGGAAGAAAAATCCATCAGAGGATATCTTTGAAACATAGACTTCTGGAAAACAGAATGTTTAGGGGAAATATCTCTGCACGTTTACTTTGTTCTTACACCTGCCTTCAGGTGTCTGCTGCTGGCCATTTCGTGAGATTGTGTTAAATAGATTATGCCATATCAAAGAACCACACAGAATCATTTAGGTTGTAAAAGACCTCCCAGATCATCAAGTCCAACCTTTGACTGAACGCCACCTTGTCAACTAGACCATAACACTGTCATGTCCAGTGATCTCTTGAACACCTCCAGGGATGGTGACTCCACTACCTCCCTGGGCAGTCTATTCCAATGCTTGACAACCCTTTCCGCGAAGAAATTCTCCCTGATGTCCAACCTGAATCCTCCTTAGTAGAAGAATATAGAAGGCGTCATAATCTCACCCAAAAACGAGCTCTGAACTGGACCCCCTGAAATGTCTGAAAGCAGCACTGCTCCCTTTGTGCAGCACTAATATTTGACCAAAGAAGCTCTGTATCCCTGATGCCAAAGGGATCAGGTGGACACCAGTGCAGTGTCCCAGCAGCACTCTGCACCCAAGGGAAAGGGGAGGTCTCTCTGCATGATGCTCCTCAGTGCTCCTGGATGTGTATGTAGCTCACAAGGGCAAATTCCCTGGTGTGAGGACCTGCCCCTCACAGCTTCCAGACCAGAAGGGATTTTCACGTGACTGAAACAGAGCAAAGGCAAAAGACTATATACATGTCTTTAGAAACAGGCCTAAACGAGAGAAAACCAACTCTACAGGTTCTTTCAGGACCCTTTTTTCACTCACATTCACCTATTTCTTGTAACCCATGATGTAATCTGTTCAAAGTTCAGGATTATATTTGTTCTGGGTACTTTAGTTATGCTATATCAAACTACAGTGCTTCCAGCTGATTAGAAATTAAATAAGCAGAATAAGTTTGTGTGCACAGTGCACTACCTCTGCACTTTTCTGATCTTTTTGTCTTAGATCTCCAAAACAGACTTTTTTCTTTCATTATAAAGCAACTGCCACCATATCTGTTACTGTTATGGATGACTTCTCTTTAAAAACAAATTGAGTCCAAGAGTTCAAGCAAGAAAATTGTATTTTGGCTGAATGGGAGAGTCTCATTCTTTAGAGGCAGAACATTAAGACAGCAATTGTCTAGGGGATGTATCTGTAAAAGACATATTGATTTTTAATAAATATAATGTACCAGTAAGTTTGTAATAGCAAAGACACACACAGCACAGTGCAGGACTTCTGGTTTTTCTAAATACATTCATATACATCTACTGATACATATATGTTTATAAACCAATAAGAGTACTTTGCACAAAGCAAAAATGACACAAGAAATATGTATACGCACAGAAATATATATATAAAAATATACATATACATATGAAAGATCCTCTTGCTTTTTCTTTTTTTCTCCCTGTTTTTTAAAACTACTTTCAAACACCATGCTGGTTTTTTTTTCTTTCTGAGAGGGAGATGTTTTCAGGAGTATTTATATATTAGATATTTCAGCAGGTAGTACAACAAAAGGAGAGTAAGGACAGTGTTGCAAAACTCTTAACAACTCTTTATGACTTTTTCTCTACCTTGTCTTTAACTTGCACAATCCAGGGTCACAGAATAAAATTACAATCTGAATGGAGAGCAATCATCCCCTAAACACCAAAAGCCAGTTTATATATTTATTTCATTAGCAAGTCCATGTCCATGAATCCCTAAAAAGGGATTCTGGGATCAAAATAGATTTTTGAGGACTGTACAGAGCACAGCTCTGCATGTCAGGGAAGATTAGAAGCAATTCATGTCACAAAATGTCTTACATTACTCAGAATGACATTTTAACTTAGAATAATATTTTAATGCAGATCTTGCTGCTACTGAATGGAAGAAAGTAATTATATTGGTCTTGGAAATCAAAAGGGATGGTTGGATGCAGGGAAAGATGTTGCAGGTTTGGACTTGTTTTCAACTTTAAATGCTATTGTTTGGGGAAAGGAAAATGCAGAGAGGGTAGTGAGGAGTTGCACACCACTGGAAGAGCCACTAGACAGCAGTAAGGGATCACTAACATGTAACTGCTTCTGCAAACGTCTTGGGTTGAATGAACTGAATCTTTCCAGACCTTGGAAGCAAAGCATCCTGATCTTTTCCCATCATTGGATACCACATCCTCTGGATATTTTCCAGGAACAAATCAGGGGTAGCTAAAAGCTCTTATTTGGGCCTGTGGTCTAAATGTCTTTTAGAAATAAAAGTAACAAACATTAGGAAGAAATGTGTCATCCTCAGCTATCATCTGACACGCGGGCCATCAGCCCTCATGAGCCAATGAAAGTTAAATGGAGAAGGGAGGGAAGAGAAAGGGCTTTTCTCTGAGTTTTTAGTTTTGCTATGCAGCAGAAGGAATGATATTAAAGTTGATGCAATTGCACTGCTCAGAAAAAGGAATTAGATGCAGTGGAAATGCACTTATATAAAAACTGAACATAGGAGGAATTAGATATGTGTCTCACTCATTTTCTTTAAAACTTCCCCAAATCACTGGGAATTAGATGCAATTATTGGATGCAAATTAATGTTTCCTACCCCACAAGATGGAACAGATAGTCTGATGAAAAAGTTACACAGTATGTTAAGCCTTCACGTAAATATTTGGTAAAGACCCAAAAGGCTCTGATCCAGAATGTCAGAGAAGGTATTTGGAAAGCCAGAGGTTTCCAATGCAATCAAAGAGGTGACCAGAAGATCAATCTCCCTTTCAATAAGTGAGATGGTAGAAGATGAAGATTCCATGAATATTGAAAAAAATAAAATATATTGGAGTATAAAATTAGTTTTACTTTCAACTAATCATACCCAAGTACTCAGGTAAGGTTTTTCTTCACTCTGCTCTGCAAATTACTTTTAATATAGACAGAAAAAATCAAATCTACTGTTGCTGGGCATAAGTTAGTAAGCCCAGCTGGACTTTTACTAACTCCATGTTGAGCCATCTTAAGCACATCTACTTTTATTACAGAGCTCCTTCACAAACTGAACAGTCTCCCAATAAATAACTGCTAGCACTCTATTTCAGGAAAATATTCAATCCTCTATAACCTACTAAATGAAAGAACAATTACAAATCAGTCTGTGTAAGTGACTTCACTCAAGTGTACTAGCGAATAAAAGACTGGGTTTCTGTCTTTCACTGATCTGCCGAGAGAAAAAGGTCACAGAACCACTGAGGTTGGAAAAGACCTCTAAGATCATTGAGTTCAGTTGATAACCCAGCACTTCCAAGTCCACACTAAACCATGTCCCCAAATGTCACATCCACATGTCTTTTAAACACCTCTTGTGACTGACCACCACCTGGATGTGATTCCATTCAGTACATATCCCTGGGCCAGGCCAGCCAGCCAGTTTTTCACCCAGTGAACAGTGCACCCTTCCAAGCCATGAGCAGCCAGTTTCTCCAGGAGAAAATAGTTTTCTGAGCTATTGTTTACTTCAATATGTGATAATCCTAGGGAATATACTTTGATTACTTCACACAACAAGCAATTATTACATCCCAAAGGATGTCACAGTGATTCAGCATAGCTAATAATGCCAATATGTCTGCAATAAATAAGGTAAAGGTGGCATATCATTTGCTAAGAGATTAGTATTCATTTTGCAAACTGCATTCTAAATGGAAAATAGTGTCACTTAAGATTAAGTACCTTTTTGTTTGGTATCATAACAGATGTTTCTAAAACCCATTAAAAAGAATCAGAGTGCTGTTTTGGTCTAATAGCAAAAAAAAAAGAAAAAATAATCAGTACCATATCACTACAAATTACCCTTAGAAACTTTCATTAAAGTATCTTAAATCAACTTTCATATGGCTCCAACTACTCTGGTTTAAATTTTTTTTTTAACTCCTAACTTCCATCCACAGATTATTTGGATTATTAATGTAATTGGCAACCGGTTTCCTTGACTGCTCTTACAAATTGAGAATATTTTTGTGTGTCGATTCTTGTGTTAAAGGATTTGCTCCTCCCGTAACACCTCTTTTGAGATGTGTATCACTGTTCTCACTGCTGAGCTCTAAGAAAGCCCCAAAAAGGGCAAAGTCAATAGTTTTACATATGAGGGAGGATGTTAAAAATTTCAAGCAAACTTTCTTGAAGCAGTTAATTGTCATCCCAGTCACTTGTTCATTTAAGAGTGTGCACTAAGGATCTAGATCTGCAGAGATACTGGGTATCCACACGTCTCTTAGAACGCCTTGGTCTTTCATTTTGACACTGCTGAGATCATGAACATCCTGACAAGCCCATGATAACCAGAAATCCCCAAAAGCTTCATGTTGATGATGGCAATCTACTCTCATAGTAAGACTCATAGACTGTGACCTCATTGCAAGCTGAAGGTGTAGAGGGTCTCCGCCTTGAATGCCTTGGCAAAAATAATCTGAATTCAGTTCTCTTCTATATGGCACCTGCACTGTACAGACCATGGGCTTCTGCACAGCTAACTTATCTAAGCATGCAAGGAGAAGGGTTTTACAAAGATTTGTACCTCACATGCACGTTTAGTTACTCAACCACATGGTTCTCCTGCCCCTCACAGTTGTGTTTATCAGAGTTTTTGTAAGTACAATTCTCTATGTTTATTTGTCTAAATGAAAGCATGGATTTACCATCCCCTTATCAATATTCTTACAATCTTTAGCCATCCTATAATGTCCTGCTAAATCTTCTTGAGGCTTATATAAGTTATTTTACAAATAAGGAATGGATAAATGCTGGCTCAGGGTTCCAGGACTGTGATTTGGAAGGCTGATTCACTGAAAAACAACTTTCTAGTTTGATGGTTTTAAAAATTTTTGAAGCTGTAGCTCTCAGAAGGAAGAAAAGCTTAAATTGCTTGATGTCAAAACACAGACAAGTGGTTTGGGAAACTAAGAAGAATAAAAAGCATTAGGATCCCACATTCTGCTTTTTGTGAATTATTAGAGAAAAATTTTATAGGCAGACATCAATTGGAACAGGAATTTGGCCAAAAAGTGTTCAATTTTTCACATCATCCTTCAAGAACGTTAGTATTCAAAAAACCAAAATGAACAAAAAAACCCCCAAAAACAAAACAAACAAAAAAAACCAAAATCAAACCAAAAGTCAAAAACCAAAACCCCAAAAAAAAGAAAAGGAGAGAAAAGAAAAAGAGTGAAAAGAAAATAAGTGGTAGTGCTCTAATAAAGAGGGGTAGGGTTATATGAAAAAGACTTAATCCTTCAAATTGCTGAGCAGTCTGGCTATATTCCACTTAAATTTCCATTAAATCCTTGCACTCTAAATTAAAAGATTTAGCGCAGAAGAGCCAAGGTATATAGAACACTTTGGGCATAAAAGGATCAAATAAAAAGAAATAGCAGGAACAAACACATACTGTAACAGAAAACCATGCTTTGACTATAGCATATATAATGACTAAAGTGTCATTAAAGCTTAGTCCAACAGTCAGAGATTTTCTGAACCGTGTTCCACAGTCTGAAGATCTAGTAGGAGCAGGGATGTATTGTATTTTCCCTCTGGAAAAAAGGAACTACTTTACTTTAGCTAAAGATTCTCTTTAGAAAACCACTAACTTAGAAATCTCCTTTTGAGACCACAAAAGTGTACATCTGTGTATTTATTTACTAAGATTTTAAAGGATTAAGTTAAAAAAAAAATATTTATGCTCCACTTGGAAAAAGAGGGAAGAAAAAAAAAGGAACAAATATTTGTTTGTAATGAT
This sequence comes from Pseudopipra pipra, assembly GCF_036250125.1. Taxonomy (NCBI): domain Eukaryota; kingdom Metazoa; phylum Chordata; class Aves; order Passeriformes; family Pipridae; genus Pseudopipra; species Pseudopipra pipra. The sequence continues at coordinate 71,409,853 of NC_087552.1, forward strand.
ACTTGTTACAGGAATTTAAAACTTTTCTCCTGAATCCCAAATGAACTCTGCCAGAGTTTTGAACTTTCAAATGCCAGATGACAAAATTACAAACCTTCTGCACTTTGGAGCTGTGGAAATCCTTTCCAAAACCATTCTGTGCCAGCTGCCTCTCACCTGAACTTGTCACGCTCCGCCTGCTGCTCAGATTGATGCCAAATGATCTACAATTACAGCGTTTAACCTGTAATCTGCCATTAGCTCTGAGCTTTGCACAAGGAGACCTTTAAGTCTGAGACTTTCACACCAGAGGAGAATCATTGAAATGCAGAGGACCAAAACTCATTTAACCAATGCACTGACACCCATGCCCATTTTCCCTTGTTCTGCACTTCAGTGGCAGCAGAAAGAAGGGCAGCCAATTGCTTTGTCCTGAGAGGAGACCGGGATCATCAGATCATCTCCTCCTCTTTGGTGACTTGTGGTTGTCAATTCTGTGCTCGAAATTCTTGCTCAAAGCACAGGACAAAATTGGGATGCATTGTGAGCCTTCAGAAATGTGCTGGGTGAAAAGCTGCATAAACAAGCCAGGAGTAAAATGTAGAGGAGAGAAAAGACTCACTACTGGACTGAATGGGCTAAACAAGGACAGACTCCCCATGGAGTACGTCGATATTTTTCTATTCCAGAAGAAACTGGCACAGAATTTTTTTCTTTTCGGATGTTTCCCCTTTATAAAATAGTTATTTGGTTTAGTCATGGTGCAAAGATAGAAATTTTTCATGATAAACTGTCATTACAGATGTAGCTCAAGATTCCTGAAGCAATCTTCAGTACCAGCAATTCCAGCAATAGCAGATCTGCAGACCTGTGGGTGTTCATATTTTGCAAAGTTTCCCCAGAAGGCTCAGCCTTTTCATCCTGCTGTGAAATTAATCTGATCATCCTTTCTAGAGTGTTGTTTGCTTTTCTTTGGTTTTAACTGGCTCTTATTTGTGTTCAAAACAATGAAGAATACTTGAAAACAACAAAAAAGCAGCCACAATTTACCAGGCTTAATTCTAAATCTAGGACAAATATATGAATTTCAAGAAAAACCTTTCATATGCTTGTTTTGTTTTGTTTGTTTGTTTGTTTGTTTTAAAGACTAAGGCAATAAAAGTCATCAAAGAGTTGTGGGGTGGACCTTCACATTAATTTGCTCAGAAGAGAATAGAATACACATGCATGGCATTGCTCTGATACCTGGGATGACTTAATAGGGAAATATTAAAGGATGGAAAACAAATATTATTTTAACTGTCAAATTGATCTTCTCAATAGCTGTAATTAATCACAGTTACTGCTATAAAGTCACTGAGAGCTCTCTCTTAAGCAGGTTATATGATAATGAAACGAAGTTATTTTTGCTCGTATTCCTTTCATAAATCGTCAGCAAATATACATGTGTATGAGCTGTCTTTCAGCTGAGCTTTTCAGTAGTTAATAAGCCATTTAAAACTATTCAGTGCTGGCAAAGCAAAAACATGAATGACATTTGAACCCCAGAAGGACATTTTCTCTTTGGGAAATTTAGTCTTTGCTTAAGGATGGTTCAGAGTCATATGCACAGAACAGTGTTTCACCACCAAATGTCCTCTTACATGAAAGCAGAATGAAAGAATTCATCTCTTATCTGAATTTGTATTATTTGTATTGATTGCAGCAATAGATGTAACATGATACTACAAAAACTGTAGGCAGAGGGCAGTATGACACATTAGTAAAGGAGATTTTTATGAGTTGGTTGCTGGTAGAAATCCACTGTCACGACAAAGTTTTTAGTTCATGTAAAATAGCTTGGATGTGACAAAGCAATTCCAAGTAACTACTCCTATAGTTCTAAAATATGAAGTGTTTTAACTTCTATCTGGCCTGAAGTACAGTTCAGAAACATTTTACTGTGTCTTTCAACATGAAAAAAATGTTAGAATCAATAGAGCTGCTCATTTTGAGTAATAAGGCCCAAATTCAGCACAGTTATCTACAAATTAAGGTTATACTCCAAAATACTCATCTATCAACCTAAATGCACTTGCATCCCACTCAAACTATCAGAATGACATCAAGAAATCTCTAAGAGTTGAGGTGAAGGGAATCTTCATATTGCTTCAGATTATTGAAAAAAAGAGCTCATAGAGGTTCAAGAAATACTGAAGTTATATTTGCTCTTCCCTTTCTGTCTCTGGCAGGTAACTGAGCACTGGCTGCCTGAAACAATGACTATATTTCTTTAGGCATTGTCAGATGTACATTTCTGGACCCTTATTTGTATGGATACACACAGTCTTGATGTTGTAAAGTACTGCCTTTCTTTTCCCTCCAGAACTGACAAATATACTTTTTACCCTGATTTATCTCCCATTTAGAGAAAATTAACTGCTGTGAAAAGAAGCAGATGTAGCATTAAATAATAGACTGGACATAGCACTGAAAGATATCTTTCTCAACCCTAAAAGTGCTGCACAACCACAGTTGATTGCTGCAATCACAAGGAAAGAGTCTTAGATACTGGTTTCTGAAGTTTTGTTTAAAGGGTAGACTAAGGGGAATATTCTGTTTTCCTCAGAGTAAATATGTATTAATCTCTGAGCAACAGTGCATCATCTTTTAATAATTCACTGCTTGATTTCAGTAGTAATAGCAACCTAGAAATTTGCCAGATCTTGTTTTTCCTTTGAAAACTCTTCGTATCTATTTTTCTGAATATGCGAAGAAATCACAGGCTGCCTCTTGCTGACAGTGCGATGCTACCTTTTCATTTTAAAAGACAAAGGTCATTGCTACATGTTTGTTACATTCAGGTTGAATTTCTGTGCTGTCTTCTGCTCTCTAAATTCCTACTGTCAAGAGAAGAGAACAGGGTTTTCTTTCTGTATTTGTGTGTGCTGAAAATCACTATATGTATCTAGAATGACTCTTGCTGTGGAAGGTGACAAGATACAGAACTATATTTCTCCTCAAATCTGACAAGGCAAGCATTTCATAGATTTACAAGTACAAAAGTTTTTCTGAAAAAAAAGCAACCCGTAAGAAACTATATAATAGAAGGAGTGAAGGAAACAGTATTGCACAGCTAGAAGTACCCAAAAATTGTAGTAAAAAATGTTTTTGACAGACTACAAAAAGTACTGTTGACACATTACAGAGTGATTTGTGTCATAAACAGTAAAGTTGATCAATGGTAGGTAGAGATTGTGTGGGTGACAGTACCAAATTATTTTTTGAAGCAAAATTAGCCTCACATTTGTAGAATGTAAACCCCTATTCTGACATTTACAGGCATAACTGTAGTGGCCATCCAAGTTAATATCTATATCCACCTCTTCCCACTTGGACTCTTTAATAGCATGTGCTGCATGTCATGAAATACAGAAGAGCCTGCGCAAGCCTGTTATCCAGATTGGAGTTACAATTACTTCCAATCTATCTCCATCTTCTTCCATCTACCTCCATTCTGCAGTTGTAAAATGTGAGTATCCACAAAATCCACAAAAAAAATTCAATATGTGGCTGTGGAGTTGGTGTCTGGAGAGTGAAGAATGATCAGGGCTTTTATATGGAGAGGAAAAGGACAATCACGTTCCTGCTTCAGTGCCTTCAACGTTCAGCCTGTTTCTCAGGAGAGAAGGAACAGCTGGAATCACCATGAGTCCAATTTTAAACATTTTGAGCAGCGTGTAGGGCTAATGAGGGAACTGTGGAGAACAAGCAGCACTTCTCTGAAGGAAAGAGATTATGGTTTACACTACCCCTTCCCTTCATAGTTTCTGTGAGGTCTTTGGTTAGTGTTAAACAACGAGCTTTCACAGTACTTATTAGGATTTTTATTAATAGTAGTATTATTATTTTAAATGCACTTTTAACTAAGTCCCTTTTCCAGGTCAGTCATCTCATGGGTCTGTCTAGAGGCCTGAAATCACAGCCAGAATGTAGTCTACCAGTAATCCAGGTGGGATTGCACTGGAATTACGTGTGAGATTCATTGGGCAGTTATATGAAGTACGACCTGGTCGAAATAATTAATTTTCTTTTCCCGAAAAAGCTTCTTTCATCTAAATATCTGCAGCCTTTCAAGTTTTTCAGAATGTCGCAAATGGGCATCTCATTGACTGATACCTGGGTCTTAACTCCCAGGTTAGTCAAGTATGGATGTGCCTCTGTGTTCTTTTTTTACCTCCACAAGCACTCAGCCTCCAGGTCTAGGTGCTCACCTTCCATTGATCCACGTATGTGTAGCAATATGTTACTTTAGTCTGGTTTGGTTGGTTTTTTTCTTTTTTTTTTTTTTTAAAAGCTTATTTTCTGGTATTTGACCCAGCTATGCAAGTTTTAATGATATAAATTCAAAGGCTTGATTCTCTGCTATCCCTGGGTAGTTATCAGCTTTTAGACAAAGTGTTATATTCTGCTCTGGAACATTTTGCATTTACTTTTCGCTGAAGTGAATAGAAATTAAAAGCCTCTGTATTTGATGTTTACAAACTGTTGATTATAGATTAGAGATATAAAGAAGGAAATCAGTCACCTAAGCAATGAAGCTCAGAGCACATCTAGTCACATGTAAAAACAAAAAAGCACATAAAGCTTGTAAAATCAACAATTGTTGCTTATCTTCCTTGTGCAATTAGCTAAGAAAACATTTCCAGTCAGATAATATGAATAGATGAGGGGACAAGCCTATCATCCCACGTTTAATTGTCCATGGTATAATGTAATAAATCTGTATTCCAAAGAAAGCTTTGGAATGAGATCACTGAGTATATCTCAGAGTTCTGAAATTATTATTGATTCAAGGATGTTTGTTGCTGAATTGTACATATGCAAAGAACAGTTCACACTGGAAAGTGCCTGTGTGTAATATAATAATCTGCAGAATGCCATCAATAACAGCCTCTAAGGCTGCGCTCCCATAATTGAAAAGATGTGTCACACTTACAGTGAGACTATTTATTATGCAGACATACATTCTGCTTCCCTTTTTTTTAGTTGGATGAAGGGGACCTTCCCTTCCTGTTAGACATTTGGTGATAGATGCTGCAGTGATTTCATTCATTATATCTCGATGTCACTGCAGTTTGTGTGCATCTGGCTTCACACAGAGGTATTAGAGCAGGATCTGTCCTTTAAGTATATAAAAATCAACTGGGATGGGTATTTCCTAAATCAGGCACCAGCCTGGACTGTCTTAGTTTCCTGCTGAGTTCCTCTCACAGCCACGTGCCTCTGTTTGTGGCACTTAACAGTATATGGTGAGTAGGTACAGTATATATGTATATATAAGTATATATGACTTACAGTCACAGATCCAAGACTCAAAGTAACCACCATTATCCCTGTAGATATTCAGAGTTCATGTTGCTTTTCCACACTTACTAAGCTTTTACAAGATCTTCCCCACTCTCTTTCTCCTGGTCCTCTTTCTCTGTCCACTGGGAGTCTTTCTCTCTTGTTTTAAGAAATACTCCTTAGTAATGATAGAGGATTTTACCACTGCCCACTATGTGTGAGATCAATCCCATCAACTCAATTCACACAAGCAATCAAACAACTATCCCATGGCAATACTTTTCATCACTGGTGACCCAAACTACACTACAGATGGTTATTTTGTGATGCTTCAGGGCTTATTACTGACATCCTGAAATATTCAGCCTTGTTGAAACTGTTGTGTTCATGGCTGTGAAGGTAATTTCTTTGTCACTGCAGTTATATATGTCACAATTCCTTTAAAGAAAAGGTTACCTCTGGACCTGGCCAGAAATTACCTTAGAATGATGTATGTGGAGAAGGAAATTTTCCATTTAAAGAGTTGACAACAGCTAAAAGTTTTGGGAAAATGTCATTTTAGTCACAAGTATTATCAAAAAACCCCCAAATATTTCATTGAGTTGAGGCTGCATTATATTGTGGCTGTGGTGGTTGAATGCTTTCTGGCAGATTGATCAAAGTACTTTAGTTTGACTTAATAGCACAGTTTATGTCACAAACTGACCTGGGAGCTCTTCATTTCACAAGATATATAATATCTCCCACATTGCTAATTTGGTATATAAAGAACTGCAAAATCTTCCCATAGAAATGAATTTTCAAGTTGAAACTATGTGGACTACAGGAAAAAAACCAAAACAAACCACAAATGAAAACAAACCAACGAACATTAATTGCTCCCAAAAGGAAATTAATCAAAAATCCTCTTGTTTAATCACACTGCAGATATGATTACCACAGCATCTTATTTGGTCTCCCTACATTGATATGCTTTTCTCAACTGCCCGAGGATTCCATGTCCTATAAGAAGTATTTGTTTAGTAAACCAAAAGTTGACTTTTTATCTATGCTTTTCTCGGCCAGAACACCTTCCAGTGACCTTTCCCTTCTCCATCTTTTACATTTCTCTATTTTTAAGTGTCATGCATAAATTTACATTGTAGAGGCAAATAGCACATCTGTAGTTTTAAGGGTGCTGCATAAATAACTATTTTGTGCTGAACATTTTGTGCTCTGACAAAAACACACAGTGTGTAATGCTAGATTTAGCTTGCAATATGATGAAGGGAAGGCAAAATCTGAGTGTACATGAACCAAACAAACCAACTGCTAACTTTTACTTAATACAACTATCATAGTTTTGCAAGAAATTGAATATAACTAGTGTACATGAAAAGGTGTATAATTGTAGCAGTTGCTGTAAAATTATTTGGGCAGGATCAGTATTTCAGAAAAAAAACCCCAGTATAAATGTGCAATGCAGAACTGCCACCAGCTAACTACAAAAATCCCATTTGTGCTTCATTGGTCTCAGATGCATTTGAAATGACAGGAATTGACTGCCTCCCGAGTTAACTAGCAAAGAGCAAATTACATGCCAGCTCGTTTTAAACAAGGGAAAGGGCATCTTTACCTTAAAGAGGGAGATTAAAAGTTTCCAAGTACAATATAGACAACCTCCTGCTGCCTGAAGGCAGAGTGAATGCATCTTGTTAAATGTTTTATATGTCATATTGCTCTGCCAGCAAAGACCAGTAGCACCAGCTCTGGATGTGTTATGTAGAGCAACTCCAGCTTCATGACCATTTATGTGAATGCAAGTCAGAGTCTGATGAACACAACCACCATTTTCTGAGCTTCTGTTTTCCAAACCAGCTAGTGTATGAGTATGCTTTGCTGGAATTTTCACTTTCTTGCCAAGTGATTTTAGATAAATGCTAAAGTTGACGTAAATCACGACAATTTGTCAAACACTCAACAAAGATATCACTTGTAATATTGAAAAAAAAAAATTATGGAGAGTTTTTTTCTCTGATGTGATAAATCTGTTTTGGACAGATCTTTTTCTAGACAAATCAGTCAAGAGCTCGTTCATGAGTTGGATTTCCTATACAGGACTGGTAGGTATAGTCCGCTGCATGCAACACCTATCACTGAGGAAAACCAGGATGCCTCATGCCAGCAATGCCAAAAAAGAGTCAGGAAAGCAGAAATAAATTCTTAACTTAGTTTGATCTTTGTTCCTGACATGGATAATTTGATCTTCCCTAAGTCTCATTTTTCTTGAACCAATCTCTCATCAGTAATGTAATGGAAATAATAACAGTGTATTTTTCTCTTAGAACATATATATAGTGAGACAGAAAATACAGGTACATTATGTTGCTGCAGGACTTTAATTTTATCTTTCTGCTCTTTAAATATTTATTTTTTCACTGGGAAATTATTTAAATGATTTTTTAATCATCCACATTGTGTTCCTGAAAATAACTCTTACAATTTTTTCCAATATTTTTTCTTACTAAACCAAACCTTTCATAGTAGAAAAAAAAAGCCCAGGGAAAAACTTATGCTCAGAATACTTTCATTTACATTATGAGAAAAAGAAAGATGAGGAAAGCAATAAAATTTTTAACTTTTCATCATTTAGAAATGCAGTAAAAGTATTAGGTGGGTTATAGACAATTACCTAGATGTATAATCATAAGGGTACATTTCCAAATTTCATTATATGTGTTCTTTAATCTTTTCACAAAACCTAAAGCTCATTTATTCTAAAAGATGAAGAAGGCAGATTCTGATCCATACTGAACTGCATCAGCTTCCTCAGTGGGACCTAGATTTATCAACTTGCTTGGGAATATACCTTTAAATAGAATGATACACTTTACATCTAATGATGTTTTGAATTTTGGTTTGATTTTTTTTTTCTTCTTTTATCAAAGATGATAAAAATTGTCCACAAATAGATATCAACAGACACGAACTTAAGGAAGACATTGAAATGCTAGAGGCTATCATGACAAGCTTAACTGCTGTGAGAGGACATAGGCAACTTGATAAAGAAATACTCTTTAATATGGAAGAGGGCAAAGAAAAGCGACCTTTAAAGTTTAACAGGTAGGTAGAGAGGATATCCTCCAGGGCTGACTAGTGATGGAAAGCTGACTCCTTGCTTAATACTCACTCTGAATGAACAAGTAATTAAGTCAGCCAAATAAAATCTTTATTTTTTGTGATAGTGTGCCCCCTGCATCAGATCTGGGACTCGATATAAGCACTCTGGGCTAGAATGAGGATGAGATCCTTTCTTCTTTTCTCTCCCTCTCCTCTGCCAAAGCACTTGTCAGATATTACACAAATTTCTGATACACTTCTACCCTCTTACTAAGAGGCTTATTCTACCTATCTCTGTGCTCAGTGGTCCATAAAAATGTTGGAAAGGTGGAACTGCCATTGCTAATCAAACTGCACTTGAGCAGGAAGTAAAATGGGAAAGAACTAAGAAAAAGCCCCTTGCAGGATAACATTGTGGCATCATGGACCCATCTCTTGTCCTGGGTGGTGGCCATGATTTAATTGACTACTGGATAAAGCAGCATAATTGGATTCTTACACTTGGGTAAGAACATTGCAGCACTCAAGAACAGGACAAAAAGACCTGACTGCAAAATGTGGATTCCTGGAGCACAGGAAATATTACAGGAGTAAAAAACACAATGTCTGGTACTCCATCGGTTTATACATTTTAGTGAATCATTCTCCCAAGACATCTAAGAAGAACATTTGTGATTTTGTCTTGTTTACATTAAGCACATTTCAATGATTTTTGACTGAAATCATTCAGTTTCCTTCCTAGACCCTTTTCGTTCAATGTCATGGCAATTTGTGACTATTTCCAGTGCCTCAATTGCACTATCAACACTTTCTTTGATAAATATGTCTTAGGTTGTGTGCCTCCAATTATTAACATTTTTATGAAAACTGCACATAGAGAAATTTGAACTTGTCCTCTTGCAGTTCTTTTCATAACATTTAGAGCAATCTCAAAAATTTTTTATATTATCTTTTCATGCCTGATTCTGTTTTCCTTAATATATTAATCCTGTTGTAATATGAGTCACTTATTAAAAGAACAAATTACCTAAATTTCAGTAAAGAGGAGACAAAGTCAAAGTGAACACACACATGCTCTTTCAAATGAAACTATTGATTGATGTTTCCATGTGAAGAAGCTTAGATGACAGTTTCTGTCAGAGAAAAAAAAAACATGCTAACACCTGCATAAACATATGTTAATGACTTTTTACTCTTAATATTTCTATGTGCTATTTAGAGATAACAAAATATGCTTGTGGTTAAAATATCTAATCAAAGAACAAATGTTACCACAACGATTTTCAGTGCTAATACTTGACATTGGATTAATGCTACACCACTGAACCACCCTTCCTCAGTCCTTTTGAAGAGCTGATCATCATTTCACAGCCTACACCATGTTAATTCAAAAGGGCTGTTGGTAAGCATTATAAATTGTTCACAAGGGATTAATTCCGTAGAAAAATAGAGATCAATCAAACATCAATTTCCCTCCATTACATTTTCCTCATAGATGGTGACAAACAAACCCACCAGAAATCAGTGAATACGAACCTCTCCATTCCAGGTATTGATAAAGTTATTTATAACAGGTTCTTCACAAATAGGTTACATTGGGGAAATTAAAAGTATTCAATAGTCCTCTACTTCATGCTTTTACCAGTGAAAATGTGCTGGAGTGCAGTATAGTCATCAGGGGAAATTCAGTGTAGGATGCAAACTTTAGTTCTCGAGTGCCTTCTGCTCCCATGTATAGTCCTGCTTCAAAAACACGTATATAAATGTTTTTGGAGGTCATTTTGGCCCTAGGTCACCGAGGGTGTGGACCCACCACATCAATCCAATAAATCCTGTTGATGAAACCTTCAAATTTAGAGCCCCATTAAAAAAACTGGAATTAACACAACGTTGTAAATACAGAGATTATCCCCCATCCCTGGAGGTGTTCAAGGCCAGGTTGGGCAGGCCTTTGAGCAACTTGGTCTATTGGAAAGTTCCCTGCACATGGCAGAGGGTTTGGGGCAAGGTGATCTTAAGGTCCCTTCCAACCCAAACCATTCTGTGACTCTGTGGTTCAGAGTTATTAGGAGAAATGTAGGATAAACAGTTTAGCTTTTTAGATTAACAAATCACTTCCATGGCCTTTTGTATTAAGTAGGTCAGGCAGAAGGTTTTAGAACTATTTACATATCTGGTTCTTCCACAAAAAATAAATAATTTAACTGAAATACTACTGATGTAAAATTATAAGTTGCACTGTGCAATGAACTCATAGAAGAAAATACTAAACATGATGTATATATGCAACATGTGATCATGTGAAAAACAATCACAAGCCAGGATTGAAATGCACCTTCCCTGTGGTGAAAACCAGTCATCTTTAAGAGTGGTTGCCATGCTTGTTCAAACTCCACAGACACAGTGAACAACCATGTCACCTGGGAACAAAATTCACAATAAAAGTATCAATGAGCACAAAGTAACTTTGAGGAACACCCAAAGCTGTCTTTTCATTGATCTCAGGTGTTTCACGTGATCACGGGACATAATAAAGTGGATATTTTTACCTTGAACTCCTTTGAAGATCCATTTTTTAATGAGAAAGAAGTGGCAACATATGTAAATAACACAAAATGATAGTTCTTAATCTTGTCTGAGGGGGACAGAGCATTCTTCAGACAGCAGTGACTCCTATGATTTGCTTCAAACATCTGCCCAAAATCTACCAGCCTTTCAGTATTGGATGAGATGAATAATGTCTCCCTACTGTACAGCCTATGCAGAAGCAAAGTTGGTTAATTAACTCAGACAGACTCAGCTCTCTGTGTTTTGGCCTGAGATGATGTGGCTGCTCAAAATACTTGTTTATTTTTAGACTGCTGCTTTATTCTAGTGCCTATTATTTAAAGAAACTAAGTTAAATCAAAACTTATTTTTCTACTCTGTATATAAAAAGCACTTTTAGCTGTTGCTTTTACATCCTTCCAAGACCTTCTCAGGGAATGGTGTAGAGTGAAACTTCTGAGAGAAGAATTCACTTCATCTAAAATCAATTTTTTTCAGGAGCAAATTTAACAGCCATGAAGCTGCATCTCAGAGAGCCTGAGTCTGAGAACAATCCTTCCAAACAGTTTAATTATATGCTATCAAAATATAGAATTCTTATGAAGGGATCGTGTAACCTTTTCTGAATAAGGATACTTTGGAGTAACCAGACTACACTTTGTAACATGTTGGCTGCATAATAAAGAAGGTAAAAATCCTAGCATCAAATAAAGCATGAAAAATCCATTAAAAATATACATTAATTCTTTTAAAGCAGAACTAATTCTGTACGTTTTTTGAATTTATGTTAAATGCTCATTTTGACAAAGTAATATTTTTTAATTACTAGATTAAATTTGGAGTTATTTTATAGAAAAAGATAGCACTTCTGCCTTTCTCAGTTTCAAAATGTGTGTTCAAATAGAAAAGGGTTTGCAAAAAAGCTTCTCTGTATCATTGTTTTAATTCAACAAAATTATCTTTGAAGCCAAAATATTTCTTTTTATCAATCTAATAATTTTATTTAAATGGAAAGTCTATTTGAACATGGCATAGTTGGAAGCAGATGTGCAATGGCAAGACAAGTAATTTTTTTATTATGTATCTATTTCCTTTACCATTCTGCATGAAATGAAGAAAATCTGAAAAGGGAAACTGCAAAACAAAATAGTGACTATGAAATCAATGTGGTACCTCATCAGGTCCTACATCACCTTTTTAGTCAGAAAAAAAATCTTTGCAGTCCATCCTTCTGCCTGCATCTCTCTTTTTTAAGACTACTTATTCATCCTCTTCTCCTAAGCACTTCTAACAGGAAGAAAAGCGGTATTTTTTGTGAATTTTATTCTACTGTTTCCCCTTTGCATTCTCAAAGGTCCTGTTGAGTTAAAGCTGGCTCAGGGTTTCTCAGAGGTGCATGGAAAAATCAATTTTCACCCCTCCCCAAGCAGGGAGGGTTTGGCACAAAGGGCAGCTGCCTCCAGGGGTTCAGCCATGCAGCCCCCCCAGACTGCAGCTCCCTCTCTGCTTCCTCCTGTTTCCTCCACAGCAGCAGCAGCTGCTCCAGCTTGGCTCTCCTCAGTTCTGGCATGGACAAAATGGGCAACAGGGATATGGCTCTTTTATTCTTCCCTACCCCAAGCAATCCTCTGCAGCTGCCAACTTAGCCCACGTCTGCAGCCAGCTTTGATTACCCTAAATTTTCCCTGTATTTATCTCCAGAGCTAATGCCCAAAGTCAAAGAGGATTGCAGTGGGCTTTGGCTGAAGTCTGTGTATTAAACTGGACTCTACAGCCCTGCTGAAATCCAAGGTTATACAAGGCCAGAGATCCCCCTCTGCGGAAAATAAGGGTATAGCATTTTCCCACCACCACAAATTTTCCCCTCCTTCCTCCTGACCCAGGTGAGCTCCCAGGAAGAAAAGGATTAATAAGTATCAGCTTCACCTCTGGGATTCACCACTATCTCCCTTTTGGAAAGCAGCTTTGCTGGATCAAGTGCTGTATAATCCAATGACTGATTAGGGATTTGGAAGTCCTGGGTGGATTCTATGTCTGTCTCACCTGTGAGACAGTACTGTTATAATGGGTGTATCATTACAGGATGGGACAATTCTCTTTTATCTCTCCAACCAACACTTTCTTTTGAAGTCTGGGAGTCATTCTCCAGATTTTTTTTCATATCAGCAATTTCTGTTTAATGTACCTTAAACAGAACCTTTAGTTTTCTAGTTATATCAGCCATGAGCTGAGCTGTCCTTCATTCCCTGTGCATAGGAAGACAAATTGCTATTCCCAGGAAGGTCGCTGACCCTGCACACCTCCTCCCATTTTTTCTAAACACCTCATAATCAAACAACATTCCCTTGCTTTGCACAATGGAAAGAGGCTGCAGCAGTGTGTCCAGGACATTACAGAGCAGTAGAAATCAGCTCTGCAGCAGAGACACCCAAGTTCTGCATGAAAATAAACCCAAGAGGATGCACATGCTCAATTAGCCTGATTCATCCTAATTCTTCTGTTCCATATGTGTCCCTTAACCTTCTACCAGTAATTTCTATATGTGTGCACAGCCTTTACATGTCCTATAGAGGCTTCTACTTTCCATAGAAATCAGAACTGTGAATTCTTCCTTCCTCACTTTCTTTAACAGAAATATCCATTTGTTTGTGAAATGTGTGGAGAAACTTGTTGCTGAACCTTGGCATTAGTGTGAATGTTTCCTTTCCCTGTGTCCCTGTTGCAGCACTAAAATCAAATTTGAGACTAGATCTATTGATGTGAAAATAAGTTTTCATCCAGTTTAGCCATTTTTAAATTGATTATTTTCCCCCTTTGTAAATCATGTGTATGATTCCTAACTTACTCACTGAATTTTTCCCTAAGGTTTTTTTTTTTTCATTTTTTATACTTTTAACAGTTGTGATTTGGCAGAGTAGTGACTGTGTTAGTCAGGAGGACAGTTTGGCTCTAAATGTCCATCCTCATTGGCCAAAGGAAATCCAGTTCACTTTATCTGCAGCACACTAGAATATGTTCCACAACTACAATATTGACTTTATACTAATAAGTAGTTGCCAAGGAAACAGTCCCTTTCCCCACTAATCAAGCTATGTTTAAAAAGCAATAACTTGCAGAGATCATAGTGGTTAAAAACTTGTCCTTGTAGATAGGAAATATTTTGTCAGGCCAGCTGCCTTATTTGACGCCCAGGTGAGGTACCTGACTTCTTAAAGACCTCAGCAGGATTTGTCTTTTTCCCAAATGAATATTTAATCCATTATCATCATTTTTTTTTTAATTTATCCCTTGTTAAAATATCTTGCTTGATTACACTGTGCTTTGGTATTCAGGCAGTTCTTTTTGCAAAAGCTGGGTGACTTGACTGATGACCCTCACATCTCAAGGGCATGTAACATTCACACTGTTTTGTTGTGGATTCTTTCACAGACAGAAAAAAAGCAGAAAGCTCCAAGTACTTACCTCGAGAAAAAAAATCTGACAATAATAAAAAGGAAAAAGAAAATGTCTTGGCTGCTGAGGTGGCCAAGCTCACCTCTTTCTTTGCATTTTCCTCATGACTAGTTCATAGAATTCACTACTTAACTAACTCTATTATTACTATTATTATTGCTACTACTATTACTATTAGTATTATTATTTATTATTATTAAAAAAGGGTTCCTTGCCTATGGTGATTGACTTTACTTCCAAAGGGGACCCTCAGGGTCTCATTCAAGGCTGGGAATTCAGTAGAAATCTGGGCGGCCACCGTGATGTTCAGCAGTGAGCAAACTGAACACTTGTGACAGTCTAATTGGAGCTGACAATGTTCGTTTTCTAGAAAGAAACTTCAGATGACAAGGGTGACTCCATTTGTAACTCACTGGAGCCAGATCTTCCTCCTAGGCCTGTGTTTGCCCTGTGTGTTAAAATCCAATTGTCTCTTCCATTCCCTTCTCTTTGTAGAAGGATCAGCTGTCAGTAATAAGGAGATAGTTTAGACATGAAATGTTAAGATTCTTTATCTTAGTCTCTGTTTTCTGTAGTCGTTGTGCATTTGTTTTACATTCAGTTCTTATGAATATTCATGGTAAGTAAGAATACTCACATCACTGCTCATACAGTCACACAGAATCATTTCTAGGAAGAGATTAATTCTTATTGACTTTCATCTATGTTTTGAGCTCATAAATTAGGCAAAAATTAATTAAATTAATTTAACTAAATGGCATGGAAAGAAAATAATGCATAATTGGATTAGTTCTCAGTTTTAGAAGATTCTGATAAATCCACAGACTTTTCTTCCTCTTTTTTAAAATCCTGTAGGTTTACATCTTATTCAAGGTGGACTGAAGGGAATTAAAATTTTAAATTCTCTTGGTTTAATTACATGCACAGAAAATACACCTGTTTTGGGCATGGAAGGATACTTTTGCTAAGAATTTGTTGAACCTTTTAGTTCTGAGTAGATCTAATGGATTCAGAGACACAGTCTGCTAAATTTTAATAATTTAAGAAAGGGAAAAGGAGATGATGCTGACAGCCAGGATTTCTAACATTAAATCTGAAGTGAGTGTGACAATCAAAAATACCTGGAACTCCCTTTTCCTAGACAAAATAGGCTGCTACTGTATCAGAAGCATAGAGTCTGGATTTGACTCAGAAGTCACTGAAAATATCATTATGTATGAAACAGAGATGAGTTAACAGCTGGAGACCACCATATGTGAAACCCTGTGTCCTTACCAGCTCTTACTCATCTGTCTCAGAAACGTCCTGCTGTAGCAAAGCTGCAGCACCAACTCAAGCTGATGTGCCCATGCCCAGATATAACTGTGCTCACTCCAAGAGGGAGTGGGGAGCTCAGTCAGCTTGTTCTTAATGCAGCCATTAAGCCCTTCTCTTTGCAGAATTAGCCAGTCTTTAGCAAGCAGTTGGATAATTAAAAGCAAATCCTTTATATGCCATCACAGCAGGACTATCAAGGACACAGGAGTAGACTAAACACGCTAATTTCTAATGGACTTCTCTGTGTCCAAGCCTCACGGGACCCATATGAGTGATACCACTTGTGTAAATTATAATAAAAGTACTGCTATGTTGTCGGTGTTAATAAGATTTATATTGCTTTTTATACTGCAAAATTCTGGCTCAAGTCTAGGCAGCACTTCAGGAGAGTTTAAATGGGGGCAAATCTTGTAGCCAGGTCCAGAGCAGAGTGACTAACATTACATCCATCTACCCTCAAACTTGATGACAAGGTGGTAATGTATGTTTTTAATATTCTGCAACCTTTTAAAATGTGCTTCCATATTAATAAAGTTAATACTGTTGATAAAGTAATATTTAAATTAACATAATCATCAGATAAATACATATGTATTGGTTTGAAACTTAAAAATCCAGAATAATATGCACTTACGAAAATAATCTTTTTGTATTTTAGGTTTGGTTTTGAAACAGTCACACTTTTATTTACATATATAAAATTTCAGCTCATTCAAATGCCTTAGGACACACTAATGTGCTTTCTCTGATGCTCTAATAACACTGCTAGGTTAACACAGCAGCCCTGTACTGTGGAAATGAGAACACTTTTGCAGTATGTTAGAAACTAAAGTGGCTTCCTGCTGTTGACAGAGGCAAAATCCCTGTGCTCAGTATTCAGATTTTTCCATAAGGTACCTCCAGGTTATTTAGCAGTTCTCTACAGTTCATTTCCTTCACTTACTTGTGCAGGAGGAGATTTGCCTCTCATTTTCGTAGAAACAGAAAATAAGATTAAATAAATATTTACAATGAATATTTGGGGGAACTTTTATTTGCTTTTTGCTGCTCATTAAATGTTTGTATCTTCAGTTTTATCCTGAATGGCAGATTTCTGGTTTCCCAAGAAATGTCTTCCTGTTAATTATAATTTACTTGGCAGCTAATATATATAATGTAGGTCAAAGCATGTAATTTTTTTATTATATCCCTGCGAGTAAGTTTATTTCTTACTGCTTTTTGTGTGGATCTGGCAGTTTTGATCAATGAATTCTAGTTTACATGTAACACATTCAAGCTCACTTAAAGTCTGTCAAAAAAAAGAAAATGCTAAGAAGTGTTGCATACTGTATCCTTGCCATAGATCCTTGCCATATGAAAAGCAAAACAAAAAAACTTCTCAAACCAATACTTAGCTAAAGTTTCAGGCAAAGCAGTAGCCCCTGCATCCTTCTATCATACTTTAAAGACAAAGGGAACACCCAGGGTTTTTTTGGATACAGAAAAGAAATAACAGGCAAAATTTAGGATGGGTAATTAAATGTGTTCCCTAGGAAAATATGCCTTCACTAATCCTCTTTATTGAATTAGATCTTGAAAACAGTGAGAAAAATGTGCTCCTCTGGCTTCACTGAAGTTGACCCCCAAGATTTTCACAGCAACATGAAGCTACTTGGAACTGTTGCACCATCGATGGAGTAACCTGGTTAAACCCTGAGGGTGAAAAGAGCTGCATGTTCTCACCAGCAGTGATTATTACTCATTTTTTCTTGGACAAACCATGCATCAAGTGGGATTACAGCTCTGTGTGGTTTGCTTGTGTCTTAGTGATTGCCTTGAATGGTTAAAACAGGGGTTAAAAGGCTGTTATCTTCAGAGACTGATGGTTGATGTATTTGAGCCTTTTAAGTAGGACCCACCATTGCTTATACTTTTATTGACAACAAACTCCCAGTGTAAAATTTGGCTTTAGTTGAAAAGCCCTGAGTCTGCAGAGCCAGGACTGATACATGGCTGCAGGCATTAGAGCTAGAGAAGACAATTTAAACCCTTTAATATATGCAGCTAGGTTGCAGTAAAGGACCTTAAAATACACTGTGACACACAGCCTCAAAATATGGCTGAGATCAAAATACGTATATTTTCAGAAACAGTGTATTGATACTGTTTTTAATTTCTTAAAAGAGGGAAGATTAGGTGAGTATTGGTTAATAGTTCATTTGATGAATATTTGTGTTAATGGGACCATCTTCAGCACTCTTTGAACAATTTCCTATTGTGGATTTGGAAGTGCTCAAGTGCTTTTGGACAGATAACTGTGTTTTAAAATTTAAATAGTTTTGTGATGAATTTTTGAGGCAGGTAGTTGTCCTAGTTGGAGCAGCCGGGACCAGTTCATCACTGTGTGGGTGTAACCCAAGCTGTGTATTCTACACTCTGTGTCATTTCCCAGGAACTGTTAACAACAGATCATTTGCAGCAGCTGCCCAGAGCACACCTGACCCCTCAGGCTATAGGCTGGGTGTTAAAAACCCTGTGACATAGGAGGATGTTTCCATCCTCACATCGATGACTGAGGTGTGATAATTCCCCTCCGGGGAGTCATCAGCACCTCCACACCCAGCCTGAGGGGTCATGTCTGCTAATGGGACACCAAGGATTCCAAAAATATCTGAAGGCTCACAATCACCCACTGTGGAACTCCCTGCCCTGGGGGAGGTACTGGGCATTCCCACTCAAACCTGATGTATTTAATCTTGGGATCTTGGGACTTCTGGGCCCCACTCATCGGATCCAGAAGAGGATCAGAACCTTGACCAGGCGGAGTCCACCACTCTCACCAACAGGTTTTCCTCCCCTTTTACTCTGGACTCAGGGGGACCACGTGGGCTCAGCACGGGGGCCAACGAAGACCATTCTGTTCGTGCCCCAGGGTGCTGGGTTATACATCTGGGTTTTGTAGGTTAAAACCAATTGCTTTTCCATATAATTGTATTTATTGTATTATTGTCCTTAAATTGTAGCTCTGATTTATAATCTCTTTTGAGTTGGGTTCATTTCTCCTGCCGGTTTACCTTTAAATCAGCACAGTAGTGGTTTGATTAAATTTTTAACAGGTCTGATTATGCAAAGAATGTGAGAAGTATTGCATACTTTTGTAAGTGATTTCTCAATAAAATCTAAACACAATTTTCTTTATGAAGAATGAGATTAGACTTTGCGAGCAACTTCCATTTTCTTTTTTGAGGTTTTGATTTGTTTATGTGTCTATTTACAACTATATCTATTCGTGAGTACCTATCTATGACTAATATTTGAAAATCATTTTTGTCTGAAAGCAAAATTTTGGAAATCTTGAAGAAATTTTTTGTTTGGTTGGTGATGTGGGATTATAGTTTTTATGGTATGTTGTTTTGTTGTTGTTGTGTTTCTTTGGTGAATATAAGTGTTTTAATTATCCAGATTCTCTAAATCTGTAGTAAATTTAATGTTATTCCAACAGTGTAGCAGAGCAAGAAACTTACATACTCAAATATCAGCAAAACCTGTTATACTGTAAATTATCATAAATTTAAATATCTCAGTGGAAAGATATAGTGAAAGAAATGCATCCCAGCCAGCTGCTTCATACAGAGTGTTGAGCAGTGAACATCACCAAACCTCAAAACCACCTTGGCACTATGGAAAGCTTGAGAACAAGTTGTTGATCTGTTGATGGGCTGTGATTAACACACAAACCAGACATCATATTCCTGAATTTATTCTCTCTGTTCTTGTGAGATTTCACTTGTCATAATCCATCTAGAGACAACATTTACATAAATGACAAAGGACCAGAGGTGGGATTCATGAGCCATTTAAGAGTTCAATGACCAGTTAGAGTTTGCATTTTATATATCTCTTTACACTAAATGAAAAAAAAAAGATAACTTAAAAATGTAGTTTCTCCCATCCCTTTATTGGTAAAACAGATATATGGAATACATCATCATCTGGAGCTAATAACTCTAGAGGGTACCCCTGCAGCAACTACCTTTTAACATTGTGAGAATCCAGGTTTCTTTACACAGTGAAGGAGAAATAGAAGATTCCCAGAGAGGGATTACGTGGCTGAGACATCAAAAGTTGTGTTGATATATAAATTTCCTTGAATCAGCCAGATTGTTCTGACTCAGAAAAATCCCTATGGGGTGGTTAGGATAATGATCACACTGCACAGTGCTGCTGGCAGCTCTTAGTGATGTGCTCATGTCACTAAGACACCAACTATGAGGCAAAATGCTGACCCCTTTCCTAAAAACCCCTGGCTCTGTATGTGAATTTCCTCAGGCTTCTTACAAATGCAATAGAGAAAACACACCAGCCATGAAGCCAGCCACCTGTTCATGGAGCTGCCTCACACAGCAAATGAATTTGCTCTGTAAAGGTTGCTAAGAGACTGGTTTCACAGCTACATATGTAGAGTACTCATCTCAGACCTGCATGAATGAAATTCAGGTTCTAGTAAAGCCTGAGATGAAACAGTAGATGATAAATTGTTGTGACTCAGAACTCCACAAAGTGCATTTCTGAGCCTGAATCTCCAACACCCCTGGCGAGTGCACTGACATGATACACTGTGCTGAATGAGATAACTGCTGTAAGATTTACTTTTCCAGTCTATTTTGGTTATGCATTTTTTGCTGTTCATCTTGATATATCCACTCTGGGCACATGATTCAAGCTGCTGGATGCATTAAACTGATCCAAGAAACAGCTACAATGAGTTGTGTATCCTTACTTGTGTACAGGGTGAGTTACATACATCCTGGAAAATATCATGCATCAAGGTGACAGATATTCTAGTAATACACTTTACTTGGATGGCAATTCAGTGCCAAGAGAAGAGTCAGAGGGAAGGGCAAGACAATTTGTCACTGGGGTACAAGGAAAGAAAAAACCACAAGACTGAAACAAAATTTGCAAACCCAACTGTTCTGACAACAGCCACACTATTCTAAGACAATTGACAAAGCACTGAGATAAAATTGCCAAAGGTTGAGATGCCAAAAGGTGGACCAAAAAAGGTGACTAGCACAGCACAATATCAACAACTTTAGAAACCAGACTAAACAGCAAGTGTTAAATAGGAGGTGAAAGTATGGCTGCAAAGATGTAGAAGCAGCTCCCATGGGTGAAAAATATTCCAGATAACTCCATTTAAAAAAAAACCCCTCAAGACAAAAAGTACTTTTATTAAACTTTATTGCCTTTATTAACCAGTCCTGTATCATGAAAACTTGATCTGCCTCTTTCTTTCTTTCCTTTTTTTTTTTTTTTAACCCATAGATGTCTTCAGCCAATATGTTTTCTGTAGAATACAAAGTGTTAAACCTCTCAGTGAAATATTTTCCACTGCAGTACAAAATATATTTGGATTTATAAAATCCCATCAATACAGGTATATTATTCACACAGATGCTTAACATACCCACAGAAAAATGGGTCAGAAGGAGTCTAGGTTGTAAAATATTCCATCCAGATACTATGAAATGTAGAAACAGTTTTGATCCAGCAACCAGAGATTGGTATCCTCATGTTTTTCCATTACAGGGTGGACCTAATTATAAAATTGAATGCTAATTTTTTTTTTTTTCTAACACAGTTCTGATTAATGTAGGACTGAATATCATGGAATCATAGACTGGTTTGAGACAGTGGGGGCCCTTAAAAGTCATCTAGTCCAGGGCCCTCTGCCATGGGCAGGGACATTTCTCACTAGACCAGGTTGCCCCAAGTTCTGTCCAATGAGGCCTTTCACTCTTCCAAAGATGGAACATCAAAAACTTCTGGAACAACTCATCTGTTCCAGTGGCTTATCAACCTCATATTAAAGAATTTCTTCCTTAGGTCAAAACTAAATCTACCTTTTATAAGTTTAAAACCATCATCACTTGTCCTATTATCACAGACCCTGATATAAAGTTGCTCTCCACCTTTTAAATCCTGTTTAAGTATCAAAAGGCTGCTCTAAGTTGTCCCTGGAGCCTCCTCTTCTACAGGCTGAGCAGCTCCATCTGTCTCAACCTGTCTTCATAGCAGAGGTGCTTGAGCTCTCTCAGCATCTTTGTGGATCTTCTCTCACAGAGCCACACTTTTCTTCTATTGAGGACCCCACAAGAGCAGAGTAGAGGGGGAGGCACAACTTCATTTCCCTGCTGGTCACACCTCTTTTGATGCAGTCCAGGACACTGTTGGCTTTTTGGGCTGCAAGAGTGCAGTGACAGCTCGTGTTCAATTTTCATCCACCACTATCCCCAGGTCCTTCTTGGCAGGGCTGCTCTCAACCCCTTCAACACCCAGCCTTCACTGTTACTGGGGACTGTCCCACCCTGGCACTGGACCTTGCACTTGGCCTTGTTAAACTTCATGAGTTTCTCACAAGCCCAGTTCTTGGACTGTGGAATGAAGATGGCTTGCTGCATTCTTATAACAGCCAACCAATATATATGTTTTTAATTGGATAACAGAAGTATCAATGCTTTATTTACTGGTGCTGCTCAAAGCCTGTTTTCCAAACAGAATTGTTTGTTTCTAGAGCTATGTCAGGCTATCATTAGAATATTATTTTCTTGAGAAATGCTATACTAAAGAAGCTTTTCCATGGGTAGAATTTTTATTGATGGGATTGAATCAATTTCAATGTGGGGCTTTTTTTTTCAGTTCAGTGACAAAGTCACAAACAGCATAGAAATGGGAAATTTATTGCTTTTCAAGATCAGTTAACTGAATTTATCAGTTTAGAGATCCTTCATACTTAGTAGGAGGTCACTTAAAGACAATCAAAAGAAAGAGTGAAAGAAATAGGTTGGAATTGAACTCCTAGTCTTCTTTTGGTCACAAAACCTCTTCAAGAGAATTTTTTCCAAAGGTGGATGGTTTATGAAGCAGGTCGCATTTCAAAAAGCAAGATAACAGCCCACAGGACTTGCTATAGTGATTAGGAAGAAATAGTTTGAACTCCTTCCTTTGCCTGAATTAAGTAAACACCGTATTTCTTTCTGTCAGACTGTTCACACAGCTCCCACAACTGCAGCTGTTGATCATATAGAGCAATAACAGCCTGCAACTGTGGTGCTACAGAAGAAAGAAGGACACATAAATCATAATCTCAACTGTTTTGATGCACACACCAGGACAGACCTGCAAGCATCTCTGTAAATAGAGAGAACATCATCTCTGTGGCACAGAGTTGACCTTCTGGGATTGCCTGACTTCATTGGAAATATAAAAATTGTCACTCTTTAAGACCAAACTCATTCCCCAGTTGGAGCCAAAGTTATCAGGAACAGCAACAAATATGTCAGTGACTCCCAAGTGCTTTACTGTGAAGTTTGAAGTCTCTTCACTAGACATACAGGTAACAAAGATAAGCCTTTAGTGATACAGGTTGTCTTTGTGTTCAAAGATGACACAGACATCTCTACAGGGTGATTCCTCCCTTCTTAAACTATTTGATGCTAGATGAGTTACCTTTTAGGGGTGCCTAACTTGAGATGAGAAATCACATTTAACACTGTGAAAGTGTAAAGCATTTTCCCCTTTTCCAACTGAATCAAATGTATATTTAAAACTCTCTTTCCGCAAGGAAAAACCCATGGAATGAAACAAAAGGCAGATAATGATGTGGGAAAAACGAGCACAAAAGCCTCTTCAGCCAAATTTATTACTGTTTGATGTTACAATTAATAAAAACCCCCACTCTTGTAATGTGAAATGCCAGAGAAATTTAATAACAAACAGTGGCATCATCCTGGAATTTTGAGTTTGCCATTTGATCAGCAGATGGTGGTGATATAACTGCCAGCAACATAGAAAAGAGACCAAAACTTCACAAGAATTTACAAACTGCAGACTTCAGTACATGTTCAGGTGCTTTTTTTCATCCATCAAAAAGTAGAGTTGCAATATTTCTGAAATATGCATTACAATATGCTGAATATTTCATTTTCAATCATCTGAAATAGTAAAGTTACAAAAGAATGCCTTTAAGCTGAAAAATGTAGTTTTACAAGCAGAACAGCCCATTTTGGGAAATGACCAATGCTTTTCTTCCATTTTTGCTTTTCCAAGTGGACACTTTTAACAGCTGGCTTTGAAGTTTTTATTTTTTAATGTTCTGTAAGACCCTGCTTGCTGAATAATGCTACCAGTTACTGGTCACCTCACCTGAAGAGTATATATTTTAATGCTGAGTGGCAGAATAGTTTTTCTTACAGAACTTCTAACTGCAGACATCTTTACTGCTACTTTGAAAGCAACTGTAGAAGGTCAGGTGTGTAATGAACTAATTTCAAAGCTGAATAAGGCTGAAAAAACTGGCTAATGGTGATATCTAGGAAGAGCAGCTATCATGGCATTCAGGCCTGAATGTAACTCAAACACACTTTCATTTATCTAAGTCTCAGCCACTGTTAGAGGAAGAGGTTTAAATGCTTTCCTCTGGAGATACCTCTTTGTCGTGGTTTGGACCTTGTTTTCCCCCAGAAGCTGAGAAAAGTGGTAGACCCCAAGGGGTGGAAACCCCTAGAAGTTTTGAAATTCTGCCCAATGGGCGCTCCTGCAGAAATGTAAACATATCACAACCAGACCGGAAGAGAAGAGTTGTAGTTTTGGTTGTTGGAGAAGAGGTGGCCATGTTGTGAGCCACGAGGAAGGGGCTCTGTGCCCCTTGGGGCCTCTGGCCCCCTCCCAGCCCCTGGCTGGGGGGCTGCAGGGACCTGGAACAGCATAAAGCTGGGCTAGGTGCCTGTAGTTATGCTGGGAGAATGTTTTCTCCATGGGCACAGAACAGCAGCCGGGACTGATCAGAGAAACGGTGGCAGAGAGCCAGAGATAAGACCTGAACTGAAGAAGCAGCAGAAACAACATGCAGCACCGGAGAGAAGACTCCTGGAAAGGGAGGAGAAGAAGAGAGCAGCAGAGAAACAGAGTTTGGGGTAAGAGACTGTACCAGATCCCCCAAAACTCCCTTGGAGACCCTCTTGGAGAAGAGGGACATGGACTCCTATTTTAGAGGAGCCTTGGAGTACAGCAGCACCGGAGAGAGAGAGGAGCTGAGAAGCTCAGAGCGTCCCGGAGCTGGACCGGGACGGCCAGATGGAATGCAGGGGGAGTTGACCTTGGCTCCCCCCCCTCGCACTGCTGCCGTGGTGGCAGCCTGAGAGGCAGTGGCACAAAAGCCCTGCAAGCAAGGAGCTGAGTCTCCTGAAGATACCAGACAGTCACGAAGACCCCCCTGTGTCTTCGTGATATGACGTGGTGATACGACCTTGTCTGGGGTTACGAAGTCCACGGAAGACCCCTCGGGTGAGGCGATGGGGCCGGGGGAGTTTGATACCTCCCTCGTTGAGTGCTGGCAGAAAGCCAGCTATCAGCTGCTGCATGTGGGAAGACAGACAGACTGCTGCCTCAGAAGATGCTGCTGCTTAAGAACTGGAAGGGATCTATCCTTCTTTCCCTCCTGGACTTTTATTTGGAGGGGAGAAGAGATCTGATCATTGTAAATACTATATGTCATGGTAGAGATAGTTTGTGATCATGTGTATAATGTGATATGGTATTTATTTGTACAGTCATTGTAATATATTCCCTTTCCCCCACTTTGAGTCTGGTGTGTTTTGTCTGGAAAAGCCCATCTCACATGAGGTTGAGATGTGGGAGGGGGATGGAGCTAGGGAATTGGATTTTGGGGCTATCTCAAACCATGACACTCTTACAAGTGACCACAGAGGGGAATTCGTATGCCTGGCTTTGAATGGAAAATTCTAGAAACATCTAGAAAAAAATGAAATCAGGTGAGATGAATCACACACTAGATACAAAAATCATCAATGGCATAACGACTTTGGCTTGGATTCAAAAGTACAGTTTTCTAATCAATGTGACACTTATTGAGTCCTTTCTCTTGGTGGAGAACTGGTGACACACTGCAAGTGCTGATGTAGACAAAGTATCACACCAAGGAAGGCTGGGAACTTTTAAGAAATCAGATGCAAGAAGACAACAGTGAGGTTTTTTGTCTGCTTTATCTCTGTTTTATTCAAGTACAGTCCTGAGGCTACTAACTTTTTACAGCAAGATTCTCAGCCATGGTCTCTTGAGGTACATTGACTCCCAGCTCTTGCAGAGGAAGGTCCTGGCAAATGGGAACTCCATGACTGGGATAAACAAATCCTAATACAGACTTTAACACTTAGCCTTGCTTAAATTGAAATGTGCTTGTTGCCCAAATATTTTTGTGAGTCTGAATTTTGGCAAATCCCAATAGTTGCAATACTTACCTTTTGCAACTGCAGGTGTTGCCTTTAGCAGAGAATCAGACATTTTTGGGGAAATCCAAAATTCTAAGGCTTGTTCGTCCATTAAGTACCATATCAAAGAGCTCAGCAGTGTAATTATGTCATCTACAAGAACTCCCATTCATTCTTTTTTGATTTCTTACTGATTCCTTTTCATGTGTTTACACATACCCTTGTGCTTTATTGGAAGAAAAAGTGACCAAGGACTTCTTAATTTACCTTCTCTGCGACATTCATTACCCTGTATGGTTCTGTAACATCCTGTATTAATCACCTCAAAACTGAACATTCTTCTCATGCCTTCAAGAACTTCACTGAGCTTCTTTGGATCCCTTCCATTTCTGCTATATATATTTTGAGATGAGATAATGGAGAAGGAACAGTGCTACATAAAGCTAACCCAGGAAAGTACGTGATGATATTATTATAGTTTCAAGTTTGGTTTCTAGACCCTCTTCAAATGTCTTTATGTTTTGTTTGTTTAATTGCAGCTACACAAAGAATTATCTGTAAAGCATTCAAGGACCTTTTCCTGTAACAATTTGAGGTGCCTCTAATGAGGTCTTGGAGTATGTTTTCTTCTGTATTCTGGTTTCTTATCTTTGTCTCCACAGTTGTATGTTCATCTGCTGCTATGTCACACTTAGCTTAAGTACATCTAAAACTCTGTTTTAGTTCAACCATAAATTAATAGAGTTAATGTGAGTAAAGAAAAACACATGATCTGCAGAAAAGAAACCTGAATAAACGAGGGCCTCGCTAAAAGTCAACTCCCTCCACCAAACAGCATCAACTGCACCTAAATCACCACTGACAAAAGTTTTTTCTAAACGTTTTTTAAAACTCCAGTTAAGAATGCTGTAACATTTTTGCACAGGCTTTCCCAGTGTTTAAACTCTGTTAATACCAAGGCACAAGCTGAAGCTCACTGGTACTTGCTTCAACACGGTGAGTAGATATTTCTATTGCTCTTTATGACAAACACTCATTGAGCACTTGAAGACTGTGTCCTCCAGTCTGTTCTTTTTCTTGAAAGAAACAACCGTATTCTCTCAACCTTTCATCACAGAAAAACATGGTCATTGATCACTGTGGTCCTAGTGATCTTGAAAATCGTAATCAGTAAATTTATTAGATCTCCCTGAAAGATCTCACACACCTACCTGGTCTTTATTGACTCAGAAAGTTTCTGGGCTGTTGAAAATGTTCCTGTTTCATGCATAACATGGACTACTTGCAGCCACAGCACTTCAAAATAAACACACCCACAAATGTTTACGCCAAAAGCGAGTAGAGAACAAGGTTTTTAAATGCATATCATACTTGGGATATGCTCTTATATTAGATTCACAAAATTCAGTTGCCTGATCCATTTTTTTTCCCTCCTTAATACAGAACATGAGATTTTGAGGGAGAAATTGTATTGTCTTAAAATCTAGGAGCCTTCAAAACTTAGGGAATACCTGAGAATTCTCAGCTTATTCTGACTAACTCACAAACAGAAAGGCCTAATAGAACAATAGTTTTATTACTGCTTTTCTCGATTTTCTGTGATGTGAAAAAAATTTCCTTGGTTTAAGAAAAAGTGAATGTTCTTGCTGCTTTGAGAACTCAGTTGTGCAGCTGAATACTGAAACAACAAATAACTGATAGGATGAGAAAATATCTCCAATCATTGCCTTCAGTATTTCATTGCAGGGAAAAGAAAGGTTCCCTAAGTTTCTAAGGAGGTCAGAGAAAGATGAAGTCAGAAAAACATGACAAAAAATTACATATATGAGACAATCACAACAGTAGTCTAAAAGACACAGCAGTCTGAAATACCATTTTGATATTCAGGACTCTCAGTTCTTTTCCTGATTAAGGGTGACAGATCCATACTTATTTGCAGTTACATAAGAAAAAGTACATTGACTTCCAGAAGCTCAATTACTAATCCAAACTTTATGCTTTTTTATGTCTCATAATTACAGGAAAAGGCAAATATTCACAATGATATAAGATAGGAAATAAGACTAATTAGTTTTATTCAGGCTGATCATACTAGCTAAAATATTTTCTTATACACAAGGAAAAACTGAGCATCAAAAAAGATAGATTCTACAGTGGGTTTAATATTTTTAAATCTCAGTGATATTATCTCAGTGTTGAGACTATCTTGCTTTGCCTACTATTCATTTAAAAGTACAAAAAAAAAGGCAAAATGATCTCTATTTTCTCCAGTAGAAATTTAATATTCAATATGCTGGAATAAAAGCCAACATATTTCTGTTTAATTTTAGGCTGCTCTTTGGTAGAGAAGAGGAAATATATAGAGATAACATGTGAAATATAACTCATTTTAACCCCTGTGAATGAAAGGAAACTAAGGCTGCCTTCAGATGACTGCACAAAAGAAATCACGCATAAAAAAGAGATTTATATAATTATGTGGTACTATAGGGAAAATCAGTGTGTGTGCTAGACAGAAAGAGACTTGGAATAGTATATGCTCTTTAATGGGAAATACAGTAAGGAGATAGGAAAAATTGTCAGCTTCCCGTGTGTTATTGTCCCTTCCACTCATTGTGAATACATGGCTGGTACTGTAAAGTAAGTTTAGAGTAGTGTAAAGATTAGGTATATGAGCTGAGTCTATAAGTAAAAGAGGCTGATTTCTCCATTTCCACTCAAGGAAGGACCCCAGATAGTAAGTCCCACATCTCAGTTCTCTCTGATGCTCACAGGTTTTGACCAGCATCAGGATTTAGTACTTTGAGCTGATCCCTAATTCAAATCCTGCCCATGAGAGTCTGTGAGCTCAGCCTGTGCCCAGTTTCCCGAGATAAAACACAAGCCCTTGGTTTCTACTAAACTATTCATACACTATATAAGCAGGCAGAAAAGTTCATCCTCAGGTTATGGGGCTCTTGGCACACCTCTGCTTCACAGGGTAGGAGTTCCTGAAGCAAGAGATCCATTTTAGTATAGTTTTGAAGAAGGGGATGAGCAAATCCTATGCAGTTTCCTTCTGCTGCCATAAAGTGGGAGGAAGATTTGCCCTCACAGGAGTATCCTGTCAATAATGCTTATACTGACTCTTTTTTTGCTGTACATTAAAGCTTTATCTAAAGGCTTCACCTGAGATGGGGACCCCTGTGTAGAAACCGTACATTTAAAACAGATGAACAAAGCTCTCCTGCTGATGGAGACAGCAGCACAGGATCATGGCTTCTGCATGGAATGAAATACATATTGACCTGAGGTCATGATAATCTCAGGCTTATCTTGTCACCTTTTATACACCCTGAAAATCCACTCTTGCAAAGGAAAAATTGCTTCCCCACCGCCCAATAACCGAGATTTTATAAAAGTATTAGTACCATGACATTAACTTTACAGATAGAAAATTGGAACAGAGGAATATTTATTAATTTGCTTGATGATGCACAATGAGTGCACGGCAAAGGAGCACAATTCCTGGAGTTATTCACAATAATAAATGATATAGGACTAACCCCATTCTCTGGCCCCATAGTAGGAAGAACAGCAAAGTTTAATGATGGCTGAGCTCTCTTCTTCCAGAGAACAGGCCCCCAAACTGAACACAGGATTTGAGGTGCAGACACACCAGTGCTCAGCACAGGGAGAGAATCACTGCCCTGGTCCTGCTGGCCACACTATTTCTGATACAGGCCAGGAGGCCATTGGTCTTCTTGGCCACCTGAGCACACCTGGGCTCATGTTCAGCCACTGTTGACCAGCACTCCCAGGTCAACATGAGAGCCTGGAGCTCTCATGGGGTTGTTGTGGCCAAAGTGCAGGACCTGGCACCTGGCTTTGTTGAACTTCATCCTGTTGGTCTCAGCCCATCTCTCCAGCCTGTCCAGATCCCTCTGCAGTGCCTTCCTGCCCTCCAGCAGATCAGCACTGCCACCCAACCAGGTGTCATCTGCAAACTGACTGAGGGTGTCCTTGATCCCCTCATTCAGACCACCAATAAAGATATTAAATAAGGCAGGCCCCAAAGCTGAGCCCTGGGTAACAACACTGGTGACCAGCTGAATGTAACTCCATTCCCCACCACTCTCTGGGCCCAGACACGCAGCCAGTTTCTCACCCAGCAAACAGTACAACCTGTCCAAGCCATGGGCAGCCAGTTTGTCCAGGAGAATGATGGGAAACAGTGCCAAAGGCTTTCCTAAAGCCTAAGTAGATCAGACCCAAAGACTTTCCCACAATTCACTAAGTGAGGTACCCTGTCAGAGAAGGAGATCATGTTGGTCAGGCCTGTCACAAACCCAGACTGGCTGGTCCTGATCCCCTCCTTGTCCTATATGTGTTGTGTGATGGCACTCAGGGTGATGTGCTCCATGACCTTCCCCAGGAATTGTCTGCTACTGCACCTTTAGAATTTTCCTCTTGAAGGATGTCCAGCCTTCCTGGACTCCTTTGCCCTTCAGGACTCCCCTACCAGGGACTCTGTTCCCACGGGATTCTCTCTAAACAGGGCAAATGCTGCCCTCTGGAAGTCCAGGGTAGAAGTTCTCCTGGCACTCCTTATTTCTACAGGAATCCAAAACTCTAACATTGTGTGATCACTCTACCCAGCATGGCCCCACATACAAGTCCTTCTCTGGTCACTAACAGCAGGCCAGGAATTTTTCTTCCTCACACTCCAGGAACTCCCCAGACTGTTTCCTCTCTACTCTGTTGCATTTCCAGAGCAGACATCTGGAGCTGAAGTCTCCCATGGGAAAAAGAAAATGCTCAGGAGAAATCCTAAGCATGTCATCTCCATTTTTTATCCAGTAGCATGTTATACTGCTAGACTGGGAAAACTTAATTTGAACTGTAACTCTCATTTAGTCAAATTTCTTAGCTGAGGAATGTAACAAAACTTGGAAGGGGCACTTGCATGTTCAAACCCCACAGCAGTGCCATAAAGTCTTAGCTGACAAAACATGAAGCTAATGAATTGATTAATGCTGTTATCAGAGTGGGCTTACCCTTAGAAAATTCAACTGATCAGGGCACTAATTTTATGTCTTTTCTGCTAAATGAGGTGTGCAAGCTGTTAAAAATTCCCCCATCACACAGAGTTTTGTATCAGCCAGAAACAGATGGGCTTGTAGAATACTTTAATCAAACACTTAAGCAGATGCTAAGAAAATTCATCAGCAGTGAACCGAAACATTTGGGATAAATTGTTACCTTTTGTTTAGTTTGTCTATTGGGAGGTCTCTTAATCATCAATTGGATACTCCCCATACCTCTCCAAAACTGCTCAAGAGGCAGACACTGAATTTGTGTTAGCAAATTATCCAACATTTGGCAGCATCATATTTTCACCCAGATAACATCCTTTATATTGTTCAGATATGTAAATCAAGGCCCTGATCCTGCAGCTAGATCGACACAACTGGAAGGATATAACATGAACATGAATGACAGCAAAAGTCAGGATTCAAAACTGGCAATCTTTATGAAATATTGAGGCTGTAAATGGGTGAAGCTGAACAATTCCAAAACAAAAGCAGTGACATTGAGACAAAGGTAATCATTAGTCTGTTTTATGTTCCTCTTAATGGACAACCCATTCCTTGCCACAATTTAGAGCAGTATTAGGACAGGGGGAGACGGATTTACACATGCAGCAGTATCATGTGAGTTTGTTTCCCAGATCTGAAGGTTTGTCAGCGGATCTGGCATGAGTTATTCATGGCTAATGAAACAGACGATAAGACATTTTTATGTTCAGTGTTGCTGGTTTAGGATTAAGCATATGGGTCTGATCTGACCTCATAGAGGCACACTCAGACTGCAATGGTCCTGGAAACATAAAGCCTTGTGACCCAACATTTTTGGTGCCTCTGGGTTTTTCTTCACCACTGTGTATCTGGAATGTCAGTTCATTGACCTACAATATTAAGCAGAGAACTAGTACTACTGTGCTGTGATGGCAAACAAGACGGGAAATAGAACTAAATCTTTTAATTCAGCTAATTAATTTTCAGTAATACACTATATCTGACTACCCAGGAATCTACCCAGACACTGTGAGAAAATTTAGCTGATGATTAAAATGTCTGTAGAAATACTAATGCAACAGTGTCAAGAAATATGGTCCTTAAGAGCCCCAGTTCTGTTGAAAATTATGGGAATGTACAAAAGTGTGAAATTTGGCTCTGTGAATTCTCCAAGTATATATTACTTATATTAATGCTAAAAATGTTGTCACAATCAAAATATCCTAAGGATATTTTGTGACCATAAGCAGAAAAGTTGTTCTATGTTGGTCTAGGATAAACCTTTCAATTTCCACTCCCTGCCCAAAGAGTAAACCAGACAACTTTTTCTTTTTACAAACATTGCAATTTTTTTTAGAATTTACATCAAGTTAAGTTTGGTTCCAAAATGTCATATAGACATTAGAAGAATTAAGAAGTTCCTCTCTGTTCTATGGTGGCAAAATGCTGCAAGAGACAGGGAACCAAATGACAGAAAAGAAAGAGAAAAAACTGTTCATTCAGCAAATATTCATGAATGATTCACGAACATTTCAGGTTACCATGAAATTGTGGGGTTTGGCACCCAACTAAAAATAAATGGAAACTAAAAGCAAAGCAAATATCATGAAAGACAGTGTTCAGCAGGCTAATAAATCTGAAGCCAAGTTTTTGGAGGAAATTTGGCACCCTTCAAGGCACACTGGTAATGATAAACTGAAAAAAAAAGAATAATTAAATTTTAGATACCTTTCAGAAAATTTCACCATCCTTCAAATTGAAATTCAAATATTTTCTTCCCCTCCTATTCTATAGTTCTGTGAAAGACATATACTCTATTGAGAATATCTATTCTCTTTATTCCTCTTTCTGTATGTTTCCTTTCTTGAGGTTTCCTGTCCTCAGTATTTTAAAATGCAAGATTTCTGAGACTCTAGAATCTAAATATTTTAACTAGTTTTAAAAGATCATAGGAGCTTCTTCCTTTTTCATTCTTGCCTTACTTCATTCTATTATTTAGTGTTATCAGGCTGAATCTCCCTGGAGTTGATGTGGAAATGGATCCTGAACGTTGCTGTGAAGTGCCTCAGGATGGCTCTTCTGCAACATACACGTGAGCTGTCTGTGAAAATGGATGTGTTTAGACTGTCCCATCTTGTTGATCAATACAGAAAATTTCAAAGGAACAAAGGAGAAAATGATCTTTCACCAGACAAATTTAGTTCTTCCAACTACATGCAAATCACTTGTCAAAACAAGTTCTTTCACGCTCTTGTTAAAGTCATTCAGATATAATGTTGGTGAAAAAGACTGGATATGAAGGTGTCTCAGGAAATATTTGTTGTGACCTAAACATATTTTGTCAATCAGCCCTAAAACGCAGATCTGGAAGCAATAGTTTGGCTACATCAGCTGAACTAAGTGTTAACCACACAGAAGAACAGTGACCTCACCCTCTTTCTGCCATCAGAATAGTTTGTTTGCTTGGTCCTGGTTGTCAGCCTTTTTTTTTTTTTTTAATGCAAAAAATATCCTTGTATGAAAGTTTGAGTATAAGGAACCCTGTCCACCAATATTAAACTGTCGTAGAACTGAAAAACATAAGAGATATCCTTTTTATAACAGCTCTCAGTCCAACACAGGGAATGAGAAACAAGACCTAACTTGATGCCCAGCACTTCTTGACAGCTTCCCAAACTTCCTATCACCCAGGGCTAATCCAGCTATTTCCACATGGCATGAATTAGGGCACAGGATAGTAAGTAGCTGTAGACTCATCCTTCCGTCCGTCCATCCATCCATCCATCCATCCATCCATCCATCCGTCCCTGTCTCACTGTTTTCTTATGTCATGATTAGATCATGAGGGAGGCAGAGTGAGTTCTTCATACATCTTTTAAAATGGGATAATATTCTGTATTATATTATCAGGGAGAGATCTGAAGTGTTCCCTGACTACATTTGAGCTGCATTGGGAAATCAGATTCATACAATCCAGAAGTTATTTGTATTCTTTAACAGGGTAGATAAAAAAACATCAATCAGCACAACTTAACTCAGGTTTAGGACAGCTTCTCTATGCCAATTATTGTCACACAGGTGATTTTCTGAATTAAGGTCTAGATACTGTTGTTCAAAGACAGTTTTTTTATTTCTCTGTCCAATGTTATTCAGTAGCTTAGAGAATGAAGTCATCCATCTATCCATGCAAGACTCCCTTATATGAACTCGTTCAGTTCATCCAGGAAAATGCAGCCATCAGATGTACTGAAAAGGTTGGATTTGACTGTGAGAAAAACCACAAATCTGCTTTTTAATTTTTTGTCCTGTTTACCTCTTTCCTCCTTTTATGGGTGAACGCTGTGTTCAGCAGAGCTGGGTTTATTACTCCTTCTCCATTCCATATATTTGTTTACCTAAAAGCCTGTTCCCTTCATGCCAAATTATCCAGTTGGACTTCTCAGGAAACCCACTCTCACAATGGTTAACTTTCAAATTACACAACTCAGCAAGCAGAGGACAAAATCAGAAAGAAAACTCTAAGTACTTGACTCCTTGCTTTAATTGAACATCAGAGGCTCTAATTTCAAATGCCTGGAAAAGTCATCTTTACTGTTCAGTTTAAGTGTTGCTTCCAGATTAATATCTAATTTAAGAGCAGCTATCACTTTCCCTTTGTTGAAATTATTTTTCATAGTAACAGTCTTCAAAGTAGCTAAAAATATCCTTGTGACACAGTGCAATAAATGTTTGCAGATATGAATCCCATTATAGTTTATAGTGATTAAAACATGAAATAGGACTTGGTATTTGATCTTTGAGACTTTTGCTGTAGTTTGAAACGGACAAATCTGCCAGCAAATAATTATATTTGTTTCCCTTTTACCTCAAGGTTTTAAAGTGTGGTGGGGATAACTATTTCATATTTTTAAAAAGATACTTAGTAGATATCAGATGTTAGGTTTGCTGTTGTCCTCCTCTTTACCTCTAGTGTGTGTTTCACTAACTAATCTCACCAACACACTAGAAAAGAAGGGGCTGATAACCAGTGGTTGCTGATGTGTTTTCAAGAGAAGAGAAAACATGAGGACATCTGTCCTTCACTGGTTATCTATATTATTATTTTTCCCTGCAGCAGCATATATACAAAAATATTAGTTGTACTGTTTAAATCATAAAGACTGCAGCAAGCACCAGCCTCCTATAAATAATTTCTTGGTTTGGTTTTTTTTGGTTGGTTGGTTTGGGGGAGTTGTGTGGTTTTTTTGTTCGTTTGTTTTGTTGTGGTTTTGGTTTGGAGTTCTTTTTGTTTTGTTTTAAGGAACAAAACCTTATATGAATACCTTAAAGAAGAATCCAAAGGATGTATGTCAGGCTGTGTTCTCAGGAGAACCTTGAAGCATGCCCAACAATCTGTATCCGTGCCAGGCTGTAATCAGCTATAAACTACACTATGCAGGGAAGATATTTCTCTCTCTAAGCCATTCTTAAACACTCACACAGAAGCCTAATCAAAAGCTAACACAGTTTTCTTCCAAAATGTTCTGAGATATAAAGGGATTTCATTATTCATCTCTGCAGCTTTTACTTTGTACTGAGATGAACTATAAAATCTTGCGCAACAATTAAATGTGATTGTCCTAAAATTCTTGATTAATGCATTTCAGATTTATCA
Organism: Pseudopipra pipra; assembly: GCF_036250125.1. Taxonomy (NCBI): domain Eukaryota; kingdom Metazoa; phylum Chordata; class Aves; order Passeriformes; family Pipridae; genus Pseudopipra; species Pseudopipra pipra. The sequence goes on from NC_087552.1 coordinate 71,445,558, forward strand.
TTTGACTGTGATTATGGAAATTTGTGTCTTGGTTAACAGGTCCATATTTGCTATTCAAAGAAACAAACCATAATTTCAGGCATAGGCGTTCAGTTGTTTTGTCAGGTAGATGTACCTGAACATATCTGACTATTCCAGGCTCTTGTCTGTCCTGCTCCACCATGCTGGTGATAAGTTGATATGGGCTTTATGGAGAGGAATTAAAAAAACTAAAAAAAACAAAAAAAGAGAACCTTCGTAGCTGCACAGTCACCACATGGAGCAGCTCCTTGCACAGTGGGATACATGCCATGAATCCAACTCACTTGAATGGTGGGAGTTTTTCAGCCACTGCCAGACAGCGTTGGCATGGGCACAAAAGCCCACACTTGTGGTATTTAAAAATACTTTGAACAAATAGAGGATTATGGCAAGAGCTTTTTTAGACTCAGACCGACCGACTTAAGCTGTGATAAGGGAGTCAGTTATTTCCCCCATCCAAATACATGAGCTCAGGAAAAAGAGAAAAGAACACAGGAATGTTAAAGTGGGAAAGTTTTAGTTGTCCATGAAACACTTTGCATTATTTCATGGAGAATTCCAACAGTAGCACTTACCTGTGACTCTCCCACCTATTTTTATCATTACATAAAACTGATACCAACACTTTTATATAATATTCAACCATAAATTAAAGTTATTGATCATTTAAATATAAGTAGGTTAAACCAAAGGGAATGAGTTTAAATATTTTTTTTTAAATGAAGCTAACATGATTTTGGAATAATTTACAATAATGCTGAATTTCTTTAAAGAGTATATTATCATCAAATATTTCAACCTCAATGAAATTGCTTTTTCCAAGACTCAGTTGTGCACCTAAAGGAAATCAAACAAAACATTACCATCTCAAAGGTGAACATGTGTGGCTTTAGGGACATGGTTCAATTGTGGACTTGGCAACGCTGGGTTAATGGTTAGACTTGATGATTTAAAAGATCTATTCCAACCGAAACGATTCTATGCTATCTTTGGACAAGTAAGATGCTCCAATGAGATAACATAGAGTATTACAGTCTATTTCTTCCAAATGCTTTGCTCTTGGAAATTGATTAATGTGTTCTTCAGCTTTTTTCCTCTCACCCTTCTCTTCCTCAAGGCTTTCTCAAAGGTTATAAAATCACATTGACAATAGTGTTTACTGCAGTGGACACCCACAAAGAACAAAACTGTTCCAAGTTCTCTGGAGTATGGTTTATCAGTAGGTTTAAAATGACTTGAGGAAGTGGCCTCTATAAGCAAAAGGAAAAATTCTCATTCATTTAGGGGTGTCTGCTCATCATGGTAGTAACAAAATAGCTATATCAGCTTTGAAGTCATTAGGAACAGGTAAACTACATTTTGATGGATGGATTTATTTTAGGGTAGCTAGCCAAGAATTTAAAATGTTGCAAGATCAAGCTGATTTTTTATGTGTCAATTTGGCTGCAGAACATCAACATCTGGAAAGTTTTATATGGGATTTGTTGGGTCTTCCTCTCAAGAGGACCTCTTGCAACTGAAATGTGGTTTGGGAGACAGTCTGAATTATTTTTAAAACATAAATAACTCATACTTGTCGTCTTTGTTGGCTCTTATTTCTGATAACCTTTTATCTAAGCAACTGCAGCAGACAGTGATCATAGGCATGATGATTATAACAACTGCAGTTGGTGTTACCAGGTCATATCTTGTCCTGCACAAAAAGACCCATGAAAGTCTAATGTGAGAGTAAGCAAGATATTTTGGTAAGGTAGATTCACTCCATTCCCACAGAAACAACTGAATTTTGTTATAAATTAATTAGTTCAAGTCTGAGATGCATTGAATTATTTTAGGATGCATCACTCTATGGTTTCTTGTACTATCTGATCTGTTGTGAAAAAGGCTGTGTGTAAGCAGATAACTCCAGGATGAATTAGAGTTTTTGTTATAAATCTCATAAGGATTAAGCTAGTGAATATGTCTGTCATTTACTACCTCACTGACATGTTGAAGAGAATATCTGAAAAGCTGAGCTTGACAATATTTCAGTTTATGCTGCTGGCTCATTCACACCTTGCCATGTTCAATACTGCAGTTTTAGAAGTTCAGGGTGCCAGAAGCAGACAAACAAACTCCATGCTGAACCTATGCACCCTTGTTTATTGGCTTACAAAAAAAAGCCTATTATCAAAGGCAGAGCCAGTATCAATGCCAAAAGTGAAAGGGAATGATCTGAGATGGAGAAGAAAAAGAATTCTGAAAGTTCAAGTTTCTATGGCAACGCTGACTTGGACAACCTGCTACGAAAATGCACAGCTTCCCTATTCCTTTGTGGTAGGAAGTAGAGGTAGGGAGAACACTGGCTGGAATAAACATGGACAAACACCCACAGCTGAGCTGATCAAATATGCTTTGATATCATACACAGGTCTTTCAATCCCAGGTGTTTGACCATGTTAAGAAAAGGTGTGAATAAGAAGTCCACAACTAAGTGCATTACAGATTCTGTGCATTACCATCTCAGGGACTATAAATCAGTTTATAAACACACATGTTTAGTACATTTAGTTATCATGCAATTCCTACAGTGTTTTTACTTCAATTTTAAGAGATCCTCCTGCAATTAGATATAAAATTTGCTCTGTTCTTTTGGTCTCATTTACTTCATTCCTCAGGAGGATTCTTTCCTGGAAATCAGTACCAAGAAAGTATTTAAGAGGGGATTACCTGCATGTAATGAATTACTTTCTGTATCTGAGGTGGGTTGCAGTACAAAACAACAATAAAAACCTCTTTACCAAGTATTTTAGTCAAGACCTGGCAGCACTAATTTATCTCCACTAAGAAAACTGTCTCCACAGTCCCAAAATTCTGCTAATATTCCTAGAGAGAATTCAGTCTGCACAGTGTAAGACAGGCATGAAAATATTTAAGAAGTGTGATAAAAAGCATCTGAATTCTAAAAATTCTACAACTGTAATTTTGAGGCACATTTATGCAAGTCTTGTCACCTGTACACCTTTGCTTAAATCTTCCCTCAGGAGTTTCTGTATACATGTCATCAAGACAGTTCCAGAATTATACTTTTAAAACATCTTGTTGGAATAAACTTGTGAGAAACTATGTAATCCAACAGTAAAATGAGGACCTTCAAGTTATGAAACATCATACCTGGGACTGTTAAACCTCCTTGAAAAGATTATTTCTACAGGATTAAGCTAAGTCTACTGAAGTACAGCCACACTGAAGTTTGACCTTTTTGTATTTTTTCTCTGAAGCTTTCCCTCTCCTTCCCAGAAGTATCATCTGAAACCCCATGATAATTCCAAGAGCACCATTGACTTGTCAGCAGATGAGCAATAGCCCAGCACTGTAACTCCTGCCAGTGACTGCTGAGAAGTGTAATTTTTCTTGCAAATGTGGTAGGTTTTCTTGTATTTTAGTAATTGCTAAGATCTATGGCAGGTTGACCTTCAGTGTCTGTGAAAATTGTCCCTCCATGGATGGAAGAACTACATTTACCTTCATGGTGTTGTTGGGTGTGAGAGAGTCAGTCAGTTCAAGAGCAAATTAACCACCCATGTTCCCCTGCTGTCTGCAATGATTTGCCAAGAAGGGGGAAAATATATAAAAATTTTACAAGTGGAATGCTTTTGAGAACATCCTCAAAGGGCTCAGACAAAGGCCTTTTTCAATAGGTCACAAAGCATCCTGACACAAGCATAGGGCATCTGGGACAGCTTAAACCCAAACAGTTTGAACTGCATATAGGAAAGGCTTGGAAAGACAGGGCTTTAAAGTTGTTCCCAGAACCAGCCTACACCACAAACACTGCTTTCAAAGTACCACTTCAGGAGAAAAGCAAATGATATACCTGTTTTCAAATGTCTGTCTTTCACAGAAGAGTCCATTTCTCTTTCTCTAAAGGATTAGTCTGCAAGGCAAAGTTTACAAAGAAAATCCTTAAAAACACCACGTGGTTTATGGTTTAGCTTGAGAAAATCAATACATGAAATAAAAATCAAGGAAGCAGGAAAGCACGTCCTTCTTGATGTGGCAAGGTGTTTTATGAAATGCAAATAAAAAATTTCAAAGTGTTTTATTGTCTAAAGTGCCTTTTATATTTTTAAAGTGGTAAACTTTCCCACCACTCCTTGAAATGTCAGAGGTACTAAGCATCAGATATACAGATCACATCACATATACAGATTTTGCTGCCTTACTCTTAGTGTCAGATATGGAAACAGCTTTAGCCTTTAATATGTTAATATTCTTCAGCAGTCTGAGCCTGGATATAAACACCCTTTCCTTTACAACTTTCATCTCTTCCTGTATTATACTAGCTTCATGCATTTTGGGAGGAGAATGTAATACCAATGATCACCTCAAAGAAAACCTGCTATGGTCACTTCCAGCTGGTGCAGATGTGGTTTGAGGTACAACATACAGCTTCAAAAGCAATATTGTGCTGTAGGACAAGACCTTTTTTGGAGACCTGTAGGCTCACTCATGTTTGCAATTGCCCTGCAATGTCATTTAGCTTCTCAGTACCTTTCCAAGTCCTTGTAGAAATACAAGGATGATCAAAGGTTCAGGATGGTATCGGCAGGAAGAGTGTATAATAGACTAATGCTTTTCAGCTTGGAAAAAAGAGATGAGTGAAGAGGTACATGATAGATGCCAACAGTGCCACATAAAAGATAAAAAGATAACAAGTTGTTCATTGTCTCTTTCAATAGAATGAAATATAAAGCAGGCAGATTCCAAATAAGCATGTATTTTCAAAGTGAGGAGTTAAAAGAGTTCTCCTTGCCACTGGCAGTTGTACTTCAAACTTTTAGAAGTGTTCAAAAGGCATTTGATGATGTTGTAGACATTAATAATATAAATAAATTCACTGTGGGTTATTAAGTAATTGCACTTCTGCTGGTTAGTGGGACTCTGAACAGAAATTTCATCAAGCTAGGGGAAAACACTCCAGAAAACAATCTCAGTTTATTTCTCTCAATCCTATACTTTATTCCACTTATCAAATACTGACTGTGTTGTGTGACAAAATACAAGGCTAGATGCACACTTCATCTGATGCACTACAGCCATTCCCTTAGTGCAACTGTGTGGGAAAGTATCTTATCCTACCCAGAAAACTTAAGGTTAAAATAACCATATTTTCATGTCAGGGATTTTCTGAATGCTTCTCAGACTTATTTGAAGCAGGAAATATTACTAAAGCATACATTAGAGTAAACAAGTACACACCTTTTTTTTTGTTCTCTGTCCTTATATAGCTTCTGTATGAAGTAATCTGACCAGAGACTTTGCACATTTAAAATATGATTGTTCGGGACCCAAAAATATAGTCTCTTAATCCAGGGAAGAGAGGGATTTCAAAATCTTGGAGATAGCTTTGTTGTAGCCTAGTTAGAGTTTCTTTTCCGTTGTAATACGTAATGTCTAATCCTGGGAGATGGCAGAACCAACACAAGCTTTCTAATTTCTACCTTTAAAACAGATGGTTGTTAGTACTGTATGAGCCAGGGACCACCAACAAAGGGATCCATCAGATATTACCACAACATTCAGCAGTTTGGTTGTCATGCACTAGCTGAGGGCTGGTGTCACTCAGCAATGAGAATAACAGATTGAGGGAATACTTTTGGTCCTGCCATTCATTCTTGCCTCAGAAAACCTGCAAAGGAACTCCTGAAATATGACTGAAGACATAGTCTGGTTTGTGGTAAAAGCTGAAAGGACAGAATGAAACACCATCCTAGTTACTCCTGTATGTCACTGTTTTCAAAAGAGAGAGAACACATTTAGAAATTCACTTAAAATTTGCTAAAATTAAAAAAAGTTACAGTTAACTGAGATCAAGTAAATCTCATGCCTCATTTAAGAGGGCCCAAAGTCTTGTATTTCTCCTTTATATTTGAGGCAAAATCTCTTTTTAACCACAATAGGTCAGACCTACCTGGGGACTCAAAACTGCATGAGGTGAGAAGCACAGGGCAATCCCATTATCTATTGCTTCTTTCTGCCATTTTTTCTTGTTCTTTTCTGCAGTTCTCTAAATGGCTTTATCTAAAGTATGTCAACAGTGGGTCAGATTACACATAAGTCAATTTTTTTTTAAAATTTTTATTATCAAATAATTTCTTATTCATATTTCCTGGCCCAGCAACTGTCCATGTTGTTTTGTTGCCTGCAACAATCGTTCTGCAATTTGAATAATGGCTAAGTTGAAGGCAGAGTTGCTGAATAGTAATACAATTGTTTCTTGTGAATGTATGTTAAATAACCTGTAGCACATATAACACGAATTCTGCTAGAAGATCCATTGCTCAGTGATGGAACTGGACATGTTTCAAGTGGTCAATCTTTAGGTAAAATAAGTTCTTTATCATTCAAAACACAACTGGTAGAACTGTACTCATCTTGTTGTAAAGAAAGCTGGGTTACAAGTCATATTATCCCTTATGTCTTTAAAAAAATCCTCTACTTATGTGGTAACTATGCACAGACTAGATTTATGTTGCTATAAAAAGGATACCAGGACCCTGGAAATCCTGGAAATTTTAGCTCAAGGATTCTATTATTACAGAATACAGCAGTGCTGATACAAATCTTAATATGTCTTATTTTTATATGACAATATCAGAGGAAAATTTTGTCCCATCTGGGACAAAAAACCCCCCAACCAAACAACATAACTCCATTGTTCTATTGAGTTGTTCAAGTAGGTGTCCAGCTACAGAAAGTGCTAGCAAATTATGCAGTAAATTGCTGTGAATGTGCATCTGAGGTGTTCTCAATGTCACATACCCAGAACATGCACCAGTAAGTGATAAAATTATTGGACCTAATAAAGAAGCATTAGTTGAGTTCCCATGAGCCAAACTGTAAATCATCATGAGGTACCCTTTGGCTCAAAGAATGTCTTTAAATTTATGAACTGTCCAGCTATCAACTCAAAGCTGGCTCTTCGGCTCCCATAAATTGGGCATTGGAAATTATAGACCTGCTCTTTAAAAATGACTGTGCTTGCATGAGACTGACTTAAAGCACCTTAAAGAATTCTGATGAGAAGGAGGGAGTTTATTCTACTAAATACCTTTCATAATAAGGAGAGATCTTAGGCCCAAATGGCTCCCTACAACATTTTTCAGCATTACAGTAGTGACAGAAACTACCAGAATCTAACTTATCTGTGTTGCTACTACGAAGACCAAATACTTTAGAGTCCTTGGAATGATTTCTTCTATCTCCCATCCCTTTTCTCTCTCACTTTTCTTGCAATTTTCCCTCTTGCTCTTTTAATGAATCTTTAATAGTTTCAAAGCAAGGAGAGCCCCATTCAAAGTTTAAGTTTATGGATAAAAAAAAGTCATAAGGCCTGCTCTGTGCTTCCTGAAAAAAAGGCCCAAAATAACAAACTTTAAACTTCTGTGTCCCTGGACAAAAGCTTGATCTTTCATGTTCATACAGTCTCGTTTATTAGAGGAGAGGTAGATACTTGCATTAAAGTTGAAGTGACAAATAACCCCCTTGACATTCATAACAATGGATTAAGCTGACAATATAATTTGTGTTTATATAATGCCTTACTGCAGGGGATGTATTTACACTTATAACCAAGTCACAATCTAAAGCATCAGTTAATGTGAAAACTATGCAATTAGATTCGTTTAACAAATGCTAGATAGGTGGAGTGGAAAAGTCCACTTAGTTTTTTCAATACAGTTTCTAAAGGCAGTTAAAAATTTTTAGTTAACAACTATGCTATTAATAATTATTTGTGCTTTTATTATAGAAATAGTTACACCAAACAATTTTATTCTTTGAATACAATGAACAATTCCCCCTGTGCTCCATTCTTTGCTTTTATTGCAAAAGGCTGTGCTTTTATTGGAAGGCTATTTAACACAAGCAGCCTTGCTATAACATCCTGTATTAGTATCTTTGCTACATATAACCAAGGATGTCCATGTCACTATGCTCATCACCATTCCCTGATCCTGATGGTTTGAAAGTCTTTCCAAGAGGAAGTATTTCTCTGTGTATGGAAATTATAAATATAGTACTGCCTTGCAAGAAAGACAAGAAAAAAAATATTCCTCTGGGTTGACTTACCTCATCACAGCATCCTAAAAACATTCCAGTTGAGCAGTTACAGTATTTTTCTCCTGATCTTAAAACAGAATTGGTTATAGGAGTTTATCTATAGGATATTTATCAGGGAGTGGGGTTTAAATAGTTCTTGTGACTAATATTGTCAGCTATAGAAGTACAAGTGAATGAGTCAAGGTGGCACACTCCCAGGTTTGGAGGCTGCTAATGAAACCTGTGGGATTCCCATGATTCAGGTGACTATCTGCCCAGATAGCCATGACTGTGTTGCAATTTCTGTTACTCTTTAAAATCTGTGCCCGAAGGAAACAAGATGCTGACGTCTAAACCAGTCCATAAGCAGAAGTTTAAAATGGAGACTGTGTGAATATTTCTGAAAGAAAAATAAGCTACAGTAGAAGTGTCTCTTGCAGGCTTAATAGTACAGAAGAGTCTATTTGACATGATTGAAGCTGCAACATAAATAAAAAGGTTCCTAGAAAGGAAAACAATGAAGGAGTGTGCTGGTTAATGCACTAAGATGAAAGGTTAGTGGTAGCTAATCTGAAGCCTGTGCCAGTCTCAGCCTTTATGCCAACTGGTCATTAGCAGAGTAAGATTATTCTGCTTTTAAAATCAGCCTCAGTTTTCTTATGCTGAGTGGTTTTTGTACCAATGTATCAGAATATTTTTGTATAGAAAGTCTCGGTCTTTCACCATTATTCCCTCTGATGGGACCCTACAATAACCTGCCACTGCTCCCACTAGTTTTCCTCTCTCGTTTACCTTCAAACAGAAGAAAAAGTGGGTTTGGGTTATTTAGGCAGAAAATCATGATTGTGTAATCTAAGTGCTCGATTTCTCAGCTAGAGGGGAAAGTCCTCAGAAGTCAACCCTCGACCAGCATGATTTACTTGATGACTAGTTCATGGGTCATGGATATTTACAAAAGAGCCCTTATTATAAAAACTGGAAAAAAAAAATCTGAGCCAGTTACCATCCTAACTTCAAAATCATATTAATTTTACTTCAATATATGCAAATGAATATTTTTGCAATATGTTTGCAAGCACATATGTGTGCGCATCCTCAATATAAGTGTGAGTGAATGTTTTATTTATTTATCTATTTATTTTATATAATCCCACAACTTTTATTTTCAGTTGATGGATAGCAGATCCCCATCTTTTTGTACTCAAACAAGAGCATAAATACACAAACACAAAATAGTTTCTACATAGAATTCTAATTCCTAGAGAATTAAAGAATTCCCTTCACAAATAACTTTGATTTCAACTTTGATTTAATTGAAGTTAACCTAGGGTTATGAAACATGAATTATTTATTTTCCTTATGACTCTTAAATTTGATTGCATATGTTTATAATAAAACGGGGTTTTCAATTTTATTTGCCTTTTGTTAACAAAGATCCTTGTGTGCAGAACGTTTTACCTTGAAATTGTCACCTTTGCCTCTTAAGCAGAATCCAGAGAGAGAGAAACTCTCTTCAGAGTTAACCACAGTCATATTTCATTTATTGTTGGGCTTTCTAATCATATTTTCTACCCATTATTAAGTTGTAATTAAGAAGCAATGAGCAAAAATTATTGCAAGGTTTCATTTCTGCCCCAATTAACATTTTGGATTTTGCTTTGGGGTCTTCATTACAAATAAGTTGTCAAACTAAATGATGTGGCAAGTTATCTATATTTAGCAACCTATAATTTTAGATTGTGTTTTACTGGTTGAAAACATGAGCAACTGACATCACTGCAGACAACAGGAAAGAAGAATGAACTAATATAAAAATCCCCAATAGCATGCATTAATCTTCTGTGATGGCCTTTCTTTGAAAAAAACAAAGATTTTCAAACTGATTAAACCTAGAGGCAAGGTTGTTTTGCATATATCTTGCAAAAAAACCCAAAACTGCCCTAAATTTTAGTCTTAAATTCAGCCATGGTCAAATTCTTCTGAGATACAGTCTTGTGTCAGCTTGGAATTCTTCCAATTTTATTTCATATTTTTTAAAATCAGATAAACTTAGATTCTGGTTTTTATAAAGCAGAAATTATGTTTGCATTTACTTGATTTCATCAGATATTCTAAAAGGGTTCTTGAAAATAGGATTCTGTCTGTACTACTGAGTTCATGGAGTTTTGCTGTTAGAAATAAGTCCCGGTGTGTCTACTCTGAGCAGACAATGTACACGTGTTACACAGGAGAGCATGGACAGCACCTTGAAAACCTGTAATCAGCTCTTAGCTTTCTAATCAATGCAACTGAGTTCTCCCATATTTCTCACTTGTTTCAATGATAGAACCAGGGGAATTTGCTTTAAGCTGAAGGAGGGCAAATTTAGATTGGATATTAGGAATAAATTCCTCCTTGTGAGGAGGGTGGTGAGGCCCTGGCACAGGTTGCCCAGAGAGGCTGTAGGATTGTGGATAACCCATCCCTGAAGTATCCAAGGCCAAATTGGATGGGGCTTTGAGACAACCTGGTCTAGTAAAATGGTGTTCCTGCCCATGGCAGGGGGTTGGAACTAATTGATCTTTAAGGTCCCTTCCAACCCAACTGATTCTAAGAGTCAAGAAAAGATGGTCTGAACATTCAGATATTCCAATATTCTAATTTTCTGTAGATGGTCTGCACAATCTAACATTCTAATATCCTATGAAAGGGGGTCTGAATATTCTACAATTCTATCAAAGAGGGTCTTAATATGCTGAAACTCAAAATTCCTCAAATTCTCTGAAAGAAGGCCTGAACGTTACGTCATTCTAACATTCTGAAGTTCTATAAAAGAGGCTCTTAACATTCTTCACTCCAAAAAAGAGGGTCTTAAAATTCTAAACCTCTTTGAAAGGGGGTCTTAACATTTTATCCATCAACAATTCTAACATTAATTGGCTATTCATTAAGCTTAGCTCTGCCATCAATTAAGCTAAATTTTAACTTGGTATCGTCCAACGTATTCGAAGGTGCAAATCACATCTCTCATGGCTTTAGGCCTCTTTCCTACAACTTCCAGAGAAAGAAGAGATCACAAGAATGACACGATGAATAAATGCAAAGATAACAAATCAGAACAAGGGTATAGTAGGTAAAATGTTGGCAGGAACATACACAGAGAAACTTTGATGCCCAAGAAGTTAAAAAACTTATGTAGTGGTTAAAAGCAACTTTTAGATCTAGAGAAGCCATTATGAGTCTGATTCATCTGAAGTCCCTGCAAGGTCCATTTCTGCCTTCAGTATCACAAGTACTGAATAAAAGACTACTTTTATTGGTACTCAAAATTTTTCCAAGCTGCTGAAAGGATTTAGATGGTCAATGCAATTCCCACCATAATTTTCCTTCAAAACTAACTTAACTTGGAAGATAGTTGGAAAGCCTCATTTTTGAGAACAGGGGCCATATTTTAGGCCAAGTGTTACACTACTGTTATTCCAAATAGGAAGAAATAATTCCATTTAATATACTAATGAGGGTTAGAAATCTTCATTGGTTCAATAGCAGGAAGTAGCACTATTCAGTGTGGCTTTCTGAATACAAAAGTCCTACTATGAAGTGACTGATTAGCATAAAAAAGTAATTAAAATTCTTACTGGTTGGGATATTTGTGAGGTGGAATCTGACTTCTCTGTCACTCTGTCCATCTGCAAACAGATGATATCCACTCATGATATCAAAGAGTATGACAAAAAAAGGCTGTTAAACATAGGATTAACATTGCAAGAGTTTTATATATTATTACTTCCAACTAGTGTGAGTTGATAGGTGCCTGGGAGTTCTGCAGTGTTTTTCCAAATACTAATTTTAATACTTTGTAATAAAATTATTTATGTGTGATGTTGGCATAATTGCTTGCAGATACAAATTAAGAAGTAATTTCCTAAGCTGTGCAGAACTGAAATCTTATGGCATAAAAGTAGGAGTAAATAAATACTGCAATATATTTTGTGGAGCATTTTAATGCATCATGTATCCCATAAATCAGAAGAAATGCACTTCTTCCCTTGCTTCACTCCTGGAGAAGATAGGGTTACCTAAGCCACGATCCTGTCCTGAAATTAATCCTTTAAATTTTATCTCTATAGGACTCACCAAATGTATGAAATAAGACATGGGATAATATTGGTGATCATGAAAAAAAAAAAAAAGCTTTATAGCTACAAGTGGATACAGCCAAGTCAAGCCAATGAGCACCATAAAATCCACTTGAAGTCAAAGTGCCCTTACCAACCTATTTTACCAAATGCCTGATAATATTCCGAAGATTCCAAGTGGAGTCCTTAGAAATATATACAAAATATTTTCTGTAAATTTTTTTTTCTCTTTACACAGATAAAGTTTAGCTCTCTTAATCAACCAAGCTGCAAGGATCTTAATATATCTTCATAGCAAGTTAGTGAGACTTTCATGAGTGTGCTATTATATTACTGAGTGGCTGTTCCTCCAAGATTCCCATTGCTCCCGAAAAACCCCTTTCAAAAAGCAAGTCTTTGGCTCTACTGCATAGTTGTGGATTTATACTTAATAACAGATTTTGCAAAGCAACATAAAATTCGGAATAAATCAGACCAGAGTGGTTGTTCAACCTTGAATCAAAGTGCCACAGCAGACATTCTGTCCACATGCCCAAACTCTTTTTTCCTCAGAACCGTCAGAATATATCCCAATTGTCTGTGAAAACAGCATGTTCCACATGTTAGGTCTTGAATTGAGCACAAGCATCATTTGGGAGAGTTGTGAGCTAGCTGGCACAGGCCAGGACAGCACCACAATGGACTAAACAGCTTGGATGATCACAGGTCAGTGCAGCAATCCAGGGCCCATTTCATTTACTAGTGGACATGTAGCCTAAAAAATCCAAGAAATCCCATTATGAGACATTTTCTCTGGGTATCTAAGCAGTCCACAGGTTACAAAGACATGGAAACAACTTTCATGTACAAGGAAAAAAGCAAAAGCCCAGATCCCTGGTGGCTCTCTACCTGATGGTTGCACAACTACATGGTGGTTGCAAGGCGCACTTATTCCTAACATGCCTCCTTTTGGAAGCAATATCCCTCATATCTGTTGGGGTGAGGAGTTTTTCTCCTTTGAACCATTAATGGTGCTTGGCAGTAGCTCTAAGCTGTCATTCTGTGCTTACCACTAAGTCTCTCTAGGAAACCTTTTTTTTGAGCTACAGAATGAGCTGTTCAGTTAATTCTTCTGTAATAAAGATACTTTTGGACTCTTTCTGTAGATACAACGAGCAGAAGGGCAGCACTGATGGTCTCATCAAAAGCTTCAGAACTGTGATGCTAGAACTTCTAGTTCTAGCAACTCTGCAATGTCCAACTCATATCAACCATCAGACCTAAAATCTAAATACCTCATACTTCCAGCTTTTGGACCATGAACTTGGCTTGTCACAGACCTCAAGATAACCAGAAATGAGTTGCATCCCTGTTATCCAAGTGACCTTCTTCAGGTGTGGCGTGTGTTTATGAACTCCTCATAAAACTTCATGAAGTAATGTCTTCAGAAAGAAAACTGCTGCCCAGACCTGCTGCAAATTTAAAAGAGATCATAAAAATCCTGAAATATCTATTTATCTTCTCCTTAATAAAACCAAAAAGCAGGGATAATTTACCTACCACTTGCTGTAGCCATGTGCTAGAAAAGCAAGGAGATACAAAGCTTGAGGTCCAACTTCCACTCAGTGCATTTTCCATCAAAGTAGCAGAAGAGTTGGGTTTTCTCATTTTTATAGTTCTGATTATTCCCAAACCAGGCTAAACCAAACAAAATAATTGCTATGAATTGAAAAACAAAAAAAAATCTTGTTTTTCTGAAAGAATTAATACTACCTATCACTGTGCTCAAACTCCACTTTAGTAGCCCGTATGAAGTTTTAGAAGTGGTCTGGGCTTTTTCTATCCTAAGCATACACCCCACCAGCTGGTGATTCACACTTGGCAAATGCTAAGAAAGATGCAAACTGTACAGTAAAACTTCAGAGGAGATAATGATACTGGTCTTAGGGTTAGTCTACAAAAAAAAAGTTAAATTTAATGTTTAGATACAGTAATTATTCTTATTTAACATAGTGATGCATGAAAACATACTCGTAGACCACAATGTCATTATAGGTTTTGCTTCACCCTAGTACAACCAGGACAGGTATCTGCAAACATCATTTTACAGAGAAAATTAAGACATTCCACATATTCAACAATGTCACATACAATTCTAGATTTTTGATTTTGCTTGCTCGAAGTAACAACTCAAATAAGTTATTTATGGTAATAAGCTGCACCTAAATTAGGTTTCTGTAGTTATTTGATGTTTTCTAATAAAGGTATTAAATCAGGACAAAAAAAAAAGGATTAATCGAATACATTATCTTGTACAGGTTATTTTACTCAGATAAAAAAATTGAACAAATTACCATGAATTAAACATTAGATGCACTTTCCCCTTTTGATTATGCACTGCAAGTCAACTTGATAAGACAAGAATCATCAGATACAAAGGTGTTAGAAGAAAAACAATTATAATTAAGTTTAACATAGCCAGAAGCCAACCCTTCATTACAGCACTGAAGAAATTTCATGTTAATGAGAAGGCACATCTTCTCACACAGGCACTTTCACAGCTTTAGAAAATGAGAACTTCTTTTCCTTCTAGGCAAACAAACAACAATGACAAAGTAATTTTCCAAATTCTGAGGTCCTGCCAGGACCTACCTACAACTCCTATATTTGAATCCCTCTGCTTTCTAAACATGACTACCAGACCACTTCTCTAGCTTTGAGATCAGGATTTCAGATTTATTTTGCTTGTAGGCATCACACTAAGAATCTTATTATTCCAAATGATAGTTGCCACTTCCCTTTGCAGTTTTATTTCTTATTTGGATATTACTTTGAAGACATTTGTAAACTAGGAATAAATATATCATGCTTTGGACTATTACTATATGTTATGTATCCACAATTATCAGTCTCTACTTAGTACTTTGATGGTATAATTTATAAATCATACTGCTTTATATGAATTATTGTTTTCATAATATTTCCACTATTCCCACATTCAGGTACAATGTGTTGTTACTCAAACTGCATATGAAAGTCTCTTAATAATTTTTGTTTGTTTGGGGCTTTGTTGTGGTTTTGGTTTTTTTTGTGTTTTGTTTTGTTTTTGTTTGGTTGGTTATTTTAGATTGTAGACAAAAAGGATCTTATGGAAAACCACACCAAAAATTTGCTGAAATCAAGGTAAATGACATCCAAAATGCCACCGAAATGCAAATCCAAAAAGCAGAGTCACAGTTCACCCTTAAATTCACACTTCTCATTGGCAATCACCTTCCTTTAACTCATGTACCCAATTTTGGCTTTCAAGAACACTTATTATACATTTTTCGAAGGAACTGACATTTAGGAGATTTATTTCCCTTCAAGTTCTTTCCTGACACCTTTCTTTTCTTTCCCCCAACCTCTAACAAGGTAGGAACAACAACTGCCATTTTTCAGTCATTAAAACCTTGCTTATCTCTGTTGGTTCCTAATATTATTAAACACTGGGAAACAAATTCACAGCACAACCCTGAAGGATTAAAGTTTTATATAGAAGCATCTTTCCCATTAGAAGATTTCATTTAGAGTTGATGTCACTCCACCTATCTGGTCTCCAGTTAGACCAGACAATATAGTTAAAAATTCTTATTCGTAGAATTACAAACTGCGTGGGTTGGAAAGGACCTTAAAGATCATCTTGTTCCAACCTCCTGACGTGGGCAGGGACACCTTCCACTGGACCAGGTTGCTCAAAGCCCCGTCCAACCTGGCCCTGAACACTTTCAGATATTCACTGCCTTACCCTGCTCAGTAATGCAGCCTTTTCTGATATACAGCATTCTATATAAAAAAAGTTTATGGAATGATAAAGAACAGCTGGACCTCAGTGAGTTTGTTCTTTCTAAATACACATGCAGAACTCAAGGCACAAGTACCACATTGCCATTCCTAGACAGGGAATAATTCTGCTGTTATTACTCAGAAAAGCAGCTAATTATTCTGTGGTGAAAATCAAAAGGCTAAATAAGCAGGTGAGATCTTCCTAGTTAGCTTTCCTTATCCTTTTTCATACCACTCATAAAGAGAAATCAGAGCAGCAGGAAGTATCACTTAGCTTCCTATTAAGATTTCACATGTAAAAGGGATTAGGCTTAGACAAAGGAAGATATTTTTTCTATTTTATAAGGAGGTGCAGATCACAGATATCTAGGCAACACAGAAATATCTCAGCACTACGAGAAAACTGCCATAATTTTTAGTTATTGCACACTCACACACAGCCCTAAAAAAAATTCCATGGCATTTCATAACAAATTGCAACTTCCTGAAAAACTAGTGTGGGAAATAAGGAAATAAGAACAGGGTAAAAAAAAAAAATCTCATAAAGTTCAACAAATAATAGATTTAGGCAACTAGATTTCTATATCTCACATCTTAACCTTTTTCTACTTAAGTAACAGATATTTCTAAGCAAATACAGACTTTTGGAAAGAAAATACCTATAGAAATACTCAAGAACTTCTAAATTTTATCACTTTTCCCCTCTACAAGTATAAAAGAACACTTCAGTGAGCTGCTCTGTGTTATATAGGGACATCAACTTCTCCCAATTCCAGGCAGCTTTACCTACTAATTAGCCCTTAATCAAAATGAGCTGCCGCTGGTTTGAGACACTCCCCTCTCCCCAACCTCAGTGCCCTGTTTCTAATTTCTGAACTAATAAAAATTAGCACAAGCCAGCCTGGTCTGGGTACTGTTCTTGAGAGAGTGTTCAACATTTCTTTAGTGCTCTTTTCCTTCCCTCTCCTCTGTTTGTTTTCTAAGTACATAATTTTAAGAACAACTTTTTCCTTTTTTGTTCTTTTTTTTCTTTTTCTTCTCCCCCCCCCCCAGCATTCCTTTGCTGTTTAGGAAGTATTGCTGCAGTAAATTATATATATTTTTTTCTTTTTTCTAGCTTTGAAACTTATTTTGGTTGTTGATTTGATGAGTCTTTAGTTTTGAATAGACTGAAGGTCTGAGAGTAAAGGCTTGCTAAAGGCCAGTGCAGATGTCTCATATGCTTCCCAGATACTGCTGCCAAAACATTTTAGCAGAGGCTTGTGATGTCTTTTATTCCTGCCTTTCCACTCAATTGAATTAAATTCCATTTGGTTTTTGTGATGAGGACAAACATCCACGACGGATGAAACTAAAGCTTGCAAACTCAGTTTGACCTTCCTTGGATTTCCATATGCCTGGAAGGATGAAAAGGCTGGCCAGCCTCTTAAGTGTCTGTGTGACTCTGTCTCACCATGTTGCTAAATAAATATCACTGAACAAACCCCATTTCAGCTTCCTCGTTATGTTCCTGACTCACCCTTCTGAAAGTTAATCTGATATAAACAAAGAGACACGTTAAGCTCTCCAGGCAATGCTTTAAATGGTTACTGTACCAGACAAATAGAGCTCTGAGCAGAGTTTTGATAAAAAAAAAAAAAATCTGAAAGGAAAAATGGGGGAAAAAAAGAAGTGTATGGATACATTCACTTAGTTCTGAGAGAGCAACTTGAGGACGTGGCTTATTTATTTCATTAAAAAAATATTTTCCACTTAAGTATAATCCCTAACAGAATTCAGTCACCGAGCAGGAGAGGCAAAAGAGGAAGAGGCAAAGAGTGGCTGCAGTTTCTCATTCTGTCCAGAGGAGTAGAACTTAGGTGGCAAGTAATACTGAAAGATCTCCTCTGTTTGTGTATTGGCAACACAACTGACTCAGCTGCTTTTGGGTCCGACGGGATGATTCCAGTCTGTGGAGCAAAGGGCACCTACAAACATGTTTTTTGTTAGCACCATTTTACATGAGCTGTGGCCTGGGCAGATTTCCTGTCTTCATGAGGAGAATTAGAAACCTCTCCTTCATGAGGAGAATTAGAAACCTGGAGGTTATAGCCAGGCGGGGGTTGGTCTCTTCTCCCAGGCAACCAACAATAGGACAAGGGGACATGGGCTCAAGCTCTGCCAGGGGAGGTTTAGGTTAGATGTTAGGAAGAAATTCTTTACAGAGAGAGTTATCAGGCATTGGAACGGCCTACCCAGAGAGGTGGTGGATTCACCATCCCTGGAGGTTTTTAAAAAGAGATTGGACGTGGCCCTTAGTGCCATGATATAGTAATTGGAGTTGGATCAGGGGTTGGACTTGATGATCTTGGAGGTCTTTTCCAACCCAACCTATTCTATGATTCTATGATTCCATTTTAGCCTGAGAGCTTAAAAATAAAACCTAATAGAGAGTCTATAACCTATAAAACTGTTGCCAGATATAAAAGCAATGACGTAATTGCTGTGCATCGGTCTCAACCTGCTCCTGTCAATAGTGCTGTGCCAAAAGGATAACCACTGATGAGGCATCTGATTCACTGTTTTCCTAACTTACACTGAGGTATCACAATCCTTGACTTCAATTTTGGCTTCTTAAAATATATAGTTTTTTGCAACCTGGCCAGAGAGGACCTTACATTGTGATAACCACTCTACATTTTTCAAACTCTACATACAGTGTATGACAACTG
Source organism: Pseudopipra pipra (assembly GCF_036250125.1). Classification (NCBI taxonomy): domain Eukaryota; kingdom Metazoa; phylum Chordata; class Aves; order Passeriformes; family Pipridae; genus Pseudopipra; species Pseudopipra pipra. The sequence goes on from NC_087552.1 coordinate 71,464,294, forward strand.
CAGTTTAACTCTGTAGACTTCCTCCTGTTTCAGTAAGTTCCAGAAGGGTTTTATCTCAACCCTTGGAGCATCTGGGTCCAGATTATAATTTTATTTATTTATTATATTTATTTTCTGTCTTGCAACCATGCATATATTTCTCTCCCAGTCAAAAGTCAGAGGTTTGGGTTTGGTTTCCTCCTTGCCCTCCCTACGTGAACTAAAACTCAAAATAAACTATTCATTAGACTATTTTGGAAAGATTTTGAAACATTTGGCATCAAACTCGTTTGCTGAAATTAGATTTTAGGATGAAGATGTCATTACATCATTTAAAGGGGGTGAAGACAAAACTTCCTTCTGAAAACGTAAGAATGTAAAAAAATTCCAGCTTTTAATTCCAAGTCACTTAGTAAAAATAACAGCTTTTTCTAAAAATTTGCACATACAGCAGAAATTATGAAACCTGTAAGATCTTTTAGTGCATTTCTCACTCATTCTCACTTTTCTCATAAACGCATTCATTATTTTACCACCTCTATTCACATTAATTTACTCAAGTCTCCTTCTTTTGCCGCTCCATCCCTACTTCTTCTAGAAAGAAATTTTGAGATGGCTTGGGATTTTTAAGTGTTAATATATTTAGGAGATTTTTAGGTGACTTTTCTCCATAAAGCTTTTTGAGTAGATCATATAGAGAAATTAAAATACTACCATAACTATTATGGTACTAAGGAGTTACCTGTTTTCTACCCATGGTATTGGGAGAAATGGAGTCCAGTATGTGCATGTGCCATATATTTATCCCTGAGGTGTGAATGTCAAAACTAAGGCTCTTCCTGAAAGTATATGATGTAAAAATCACTGTACAATGACAATGATGCCTTCTCAATACATAATTTTTCAAATACCTGCACAGTGCTTTGGCCGTTGGAATTTCTTTGGTGAGGAAGGAAATCTGAATGATTTAAGCATAATCAAATATTAAGGCTTGATTAATACTGGTTTCAAAGTGTGGCTTTCCATCTGTGAATCTCCTATGAGTTAAAAAATTCAGAATAAAAATCCTAAACAATAAAACTTATTTAAAATGTGTTTGTGAAAAGGAACCTAACTGAAAAAACTTCAGATGGAGGGATGCATTCAGATCATATTTAACTTGTAGAGAAGTTTCATGAGGCAGCACCAACTGCTGCTTTGTTTCCAATTAGCTTTCTAAGTAAATGCAGTGCATTTTAGCATTTGTCACATAGAGAACATTTTTCATCTGCTTTTAATCCTCAAAAATCCCAGGTTTTACCCTTGGTGATGATCATCAACTGTGGTGACTTATAGCAAATATTCCCATATCTGCTGAGCTTTTACTTTGAGTCTGAAGTGAAAAAAAACCCTTAAAGTTGCATCTGGATGTAGTTTGGTTTTGCCAATTGTAATTATAATACAGTTTTCCCCCTATCAGGATATATTCAAATGTTGTTTCAATTTAAAAGGTCCTCACAGATGGAAATCCCAGATCTTTCTGTTTAGGGACATGCTTCAGATGCGTCAAACCATATGAGGTTGTGTGCTGCCTTTTTGTTATAATATTTTTTTCCCCTTTTGTAGCAACTGATATTTGTGATAAATTCACTGAGACACTTCTAATAGTGTCCTCCAAAGATACTTCTGTCAGATGATATTGAAGACTTGGTGTGTAGTTGACGAAACCCAATCAGTGGTTGGTTGCACTCCGTGCCTCAAGTCTAAATATCAATCAGGTTGAGGAGTGTGATTTGCTCCTTTTTACTCACACAGACTTTTCTTTACAAACTCAGTCCACAGAATGACAGATCCTGAATAGCTGCAGTTAAAAGTCTTACTGGAAATTCAGCAGACCTCATCAAGCAAAGACAATGCTTTCTGCTTCTTCCAAAAGACTATTTCCAGATGCTAATCCTAAATTTTATGATGTTAAAGATAACTCTTTCAGAGGAAGTTGATGGCTTTTTTCATGTTCTGTCCATCTGAAGGAAATTATAGAAAAAAAAGATACATATGAATTTAGCACCTTACTGGAAACATAGAAGAAGAACTTTGAACAGAACAACTTTGTGCTTTTGTTAGAAACCACAATGTACAAGAAGCAGAAATGTCTCATCTAGCAGATGATTAAACTTCCTATTGTAAGGGAATTAAGAAAGATGTTATAATCAATTTTAGGATTTGCAGTGAGCATACAACTGAAAGAAAAATGGGTAATGGGAAAAGAATAAAATTTTTCTTTCTTTTTTTCCCCAGCACTCTGTGTTTCAGGCAGCGAGCTAGAAAACACAAGAAGATGTAAGACTGCCCTGCAGCTCCAGTAAGTTTAGTCTCATGCTGCTTTCCTATAAATGTCCCTGAAGGTAAAAGGCAGTGAGTAATCAGTTCAGAAAATTACTATACTCTGTGTGGCCAGAGGTGAACACTTTTTTAAAAGACAGTGAGAAATAAGGATCCTAATGAGATCCTATGCTCATATTTCAGCCATACGTATGAAGATAAAACATAAGTATGATGTGAAGGAAATATATAGAGAAAATCACTGTAAATATCTAATGCAAAAAGTAACTTGAGTGAGCTGATTTATATCCAAGGGCAGTCATTGTAAAATCCATGGAATAAGTAATTCTAAAATCCATGGAAAGCATCGATTTTTAATGTATAGGCAGCGCAGTCATTAATTTTTGTCTTACTTGTTCTTGGCATACCTTGTGTACTATTTACATACATTTTACAAAAAAATGAGATTTGGAAGTGAGTTAAAAGATTAATGTTCTGTCTACAAGCAATTGGCATTTTTCAATATATTAACAGATGCTGAATATCTCTTTAATAGAACCAAGGGGGTGTTTTGGCCTTGTTTATAGAGTGAAGTTAATTATTAAGCAGTAAAGAAAATAAAACATTAGGAAATAATCTTCTTGACTTGTTGCTCTGAAGTAATAATTTATTTCTGGAGGGACATTGTGCAGTTATATGGTATCACAGGGAAGGCAACATAAGGAGGTTTGAGGTTTGGGTGCTTTTAGGTTTGTTCTCGTCTCAGATTTCGGGATCAAAATGCATTTCACATATTGGATCTGAAGATGTGATGCAACACATTTCCTTTGGAGGACAGTTGCAGCCCAGTGTGTGAAATACAGTCTCTTTTTCCAGTCTGTAGCACTTTGGAGAAAGACAAAGACATATCTCTGCATCCTCAAATTGGTACTGCACGAAAATGTGGCACACTCTTTAATTGACTCAGAGTAAAGTTTCCAGTGAGTTAAAAATGGTACTTTTTTAATATGGGTTCAAAACAATATAAAATAAACTTGCAATATTTTATTTTCCAAAGAAAATATAGTGTAACTTTAAGGAAACAGTATGGACAAGGCTGAGCAATCTTTCCTACAGTTATGAGTGGGTTTGTTTTGGGAGATTTTTTTGGGAGTTTGTTTTTTTTTTCTTTACCCAATTTTTTCTTTATTACCTACATTAAGTCCAAAATCATTATTCCAAAAATATTTTTCTAAAATGTCCATTTCTCAATTGAAACACAGGTGCAATATAGCATTTTAATAAATATTAGAAAAAAGATTCATCCTTCTGGAAGTTGATGACTGGGTACACTCCTTGTGTGTTTCTCTGGGATTGATCACTCTGCAACAATTTTCCAGTTCAAAAACTGGAAATTGGAAGGTTTCTTTTTCTTAAAAGAATGTTGTTAGATAAGTCCCTTTAGTATTTTTTAGGTATTCAGATGAACTCAGCTACTCATTTGAAGCCTGCTGTATTTCCAGGTGCAGTGTTTGTGCAGTTAACTACAGAGTTTGTATGAAAATCACCTCCATATTCGGATGTTAGGAAAAAAAATGTCGATGTTTCCACTTAAATAGATCACAGGCAATATTATCAAGGTCTGGGTGATAATACTTAAATTTTTTTCTCCCTGTACTGGGTGTGTAGAAAGAAGACAGAGAAAGATGGGAGGGACAGGTAAAGATGGTGGCATTTAACAAATGGATTTCAGGCAGAAAGAGACATCTCTTTTCAAGCCCATGGTTATATTTATGACAAAAATATCTGGATGGGCCTAGAAAAAAAGAGAATTTGAAGAAGAGTTGGCTTGATACATCCCCTTTCATACCTCTTAGTAGTATAATCAGGCTAAGAAAACAATTAATCCCAAGTTATACAGCACTTCTGGAAAGAGTATGGCTGTACCAGGACCCAGATGTCTCAACAATCCTATTCAGACTGAGAAAACAAGAACAACAAAAGAAAGTGGTACAAGAGCACACACAGTCATAAGTCAAGGCTGGATGGAACAGTCGATTTGAAATTCTAGGATTCTCTTTACTTTCTGTTTTTGTGATGGCTAAGGCATTGATTAATCTGGAAATGTTTTAATTTCTGAAGCTTTTTGGAGAAATAAAAAACCTTGAGCAGCTGGCAGCCAAAGTCATGACATGGAAAGCAGGTGCAGACTTGGCTACAGAAACAAGCAAAAGTTCTCCCTATGATTAACCACAGATCCATTGCAATTTTATTGTGGTAAGAAGAAGAAGAAAAAAAAAAGTGTAAATATGAGAGATTCCATAAGGAAAGGAACGGATTCTAGTGAAAACACCATGTATTTAAGGAGGAAAGATTCCTTTTTTTTTAGAAACTGTGCAAACTTGACTCCAGTGAGTAGGCTCATCTCTCTAAATTATTTACCTCTCGTGATGTTTTGTTTCTTTTTTAATAAATATTTAAAAGCTCAGATTTGCAAAAGATTTTTCCCGTCAACTGTAACTATTAAATGAAGAAAGATAAACTAATAAAGGAGAAAAGATAAATTTCGTATAGAATAATCATCACAGAAAATGCACGTGGACTTTTTTCTAACTATGTGGTTCTAATAAATACCTATTTCTTTATATTTTTTTCTCCTCGAATTATGTATGCATCAACTGCAGAGTCTATAAACATAAAGAAAACTTACTTCCTAAAATATTTAAGCCATGTCTAAAATATTAATAATGACAGGAACTTAATTCAAATGAAAAATAAATATATTTACAGTATGTTCTTTTTTGTGATTCTGAACTGATTTAATTGAGACGTTGCAGCTATTGAGAAAAACATGATCCTCATTATAACTGCTATACAGAACTTCCATATACTGATTTTAAACTATATTTAAAAATAATAACAATCTTATCACATGCTACTGAAAGTGTGAATGATTGTGAAAGCTCAAATACACCTGCGTGAAATTGATCTCTTTATATTTGGTGTTAATTCATAATCTTGCCAAAGTAACCAGGTAGAGAAGAAATAAAATTACAGAGTTTGGTAAAAAAAAACTCATATCAATATATACATATACATATATATATATACACACACATATACATATATATATGTGTGTGTGTATTTAAAATATGTGTTTATTCCAGGGATGTACCATTCCTGGAAGTGTTCATGGCCAGGGTGGAAGAGGTTTTGAGCAACCTGACCTAGTGGAAAGTGTCCCTGCCTATGGCAGGGTTTTTGAAGGAGGTGATCTTTAAGGTCCCTTCCTAAACACTTTGTGAATCTATGTTAGAAGATATTCAAGTGGATGTTTCAAATATTTAGTATTGTTTCTAATACAGTATAAATTTGTTAAAAATTATGTAGAACATGTTATAAATTATTACAAATGTATTATAAATTTTCAACACAACTGTTGAAAACAAAGAAGAAACAAAAATGCTGTAAGGCCGCAGCAGGGAATAAAAATCATTATTGGTCTTTAGACATCACTAGTCTCTACATAAGAAAGCAAAGTATATCTCCATCTTCTTTTTATGAAAGTTGTATGTATTGTTCAACAAACATTCAGGGGATTTTTAGTTCAAATTATAGAAAAAATGATATAGAAACAAGTAGCAAATGACCAGAAAGTTCCCATAAGTATTTAAATGGATTAGAAAAGGTTTCTGCAAATTCGTGTAAAATTATTCCATCCTTTTGACTGTTAAACACAATCTCATGCATAAACTGGCATTCAGAAAGCCCATAAACTGCTGATTGCAGAGAGAATGTCCCCAGAGAAGAATCTGCCTGCATAATGCCTATTTCTTTTTCAATCCAAGTATCCTGTTGTCAAGTGGGATATTGGATTAGGAAGAAACAGTAGCCTATCTCAGTATGGCTATTTTTTTGTTTGTTACTGCGAGAAAGCAAGATTTAAGTACCTCAGCAGTTAATTATGTTTGAAAATATGTCCCAGACTTAAGGCTGAGCATGCAATTAATTTGTTTGCTGATTTGGTTCTTTTGGATTTCATTCTGCAAATAATTGATTGCAGAGCTCTAACAGGTTCCAGTGATCACAGCACAGACAGTTCATAGGAGCACACCCTTATTTTGCCCTGTTCCACCACTTCTGACAGGTGAACTTTCAGATCTTTGAAACAAGAAATAGCTATGTAAATCTTTCGAGGGGAAATGCAAAGAGCGGTGAGATCACATCCAATTAAAAAATAATTCCCCAACAATGTTAACTTACAGGTTACTCATCTTTTTAAGAAGACATAAATAATTTACTCACTACTAATTAGATGCATCTACTTTACCATCGTATCTCTCATTTAATGAGCAATATGAGAGCAGTATGGTAATTTAAAACTATATGACTTGTCGAAAAGGAGTCAATTAAAGGGATTCTCTTTGGGAGGCTCTAATACCATTTGGGACAGGATTAGATCAGAAACAAGCTGAACTTTCTGTCCTGTGGGTATTTCCAAGATTTCAAACTTCTTCTGTCCCAAACTGAAACAATTAGAGTGAATCTGTTTCTTTGTAAGGAAGGCAAAGGTACGCCAGTTTTTATCAGTCACTCTGTATGTCCTGATTGGTTATGTCCTGATTGGTCATATTTCCCCTGTGTCCTGCAGTGTGCTGTCAGGAGGTTGGATTAGTAAGAAGCTTCAGTGTAGCAATTCTTAGGATATTGGAAGAGAAAATTAGATATTTTTTTTTTTTTCTGAAGAGTTTTGAAGGGTGAAAGATACTCCCTGTGGTCCTATCGTGTGGCTCCTGCTGGTCTGGGGGCAAGAACAGTGGAGAATGGTCGGAACACAGCCATGGGCAGATTTTTAGCCCTTCCCCTAAGCACTTGGGCAAGGCAGGAGCTTCCTTATTTTCCATATGAAAAGACAACTCCAGGGGTGTATTAAAAACTTGAATTTAGCTAGGGGAAGGGCAAGATTCATCTCACATAATCTTAGCTAATTGGATTTGGTCGGAGGTGTTGACCATAGCAGGAGTGTGGGCAGAGAGCTCATACAGAGAACTCTGCACTGTAGGTTTCTGAAGCAAAGCAATATGACTCCTATCAAAAAAGCTTTGAGCTATTCATCATAAATAAGGTTTTGTTACCTCTCAGTCCCTCGGGATTGAAGATATAAGTACAGTGTTGTATCTAATTCCTCAGGACTTCTTACAAATTTTGTCCTTATTTACAAAATTAGGACCACAATTTCCACACACTGAGAACATAGAAATTATCTCTCTCTCTTTCGGTATATATATACATATATATATATATATATATATATATATATACATATGTATGTATGTATGGTCACAAAACCAAGATATACATCTTATGAGTTAAACTAGTTGATCATGTCACCGAGCTTTAGATTTCTAAAACAAAGCTCCTAATTCAAGGTAAAAGATTAAATCTTATCTACAGTCAAAGAGGGAAAACTCCAGAACCCAAAGCTGTTAATTTCTAAACTTAGTTTAGGATATCCACTGAAGAGACCCATCTTTCTGGAGACATTAGATTTGTAAAAAACATGTATATTTTGGATAGGGAAACTGAGCTGTTAACATGAGAGCTGTTCTGACCCATATAAGTCTGAATGCAGGAGTGGGAAATGAGAGAGAGCTCAAAGATTTAAAAAGATCATAGGGTGCCACCTTGACTTGTTTAATGGTTACTTTAAATTTTCATGGCATTTTAACATGGATTAGCTTAAATTCTCAAATGGTCTGACTGAAAAAACAATACTCTCATCTTTAATGAAAGGATAAGTATAAGGAATTTAGAGTGCAAGGGGCAAGCTTAGAAGAGCAGAGAAATAGTCTAGTGTTATTTAGGAGGTTTTAATTTTCATTATTTTACATTGAAAGTCTTTCTATTGCTCAAACAAAGCATTTCACATCTGAGGCGTTCGAAGACGATGTGTATCTTTGCACCGTGAGCACTCAGGGCTGGACTTGCAGGAGATTAGATGGAAACCTCCTGAGTTTTAGACCCCATTTATCTTCAAGTCTCCAGATATTTGACTTTGTTTCAGTTCATGACTAATTAATTGACTGTGAAGCTCTTAGCACAGCTTTCCCCTAAGCATGTCTTGGTTCTAACACACCTCGGGAGTTTTTGGCTGGATACACAGCTGTGCTCTCTCCGAGCCCATCTGCAGCATTCACTGATGTCAGTGGGAGCTGTAACCCTGAAACTAGAACAGAAAACACCATAATGTGACATTTTAAAAGGTTTATCTTTTGAGTAGGTTCTAAAAGTTGCTTTGTTATTGCTTTTTCTCTAGAATTTCTCCGTAATCTAGGCATAACATAGTATTGTCAGGATCAGCGAAACCATATATAATTCCTAATGCTCTGAATGAATTTTCATCACAAATAGAACTATTTCCAGCAGTGCTCAGGTTTATTTCTGACTTGAAACACTCTGTAAATATTAGTAAGAAATTAAAGCAGGACCTTGATGATTTTAAAAGAACTGTGATACCACACAACTCTTCCAGGCTATTAACTCTCCAGGAATGTACCTTGGCAGATAAATCAGTTCTGATCTGTGGTCCACGTTGTATTTGTCCTAGTTCCTCACAAACAGTTCTACAGTTCTATCATTATGTCCTGCATACTTAATAATTTCATATAAGTTAAAAAAAAAACCAGTAACCACACCTTTAAAGAGATCTTAATTTTTAAATTTTTTTTTTTTTATAAAAAAGGGCACATAAAATGATGAACCCACCTTAGAGTCCCACTGCTCCTGGAAGAAAATATAAAGTGCAAAGTCACCATGCAGCAGCATGAATGCTCATTCTGAAAACAGTTATTTATTCAGATTGTCAACATAAGTGACATTCTATAAATTCACAGTAATACATGTACATCTGGACCCTTCTGTCACTATGGGACAGTTGGGATTGTTTTAAAGCTTTAATACCATTTTTTTCCTTTGAATCATAGATGTTCAACCTTTTCCAATTTGAGTTTCCCTAATTTTTTTTAAGTTGTGACTCATCATGTAACAGATTTGAGGTGTCACGCATTAGACTTGTTCTTGTTACCTGCTTCTTGCAGAGCCCTTCAGAGTAATCCACTAATTTTTGAAGGTGATTAGATGTTAGGCTAAAAATCACTTCTTTAGATAATTGGATTTCATTATCTTTAGCTTTAACTCTGAATTTCCTATTTTATCTATTTCTTGGTTCATCTTATCTATAAAGAAAATATCCTGTGAAATTATCTCCAGAAGAACAATTTTTTTCAATGTCTGCTGAAGAAGTTTTCATTTATGAAAAATAATATAGGTAGAAATGTCTATCAATCCTAAAATTGCATTTTTCCATCATAGCTTATGCTCCAGATATCAGCAAGTTGAAGGCCTGCATGTACAGCACAGACAATAAAAATGTCATAAGATCTATAGAGTTAAGGTCATAATTTGAATGGAGAACAACTTAAAAAGTTAGAAAAGGAAAAAATAAAAAAAGACCTCTGAAAAAACACCTCATGTTGGTGGTGGGTAAAGTTTCCAAGGAAATAAATCTTTGATGATAATAATGTGAGAGTAGCCATAGAGGTGTGAAGGCCTATTTGTTTTTTGTCCTGATTCTAAAGGAGCTAAGAATGGAAGACCATAAGCACAGACCAAACAGATTGACACCACTGACAACACGTGCTTAAAAAAGTCCCAAATCCAAACATTTCATCAAAATCTAAAAAAAACAGCATGTGTAGGTATAGTCAGGTTTTTAAACTTTCTCAGAGAGCTCTTCCTTTCTTTTCCTCAAATAATTTTTGGAGAATTCAACAATTTCTGATTTGTTTTGATTTCACTGGTATATGATTCTGGTGACATTTGTGAGGGCAGTTTTAAAAGGAAAGCCATCCATTGCTCCATGCTCTGGATAAAGAGATGACACTGGAGAAGTGACTTGTCCCCAGTCCCACCCCGAGCAGTGTGTGAGCTGAGAACAGAGCAGAGAATCTCTTAAGGTCTCATCTGGTGCCAGTGACTCAGTTTTCTTCAGCACAAACCTTCTTCACTGCTGTGACACTTCACTGCAACTCTGGTTGTTCATTTGGGCGCATTATCCAACCTTCAGTTCTTCCACCAGTCATTTTTCCATGTTCTTAACCGTGCTGAGATGGTTGAAGTGATATATCACTCATGGCATTCCGTTACCTTTCAGACTGAGATTTATGATGCTCTTATCTACATGACACTGGTAACTGGCATTTGATGTATACTCTGGTTTTACAGCTCCATGCACGATTTGGTGTGTATCCCCATGACATGAAAGTGGTGCTGAACGGCTGATCTATATTTTCACTAGTTCACTGAAAAATTCATCGTGGGTTAGAGCTAAGCCTTACCACTCTGTGAACCTCATGTCCTTCTTAAAAAATCTGATTTCTAAGCTTGTATCATAACACTACTATATGACTTGTGCTCTCCTCTGGCACTTCTGTGTTAAAGTTGATGCTGCCTCTCCAAAGATTTCATAAATTTTGAATTAAATTGATGAATTATGATAAATCTTCAGAATCATACTAAAAAACAAACAAAAAGAAAAAAGGAAAAAGCTAAAATAACAACCATAGCCATCCTTGTCATGTTCCTCGTAACCAAACTCATGTTTGTCATGACTATGCATAATATTTTGTAAGTTATTGACCTTTCACGATCCAGTGTGGAGAATTGGGAATGGGGCTGACACAAAGAAGATAACTAAATGCATTTTTGTTTGAGCGTAGAATTATTTGATCCATCTATATCCAGAAATTGCACACAGTGCTCAATTTGTTCTCAGCATTGATCTCAGGCGCTGTCAAAACTTGATTATCTCGTAGAGTGTGGGGTTTATGATTGCTTTTGATTTTCCACAGAGAATTTTCTGACAAAAAAATCTGTGTTTATAATCAGAATATACCAAATGAGAAAAATAAAGTGTCTGTCAAGACATAAACATAAGAAAAATGAAAAAATTAAGACTATTACAGAAGGGAGTACAGAATGAACACACAATATGCATGTGCTGATGTTAAGTGCACATGAATCTATTATTTGTATTCTCAGTTGTACGTGTGCAGCTTTACATAGCTACACATGCACACAAAAGTTTGCAATGAATTTGAGAGAACAAAACTAGTGACACTACACACTTTATTCTTTTGAGGATGAAATGTTTTTCTTCAGAACACCACTTTTGTGTCTTTATCTGGGATGCAATTTCTGTTTCTGGCTTCTTATAATAAAAAATTTCAATACTAACGTATTCCACCTGCAATTTATATCAATATCAGACATCTTCAATAGCTCTCGAACTGCAAATTATTTTGATAGGGAAACATCTGTACATATTGCTATTCTGATTGTAAAGTCTGTGAAAACATTTTTCTCCCATAGCTCTTTGCTTTTTTTTTTTTTAATATTGGAATAAAAGTAGCTTAGCTACATTGAAAAAATACTTGATCAGCCTGTAGAGAAAAAACAAACACGACTGTGCAACATTAGCAATCAGAAGTAAAACTGGTCAGATAGTTATCAAAATCCCACTAATATTCTTAAAGTAGTTTTTACTCTCCATTTGATGGCAGCTTCTGGCTTTGATTAATTATGATTTTGAACTGTTACCACGTTTCACAACAGAAGGGTCTGGATTTAGTTTGTGGAAGTGAGGGAAGTTATGATGAGAGCAGTTGTTCCACAGCACAGGACTGCTTTTGGCTGTGCTGGCTACTTATTTAGTCCTAAGCAAAAAGTGAATGTGTTTAGATTTATAATGTTATATGAGTAACCTGAGACCACTTGAAACAAAAACTTTCTTCCTTCTCTTAGACATTCACCACTTGCCCAAAAGTAAGATTTTAGATGTGACAATAATCATGACTATTAACTCTTGTAGCAGCTCTGAGTTACCTCCAAAGTCCTGTTCATACCACCATTCTTAATTTAAAAAAAAAATCAGTACCTCTTGTTTCCTCTCCTTTTGTACCCTCTGTTAAAATGTTAAGCTGACAGAGTAGACCTCAGTCACTCAATACTCAGAAAAAAGAAATCCCAAATAGCTGCCAGTAGAACAAAGTGAAGAATCAGCAAATTCATTAAATGGCATCATTTCCCCACATCTCTAAATCTTTTGAGCACATTTTGAGAATTAATATTCTCAAAGGCCTGACCAGGATAAGATGATAAAATAAATTAATTGGATAATTTACATCAGATTTGATATTAGGAAAAAGTCCTTCACTGAGAGTGTAGTGAAGATCTGAAACAAACTTCCCAGGGAAGTGGTCATGGCCTCAAGTCTGTTTGTTAGTGTTCAAGAATCTTTTGGACAAAGCTCTTAAATGTACAGTTTAAATTTAGGTTGCCCTGTGTGGAGTCAGGAGTTGCACTTTGATGATCCTCATGGGTCCTTTCCAACTCAGGATATCCTATGATTCTGTGATTCAGGAAATGTCATTTCCAATGTCTTCAGAGGAGACATTTGTTTCCAGAGTTCAAAACAAGTGTAGGCCAGCACAGATTAAGTGTTTAATTGCCTGATCCTTCTGCCTGAAAGACTTTATTCCTGCACCAATCTTTACAGTCCCCATTGTCATGTTTCAGAAAAGATTTTTGAGATCTCTTCAGGAAGATGTTCCTGGATACTAAAATGCAGTGAAGTTTGTAAGGAAATGCAAACCCAAAACATGCTTGGAAAGACTTTGCTCATGTCCAGTAATAGATATGTGTTACAGAAGGGAATATGAACTATGAACATCTTAACTAAAAAGCACGTTACACTGCTCAGAATCATAATCTAATGTAGGTTGGAAGGGACCTCTGGATATAAGCAAGCTTAAATTCTGCTCAATCCTAAAATTCAAGGTTAGATAAGGCCACTTGGGACCTTACTTATCAAAATCTGAAAATTTTTACAGATGTGATTTGACCACTTTTCCAGGTAAGATGACCCCAGCTGTAACAACTTCCTTCAGAAGTCTATTCCTTTATACCTGATCAGAATCTCCCTTACTGCAACTTTCTGATGTGCACCCCTGGCATGAGTCTGGTTCCCACTTCTCTCAAAATCAGTGTAGATAAAGGACAATTGCAATTAGAACCTTCCTTTAGTCTTCTCTTCTCCAAGCTGAGAAAAAAAACAGAATACTTGGTTTTTCCTTTTATGTCATGTGTTTGAGTTCTCTAAATATTTTATTGTCCCTTCACTGGACTCGATCCAGTGCTGGAAAGACTAAAACATGACTCCAAACTCCAGGTGCATCCTTGAAAGTGACTTGCATTAGATTGGTGATATTTTGGGATAAAACTCTCATGCTGCTCCATCTGGAAATTCGTAGAGGAAACCTGGTTTATTGTGCTAAAAACTGTTGATATCTATAGATAATCTGATGCTTCTGGAAAGGTCTGACCTTCCAGTTGGCTAAAATTTATTTAAATACTCTATAGAAGTAATAAAATTGACTTTGGTACATGATTATTTTTCTAAAGCAAAAAATATTCTAATTCTTTCTAATGGGTTCATACAGAGTCCTGTTTCCTAAATTACAATATATAAGTTGTTATATCATCACCCCTTTGCTAAAAAAGTGCCATGAACATGCTCCACAGATTTATAATATAATTTTTAGCACCATGTTGCTGAGGTCAAGAGTAATTTCTCCATGAATAAGCATGTCATTTCATCCACAGAGAGCAGTCAGTTTAAATTATAGCTAGAGTAAAAGATTATGAATATTGTCTCTGTGAAAATTGGTGCCTTATTTACTATTGATTGACTAGCATTCATATAAGTTATTATTATTTGACTAAATAAACACTTGCTTAAAAGGAGATCTGCTATGAAGGATTATTTCAAAGGAAAAGACAACCAGTATTAGATGAAGAGGGTAATTCTGGGCTTAATTAAAAAATACTACCAAAAATGTTTGCTCTAAACTACACTTCCAATCTCTTAGAGATAATTATATACAAAAAAATAAACATAATTCCATATTTACATAAATCCATATTTAATTACTTATGTATGTCTCATAGTACACTTTTTAGGGACCATTTTACTGATAACTCCAAATTAACTCCCCCACACTGTTTTGTAAACATACATTTTTCAGCTGTGAGCCTTTCTTTTAGCTTTTCAGGTCTGTGCAATAGATAAAACTTAATTTGCATTGTCTTTTCTGAGAATTCAATTTTCCTGAGTTAGAGGCTACTAGCACAGCCTTTTCATTGCAATTTATCACATTTGATTTCACATATTGTTTTGGTTTTCTGGGGTCCTGATATTGCTTTCACCTTAAATAAACCTCATGTTCTTAAGGTACTGATATCAGGAATGAGAGAGAGGAAAAAAAGAAACATTTCACAATAGCAGAAAATTGGCTAAAGGAGCCAGTAATAATTTCTGTCTATCAACTCTACTCTGTCCACTGTATTAAATGCAGCAGAACATTGTATTATTGTCACTATCCCTAGTGTTTCAGTGAATAATGGTGAGTGCAAGAAACCTCTACGTTTTAAAGGATAGTTTTATAAAATCAGAAGCAGGACTATCTGTGGCCTAAGGATTACCTCCACCTTCCCGGAATTGGCTTTCCTTTTTCCAATTTTTCAATTAAAAACATCCACAGAAATATAAATCTTTGGACAAATCTCATCTTCTTTCCACCTATTTCTGTTTAAAAGCCACCAAGCTGAACTGAAGCAGCTGCAATGTAGGAACTTCATAGAGCAGCTCTTCTAAACAAGGCTCTCACTGAACTATCCATCCCACAGTTCACCCCAGTCTCACCTCTAAGTTCATGAAAATGATTTATCATGGCAGCCAGATGTCTGTAATCCATGATAGCAGAAGTCAACCTGAAGGTCTTTGGCTAGAGAAGCAAAAGTTCACACCTCAGCCTCAGTACAAGTCCTGTGGGAGACCAGAGAGAAATCTGAGGACCAGAATATTCTAGTTTTCACTGTGATCAAGGCAATAAATTTCCAGTCCCACATTTTAAAGATACTAGATGTACAAATAGCCCCAAAAATATTTTTTCACCCAAAGTCCAAAATTTTTTTGACTAGAAATTCTTAATTACCCAGCCTAGAATTAAGAAAAAGAAATACAACGTAACTCACAAGCAAAGAAAAATTCAGCCTCAATATGTTATCATGCAGTGTGGATCACAATTTTTGTTCAAGAAGAATAAATGTAATACTCCTAAAAGTCTACAGGAGTTTCATTCATCCATTATTTCTGAAAATCAAACCCTAGAAATACATCAGAGAACAGCAACAATCCAAAACAAACCTATGTGTTCTCAGTCACCTCTCTCAGCATTTGCATGGATTTTACAGGCACCTGAAAACATGGGAATAAAAAAACAGCCATAATCCTATCCACATATTCAGTGCTGAAGTGAAATGCAATTTCTCTTAAAAAACTTTGAAAGGGCTGAATTTCTAAAAAAAAAATAAAAATAAAAATCAGTGCATTTTTGATCCCCTATAAACAACCATAAGAAATAGCAGGACCAAATTCCACAGTTTAAGATGCAAGTAAGATGAAGATAAATAATGTCTTACATCTGAACTTCCACATTTTATTTGATGCCCTTGTTGTTGTTCCAGAAAAGTTAATTAATAGTTTTTATTTCTTCCCTTTGTCCAAGACTCCCATGATACCTCTGTTGTATGTCAGGTCATCCTCTTTGCCTGCATCATCTGTATGTCATATCTTTACCAAATCTCATGTCCTTTCCTCAGCTGAAAAGTCCCAATCTGTCCAGGTGAGCTACATGTCAGACAGGTCTTAAAGAAATATCACAGAACTTCATCTTTCACATATTACAAACCTTTATTTCTAGAAATTATACTCCAGCAATAGCATTCTGCTTATCTCAATGAAGATACATTTACAGAACCTAAATGTTTACAACCTCTCATGTTTACAACCTTAAGTTAATCTTTGCTGACTGTTGTCTCTGCTGTGCTTACAAATTTCTTATCAAAGGGCTGCTCTTTTATGCAGAGTGGAAGGCTCCTCATGTGAAGTTTCATCTCAGACTAACATGTGGAAAACTTTGGTCTACCCCATCTTGTGCTGGCTGGGAATATTTTTCTGTGTGGGAGTCAAGTTTGAATAAGCAACAAGATGTGTGGCCCTATATTCTAGTGTTGTAGTTCCACAGTCATGTTGGGGCAGCACAAGCCAACAATATCAATGAAAAAACATTGTTTGTCTCCGAAAAAACTCACTTGGGTCAAAATGAACACCTCCTTTTTCCCTGAAAAAAGTTATTCCTAACCAGGAGTCTTGCACTGATTGCAGAAGGTATCTCTATCACACAAACCAGGGGACATAATTTGAAGAATTATTTGCAAATGTATTAATAAATTCAACACTGAAATATAACTCCTGTCAGGTTCATAGATTTTGCTTACTCATTTTATCCTCAGACAGGGCTGCTTACATCTTTCAGCCATTCCCATGCAAATGCTTTGCTGGGTGGGTGGATTCCTCTTCAGGGAGTAAAAAGTGGTTTTATATCACTTCCATGTCTGGCTGCACACCACAGTTAGGAAATCCATGCATTCTATGTGTCATCAAACACACAGAAATAATTATTATTACCAGTTATTATTCTGAGAATTGTTACTATTTTTGCCACACTTGGTGCTAGGAAAAAATCCATAAAAACAAGTATTATAAAATAGTTATCTGAAAGTTAAAAAAAAAAAAAAAATAAATTGAGAAGCCCACCACCACCACAAGACAAATGCCAGAGAATAAAATAAATTAATTACTCAGATTTTCAGTTTGTCCCTCTTAATGTTGAAAATCCATAACTGTTGATTTGATATGAAAATCCATTTGAAATTCAAGGTTACATCTACAAACTCAGACACAATATTCAAAAATGAGCCAGGTTTAAATCCTGGCACCACAGAAATCAATGGATGTTTTGAAGTCAATGACCAAATTCTCCTGAATTAAATGAACTTAATGTTTTAAATCAAGAAAATCCAAAAGGCCAGAAATTCCCTTCTGGGGTTCATGCTCCTCTTCAGAGTATTGGGAAGGAGTGGAAATGTGAAGTGTCTCATTTTCTAGTGATCTGGATGTTTCAAGAGGTGGTAGAGTACAAAATATTATCATGAGAGGATGGTGTGGAATTTTAGTGGTTACTACCTTAAATTCTGTATGCTGAAAAATACTGAAAAATAATTTTCCACCATGGGCTCAGTAAAGGAAGGATCATACAAATCACACAGAGTTTTTCCACTCTGTATATTTGGACTAGACAATAATGTGCCCCCTTAAATAAGATCTAAAATAACACACAAGTCCAAGTCTTGGATATTACTCTAACCAGAGTTAGTACAAACTGGGCTGAAAACAAACATGCAGTAGCAAAGATCTTGTGTGGATTTGAAAGTTCCTATTCTATATTGTTTGTCAATAACATTATCTGCAGGACAAAATAAGTCTGTGGAAAACAAAAATTAGTGTATAAACAAAAATGTGTTTTGGGGGGTCATAGTTAATTACAGTTTGTTTTGTTATGACTACTTTTCCATGAATATACATAAGCCTAAATATCCCATTATGGTTTAATTATACAGCCATTAGAAGAAGAAAATTACTAATGAATGCAGCTATGAAAAATATATATCATTTACAAAACCACACATAATATACCACAGATATTTTCAAATATCATAGGAAAAAGAAGACTCTGAGCATTTCAACATTGCATTTAATTGCTTTTATAAATTATCAAACCTTTAATTAGGCAGAATTATGGGGGAGCTGGAAATGAAAACACATTTGGGTGCCATTTTAAATCATACATCGGGCTTATTATGAGGTATGAGGTGGGTTCATTCCTTCACCTGAGCTGTTGATTTACCATCTGGACTTTTTAGTCATAAACTTCGAAAAAAATTCAATGAGATATGACATTAACTTTTAGCACAAGGTTTTCACATTTTAGTCTTGTAACTTTGCAATATTGGCAAACTGCATTATTGTCTTTAGCTTTTCCCTGTCAGCAACATTTCATGTAATGACTGTTTGCCACTTGCAATAGATCAACTAGATCTGTTTTGCATGAAATGAATAAAGCTATAAAATAAGGAAAACATATGTGGCTAGTGCAAGTCCAGGCTCTGCTACCAGACATATATTCCCAAATTATCTGTTTCTGGAGAGGAAAAAAAAAAAAAAGGTAAAAAAGGTAAGGTTTTGTCTGCATTTTACCTTTTGATTGTCAGTTTATTTATTTGATGAAGAAATCATTTATTTATTACCAAATCAAAGAATTTATAGATTATAGCAATTTTTTTCCAATTGTATTGAAAGTTATCAACACAGGCAAAGATTTCTGGTAGACATGATATTTGTATCATGATTCCTTGTTCCATGATGCAAAGTCTTGTTTGAGTGGAGGATTTGTCTTTCTTGGAGTGTCTATCAGCAGTTATTGGTCAGACTGAGAAGCCAAAAAAAAAGAGAAGTTCATCCTGAATTACAGAAAATGTCTCTCTTGAATCCCAGTTGAGCTGTATGTATAGAAATTACAACTGATCATGACTTTTCCTAACTAAATTGTTGGGCACATCCAATTGCCTATTTCACAGCCATGTCTGTGTAAATCCAAAGCACTGGTAAAACTTCAACACACTGGAAATGAGGGGTTAAACCCTTACATGGTCCTGGCATAAAAATTATGGCTTCATGCAGAAGAAAAGTGCTGCATGTTTCAAGTTGTTCCTTTATCCAGCTGACTGATAAACCAGGATATGCAGGACTGTGCTAGAGTGCATTTGACTCTCAGTATAGGCATGATTTAGTAGCAAACTCCTTCCAAAAGGAATGTCTTGGTTCTTTGTGATCCTTTCCCCGAGCAACCCAGTCTAGTAGTGTCCTTGCCCATGGCAAGATGATCTTTAAGGTCCCTTCCAGTCCAAGCTTTTCTTCCCTACCTCAGAAAAGCCAGCAGGTCAGTTTTGTCACACTTGTTAAAATAAAGAATTTGGCATTAGTCACAAAGTTTGGGCAGAGGTGGGACTGAAAATAAAGTTTTCTGTCTGCCAGAAGGGAATTGCAGATGCCCACTGGAAAGAGAAGCATCTTCTCCAGCTGTGTTTCTCAGACAAAGAGGCAACACCCACTGCATGTGAAGTTGAGCTGGAGAGGGTTCCATATAACACCCTCACATGAACCTTTGAGGTGGAAGGGTAGGAAAAGACAGTTGGGTAAGAATGACAAATAATTCTCCAATGTTCTTTTGTAAGTCTGAAGAAGAAAAAGACATTTAAAAAAGCAGAACATTGTATTTTAATAGATATAAAGGAAAATATTATACTGATTTTAATTGTGCTGTAGCATAAAAAAATCCTGATATAGTTCACAATAAATTGTGGAGCAGAGACGACACAATGTTATGTCTGATTCTCTGTTTTGCCTATGCATCCATATAAAATAAGCAATCAGTCAAGACAAAAATAATTATTTTTCATTTCATAATGAAGCATAGGCAGTGTATGAATTTACTTTCTCCCCAAATATTTTTGCTGATTGCTAGTTGAAAGTTTATAGCATTACTAATTTCCACTGGGCAGTTACAGTGAACAGTAATAAAACCTATGACAGGGAGCTGTAAAACAGGGACCAAGAACTAAGCTGCCTATAAATACTGAATTACCCATCAGCCTTTAATGTATTCTGATTAATCATTACCCTAAAATATAAGCAACTGTTTTAAAGTGGCCTGAGAAACGGATTCCAGAGATCAAAAATGACATGTCATGTTTAAAATCAGTCCTTTCTTCTTCTTTGGCCTTACTGGTGACTTAGGAATACAGTGTGAATATCAAATTAATTACATTCATTATAGAAGGTGTTTATTTGAACTATTCCACATTCAATTCCATCAGCCCAGTGAAATGTGTGCTTACATTTAAGATTAGTTTAAGTTACATTAAAAGGGGAATTTTGGCATAAAACTCACAGTTTTCCACTCAAATTCATACCAAGGAGCCAATTATTTCAATTTACCTAATAAATATTTGTCTTTTTTTAACATAAGGAATTAACAGGAAATAAACATGCTCATATATTTTGTGTGTATATTTTTACATAAATTCCAAATATATCAAGTCCTGCATCCTGAGGCATGCCTACAGAAAAGAAAGAAAATAGTTGAAACAATAATTGCTATCCATCTTTTCTATGATGGATAAAAGTCTTAAAAGCAATTCAAGATAAAGTGAGTTATCAGTCTAAAACAAGATAACATCTCATTAGGTAAAGCACACAAAGATCAGAAACAGCATTTCCAGACTTAGTGCACAGTGTAGAGAAAATTCATGCTCAGACTTGTGGCAGCTAGATTTGATTTCCCACCCTTTCAGAAGTCCTACTTTGGCAAATGAGTTTTCTAAGCAGGACAAATATCAGCTTTCACCTATTTCTGCTGTCAGGACTATGGGCACTGGCCTTCCCCAGTCTTCCAGCTGGTCTCAAATGCCCACTTAAATTTTTGAATGTTTCTTGCAGTCCAAATTTTCTTTCACTTTTTCTATACGTGCTCCATCAACTTTAATTAAAATCTTAAGAGGTGCATTTAGCTGTAAAGTGGTACAACAGTTTTATTTACATGCATAGTATTCAAACTCTTCAGAAAGGTTATATCAGTCTTTCATCCCTCCTATACTTTTTTTTTCGTGTTCTGCTGGTTTGTCTCTGGGGTTACCTGAGCTCAGCTCATGAAGTGTGTGGCAATTCCACTACGAGTAATCCTGATTTTTTTGCTGTGTGGGTGGATCCATGGTTACAGGTAAAGACACTGAGGATGAGCTGTGCACTTATTTGTTCTGCCTTCTTTTGGTAAAAAAGAGCCTTTAACTGAAATTTCTCCTACAGGTACAGAAGTTGTGTTATTCCCACAGCATATCCAGACTGTCATCTGAAGTCTTCTGTTGGCACTGAGGGCAATGTCCTCTTCCCACCAAACACGACCTGGATCTCTTAGGTTACAAAATCAGTTTTAAAACATAACCCTCACCTTTTTGGCCAAAGTAACTTTACTGAACTGCAGATCAGTGTAAAGCTCATAGATCACTCTTTAATCAACGTACTGCATCATCAATGAGTTAATCACAGACCTTGCCAGTGGACTTTGTATACTCTGAGCAATTTTCTGATGAGGATGCCATTCTCATTATTATTTACAAAGCTGAAAGCAAAGAGAGAGCAAGCTAACTTGTGATTGCTCTGGTTTAAAACCTGCTGTTGATACCTAATTATCCAAGCTCATTAGTATCCTGTTATACTAAAAGTCTTGTTATGGCCAAAACAGAGCATGCCATACATATGCAGTTATTGTCAGTACAATTGAAGTTTTAACAGTCTATTTAATTCAAACTGTGTAATTACATACATAATTACAGGAAAGGCTAATTAATAGTACAGCTAAAATTGTTGTACAAATACCTTCTGGATCTATACTGCCCCTTTACTCTGGTGTTGTGCTCAGTTTCCTGATGTTACTTGTAATTGTTATCATTACAAACTAAAGCTGAACTAAAGCATAGTTGCTCATTGAACACCTTAGGGCTTGATAATTGTTACTACAGAGAAACCACTACAAATCAGAGCAAGCTAAGGTAAGCTCAGACAAGTTCTGAGAGCCTGCACAGTCAGCTAAAGACTTCAAAGCTTGAGGTCTTTTAACACTAACAGTGAAGTGTTTATTGGTCTATGATCCACATCAGCTTTCTATTTTTATTGATGTCAGGCTTATATGACAAGTCACCTCATACTTGCCTCCTGCATTTTGTGGATGCTCATCAGTTGAAACCTGCATTAATTTGCACTGGCTGGGTTCAGACATGCTCCTACTAACACCAGGAGGTGAGGACAGTTTACCAGACATTCCTAAGCTCCTTGAACAGCTAAAATAAACATGTTCCTATTGGCTTCATACAGACACAGACAACAGAACAGAACACAATGGTCCAAGCATTGTATGGATATATATCTGTGACATCGCTGCAAACATTGCTCACAGGCTCTCAGTGAGGCTCAGTGTGTGTCACAGTGTCATTGACTAAATTTGAACATCTCAAATAGCTCAGATGATGTGTCTAAAAATACGTGTGTCTCTCACATGACAATATAGAGAACTGAGTAGCTCAGCTGTAGACATCCACATTGTGGAGAAGGGGCCTAAAACATGATGAGTCTCTCCCTAAACCTCTAATTCCAGCCTCCTTTTTGCTGGAGCTTGTACTCCTGATTACAATTTAATATCTCTCAACAACATGCTGCTAACAAAAAGAAACAGATGACTGACTATGGGCAAACAAGTGACTCCTTGTATTTCTCTGATTGCTGCCGAAAATCCTTCTGTCTGTAAGGAAAAAAAAAATAATAGCAATAATAATAAAATCCCTGAGCTTACCCAAAAGCAGCAAAGGCTTAGTGAAAAATCAAAGCAGAACTCCACTTTTTCCCATGCACAGCAAGTGAATATGCTGTCATTGCTGGTTGTGTACAGAGCTGGTTGTTTGCAATATTCATCCCTGGATGCAGTTTTAATTTTCCTGGGAGACAGCTGATTGTGCATTCACGCACACCCATGCACAGAGACAGAGCACCCATAAAGTATTTTCCACCCATGGCATCATTTATCTTAATAGTTGTTAGTGCTGCAGTTTCCACTTTAACAGTAATCATGACACATTTGTTACTTGATTTATTTGAATAGCACTGTCAAACACTGCATAAACAATACTGTTCTGGGACCTGGCCAGAAATTTCAAATTGCATTTTAATATTTATGTGCCTTCAGACTCCATGAGGAAAAATACTGATGGTAGCTTGCGATTTGAACTGCTGTAGCAACAGAGCCAGAATAAGTCTGCTTTTTCCTATAACTTGTGTAATCTATCATGATATTTCTTTAGCTGATCACAAGTAAAAAGAACATTAGTTTATATTTTCAACAACTGGCAGTTACTGAAATAATATTTAGGTGGAATTAAAGGATGCTTGCAGCTTCCTGGATTGGCTTTCTGAATAGCTGCCAACCATCTCTGTGATTTCATAGCAATGAATATCACTGCTATTGCTTAAGAGCAACAGGAAAAGAGAGAACCTGACTTTTGGAGTTTGCTTTTTGAAATGTAATATCTCTCTGTGAGTCTTTACTTCATGTTTTCCATTTAGTACCATCCATTAATAGTAAAATATTTGTTATAACCAGAAGCTGATTATAATTTATCATTAGGACCACTATGTTTGTTAGTGGTACATTTTTGATTAGCTGTCTCTAAGAGCAACATTTGGGTTTTTGCAGTTAATAAGTCTCACCATCAGAATTATAATCATTGTAGGATAAATGCTCTGGCAGGGTTCTGCCTATGGGCTTCCTGCTGCTAGTGACAAATGAAAATGATATTCAGAGTGTTCCTCTTTCCATTGCTCCATGAGCATCCAGAAATCAGCCACTTAAATCACATCTTCATGTAGGTGAGATGGGGCTTTTCTTGGCAGCATTTAAACCCCTGTCTTTATCAGTGACCATCTGGATGTGAATGTGTTAAGTTCTATTGTATGTTAAATTGTATCGCTGTGTTTATCCTACCAGTTAGTGTGGGTTGCTTTATGTGACAAAATAGCAGCAGTAATTACTCATTATCCTTTGGAATAACAATGATATGTATATGATATGTATACATATGTATATGTATATAGGGCTTGGTTCCACTGTCTCAGGCAAAATTGCCAGCTATGAGATTGTGGAGTTCATACAATGGATCCTTTTTGCTGCATGTCCTGCTCTCTCCTTGGGGACAGGGGGATGGACCCTGGCTACCCTAATGGACCAAGGAGCCCCTGAAGTCCCCAGCATCTCGACCACAGGGAGCCCCCAGCCCTCCTGACAGTTATTTCCTTTCCTTTTTGCAAAATCTTTATTTTCCTTAATATTTCACAGGATAGGAAACAGAGAAAAAGTTTATACTCTCCCCTTTCTTTTACAAGTAGCTGTCATGAAAACTGATAGTGCCAATGAGTTCAGGGAAAGCCTAAGGAAAACACAATCAGAAGAACATCATTGAGCTTGAGGAACAGACAGAGAGTAACATCATGAAGTTCATTTAAAAAAGAGAAAATCCTGGGACTGACGTCAACCAGTGCAGACTCACAGGCTGGTAACTGACTAATCATGAACAGCTTTGCAGGAGAGGATGTTGATTTTCAGAGTTCTACTGGTAAGGCCCTGAGTAAATTATCCAACTTGAAGTTAGCCCTTCTTGACCAGAAGGTCAGATTAATAACCTGCTGAGGTCCCTGGCAATAATTCAGAATATACAATTGCACCTATCATCAAGAGCACACACACTTAATAGCAGAGGAATTTAATTGATTTACTCAAAACAGATGAGGTAAAATGCAGTGAATGAAAGGTCAAGGAATTGGGATTTGGGAGCAAAACAAGAAGCAAAGTCATTTAGTGTAGAGACACGTTTGGATAAACTCTTAGAGTCTACACTCCAAAGTGAAGCTATGTGTCTTACAGGTACATTAGTCAGAAAAGGAAAACAAAAAAATTGTACACCTATCTCACAACAAATGAGATAGAGGATCTGGTGACCACTGGAGTGGTGACATGGAGAAGGCTGAGGTGCTCAACAACTATTTTGCTTCAGTTTTCAATGGCAATTTCTCTTCCTACATCTCTCAAATCCCTGAATCTCAGTGCAGGCACTAAGGGAAGCAAGTGCCTCCCATCATGGGAGAAGATCAGGTTCAAGTCCACCTGAGGAACCTGAATGTATATAATTCCGTGGAACCAGA
This sequence comes from Pseudopipra pipra, assembly GCF_036250125.1. Classification (NCBI taxonomy): domain Eukaryota; kingdom Metazoa; phylum Chordata; class Aves; order Passeriformes; family Pipridae; genus Pseudopipra; species Pseudopipra pipra. The sequence goes on from NC_087552.1 coordinate 71,489,435, forward strand.
TGAAATGAATTCCAGGGTTCTGAAGGAACTGGCCAATGTAGATACTACGTCATGACAGTTGGCCAAAGTCGTTGGTGACCAGAAAAGGGGAAATCATAGAATCTAGACTCATTAATGTTTGAAAAGAACTCTAAGGTAGAAAAGTCCAACTGTTAATCCAGCACCATTACATTCACCACCAAACCATATTCCCAAATGCCACATACACGTGCCTTTTAAACACTTCCAGGGATGGTGATCCCTCCACTTTCGTAGGCAGTCTGTTCCAATGACTGACAGTACATCTCACTCATTTTAAAAAAGGGTAAAAAGAAGGACTCTGGGAACTATCAACAGTCAGCCTCACCTTTGTGCCCGATAAGATCATGGAACGGATGTTCCTGGAAGATATGTCAAAGCATATGTAAGGCAGGGAGGTGATTAGAGGCAACCAACATAGTTTCACAAAGGGCAAATCATGTCTGACTAACCTGATGGCCTTTTGTGATGGAGTGATTGCACTGGTGATAAGGGAACCTACCTTGACTGCTGTAAGTCCTTTGACACAGTCCTCCACAAATTTCTTGCTCTAAATTGGAGAGATGTGGATTTGATGGATGGCCTGTTGGATGCCTAAGGAATTATCTGGGTGGCTGCATCCAGAGTTACAGCTAAAAGCTCAATGTCCAAACAGAGATCAGTAACAAATGGTGTCCCCCATGGATCCATATCAGGACCAGCATTGTTCAAAATCTCTATTAATGCCACAGACAGTAGGATTAATTGCACCCTCATCAAGTTTGCAGATGACATGTCGTTCAGTGGTGCAGTTGATGCACACCAGGGAGACTGACACAGGTTACCCAGAGAAGCTGTCTGGAAGCATGTCTGGAATTGTTCAATGCCAAGTAAGACAGGGCTTTGAGCAACCTCATCTAGTCGAAGGTGTCTCTGCCCAGAGCACAGAGGTTGGACTAGGTGATCTTTGAAGGTCCCTTCTGACCCAAACCACTATATGGTTGCATTCTATGCTTTATGAAACACAAGTGAGGTCACATTGATCTACAGACACCACTCAGATGTAACACTTCCCTCCTTACTGCCTTGAAGGAGCTCACTCTGTTCATTCCAGAAATCCTAGCTCAGTTTCTTCTCATTGAATTCGTGTGAGTAAGGAGTAAAATGGGATTTCAGGAGTCTATTCCACTGACTGTTTTTGTGTTTCTGCATTCAACTGAGTTGAACACAGAGGTGTCAGAGGGACTTTTGTGATTCAGACAGGTAGGTCAGTGAAAGCAACACTAATGGTACATCTCATGTACAGATGATTATTTGTACTTTACTTTCTGCAGCCTTAGTATTGCAGATGAGCTGATATATTATTCTAGTTGCTAATTTGCCATGAGAGGCTTTATTACCACTTTTGTCACCTCGAGTGCCTTACACAATCAGATTGCTTTCTGCTGGGAGAAAATATCTTATTTCCTGTGATATACATCTATTGTTATAATACAAAAATTCTCTCTACCCTTTGTTTTCTGTAAATGTTCATTTCATGCATTCTCCACCATCTTCAGCTTATTTTCGCAAGTTGTGAAACTGTTACTTAAGTGAAATGAAACCTCATTTCTTCCCTTCCTATCTCCACTAAATCATATGAATTTGTGGAGAGAAAGTGCATCTATTTTTTAAGGTTGCTGTGTTTTGTGATTTTTACTGTGATTCTGACAATTAACAACCATAGCTTCAGGAGTCATGTCATTAAGCAGTTCAAATAAAACCTTGAAACTGTTATCCTTTAGAGCTCAAGAAACCAGAAAACAAACTAAAAAAAAAAAAGACTACAGTTTCCTTTTTAAGCTTCACACATTTTTTTTTTCCAGGGTCTGCCTCCTGAGTGAAATAGCAATATTTCAGTTATATATCTCCTTTCTTTATCAGTTCCAATGAATGCAAAAAAACAATGTAGTCCATAAATCAGAGTAGAAATGCCACAGATAATGGAAAGAACTGATTCAAGAAGTAGTTATCAGGAGAATGAGCAGAGCATATACATGGCTAATCAAAGAGTATACTTTACAGAGCTAAAGGTCGAAGTCTAACTAGAGTATTCCATGGCTGTTACTTTTGGTCTAAACCTCTTTCAGAAGAATGATATATTTGAGCCTGAATTATCTCATAATAAATTGCACAGAGAAAAACCAATTCTTGATGATATTCTCTTAATAAAATTTTAAAGACTGGATCAAATGATTCATTCTTAGAACTGTTGGATTTGCAGAAAAATCTCTAGTAAACAATCTTTTCTTTGTAATTCTAGGGATCTCACCATGCAGGGAATGCAATAAAGACAATGATGTAACAATCTTCATGTTAACTACAAAAGGGAGTGATGGTAGGATTTGGTGGGGTATACACCTTGCTATAGATGTGAATTCTGATTTTCCTTACTGCTTTACCTCTCTGTCTGTCCCTGAATGTCCCTTCATTGTGCTTCCTTCTCCAGATAAGCTCATACATTGAAGAACTTCACAGGTGAAGCCTGGGAGAAATTAATGAGTGCTTTTCTCCAAAATTTCCCTCTCTGGAAGCTTTCTGTAATGTTATCTCCACTTACTTTCATCTTTATAGACTGTTATAACGTAAAAAACTGCCCCACTTCCCAAGGAAGTTGTTTTTTGAACTGCACATAATCTATGGAAACTCTTCTCTCATCTTTTCCTAAAAGATGTACAGAGGGAGTGCTTGGATGACACTCTTTCTATAATTAATCACTCTCTGAGCTGTGTTTGCTCTTTAGGTTCATTGTAAAATTGATTTCATGTTTCTTTCTGTGTTAAGGGACAACATGTTTTGTTCAATATTCTTGGTATTACAGACTTGGAATAGAGTTGACAGTTTCTGTTCACAGAAGTTAATCCAACTGTTCCTCTGAAGTAATTTGTGCTGATAATTTCAACTTTCCTCCTTCTTTGTCTTCAGTCCATGTGTCTGGTCAGCCTCTGGTGCTGACCACATATTCCTATCCTAGTTCTCTGTTTGACCTCACACCACCACACCAGGTCCACGACTTCCACTCCTCCACCCTCTTTAGAACCAGCAGATTCCTTCAGACAAGGAACAAGAATTCAAAAGCTATACCTGAGGCAACTCCAGTGTTTATACACCTGAAATAACCTTTTGCTATATGTTGCAAAAACAATCAGCTAAGCTGGACACTTTACACAATGCACTGGTCTCTAACATTTGCTTGCACAGTTTGCTGTAGATAGAAGAAATCTGTAAAGAAAAAATGGAATAATTTCCACTTCGTTCGTGGCACATCATGTCATTCAGACATGAAAATGTCAGGTGAAAAATCAGAGTAAGCTGTTTTATAAAAGCCAAAATTACATTTTTTTTTAATCAACCATTTATTGCTCAGGGCTAATTACATCTTAGTTGTCATAAATTATGAAGATTGAGGTCCCTGTGTAAGTTACTGTTCTCATTCAAAATGATCAAGATTTGTTTGATCTGTTATGAAAGGACATGTTTACAGCTCTAAGATTTAAAGGTTTTGGTCTTCAACTCTGCTGAAAATGTCATAAGAAAGGCAATTTTTCATCATTTTGGACCTCTCCCTGAAATCCACAAAAAGATGGAATTTTGTACTCAATCTGTATTTTATTTCCTAATGTAATCACATCAGAATATTTTCTGATGCAAAAAGATGCAAAAGAAAAGACACTGCAAGAAATAAAGTCTGTGAAAACCTTAATCAAATAGAGCACAAAATAAGGAAAGGTATTGGAAAAGTAATAAGGAAAAGTATTAAGGGTTATTGGAAGATCTGAGGAATTTATCATGATAAAACATCAGCAAGAAAGAAATATAATAAGAATATATATTACAGATGAGAATCAGGAGAAACAAACAACAAGTTACTGTCTGGAAATTTATTTGCACATAATCATTATTTTAATAATTACTACCTATTGTAAATTATAAATCTGGCCTTGCAAACTCTTTGCTAACCCATAAATTACTTTCATAGATTTTCAAAGAGATGCAGCCAGGAATAAGATGAAGCTAGTGGAGAAATTATAATCTTAGTTGAAAATATTCAGAAAAAGTACTTCATTCTCAAATATTAAAATTAATTTTTGGATCACAATTTGCTGGCCAGATGAAGCCCATTGTGACTAGAGCTGCTTGGAAAATTGTATGGTTATGCATAGATGCATATACTCTACATTTTCATACACATTAAAATATTAAGTAGTGAAAATTACAGTATTTTGTCAGACTATAGAAATAGTAGTCAGTGTTCTTTAGACATTAAGAATAGAAATAAAAATAAATAAAGTATTCATCCCAGAAATTTCACTGTCCCAGTCACTCTGTAATCATGATTAAACTTCTAATGCAAGGTTGCACAATGCTCTCAAGAAAGACAAGACACTTAACACAAAAATGTTTTCCTATGGAGTTTTCAGCTCCTTTCACTGCCTGCAAAGAAAGTCAAGAGTGATTAGATGATCACGCCACGAGCTTGGAGTTAAGTGGGATTAATTCAGAGCACAGTTGTGAAAACTTCTGCTGTTTTCTCCTAAATGAGCAAACAGATCTATGAGGATTTTTAGAGACTCTTGAATTTTAAGGTAGGAATAGACTGCGGGGGAACTCTCTGACCTGGCATCCTGCAGAGCCTCGACCAGGTTAATGGGATAAACTGACAGTAGATAGAAAAATGCATATGAGAGTGGAAAGGCAGCTCGTGGCAGATATATTATAGATGTGTGAGTACTCAATGCTTGACAAGTATTTTTAAAACCCACGCCTGCAATCCGTCAGCAGAGAAAACGAGCTTAACATAACAGCCTCTTCCTGCCTCCGTGTCCCCAGCAGACACCAGGTGAAATGCCTATGAACACTTGACAAATACAAATTTCTGTAGACTCTGGTCCTTGTTTGTTTCCATTATCTCAGGGAGAAGCAACTACAGTCCCAAGTTAAGGGCTGACAGTTACCCTGGAGAAAGAATAACAATTAACTCTGCTTCCAGCCAGCACCAGAGAGGAAGAAAATAATTGTGAAGTTTCTGGTATTTTTCTCATGAACCTGGGCAATGTACCAGTAGCTGGGCTGTGCAAGGAAGGGTTTGCAGCCCCAGTCTGCTGCTACACTAAAACAGGGGAGTTACATGGCTTGTAGGTGTCTTAAAAATTTAAAATAAAAAATAATCCCAATTTCAGTGCATCTTCAATTGTGTATATGAAAGGAAAACTAATCTCTCCCCTTGTAGCACGTGCCATCATTTGTACTGCACCCTTCCAAGCTACATTAATGATAGATATGATTAGGAAGGACTTGAGGGTTTTCCTTTGCTCCTACTCTGTAACTACAATCTGTGACTGATTTGGAAGGTGAGGACAGAGGTTATACCCTGAACAAAAGGTGTCTGAGGTTTGAATGACCTGGACCACACATACCTTTCTCTTCTTTATATCATATACCCGAATTCCAGATACATGAGATATGTATTCTGAATTAATGTGCACTTAAAGAAGAAGGATTGGTTTGAACCACAACATTGTTGCTCTGTGAAAAACTTTTCATGGAGACAACTACTCTGAGCGGGTAGGTGAGGAGGTTAAGAAAAATTGCTTATCAGGGGTTATAACCCAAAGCCTGTCTCCCATCTTTTACTCCATAAAAATTTAGAAAATACCATTGCTTGGCAAAAATTCAGTTCATGAAGTTAATGACCTGTCATCCAAGACCTGCTCTTGATCAAAGAGACCAAAAACCAAAGTACTGTACTGATGTAGTATTTTAATTGAATTTGATAGCAAAAACTAAAAAGATATACTTCAGCTTAAACCAAAATTACAGAAAGTGAATTGTAATGTTTTCTAATACACAAAAGCACACTGGAAAAGTCTAAAAATATGCATTCCAAAGGTGGTATTTTTCTCTTTTTTCCATTTTTGTGTATTTTTACCTTTCTCAAGATACAATAGATTCAATCAAATACAGCCTGCAAAATAGTCACACAGAAAAAAAGACAAATCCTTTAATGTGAAAAAGTTGGAATAAAATATTTTGTCTTTACTTTCCCCCTCCCCATTGATTAAAACAATATTTAATGAATCAGATATTGACTTATAGATTGTTTTGGATTCATCTTTCCCAGAGATGCATATTTATAGAATAAAGTGTACAAAAAGTCTCTCTGAGCTCCAGTTTATCATCATCATGTGCAGATTAAAAACTGTGAGACAACTTCTTTAATACCTGACCTTACACATAGGTCCTGCCTTTCTCTTCAATGAGTTCTCTAAATCTTCCAATTTTGTTTTGGTTGAACCTGTCCAGTTCAATATTCTTATTACAGAATATATACTTGTACACACCCATATAATAATATGTATAAAGAGTACCCATAATCCAGGCTTTCCAAACATATGCCTGCTACTGTCACTGAATGTTACTGTGTCATTTTAAACTTTAATTTCTGTTTCAGCTTCTTACAGATTTCAAAAACCCTTTCAAAGGTTTTTGATGTTTTGACACATTTCCCTGTTAAGATGTTTAAAAGATTTAGTTTATGGGGTTTGGCTTTCAGTGGAAACAGAAAAAAGGAAAACAAGAGAGATATTAGCATAAAAATACACAAGGGGATGTAATTGGCCTTTGAAGAGTAACTTTAGTGAGTACTTATTTTTCTTACTCTTAGATCTGTTCTTTTACAATCATATCCCCTGAAGAAAGATGGTATGAAATGAATAAAGAAGTTGCTTCAATTAGTTTATTCATTCATTAAGAATACACTTCTGGGCCAGCAGGACTATGAAAACAGGGGTTTCAAAGAGGAAGGATGTTTTTGTACCATAATCCACATTCTGGAATAATTTTTCTCATTATACGATGCTTTATGACCAGATTATTAGAGGGAAATATGAAATAGTGCAGAAAAGTATAATAATATGTATAGATTAATCAAGGTGATGTACACTTTTAATTAGTTTCTTAGTTTACTGAGAATAATCTTTATGATCTTCAGCCTTTAAATCTGACTAATTTCAAAATATCAATCAAAAGCATACTGATAAATTTTCCTGGCTGGGACAGATGGAGTTTTATTTAAAACAGTAAAAAGAAATTCTGATTTCACTAGATTCCACAAGCGCTGAAGAATAATGATTATATGTTAATTATAATGAAGCTAATAATGATTACACAATATTACCAAAAATATTTTTGTATTCCCTCGCCTCTTCATAACATCATAAGTGATATATAAAATACAGGTCAAAGCCAAAAACCTGATTTAAGTCTTGACCCAATGGAGCACTGGAAGTTTAAATTTTAAGAAAAAACAGCTATAAAAAAGAAATATAAAAAATATAACCAAAAACAGAAGCACCAAACATTTCCAGAAAGTCATTTGAGAGAAAAAGGATATTTCTTACCTGTTTAAATCAAAACTTACTAAAATTAAAAATAACTGTTTGTTATTTATTAATCAACTTCTTTTACATCTAGTCAGTTGGTTAATACTGGTCACCATGAAGAAATTATAAAACTCCCAAAAATTCTATGGGATCATTTTTAGAGAAGTTCATCCCAAATAAATGTAGTATAGTGAGGGGTTTTTGAGCATTACCAAAAAAAAAACAACAACAACAAACAAAAAAGCCCCACAAAACCAAAGGAAAAATTCCAGATATAAAAGTGTTATTATGTTTCCTTGGAGAAAAAGCTTTCCTTTATTTTTCTCTATGGTGAAAAATAAAAGAAAAATAAAGCAAAACAAAAAAAAAATCACCCCAAATCCAACAATAATTTTTAATTGTTGCTTAAAAAAGAAGATAGTTTGTAAGAAAAGCAAAATTATACCTATATTTTGCTCAGGTATTTTTCCATCATTATTTTTAGTTGCAAGTCAGTCACAGTCCTGCTGCCTTTCTACCATAAGTTAAGTGCTTTAAGAGACTCAAGTGTATTTAGTCTTGTTTTCTGGTCTGACATGCTTTTTTATTAGAGTTGAATTGAATACTGGGTGAGAAATCTTGCAGACTTACAAACTTAAGAGGATGCGACAGGGATATTTGGAATTTGCAAGCACATTCTTCATACAGAATCCCAGTGATGAGCTAACATAATTATACTAACATGATTCTATAGAAAAAAATGAAGAGGGGATTGTTGTAGCTGAGTCAGTGAGAGACCAGCAGAAAATACTTACTTATACCTGTACAACAAACAGGCTTCTTCCTCCCCTGGTGTGTCCTCCCAACCACTGTCTAAGCCAAGCCACTGGCAAGGAGCATTCACTACAGATGGATCAGCAGTAGCTCACATAATACTGTGCAGATGAACCCATCTGGCATCTAAGTGTTTGATATGGTGTTTGTTAGCTGCTCAACAGATTTTTTTCCCTCTCTACATTAAAGCAGGGAAACACCAAGAGGGCGTTTGAGCAAGCTGCTCCCGTGCTGCTTCCTCACCCCCCTGCTTCTGAGTCACATTCAGATGCTCTTGAACATTATCTCCTCTGCAAATGGACAGCAGATTGTTTGGGCTGTGATTAAATTGGGCAGGCACAGGTGGCATCACCTGTTGTAAATTTGTCGACTTTTATGTCTACAGCGGCAGCTGCTCTTCTTTATCTTTTAATAACTCAGCAAAGAGGGAAGGGAAAGGATGCTGAACCCACGAGGTGAATCACATGGAAAAGAGTCCCACAGGTTTCAGGGAGTCAGGATGTTACCTATGCCAGTCTTCAATAATAGCTATCTGTCTGTCCTGGTCTCCACGAGAAGAATTTGAGATGAAAGGGCATTAAATCAGGCAAGAAATGCTTTACGCTGTTTGCTTTACCTCTAATTTAGATTTGGTTAATGACTTAGGAAAATTTACGGACCTCTGTAACACAGTGTCCTGTTTCAGGGAAGAGACAGTCTCTTATATACCGTATTATCCACTGGTTTGGAAGCAATAGTCCTTAGGTTTCATCACTTTTTTAGTTAACACAGAAATGAACTAACTCCGTATCTGACTGTACTATTTCACGGCATCATATTAATATAACCTACATTATATATCTGAAATTTTTGTCATATTAGTCCTTTTTCAAGTGGACAGCACTCTAGTGGCATATATTCTTAAAAATTTACTGCTACTAATAAACATTATACCAGGTATTAGAAAACTCTAAAAAGTGTATTAATATGTATATTCTGTAATATTTTTCTTAATGACATAGCCTAGTAAATCTGCCTCCATAGCAGGACTCTCACACCTCAGCAAAGTTCTCATTATTTACAGTTGGTTAGCATCAAATTGTTCTTTTCTGGTCCTGCTGAAATATTATTTTAATTCTAGATTACATTAACAAATCACAGAGTTTTCAGTTCCATTTCTACTTCCTATTAACAATAACACAGTTGGCTCCCTTTTCACCCTCACACACATTCTTTTTTCAAAAGGTGCTTTTTAAAATTCAGACCCAAGTTTGATACAATATGAGGCAACAGTACTGCCCAGCAGTTTGACTTGCAGACTAACTTGTTACTTATTCATTAATTACAATAACATACTTTAAAACTTTCTGAGAAATTTTCAGCATTTCAAAGAACATATATGGCAGAACTGAGGAAGGACCTACGTGTCTCAAATCTTATTTGTTTCTTCCAGTTATATCAACTGGTTTAATAAAAGGTGTTAACTCTCACCATAAATATCCCTATTCCTTGAAAGGGGATGGAATTTTCACTTTTTTTTCTGGTGCTTTTTGAACCATCTTTTATCCAAGGAGCTAGATTGAGGCAATATGGAACACAGCAATTAAGACAAAATTTCAAATATTTTATTGTGAACAAAAAAATAAAGAGTAATGACAAGGAACTGACCGCAAAAAAAAACCAGGGAATATATTTGCAGTAAGACTCATATAAACAATTGATCTAAGCAAAACTCACCAGCAGAGGAAATACAGAGATGAAGCCATTGGGAAATCACTCTTGTGTTCAGTGCCAGGTAGGAATTCTAGAAAACATAGTGTGGAAAGGATTTAAAGGACTAACTCTGCCCCAGTTAGTGTGGTGGTTGTATTCACGAGAGGGATATACGCTGTTGACAAGAGCTGCAAGGGAACTTTGATGAATTCAGGAAGAAAATGTGGGAGAAAACTGCATTAGGGAAAACTTCATTTCATAGAATCATGGAATCATTAAGGTGGGAAAGATCCCCAAGTCTTCAACCAAAGACCACCATGCCCACTAAGCCATTCAGAACCGGGCTCTAGATGTGTTTTAGTTACGATTGAGAAACACTTTGGTGCTCTCTTCAAATTGAATTTGAAACATTTTTCCATGCTAAATATGTAACATTTTGACTTCGTATTTGTAAACTCACTTCACATTGTTCTGCATCTTTGCAAGAAACTCAAGTGAAAACGACTTCTTAAACACCAGGTTACTTTTCATCAGTTCGATCTTTGAAAGACCTTAGAAAGAGTTTAGAAAGAGTTTAGAAAGAGCTTAGAAACCTTTGGAGCAGCAGGTGACTGCCATGGATTTTGGTTTACAGTAACATCCACATCCTGAGTTTGGAGCCACTTCTGTAACGTGTCCATATCAGTTGCTCTGTACTTTGGGTGGGTTTCTCTGCTGGCTGCTTTGTGCCTCTGATTTCTATGGACCACACTGAGGTCAGTCCACACAGTTCCCTGCTGATCTGATACCACAAACATAAGACTGCAGCTTCTGCCGGTTGTGTTGATCATTCCATGGATGAACCTGCCCAGAATCAAAACCTGGGTTGGCTCTTCCAGCCTGAAATATGAAAAAGCACTTCTCTCTTTTATTATCTCCTCATCTCACTATCTCCCAGTGAGGTTGTTACAGAAAAAGTGGGATTTGACCTTTAATGAAGAAAAATGTCTATTATTGAAGCAAAGATATGGAGCTTTACTTCGAAAAATTATTTATGCATTATTATAATTACTTTGAATTTTACTAATAGGTAAATGTTGTTGTTGTCAAGATAAATTAATTACTTCATTAATATTAAGTTGAAAATTGGTGTTTTCTCACTATGTAGTTGAACACAGGATACTGTAAATTAGAGATTATTGCAGCATAACAGAATATTAAAAAATATCAGAAATATGAGGAATTTTCATAGCTTTAGATAACATGTTAAGTAGCTTGTCAACTTTCAGTTGAAAAAGCCATTTATTTGCTATTTTCACTATCAGTCACCCTTTATTATTACTTTATTAGCAGATGAAGCTGATGTAGAGAAGTTAATGTAATGAAGCATAAGATGAATAATGAATGCACAGTAACTCTTGCTTGTACAGCAATACATTTTGAGATGTTTACTGAGTTGCTTTTGTTTCAACTTTTGTTATTTAACGCAGGAGAGAGACAACAACTAATTTTAGTTTTATTAGATGGTATTATTGGACACAAGCTCCTCCAGCAGTGACTAATTACATCTCAGTTACTGCATCCAACTTGAATGACTATGTCTTGACATGGATGTTTTCCTGTGTGCAATCAGTTATCTTGACTTATTTAATTTCAGCTGAAAAAGGCAAGTGAAAATGAAGACAAAGCAAAAGTTCAGTGTGTGAGGGAATTCAGGAATTCTGGTTTTCTATTTTTTAACATATCAAAGTTAAAATATCTCTTGTTTCATAAAGTGCACTCTCCATTTTTTTTCTCTCTTTTCTTTTTTTTTTTCAGTTTTAACTTTTCTCAGATTTTCTTGCATTTTATAACAACATAGAAATGATGCTGAGGGTTTTCTGCTAATTTTACTTTTCACCTTCTACTTATATACAAAAGCAAAATATGTGGGAGTGCAATGTCTTTCTGACATCTCAGAAATTTCCTCTCAAAGTTTGTCAAAATTAACAATTAATTCTACAAAAAATTACTGGGGAGAGAATAATAGTAAACAGAAGGGTCCTGCAACTGAATAAACAGATATCAGATTAAAAAACTGAGCAGCATTTTACTTGAGGTCTATAAAGGGACGGAGCTTTGGTTTCAGGTGATGATGATGACAGTGATGATGATAATAATGATGAATATTATTATTATGGATATTTCAATATAATCATGGCTTCTTTGGGTGGGAAATCAACACCCAGTTTCTTCAAATAAATATAATTTCTGGAAAGATGTCACAACACTGTCAAAGATTCTTTTACTTCTCACCTGTGGCAAACAAATGTAGCATTTTTTTCCCATCACAAGATAAAACTTGAGTTTGCCAAACATTAAACGAGTGCAGAAACTTGCATATAGACCCCCCACATCAAGCAGCAAAGTGAGCCCAGACAGTGATGAAAGGAAAGAAGTGATAGATATTTTTTAAAAGGGGAATATATACTAGATATGGAACATACAACTAGAGAGCAGAGCAGAGATACATTGATCCTGACAAAAGCTTGGGCCCATTAAAATATCCCACAGTCTTCTGAGCAGCTCTAGGAGCTCGTGTTCCTGTTGGTTTATGTTTGTGTCATGGGACATGACATTTTTGATCCAGGCATAGGCATTCAAGACATGGATTTGCTCTGTTCTGTCTTTACACAGCCAAGTGTCTGAGGAAATCCATAAGTACCTGAACATTACCTTTGAACACAATGGTGTCAGAAGCCAGACTCAAAGCCTGTGCAGGTCAAGAGGGGTTTCATTGACTGCAGTTGTCTTTAGGTCAGGCTGTCAGTGTGGTATCTGACATTTCTGCTACTTGTCCTTTTTATGAGTGGCATAGGTCTTACAGTCCTATAATTACATTAATTTCTCTGATTTCCTTGGTGGGGGAAAGATGTTTCTTCACATTTTGGTTGTGGGCAAAGACAAAAAAGCTAAACCCTCAAAACCATGAGTTCTGGAAGCTCCAAATTCACCCACTGAATTGAAATATGCCATTTGTAAGTATTTTTTGTGACTTCATATAAATCTGAACATCCTGTTTAAAAAAAAAATAAATATAAACAGATTCTGGCTTGTACAGGCTGACAGAGCAAAGAAAAAGAACTACTGCTCTTGATGAAAAAATATAGAGGCAGGAAACCTAAGAGTAAATATAGACAAAAGAATAAATAGGATGAATTTTCTGGTAAATAAAGCGGGTTGGAAATCAGAAGAGTCTTTCAAAATGTTAGAACAACGATTATAAAATCTATGGTCTGGCATACCATGCTTTGAAAAGAGAGCTTTGTGATATTTTGAATGGTGTTATGAAACCCACTGACTGCGCACAAAATTTGGATAACCCAAGAAGTCTCTTTCAAGACTTGTTTTAACATTGTCTCACTATAATATTTCTGATATGATATATACTTTTCACTTTACTCACAGATTTGGAACTGAACTGTTCTGATGCAAAACACAATGTTCCAGATCAAATTCATTTTACAAAAATGTACCAGAGCATTAAGTTTTATTACAGTACAGATCAAATATAAACATTTATGCCTGGAAACCTGTGGTAAAATCAAATTCTCCTCTGGCCAGCTTTAGCTGAATATAACATATACAGGTGGTTCTTACCTACTTCTTTGAAAACAGGAACAAATGACAGAAAAATCACCAAAATTAACACTGGCTGCAATTACAGGCACAAATTGAACCATGTGCACTGAGAATTTCCATGACAATTGATTTTGCATTCCTTTTGTTTAAGTTTCTATTACTTAGATGTTTTTAATTCCCACCTCTTACCAGCTATACTGAGATTTATTTGTTGTTTTTTATAGCTACAAAACTACTACAGAATCAACACCAAAGTTTACAGATTCTGTCCCCCCATTCTACATTGCTCTCACTGATACCCTCAGTTTGTGCTGTTTCTCTCTATATTTCATTCTCTCACTTGTTTTCCTCTTTGCTGCCATCCATTCTCAGTACAAAGCTCTCTAAGTTGTGATGGATCATCACACAGATACGTGTTTTATTGGTATTGGTTATATGACTGGTATTTGGAAGCTTTCAGTCTGCACTTTAAAAGTCCCAACGTTAATTGGGTTCCCCAGCTCTCCAGGGTTTATGTGTCCTTTTCTATTCCCACAGAAGACTTCAGAAGTAATTTGGGAAAAAACCTGGTGCAATTTTTCAAGGTCAGCTTTGATCCAGTTTCTTGCCTTGTTAGTATTGATCAATGCTCCTGGTCTGCTGTCACTTTTTTATTTGTACACTTTTTTTAACATTCCTTCCTCTTGGTCATCACGTCAATACAAAATGTGAGATTAGACTTGGCACTGCAGTGGCACTCCATTAGTTGTCCTGCTCTTGCACAGCCTCAATCTATCCACCTTACCTTTTGGCCCCTTAACTATGCCAATATTTAATCCAGCTGAGAATTTGCCATTAGAGTTGTGCTTGCTTGTTCTGTATATTCACTGTTTGTCCTTTTCTATGCAGTAAATTCCTCAGAAGAGCCACAATATTTTTATCTTCTAAGTTTCTCCACGTTGAGACCTGGGTTAGTGCACTCTTAAGGATGTCAACTGGGACCTTAAAGGAAGGAATTGTGCCTGCAAAGACAATAAGATCTGATCAGCAATGTTTCTAGTGAAACAAACAGCTAAGTAAGGGCTTGTCCTCTATGGGAGTAGGCAGGATCATGAGAGGACTGTCTCTACTGCAAACCAATTCCAGAGCACTAATCAAACAGCAACAAAAATCTGCAGCTCATGCTGGTCAAGACACAGTAGTAGACCACTGTATTTCTAGGCTGATGGTCAACTATGTCTCAGTGCTCAGAGACAGGCCAAAACAAAATAGAGGATCCAGTATGAAAAATATGGATGCTGACCACAAAATTCATTTCGTTGTCTGAACTGACCTGGGTCAGTTATATACATTCAGTTCTGTACCTGACTGTTTAGAACCTCTGGCAATCACAACAGCTCTGTAATACAGCTTTGCCATCCTTGTTGAGAGCTGCAGCTTAGCAACGTGCTCACATGTCTGTTTGGACATTGTTGATGGGAAAATTCCTGGTTTATGCCACCGAGATAAAGTGACAAATGCAAATTTTGAAAAGCTGAGAAAGGCCCCTTGATTTAAAGAATTCTGAAACCACCAAATTATTCAAAGGTGTACACAGTAATTGTAACTGCAAAATAGATTTTTTTGAAAGGGCAGTTTAAAGGGGCACATCATTTGTACCCATATTCCACAGATCCAAGAACATTTTGCAATGCTACTTCCATTATTCCAAGAAATGCATAATATTTTGTATACAATATCATACACAGAACATGGTAGACTGAGAAAAGCTGAAGTCAGAAGAAGCTTTAAGTAGATGAGGTCAATCCAGATATATTTCTGAGACCCTGAAATAGTGATCTTATTAAAAATAATAAAGATTGCATATTAAATACTCAGTAGTAATCTTAATTAAATAGGTGCTATCTGCAAGTACTGATGGTCAAGGTAGTGTACATATGTCTATGCAAGGCTACATGTATGAACAAAGAGGAAATCAGAAAAATAAATCAGATAAATATAGTGAGGTGGAAACCGATCATCATCTTTACAGTTTCCATCTTACACCTGTGGTTGGAAGGCCAGGAGCAGTTACATGGTGCCTGAAGCTGCACAGTTAGTCTGAGGGAGTGCTGAAAATTGAGCTCACAAACTGAAGATATAAACCTTGCACTTTGTCCATCAAATCTGCCTTTGTCTGGCTGAAGCAGGAGAAGCTGCAGCCTCCTCAGCACTTTCTGGCTCCGGCTTCCTTGAGTTTCTTGCACTGGCTGCATGCAGTTCTTACTTATTTAACTGTCCAGTGGCAGTAGTTCAATAAATGCACAGAAACAGACGGAGAATCACATCAGCTCAGCTCAATGTAACTCATTGCAGTAATGAAACAATTACTTCCAGGAATGCAGATTCAGCTAAGACCCCTCAGTCATCTCCCATCCGCAGAGACACCACCAGCACTCGCACTTATAATATCCTTGTCTCCATTTTAAAAGTAGTAAAAAAATTGAGCAAACACGTGGTATAGTTGCTACAAAATTACACTGCAAGTAACTAAAGTGAAACCTTTTTTTTTTTCCACTGCAGTCCATCACATGGTTTTTCCTTTTCTTTGATATAAATAGAATTAGAAAGGGAAAATGAATACAAATGGGGGATATTTCTGGTGTGGGATTGGATTGCTAGAGCAGATTGGTGGCAAATCTCCAGCAGAGTGCTATAAAACTCTTACTCAGGGGTTTCCTCTTCATAAGTTGTCTGCAATATAAAACAAGGCTTTTTGCAGCAGAACATTCAGCAGTGGTATAAATTCCCTTGCAGTCCTCTCAGGCAAAAAGCACACGATGATAATTTCTACACATACTCCCAGTATGATAATACATTTTGCAAGAAGGGACTCAGTGGAAAATAGAAACCACCTTGTAGGATCTAAACTAGCCTGTCAATACAGCACATTCCCAGGGAAACTGAGAGTTGGTGACATCAATTTAAGCTATTTCAGATCCAAAAATTGACAGCTGAGGAGGCTGGTATAGGAAAATATTAATCCTTTCAGTTGAGCTTTGCTACAGGTTCAGCTTTCCAAATCTAAACTGTCTAGATAAAAGTAGACATAGGCTCCCTGTTTTTCATTTGAGACAGAAAATCACCTCCAGAGAGTGATTAATTCAGTGCAGAGAGAGATGCCTAAGACAACTGGGACCTCTTTTAGAGGCACTTTTCTCTACTGTTCCAAAGAGGACTGGATACAAACCTGTTAGTCTGATAACTTTGTGAAAATAGTTGCTATCCCATAAATCAGATTAAGTTTATACTCCATAATTTTACTCTATCAGTTGGCAATGTTTAAAAATAGGGATTTGCTTTTATTTTTAAAATTTTTCCTGCATTACTATAGGAGCAACCTGTGTGTCTCTTCCTCTTTGATGCTCTTCACTCTTTTCTTAACTACATTACTATTAGAATAAATTTGAGTCTGTATCTTTAAAGAGATTACCAGCCATAATAAAAAAAACCAAGATGATAGAAAGTATCTTTGTACATGTGCTTAACTTTATTATTGCCTCCTCCCTAGCAAAGCAAACCCTCTGGGTTCTTTCCCCATAATTAGTTTAATACCTAGTTAAGCAGGATGTTTGAAAGCACATATATGTTCAGGTGCACCCTACAAAGTTATCCTCAGGAATAACAGTACTAGAAAAGGAAAAAGAGTTTCTCAGGGATAACGTGGAAGATGAAACCAAAATGATGACATCCAACCTATGGAAGGAAGAATTTCTAGAAACATTGAGTCAGAATAGTGAAAAGAAAGACTCCAGCCTGGTTTTTTTTAGTTTGGAAAAGCCATGGCCGGACAGTATGATTTCCTGCAATAACAGGTAATTTTTACCTTTTGAGTTAGGAAATCTTTCTGCTCTGGCATTCCAGCAGGTGACAGTAACAGACTCGGATGCACTCTGTCAGCTTCTGAGAAACATTTCAGAAAACTTGCTATGAAAAGACTACCAGTGTGCAGGTCACTGCACATAAATAAATCCAAGAGCTGTAGGAATTGCTGGCAGGCGTCTGAGTTGTTTTGTTTTGTTGGTTTTTTTTTTTCCCCAAATAAGCATTCTATTTTTTTGAAAAGGGATACTTGTCCTAAATAAGTATGAATTTCAGCACTTCTCATGGTAAGTGGTTCAACCCAGGCCCCTCACAGATGTAAGCTGCATTGCTAAGTAATACACAAATGCCTCCAGCTTCCAATCTGTTTCTTTTCTTCTGAGTACCCTCTGTCTGTTTATCAGATCTGCCAGGCATGAAAAAAAGTCACTGGATGCCACAATAGTTGGCTACTTTGAGAGAAAAGGCACATGCTCGAGTTCTTTGAGTGCAGGCTGTAAAACCCTCCTGAGATATTGTCTTGGACCGTAGTCTCACACTGATTTAGGAAGGCGGTTACAAGGAAGCCGTTCTCAGAAAGTCGTAAGAGTCAAGAAATGAAAAAGTCAAATTGAATCATCCAGTCCATTACTCTGAAAGCACAGGATTGGTCAGAGAATACATTTAAGCCTTGTCTAGTTTGAAGGGTCACCAAGGTTGACACTTTCTTCCCATGGCTCACAAAGATGCACAAATTAGCTTAACCATTACTGGGGTAGGTGAGCCACAGTGACTGGCCATGTGTGTCCTATTAGCCAGACAATCACAAGCTAATTTAATTTAGCTTTAGTCCAATTATCTCAGATTAGCTATGAGCTGAAAACATGCACAGACAGTTAAGGTGCCTCCAGTGATGTACAAGACTTTGACAGTGGATTCAAGCCCTCACCAGACTATTATACGCTGGATTTTCCTGCTGATCTTTAATTTTCTTACCTTTACTCGTTTTACAAAGTTTAAATAGATTGTTGTGAAGGTTTATAATTCCCCTCTCTTGAACAGATACAAACCAGCTCTAGTCATCTGTTGTTTTTAACTCACTACTGCCCTGGTAGGTGTCAGCCAGGGATCACAAGCACATTAATTTCTGCAGGGGGGTCATGGTAAAACTAGGGAACTTCCACACAGGCTTAACTCCTGTCCCAACAGTGAAGAGAAAGAGCAGAGCAAAACCAAAACTTAGTTTTATTGACAGTAAAGTGCTTAATTTATTGACTGTACTAAGCACATTAATAAATTGCTTAATTTATTGACTGTATTAAGCACATTAATTCCTTCTCATATATAAGCAGGTAGTTATCACCATTTGATAGTGTCTCCATGGCTTAAAACTGTTCTCTCTGTCTAGGTGTGTATTGCAAAATACCACAAGGAGAGAAGAAATAAGATGTTTTCTGATTAATTTAGAAGTATGGACCCAGTGCTTTCAGGGAAAAATGATTTCCATTTAAAAAAATATTTTTCTACAGGAAGTACAGTTTCTGCTGAAATATTCAATGTCACAAACATTTCTCATATTTATCTGGAAAATATTGCCAATTTTTAAAGATTGCAGTATTATTTTTTTTGAATGTTAGTTATCAAGATTAAGACTTTTCTGTCTTTATAAAAAAACAGTTATTTGCTCCACCTGAAAGTTCAATAAATAATTTTAATTTAATAACTATTTAATAAAAAGTATTGACTAACTGCAAAGGACACCAATGAGTTTTAAAAAACAAAACACTTTGTTCCTAGATTTTTCTTTGTTCTCTCAGAAGGCAGTGGTTCATCACAACAAGAAAAAACACTGTCACTCAGAAATAATATAGTGTTAGTAGATTCCTCCTGAGAGGAAATTTTCACAGTATACAGCACATAGTCAAATAAATCTGGCAAAATATGAATAAATAGATGGCAAAAGGAGAAAAAAAATCAATATAAAAAAAGATTTAGAAGATTCTGCAAGTATTGAACAACTAGCAGTCTATATGATGACACAGTTGAATAATTTTGGGGGTAAGACAACGGTTTACCACACTATTTATTTTGCTGTTTGTTTAGCTTTTTTTTTATATATATATAATATCTCTGCTATTCTCAGAAGGTCATTAAAATACATACCAGTAAGTATCAGAAGATCAAGCTTACCGGAAAAAGTCTATAAAACAGTATCTGAGAGCTGTGTGCAACTTTTGGAGTATGGGAGTGTGTAAGGAAGCATCGCGGGATGTGTCCATTGTCTTCTTCAAGTTTTTAAACAGCAAAATTCATCAAGTGCACAAATATCCCATCAGTAGTGCCACTCACAGGAAGAGAAAAAAGCAACAAGGGTGCAAGAGGAGAAAAGGAAGCTTAGGGAAAGGAGGTTGGAGCTGAGGGAAGGTCAGGCTCTTCTCCCAGGTAAGAAGTAAGAGCAGAAGAGGAAGCCTGAAGTTGTGCCAGGGGAGGTTTAGATTGGATATTAGGAAAAATTTCCTCACTGAAAGCGTGGTCAAGCACTGGAACAGGCTGTCGAGTGAGGTGGTGGAGTTACTGTCCCTGGAAGTGTTCAAAAAACATGTAGATGTGGTGCTTAGGGAGATGATCTAGTGGTTGACCTTGAAATGTTACGCTAACGGCCGCACTCAGCACTCTGAGAGGTCTTTTCCAGCTCTAATGATTCTCTAATTCTATTCATACAATTAATGCCTGTTTTCTGTATTGTACTGAAGGATTGTAAAAAAAATATTTGTTACTTACTTTCCCCTTTTTCAATTTGAAATATTTGCAATAAGACTTTCTCAGAATGAAGACATTCTCTAGCTGTACTTACAGGTAATTGTGACAATGAAACCACTGTGTGTTTCAAGAGTGCAGATCAATTTGATCCAGAGGAAGGAACTTTCTGGCACCTGGACAGTAAAGGGTCAGATCAATGCAAGTGATAGCCTGTAGTCACTGCCATCATTTAAATCCTCACCATTGGGCTGATGAGACAATAAATAAAAAGGCCTCATGGCCTTAAATCAGTTTTTACTAGGGCACTCTGAAACATTTGGCCTCGGGACCTCGTTGCTATATCATCTGTTTTGGAGCCTCAGCACCATCTAACTGCATCTGAACCAATTCAGGATATAGTCCAGTGAACAACAAAACTTGTGTAGTGGCAGATGTTTCCTGAAGTCCTAATTGAAGGAAGGTGTGGAGTAATCTCTCTACCTCTGTTGATCTCAACCTGCTCTGTAACATCAGTAAAAGCCTGACTCATGACAGAAAACAATATTTATTTTTTTCCTCCAGCTCTATTTTTTTTTTTTTTTGCTTGGGATGAGCTATTTGATGCTAAATATCTTTGCTGGCAATACAGAAATGCAACTCCCTCCTGAATGTCTCTAAGTATTTTTTTTCACTGCAGTGTAGGGCAATTAATTTTACCATTTAATGGTTCCTTGTGTGAAATGTTCCTTCTTTTCATCAACCCCAAACTTGCCACCTTTGAAATTCCCTGACTGTCTCTTTGTGACTGCATTACAGAACTGGGAGTTCGATCCCTGTTTCCCAATCACAAACTTTTTAATTGAGTTTCCAACTGCTAAACTGCTTGCAAAGGTAACTAATGGCAATTTTACATTTCCTTTTCTTGAGCAGGTTTCTGTGACTGTAGTTATTTTTATTGCTAAATGATAGGTGCCTTGTAACCTTCTCTGGTTTTTTTTGAAAGTGTGTGTAGTAGATCAGAAGAGGCTGAGCCTCTTGATCTGTATAATGCATTACAATTATGTCATATTATTTTCTGTTTGGCTTGTCATGCATTTAACAGCTCTGCATCCTCCTGGGGCCAATCCAATATCCATTGAACAGTGAAGTGCCTTTAGTGGTGCCCAGGGATCTTACCTGAATGTAGCTGTCACTATTGCTCCCTTTTCAACCTACAGAACTTATGCTTATTACCATCAAACTTCATTTAATATTGAGAAAATGAGTTTGGAGAAGATACTTCCATATTTCTTCTTGGTCTTCTTTGGATTTAATTGCCATGAATGGTTTCTTTTCTCATCTACAGATCTCAGTGTCCTGTTGTTCACCCCAATTTCCATGTCATCTTGTAGAAAAACTATTAATTTTGAGGATATATGTGAAATATATCTCAACAAATATATGAATTTCATAAGGGAATTTGCATGCATTCTCTTGTTCCATCTGGGTTTTTTTTTTGATATGATAAATACATGTCTCTCATCTAAGAGTTTATTCTTAGCCCACAGTACTTTCTAAACATCTAATGTACATTTTCTGTGAGGAACTTTTGTTCTCATTTCTGTAGCTTTCGTAGTTATTTTATCAGCAGTTGACTTGCTACACAGACACAAATAAACACACATGGTGGAAGTGCAAATTCAATAACCAACGGAGAACTGCAGGGTGTTCTGTAATCCAGGTTTCCCATGAAGCTGTGTTGATTTCCCACTGTGCTGCCTTCCCTGGAGATCTGTCAAACCAATACTGTGTCCAAGTGATGACAAGCAAATATTGTTTCAAACTCACCAGTCCAAACTCAAAAGACCTGATCCAATGGCCAGTGCAATCAGTTCTAATGCTCATTAATTTCAGTGCACCTTGAATCAGTGTCTCCAATTAAACTGCATCCAATTTCAAGCTCTTTAAGAATGCAAGTGTATTGTTACAGCAAAGCTGGATCAGCAATCAGACATCACAAATGCAGAGAAGGTTCATCTGAGTACCAAGTGCTATATTTTGCCACTGAGACAATAAAAGCTGTCCATGCTTGGTAATAAGAGTAGGATGAACTTTGCAGAACTGAGCTCTAGATTCTGTAAACAGATTTCTCTGTGAATGCCATAGTCCAAGAGTTATGCAAGGGGGCTGAGTTAGGTCAGGTGTAGAAAGCATGAAAAATATTCTAGATTAATAGTGAGAATAGTCACTTGGAACAGGAAACTTTCCTTTCAGTGTTCATGCACAAGCACAGAAGGAATCCCTGGTCTACCCTATACACAATATTCAATATCCCCATACTGCTGCATTAGATAACACAGATTATGCATATGTTTTCTGAAGTCTGATCTGGTTGGCATGTATAATTCATTTGTTTAACAAAAGAAATCATTAGATCCATAGGCCCTCATTCATCAGCTTGTTGACTTAAGTTGATTTAACTATTAAAGCATTTTTGAGATTGAAAGTTCTGAATTGCCAGAATTTTAAGACGTCAAAACCTTACTGGAAAAGACTTAGACACTTCCAATATGTCTTTTGAGTTCCCTACAACTAGAACCTTCTAATCAGCAGATTTATTCCAGACACCATATTTTACTGTAGCCTCACTGCACTGTTTGAGAACTCAGCACCATAATTATGGTAATAGGAGTGCCTACCTAGTCTAGTCTTTCTCTTCAAAGTAATGTGATAAAACCAATTTGTCTTGTTAGAGAAAAAAGAATGTGAGAGTTCTTTAGTTCTTTGGTTTTGCTGTTCTCTAGGTGTTAACATAAAATTGAAACATTATTTTGAGTTTACATGATTTAAAGCTCTGCAAGTTTAAAAGAAATGAAACAGAAGCAGAAATGACATTTTACATCACGTAGCAAACAGCAGAAACAAATACCATGCAGCACCAGCTTTGCCATCCCTCCTACAAACAGATCAATAATAAAAATGTGCTTCATTTTTATGAATAGCTATTGCTGTAATTTATTTGGATATAAAATCCATATTTCATCAGGCAATGGGGCAAAGGCACTTCTTATGGTCAGCACACAACTCGGTGAGGTGACCTGGGTCTGATCACAGAAAGGTAATTTTATGTTCATAAATTCTGATATGAGCCATACCTCTTCTTCATCTGCTGTTTCTTAAGGGAGACATCAACACTAACAGTAAAAGGAAGGTAGATTAGCAACAATTTACACCAATGTTTCTCCAAGGTACTTGGTGAACAGCAGAGGCCTCTAGGAAACAGAAATTCAATAATTCATTGCATAGTTCTGTCTTGAGATAATTTTCCATCTCTTTACTCTTCTTCCTCTGCCACTTTTTCACTATGATGATTTGTTTATAATCTCTCTTATTCTCAAAATTTGTATCAGCCTTCTCACAATCAACCTATTACATAGGTTTTTAGAAGTTAAAAGCTCCACAATTTATAACTCTTGAAGTACAGCATGATATTACTAAGACAAAACCACAAATGATATCCTTAAATTCTAATTGATACAAATTTTTTTAACATAATCCTGGTCATAATCTTTTCCTGGGCTTCTTTCTTGAGATTAAAAAAAAAAAAGACTATCACCATTAATGCTACTTTTATATTCCATATCTGTATTTAAAGAGCTGCAGAGAGATTATTAAAATAGTTATTCAAGCTGACCAGAAGAGCCACAAAGCTGACAGTTCTTCAGTTACTTTATTATTTGTGCCAGCACTTCATTATGTTTCTTAGGAAATAATCATATTTTCAGTAACCAAACTCCACTTTGGGAGACCTGAGCACCTCTGACATTCTGTGAGATTCATCAAAGTCAGAGCAGATGTTGTTGTACTGAGTTAAAAACAAACAAACAAACTCTCTGAATGCAATTACACATTTGGCTTCAAAGCAAGAGGTGACTACTGAGAATAGTTAACATTAAACTTCCATAATGAGTGTATTATTCCATCTTTCTTACACATCTTTCAGCAGACTCTTGGGTTTACCACCACTGGAAACAGGATGATGGATTAGAGGGACAGCAGTCTCAATAGCTACATGCTTAAGCCTCTCTAGTCCCTTTTTTCCCCTTCTGTCCCAAAGCTCAGTACCTTCAAAATTAGGGTCTAAATATTGCTGCTACTTCAGTTTTTTCTGAGCAAGGCTGCTCACCATGAACTCTGTTGTGGCAACAAAAAATACAATAATGATTTTGTCAGAAGTTCAGCTACAGGAGTTCTGAAAATATAACCTGTAAGAGGTCACCAAGGGGAAAGTTTGCAGACAAAATTCAGAATCACCACTACTTCTTCGTTCTTCAGAAACATAATTGAAAAGTTTCTTCCTACTTTCTTGATATCTTTTTATTAGTGATCACTAAATCTTTACTTCAACTTTGTTATCACATGGCAATTTACCGTTTACATTTATTTATTGATCAGTTAGATTCTATAAGCAGTAACTTATCTTTTTAGACAAAATCTTTCACAGAAACTCCTCACTTTTCACAGATGCTTAGTTTTTCTTCTACTTTTAAAGGCAACTTTATTAAACCTGTTATCGAAATGCAATCCAACTTAGTAAGTGAAATTATTGGTTTTTCATCCGCTGAAACCTATTTGGTAAAAGGATGACCCAAACTTAGAATTTAGTGAAAGAACTTCATCATTTTCCTGTTTAAATAGAATGAAAAAAATTACCACTTATTGGTTTTTTAGTAATATTTGGACTCCTCCTTTCCTTGCTAAATGTTCTCCCCAAGCTTGTAAGCACTCCATGATTTTGGAGGTAGAGGTCATGCACACATGAGGTGCTGCACAGATACCAGTAAATATGATAACACTGCTTGACATTGCTCCTGGAAACACAGTAAATGTTTAAATGATATGTGGAGAGGTTAAAGTTGTCATTCCACAACAAATTTCTAAATCATTTCTTTGTCTAAGTGCCAAGAGGTCTTGATAAGATACTGTCCATCCTGTGCTTCTTCCTACATGCTCGCTTACTGGATGCACTTTCACACCACTCCACCCTACTTTTGTGCCAGTAAGAAAAGCTGTACAGCTTGAGGAAAAGCTGGAGATGGATCCTGAAGATTAACTAATCAGGGGGTTTAAGGGATGGGGTCAGTTTTCAGGAGATCAGGTTTTAATTTGACTCACCACATGGCTATAAAATGATTTGTCTGGTCAAAGGTGCTTTACAGGTTTAATAAAGAGCATACCTTACTTAAGTCAAGATGATTTTCTAGTATTTTCAATGGAACAGCATTGACTACATCCAAGTCAAATGCTGGGAATAAATAAATAGATGGTCCTACATGCATGCCACCATTTATCTTTCCATGTTGAGGTCCCCAGTTGATGCTGAGGCTCCTTGACAACATCTCATTTCCTTGTATTGACAGTATTTTCAGTCTCCTGCCCCATTCAATTTTCTGAAACCTTATTGCACTCTCAGAGATTAAAACAACAGAAGTGCAAGAAACTGCTTGAACTGTCTTCATGTACCCAGTTCTTCAAACCTGGGTTTGAAATCCATGACAGAATGAAGTTTGGTCCTTCTTTCAAGAGTTCCCAAAGACATCTAAAGACTGAAAGAACTTTATGTCTTTTGCCCCATGATTTTAATTTTTGACAGATCTAATAAAACAGTCTCCCCTAAACTTCTGAGCAATTCTTCCACTTAGTGCCTGAAAGGTTTTTTTTTCATGATTAGCAAGTATTTGTCTTTCTAAAGCAACTTAGGAAACAACTTGTCAAATGATAAATGAGCAGTTATAAATCTGATCAGATACATTTGGAAAAGCCAGAGACTCAAAGTAAGTGTTGGGTTTTCATTGGTGAGATAACACCACCTAATTGCAGACAACTTTTTGGAGAGGTTTGAATAAGCAGTGTGTGTATTCAGGCCTTGGAAGACAACAAAGCTTCACAGAGGATCAATTTAGCAAGATGCACTATGGAATTGTTGGATAGAGCTAAATCAACTCCTTCACAAAATTCTCTGCACACTAAATTATTGAGTTTTTTTTCTCCATTAGGTCTTGAAATTTCTCTTTTTAAAGACCATGAAATCATTAGTTCTAATTGGTAAATTAACATGGCCTACTCATTGCCTGTTTTGTGTTGTGAGCATTCTCTTGAATGAAGAAAACCCTTTATTTTACTCTGTTAAATTACTGGTTTGTGCCTAAAGTGTTTTCTTTGTAATTCGAATTGAATGCTAAAAATATCTTGCTGATGCAGTATGGTTGAAAATAATCCAGAAAATCTGGATTAGAGACTACAGGCTCTTTATCTTTGCTCTGACACCGACTCACCAGGAGTGATTCTCATAAACACTCCTACCTTTAAAGAACATGAGCACAACTTTGCTATTTCATTTGAGCATTTTGAAAAATATAATTTAATATGCACGCAGCATTTTGGAGACTGAAAAAAGCTGAGTGCTTTTTCTATTAGTCAACAGGATTTGGTTTGTTTTGGTTTAATTTTACTTCCTTCTTTTATTCTCTGTGTATGAAATGACTAAATAAACTGACATGAATAGTTGGCATCTATCTGTACTCATGGTTTTGAAAATCATTGAATGAATGTGGGCTGTGATGTATGGCTAATTGAGACCTATAGAGAACAGTGGGATAGATCAGGCTCTCAGAGAGCCAACATGATTGTCTTTTGAAATATCTCTTGTAAACTAAAGTTATCCACCCATTCTTTCACAGCCTTCCTGGCCACAGCATGGGAAATCCATAGACTACTGAGACAAGAGCAAACACCAACCAGTATGAAATTTTAATCCTGACAGACAAAAAATAAAAATAGAGCTAACAAAGAAATCAAACCCAGTGGGACTTGAAATGGAACAAGGAAGTTCGCTGGTCAGAATAATAAAAAATATCAGTATAATTAATTTTAAAATATCAAGATTTGATCTCCAGTTATCTGATCTTTACAAATTCAAATAGTTTCTGGAAAGGCAAAATGGAAAATAAAAGTTAACACTGGATAAAGAAGATATTAAAAAATATGGAGGAAATAATTTCTATCAAAGGACTGTGTGAAACCCCGTTTCCATGGCATGCTTCATACATCTGATGCTTCTCCTGATTAATTGAATTCTTCTTTTTCCCTATTTTATATTCACTTGTATAAACCTCCTCACTGCTCTTGTATTTTCTATCAGCTTTATTTCCAGTTAAGGCACACTATTTGGCAAGAAGATGATGATTCGTAACGAATTCTTCTTTAGTTGTTTCTTCCTTTAATAAAAAGCAACAAAGAATCCCCTTCCTTTGAATATTCAAGTTACTTAAATAAGTGTTTCCTTATTGACAAAGACTGATTGCTTTCCACTCCATTGTAGAGTGTTAAGAGCTTTTACATTCCCCAGCTTCACTGAATTTTGAACCTATTGGCTGTGTTTCACCAGGGCAATTTCTATGCAGTGGGTCTGTGTTAATCAGACCAGGCATTTTGCCATTTGCCGTTCACACACATTTTTCTATTTGTACGTCTCCAAAGACAAAGCTAAGCTCTTCAAAAATGCAGTGAACTGGTTCTCCAGATGTGACAGATCCAACTCAGATTAGGCAAAACCACAAAGTTTATTTATTGTTACACGCTCTACAGAAGGAGAGGTTTACAGGATGGAATGGATTACGTCTTTAGATATGAACAGGAAATGCTACATAAGAGTTGCTGAGAGCACAAATGTACAACAGGCTGGTGAAAAACTGTCTTTTTCTGACATCACTATCTGTGGGGAGGCTGTGGGGAGAGGAGGAAAGCAAATCCACCCCTGATACAACATTTTATCTTCAGTGTTCCTCAGGGCTCAGGAAGGCATTTCCAAAAGCCTTCTGGCTGCAGGAGCCCTGGTACAGCCCCACTGATGCTATAAAGAGTCCATGCAGATGGAGAGGGTATAAAACTCTCTGCAAGGCCAATGCCAGGTGCACCTCCCACAAAGGGTATTAGGCCAAATGCAGTGGACAGTGTGGAGAGGGAGGAAATCACTCTTGCAGTTATTTTGCTGTGGAATTCAGCCCAGAAGTCAATGGTGGAAGCAACACCTGCCCAAATCTGCTCTGAAAACTCCACAAGATGTTCACAGAAAACCAACCGTACTTGATAAAGGAATTTATTTATACTGCTGCTGTTTCACTGGTCACCTTCCAGATCAGGGCTCTGCCTCATCAGGGGAAGTTAGGCCAGTGATGGCAGAATTGGGTCCAACTTAATCTAATATTTCATATAAGCTCATGAAACCTTTGGAGTTTTGGCCTTCAAAATTCTGTCATGCTTACTACAGAGCCTGAAAGGAGGGGAGAAGGCAACAAAAACCATCCCACCATCTGCTAGTACAAATCATTTCCCCAGAAAAGTGTCTGTTTGGTTCATTCTCTAAATAAAATCTACTTCTAAGCAATCTAAAATGTTGTGAACAGACAAGCTTATTAGCACTTGTCATATTTGATATAGAAAATACCGGAATTAATTTCCTCCTCTATACTGATAAAGCACTTGTAAAGAATTTGGGAAATAAAGTACAAATTTGTGTCTTACAAAAAGAAGTACATTGGTTTTGTAATCTGCTTGGAAATCTCCACTACCATGCAGAAAGGACCTGTACTGGATATGTAAAACATAAATCAGTTCCCCTTACTGATAGACCTCTTGGAGCAAACTACAGATCACTCTTTTAGAAAAATATTAAAAAAATTAATAATGTATTTAATATAATTTATTTAATTAATATTAATTTATATTAAATAAATTAAATATAATTCATTTATTTAATATAATAAATACATTAATATTTTAAAATATTCACCTCGTATTTTAGAAAGTCAGAAATTAGATGTATGATTATAATATTTTATAAAGTTGTACCAAAATAGTTAAAATAGCCTGATCTTGTACAGGAGTACTATATAAATGGGATTAAATACTTAACTGTGTTAGAGAAATGGCCATGACCAGGAATAAGAGAGTACAAGATTAATTTTCTGTCTGAATGTTCAGAAATCATATCAGACCAGGTCTGTCCTAAATGAATTCATCTTCATTTTCCCTCTTCTGATCACAAATCACATCCAATGGTTTTAATGCTGTGCCCCGTTTAGAAGCACATCTCCAAGTCACCCTGGAAGTCTTGAAACGTCTTTACCTTCACCAGAGAGTTAATTTAGAATAATGATAATAGTTTATTTTTGATGCAGCAGAGCAACCACTGTAGGCACCATCAGGCTGTATCTCTGTGCTGCAACTTGAGACCCAGCACCGTGACCCCCTCAAGACCCGTCGTGTTCTCTGCAGACAGTGAGACTGGAAATAGGTGCTTGGATCTGTCTGACACTTAAATTCATGTGCAGCTCAGCACCCTGGGGCCTCAGCAAGCTGCTAAATGATTTAGGTCTTTCCAGGCAACCTCAAAATAGTTTGAATCTCTTCCGGGGGACAACAACTTTATTCAGAGGTCAAATGAGCCGTTGGATCATGTAATCACAGGTTCAGATTCTCACCTGAGTTTGTCTGCACAGATATAACCAAGATACAAGTGAACTGCACTGCAACCCTCAAATCTGTACAAATCTTATGTGGAATAAAGGCATTTCTCTTTCTGGTGGACTGAAGCATGCTTACACATTTCCTACTTCATACTGCCAATTACTAGGAAGAATCGATTGCATCAAAAATACAATCTCAATTTTATAATTTCCCAACAACTTCATACATTTTAATTTTTTTTTTCTAGATTTATGAAAATGTGACTGACACCTGGATTTGGGCAATAAACAAGTTTTAATGTCTACGGAAAAAAGCTTTTTTACTGGATTTCATCAAGACTAAGATTCTTTACAGAGGTGATTATTCCATCACTTTCAGTGATATGTTGAGCTACAAAATAATGGAGTTTTGCTTTGCCTTTTTTTTTTTTTCTTAAGACATCTGTCTCTGACAGAGACCATTGCCTCTGAAATTCTCACATTTTGTTCTGGATATTTCCTGTACTGGAAAAAACCCAGAGAATAGCTGCACCATAATGATCTTCACATTTTACAGCATGAGAGATTGTCCTGCAATAAAATTCTATGGAGTATAAACCATATTCCTTTTTCTAGACATCTTTGATTCTCCAAAATTTCCAGGTTGCCAAATTTAGTTATGATTCTGCAGTTGTTGATTTTGTATGAACACACAATGAACTTGTCTGTCTAGAGAAGGACTGTCAGTATTTTGTAGTGTAATTGCTGTATAGAACAATGGCATAATCACCCTTTAACCAGTCTACAAACTCTTTAGAAGTGTTCACTGTACTCTGTTTTTCATTAACTGCCAGACCCTAATCAGAACTTCAGTTGCCACATCTATATTTAAAAAGTTCTGCTAGCAAAGCTTTGCCATTTCAGAGCATGACAAAGTCACATCAACGCTTGACTATTGTGTCAGGAAAAGCTTTTATAGGCACAGTTGTGCTTACAGAAAAGTTCTATAAAATTACCTTAGGTTATTGAAATAAGCAGTGCAAAAATCTGGCAGGAAACAAAACAAAACAAGAGCGAGGGAAATAAACAAAAATTCCAGAACTGTCTGCAACTGTGATACAAATAAAACTGATCAGCACTTGTTTTTTAATTCAGAGCCAAAAAGCATGAAAAAATTGACACCCACATGCTTCAATCTGCTCTCCTCCCTCCCAAAATTGGATGACCACATCCAAATTGCCTATTATGACTGGGTTTTAGTATTTTCTTCCACTCACACCATTTGAAAATAATGTCTGCTAATTGCTACTGGCTATCAGTGGGATGTAGACCAAGAACTGAACAGTGTGGACAATTATCTGTCATTCCTTGAGCCATGCTTTATTTACGAGTATGGGTATATTTAGTGACAGTATCTGTAGTAGATGTACTCTGAAAATAGCCTGGTCAAATTAGCTATGGGGATTAGCAGTCTGCTCCAGAGATAACACTTAGGGTAACTAGCCTATTGATCCTTATATATGCTTAGTAAATATGTTTATTTAGGATTACACTGTACCTATTTTTTTTCTTTATGATCAATGCAAAAATTTTTATGTAGTTTGCTTTGTGGTTCTCTGTCATTGGTGTTTCTTTCTGTTGTCTACTCAGAGTATCACAGAGGTCAAAGACAGACAGATTCCTGCTTTCATTTTAGTGTCAGAGAGTTTGTGGCAGTACCACTGTTGCATTTTGACCCAAAGCAAGAAGGTTAGTGTCAAATTTTGACTCTGGGGAAAAAAAAAGAAAAAAGAAAGAAAAAAAAGGAACAACTAGCTGATTAATTCATTTTAATTGAACTAATTTGCATGGAATTATACTTGTGGTAGTTCAGAAAACAGTCACCTCTGATTAATATAGATTGCAAAATTAGAAGCACTAACAAGCTTTTTTGGTACAGCCTATTAATCTAAATAGTTTCTTCTAAGCCAAGCCTGTTTTACACAGACATTTTAATTTAAGGATCCCATTTGGAGCACTGTTTACTTTTAGTGAAATTTAGCAATGATAATTTGTTACTTTAGTAAGCATTTTAAATAGACTCAAAGCTTGATTGCACTTGAGAACTTGCAGATTAAATGTGTCAGGAACTTTTTTTTGGTGAGGAGATCCTCAGCTTACCTCTGGATGTATGGCAGTGCCCATGGCTAGGTGCAATTTGGAATCTGAAACATGGGGATATAACCCAGGTTATATCGAGACCAGGTTGGATGGGGCTTGGAGCAACCTCGTTTAGTGGAAGGTGCCCCTGTCCATGGCAAGGGGGTTGGAACTGGATGATTTTGAGGGTCCCTTCAAACCCAAACCATTCTGTGGTTCTGTGATTGTAACCTATGGCTTGCCAAGCCTTTACCAGGAGCATATGCTGGGCATGTGACATGGTTTCCAACACCTGTATTGTTTCTGGATATCCTCTACTGGCCTCTGTTGGAGTCAGGGTGTTGAGCTCAGTGGGATTTGCCATGGAAAATACAGCCATTCTTGTCTCTGTGCCCCCAAACCAGTATAATCACAGAAGCATTGCTCGACTTGAGCCAATAAATGTCCCCCCTCGGAAAGGATGATTAGTTTGTCACAAATATATAACTTCTTGTTGCAGAGCTAGATTGATCAGAGTTAATTAGCTGTTCCTGCATCAGGCTGCGCTGCTCAGCTTGTCTTCATGCTCAGTCAACCTCCCTTAGCAAGCAGCAGCGTTGGTGGTATCTGGGAGTTACAATTGTCTTATGGGTTTTCTCCCTTCTTTCCACCACTAAATCATTCCCTCAGATGCCACCATTTTGCCATGAGTCTCAGAGTATTAGAAATAATCCCTTTATTTTAGATGCAGTGTTGCTAAAGTCTGTGGAGTAGGTAGAAGGATACAAATAAAAGAGACTCTTGAATCTTTGTTCTTTTGATTGTAGATTTTTTTCCAGCTGTGGAGATAAAAATGAAGATCTGTAGCCCTAAAATAAAAGAAAAAACAACTAAAAGCTGTTACCAGTACCCCAGTCATGTTATGTTGAATATTTCATGGCTTTAAACTATTTTATGGGCTTCAGGTTTGTGATACTGAGACGTGGCTATCTCACTTCACCAACTAGTAAGATACCTGAGGAACAGTTTTACCTTCTTCAGCTGATCTGAACAACAAAATAAACAGGGAGAACACATTTTCATTTATGTGCATATAGGAGGACTAAAGGATCTAAATTTGAAATTGCTGTCACTCAATTTCACTTGTATTGATGAGCTTAATGGGCCCAGATAGTAACAGATTTTAGTATCTTCAATTTTGATTAACAGGCTTCGAGGAACCAGATATCTAATACAAAACTTCAATTGAAATTTAAAATGGAAACTTCGCTTTTCAATAGCATTTCAATCAATTTGTTTTTAGCAGTCTGTTCCAGTAAAAAATGGAATATAAAGAGAAGGAGCAAACATGCATTTCATTACTATTGGCCAGGAAAGGCTAGGAATTATTTTTTGGGCTGTTCATAGTTTTATTTCTGTGTTTTATGCCACAGTTCTGATGTTTTCTGACTTTTAGATTAAGACTTCAGTGTGAAGTTTTTTTCATAATACATTTTACATAACACATTTATTCCATTCAAAATCTTCACGCAATTTCTTTGCTTTCCTAGAAGACTTGGTAAGTCACCCAGTGGTAGATCCTGCTACACTAAATAGAGGTATGAAGACATAATCATCTTGTGGGAAGCCTGAAGCTCTTCCAGATGGACTGGAGGTAGTTTCCATCTCAGTCTTGCATGACACTGTGAATGGCAGATGGAGCAATAAACAAAGATGAAAAGGGGTTTGAATTCACCAGTAACTTGGCTTCAAGGCAGGGGCCTCCAGGTAAGCCAAGTGATTGTGACTTTTGAGTGTGGGTACGGGACGCAAATAAATCAAAACAACAACAAAAAAGAAATTATAACATTAAATTCACCTTATTTGTACATTAATGAGAGTCTACCAAATGAGAATATTCAAATTTAATGCAAGGACAGATGATATCAATAAATGTTTTAGCATGCTGTTTTATCCAAGTTCACTAGCCCTGCATGGGATCGAGGTAAATACATGATCTTCACTACATCACAGAGGTGATTTTTTTATTATTTATGTGTTATTGATTTATTATTATTCTTTTGTTATCCTCTCCCAGGACAAATCTAATGTAAATATTTTTTGGTTTTAGTTACAGATATACTGATAAGGGTTGGTTGGTTGGTTGGTTGGTTGGTGGTTTTTTCCCCTCTTTTTAGGAATAGCAATATTAAAATGTTGCAGTTTACATCTGAAATTAAAAGTTTATGTGGCTTCTTAGATCCTTTGGGGTGTCATTCAGCTTTTGACTCATCACTAACAACCTTTGTCTGTTCCCAAGGCTTGTTCCACCTTTCAGTAGCTCACATAAAGCTGAGATCTCCTCCTGTAAGAACTATGTATAATTATAGCTGTCATATTTTTATTGTAAAAGCATACTAGCTGAAAAATAAATATATACAAATCCTGACTTCTATTTACTTATTTTTTCCTTCCCAGCTCCTCTCTGAAGTAGAACTCATGCCTGAAATGTCAGTGATATATTTGTTTCCTACTTTCATGTAGACTTGGGGTCACAAGCTGCAAGTTAATTCTTCTGGAATGTTTTGTGAGAGATAATCATGAATTTCTTCAGTTTTAGAGAAAACATGCAACACACTGCATCATACAGCTCCATAATCTTTTCAAAGTTTAATACCTTTTTCTAAATACAAACCAACTCTTCTCTTATTCACAGTCAAGTTAATACAGTAAGTAATAAAGATCTTCAGGCACAAAATTTACAGCCTAAGCAAAGTTAAAGAACAATCAAACACATTTTATTTTTCAGTACTACCCTCTGTTAACAGGAGTAGAGCAAGAAAATGATGGGTTTTATTGGACTAACATTTATACACAACAAAATATTAAAGGTGATCTCAAAATATAAAACATGTATATTTTGAGATCATCTTTAATTTTTATGTTTGAGTGCCTGTCATTAAATTAACTTTGCCAGGTATTAGGTCAGTGTGATGTTTATACTCTCTTTCCAGACAGCAAGGTTTCCAGGTTGATCACGGAGAAATCCACAAAAAAACCCCCTATTTATTGTCATTTTCTGCTATTTTTTTGCATTTCTCAGTGCTTTTAGGGAAAAGAAAACTTTTAACCCTACATAGACCATAGAAGAAGAGACAGTCTCAGCCCACAAGGTTGAGATTTTCCTAAGATACCTGCCCAAGTTATGTAGAGCTGTAACACACTTTATTCAAGTGCCAAAACTCCCCATATTGATGATTGGAAGCTTTTTCAAAGTATGCACTTTGCTCACAGACAACCAAGGAGGCAAAGAGTAATGAAACTGTGCGTGTGCACCTACATTTTATCCTGAAGAGCTAGATGATATTTAAGCCAAATCAATTCCTGAATTGGGTAGTTTTTTTCTCTTTCCCATGGCAGCTGAAGTACAGTGGACATCTTGTAGTTCTCCTTTCTTTACCTCCTGTGCAAATATACACTCCTGTATAGGACTGTATTCCTCCTGCAGCTGTGAACTTTGGGATCAGATCTGAAAGAAATGATCTGTGATATCTATTAAATACGTGCACTGAATTCCATGGCATTACCTTGATGTGAATGAATTAGAGTTCTTAACTTGCAAGACCAGCCTACTCATAAAATTAAACATTTGTTGTCTTTTGAGGTCTGGTCTCTGGCTTGGAATATCTGTAGTTAAGAATTGAGAAGAGTAAATTTTGAACAGCATTTCAGATCCTGTGAATAGGTTGATTTAAGTTAGGAAAATAAGATTGGAAAGATATGGAAATTAATTATACGGAGGCAGAGCAGGGCAAAATAGATGATTTTGATTGTTGATTATCCTGAAAAAAATTTAGAAATGAAATCAGCTTTGATATGAACCTGCCTTGGGGTCATTATTTGCATATTGAGATATAAAGCTGAAGAAATGGGGGCATTTTCTATTGTATTGAACATAATTTAATAAGAAGAAAATCCAAACTCAAAGCTAGCCTTTGCTTAATACAGATTCAATTAAAGACCTATTAAGTCTTGAGAGAGTGTCTTCCCATCCTGTCCTCCAGGATGGTGACATTAACATTGATTTCTTTGTTGGATACTTTCATTTTTGAGAGTGAAAGGGAGGTAATCTCCTTCTGAATGAACACTGAAGCATCACATAACTGGTATTTCCTGAAGAATTAAACAGCTTTTCATCTTCTACATAGATTAACTTGTGTGGTTAACTTTGGCCAGCTGCCATACATCCACCCGTTCTCTGTCTGCCTCTTCAACAGGATGGGGGATAAAATAAAATAAAAAAGCTCAGATCAAGAGGGCAACCCCTGACCTTTTCTCACAGACACCCTCCCTGTAGCAAAACCTTTCCATGTACAGGTAGTACAGTTTGCTGCACTAGTTTTGGATAACTGAGGTTCCCATTCTCACACTGACTACTAAAATCATGGTCCATCCACTGCCACCTCTTCCTCCTGGCTGATGTTGATGGGCAGTGTTCACAGGCACTGCACATGAATTTGTTCAGTCTGTGTCTGTTTATCCTTTTTCCCCTGAGGATCTTTCAGGAGCATTCTGTAGGCTGAGAACATTTTTTCAGCACGCCACATATTGCCTGTTGTCATGCATTAGGCATTTACACTGTCAGGAGAAGCAAACTCGCAGGATACAGGAGAAAAACAACAGGAATGCAAAGCTTCCTGTGGGGCACAAGTGTGAGTCACTCAAAGCAGATTCATAATGCCTTTTCTCCTCTATGTGAAGAGGGTCACTCAAACATTGTTAATTAGGAAAACAAAGAATTTCCTCAATTTGATGCCTTTTGTGTCATAATTTGTGTTATTTATCTGAGGCACAGATATATAAGATATTTTAAACCTTTTTTTTTTCCCCAGAAGAAAAAAGAAACATCCTCTAGGATAAACCAACATCTAGTTTGTATAAATAAATCATCTAACATTAGTTTTTCAACAGGTGTTGCTTTGAGGAGGAAAAGCCCCTGCTGTTCCTTTGCAATGGCTGGGGAAAGGAGAATGTGGAACCAACCTGAGCACAACTGAAGTAGAAAGAAAGGAATAGCTGCAAAGTATATGAAGAATAAATGGAAGAAAAACCACTAATGATATTTAAAGTAGTCTGCAGATATAGGGAGGGTTTTTTTAAAATCATACTTTATACTGGTTGCTAAAGATAAATGTGCTGTATGACTTTGAAGGGTTCAGCCTTGCTCTTGCACACACACTTTGAAAGCAAATTATGAAAAATAGTTATGCAATATAAAGATGACAGAAAACCTTAGTTATGCATTGCCAAGACAAATGCCATTATGTTGTCAAGAATATGCAAAACATTGGCTAAGAAGAGGTAACTTGAGGTGACTGTTGCACATTAGTAGAATTGTGCATTAAAAGTGTCAAAACTACCCCCCACAGTGGAGCTATTTTCTTGGCCACCAAAGATAGTCAGGTCTTCGAGTTCTTCCCATACAGACACACACACACACAGAGACCCCTTCACAGTGGTACTATGGTTTGTCCCAGCATAGGAACACCAGATGGGAATTGCAGGAGGAATTGTCTGGATGCTCCCATAGTTAATGCATTCCGAAGTTGGAGGAGCTGAGATGTTTGCGATTGACTTTGCTGCACATCAGCCTGCAAAAGAGTATAAAATGCTGCTGAAGACTGGGCCAACTGGGACCAAACTGGTCTCCTGAAGTTTGGTTTCAGGAAGCTTCTGGGTGCATCCTCCCCTGAGAAAGATGACTGTGACGTGCATCCAACCTGAACACGGGGAACACTCACTTTTGGACGGGTGAGTAAAAAGTGCTAAGATTTGGTCAAATCTGGAGATAAAATCCAAAAGTAGCTTTGTTGCTTTGTAATTGTGAATTCTACAAGGCCAAAGACTGTAAACTTGTATGTTTCTAGCTGAATTAGCTTATAATTATAACCCTTTAGACATAGACTTGATGAAATCTGAGACTGAAAGGACCAAGCTGCACCCAGACTGCTCTGAGCAGTTTAGTAGCAAGGGGGGTACTCACTGAAGCTTGTGACTCAACAGAAGGGACTCCAACCTCATATTTAAATTCATTGTAATAGATGACAGAGTTGTTATTTAGATACAGTATTGGTTATAGAGATATTGTATTAGCAATAAATCTAATCATAATCATCCATATAATCATTGTGTCCTTCTTCTGATAATGGCTGATAACCTTCTCTTGTCTAGTCTGCTACAGCTGGTTTTAGTTATTATTATTATTACCTGATTTTAATAAGCATTAAAATTCATGCAAACACCTTGAAATACTGACAAATGTTGCAAAAGTGTCTTTGGTCTCTTCATTAGACAAGTTAACATAAAAATTAGTGGAGAGGTCTTGGTCCAGCGTGGATCAATGTGCCCAACTTGGAGTCAAAGCCATTATGTATAATTACACACCTTGAGCTCATAATTCTTTCTTTTTCCCTTGAGAGATTTATTATTTTTCAGATACCTAAAAATGGATGGGAATATCTTGTGTCTCTATAAATATTCAAGGAAAACCAGGTACCTCGTGCACACAGACATCATTGCTAGTAGGTTCTGTGGTGGTGCAAACTAGGGAGATCTGTTTGAATAACTGTGTTTTCACAGTAATGTGATTCTCTGACTTCTTGTCTTACTCATGGTAATTAAACCTTATTGTAACGGAGAAACAATCTCCGAAACCTTGAAATTTCTTCAACTGCAAGTAAAACACAGGTTTTCTGTCTCCAACTATAAATGTATAGTTCCATTGACATCCTTGGCAGTGGATACATTTATCTTGAGGTAAGAAATTCGTTGATTTCAGTCAAACTAATTACACACAGCATTGTTTACTTAGTGATGTATTTTGCTAGTGACATGGTATTAAGAATGGAAACCAAAATGTTGCGTACTTATGGGCCAGCTATGCTGACTCCATAAATAAATTATTGTGCAGCTAAATTACTTGGCCACTCAGTATATATTATACTGAATAACACTGAAAGTATAATTAATAAATAATGAGATTGTTAGCTGTAGATTATCATTCCTGTGTTTGCTACGTTGATCTCATTCTAGAAAGCAAATA
This sequence comes from Pseudopipra pipra, assembly GCF_036250125.1. Lineage (NCBI taxonomy): Eukaryota > Metazoa > Chordata > Aves > Passeriformes > Pipridae > Pseudopipra > Pseudopipra pipra. The sequence continues at coordinate 71,528,200 of NC_087552.1, forward strand.
AAGTAAATAAAAAAAGATAACAACAACAACAATGGCAACAAAATGTTAGCTTATTTTAAACTTAAAGTTACATCTTTTCTTTAGAAATAAGAATCTGAGTCACACTGTGGTTTCAAGTGGTAGTAAAAGTGTTTGGTTTGTAAGTGTTGCTTATTTTTATCGTAGCATATTAGATCTCTTGCTCTAATACTGTGAACACAGAATGCTGAATAGATATGTTGAAGATTAAATGATGTCTGGAAAATTTCCAGGACATCTGTTCCATGATTTAGGTATCCTAATTCCCAAGACTTACAGAGTATAGTAAAGTTTTTAGTCACATTGAAAATATGACTGTCCTTGACTTCTTATACATAAAGAAATAAAAGTAAGTTATATAGCACTGAAAGTAATTTTCTCTCTACCTCATGTCAGGTTATACCCTCAATTCCTTCATCAGCCTGAGATACTTCAAATATTTGAGAGACTTAAATCATACCAATAGTTGTTCATCTCCCACCCTAAAATGTGGCAGAGCTTATCCTGTCATTCCAGCAGGGATTGGTACCTTCAAGAAGCTCAAGAAGACAGACAGCCCCAGCTGTTACTTTACACAATGGAAATAAGATTGTGTCATAAAATGATGATTAATTAGATTAGGAACAATCAATGAGGGATATTTCTATCAGCTTCCCCAACTCAGAGCGTTCACTGAATAACATGAATGAACTTAATCCTGGTGAGTTTGATTTGTGTTGGACAAACTGCTCATTATAATTTTTTTTGAAAAACTCTGTTTTGCTGTTGTTTTGGTTTTTTTTTTCTATTTAAAAGGGGTACACAAATGGCATTTGTCTCTTTTAAATGCATTTATGATTTGTAAGAGTTCAAAACTATAATCAGACAATAATTCAGTCTAATTGGTTGGTTGTTAGAGCTTTTCATCTTGACTCTCCAGTTGTTATTTGCCCATCGTTTGTGCTGTGTAATGATCCATTGGACACCTTAGCATGACAGAAATCTTGAAATGTCTTGAATGTTAATAAAACATTTCTGTTTTCTTCGTGGTCATACTTGATATAACAGAAACTGGTAGTGTGGAATGTACACAGTGTGCTTTATTTCACTACTTTAAAAGTACAGGGTTTACTCTAATTAAAAATATATTTCTTTTTTTTAATGCAACTTCGTCAACTTATTCTAGAAGTGACATGATCTTCAGTGTCTTTCTGTCGTGAGATAACAAATAATTAAAAATAATATCAATAGAAGATAGATTTTTTCGTAACGTGGGGATGGAGATGTAAACTAAAAAGAATTGAAGTTACCAACATTTTAAAAAAGGATAAATTACTCAGGTAGTTATATTCTTGGTAGTCTGATACTGATCCTGGGCAAAAAATGGAGCAGCAGACAAGGGGTCCAATTAATATAAAATATAAAGAGAGGTAAAGTAATTAACATCAATGAACAATGAACATTTCATCTTGAGTAACAAGATGAAAAAGTTTAGCTAATGAGGGAAATGGCAGCAGTGCAATAGACTGCAATTGGACATTGACTTTGTAACATACAGTTAAAATAAAAATTAAAAAAAAAAAGAAAATTGATTACCCCTCAGGTTTCATAAAGCAAGTGTGAAAGAAGGCCATAGTGAGTGCATATTTCATTTGTTTTCAAGTATACCAATCCTTGCCCATATGTGGCATCATTAGCAATGATCTAGACCAATGATCTATGTCTATAAGTCTATAATTATTAAGATCAAATATTTAACTCTGATAGCAAAGATTTCAGTGAAATAATAAATAGCAAAGACACGAGTCACTTCTAGAGAGATACTTTTGTCAGTGGGTAAACACATTCAGCTACAGCCAAATGTAAAGTCCCCTGATACATGGCTGTTAGCTATTGTGAGCTATGGTTGTGGTTGTCAGCTATAACTGCTGTACCTGAGAAAATTAGTTCTAAAAAAGAATTAAGGATTATTTCAAATCATCAGATGAAAATGAACTCCCAGTAATCAAATGCTTTTGGTTTCACTAAGAAGGTTCTATTGAGAAGAAAGAGAGACACGATACTGCCTCTGCTTCTATAGCCGAGAACTTTCTAGAATTCTGGTTTCCAATCTTCAATCAACAGCTGAAAAAATATCAAAAAACTGAGAGAACATGGAGAAGAGCCTTGAGAATAAATGGAATAGTTGGAGAACACAGTGAAGAACACAGGTAGTTCCATATGTTGAAATTAGGAAAAGAAAGAATAAACAGTTGCATGAACATAATCTCAAAGAACTGAAAATGTGGAACGGGATAATAAAAGACTTTAACACTCTACGTCTATTTGGTAACTGGAAAACCAAATCTGATTCATGGAAAGCTTCCACCTTTTCTTCTGGAGGAGAAAATAGCAACGCCAGCAGTAAATGTAACCTGTACAAATAAACACGTTTTCGTGAATATGCAAAAAACTTGGCAGGGATCTGCTGTTGTATCTGTGTCCCAGAGAAGAGAAAAAAGAGAATGGTGTGGGAAGACAGAACATCTGGAAGTCGTGCACACACCAATTTATTGGGACATATTCTGTTTTTCCAACCACAGCAAAGTGAGAACCTGCACTCGATAAGTGCCAGACACTCAAGCAAAAGACAAACTGTGTTCTTCTCAAACAAACAGAAATATTCACCAAACAAGCCTGACCTGTCAGAATCATGTGGGCAAATGTTTCCCAGGATATCACACCCAGGGAGATCACTGATAACTTTTCGATATTAGGCCTCTAGATTTATTTCCTTAAAAGATTGACATTGGTGGATCTGTGACAGGGATTACATTCTCAGCCAAGGTAATCAACTGCTCACTGTGCTGTGCTTGCACATCGTTAGTTAACGATGCCCACCATTGTGATCATCCATCTTGCACAACCTCTGGAGGCACGAGGCATTTCTCTTGGTGGACACCATTGCCTTTCTTTCATTGCTAAGCTTATAAGTGACTCTCATGTGTTCAATTAAGTTCTAATTTACTTCCCTTGAGCTTCTCTGACATCTTTTCCAAAAGGAGTTAGGTGTTTCCTACTGAGATTACTAATGTAACAAATGCTGCTTTTAAATTTACACCGCCATTGCCCTGAGGTAGTTCAAGAAACTGTGCTTTTATCAGAAAGCCACATTGAAGGCTCCAGGGTCATCATTATCTTTTCAGACCTGAACACCAGTCTCTGCCTTTATTTCCTTTTCTGGGTTCTGAAGGGCTGACATTAATCACCAACAATCTCATGATGACATGTAATTGCATATATCAAAAAATATTCATCCTGCGGGCAGCTGCCAGTGCTAGAGCACTAGATATCAATCCAATTAAATCCTAACATGGAGATAATTGTTTGTCACTCACTCCAAGGAAAAGAATGGCATTAATGCTATGTCCCACAAGTGACCTTTACATCAGCTGGCCTCCATCAACTAATTATGAGGGTTATGAGCATATCCCACGTCAATCACATAGATTCAGTACACAGAGTTAAACACAGAGACTCAAGTGAAAGTAAGAATTAAAAGTTTTTTCCCAAACTTGGCTTTTAGGAATAATTCTGCTGATATTAGAAATGACTAAGAAAGGTGCTGATTTAATTCCAACAACATAGAAGGAAGCAGTTGAAAATGAAAACAGAGACATGGATTCCCATGTAAAGTAAAGAAGAAGAAACAGTAAGAAAATATATGAAAATTTTCAAGGTCTGTTATAAGCTCCTAACCCTTTTTCTACATTGATTCAGATAGAAATGGGAGGTATACATAGAAGGGGAAAAAACTACAGGCATGAATCTGTGAGCTGGGGCCAGTTGAGCTGCTCTTTCAGCTCAAACGACAAAGTGAGCACAAAGAAATAGAGAAGAGACAAAATCTGTTCCTGTCTTCCTGTGTATGGAGGCATTTGATCACCAGCTTCTATAATGTTTATTTAATTATTAAAGGGCCTGACATCCATGATCGGTGCATGTGGAAGTGGAATTCCACCTTTCTGTGCATGGAGAAAGTCATTTACATGACATTGTCCTCATGCTGTAACAAGATAGTTTTCAAAATCCTTTTGCTATAATTATAGGTTCTTTAATTAACAAAAGAATACTGCAATTAGTGTCTTTGCACATTCCAGACATCATTACTGCTACATTACCCATGCACTTCACTTGCTTCAATGGTTTTGAATTAAGTATAGTTCACATTCAAGGTTCCTCTTTTAACTTTTTTAATTCTCCATTATCTAGATTAATATTATGACCTGGATGATATCCTTCTCATTATTCCCTCCAGATCACGTTCTCTAGTCTGCTCCTGTAGGTCTTTTTCCTTTTTGTTTTGATTAATACAATGTCTTTTTTTAGCAGCAAATTTTCAATCTTTTTTTATCCAAACACATTTATGCCTTGTCCCAACTTAATTTAAATTTACTATTAAATTGCAGTCATTTATGTCTGTTTCTAACTTTGCAATTTAATTTAAACTTTCAATTATTTCTGTTGAACTTCAGAGATGCTTTTAATTCTTACAAAGGAGAGAAAAATCTCTTTTCGGTACACACGGTGAACCCTGAGCTCTAGGAGATACATTTTTTATAATTATTATTGTAAAAATCTAATTCTGTAAAAATTTATCGCAGATTTTTATTTTTTTTGTGAATAATTTGTAGTGTGATATTTAATTTTTGTGTTCTTCAATCAGAGATTGTGTTTTTATCTTCCAGCAAGCTACTTAGCTGTCCAATCTTTATTGCAATTTTTCATAGACATTATATTTAAAATCTGTATAACCATTTCTTAATAATGTAAGGATCAGAGCTGCCTGGAGATGAACTGAGTCCAAAGAAGGTTTGATCCAAAGCCACGAGAATGAAAGAATCCTTGAATTTTTCTGCTGTGCCATTGACTTGGGAGGGATGGGAATGACCCCAGACTTGTCACTCAAGGGTTTTCTCTTTGAAAAGAGAGATATAGAAATTTTTGGAGTGCTATTGTAAACATGTGGTTTGGGGAAAGGAGGATTTGCACCCTAAGAGCACCTGTTTCCCCCCATTTACTTTAAGTAGAGCAAAGGCTGTACTCATTTAGACTCACACCTAATCTGGCCAAACAAAATGCACTCAGTGCATTTTTATTTCAAGATCTCATAACTCTCCTGGCCCAAGCACCCAAGACTTGTTAATTTTGTTGGAGGAATTATTCCCAGGAATAATTTGATGATTCGATAATTTGAAGTTGATCCCCACCATGCAGGGAAGATCACATGCTACAGGCAAAACATTACACGTGGGTACACGAAAGACTAAATGATCCTGACTGACCTTGATTTTGAATAATGATATTCACAATCTGGAAAATATTCCTGTTACAAATTTGAATGTGTGGACATAATGACACCTATTAATCCTGTTATCTTAAATATTGTACTTACATGGTAAAAGAAAGTCCTGCTGCAATAAATTGTAGACCATATGGGAAAGCAGTGCAGGAAAGAAATATTCTTTTTGCATAATAGATCAATACAGAAAGAGAATAAATTCCAATACCAGTGTTATATGAAAAGTCTGTGCAAGAGGTACATTTTGAAAGAGACCTTGAAAAGCTTTTTCCTGGGGTTTAAGTACACCAGTTATCCCCCTTTTCAGCCTGCTTCAAGAATTTAGACCAAAATTAAATTTATTCTTTTTAACTCAATATATGAAACACTGTTGGAGAGCATCTGTCACTTTAAAACACTATTTATTTTGTGCTAATGAAAGAAGACACAGAGACCATTATTATAAAACAAATCCTTGACAATATCAGCAATATCCATCTTCTTGCAGCAGTATTTTGAAGTACAGCTTTTCATTTTCCCCCCTTCATTAAAACATTTTATCATCTTAATTATCATTGTGACAATTTTAATATTAGAACTCATTTTATGACTTGCAAAATGAATTCCTTTAAGAATTGTCCTCCTCGGCCATTACTCCTTCTGAGATTTCTCAAATACAAGTACATTCAGAATAGCTTAAAAAAAATGTTTTCTGTTCACTGATACATCAAAGTAGTAAATAAATCATATTTTTTCAGTAATTTTTTGCAACAAACTAATTAGTAGATGTTTTCTCAAGCTCTACATACATGCCTCAAAGTCAGAGAAACTCTGTGGTTCTCATCCAGTGAAATTCACTGCATTAAAAGAACATTTTTCCTGATAAGAATTACTTCATTGTTAATACATAAACCCACTTTTTTTTTTTTCCATTCTTGAAGAGATAAATGTTAAAGGATACATTCTAGAGGAAAATAATTTCATATTGGCCATTTGGACAGAGCTCTCAGTTGTTGTCCTAAATCTCAGTTTTAATTTAAAGCAACAACTGTTTTCAATTTTTATCCTTTGCTGCCATGAATTTTTGAATCTGGGCAGCAAAGGAAAGCAAGTGCACCCAGTGCAGCAAGAGCTTCCTTGGTTTGCAGGGTTAACAAATAGCTCAGACACCCTCATTTCAGTGAGTTCCATCTCATATGGTCTGCTTGGACCATCAATATTTATATTCCACTGAGAAATAAATAATGATAATATTAACACTTTGTTCAGAATTATCCATATTGCTTTAGAAACAGAGAGGTCATCCTTCTGGAGAACATAGACTTCATGTTGCAATAAGCAGTGTAATTCCCTCTGGGTGCATATGAAGGACCAGATAGAAGAAATTCAAACAGAAGACATATCTCTATGACTTTTAGAAATATTTCTATTTATATATAGCAGTGTCATTGTTTCAGGTTTTTTTTCCCTGTAGTGAAAAAAAGTGCCAAATTTCACAATATGATTTTTGAGTCCCAGTCATGCTCCATGTTTTGAAGCTATCCAGGGAAGGCTAGGAGAAATGAGGGAACATTTTCCTCTTCATTGAATGGGCAAAAAGATATCACTAAATAGACAATGTTAAGCTCGAAGTATGCTCAACATTTCTTTGGAGGAGAAAACAAAGATCTTTAATAAGTAGTAGAAACCTCTTTCAGGGCATTAAATCCATCTCACAATAATGCTTTTAAGATCAATGTGTTTAATATTCAAGTGAAATAGAAAAAAAAAAGCATGTGAGCAGAGAGATAAAGGAAATTTGAGAGAGAGTGACCAGGGGAAGCTAAGGTATGCAATTCAACTGTTGTTTTTGATAAATATCTTGAAATGGGGAAGGGAGTAAATGTTTCTCTTCATCTGTTATGGATAAAAAGAAAAAAATATTTGAGAAACGTAAGATTTCAATTAAGAGATCTGTTCCCACTTCCTAATCATGTTTCTTCAGTGATGAAGTCAGCACAGCTCTCACAGACAGCAATAAAACTGGTTTGCCCTGTTCTTACCCAAGAACACGTCTTTCAGTCATTCCAGAAAGAGGAATTGTTGATGTTTGGTATGTAATGGCTTAACTTACACTTAAGCTGCATGTCCCAGGGATTTTGCAGCTTTGGGGATGTCTTCTCTGGGACAAAGAACAAGGCATTTAAATGCCTTTATCTGAGCTGCTCGTGGCATGGACATACAGCAACAAATAAAAGACAAGCCTGTCTTTGCCCTACTCCTAGTGTTTGCTTCCACCCACAAGAGCCATTGACAATTTTAATTCACAGATAAAAACATTTCTAGAACCAGTTCAGAAGAAGGGAATTAAGGGGTTTACCATCAGATCTAACCTACCATTTATAACAAAATGGATCTTGGAGAGAGGATAGAGGGCAGCAATAACACAGCATATGTCCCTGGTGGCAGTCATACAGCAGTTGTGGCTCTCATTACAACAGATTTATTTCTGCCACTTCTCTTCTCTTTAGTGTTGTTCTGCCTATTTCACATCCAATGCATATATGTAGTGTTTAGAGCAACAAAATGCTGCATGTGATCAGAGAAAGTCTAATCCCATCGCAAGTCCCATAATTCCTCAATCCAACTTTCAATATTTTTCTCTAAAGTCCTTACGAAGAGTTACTGAATTTCAGACTGCAAGAACTATTTATTCCTGCTTAACAAACAACATGTACTGCTACTGAAGCATAAACCAACAAAAGTCTTTTCTGAATGAATTTATGAATCAAATATATCTACTTGGAAGCCTTAAGATAAAAGAAACTTGAAACAGAAATATGAATCTTAGGCCTTGGAGAGAGAGAAAAAAAAATTACAGTCCTCTGTGACAGTAGCTGATAACAAAAGACAGATCCACACTCTGCAGTTATTTATTAGAGCTTTTTGGTGCTGTGTGTCCTTTTGCTTTTAGAGAGAGAAAGGTTTGCTAGTATAAGATGAAAGAGACTTCTATACAGTGTGCATATTGATTTTTGGGGCTCTGGGTAGGGGGTTCAAATTGCAGCATTAAGTTTTGTACTCTGCTTCATGCTATGTTACCTTTCTGCAACCCACCACCTTCCCGGAGAACACAAGTTGGTTCAGATGGTCCCCCAAGATCCACCAAGTTAACAGACATGGAAAATTCTGTTGAGACACACAAGCTCTTTATTCTTCAGATTTTGTTTCACATATGTCAGACCTGTGGATAGCTTTAAACTAATAGAGCTTGTTGCAGTTTGAATCCATACACAGTGAGATTTTGTTTGTTTGTAAATATTACTGTTACATACCCTCCTCACAGGGAACATAAGAATTCCTTCTCATCCCTTTCCTGTGTAAGGACAAGAAATTATGTTGACTGCTTTTCCAGATGGGTAGTTAAGGCAGATGCACATGATGGATGCAGTTCAACTTCCAGATTAAGGCAAAAAGTAGGTGTTGAAATGCTTACATCTGCACATGATCTAAGTATCTAAGCTCTCATTCCAGCCCCTGTTCATCCAGCCAGTACAGACAGGTGAGTCTAGGAAGCGTTCAGGTGGCCAGATGGAATCATCCACATTGTCTAAAATGCTTCCCTAAATTCCACTGCACTGCATGTCCACCAGCTGCAACAGCCTAAATACACAGTTCACACACAGTCACCTGCAAGTAGGGACCTACATTTAGAAACTTTCATCTACGAGTTGAATCCCAGAGAACACCACATTAACATGTCTCAGGACGTGTATACATGACATGGAGCAGAGATGTTCAGAAATACCAACATTAATAAGCTCAGATGTCTCACTACTATGGTAATTTCACTATTTAGCCCAGATAATTCATCGTGCAAGGTAGACATCTGCAGTGCTACAGCTGGACAATCTCATTTTTTTTCAAGGAGTAGCCCATTAGAAAAATTATCTCCTTGCTTTTAATACATGCTAAATAGCATTGACATAAAAAGTTGTGAAATTCATGACTACTGTTATGCATGTGTCACATCTTGGCTGACTTTTCCCAAGGATACTTAGATCATGAAGAAGACTGAAACAGAAGCAGACATAATACATTATTCAAGGTTAGTTAAACTAAAGACTGAACTTGCTTTGGTATTCCCAAACAATTTTATTCCAACCCCAAACTAATACAGAAAAGAAAAACAAAATTCTCTGTTTGAAATGAAAATGGCAGGGAAGGGTAAATTTTTCCTGAAGTCTGCAGAATTTTTCCTGCTTGCCCCAGGCAGATTTCTATGCATGTTAACAAGGTCCTTATATGATCTCTGTGACTTCTGGAAGATTAATCTCATCCACAGTTTTATATCTTCAAAACATTGATCACTCCAAGTGTTTTTTTGTACCTATTGAGATAAATTTGTACTGGTTTTGATTAACTAATCAGAACTATTTCCAAATCTACATGAAGACCACACTAATTGTGCATAGAATGCCACCTTCACTGTATTGCTTGTAAAAGGAGATTTGGATCCCAAACTCAGATGTATGTATATAAATACAGTCAAGATAGATATCTGCTCAGATGAATCCCCACCCATTAATATGGCTCTCATATTTTGCACCTACCTGTGGGCAGAAACCTGGACCAGTGTTGGCAAAGCAAATGATGGGCACTCACTAGGATGCAGCTGCCCCAGCATTTTGTGGTCAGGGTACCTCCAATCCATAGCTGAAGTAGTATCTTCCCTATCTCCAACCACCTGATGTCTACTGGTTCAGTGGCAGCTCTGAGCTCCTCTGGCTTATAGGAACAACAATTACAAGTTGACCTTTTCCATACTTTCCAGTACTCTAATTTATCCCATATATCTTGGACTGAACGTAGAAAACCTCAAGTAGAGGTCACGAGACAGATGATGGATCCTCAAAATTGTGTATATTCCCCTCCAGTTGTAGACCAGGTCAGAGCAAGTTCTCTACTTCTGAATTATTAAATCCTTTAAATAATTACCAGACACGCCATTCAATTATCCTTGATTTTCACATCCCATTTAAAGGTCACTAGGTTTTAGAGTCATCCTTAATTTGGCATAAAAATTATCTGTCCTTCCCAGCTCTGGTTTTACATCCCTGCAATCTGAAAAGCACAAAATTAACTTTGACAGTGTTAACTCTTTAGTACAGTAGAGGTAGCTTTGGGAATCCTCTCTGTACTTTCACTCTGGGCAAAAGACATTGTTCAATTTTTTAAATTCAAAGAAAAATACATGAGCTGAGCTAACTGTTTTAAATAAATTATGCCTCACCTTTCCTCTTCCTCTTTCTCCTTTCCTCTTCCTCCTTTTCTCTTCCTCTCCTCTTCCTCTGGTATACCATATTTCAATACTTATATTTATTGAATGTATCAGGACAAAAGCCATGTAAGAGATTGTAACACAGTGACAAATCCTGCTGTCCTGAATTCAATGCTCCTTTATCTTCATGAGAGTTATTCAACAATAGAAGATAACCTGATTTTATTTTATTTATGATGTCCTTTGGGTCACAGGGTAATATGATTTCTCACAGAACAACCGAGCTTTCAATATGCAGAATAAAAACTGAATATTCTTAGCTATTCCGCATGACTGATTATTATCCTTTCTTCTTTCCTCCAGGTAACACAAAATTAAATTGTGTTCAGTAAAAACATATAAAATATAATTAACCTTAGTGGCCCTGTTATCCTCAGTGTCCTTTAATCCACCTAGTACAAGGTGGAGAGAAACATTTCTTCTTTATAATTACTAAAAATTCTGTGACAACACACAGAGTTATCCAAGTGTTACTGTATCATAGGTAACAACACTGAGCTATTGGCAAACTGCAGCAATGGTGTGGAAGGACAAGCCTTTGTGACTCTGGGTTGTGAGTTCAACCAGTGTTGCCTTATGAATTGATTTTGTAGCTTGCAATAACCTGGATTAGTTTGAGCTGTAGCTCTGTCACAGACTGGGTTGGAGGTCCTGTGCACATCACTTTTCCTGTGTGTCTGTCTCCCACCCTGTTAGCTGGGTTGATAACTCCTGCCTGCCTTACTGGAGTGCAGTGGAGATCAGGTAGAAACTCGATACAGAAATTATCTCATGATTTTCTGACATTAGAGGTAGTACAAACCATGAAGATACCAACTGTTTGATATCTCTAGAAATGGATCCTACCAGTCCTTAACACCGTTGTCCACAAGAAGACAATGACTTGTTTGCAGAGTGATACCTGCCTACAAAGATCTGTGTGGATGGTTGCTCTCTGTGAGAAGGAAGGATGAAGAAATTAATTTGGAAACTGATGAACTATGTTTAAAATCTGAGGTACCAGTTATTACCACATGTCCTTCTTCCATTTGGCAGCTTTCCTGAAGCACCAGAAAGCAAATCCTCTACCCTCAGTCTCAGAAATCCATCATCTTAATAAAGAGATGTTGCTGCAGGACTAGGAAAAACTGCTGAAGATCCTTGTCTTTTTGGGCTGTTGTCATCAATTATACCAAAATACTTCTTGAAATTCTGAATTTGTTCAGATCTTCAGAGAGCAGTTGTGAGAATGCACTCTGTATTTACACCACACTAACAGTGTGAATTTCCAATGGACTCAAGTTCCATCACATACCTGAGTAACACTAAATATAGATGGCTGCAAAGAGTCTAGACATCTAAGGAGATCATACTGTCAACACTGGATTCCATAGAGGTCACTGCTCTTACTGCAGCTGAAGCTCAGTTGCTGTTGTGGTTGACTTTCATGCATTAAGGCAAAGAACAGCTTTCCCAAACTCTTTTGATCACCATGTGATCATGAGCTCATCAGAGTTATCTTTGCAGTTTTCTTTGAAGATGCAATTAGTAAAATTAATTTATTAGCTTAGCGGTTCTTTCATATTTGTTTGCTTTTTCATTTGTCTTTTTTATTGTCATTGAAGAGACAAAAGGAGAAAATCACATCTGATGGACAGTTCATCACTCAACTGGCATGTGGACACCTTCTTTGGTGGTACCAAGGGTACCCCAAAATAATTCTCCAGTTCCTGGGGAAGGCGAAGGAAAGAGAAAGTAAAGGTAAAAGAATAAGTCCTAAGTTTCCTGCAGAAAACTCCAATCCTTTATAAACCAATAATAAATAATTTCAAACTGAGTGTTTTCAAAATTATTGATCTCTTACTCTTCACCTAAAAAGACATACAAGGGATTCAAGCAGCTGCTGTGCCCATGAATCTTAGGTAGTTATCATTCAGAAACACAAAGCCCAGAGTTACAATTAAATCTTCCCTCTGTTAGGCTCTGTGTAAATAAGCAGATATAAAAAGCACATTACAGTAAACAGAGATGAAAGAAGGAACAGATATAATATCTGTGCCTCCTTTATGGGGATCATCCAAAAAGATCAGCATATTCTCTAAAGCATCTGTGTGTATTAATGTTTATTCTCTACATCATATCTTTAGGGGTCCTCACTGTCCTACAAGGAGCCCAAGCTGAGTGTTTTTCTGATCCTATCCAACATTTCAACAGAAGTAAAGAAACTCATTTTCTGTCTCCTGGAGACCAAAGGCAGCAGCAACACGTGGGCCATGCCTGTAAATTCCCTTTCCTTGTTTCATCTATTGGCAAATGCTCCCTATCTAATATTTCTATCTGTAAATTTTATATTTCATTACCCAAAGTGAAATCACAGCTGCATCTCAAGGAACAAAAAATTCAGAACAAGCCTGCCAATCTTGTGTTTTCAATCCAAGCTAGAAGTAAGGACTCACTGGGATAGGTAAAGGCAGCAAATATCTGCACACAGCACTGCTATTAAATGTACTGGGTTTGATTTTGTGACTGTTTCCTTGAGCTACATGAGAAGGGGCTTGACTGAAGTCTGTAGATATAGTTTAGTTGTTTAATACAAGAATTAAATCACAGTGCTTTCCATGTATGTATTAATGAACACTTACAAATATCAGTAAGGGCTTTTCATTTTGTTTTGTCTTCTTTTGAGAGAAAGCTATATGATAAATACTGAGCAACTGGAAAACTTTGGAACAGTAGTGTAAATACAACAAAATACCAACTGCTAAACTCAAAAGGAAAAATCAAACTTATGGAGGGGTGAGCAAGCAAGAACTGCTATTTCAAAGAAATGTATACTGTAGTACCATATATTAAGTCTATTTTGGAGTGTAGTTCAGTATCATAACCCCCCAATTATGTGGAAGAAGGGATTCACTGATACAGATCTTTTTATAGCACCCAGTCCTAGAACACTATGAACTCATATTGCAGGATGTTTTCTCAGCTGTCTGATTATTCTGTTTTATGAACCAGCTTTATTTGAAGGATGTTTTCTGCACTCAGTTTCACTGTGGCTTAGACTCTAAGAAATTTCCATTACATTGAGCATCCTGGGATTTATTGAGTAGAAAGAGTTGCAGAGGGAAGGATTTTGGCTTCTCTCTAAAGCTGGGACTAGTAAGGTGAACTCCCCACTTCTGTATAGCCTTGGGCTGTATCCACTCCTGATTACTCTTATTATTTATGAGTTATAGATGTGATCTAGCAGCTTTAGCCTCATTATGTTTAGCACAGCACACACACAGAAAATAAAGCAACATTTTGCTCTTTGAGTCATAATTCTTGCAAATACATATCAGAGCCAAAGGCAGCTTCACTGAGACATTGCCACCCTCAGAAAGAGTGAAGCAGTGATAGTAATTTCTATAAACTGATGGGGGATTAGTTTAGCAAACATTTATTTTGTCTGTCCCTCAAATATTACAGTTTTTCCCCTTGGCTTACCTTAAGGAAAACAAGCACCAATAAATTAGATCTCACAGTCTTCTGGAAATGAGTTCAATAACATACACATTACATGCTCTTCTAATTACTGCTGCCCATGCAGTAAAATCTGCAGGCCAAGCAGAATCTTTTAGAATGTGCATGTCTAGTGGAAAGGGGTTTCAGTTAAAACTGGATTTACTCATTAACATTGGTAATATATTGTTATTATTACTATATTATTACTGTTATTTATTATGTTTTAGCAAAGCAGAAGGTGACAGAAAGTGAGGATCTGAGAATCTACTGAGTACATATTCAAAATCAGTAGTAATTCCAGTGGATTTCTGTGCTTTTCAGATCAAGCTGTTTTCAATGATCTCTGACACAGAGTTAAAATTGAGGGATTTGGTCCTCTGGTTCTGGATACATAGATTTAGTTTTCCCCAGATAAAAGAAGGCTGTCAATAAGTAATAATAAAAAAATGTTCTGGAATTATTTCAGATTACTTTCAATTAAGTCTCATTTTAAAATATTTTTGCTTCTTGAAAAAATGGCTTCAAGGAACAGTTAATTTAAAACTACCTTATGCCATAAAATTTTATTTCATTTGGTTTGATTCTATTTTCTAACTACTATCAACGTATGATCAGTGGAAACAAGACACTCTGGTAACATCAACAAAAATGCTGGCAAGTAAAAGAAGTTAGCCTGCTGATTGCATATGATGGCAAGTCAAAAAAAGCCCTTTAACTTTTTTATTTGGGTTTAAAACATTGCAGTTTGATGTTCTGAGGGCTTTTTTTCTCCTGATTTTCCTCCTTTCACCTACTCTGAAAAGTAAACAAACCAAAACAAGGATGCTCTTTGGGGATGAGTATTTACTACCATGTGAACACTGAGCTCCAGTGTATCACAAGTGTGGCATCATTTATTCAGAAATGCTTTGAAAAATTGCATTCTCCAGATTTTCTGCATAAATAAGAGGGATCTGCTTGTTTTATAACTGAACTGAGTCCTATGAAGCACAAGCCATGCTCCCAAACTATCAATTCAAGAGATTCATTTAGAGCCAAGAACCTTTAAGGCTGTCTGGTTGACAGGAAGCATATTTTATAGTCTTTCACTTCTCCCATTGTGTAGGAAGCAATTCTACACTGGTAGTTTAACCTTCATCTACAAAGAGCAATTGTTCTTCCCATGAAGCCCATACTGTTTGCACTTCAGGAATACACTGAAGAAATTATTAATGCCAAAAGTTACAGAAAGAATGGTATCATTATAGCAAAGACTGCCAGTTAAATGCAGATATGGGTTTTAAAGGTATAAAATTCCTAACATCTAGGAGGTGCATTTTCCGTGTTTTTGGTTGGTTGGTTGGTTGGGGTTTTGTTTGTTTGTTTTTTGTTGTGGTTTGGTTTTTGTTTGGTTGTTTTTGGGTTGGATTTTTTTGGTTTGGTCTGGGTTTAGTTTGGTCTGGGTTTGGTTTGGTCTGGGTTTGGTTCAGTTTTGTTGTTTTATTATTCTTTTTCCTGCTTCTCTTTTCTGACGTGCAAATATCTTATAAATCTCTTCAGATGTAACTGTCCAGACCTGCATAATGACATTCAACAAAAAAAACCCACATCAAATCTGTGTTTGTTGGAGTATTTATGAAAGAAAATAACTAAAATTGTATTTCGAGATCTGCTTACTAGTGGTAGTAGAAAAAGGATTAAATATCAAGTTCTGCAAGATTTATCGTGTCATGAACTAAGAAATTGCAAGACCAATGTAGAAACAGCGTTGGGAAACGTTCCAAATCCCAGGCTTCTTTATTACAGAAAAATATATTTCTCAAGGAGATTTCACATTAAATTACGTTTTCTCTGCTTCTGCCGTTCTGAACCAGGGTGTCTCTCCAGGGCTCAGCCAGTTTGTAGGAATTAGGTCACTATTTTGGCAAATCCTGTTGTTTTGAATCCTTTTGTCAGTCTTGTTCTAAGTATTCCTTGGCAGGTTCCCCCATCATTGTGTTGCTTTGCAAAGAGTGGACAATGCTTTCACCATGTCCTCCTCCAGCCACTTATAGGCAGATTCACTGTTGTAGTCCAAAAAAGGATGAGTTACATATTCGATAGAGATGAGAGTTTAAACCTATGACTCCTATTTTCAGACAAGCAACTTACTCCTGGTTGCACGTCAGCAGACAGAGCAGTGAAATGAAAGGCTGGAGCACCACTTCTGTGAAGACAGGCTGAGAGTGGTTGTTAAATCTGGAGAAGAGAAGGCTTTATGAAGACCTTCCAGCACCTTCCAGCACCTAAAAGGGCTCCAAGAGAGCTGGAGAGGGCATTTTGATAAGGACAAGGGGGAATGGCTTCACACTGTCAGAGGTCAGGTCTACATTAGATATTAGAAAGAAATTCTTGACTGTGAGGGTGATGAGGCCCTGGCACAGGTTGCCCAGAGAAGCTGTAGCTGTAGCTCAAGGCCAGGATGGATGGGGCTCGGAGCAACCTGGTCGAGTTAAAGGTGTCCCTGCCCATGGCAGGGGTTTGGAACAAGATGATCTTGAAGAACCCTTCCGACTCAAACCGTTTTATAATTCTACGAGAGGAACAAGGTTTAAAACATACTCTTCTCTAGACCATTCCCAGTAGGGTAGCTTTGGCAGCTTTCTGCTCTGTGTGTAGATGCTGTAAACTCTCCCAAAAGCCTTAATTCTGCTCATACAACGTGCTGTTAACCTCAGCACCAGCTCAGCAGTATCAATTACAGTCTCAGAGCTGAGCAGCAGCTGTGCACGTGTCTTTACATCAGCAACTTTGAGAGCATGGACTGACTTTTCAGGATAAAACTATACTGATATCAGATTTTGGAAAGACCTGCCTGGAAGTTGAGGTATGACAGTATGAAAGCATGAGAGGAATGTCCACAGAGTATTAAACTGACATATATGGGCAACGGCAGGTAGGTATTTAACTTAGTTTGCAAAGTATTTATACTTGGTAATTAAGCACACTAAGATTCAGCTTCATTTAGATCCAATTGTAACATCTTGGGGAGGTCACTGATACTAAAAAATCTCCTTTTGTGAGTCCAGTCACACTTATAGGACAGGGACTAATACTCTCTGGCCCAATTATTACTCAGCATTCAGCTTTCCTGTCTAGGTATTGATGTGACTGGTTCTTGTGACAGCTCTGACCCTGTGCAGCCTCATCACATTTCTACTCGTGTTGTGTGTAATTGTACAGGCAAATGCAGCCCAAGAGCAGCTATACTGAATATTGAGTACCCAAACAAGCATTTCAGGAATGTCCTTTGGAATAACTGTAATCAAATGCCATGGACAAAATGCCCACTGTTGGAAGGACAGGTGCAATTCAAGACTGGTTCTCTTGCTTGTTTCGTCTGCTAGAAAGCTCCTCTGTTGTGCACTCTGACAATCCAACACAGGATTAAGTAAGAATGATTGAGAGAGTCACTTCAGGAACTGAATCCTGATCCAAACAAAAATGGTAACAGACACGTTGACTGCATGATTGATGTTTCTTGAAGCATGTGCTATAAACTAGGGAATATAAACTGAGATTCAGTTTAAAGACTCCAGCTCAGGCTTGGTGATGCTAAGTGAACTACGAGAAAATTTTGGGTACAACTGTAAACCAAATATCCAAAGAAGATATAACATACATAAGTGGAACCTAGTCTTAGAATCCACTCATAACCAAAAATCTCCAATAGCTGGAAACCTGTGATTACTAGGCAGCTCATCACCCTTGAAGTTTGAGGAATTGGAAATGAGCATTTGAGTCAGTCAGATGGATTTGTTCTCCCTCTTCTTTCTACTGCTTCACATGAAAATTCCTGGGCATTAAGTCCAACCTGTTGCCATATTCTACCATAAAATTCACTCAGAAATTTATTGAGATCTGCGATTAAAAAATTCTGTGTTTCTGTCCCCCCATCCACATAGGAAGACTTGCCCAGAACCTCGATGTTCTGGTAGTCAGGTACATTTTAGCAAGACCCAACCTAAGCACATTCTAGGCTAATTAGCTTATCTCAAGATAAACTATTCCCTGCCAGTGTCTTGAAAGAAATAAATTAGCTACATATGTTTATCAATGAGTCTGTTATTTGAATCTTTTAGAATATAGTAAGAAAGCTTGGAGCAATGTTTCATTACTATTATGTCCCAAAGATAGTGGTCACTTGGAAAAGTCTGGGAAGCTCTGCTCTGGAATTCTTACAGCATTGTTTTCTCACTTCTGTTCCTCTTTGAGCCATGCCCACAACAATCACAAAACAATTCTTCTGTGCCTACAAACCTAGGTCATTCAACCATGTGATTTGTATGAATAACATACATTTAAGAAAAAAAAATGTTTTTTTTTAATGAAAAGTAGTGCTCCAAAGAATTATAGTATTTTAGAGTATACAATTCACCTGACATCTAGATGACATTAGTACAAATCTTCAAGGAAAGATCAATTTCATTAATTCAAATTAAAAGCAGTTTAAAATATGGTAACATGTTTTGGTAAAAAAAATAAATAAGTTAGAATAGTTTTTGTCTTTATTCTGTAACTTTAAGAGCTGTAGACACTAGAGTAGATGTGAAAACTAAGAACTGGGAATATAAGAAATGCAAATGCGTGCACTGGGAATTTACAAAAATTAAAAGACAATCTGATTTAAAACGTCTGAAATTTTGAAATTGGACATTGATTATATCAAACTAAGACAAGGGCTAAACAGAACCAGCACAAATTCAAGATCACAGTGTACAAATAAAAGGTAAATGAACACAGCCGAAGAAAACCTCTCTATCTATCAAAACAAATGAAGGGCAGCAAGTACAGATAAGAGATTGCTTTTAGCAGAGGATTTTGTCAATTACAGAACTAACCAGGCATGGCTGAATAACATCCATGCTTGGATGAAAGATCACTATCACAAATCAAGCACCGTAGAGGAGCCACAAATAACCGTGTGCTCAATTCATCAGCTATTTTACATGAGCTGAGCTCATCCCTGCATTGTCTCTGTAGCCCCCAGACAAATGCTCTGTTTATGAGGCACAGATGCTGCACTGCAGTTTTCTCATCGAGCAGGAGCAGGATCCCACCCCTCTTTTTGTACCTAACACCCTCTTTTCAGAAGGAATTAGCTGATGAAATGAGTACATTGCAGTCTTGTTTCTATGTTTATTCCTTGCTTGCTCTGTTTGTGCGTTTCCAAGTAAATATATAAGTTGGAGGTAAAGACTTACCATCATATATGTGTGTGCACTTTCTGCCTATCTACTTTTCTGCAGATACAAGGCACTGAAGGCATTTTCTTCCTAGGTTTTGAGGTACTTAATCAGAAGTTATGGAGGCCCTCTTAGGCAAAAAGTTGTTCCCTGTAGACCCATTACTGGGGTTGTGAAGCTCTGGAATTACGACAGAGTTCTCCTGAGGGCTGTGGTGCTTCTCAGTCAACATCTCCCTCTCTGAAACTGATGAAAATGTGTGAAATGCATTGACCCATTTTTCACCAAAATATCTGAACGTGA
Source organism: Pseudopipra pipra (assembly GCF_036250125.1). NCBI lineage: Eukaryota > Metazoa > Chordata > Aves > Passeriformes > Pipridae > Pseudopipra > Pseudopipra pipra. The sequence goes on from NC_087552.1 coordinate 71,547,824, forward strand.
ACATATTTTACTTATAATGATTCTGCAGAGACACAGGTCTTCAGGACAGAACTGAACACCTGTGGGAAAACCGTGATGTAATTTTCATAGTTTTCAAGAGTGTTTCTGGTCCTGTTAAAACGAGCCAAAGAAGGAGCCAACAGTGTCCATTTTCCTTCCTCACAGTGGCTTCTCTGCATTCAAACACTAAATTATTCACCTCTCACATGTCCTATCCATGTTACAATCAATATCCATAATGTTTAGGATAACTCAAAGCTAAGAAATATTAGATTTTGGAAAGATCTGCCTGGAAGTTGAGGTATGCCCACACAAAAGCATTTGAGGGAATATTCACAGAGTATTAAACAGAAAGATATGGGCAAGAGGAGACAGATATTTAATTAAGGCTGCAAAGCATTTATACTTGGTAATTAAGCACATTGAGGGTATGAGTCAGCTTCATTTTGATCCAATTGTATTCTCCTGGGAATATGACTGACACTAAAAAATCTGCTTTTGTGAGTCCAGTCACAGTAATAAGATAGGGACTAATGTTGATGATACAGTTAGTCTAACAGATTGAAACAACTTTAGCTAATTACGATCTTAAAATCCCTACAGAAAATTAAATGTATTACTCTATGTTTTCCCAGGGAATCCTGGGATGTATTCCTTCATTAATTTTACTTATTTGTAAAAGGATTCTTTCTCTGCTAGTTCTATTAAATGACCTGTCAGAGGGAGTAATAAGATGAGTATTTAGTGATTAGTTTGCTCATTTTGCAGTGTGACCTAAACTTTGGTTTGAGTTTTAATTGCATCACCACACTAAGACTTAAAACTCAAATCATTAAGCACTTTTACATTAAAAAAAAAAAAAAAGTAGAGAAGATAAAAACCCATGCATAGATAAAAAACTAAAACTGATCTCTGGACACACCCTTTGGAGGATGTGGATGAGAAACATTGCCACATGAAGTTCCAGAAATGTCTAAGAGTTGCTGATATTTTCTTCCAAGCTTTTCTCAAGGTTAGAGCAGAGTGATGTATTTCTAAACCTGCAAGACCTCAGCAGACACTGGTGCTTCTGTCAAAGACCTTCTCGTTTTCCCTGTACAGTATCAGACTCCCATTTTTTATCTCCAGGGAGCAAATGAAATTATCCCAGTAGGACCACAGAGGTGCAGATGCCAATTAAATGAAAAAATGAAACTGGAACTCACACCTCTAAGAAGATGCCATGGTTTAACCCCAGTCAGAAATCAAACCCCACACAGCAGCTCACTCCTCCCAGTGGGATGAGGGAGAGAATTGGAAGAGTAAAAATAAGAAAGCTCGTGGGCTGAGTTGGAAACAGTTTCACAGGGAAAGTAAAAGCCACACACGCCTGCAAAGCAAGACAAGGAATTCATCCAGCACTTCCCATGGGCAGGCAGGTGTTCAGCCATCCCCAGGGCAGCAGGGCTGCATCACACGTAATAGTGAATTGGGAAGACAAACACCATCACTCTGAACGTCCCTCCTTTCATATTCCTCCAGATCTAAATTGTAACCAAGACACCATATAGTCTGCAATACCCCTTGGGTCAGTTGGGGTCAGCTGTCCCTGCTGTGTCCCCTCCCAGCTTCTTGTACACCCCCAACCTCCTTGCTGGTTGGTGGGGCGAGGAGCAGAAAATGTCTTGACAGCGTAGGCACGGCTCAACAATAACAAAAACATCCCCGTGTTATCAACACTGTTTTCAGTAAAACTCCAGAGCATGGCCCCATACCACTTATGAAGAAAATTGATTCTACCCCAGACAAAAACAGCACAAGAGACAAAGTGTTACCCACAACATTGGATGGTATCCACTGCAGTTAACTTTAGACATCTGGCATGTGGACTTTTATCTCTGAAATACTAGTTTAGGTTGTTTTTCTAAACAGTGGAGTAAAAATTGATTTTTAATACTTTCTAACAGAGACAAATAAAACAGGTTATCAGACTTCTGATATATTTTCTTTCTTCGTTGCAAGCAGCAGCTGAAATGTCATTTTGGATGTCTAAAACAGAAAAGGACATTGATGACTTTTTAAAAAAGGTTAAGGTCTTCCAGAGGAAAATGTTACCTGCTGCCACACCCTACTTTTGTTTTCTCTGAGGACTTTTAGTAACATGAGCAGTCACGAGTCTCGACCTGTCAGAAAGATGAGAGTTAACATCGCTTGGAAAGCGAAAACACCTCCTCCCAGTGTGACAACCCTGAACACATGGGGAAGGGCTGCACAATTGATCTCAGCAACACTGGGGGAGGAGCAGGAGAAAGCAGGAGCTTTCTTCTGTGTCCAGCTCTTCCCTTGCAGCTGCCAGGAAACCCATAAAGATTAATTGAGTCAGTCAAGCATGGTGTTATCAATACCCTGTTTAATTGACTTGATCCCGTTCTCAGCACTGTAAAAATTTTGGATTCTATCCAATATGGTACATTCTATCCATTAAGAAGGGCATCTTTCCTTTCTGCAGATGCCAGGTGTAGTATTTTTTTTCCCTTCATAGAAAATATAGGGTTTGTTCTTTTCTTATTGTATTGAGAACCAGTTCCAAAACGGGCCATGTGTTTATATGTCTGTGTATATACATGCATTTTTGTATTTACAGTATCAATAATGATTCATTTTCCTGAAGTCACAAGTGCTCTTGGCAGTTCTCTGCTGAGATTCATCACAATATGTCACACACTAAGAAAATGCTCATTAAAACAGTGAGGGAAAATACTAATCTTGACTTCTAGTGGCAAGTATTTTGGAGAGAATATCATGGGTTTGGCCAAAGACAAATCAGTAGTAAAGACACAATCTGTTCTCATCTTGTAATCCAGGCAAAATGAAACTGCTGAATAAAATCTTTATTCTTCAGTTCTCAATGACATTTGGGAAGATTTGGGCAATATTGTTTTCTATATGTTCTATTTCTGTCACCTGAAGCCCTAAACTTGGAAAATACTTTACCTGTAACAGTAGTTGATTTTCCAAACATGTGAACTAAGAAATCCAAATTTAGCTTACGTTAGAGCAAAAGATTAATTCAAGAACTGAAGAAAAGGAAAATAATCCCTTCTGATTTACTACCTTACATCATGCCACTGCATTTCTCTTAGTTCTGTTCACCTTCCATCTACTAGTGTGCCAAAGCATGTTCCACATGAGGAGTTTCTCGTGTGGTTTAACATAACAATTGTCCTTTTTTCCTGAAAAATCTAACAAATCTAACATCTAAATTTGCTAATTATCATAGCACTGCTTATGTGCATTATATTGATGTGACTTATCACTAGAATATATGGAACATCTTTCACTAGGATTTGTCTTCCTTCAAGGCACAAATAGAGGAATACCACAACATAGGATTTCCTTTTCCGTATTGCATTGAAATTAAAGAAAATTCTGGACTTATTAAAAAATATTTTAAAAAAGGATGCAATTATGTAAATATTTATAACAATAACTTGCAAGAAAATTTGTAGGACATACACTCCTGGGGGGCTGGCAGTGTTTTACAGGGAGTTGTGGAAAGAATTTTGCCAAAGCCTTAGGTACCTCTAGAAGAACAAGTTGTTTTAAAAAAGTAAGCTTTGCAGACTATCAGAGGTAAAAAAGCAGCCTAAAACTCTTCTTCCACAAAAATATAAAGCCCTTTAAATTATTATTTTACTTTTTTTTTTTTTTTTTTGTCTCATAGAAATGAGACCAACTCTATGCTAGTAAGATAAGACTGATTAACCTTTTTTTGGCAATGAACACAAAATAGAAGTAAGGAGTCATCAATCTGAATTTGACTTTTTTAATCCATGTCAACACTGCCCTTAGAATTGGCTGTCTTGAATAATTTGGCTGTCCTGGAGGCTCTATAAACAAGTTTCCATAAGAAAAGACGCTCAAAACTCTAGAAATAAAGTAAAACTGACCCCCCCAAAAAAAAAAATTCTGGAAAAAAAAAAAAAGGTCAGTCTTGACTGTTGATGGATCTCCCTCTTCGTAATTGTTTCTGAGGGTCTTATTCATCAGTCTTCTATGAGAACATTATGGGGAAAAGGGAAGGCACTTCATCACCACAGCCTCCATTCCAGTGCAGATGATCCATTTCATGTGCCATAACGGAATCATAAAATGGATTACAGCCTAGGAAAATACAAAGGGAAAGAAGGCTAACCTTCAATTACTATGATTAGGCTGCAAATGAAAAATAGATTTAATTTTTTTAAAAGCACTGGTACTTCATTCGATTTTTTGAACATTTACCAAAAAACCCACTAAAACCAACCAACCACCCCCCCAAAAAAAAAAAAATCTCCAACCAACTGAACAGAAAAACACAACCAAAAAACAAACCTACCCATAAATACTCGAGATATTTCATATTGTTGTCTCTCCAGTATCTTGTCCTAAAATCCTATTTAAGTCAGAATCACCTGGTAGGTTAAACCACTCTCCTGCAAGGAACCAAAGACTCTGGAAATACCAATGCTACATGTTTAGAATAAAAATAATCTGGAAGAAGTCAAGTTAGACTAAGGGGTTAGAAGCTTCTCCACAACTTAAAACCCCCAATGAATTAGGAGTTGAGCTGTCTGCATGTTGGAAGAACAAACTTCAGAGCAGGGAGGAAGGACTTATTCTTTAAAACCACCTCTTCCTGATCACTGACTTGTTGCCAGGTCCCTGTTCATATAAATAGTGCTCTCATGGCCTGTGTACCAGGAGTGGCAGATAAGAGACCCCTGCCTTGTACCACATTTCCCATATCTTTCATTCTGGGCTGGTCCTGTGTCACCAGAATAAGGACTGTCAATATGACCTAAGCTTATTATCAATTTTTTCATGTTTTCCATATCATCCTTCCCTCACGATTCACCAAGATATATCTTTGCTGTGAAATTTCATCACTTGCTAATGTGTTGAAAGCATTTCTGAAGCTGAAAAACACCCACCCCAAATTTGGTCCAGTTGTTTGCTTGCTTTTGCAGGTAAAATAAACTAGATTAATAACAACCAGTAACTCTGATTCCCACCTTGTCTTGCAAATTGTTTACCACATGTTCTCTTTTGTTAACAGTGAACAATAAAGTTTTCTATTTTTTTTTGCACTCACATAGAACAAAAATAACTCCACTAGAGCTGATGCTTTTACAATAGCAGACGGCAGCAAAAAGCATCTTCTCTTTGCAGTAACGTTCAGTACATGGCAGGTACTGCCCAAATATCCAAATATGAGAATTTGATTCCCTGCCCATGGCAGGGGATTTGAAACTAGATGAACCTTTAAGGTTTCTTCCAAGCCAAACCATTCTGTGATTCTATGTTTATAATAACAGACAGGAAAAAGATAAAGAAGGAGGTCAAACAGGTAATGTGTGAGGGCATTTTAGGTGAGGTTCTTGTAACCAGTGAGGCAATTGGATCCTTCTGAGAATTTAAATACAGGTGAAGGGGACAATTCAGAGCTGAATCCAAGACATGAAGGGAGTGTTTGGCAGTGATGAAAAGGTTAGAAAAAGCAATGAAACCATTGAAAGGCAAAGAGAGAAACAACACAGTGGGAAACCCTGGATATGGCTTGTGGAATACAAAATTTCTCTGTCAGCTGAATTCCAGACTTAGCAGATGTATATTCACTTCTAAGATCTCAGAATCTCCTATGTGAAATGGGGTGATTCACATAATCTATCTGTATCTAGGTTTTCCATCTGTAAAACGAAAAAAGAAGGGATGAGAGCCAAAATAATTTAGGTCATATGAAAGCAAAAATTGTATCTTGCAAGACATATGTAGTAATCTTAGTAATCCTTCTAATCTACTCAGTGGCTTTGTCTGAAATGCTCTCCTCAGTGTTACACAACATACTTTACAATAGCTTTGAACAGCTGGGAGGAGGCCAGAGAGGAGAAGCAAAAATGATTCTAGAAATCTAGGAAATATCACCCACAAGAAAGGCCGAAGAAAATGTAATGTTTGAATCTTGAGAAAAGAGGGAATACAAAACCCAAGATAAACAAGCTAACTGTAAAAATTTATAAAGGCAACTACAGGGTGAAAAAATAATAATAAGTTCTCCATACTGTAGTGGATAGGGCAAGAAAGCAATAATGATACAATAACAAAAGAAGGACATCTAGAAATTTAGATAAAATTTCTACTGATACAGTTACTGGAGCACAAGAAAATACTGTGTTAGAAAGCTGCAAAATCTGCATTGTAGGAGACCCTTATCTAACAGTTTGACAGATACAGACCAGAAATGGCATGTTTAGGAGCTGCCACTGACATTAGTATGAGCACAGTTAAATATTTATATATTAAAAATAAAGTTGCAGTGCTGACTCATGATCATCACCAAACATTCATGATCCCACTGTTGCACACCAACAGGACATTTGCAACTACATTAGACAGAAAATGTGAGTCTACTGAAGTTTCAGTTGACTATAAGATAAAGGTATCCTTCCCTTCATTTCATTTCAATTTAATTTTTAAAGGGAAACTAATTTAATTGTGCTACAGAAATATTTCCGTCTTTAATATGTTTTGAATGTGCATAGCTATTACTGAAGGAGATGCTTCATTAAAATCTGCCTGTTTTGTTTTAGAATAAAACTCATAAAATTTGCAAGATTTCCTTTAATCAGTTAAATTAGAAATTAACGTCAGCACTACTTTCTTCTTGTTATTAAGGGAATCGGACTGTTAATAATTTCTTCAGTATTTAATATCAATCAGGAGATATCTTCAAATGCACCATCAGTGTTTTCTATAAAGGAAAGAAAAAGAGCTTTGAATTTCAGAGGTGAATGTTGCAAATACTGGGTCACAGTGGTCAAGACACTTTTTATTTCCTTTGAGAGATTAGTCTACGGGAGACAGGGATTTTAATTATAAAGCATGGATGGCATAGTAGAAAAACAAATTCTGATAAACTGAATTGCTAACACACTTTTGAACCTCTGTTTGTGAAAGGCATAAGGACTCAGCCATATCCTATTTGTACATGTAGGAATCGGGATATCTGCAAAAAGAAGCACAAAGTCAACAGGACCTTGAGAAAGTACTGGCAGAATAATCTTTCAGAAATAGCTCCTCTTCACTGCAAGGTAGCTCTGGGTTCAGGCTACCTCTGACTTATTTTTTTTTATTTTAATGCTGAGAAGTGTTTCTTTTTGTGCAGCCAGCCACTCTCAATGGAGACAGTGGGGGTTCCCTGGGCTGAAGCTGATATGCCTGTTACATTCAAGGCGGCACAACCTTCCTGAGGGATCCATTTGCTGTTGCCTTAGGTATGACTGACATTAACAGTCCCCCCTCAGGTTCACATCTCTTTTATTTCAGAAATTCATCATGGCTGGGCTTCGCGAACGAAGATTTGGAAAGGGCTCTACCCACGTTTGTTGTAAGCGCGTTGATTTCAAAAATTATAACACCAAGAACTGTATTATCAAAGTTTTCAGTTTCTCTATTTCTTTAATTCCATTTAATCTGATTTCACCCTGCATATTAGTTACAATAACCAGGGTATCCAGGACCTAGAAAAAGACCTAGAACTCTTGTTTCCCTTTCTTCCTCTCCATCATGGGGACAGAGAAGGTCTCATGGTGCCTCTTCTTCCAGATCACAAGGCCTTAAGGGAAAACTCAGAATCACAGAATATCCAGAGTTGGAAGTGACCCACAAGGAACATCAGGCTTGGGGCTGTGACCACTTCCCTGGGGAACCTGTTCAGTGCCCAACCACCCCCTGGGTGAAGAACCTTTTTCTAATATCCAACCTAACCCCGCACTGACACTTGCAGAGAAAAATCATCTCAAAGATTCCAGAATATTGACCAAAGCCAAAGCACACCTAAAGCTCAGACCTTTCAGCAACCTCAGAATTTTGTGTAGTTTTTCCTAGAGTTTGTAGCTGTGTCTTCGCTATTTGGCAAGGAATTAGATGTGTTGCCTGGTTCTGATGCCAGGAAGCATGGCTCAGCTGATGTCCATTTGGCTGAAACATCTTTCCCTCTCTGAAAACGGGAAACCCAAATCCCTTCAGGGTGGCATGTTCACATTGAACACAGGGATTTTGTTCTATCCCAAGCGTTTGCGAAAATATGTTTGTTGTCAGGAGACAAAATCTTGCCTGTGGGTGTGCCAATAAATAATCTGAATGATTGTCTCACAGTGCACAAACCCATAGCCAGGCTCCATCTATTTTGCTGGCATAACCTAGATTTTCTGCCCTCAGCTTGTCTGAGCTACACTTTTCTTGAAATCTGTTTTGAATATTTAGATGATGAGCACTTGTGACAGCACCTTTTACACACTGGCAGAGTAAATATTAATTTGGAATGCAACAATGACTTACACTGCCTGTAACTGGCAAATTATATTCATTTAGATGTCTCCATAATGTCCATCTTTGTCACTGCTGCAGATCAAATAACCTGACATCTGTTAGAAGCCAGGGTTTACATACAGAATAACTGCTTGGGACACTTAGATTAAGGCTTTAGTCATGTGGAAGGCTTCAGTGAAAGGAGCTGAAGCTGTGAATAGCCTTGATGATGCCTGTACTGGTCATCAATAAAACATCTTAAAGTTCTTATTAAAAACTGGTTGCTCATTTAGTATCCCCAAATATCCGTGTTGAAACACATTCTTTGTCCTCTGGGTTTGTATGACAAATATAATATTTCCTTAGTGTACCTGCTTAATATTATATTTCTTTAGTGTTCCTGCTTGCACTTCCTAAAGTGATGTCCATTTGAATATGAGACTTCTTCAAAGTTTCTGACTGTCCAAGACCTGAATATAATATGTAAACCACTACATATTTCAAAAGCAACTTCTCTGGCCATAGAACCTCGGCCACGTCTGTTGAAACTGACTTTACTGATGGGACTCATCTCTTTTCTTCTGTGCTTTTAATTTTTAACAGATTTTGGACAGAAATAGATCACCCCATTTCTGACTTGTTTACACTTAGATTAAGTATTTGAAAGAGAAAATGCTTTTTGAAATAGCCCTTTGGCTTTTTGAGCAAAAACACTACTATAGACAAATCACGGCTAGGATTACTTCATCAACCAGAGGTATTTTTTCTCATGCATGTGAAGTGTGACCAACAGATTATCTGGGTACTTAGACTGTAATGTACCTATTCATGGACAAACAAGAGAAAACAGTTATTAAGCTTCTGTATAGAAATTGCTGCTGTTGCAAAATGGAGATTTCGACTGTATATTTTACTCTATCTCTCAGCAAAGTATTGCCTGACCTGAGAAAAATGAAATTCCATACATTAATTTATATGGTATTGCACAGAAAAATATGGAATGATTTATTATTTTTTGACCTGTACTGTTCAGCATTACTTGTTATTCATAGCAATAGAAAATCAGCTGATTAATATACAGATACACTCTACCTCATATGGGAAAGGAATTGATCCAATATATTAACATACTGCTTGTTCCACTGTCTATCAGAGGATTTCTGCAAATTCCCACGTGCAAATTCCCCTCTATTACTCCTTTGGGGATTCCCATGTTCTTCAAAGTATGTCTTTGCAGCACCTTAACTGTCTAGACAAGACTAATAGTAACCATTAATTAGTGCTATTCAGTAAGTTATCACGCTTCTTGTGAGCTATGGGAATGAGCTGTGTCAGTGCTCTGGTGTCCTGAAACAAGAAACAATGGGTATTATCTCACCTATGTCATGGCCTAGAAATATATGTACACACAATCATTTACCATCACTCTGCTGATGAATGGTAACTCATTAAATAGCTGTAATTTGATGCTCACTCTAAGTCTACTTTCTATCTCATTTTTATGTTTTTGAGACAGGGGCATTTTGTGTATTGTGATTAATAGGATGGTAGTTCACCAATACAGGACCTGTCAGGTACACAAATGTGTTACAGGTTCTTTGTTACAAAGATGAACCTTCCATAAACTTCAGTGGGATTTTTGCTCCTAAAACTGAAGGCAATTTTACCATAAATCCTTAACTCTTGACCTGAGATGTGGGGACTGTGGGAAGGACCTTGGATGGAGAGAAGAGGGAGAAATGAAAACAAGACAGTTCAAAAAGTTCCAAATCATAAGTAACTTTATATATGACTTACATCATCAAAGAAGATAAGAGAATTTGCTGTAAAATGGACATAAAAGTGAAGTTTAATAATCCACAGTTGCACAAAGCAAAAAGAAATACCTGTAATATCTTAATTCATAATGGTAAATGATACCCCACAAGATTCTCATTGTTCTTGACAGAGGCATGACTCTGTATTGCTATCACTTATTATTATCCTCTTTATTGGCTTAGTACAAGACAATTTTCATTAAGAACCTATTTTTCCCTCTTCTATTTTGTTTGTTTTTCAAATGAATTTATGTTCACAGTGGGAGGCAGCATGAGAAGCCATAGATTTAGCCACAGAGAATAGCAAGCAGTCAGCAAATTTCCTTCTCAGTCCCCTACTGATTTGCCAGAAGTGAAAAGATCATTTAGTCACCGTGCACATTCAGTTCTCATCATCTGTAGTCCCAATGGGGCAGGTCAGTAAAATGTCAGCAGGACTGCCAGTTAGTGTTAAACATGCTGCTGACTTTTTTGGGGGATTGTGGATCTTCAGGTTTAATTCTCAATTCCGAACTCCCACTGCTGCCATGCTCTTTGCAGGCTGTCTCACTGATTTGTATCTGGTTGACTTGCTGTCTCCTGGTTCTTCACTCTTTCAGTCTCTTGTGAAACTGTCAAGGTAGGGAGGACTCTACCTATATATGTGTGTAAAGTGCTGAGCTTATTGGAGGATTTATTTTAAGCAAAAAAAACCCTGAATCATCTTCATCACTCACGGTTACAAATTGGTTTTACCAGAAGAGAATTAACAGTAAGAATTAGCTCTTTCTTAACCACTTCTGTTCACAATCTCCACAGAAAATGTGCTTATCAGGTGGCTTTGACAAGAGAAAATGCATCTGATTCACTTCTTTACCTCTCTATAGCTGTAATTTTCTAGTCTCATTATTTTGTTATAAGCACTATCTTGCTTATTAAGGTGATCTGGTATAATGGAATATGCACCTGTGGAGCCTGGGACACTGAACACTTGCTATTTAATGCTGCTCTATCCACAACTCTTTTGGGCTGGTCATTTTCCATGATGGAAAACAACATCCAACTTTCCCTTAGCATACTCCTACAAGAAATTCTCATTCCTTGCAAATATGATGGTAACTCAGACTAGGCAGGCAGGTTATGGGCATGCTGGCATATTAAATGGCATTATTGTCTCACAAGAAGGCATGTTAATAAATTCTCTTCCTCCTTCCAAAGTGCACATCTCCACACAAAGTACCTATGGACTAAACAGTGTCAGAGATGAAAAATTAAAACATATCTAAAGTCAGGTTCTAATGGTCAGAAATATGCCCGAACATTGTTTAATTCATTTTTATAGTTGTCAATAAAGTGTCTACCAGACATACAGAACTCCACAATTTTGATATTAAAGTAATTTGCATTTAATAATATGTCCAAATACTCATTAATACAATTGGGATTTGAGTTTTTTTTACTTCTGATCAAAGCCTCTGACTGCTGAGATATTCAGCAAACAAAGGCTGCCTGTAGTTGTCTTCAAACAATTTACTTCTTCTAAATTAAATCAGTGGATCCCAATTAGAGGGTAACAGCTTCTTTCAGCCCAGAAAAAGGCCAGCCTAAGACATACACTCCAGTGCTGGTCCAGCCACTAGATTTTAGGCATTTTCATAAAGACTTGGTTTCTGTGGATTCTTTCCACAGCCGTAGGGGTCACACAGCCAGTATGGGACATAAATCTCCACCTACAAGCATGATGTCTCATTGATTACTGGAAGAGACTCAAGGGTGACTAATTTGCTCAGCTGAAACCCCAGTTAAATATTAGAACTTAGGTGTAATGATTCCTTCTTTTATGGATCAGGGTCACAGGAAAAAAAGCAACACTTACTTGTACAAATTCAAACAAATCAGGATCAAGTGTGTTTATTGATTGCTCAACAACACATAATTAAGAGGCAATAAATAAATTCTGCATCTTGTATAAATATCAGAGATACAGCAGGTAAACCACAAACCTCGTCACTCACAGAATCTTCATGAAGATCTACAAATTTCTAAACAATGAGAGAGTCCCCTTGGACTCATCTCTGTAGCTTAAAGATGGGTCCCTACATGTTGCATCCCACCAAGTCAGGGCAGCTTGCTCCACCTTTAATTCCTCTTTATTACTCTTTTCAAGCTGATTCCTTCGTTTGTTTGTTTGTTTGTGTTTGTTTGGGGGGGGGGTTGTTTGTTTGTTTTTGTTTTTTTGGGTTTTTTTGGTTTTTTTTGTTTGGTTTGGTTTGGTTTGTTTGTTGTTTGTTTGTTTGTTTGTTTTTTTCCCCACAAATGTCTCCCAATTCCCTGTTTTAATTTCTATTTGTTATGGCTGATAGTTTTCTACCCTGTTAGGGCTGGTTGTCTGGGGGAAAAAAACTTAGGCAATCATGTGTGTTCTGTTCTTACACATCCCTGCCTCACCAGGTAGAGGGCAGGTGAATTCCCCCCTCATGTAACCCTTTGCTGTTGTGGTTCATTTGGTTCGTGCTTCGGAAAAACATGTCCCAGGCAGCAGTGTTTGCAAATGGTATTGTTCACACTGCCAGAAGAAATTCAACAGGAAAATAGATGCTGTATGTACAAGATGCTCATTTGGGATCTTGGTCATATATTGTTTATACACTTGGGCCATGATGGAATCTACAGCAAAACAACTGAATAAAGAAAACAAAGGTCTTTAGAAATTGTGTTGGTATTTTCCACTGTATCAAAAAGGATCATTATTTCTTTAGTTTCTTCTGAGTAAAATGCAAAAATTGCTATATAAAGAGATTTCACTTTAATTCCATGCTTTAATCTTTGTGCAATTTGCAGACAATCCTTGCCATGGATAATTAGGAGGTCCTCCTAAATTATATTAAGACAAGTAATTTATACTTGCAGTTCTTATTTTAAATTAAATGTGGATATGCATGCAAGGCGTCATACATGAATATGTGTGTCCATATATAAATAAAAGAATCCCATTCAAAGGATGTGATACACATACAGACACAACCCTGAAAACAGACACAAAAAAACACCCATGAAATGAAACAGCAAAAAAACTCTACTGAATCTTTCTTCAAATATATAAACAAGTGTGAATTTGAGGTACAACATAAAGTACAACATTGCTGGAGGAAAAGAAATAAGTAATAAGCAGGTAGAATCAGAACATCAGAAGTGACTACTAGGCAACAGTGCTGTTTTCTTTCAAGTACCTGAAGTCCCTGTCAATTTAGAAGAAAACAAATGAAACTATGCATTTTTTGGGTTCCCTGTTACAAGCCCTAAATGACTTCTCCCTACTCTAGTTCTTCAATCAAAACTGGAGAATGTCAAGACCAAAAAAGATGAGCTGAGACTCATGACCAGGAGGTTTTCCAGCCAGAAGGAAAAAAAGGAACCCTTGGTGGATGAAGAAGCAGAATAAATTGCACATCCCTCAGCCTTGAGAGCTTTGAGTTTGTTGCTTTCATATTCAAGAGGCTTTAGACACACACAAACAGCAAGCTTTGTTGGTCCTGATTTTATTTGTTTCTGTTTGAAACTAAAAATGAAACAGTTCTCTAATTGAAACAGTCAAGTTTTGCTGGCTTTGTAATTTGTTTACCGGAACCTGGGGTAGTGATTCACTGTTTGGGACTAAGATTTATCTCCAAGTCTCTAATAAAAAAGATCTTTCTACCTCTTATATCCAAAACCCCAAAGGGAAGGGGTTTTTATTGCTATTATTATTATGCATGCTCCAAATTAGACACCAGATAAGTCCTTTGTCTCCAAAGGCCAGAAGCATGATGAAATAGAGATCACTGAAGCACCAGGGATGCTCTGGAGTAGAAACTCAATCTGCTTGCCCTGCATAAGGCATGGGTGGGTTTACGTCTTGTTGTTCTGACCACTATGCTCCCTTTTGACCAGGGGGGATACGACTGGCAATCATTCAAAATAAAGTAGGTATAATGTCAAATTTAGAACTAATGTGCATATTGACTGTATTAATTGTTTTATATTCAAGTAACCACTCATACCTCCTTAAAACCGCTGCCTAATTAATAATGGCCATTAAATAAAGCAGTCTAGCACCTTGGAGATTCTGTTTAGGGCAGATTTTTCCTTTGGAGAGGCCAGTCAGTTACTGCACTTGTTTTTTCCCCCAATTTTACTGATGTAGACAGATTATTTTCCATTTCCAGAAACAGCAACCATTCCCAGAACTAACACATGTTGTTTATCAGTGGACCCAGTGATACCATGCACTTCTGCCTGTAGGGATGGTTGGCAAATGATGGACGTACACAGTGGTCCTGTGAGGATGAATTTATTTCAGTCTTGCCAAATGGAAACCCAACTGGAAGAGCAAATGTCTTAGAGCAAAAGGAATCACAGCCAACATCTCCCTGCAGAACTGCTGAGTCTTCCTTTCCCTGAGTCACAACAACAAGGCTGAATTTTCATGTGGCTAAAAGCAATCTATTTGCTGGGGTTTAAATTGTCTATCATTACCAGTTCACTTGGGGATGGTGAGAAGTCTGCAGTAAGATGTCAGACCATAGAGCCAATTTCAATGGAAGCTGGAGGCTGGTGATACACATCTCAAAATCTGCTGCTGGTGGGTGGCTGGAGGATTATTGTTTTAGGCAAGAGATCAGTAAAAGGTTTGAGATGGTTTGCCTGGTGGTAACAGTAATTATACTGATAGGACTGGAGTGACTCATACCCATGGCAGGAAGCCAGACACTCTTCAGGCCCTGCAGGGAATCTAAAGGTCACCCAATTTTCAATAATTAGTTTATGGGGGCTGACACTCCTTTGTGGCTCCCCTGAACTGTTAGGAGGGCTTACTTTCCTGGGTTTGCTACCTTCCTCTGTATTGTACCGGGTTTTCCCTTTCAGTAGGAACAGAAAGGCTGCATTTGAATGCCTTTATCTATATCTTTCATTCTCAGAAGTCCTAATTAGCAATGTTGATATAAAATCCTCTTTCTGATACATCCTGATAAGATGAGGTACTTGCATATTTCTTGACAAGGTGTTGCCAGATGTCTAAATACAACACTTGGAGACACAATTCTTCTGTTTTTCATGGATTTCAGGTTATTGAGAGAAAGAGGAATAATCACTGTTTTGCATTTTTTCCAGATGGGAATTGAAAGGAATAAAATTACTTTACTAAGGGGTGGAGAAGGGGGCAATTTGCCCTGCAGCTTGACCCGTTTAAAAGTCATGATTTTTGTCTAAATGATGCTACGTGTTATGACATCTATTTCTGTCTGCAGTGTATAGAATAAGTTATAATAATTTTTTTTTTAACCTCTTACCTTTCAAACACCTTTTGCATTACTGAAGGTAGATGTGGAAGCCATGTATAATAATTCAAGTATATTTGAATCCTGCCTTCATAGAACCCATGAGGTATTTGAAAGCTGTTTATATGTGTCCCTTGGGAACATGTTTTTGGGGTGACCTTGGCAGTGTTGGATTAATGATTGAACTTCATGATCTTAGACTGCTTTCCAACCTAAATATTTCTATAATTCTATAAGCAAACAACAGAAAACATTGTTGTGAAACCATAATCAGGCAGTAAGAAACACTGCTGAGCAACTCTCATCAGCTAAACACTACTGGCTACTGAAGCTGAAACACGGAATGAAATGAATTTCTGCAGAAAGAAACTTTTAAAATATTGGTAATTTTTATTTTCTTTCTTTTCATATGAGTCAGTTCCTAATTAGTTTTCTAAAAAGAGGAAGGGGAAAAAAAGCTACTACTTTAATTCTATTGAATCCAAAGTCTTTGACATATATTCTAATCAGGCAAATATGCCTTTTTTGGTAAACAGATGTAAAGGACAGAAGAAGTCTGATCATTACTTATAATAATGTTTTTTGGACTCTGCACAGAGAGACATGAACAATGTGAATTGAAAGGTATTTTATTATTGCCCAAAGCTGGACCTTGTGTCCTGTGAACCTTTCACGATCATCTGTGGATTGACCACATCCATCAGTTATCATTGACCTCAGACTCACAGAGTTTTATGTTTGACACACCAAGGGACACACCAGACAGACAGGCACAGCTTGTTTTATAAGCAATTTCAGCAATACCATCTCCCTTTTTCCAATGTTTCTGTTTTCCCCATGCTGTTGGAACAACGAGGCTTGTAGATCAATCCTTCTCTAAACTGAGCACCCTGTAAATCTACACAAAAATTCTCCCTAAAATAATCACTAGGACAAAGTCAATGTTAGTAGAGTTCCCCGAGCTTTGTTTTGTAGAGCTGCAAAATGCAGCATTCATAAAAGTGAAGTGTCTTCCCCTGACTTGTCAAAACATTAAGAGGAGTGACTACAATTCAAAGAGGCCTCTCACCGTACTCAGAAACCTCCACCCTGAGAACTCAACTCTTTGTCAAACCTCCCTGAGAAAACTAACATCCAGTTTAATGAAAACAAAAATTGTTGCTTCCCTCTTACAGACTAATCTGCTATGGCATTAAGAGGATTTAAGAAGGTGTGAAGTAAATGGATTTTTATACTCTCACTGGAACAGCTCTGGTGGAATTTCAAATACATTAAATCTTGAGTTCCACTGTAATGTGATCATTGTTTTTAGTACTTCAGGGAAATGTTAAGGGAGGAGCTCTTCAGCAATTTTAATCTAATAATAATAGAAATAATATCCAAGAATCAATATAGTTCTTATTAGATTAACCTTCTTTATTACTGTTATGCTTCTCTGGGATTTGAACGTGTAGGTAGTTTCAGATCTTCCTGTTTATTTAGGGAGAAGCCTTTGTTTCTCTTCTTTGTACACATGGCTGTTAATCCAGCACGTGAATAAAAAAATTTCATTTCCAGAGTTGTGACACAACAACTAAGAAAGAGAAAAAAAGCAAAGGGAAAGAAAAAAATAAATTACTGGTGCTCTTGTTCTAAAGCAAAATATTCCATTATGTCACTTCCTATCTGTAGAACATGCTGCACCATTTGGGTCAATTAAGTGGAAGTATTGAAGGATATTACAGCTGCAGTTACCCTATCAAAATAAAGATAAAGGCTGATGCCACTGATGTTGTCAGTATACATTTGTCACTGTGCTGTTAAAATAGCTGTTTTACACCTTTCAGACTCATTAAGTACCTTTAATTATTCTGATAAGGAGGTCTGGCTTATCCAGACTAGCTCCAAACAAAATAATTTAATTTTTCTGAACTTCTTTGAGGGGGAAGTTAATCTGTTAATCTCCAAAGAGCTTGTTTCCCATTTAAATTAATTTTCTATTTGCTCTATGACAACCATGAGAACAGCCTGTTTCAGGTAGTTTTGGTCTTCACCTCTGCATTGAAAGGAGGAAGTCAAATACAAGTAGCAATAAACAGCCAGAAAGGCCAGATTTCAGGGGTCACAGTGATGAGGTTTTCCTATAGAGAAAGCAGACAGGTAGATAATTACTTGAGTATCTTTAAATAGCTCAAATGTATTCTGAACAGGGAACTTTTTCTGCAGGAAACAATCTCAGCATGGCTTTACTGTTGTAATAAGCAAACCATGCAATATACCCAGTATGATGAGATAGAAAAATAAAGTGATTGAATACAATCTTTTAAATTCAAGAGAATAGAATTTGTTTCTGCATGTGGTCCACTTGTGATATCAGCAATGCCACTTAGCTCTTGCAGAGCTTTTTTCACCAGAATGTCTCAAAGTACATTATAAAGAGCTGTGACATCCCTTTCTATAAATTTAAATAGGACTTGTACAAGGGTTCTCATCAGTCACTTCCATCAGGCAATAATACAATCCAGCTCTTGAAAATCTTCAGTGTTCTTCCCACTTGGCAAAGCTGCTTCTCTCTTTTACCTACTTGGAAATCAGCCAGGAGCTACTTCATTGAAATAACTCCAATTAAACATCTGAAAAACTGTGTGTGTAGAAAAGGTGGCCTCCTATCCTTAAAAGCACAAGCCTCCTGCTGTACTCACCCACATGGCTCAATGAGCAAAGGGGACTGTGGGTGCCCCAACAAGTCTTCCCTAGAGTTTCCCATAAATAATGGTTCATATGGACAGCCAGAAGGATTTATGGAAGAGTTTCCCAGTGGAACAGATTATACTTCCATGATTCAATGGCACCTCTTGTGCTTGCCCCAAGTTCTCAATTTCCTTGTCAGCTGGCACTAGCCTGGCTGGAAGTAGAATGATGATGATTCCTGCCTGCCATCACTGCAAACCACCACCCTACAGACACCTGGAGTTGGCCAAAGTGACTCCAAGAGAGTTGATGGACATATATAGAGAGTACACAGGCTGTGGAGGCATCATAAACTTACAGAAAAATAGAATATCCTGATTTGGAAGGGAACCACAAGGATCATTGAGAGCAGATTTGCCTTTCAGCTTCCACTTCTGGAGCTTCCACATTTAGAGAGTTCACCCTTTTTTATCTGAGGCAGGTCAGTTATGTTCTCTTCCAGTGGTATGAACACTGACCCTCAAACCATCCAGATTAAATTCCTGGGTTTAGTTACTTTGGGGTTACTATAGAAGATGTAGAGAAAACACTGCAGTCCCCATCATCAGACCTTTCTCAGTCTCGTGTTTTTTGGTAGGGTGATGGTGCAAGGTTTTCCTCAGAGGTCAATAAATCAATTGACATTATAGGCTATTAACAAAGTGAATTGTTTTTCAGATGTTTAAGTATAAATTTCTATATGTAGTTCAAACTAATAAATATATATTAGGGTCCATACTTGAAAAAAAAGAAATTAATTCTACCCTATAAATGAAATATCACCATAACTTACGTTCTATTCTGTTTAGGTAACCTCACTTTAAACAAACTACTTACTTCACTGTAAGACAGTTTGATCACTGAAAGACCAAAAAAAGCAAACTGCATTTTTCTGTGAAGTTAATGTCCCCAGTTGTATTGCTTAGCTGGATCACAAGATTCTCCTTAGAGCTAAAACACACATTGAGAGGAGAACCAATCAATCACAGATACCAACGAACAAACCTTTCTCATCAGAACTGAAGCCTTGCATTTCTCTTTCAGCATTTAGGAGATTGCTCTGCAATTCTCCCACTTAAATTGTATTCATCTCCCCTCAGATCTGATGGCTTTATGTATGCAAAAAGAAGGGAACAGATGATGTGGGATGTGCAGGGCATTCTGAACGAAAGGTTCAGAAATTCTGCTGCTTGGAAATCAGGTAAAAGTATTTTCTTTAGAGAGGTCAGGAAATTTGCAATACGGGATGAAAAGGGGGCGTGGATTTTATTTCGTGATGCAAATTTATGGCTCTCTTCCCCATCAGAATTTATCACCTTTGTAAAAGGGAAAAAAAAAAAAGTAGGAGGCAAACAAAAAAGATGGGCAAAATTCTAGCATGCCATTGAAAAAAAAAAGGAAAGGAAAAAAAGAAGTGTTGAGTTTGCCTGGTGTACAGAACATAAGTTCTTGTACCTCTTATCACTTGACTGAACTACTCTATCAATTCCTCTCAGCAGGCACTATGTCTCTGTGTGTGTTTTCCAAGGTTTCCTACTCATTTATGGTGCTCTGGCAATAATAAGCCGTCATAGAACTACTTCATAGAACAGCAGGAAACTCTTCAATATATCTTACAGAAAGTGTTGTTTGTAGCAAAAGAAATACAGATAATTATGCAAACTGCCTCAACAGGTCCATCTCAGAGGAATGGCACAACCTGCAGTGCAAATATGATATTACCTGGGTGGCAGCACAGAAAACTGCATTCAGTGGTTTTGGATGAACCCAGATGAAAGAGGTGCCCACTGAACTTTTTGTTTGTTCAAGGCTGCCCTGAAGATGGTTGATAGGTTCAGAAAAGGCAAAGCTGTCATTTGCCATGTAAATAGGAGTTTGTGGACTCCCTCAGCACAGCGCCATGGTAGCAGTAAAAATTAGAGATGCAAACCATGGGAGGGGAGGGGGTTCCTTGCTCTTGATAGGCAGCCAAATAACACCTGCTGGAAGATGCTTTCAGAGTCAGTGGGAAGGGAGATCTGTGACAACCTCTAAATTTCACTGCCTGCCAGAGGAGCTGCTTTCAGAGATGCTGAAGTTTAGAAACAGTCTTCTGGTCACAGCTTCTGGCTTACCTGCCATAGGGTAATAAATAATATCCAGGTTGTTCACAGAATAGTGTACTTATATCCAAGCAATAGGAACATTCTGCTTGGATGAGGGAGTCTTCAGTCTAACTTTCAGATCTAATGACCAGTTATGGGCTCTGTAAAAGACATGTCCTTCACAACCTCCTAAAATTACTGTGGTCATAGTGCTTTATGAAGAATTCATTGATTTTTATGTGTTTTGAAATAATGAAGAGATTGTTTCCTTTAATGACTTATTATACAATGCATCCCAGATAGTGAACTTCAAATGTACCTTTGTACAAGTAAATAATTTCACCTATAAAATTGTTGATGTCTGCAGCTTGTAATATTTGGTCAGAGATTTTTCCTTGACCTGTAGCTTGGAAACAGATTCCTGAGTTATATTGGCAGAGTGTATTTTTTAGTGACTCACTGTAGTGTTGCCCATTACTCTCTCCATTTGTAAACCTGTCAGCAAGGGAGAGACACATGCTTTGCTCCATATTCTCAGTCATCTCTTCTAGAGACTGATGACTGGGACATAATCTTGTTTTCTCCTAATATCCAGGTCCACAACCTGTTTATTGGCTTATGGAGATAAAGAAAGCTAAACATAACTTTATTTCTTTGGGGAGAAAAATTAGATTTTGATTTAATCTTGTGAGCATTATTATCTGACACAAGCCTTAGATTTTCTTTCCTGTAAATTCAGCAGAAGACCATAAACTTGCAGATTAATTGCAAAATGCAAAGCACATAGTCCAAGTCAGCATGCAACCTATAGCTTATATAAAGAACAACAATAAGCCAATTGCATCATCCTATGGAACAGCTCTTATATTTTCCCCAGACAGTTAAAAAAAATACTAAAGAAAGACAGGAATATTTCAGTCTGTTCCCTATGACCCTCAATAATTTAAATATAATTATCAGTCTATTTACTAAAATTACTTATGACTGACCATAGCTGTAGGGAGCCATTCATCTCCTAGGAGATGCAGCTCAGCTTCTGTACATGTGTCAGTATTTCTATCTGGCACTATTGATTATCCCTCAGAAAAGACAAGCACAGCATGTTTCCTACCCTGTATCAGTTCATTGATCCCTCTTACCTGACTGCGCTCAGAAGCTCAGAGTTTGCTTGTAAGCAACAAGCAAATAGTGAAATTCTTCCTCTCTGACAGAGCACCTCTGTTTTTGTTGAGTTGCTTGTGGTTTTTCTGTCAGGAAATAAGCCCGTGCCCAGGTAACATCATAGCCCTGGTTTAACTGTGTGGCTCCAGCTACACATGATGCAGGGGAATATAATGAGATGGGAGAGCAGGGCATGAGCCCTCTACACCTTCCTGCTTCTCCTGACTAAAACCAGGTATTTTTAGACCAGTGCCAGGATATTTGCATAAATCTGATTGTGAACAGGAAGGCAGCTCTGGCTCCAGAAAGCTGGCAGGCTGTTCTGCCTTTGGCTCAGGCCATTTAGGAATCAGGCAGCTGAGATACCAGCTGTGTCTTCTCTGTGAACCTTCTGTAGATTCTGATAAAGTCATTGGAAAAAGAAAGTCTGGAGATGATAAATATGGATAATATTGTTGCCAAGACTTTGTTAAAAAGAGCATGTGTTGGGAGGGGGCAACAACTGTAGAGGAGATAACTTGTGCTAATAGGCTTTATTTCAATACCTGAAGACATTAATGGGCTTAACACAACTTTTAAGAGGAAGGAGTGACCAGGAAGTCCCTGGGGTCGTTTTGAAACTGTGAAAGTAGAAGGCTGACCATGTTTTTCTTTTTTGTTACAGTAAAAGAGGAAAGACCCTACAAATCTCCTCTGTGTAAACCTGCTCTTCTCACTGCTCCTCTCCTCATCACTAATAACCACTTGCACTGATAGCTTTTACCCTGAGGGGTAAAATATCTGTACCTGCTGTCCTAAGTGATAAACAGATTTTCAGTTTCTGTTCTGTTTCTGTACTGTTGGATGTGTGCCACTACTTTCCTCCTTTGCCAGATGACATCCTACTTCGACAGTGAGAGTGTGCAGTTGGAAACAAGCACTAGTCATATTAGGGAGTATTACACTGATTTACCTGTGATTAAACATAAGGCTGAATGAAAAACCATGGCATTAAAGGCACAAGATCATAGGTTCAATGCCTATGAGGAGGGCACTGGGTAGATATCACTGCAAGAAGCAGGTAGAGGTGTTTGGATAACAGCTCATCTAAGGCAATTAATACATGAGTGTAAACACTGAGCAACCACATGAACAGGCTCTCTCTGTAGTCAGCCAGTTTTTTAATTCCCTCTGCTTCATTAAGTCAATTCGTTCCAGTATCTCAAATCCCAGCAAAGTCTCTAGTTTGTGTTTACAGCATAGCAGGACGCTGGTTTGGTATCAGTGGCAAACCACCAGTGTGAGAAAAGCCTCATGAGAGGTAATTACACCACCTCTTGTTAAAAAGAAACAAAGCCACCACCACCAACAACAAGAAGCAGATAAGGAATAGGCCTAAATCTAATATCTAAATTCAAATTTGGCAATGTAGGTAACACAGAAGGAGTGAACTACAGAATTTCAGACCTCAAACCACACATAGCAGCTACCATTTGACTTTTTTCCTCTCCTTTGTCATGAGTACATTGTACCTGTAATCTTGGTCACATGAATACCTGTAAGTAACACAGAAGGAGTGAACTACAGAATTTCAGACCTCAAACCACACATAGCAGCTACCATTTGACTTTTTTCCTCTCCTTTGTCATGAGTACATTGTACCTGTAATCTTGGTCACATGAATACCTGTAATCTTGAGGTCAGCTGACCTGGTGACAACAGTTTTTCTAAATTTTGTCCTAGCTTATATGGGGTTGAGAAACTGAAAACTTGACATTTCACCTGCTCTGAAAATTTGGTTGAAAAGTTTCATTTTCCAGGTTAACAGTACCCTGCTGTCATTTTCTGAGGAAAACGTGTTTGGTAACATCCCCACAGCAAGGCAAATTATGTTCATTTGTGATTTTTTTTTCCGTGTGGCTTTGCATTGCATTTGCTGCCAGTTTTCAGAAGTAGCCCCGTAACAGCAAGTAAAGCAGCCAAAATGAAACACCACAAAGTACAGAGAAGCATTTTCCATGCTCTACGTAGAAAAGTGCTGCCATTTAAAAAATCTAGAGGTGCTCCTCTTTCCCTAGATTCCTAAAAGTATATCTTCTGGATAAATTGAGCAGAGGTATAGAGAAACACAGAGAGTTTGGAAAACACAGGTCTAGTCAGAGACCAAGGCATAAGCAAAGTGAAGAATAATCTATAGTCCTCTCAGGGACTGTAATGGCATCTTCCATTTGTGATTCAAAATGCAGAACCTCCTCACGAAATTGTTAACAAAGTACAGGTTTTTTTCCAAAAATTATGACCAGAGGAAAGAAGAGATGATGGTGTCAATTCTCCCTCATTGTTAAGCATCCTGAGAAAGTCAAGTGGCAGGTTTAATATCTTCAGTTTTTGAGAGAGTTTGAAAACTAACATTAGGTGAAGACTCAGAATGCTGGGACAGGGCATGGAGAGAGTTCCTCCTCCTGAGGCTGTCCCTCTTTGTGAGGCACAATTAAAAATTAATTGAGCTGAAAGGAGAGAAAATTATGATTCTATAGGTAAGTGATTAGGCAACTTGCTGTTTCTGCTCCAGTGAATACTTCATACAAAATTATGTAAATATTCATTAGAATGTCAGGAACTCACATCTCCCCTGCCACATGAATACCCTAATCACCAAGATCAGAGAGTCTTTTGCCCAATGAATATTTAGTTGTTCTGTAAAGTCTAGCAGTTTCAGCAGGAGGCTTAAAAGAGTCTCTTCTTGAATACCTAAAACAGAGTTTGAAATATTTGAAGTTTGAGTTTTAACCCTGACCAGCAAAGGATGGAACGAAAGCCAGATATCCCACAACCATTAAGATGTTGAATTAAAGAAAGAACTACAGTCTCTGTTCACAGAGACTCCATTATGGAGTTTCTCAAGAACCATCTCCTGCATTGTGCACAGATAGGGAAAGGAAATTTTTCTGGACCAGAACACAATGTGGGATTCCCAGGCTATGTAGGAGTGCTCTAATCACTGTAGCACTTATATTGGAAAGCAACTTTGGAAGGGGTTATAATACAAGTAGATATAATGAACACTAACAAATCACCAGGACCAGATGATACTACCTCTAGAGTTTTACAGAAACTCACAGCTTAAATAAATATACTACATATATAACCTCTCTCTTAAAACTTTAAGGTATCTGAAGACAAAAAGATAGGGGATGAGATAGCAGTGCTTAGAAAGTTTCTGGATGTGCTCAGAGACTAACTCCTTTAAACAGAAGGGCTCCAATGGAAAAAATAATAGCAATACTAAGAAATTATAGAATTAATAGAAGCTTGTATATTTTATTTATTTTTAAGCAGTAGAGGACATTGCTTAAATAGGTCAAGAAACATATGGGATAAAGGAGTAGTAATTATATAGCCTATTTTAATTTCCTACAAAATTTTAACAAAAGCTTTTACATAGACTGCCAGAACACTCAGTATCATAGGATAAGAGGGAAGACCTTGACATGCATTAATATTTGATTAAAAGACAGGAATTCAAGGATAATCATAAAAGGTTGTTTCTTGGACCTTAGAGACCAGAGCATCTAGGCAATAAAATGTCAAATGAAGTTCAACACAGATAAAGTGATATAATGGGTAAAACCAGTTTTATTTGACACATATGCTGACTTAGCCTTGGCTTACAGCTGGACTCCTACCCTGTCCCTTCCTCTCTCCCCCTACTTAATGGGGCAGGGGGGCAAAATAGGATGAGAGAGATTGCAGCTGAGAGAAATACTGGGAGATGGTTCTCCAATTTTCATCATGGGAAACACAGGCTTTAAAGGGAGAAAATTCATTTAATACTTTATCAATGAAAATAATTATTTAATTATGAATTTAAACTATGAATTAGGGTAGCAAGAAACAAAACCACAAAGATTAAAACAACAATTTTCTATCCTCTTTTCCCAAGCTTAACTCCACTTGCTCATTTGACTCCTCTCTGGCACTGAGCAGCCTTGTGGGGGGTGAGGAGTGAGAGGTTTCAGTTGGTACCTGGTGGTTTATCTCCACTGCATCTTTCCTCTCAGTATTCCTTTGTTCTGATGTGGACTCTCCAAGGGCTGCAGTCCTTCAGAAAAATCTATTCCAGCCTGGGCTTTTTACAGGCCACATTTCCTTCAGGAATATCCATCTGCTCCATCAAGGGGTTCTCCATGATCTGCAGGGGGTACCTGCTCCAGTGTGGTCTCTTCCATGGGCAGGTTAGACAAAATCTTGGAAGTCTATTAGACATCTGAGTCTTGCACTAATGCACTTTTAGTGATACTTAAGTGCAGGATAGTGGACACATTTATTTATATCAGGACACAGCACAGAAAAGAAATTCATGAATTCTTGCCCATTGTTTTACAATGGTGAAGAAGCTGCAGACTGGGAATAATACTGCTGCTCTTTTCCACAGCATCCAGCACACTATAACATAACTGGTAGACTGAAAGGAAAAATGACACTTTCCTCACATTCAAGAGCAAGCATATCAAATAAAGAATGCCATTCTGATGCATTTTCAAGGAAGGAAAACATTTAACCCTTGGATAGCACCTCAAATCAGCAGTGCACAAGAGGCAAAATGTTACTTGATTCACTGCTGGCTAACCAGGTCTTCATCTGAAGACTGTTTAGAGAACTAAATTTAATAAATTGGTTTGGTACACCTGGTGTCTTTGTTGTCACACAGTTAGCAGGCTTGTACAACTTGATCCTCAAAAAACAATGTCATTGATAGCAAAACTCAGAAATGGAAATGAAATTTTCCTGGGAGGAAAGTGCAGACCCATGAGTAAGGCAAGGTCTGCATCCTGTTACTGATGTTTGAAGTCACCACTGGTTGGGTGACAGATAATCTGCAAGGGGAACTGTCATAGTCTGAGTTTAATACCAGCTTGCTGTGATTTCTCAGATTTGCTAATAAAATCATCTTAAGTTAAAAAATGTTTTAACAAGTTGAGTTTGTCAAACTGCTGAGGCTGACAGGCAATCTGGACAGACATGCAGCAATACTTAAGGGAGTAACAGATATGAAAGAAATTAATTTCCTAATGTCACCATAACTATTGAGCAGTACTAAATAATACCCAGCCTCATCTTAACATCTATATAGCACTAAGAAGACATAAAATGCCAAATGTTCTGCTGGATAACCAGTAGCTGTGACTGCTCAAAACCTATTAGTTGCTGATACATCTTGCTTGTCCATTTCTTTATGCATTTACACAGAATCATCATTATACTCTTCTACTGAAATGCATTATTTGTTATTATTTATTATATATTAATGTATATTATATTATATTAAATAATAATAATTATTATTATTATTGTTATTATATGAAATGCATATTATAACAGAAATCTCAAAAAGGATGATGAACAACACAAAGTTTCTCTTCATCAGACCTTCATCAAAGCAGAAATCACTGAGAGGAAGAACCAGCTCTTTCAGCAGGATTTGTCTTGTTGACTGGCTAATTGAGAGTGTAAAGATGAAAGACTTCAGTTTTACTATAGGTGGCTGCCAAGTCATGAAGCTACCAGAGAGAAAATTATCCAAGATACTTTGGTCAATGAAAGTTTTAGAGGTGCAATAATAAACAGCAGGAGGCAGAGGCAGGGCATGAAGCCAAGAATGTTAAACCTCACTGGTTATCATATGATTGCATAAAATGTGAAGAAGGTGATATATTCTGTGGAGATTCATTCTGCTGAGGAGGATGCTGATGTCAGAGATTATCAAAAACTACATTTTTTAACAAGATCTTGACCTATGAGTCTATATGCTTTATCCAGTAATTTTATACATGAATGATACATACATATTAATGTAGTTCTCAGAATTCCTGTTTCGAATCTCTTTTTGTGAGATGGCAGAACACAATGCAAAATGGCTAAAGCATTTTAAAATGCTGCAGTTCTGACAACTGAAACTTTGACTTATGCCAATGAATATACATAAATCATATTGTTGAACTGCAAAATAGAGTAACTGGGATTGCAAAGTGAGAAAGATGAGATCAATTTGGTTTGAATCTTTCATGAAAATTGTTTATATTTAAAGAGTGACTATCAATTCAACTCAAGGGAAAGGTATACACTATAATGGATGAAAATACTGAGAAAAAATCTTGGTTTTAAGGAACCAGATGCAGGTGAGTCTTTCTTAGACTATATTATGGACCAGCATGTGAATTTTTCTCTAATAAATACTTTATGCTTCTATGTTCTGAGGGACTCCAGCTCTGGAAGGCTTCAGGACCCAGGAAATTTTTTCTTCCCAATCCACCAGAGGAAAAGCGAGCACATTTTCTGCACCAGGAGCATTCTCACATCCCTACTCAGTGCAGCCCGGCTGCTGCAATTCCCTGTCCTTTGTCCATCCAGAAAAGAGACTGAGCATGTATTCCTAACAAACACACATTCACACACATAAACATACACACACAGAACTCTCCAGTGGCTGTTAAACCCCTGGTCTCAGAAGTCTTGACCTTATGCTCAGCTTGACCTTTGCTTTTCTCTGCCTTTGCCATGTTCAAAATAATAAAAAAACCCACTTTTGATGATGTGAAAATAACTAAAATTGGATATATTTTAGTCCTCTTTTATGTAAAAAGTTAGGATGAAAAATCTGACCTCCACTCCTCTGTTAGATGATGGTTGTTTCACGCAGAGACAGCTTTCATTTAATCTAAGCTTTTAAAATACCTGCTGGAGACTGCAATCTGGGCAGAACCTGCATCAGTGCCTTCCATACAAACCACCCCTGTGCACAATGAGTTGAGTCATTCATTTGGACACATTGTTTTGGAAGCTGGAAGAGGAACAATAGCACTTTGATGAAAAATTCTGGAATTTTTGACTCAGTTTGCTGCACTCACAGTTTTATTGACTAGGCAGATACAGCTTGCCCTTCCAAAAACTATCTTGTATATTGATGATATACTAAGAAATATACAGATGCTCTAACATGAGTTATTTCTTGGTCTCTTTGTGTAATATATTTAGTTTCAAGGATATTATGATATTTTTACTGCACCCTATCGCTTTGAAAAGATAAGATAAAATAAAACAATAAATATTATGCTTCAAATTTGCTTTTGGAAACAGAAAGCAACAATGTCTCAAAGGATTCATCCCAACTGAAAGCTCTTCACGAAGAAAACATAAAAGCCTTTAAGTTGTTTGCATGTCCTTTTTATTTTTTAAATTGTATTCTTTTGCAAATAATTTATAAATAATAATTGAGAGCATTTTGTTGTCTTTAACCATGGTATCCCAAGAGTAATGTTGAGAGCTCTGTAGATCAAAATGTTATTAAGAATTGAAAATAATAGCAGGATTTGTCCTACTTTTTCTCCATCTGGGTTAAGAATAGTGGTAATTTATGCTATATTGTTACTTAAAACACCTATTTTCCCCTTCATTACTTATGAGGTAAGATGGAGAGTTCACAAGATATAAATGAAAGCTACAACACTGACCAATAATTCTGAATACACTTTTGGCATTGCTAGGTGTACAGGTATGTCTGGCACAGCTGTTGCTTTGCCAAAGCTTTTTATTTCTTTCCTAAAGAAACAATTTTTAAAGGTCATCCTGACAATAATAAACTCATTGTGAATTCACATGGGCAGTGGACAAGAGACAATCCATCTAATCCTCAATTTTTTCAAGTGTTTTCAGAGACCAGCAATCAAAAGTACCTGGAGCTTCACCCATGGTTTTTCATGAGTGTTACAAACATCTGGAAGTTTCTTACCTATAGTGTGGACTGAGCATTGAATTAATCTTTACCTAACACTTAAGCCTCCAATTAGCTCTAGTTCAAACTCCTTTAAGTGTCTACAGAATGTACATTACAAAAAAAAATTCATGACATTTCCTGGTCTTCACCCACAAGTAGGTGTGGATTTACACAACATTAATAAATGAGAAGAAAAGAACAGTCTGGAAAATGAGGTGTTTCTTAGAGTGTTTTCTCTGGGATATTTATTAAAAAGGTTAATGCAAATGTATACATTGTTAGCATCAAAATACATACTAATATGTCTAATTTGATTTTGTCTTTTGGACCTTCGATTTCCATTGAGATTCCATTCCATGCCCCATTCTCCATGTCTAATGTTATCTGGATGGTTCTTTGGCATGACTTCAGACACCCATTTCATGGCAGGTGTGAGCTCCAGAAAGAAATTTATTCTTATATTTAACTCCTCTTTCTCTTTTCTTCTTCTTAAATGACTCCAACAGAAATAAATGTAATAAAGTCCTTACAGCAAATTAGTTTTGTTGCTTTCACCACACATTTGTAAGTGATATAAAATCTTTTTAATAACATAATGACCAGAAATAGAATAATACCCCAAACCTATTTGCTTCAGAAAATCATTATTCTCTAATATTCTTCTCAGAATACTTCCAAATCTTTGACTATGTTATCTTATCTTGATGGTGCAAGCATTTTTAGAGATATATCTATTGACAGTTTAGCTTCCCTTGAGGTATTTTCTCCTCAGTAATCTATACTTTCCTATTATTTTAATTTGCTTTACAAAAACAACTTTGTGGTCAATATTGAAGGCGAGCAGGGGGTAAAGTCAATTTTATATAATATAAACTGAAACTTTCAAATTGCAGGGACTGTTGGAGCTCCTTTCTTTGTTCCTTGATAAATGAGCCTTGGAAAAGTCCCCAGCTGTTTGTGTGTTGATGACACAATCCCTTCTCCAGGCTCTCCTGCGCTGATGCTCACTGTGTCACTTTGTTCCTTTGTGGGTTTTCAGAGAACTGGCTGGAACTAGAGAAGTTCATGATCTGGCTGCAGCTCCAGTGTTTGCCTCCTTTGGAGTCTGTACCAAACCATCCATAGTTTGTTCAGGGGGTTGTTTATGTCTGTGGTACAATCTCTGAAGAGACTGATATTATTCTGATGAAAAAGTTTTTAATAGAATGCAAATCAGCCCCAATAATTAATCCTATGAGATCTTGATATACAACACTGCTTATTTATTTTGGGGAAGCTGTTTGACTGTTTTTCCAGGACTGCTGAATACAGTCTGTCTACTTTGTCTATCTTCTTTTCCATGCTGTTATACTCACTATTCTAAGTGAAACCCATTACATTCACTACATCAAATGCAAACATGTTTGTATTTCAATCCATTTCAGTAAGCATGTGTGATCTTTATTTTGTTTTTGGGCTTTTTTTTTGTGCAATAATTTGGGCAGAAGAATATCTTCAACTCTGAGGAAGTAAAATCAATGTGTACTGTGGTATCTCCCAAAACACGCTATCTTCCAGAAATTAATTTCTATTTTAGACAAACACTGACAAAACCACCTCATCTGAGTGCACAGAGGTTTTTTTTTTTTTATGTAATACTTGATCAGACTTCGAGGTTTTAAAATAGCAGCGTAATAAAGTCACCTCAAATGGAACATTACCTTGTACTTTTCTTCCTCTGAGGAAATTTTTTCAGCCAAGATCTTTACTTTGTTTTTATATGTTCCCTCTGTTTTCCACATGTGGGAACAACTTTCCCTATGGCTACATCTACACCAGCAAATTAAATGTATCCAGAGATATCTTCAAGCCATGAGGCCAACTGGTACAGGACATCTCTTATCATTCAAACAAATTGTTTCAGACTCTGGAGCTGGATGCCTCTGTGCAAACTGCCTGCTGGAGTGGCTCCTGGGCTGCTCCAGCTGCCAAACCATATCCAGGAACTGTGCAGGGAAAGAGCTTGTTGGAATGGACCAAAATCATGCCAGGAAACGTTCTGATGCTTTACTAGAGTAAATGATGTTGCTTCAGTGCCAGGGAATCTTCCCAAGCGTGCTCACCTTCACTAGGATAGATGCAGACCATGCCATTTTTCCCTGAAAGGCACGTTTTTTTCTAACCATCTGGGCCAAAACAGCTCTCATTTAATTTTCATTCTTTTCCTTCCGTGGTCAAGATCATGACTAAAGAGATATAAGAACCACTTATCCCAGAGTGTCAAGCTGTGTAAGGAGAAGTGGTATTTCTGTTTAGCCATCTGGTCTTGTAGCAGAGGTAAGAGGGAGGGAGAACAGCCAACAACCATGGAAACATATTTCTATAGAAACTTCTCTGGGAGAACTCAAGAATTCCTGAATTCCCAAAAGCTTTCAAAAAAAAAAAAGACTAAGTCTCCTCTGATGATTTATAGCTTTTGACCATCATGGCTATAAAAAATTCTACTCTTCTAAATAAAGAAATTTTAGTTACCCTCCAAAATAATGTTGCACAGCAAATATGAAGGTAATAGTAGAGATGTTTGGGTTTGTTTTTCTAGCACTGAAGTTTCTCTGTGCTGATTTAAGCAGAGAGTATTTACTTCAATTGTTCTTCACCACAATCAAAGAAAGAAATCTTGTGAGTGTCCCCCATGCTATTCAAGAGACAGCTACACTTGCATCTCTGTGTGCAAGAAGTCCATTTTTCCAGTGTTAAAACAGTTTTATTTCCTCCTGCCAAATTTATTTGTATGCCTCAAGTCTTGTCAGACTTGGCTCCCTCCCTTCACTAGCATTAGCTTCTGACTTTTCCTTATTATTTTCAGCTCTTAAAGGCTCTCCTTCTTTCTGCATAGTTTTCTGTGGTTTTATCATTCTGGCTTTTAGTATATTCCCATTATGCAGGGAGGAAAAAAAATACTTTTGCTTTTGGACCAGACAGTGATGAAGTTTGTGTTCATTTTCAGTTCCAGTGGGAAATAATATTTTTCTTCTTGTCAGCCCACTGGGATGTCTTTGTGCTTTGAATACCCTCGTTTCCCCCTCCATGAGCCAGCAAGTACCGACTGCAAAAGTGTGCTCAGATGAACTTTTGTGCTGTGTTGACATGACAAAGGACACAAATTCCTTCTGGAGCCATAGCAGAGGCTGCATTTTATTGATGGGGGAACTTTGCACACTTGTACCCGAGACAGTAGCAGGTTGGCTGCTCCTACTGACGTGTTCATATTAGTCACATTAATCCTAATAGTTCTTCCTCTGCTTGTGTCAGACCCAAGGGATATGCTCTGTCTAGAATGCATCTTCAGAGCTTCTGTTCACTTAATGAAGAAAAGTTCTTGCTCTGCAGGCAAAAAGTTACTTTAATTTTGTTCTCTCCTATGTCCCAAATTAAAAACCTTCAAGTTCTTGCGATTTCATAATTATTTTTAACCCTCTGGATTGCTGAAGGCAACTTCCATCCACTGAAGAAGGAATAAATGATAACGAAAAACAATGATGTGTTAAAAACAAAAAAAAAATCAGGCAATTTGGTAGATTTTTTTTCTTTTAAGGTCGAATTATTTCACCCAGCTTTGAATGTATGTTCTATAGATGACAGGTATTCCTTTCACAAACTCTATGTCTCTCTCTCCATGGTAAATTGATGGGTCATGTGTGATTACCATAACTGGCTGCTAAAATTTGAAACGAATAAAATCAAATAAGTCCCAGGTAATTTGCTGGTCCTTTCCACTTTAAAATCTATGACTGTAAAGAAGATCAAGTCATGACTATGCTTATTGTTTATTAAGACTTTTTTTTTTTTACCCCAACCCATTTTTAGGACAAAACAAAGAAACAAGAAAGTGAGGAATGAAATAGTGGAACATACATTGGAACAAGTCTACCCAAGACTGTTAGGCAGATCAGCAAAAGAATATAAAACCTGAATTTCCTGTTTGTTTATTCAGAATCCTGTCTGTAAAAATACAAAGAAATTCTAGTGGATAAGGGTGTGATCCAGCCCATCTAACTCCAGATATAACAGGTGATTTTCTGGGTGTCATTTTCAGTCAAGAAAACAGAGATCCAGAGACCAATTTTTTCCATCCATTTTAGACAATTATCTCAGGATAGGGTAAATCCTTGTGTGGAGTTACCTATTTGCCATTAGTGATGATTGAAAAAGCTTGGATAACTGATACGAGCTGACAGCTCCCTCCTAGATGACTACAAGTTTTGGTAGCAGAATATGCCCCAAAAGACCACATTAGATACACCATCACATGGGACAGCAGTCAGCAAGAAGTTTTCATTTAGCAAGGAATAAAAATTCTTCCTCACAAAAACTTTCAGGATTTCTGTTTTCTTTTGAGATGACCTCAAGCAAAACACCAGGAATTCCTAATGCCTTCACACACAGGAACTGTCATTTTCCAGTGAAAAATATGAACACTTTTGTTCAGAAGGGAATAGGTGTGTATGAGGTGGATAATAAGTGGACGAGAGCTCTGTTTTATGTAGGAAATTCAATTTGACATCTCTGCTCAGCCTGGGTCAGAGCAACAAGTACCATCCCCCACTACCCTGTATCAGAGGAGGAACAGTTCACCTTTATGGAAATTTTTTTGGCTTAGCTGAAAAATAGTTCTAGGAAGCTGTCTTTGCAGCAGAGAGGTCAAAGACAGGCATTAAAAAAGGAGGACCTTTCTCATATCTGCAAGTAGGATTTGCAAAGCATCACTGTGGCAATGTTCTGATTACAGCATTGCTCCTGCTGGATACATTCTGGAAAGCAAAACACACAGCAAATTGGAGGCTTTCACTGCCAACCACAAAACTGTTGCTAACATTAGTTTTCCATTTCAAAAGAAACACTTAAACCCCAGTGTTTGGAAGGGGAATATCTAACCAATCCCTCTCCTCCCCATATTCACTTCAATTTTTAGATGATGTCTTCTGTATCATTTTCAGGAACCTACATTTCTTTTAACAGTACAAATCCAACAGGTTTAATTATAGCACTGGGTTTTTTTTAGGGGATGGAGATGACCAGCATTGCACTTTGTGATTGCACAAGCACCAGTGAATTCTCTCCGTTAAGTGCAATACTATGAAATTATTTCATCTAATCATGTTAATCATGGAAGTGGCAAGGGACAAATCAAAATGCATCTCTCTAGTTTTAGGAAGATTACAAGACTAGAATAGCAAGCAGTCCCTGCCTTAAATCACAACTGGCCCTACAATTGCATCATGATTGCATGGAAGGGAAAATAATAAATTGTTCTGTCAGAACTGGCATATGCAATTACTTTATTTGCCCAAGCTAATTGTTGGTAGAAATCAGGCATGCAGCTCATCATCTGTCATTCAAATGTGATCTGTGCACTTGAAGATATATTAAAGTTGCTATAAAGTTGCTTTCCTAACAGTTTTACTTATTTTCATTGATAAGGTAAAAAACTCTTAGTGAAAGCCATTTTCAGAGATATGTTAAAAAGAAGAACTGACAGTGGAGACAGGACAACTAATGAGTCCTAGGCTAGATATATTGCAGAATATCTTTGATATAAAATTTACAGCAATGCTTTTTTATCAGTTTGTCCTATTCCTTCTGGTTTTCCTCAGCTTATTCATTTAATCCCTATATTAAGTCACTCTATTCTTCAACCAAGCCTTCAGTTGTTCTGCCTGGAACTGACATACCAAACCACACTTATCAGCTGCATTCCCACGAATGGTGTTTTATTCTAATAAGTCAAGACATATTTCATATTAGGCATTTGGGAGATAGGTTTGTGATGTAATTTTTGTATACATCCTCTGGCATCAAACTAGAAAACCTTAAACTAGTACCACCAGTGGAGATACTAGATTGGTTGTACGCACCTTATGAATATCTCCAGCCCTAGGAAGAAGTGCTGGATTTTGACATAGCCTGATCATAAAAGAAAAAACAAAAAACAACAAACCACAACTTCCATAGCTGATTTACATTCACTGAGCTACCTGCTTAGAAATATGGCATTTCCAATTCTGTATTCTTCCATAATCCTGATATACTCGTGTGTGTAAGTATATATATGCACATATGTACACACAAATACAGATATACACATGAAGATACACTGCAACAGGAAAAGGTTATCTTTGCATACACCTGCAGTAAAACTCTGTTTGGTAAACTGACACTTTGTTGAAATGACGGATGTGAAGCATTTTATTTATTCTGCAGTCCTCCCAAACCATCTCAGAGATGTCACCATTTTGTACCTCTGAGACTTGTTTTAGAATCCAGGTCTTTCTGAAAGAAATATAAATACATAAATAAAACTGTTGTCTCCAAGGAGACTGCGATTGTACATTGGGAATCCACACAAGCAATCTCCAGACACTGACATTGTGGAATTAATACAGTAAATGCTCAGTGAGGGAAAAATGGAAAATAAATAAACCATTTTAGTAACAATATACTTGTTTCAAAAAAAACCCCTCTAAATATTTTAAAACCTATTTAGTCTTCTAGCAAAATAATTCCCATGTTGCACCCTTTTTATCAAATGAATGTTCATTGATTGAATAAACCCACATCATTGCCAGTGGTTGGTATCTGCACCAAGCCACTCTGTTGGGAATTTTGAAAACTCTCTCTTCCTTCAAGGTGCTTAATTTTGTCCCCATGGTTTCAGAAGGATTCTGCAGTTCAGTAGGGATTTGTAATACAAATGCTTTACACACTCCAGTTTCCATGTGGGGATAATCGTGGCCTGATTTGTGCAAAAAGCATAAGATCATGAATCATGGACCAGGGGCAGCGTATTTACAGGAGAATTGTGTTCTGCATTCCTCATCAGAGCAGGCTGCCAGGAGACAAACAGGAATTCTGGTCTTTAGCGTGATATCTGTCCCTTGCGAGAGCAGCATTTTTGTTGGCTCTTTTTTACCTTGTGTTCAATATTGGGTATTAACTGAAGGTTGTGTTTTTGTTGGTTCAAAAAAAAGAAATCAAACTTCTGGATTTCCTATGTTTTAAAATCTATTCTAAAAATCCTTATCTGGCTCAAATGGTGATCTTAAACACAAAACCCGAATGTTCAAAGGGTGTTATGAGTCACATACCCATTGTAGTCTTTGACTACTCCAGGATACTTGTAGCTGGACTAAACACATAGACCAATTTATTTTTTAGTCTCCCTTGTGTTTCCCCCAAAGATAAAATAACTGATGTTTACTCAGGAGAAATAACTTCCAGCAGAAAGACATAAAATTTTAAAAATCAAAACAGTAAAAATAATTATATAAGTATCATAGACTGTTTGGGGTTGGGAGGGATCTCTGGAGATCATCCAGCTCCCCTCTTAAAACAGGATCACCTAGAGAAGGTTACAGAGGATCATGTGCAGGCAGGCTTTGAGTATTTCCAGAGAAGGAGACTCCACATATTTCAGCCAGATAATATCTTCCTTAACTTTAAATAACATCTGTAAAGTTAAAAGAACTCAGGAGTTCACAGAGTCATTTCTTAGCCACTTGTATGCAAGTACCTTGCTTTTTAGGCTCCTGTGAGACTGATCATATGGTTATAGGTGATCCAGAGAAGCTGTGGCTGTCACATCCCTGGAAGTGTTCAAGGTCAGGTTGGACAGGGCTTGGAGCAACCTGGGATAGTGGAAGGTGTCCCTGCCCATGGCAGGGATTATCTTTGAGGTCTGTAAACAAAATTTGAGTCTTGGAAAGAACACCAGGGATCTTTGAGTCAATTATATCACCAGTACAAAGATTATTTACAGTGATTGCACAAACCTTTACATGCTGCATGTGCAATGTGGCTCCTCTCTCTGTTCTTATGGCATAAATTCTCATTTTGTTACTCTCTATAAAAATGATCTTTGAGGTCCCTTCCAACCTAAGCCTATGTATGATTCTGTGATCCATGTCAGGAATTTACTATCCTTAATAATCAAGCAG
This sequence comes from Pseudopipra pipra, assembly GCF_036250125.1. Taxonomy (NCBI): domain Eukaryota; kingdom Metazoa; phylum Chordata; class Aves; order Passeriformes; family Pipridae; genus Pseudopipra; species Pseudopipra pipra. The sequence continues at coordinate 71,584,946 of NC_087552.1, forward strand.
TTACTCAGCATAAATAATATCTCACCTCTTCACATCCCTCAGATCTGCTCAGTGCACGACCTCCTGTGTCTATAATTTAGTCCAAACCATTTTTACAGCAGCTCTAAGGACTGGGATGATGTCTTGCATCAACCTAGAGAAACCTGAGCTTGGAAATACAGCTTCTGTATTATCTGTGATCCAGAGATATGAAATGTCCCATTTTGATTCACTTACAACGAACATATCACACTGATAGAGGCACTGGGTGTGCAGAACCAAAGCAGCCTGTTCCATCCACTCATCTTGGACAAGATCTGTTCTAAAGCAGTGCTTTTCATATGTACTTTTACTCTTTTTCTGGGATTTTGGGCCTGTCCCCAGTTTTATTCATCCTTTTGAAGACACGCCTGGTGCAATCCAGATTTTGACTTCCTTAAGCACAAAGTCATTGCTTCAAAAGAAACAGGACATTTTCCCTCTCAAGATTTGAGGTAAAAATATTAATAAACTGTGAGTCACTGTGAGCATTTATGGTTGACTTCTGAATGCTTAAAAATTAATCTAATTTCAGAAAAAAGGAAAAAAACCTCTTGAGGAATCAGCTGTCCCCAGTCACTGCAATAAACATTATACTATAGAATATTTCATTAGTCGGCCTTATTTGCTACTTGATGTGTTTTTCACTCTCTTTCCTACCATAATCAGAAATCTTTCTGTCCCTCTCTACCCTTCTCCTCATCCATCTAAATATATAGGCAGCTTAATACTTTTTTTTATTATACCCCAAAGCTTTAAAATGATTCTATATATTCTTCAGCAGCCGTCTCCACAGAGGAATATGGCAGCTGTTCAACAGCTCAGAGTAACTCACTGCAATGACATTTAAGGGGAGAAGGAGCTATACTTGAAATTACCCAGTAGGTTTGTATTCAGTGAATAAAGCTTTTCAAACTGGAAACCAGCCAGGACAACGAAGTTAATCTTCTTCTTTTTGCAAAACATACCATGTGTCCTTTGATAACCATAAGTGATTAGAAATATAATTTTGCCTGTCATGCAAGAAGCATTGCTCCACACCACCAGGGTCAGCAGTCCTGCAGAGGGTGCACTGATGAAAAATGAACTCAGAACAGAGTTTACTCAGAGGTTTCCTGCTTCTTCTGTGAAACTACAAAGCGAGTCCAGACAGGCTTTTTCTTGGGACCTGATGAACTCATAGCCCCCAAGAAGTGTTAAAATAGTGTGAAATTAGAAAATAAGAAAGGATACCTGTTAAACTCCTTTTTTTTTTTTTTTTTAATACCAGTGTTATGACTGAGGTCAATTGGAAGCTCACAGACACTTACAGGCAAGCTAAGCCTAAACTTGAAAGTTCAGAAGCATTCGTACATAAATAGTAGCTAAATTTTGATACTGTCTGATGCTTTATATAAAAGCTTTGATTCTCCTCTGATGTGCATAAATTAGCAAATAAAGAAATTTTGAACATCACTTGATGTGTCTTTGTCACTTCCCTTGTTAACTAACAATTTTATCACAGAACTTAAGACATCTGATGTGTTTCCTAAAACCTCAGCTCCTGAGCTGAGATGGGAATCTCAGCCTTAAGAAGAGGTTTCTTCCCCTCCTGCCCATCTCATTCTTTTACACCTGATTTTCATCATCTTTTTATAGTACATTTTTTGAGACTGTAGACAAAATTCAAGTTTTGGATGGAATACCAGGGATCTTTGAGTCAATTATATCACCAGTACAAAGAGTATTTACAGCGACTGCACAAACCTTTATGTGCTGTATGTGCAATGTGACTCCTCCCTCTGTTCTTACGGCATAAAGTCTCATTTTGTTACTCTCTGTGAAAAAATTGTGTAAATATCACTATATTATTAAGCCTTTTCTTACAAAGAATAAAGGAGTTTTTTGAGGGCTCTGAATTTGTTCTATTTCCAAAATATTGTTTTCCAGCTACTGTGAAGTTTCTGAGCTTGGAGATTGTTTTTCTGCAGGTGAAGACAAGTAGAAATAGTCTGCTACTTTCCTTTTTTCTCACATCCTTCGAGATCTAGACCATCCTACTCCAGCCCAATTCCTCCCCTTGCTCAAATCTCTCCAGATCCCACAATGCCTGCCTAACTGCACCAGCACTCACACTTTGCTTGTGAGGAGTAGGACACTGCTAAGTGTGAGGAAGGAAGAAAAAAAACACGTCATTTTCGTTTTATGGGTTTTTTTGTGAGAGGACAAGCAGAATGAGGCAGTGAGAAGCCAAAAGCAAAGCAAAGCAAGTCTAGTTTGGACCATAAAAGGTGACAGAAAAGTGTGTATTAGACTCATCTCATGAATATCATGCTCAATGAAAACCAATTTTGGCATCATATACCAAAAAAAAAATATTTTTTTTGTTATATGTCTTTTGAATTATGATATTGACATATTATCTTTATGCTATTCACCAGAAATACCACATATACTGAAAACTGGACCTATTCAATTGCTACATATTCACATGCAGTGCTTATGGTAGCTTCAACTCCTGTGATAACCTTTGAAAATATCTTGGTTATGGCTTTATTTAGATTTTTTTTTTTAATTGTCCTGCTATAAGAGAAAGAATAGCAGCCACAGGAGTGATCAATTTCTGACTCTTAGATTTGGTATCTAGATCAGAGACAATCATCCAGAAATAGTTGATAAAAGGACATTGCACTGAACTAAGATTCCTAAAAATTATTCTGTAGCACATAAAATATTTAGAATATGCCCAAACTTTGCCTCCTGTACCCTGAAACGGAACCCAATTGCCTAGATGTTTGCTACTGTCTTAAAATCAGGCTTCACTACAGGCAGGATAATGCTTTTACTATGTATTTCACTGCAAAATTCTCTACTGACAGCAGGAAGAAACTAGGTGAGACTTTTAGGCTCCTTGAGATTAACGTTATAAAGTCAATTAAGTGGGTTAGGTTTATGTTCACTGTTTATAAAGCAGATAATTTAACAGTGCTCTGTTCTTCTCTGGGTGAGCTTTTGCAAGTTCTTACCACAGCAACAGAATTTTGTGTTTCCCTGAATCAGGAGGGGTGGGATTTACCTTCAGTGCTTCACTGTAGAAACATCAGTTTAGGCAAGATTCCTGTACTGCTTTATAATGCAGGAAACAGCTTAAAAACATCAAGTAGGTTTCAAATGTTTATTAACTCCTTATTTTAGTAACTGTGTAAAGATCTGAGTACATCTGTAGAGATAAACACAAGTTTCAGGCTCTCTCTCGAGGTCTAAACATTTAATTTACTGATTAGTCACTAATCAATCTGTTAGAAACAAGACTTTCACCAGATGAGCAGTGAGTCTAAACTCTGACAGGATCTTTGTGTTGAATGAAGCAAGAGAAAGAAAAATATAATCTTACTGTATGAAAGAATAGGTTGCACATGTTCCTGCTAAAAATCACACTGTACAATACACACACACTGTGTTACAGTGGCCTCAGTTGTATTCCCATCACCACCTCTTTTTGCACACCCTGCTTGCAATTCCTGTTCTTTCTAATAAAACCAAGTGCTCCAACTCATCATATTTTTCTCCCAGTCATAGAATCAAAGAATCACAGAATGGTTTGAGCTGGAAGGGACTTTGAAGACTGTGTCATTCCAACCCTCCGGCCATGGGCAGGGACGCTTTCCACTAACTAAAGACTGGGTTGCTCAGAACACCATCCAACCTGGCTTTGAACACTGCCAGGGATTTCCACTTCTTCTGGTAGCTGTCAAATCAATTCTGTAGCTCAAACTGGTAACGAAGAATCTTCTCTTACTCAGCTCCCACACTGAGGAACTCTCAAATGCTCTTTCCTACCCAGCAGCACGTAGAACTAACACGTGTGCCTGACTTTGATTACTGAAAGTGGCCTCCTCCTCCAATCAATGTCCAAAGGATTATTACACTCCTGCTTCATTTTCACTGACTTACAGGCAACCCTTTCTCTTTTGATCCAAAACTCAACCACTGAAATTCACATTATTGATTGTATCCATTTTCCATTCCCTCCACTTTTATTTTGCTATGACTTTGTAGTCTTTTTCATTCAAACATTTCCCCCTGCTTTTAACAAAGACATTTTAAGAACTGCAGGTGGATTTTTTAAAACATTTTTTTTTCTAATGAATTTTTGCCATGAAATTTGATAGCCTTCACAGATAGTTTTTGCTTTATGTGATCTCTTACCAAACATCTTCAAAATAAAACTCAGTGCCTTGCAGAACATCAATCATTTTAAGAGATGATAAAAAAAGTGGAAAGGAATACAAGGAAAGTTTTCTCCCCTGTTTTTCCATTTCAAAGTTTCTGTTGTAGTTTCATTAAAGCTCTGATTGACCTATATTTCAAAGAGCTTAATATTTATTTCCCACTGAAAGACTCTCAGTATTTCTCATATTCCACAGGAGAATTTAACAAAATTAATGTGATTGACCTGAATTTAAAAAATCAAAACCAGTTCTTAAAAGTATGAAATCAAGAAAAGTTAGTTTGCAAGAAAGATGTGCTGAAAATTTTGAGGTCATCATTCTCATTAGAGTAGCTTTAGTTTTACTAACACTTCCAGAATTATTTGGGGAGGGAGGTAGCTAGTTATTTTTAGAAGGTCAGAAATCTACTTATAATTACTATCAGTAATGCAATGCTTATAAGTATATAAATAAAGCAAATCATGCCTTACGAGACAGCCATGCTTAAAATATATTAAACCAAATGTTATCTTTTTAATTAAAAGAAAGGGAATAAGCAGCATGAGAAAGTTGTGCTCTACTCACTAAATCTGAAACTTACATATTTAAATACTATATTTTTTTTTCTCTGATGCCAAAGGAATCATGAAATCATTAAGGTTCAAAAAGACCACCAAGATTGTTGAGTCCAACCACTAACCCAGCACTGCCAAGCCCAGCACTAAGCCATGTCCCCAAGTGCCACATCTGCAAGTTTTTTGAGCACTCAGTGTTTGAGGAATGTCTAAGTTTATCCATTCAACTTTGCAATGCACACCTCTGTTTTATGGACTTTTCCAAGGAGGTCTCTACTAAAGGCCTTCTGTTAAATGTCATGGGACTGGCAACCTGTTGGACTGTAAAAGAGGAAGTTTAATTGACTTTCTGAGCATAAAACACTGATGAAGGTGAAAAGTCATCATCAGTGACCACGTTTTATTGAATGTCTTATTGAATCAAAGGGAAGTTGTGTCTTAGGCCCTTAAGCACCCCACTTGGATTCCTGCAGCCTTTGGGATGGCGCAAAGCTGCTAAACAAAAAGGTTGCCTAAATTAGAACAGGAAACGAGGGTTTCTGCAGGGATGCTTTGAAAATTCACTCCCCAGCAAGAACTTTCAGAAGCCTTAAGCTCCCAGGGTATCTCTGGAGAGAGTGGAGATACCTGCCACAGACACCATGCAAGGAAGAGTCTTCCAACTCCCGGATGTAGTGAGGGCTGTTCTTTGAAGTTGTGCTGTTCTTTCTTTTCTTACAGTTTTATTATCATGATCTTTCTTTTTTATTTTTTTTCTCCCACTAGACCTCCTGTTGCTCGTTCCTGGCATGGAACAGGTCATGGAGAGACTTGGATATTTCCAAGTCCTCTTTAAGAAGTGACCTCTGTTTAAATCTTGTTTAGTTTTCGTTTTCTTAGTAATTTTATTGGAAGCGTTTTGTAAATTATCATCCATCCTGATAGATGAGAGAGAAACAAGAGAGAGAGGTGTAAAAAACTTTTTTCAGTATCTTCAAAATAAATCACTCCCATTTTGCTAAATAGAAATATTTTAGAAATTATTTCAAATACTTATAAGAAATAAATGCAAAATATATACATAGGAGGTTAACATTTCACTTTCAACAGATAAGCTTTATTTCTTGATGATAAAAGAAATTTACTCATTTATTTAACACATATTTAAATATGTTTATATATGATACATTCAATAATCACATGGTTCTACTTATAATAAATTGAATACATTATAGTTTTCCTAACTTATTATAATTTCCTCCTGAGAAATTATTAATTCAGAAAAATATGGTACATATTGTATTGTGCAGAATGTCCTCACAATTAGAAGGGAAGATTTAATTTACAACACATGGCAGAGAGATTAGCCAGGGGTCAAGCATAGATGTTGTCAAGACTTTTGAGTGTTGACATTTCCATCACAGACATATCCTGCTGAGAGAGCCATCCTAGGCCACTTATTTAGTTAATTAACAGAAATAGGTAGTTTAGGATATTATTCATTTCACCAATAACTGACTTAGTCTTTCAGATAAAATTAGTGGCACCCTGAAGTGTATTTGTCAGGGATGTCTCATGAAATGTAACCCATCTGGACTTTCTATTGAAACTCTTCAGTATTCCACAGGTCAAGGTGCTTTGTGTATAATAGTTCAGTAAGTCTTATGGAAGGGGAAAAACAGTAGTAAAACAGAGCTCCCAAAAATATTTCTTTATGGGGAAAAGGGTGAGAAGATTCTTGGGCTACAGCTGGGTGTAGATTTCTAGTTAGAAACAAAGGAAAGCCATATGTAGATAGACAGCAGTCCTTCAATTTTCCTCATATTTTTGTGTCTTATTGCCCTTTCTGACTCCCTGTTGCACCAGGACCAATTCTTTGTCCTATGGTAAGTCACAAAATGTTGTCAAGTCCTTCCCCTTTCCTGGCTTCTGCTCCTTTGGTGGGTCTATGAATAACATGCACAATTAATTGTGCACAGGGCTGTGCTGAGCAGTGCTCCACTTCTAGAATCAGAAAAATTGGCACACATTCAGTTAAATGTAAAATACAAGAAGAACACATGATTCTTAAGCATATGAAATAACTTTTCTTTAGCCTTCAGAATTCCAATTAATTCTTTGTGATATGTATAAAGTTCACATTTGTCCTTGAGGTGGTATAAAAGTAGCCTAACTCTGATATTATATGCTGCATAATTTGAGAAACAGAAGGTGACAATATAAAGAATAAAAAGGCTCCTAAAACCATGTAAGAGAGCTGCAATTAGGGATGTACAAGAAACTAGCGTTGCCATTTTCAAACTACTAAAATCTTCACTTTATGACATCCATTATTATTTTTTTTACCTCATTTTTCTGTGGAAATAAAAAAAAAAATTCCTGAAAACTGGGCAGAACATTGACAATTAATTTTACAGAGCACTGTGAACCAGACTGTTCTGCTCCTTGGAGGATGAAGTCACCTCTCCTTTCTTCTCCCCAAGCCTACCCTATACTCTCAGTATTTTCTTTCTCTCCCCTTTATAATAAGAAGGAGACGCTGCGTGCATCCTGTGCTAAAGTTCAGTAGAGCCATACAGGTTTTAATGTGGCTGATACTCAAAGGAGAAGAAAAGGTTTTTCCATTATGCAACATTTCTAAATCTGGCTAATACTTACTAAGGAGTAGGAGCATCCATTGGTATGACCAGGGGTGCATCGGAGGTGAGATTTTTCAGTGCCACACCTGTGTACCTCAAATACCACAGAGGGCATTTCCCCTGTTGTACTTGGTACAGAATTATGAGTTAGCATCAGAAAAAAAACTGTGCTCGAGGTAGCCATGGTGATGTTAACACAGATGCACTATGGATGGTACATTTTACAACATGCAAAGTTGAAAGGAAGAGTTAAAGTTCTAAATTTCCTGTTGGCCCAAGAAGATTCAAGCAAGGAGACATGAACACAGGGAATTATATTCCGAGAGATGTGATCTCATCCTCCTGAAGACCACGAGAGGAATAGCTCTCCTTCCCTCTTTCAATTTTCCCTGAGGATATTTGATACAACAGCTGCAATTCTTTGACAGTCACAAGTTTTAATTATCATCCGTGGGTATCGACACAGCCTTTGTTTTAAACAAAGTTCTATTTTTACATTTCCCTATTCACTGATTTAGAATAGGGTATGAGCAAAAGTAAAGGCAATATGAACAATCAGGGAGTTTGTTGTCGATAAATCCAGTGGCAAAACACAACATGGCTCAGTAGAAGGACAAGGTCAAATATATAATGGTTACACTGTGAAAGACCAGAGAAATTCATTGTATTCCTGCAACAAATACATAATCTCTGAAAAGAACGTAGAGTGAATTTAGGAACTGGCTCTGGCTTGTGTGTATTTTGGTTGACCAACACTTATGAGATCACTCTTGTAGATAATGCCTTGCTAATAGCAAACCTGTCTGTCCCACTCCATGTGGGGCTGCCATATGTCCAGCAAGTTCTGTATATGCCATCTTTTTCTCTCTTGATATGTAAGTGTTTTGGCTGGTTTTCTGGGACTTCCAGGCATCTGGCAGCTCATATGGGCAAACAGGCCCAGCCGAGCTGCAGATCTCAGGGGCTCTGAACATGTATACATCAATTTTAAACCACATGTCTAGTAAAACCCTGATGGAAATGTGACGGGTCTAACCCATGTGCATCTTTTATTCTGTGAGCTGTCTCAGTTAAGAAAACATATGGTAGCTGAAGTAAAAGCAAAAGATATCCTTCATCAGAGATAATTAAGAAATATGCCACTGCTGGGCTTTATGAATGTAAGCACTGTGGAGAACAAGGGGAGGTAGAAAGAGTTAATGCACCTGAGCTGTGCAAGTCCCAGACAGCTCAGGTAGCTGCCATAAGTAGAAGAATCAAAGACACAGAGTGCATTCAGTCAGATAAATCAGAGGCCTACTGCTGGGAAGATAACTGCTGTTAGACAGCCCTGTGTTCTCATGGGTGGGATAACATGCTAAAGGAATGATGGGCAAATGCTGCCTTTGAACCACATGCAGCTCGAGGGCAGTTCAAGTACATCTTCCGTGTTCCAGCTATGAATTGATCCCTGCAGGATGCAACTGGCACAAGGGGAGGCACTACCAAATAATGCAGATACTCAGATGAAGTAAAACCACAGGAACTGTTGAGACTCACGGAGCTGAATCACACTGAGATTTACCAGCTTATTCAGGTCACCCTGGTGGGAATTCTCAAATGGTTTTGTTGCCTCCCATCTCTGAATTTCTTTGTGTGATGCCCTTCCCTTTTGCTCTCCAAGAGGTCTGTTATGTACCTTGCAGAGATTTTGAGTTGCACCTCGTGAAGCCAGGAGGTCTGGTCAATGCAATGGCAGAAGACACTCACTTGCTGAACAAAAAAGCAAAAACATGTAGCAAAAATACAAAACATGTAGCAGAGAAACACTGCAAGTTGCTCTTGAATGACTTTAAGGCTTGGAATTTAGCAGGAATAATGCACCCTCCTTTTTAGGCAGTAATGTGGAATAATAAAAAACAGCACTGCTTAAGGCTCTGTTGTCTGTATGCAAGAGAATTACCTAGATAATTCAAAATTGACACTGAGGCATAAGCAGACTACAGACCAAAGAAGACAGAGAAATATTTGCTTACAGCACAACACTATCAGTGACAGCATCAGTGAAGTGAAAGTGAGTTATGTGGTTACTGCTTTAGAAAAAAAAACAACATTAAACTGCACTCTATAAAGTGAAAACAATAAAGCTGTTAAAAACAATAGTCTCCCAAGAAAACAAGTAGTTGAAAAATAGAAGGTAAAAAATTTATTATAATAAAAATGCCAAAATAATGAAACTTTTCACATGTTGCTCCATTATAAAAGTATTTGTCAAGCAGTCCGTGGCAACCTGAAAATGTAAGTAAAAAGGAGGAATAACACAAGTTAGAGGCAATAAAGGGAGAGAAGAGATGGGGATTAAAGTGAATGGCAGGCAATTGACTCAATAAATGATATGAAATCTGATTATGGAAACACATGTGCTAAATCCACAGATGAGGAATATATTAGCTAGGATCCCAAAGGTTTTCCACAGCACCCACTGAGGAGAGAGAAAAGACAGCTGAATTGCAAAAAAGCAGCTGCAATCACTGGCAGACAGTCCCATCTCACTTGCACCACGTTTGCTATAAGATGTAAACTCCTGGTGGGATGGCTCTGATGTTTCCTAACGCTGCTACTAAGTGGAAAAGCAATGACATTACATGATGGTGTGAGGAAATGAAAAGAAACATAAGCAAAGATGAAAAACCATTTCAGCACTGCTTCCAAGCCTTTCCCTGGAGGTTTCCTGCATTAGCTACTGTGAAAAGAGCACACAAGTTTAAAAAGTCACTAAGGCAGTAATAGAAATAATAATAATAGTAGTAATAGCCTGCTTTATTTACTCTGTCTGTGCAGACCTTCATTCCTGACAAACCAAGGCAACACAGGAATGAGATTTTGAAATATGCTTCCAAGGCTACAAAGCAAAACAAGCTGAGGATACTAACACAGTGAATGTGGAAATAGCTTTGGAACCTCAGGGGAGTCAAAGTAATAGAAAAAAATAATATTACAGGAATTGCACATTGTTGGGGTGGGGGGGAATGCAAAAGGAAACCAATCACACAGTGATTTGGAAACACTATTAGAGTTGAGACTGCAGGGAAACCAAGGCTGATGTAGCATTTCATTATGAAACATGATATTAGTATTAAATATCCCATCTAGCTGTGAGATAGGTGTCAACCAAGAGCAGTTTATTGGTAAAAATAAAGCAACTCACAGCCATTCTCGTGTGTGAGGAATAGGTCAGTTTGAGTTCCAGCAGGTCAGAGTGCTGGGCTGTGCATCGCAGCAGTGAGGAATGGGCTGGGCTGGATGCAAACTGAGCTGTAAGGATGCTGTGGATCAGAAATACCCACTTAATCACTGTTCTTTAGTATAACTCACCCTGCATCATCTACAGTTTTCCAGCTTGTGGGTAAAGCAGAGAATAGACAATCCTCTTCCTGGACTCATTTCACTATTTCTCTTTCACAGAATAAGGACAAGCTTCTTCCTCTGTCTCCTTTTGTTTTCTTTCTCTACCTCTCCTTTTTTAAAGTACCATTTTAATAATATTATTTGGTTAGGAATTTTCTTTTTCATGAAATGCTCCAGGATTTTGGAAGGGGTTAAATAACTACACATCATTGCAGATCTGGACTTGCATTTGCATGTTTCTCCATACTTCAAATTTCAGTTACAGATGTCATAGCTTTATTTTATTGCAAGCTTTATTATTTGTTACAGTGGCTATTTTTCAGAAAAGGACAGTGAATATTCCTCTAGCTTTTCTTGACAGTCAAAAGAAACCTAATGGTCTTGCAAGATCTGAGACTAGACACTGATAGTACAAGTATCAGTACTAAAAGTATTGACTCATTTGTACCCATGAAACATCAATAGCATCAATATTCTTTGAGTGACACATCCTCAGCATCCCTGATCAAGCCATGAGGTAACTGAAATTACACAGCCTTCGTGTAAAAGTTCTTATTTACTTAAAAATCAGTTCCTAAACTACATTGCTCCCAGGAGTCTGTTTTGTCAGGCTTTAAATATTACAGTATAGTCATAATACAATGATGGAATCCAGGTCTGATTCTTCTCAGGGATTACAGCTTTTAGAACAGTGGAGTGCTAAAATTCTCTCTGGCTAATTGAGATCCTGAATGGAAGTTTTATGTAGAAAATACTTATTGAAGCATATTAGAAAAGTAAGATTTCCACTACTTTGTCTTATCAGAGTATTTTCTACCTATTTTACAAAAAAACTATGTTTTATTTCTCCAATTACTTCTCTATGACTCCACAACACAAAACTGATTACACTTCAGATTTTGTTTATATCAAAAAATATTTACTTTTCCCTTTAAACATATTTAACTGTAAACCACAAAATGGATACAATTTTCTGTTGGAATTTCAAAACCAAATGTAACTCTTCTTATACAGGACCTGACAAGAAAAACGTAAATGAATTTCATTAATAACACCAGTCAATCAGATGGAACACACACTCCATAGATCCCTTGACTTTTCTAGCAGCTGCAACAAAGTCATTGAACCAGCTGAAATTTAATTAGGAAATTAAGAATTGTGGACACATTGGTGTGTATTTACATGTGTGGGTGCCTGTGTCTGTCTCTATATGCAGACATATACATATACAGATAAAAGTTTTCCATCTACTTAAGAACAAAGTTGCCAGTGTAACCAGATCTCCCTGTGGCTGTAAGCACACAGGACTGACCTCTGAAGGCAGCACATCCCCACTCATGAGCAACTACATGCTGCTGGTATTCATTTGCCTTGTGGCATATGAAATTTTCAAACACTATTTTCTTCTATGATTTCTTGTTCCTTTCCAACACCACCTCCGCCAAATGTTTTTATTTGACAGTATCATTATTTTTTCCATTTTTTAAATTTTCTTATTTCCCTTTATCCCCTTGTGTGTTTTCCAGGTCCCTACTCTCATTTTTTTTTTTTTATCTGACTTAAAAAAAAAAAATCACTATGAGTAGTCATTTCACATTCAAATTTCATAGTAAAAATGCACTAATTAAGAGTGAAAATATAGCAAGAACAGTTTGACAAAAATAGTGATGTATATATACCTTTCTTGACACACATTCTCAGCTTACATTCACTGAATCAAAGGTCAGATTCAGACTGCTTCCAGGGAAATATCTATATTTCCATATCTGGTGTCTCTGGGTTTCCTCATTTGGCCTCATCAGGTCACTTTACCAGCGCTCTAAAAAGAAGAAATAGAGGGAAACTCTTCCACTATATCCTAACTGATGTACATTGGCTTGCTCTCAAGAACACTAATGTGACTGCAGTAATTTTTCACCAAATTTGCATCCATTTACATCCTTCTGAACAAGATAGGGGTTGTCAGAGTTGTTTTCTAATGAGGCATATAAGTATGTTCTGTACTATTTTCCAGGAGTCTGAGGCCCATTGCTGCGCTGGTAGGGCACAGTACTGAAATGGTTTCAGATTCCTGGTAGGGAAAAGTGTAAGTCTATTGTGAGAACCAGCAAAGTCCTCTTGGCACTGCTGCCTAAGCTTTATGTGGAGCCTGAGTTCTTGGGGGAAAAAATCAAATCCCTAATTTGTGCAAGTGGGACATAAAAAGCCCGCAGGCTTTGCCATGAGCTGTGAAGTCTCAGATTGTGTGGTGTAGTTTGGTTGGTGTTGTGGCTGTTTCTGGTCCTAACCAAAGCACAAAGTGTCTGCTACCATATCTCAGACTTCATCTTGCATGAGAAGAGTGTCATCTTCTTATCCCTTCCAGCCTCACCTGTGTGGACCCCCAAATACTGACTCTCTAATGTCAGAATACCTGTCTTGATCGGGAAAGCCTGTCTGAGGAATTTGCCTTGCTCCAACCCTCCATGAGCCTCATCTCTCCATAGGGAGGTACCCACCTTCATTTAATTATTCAATTATGTAATTATTTAATTATTTGTTATTAATTTAATTTTTTAATGTTCTTTTCTATGTTTAGTGAAAACAAGATAAAGTCTAGTACACAGCAGTGGATTTAGATCTTTAGTGTCTGATTCATCTTCTAGCAGTGTCTCTTGTCTCTTCACTGATAGGAAATGAAGGACAAAGGGAAAATAGTCTTGGGTTAAGTACCTTAGTTTAGGTGCAATGGTCTGTGTTTGGCTGTTTCTCTTTATTTGTTCTCTCCGTGGGGCTTCCTTCTATTCTCTTCAACCTCAGTGTTCAACTTTCCATGCCTTTTGAGCATTTAGAAAGAAACACAGAAAACTTTAAATTGCATCATGAGTAATCTGGTTAATAATAGAAACAGAAGAAGGTGTTCATAACAGAAATTTTATTTAATATAGCTTCATTTTCCATAGCATTTTCTAAGAGACACTTTAATTTTAAGAAAATCTGGACTAGAATGGAATCAACAGTAATTTAAAGCTGCTTGAATGATATACAGCACAGCAACTGCTTTTGAAATTTTAGATAAAGGCAGTTGTTGTGTGAGTGATTTGCAGCAAATAATTTTATTTGATGAATTTTGTTGTCTTTCCTGTTGGTGCTCTGTGAATATTTACTCATTATGTGAAATTATTCGTAAATGCCTTTAGTGAATAATTCTTGGTTTGCAGATGCTTTACAAATAGTTCACAGCAGATATTTATCCTTTTTCTCTCTTTTTATGGGGTTTGTAAGCATGGAGCATTGTCTCTATTACTTAGCAGTTTGATTTATATAGCAAACCAACACAGCAGGAATTGCAGATTTTCCCTTATACTCTCTGAAATCCATTCTAGTGAATTCAGTGAATATTGAAGCTTGAATGTTTTGTTGGGTACAATTCTCATCAGTAATAACTGAGCTCATATATCTCTTCAGGGAAAATAAAAAAGTGCAAGAATAACATGCTCTGATAGACTCTGAGTCCAGGGAAGGTTGTTGACTCTAGAGGTCCCTTCTAACCTAAATTACTTTATGATTCTAGCAAGGAATGCTTTCAAACCCAAATGGGTCCATTCATTTTCCCTATTCTTCCTTGCTGAAATGAGAGGTGGGTTCCTCTCTGCACCTCCAGACATCAAAGAATTAGAGACTGTGTCTAAACACATCATCTGTGCTCTCTCTAGAATAAGTATAGAGGTTTATTTCTTTCAGCTGTCTCAGACCCATATATGAAAGTATGTAGAATTTACACCTTTGGTGCACCTGAAATATTGGGGAACCTATCTACTGTCCACCTTTGAGACACGTAAAATTAAGTGAAATGATTTCTGTACAAAGTTCAAAAGCTGTATAAAGAAAAGGGTCAGAACAACATGTGGCAACATTAAAATAACTTTGAAAACAATGTTAACAGCAAAGGGAAAAAGTTTAATTCCACAGAATGGTGGGCACTGTGAACTAAGAAAGTCATGCCAGTGACAAAAGTTACAGCTCAGGATTTAATAGCAACAGAAAAAAAAATCTATGAGTATTAGCTGATCAGATTGCTGGTAGCTATGAAAGGGATATAGAGAAAGAAGTAGAGTAGATAAAGCAGATAAAGTCATTTCACCAGAGGTAAAGTATCAGTGTGAACCTGCAAAATCCAGTCACAAAATGGTTTGGGTTGGAAGGGACCTTCAAGACCAACTTGTTCCACCCCCTGCTATGGTCAGGGACACCTTCCACTAGAATAGGTTGCTCCAAGCCCCATCCAACCTGGTCTTGGACACTTCCAGGGATGGGGCAGCCACAGCTTCTCTGGGCAACCTGTGCCAGGGCCTCACCACCCTCACAGGGAAGAATTCCTTCCTCATATCCAATCAAAACTTACTCTTTCAATTTAAAGCCATTCCTGATGTAGTTGCACTTATCCAAGAGAGATCAAACTGGAAAAGGAGGAGAGACTGGGATAATGGGCGAGATGCAGAATTAATTTCCAAAAGTTTTTACAAGCTTGGTTTGTATAGTTTGATAGAAAAGAAATTAAGAAATGAGAAATACATGTGTGGAAGACTGGTATAAAAAAAAGGACTGTGAAAACTGCTTAAGTGAAAGCACGATGTTAAAAGATGGACCAGTGTGTATTAAATGAATGGATAATCCTATGAATATATGAATATAGAAGGCTGGAAACTAGAAAAACTTTCTAATAACTGGAGAAAATAATTTGAATTTAGAACTGGACTAATGAAAAGCCTGACTACCGTCATAAAATGGATTATATAATTTGATGTATAATTATTACCTTTCAGACGTATTTCCCCCAGCTTTTGGTTTTTTTTGTTGTTGTTATTTTTTTGTTGTTTGTTTGTTTTTTTGGTTCTTTTTTTTTTTGCTGCTGGTTTTGTATGTTTGTTTATTTGGTTGGGTTGGTTTTTTTATTATTTTATTTTAAAGGACAGACTGAGAGTAAAAAAAGCAATATAAGGTCTCACTTTTCTCTGGAAGTCACGTTGGAATTGAGGACTGCAAACTGAGCATCAATTATTCACTCATGAAAGCATGCTCTACTCCAGATTTCTCCTGTTCCTCACTAAGTCTTATACTCACAAGCCTTTACCAGAACATTTCACTCACAGAGCAGCTGCTCAATTGTCAGAGATAAAATGCAGTCGAGGAACTCTGAAAGACCAGTTTCCCTTTCATGGTACTGTGTATGTTCAAGAATCACCACCACTCAGTGGAATACTAGCTTTCTATAGCAGGGAAAGGGACATCTTCCTATTTTAATACCTTCAAGGGTTGTTGAAAACATTCCAGACATCTGAGGTCTATGTCTGGTGAATAGAATTACTTTTCAACTACTACCATTCATGGAAAGGTAGCTCATGCAGGTAAAAAATATTTGCTTATCCTTTTATCATCCTTCTTCAACTATTAACAGTTGCTGATGGTTTGATTTAATCTCCAGTCAACAAGTATCTTACCTATTTTGCTCATCTATGTTGCTCCTGCAATATAAAGGAGGACAACTCAAGCATAGTATACACTTGGGGTTTTTTCTTTTTTTTTTTTTTTTTTTTTTTTGTCCACAACTGCATAATTTTTTTGCCTTTTAAATCCATTTGTCACCATCATCTTACATTGCAGAAGTGTGGTAAAGACGGAAAATGACGAAATTATGTGCAGACTTACCTTGATTGTAAGTCTGGGGTCAGGATGGTCAATGGTAGAAATGCTTAATGGCTTGTTGAGGTTCACAAACCCTTTCCAGGGATCCAAAGTTGCCTCAGCTGTGTGCAGTGTGTGTCTCAGGGTACAGGTCTGGCTAGATTTTCACTCAGTGTAGATAGGGGAAGGACTGCTCTTCCTCTGACACCACTGACTGAAGCAGGACTCCATTTTCTGGTGGTATAAAGCCATCAGGTAACCCAGGTTATCATCCTGGTTTTACTTCAGCCATGTTTCCTATTCCCAGATGCCTGTTCTAGGATCTTCCTCACAGGAATAAGCCGGAGATTTTCATCAGATTTCAGTGTTCACTTCTTGGTTTACTACAATCCCAGTCTTTTCAGGGTGATGATGCAGGCTAATTTATTCCAACAGCTGGTTTTCCAGCAGTGTCCCCCCCCTATAACTCCCCAAGGAAGTCTTACTGATTACCCCCATTCTTCAGACCACTGGCTAGGAAAGAAAGTCACTGCAATGTGGCATTAACAGTCAGGGGACAGGACTCCAGAGACACTGGATTATGTTTCACTGGGGATATTATTCATACAGACTAATGGCTCAGTGCAGAGAGAATGATAGAGTGTGAATTGTGTCTCAGAGCCACAGCAGCTTCACAGGAGACCACTGAGGATATTCCTAAGCCATTTGTATGTTTTTTTCCCTGCTCTGCTTAAATCACAATCTGGTTGCAAAAGGAAGTCCTTTGGGGCATAACAAAACTAAGCTGGTAAACATGGTGATGAAGAACTGAGTGGCAGGCAAGGAAACACTCCCCCCACCTTTGCTCTGCTGTCAGAGCAATTTCTCATGATCTTTCTGTCCACGAGCCTCATTCAAGCCTTCCCAGCAGCCATCCTGGCACTTAATGCAGGTCTTCAAGCTGCACTGCACTTGGACGAAATGTATGTTGCTAATAATCTGAAGTGACAAGACAGCACAAAAGCTTTTGTTTAAAAAACTTATTAGCTGAATTTAATAAGTTGAAAAGGAGCCTTTTTAACTGCTCATTCATGTTCCATGAACTCTAAATGGAAATTTTAATTAGAAATCAGATATGTCATAGGCTGTTTAGGTGATGGAAGTTGTTTTTATTTTATTTTTCTTATTACAGAAATCAGCCTCTGGGCAGCTATCAGTTATTAAGTATTTTCAGCTGAGTGATTTTTTTTTTTTTCCTCTCTTGGTACTGACAGGTGAATGCAGTGGAGAGGACTATATAGTGAAAATAACTTAGAAATATTCTCTTTGTGTAAATAATATCGTGCTATGTACAGTGAGGCTGTACTTCTAGAGATCAGGTTTCTGCTATGTGGAACCCAGATTGATGACCAAAAAAACCCAAAAAAACTTATCCTTCTTTTATTTCACCACAGAACAAAAGTTCAGCAGTTTCCCCAAAATGCAGGATTTATTTTGACTTTGTCTCTAATTACTTTATATTCTTCATAGGGGATGTGGCTCTAATTCTGCCATGTTACATGTGTAGCTGTGCTAAGACAGAATGTAGGCACGAAAACAAATTGAAGGCACTGTCTAAAATTTTATCGAAGACTTTGCCCTGTCAAACTTGGTGCCTTATGAGCAGGACAGTGATCAGGTAACCTCAGCACTCCTGGGAGCAGCACTATGAAGGAGGCAAGGAGAGTGTGCATGGCAGGACTTGTTTAACCTTCCAACTGGAAACATCTGCTTTTGTCTAATAAAAAGGACAAAGGATGAAAGGCCTCATTTCTTAATGTTGACTAAGATGAGATAGAACAATAGAAATATCTAGGTCTGAGGAGTTACATGCAGCTCCAGATGCAGAATGTCTATCTGATTATTTTCCTATTGCCTTTCTGTCACAAATGGAGTCTCATTTTCCACAGAATTCAAATTTTCCGTTAAAATTCAGTCCTATGGTGTTAAATATTTGAAGATATCAACATTAAAGTTTTTGAAGAGCCCTTTCACCTGATCTTAGTTCCCTATCTCAACCCTTTGCTTTAACATTGCTGTCTCCCTTTCTCTCTGTAGGGAATTTTTCTCTTTCTTTTCCACCAGCAGTCACCTAAAGACCAGCAAATTATTCTATTCACTTAGGGAAACTTCTTAATGTACCCGAGCAGGGATACACCATTATAACTTCAGTACTGATTGGGCAGACATATGCAAAGCAGGTGAATCTTCATTATCAACTCGATTATGAACTTGTTCTTCAAAATCTATGACATATTAATTGATTCATGTTTAAGTTAAGAAATGCAAATATACTTTCATTTCTGTATGTCAAAAAAGGAGATGCTGTCCTCATCTCTGAATACTGAAGGAATTATGTGAACAACCCAGTAATTTCATAACCCAGTTGTTCTGTAAGGAGAATCTTCCTGCCAATTTAGGATCCTGCTCTGGGTTTTTTGATCTGCTGTGTTGACATGTTTACCTTAAAAATATCACAGATAAGGTTTACAGGCAGAATGAGGGTTTAAAAGGGAAAGTTAAAGTAAGATTTATAGAGTCTCCTCATCTGAGCCACCAGAACGCAAATAAATGTTCACTGACTATTACACAGATTTTTTGAAAAAACAACATTTTGTAATCTCTCTATCTATCTTTTCTGCAAAATTATTAAAATATACACCTGCATTTTGCTGCCAGTCAGACTCTGATGTTCTTAGCAAGAAAATCCTTGCAAACTTTGAAGTACCTTGTAGTATACAGACTGTTAAATATCTATGTAACTGTTGTGTACCTTGTTTAACGGGTTTCAATTTACATTTTCATATCAATAGTGAATTTCCAGCTGTTTGCAGCAGATCCCTAATACCCTTTGTGCCACCATCCTGGAAAAGAACTGAAAAAGTCTGTGCTGAGGTTTCTGTCTGTTGTCTAACGTGGTAGGAGGCTGGCTCTTGCTTCCCTTGCTTATACTTTGCTCTTCTCAGGGAAAACCTGAGAGGTAAACTAGTGAAGTCAGTGGCATTTTAGTCTATAAAACCAACAGAAATGGTCAAGTAATTGGTAATGTATTATTTAATTCATAAATCAAGTCATTAAATAACAGCTAATATCTGACTAGAACGTTGAATCTGTACCTGTCTCTAACAAACTGTGTTTTCCCCTTAGAAATTCTAATAGAACTTCGGGTACAGGTTTTCACGCTTGCCTTGGGTGCCATTTAGTATATATAAGGAATTTTTTGTTTATGAGAGCTCTTTAGCTCTAATGTAAGAATACTGAAAAATAAAAATAACTGAACTTTTCTCCTCAAAGCCCAAATAATAACGATGACAGACACCCATGATTATTTAGAAGTATCTTGCCAGGACAGCACTTATTAAAATAACATTTTTATGTGCTGCTTCTCTCCATTAGACTTTAGGAAAGAAAAATCAACCTCTTTTTTTTCCCCCTTTTTTTTAATAAAAGGAACTTTTGTTCAAAGGCAGAACTATTTATCTCTAAGTAGGCAAAAAAAGCCTAGAGCTAGATGAAAAATAGCAACTTTTCCCCCGGTTTCCTCTCTGGCCATTCTTTCAGTATTACTTCCCAAGTCTCAGAGGGCACAGGCTCATAGTGGAAGTGCTCAGTGGGTTTCACATTGTATCTGTCTTGCATTGATTTTCTGCCTTTTCCTTCCCAAAATGGGGAAAAAAAGTACCACAAATGAGAATGTCACAACATTGCTGCCTCCACACAATTGACCATCATCACGCTTACAGTGACAATTTAAAAAATAAGCACTGTATTTCAATCAGGAAAAGTGTAAAGGGAGACACAGTTTTAAAATAAATGCCAGTATCAGGAGACTAAGAAAACGTTTTAGGCCTGTGTTCAGTTCATATCAGCAGATCATAAATAAGAAATATTCGTACTTTTGGAGGTATTTTAGGCCACAGATAGTGCTAAGTGCTCTAGTAACATATAGCAAATTGCACAGGATTGCAGAGCCCACAACAGTTGTTTTAGATTTACCAATACTTGCAGGATTCAGTGTGCAGAATTAATAGGGAAAAAAATCTTTTCCCACTGTGCTAAAAGGCATATGAATAAACCATAGAGACTATAACAGTAAATGGTACCTTTTTGTATTTCTATTTTACAAAAAACCATATATATGTAAATAGGTATACATACACAAACTTTTAAAATGGAAATAAAAATATTTACAAGGAAGAGGGATAGATAAGACTGAAAAATATTTGAGGGGTTTAATTTTTAATTTTTAATTACACTTTCAATGACCATAATTATATTTAAAGTCACTGTGATGATTCAAAGCCCTCCTCACTTCAGCGGAAGGAAAAGAGAAAGAAAAGATTCAAAGTAGTGCATTCAGCCTTTGAGGGCAAAAGTATCCAAGGCATATGTAATCTAAAACTGAGGTAAGTAGAAACTAGGCTGAAATCAGCAGTGATGAGGTTAGTTGGTCTTCTGTAGGGTAAGTCCCATGAGTGTTACAATACTGGTTGCAATGTTAAATGGTTAGATATAGTCAATGTGTCTTTAAAGTGCAGTTATATCCTTTATTAAGACCTTACTCATTGAAAGAACACAGCTCTGATCATGGTTCATAACAAGTCACAATTCATAGGTGTTTAAAGGGAAATGATCATGAACATATAAAAGTATATTTTATAAATTGAAATAATTGCCTGAGCTCTACAAAGGAAAGTTTTGGACCTGATTTTATGTTGAAATTGTGACAAGGAAATTTCTTGCACTTAAATGTGTCATGGTTTAACCCCAGTAGGTCACCTAGTACCACATAGCTTAGTTAGGTAACAAAGTAGGTACATAGGTGAATAGATAGATAATTAGATAGATAATTAGATAGATAGATAGATGGATAGATAGATAGATAAGCTTCAACTGGGAATCCACAGTGGATAACTCACATCTAAGTTGGATGCATCACTGTTTTCTCTTTGTGCACTCAGAAGTTACACTATTATCTCCAAAAGGCTCCAGAGAGAGATATGCCACTATCTTCTCACTGACCATAGCCAGAAACTACAGCAACTAAATCTGTAAATTTTAGTGATTACATTTTAATGTAGACATCGTGTTCAGGTGGCCAAAGTCTGAAAAATGGCCTAAAGGCTCCTTTAGGCCTTTAGGTGAAGAAATCAAATAACATTTTGCCTTCCCTTCTCCACCCATTGTGACTTGAATGGTCAGTTGTAATGTGAATTTTTTGTGATTTTTCCTGGTAGAGAGAAAAATCAGAGGCAGCTTCATATCATTCAGGATTTTTAAATAAAAAATAAATAAATAATGTAAAAAAAGGTCACTATGATTTGACATGGCCATGTCCCCAGTATTTCTTACACTTTCAGTAACAACTAAGGTTGTATTTCGGCATTTGATTTTTGACATTTATGCTTCACTAAAAGCAGATCCCTTCTCTCTTGTGCACAGTGTACTAAACACTGGGCAGAAGTGCAGGATGAACTATCCCACCACTGGAAAGGTTTCAATCCAAGCATGTGTTCATATGTCACACTCACCACAGGACTCCAGTATCTTCCCAAAACTGGCTGTCCTTCTGTGAGACCTGTTTGGGAATTCATCACATAACATTAGCAAGCCAGGATGTAATAACACGAGTGCAGCAAGCAAGAAGTGAGAACAAGATTAGCTTGGCAGGTCATTGTTGTCTGGATTTGTGTTGGTTATGCATATTTTCATATACCCTTCTTAAAGTTACAGCTCTGTTGAAACCCTTTTGTGTAACTGTCTCAATCTAATTCAATAATTTTAATTATTCCTCTTTCCATTTTCATTAATTTGAGCATCTTTCTGCCTCTGTCCCCATACGTAGCTCCCCTGACTCTGCTCTTGACACACAATGTAGGTGTGAGTGGTGCCTAAGACCACACAGCATCAATAGCATTAATATGCATTAGCTCTATAATAAAAGAAGGGAAATCCTGAAATGCCTGAAAGGAGCCTGAAACACCTGGATGAAGCCTGAAATACCTGGATGAAGCCTGAAATGCATGAAAATTACCATGTTGGCTTGTGTGGTGCTCTGAGTTACAGGAGGTCTTCAAGGTACATGAGCTCTGCTGCAGAAATGCTGTCTACAGGTAAATCTGGTTCATCCATAGACTCACATTAAAACCAAGCTGTAAAATATCTTTTTTTGTTCTCTAACTGATTATCTCAACCTGCTGTTGAACCATTCATGAGCTGAAGGCCAAGAGAAGACGATGTGCACAAGGAATACCATGACACCATCCAGAACAAAATCAATATAATTATGCTGCCTCTCTGCACTGATAGAATTATATTCCCTTGATCTAATTAAATCCCCTTAGCTACAGTTTATGGCCATGAAGAATTCATTTAACAGCAGCCTCTTCCACAATTAAAAGCTGTTCTCTCCATCATCTCTTTACACTAAAAAAATACGTTTAGTCCTTTTCTGTTCTAATTGCTCCTCCTTTCTCCAGGAATGTGGTGTAAAAAGATGAGCTTGGCTTAAACCTTGTAAGTGCTGCTGAGTAAAAAGGAAAGATACTTCTCTCATCTTCTAAGCTATAGATCTGCTACATCACATCATCATTGCCTTGTCTTCCACCTGTGATCAACCATAACCCCAAGGTTTTTTTTCCCCTCTTTTCTACCTACAGTGCTAGTTACTCTTACCTATGCACAAAATCTTAAATTGGACCCCATTAAATTAATTGCATTTGTTTTAGTTTGTTTGAATCTCTAAAAATTTGAATTCTAAGCCTGTCTTCCAAAATGTATTTCCTCTGTCCAAGTCATTAGTAGATTTAACAAAAACACTGAAAAATACTGACCTAGAAGAGACTATTGCAAACCTCCTTCAGTGTCCCTTACCATCAGCAGTTACTCAATTTTTTTTTACCTGTTAGCTTTAGCTAGACATAGTTTTCTTATGAGAGCTCCATCTGAGACCACATCAAAAGCCTTTCCAAAGCCAAGATACGTGACATTCACTGCTCCTCTCTATCCATAAAGTCTGTTACCTTGTCACAGAGGGAGCTTAGATTGGTTTGACATGATTTGTTCATGACAAAACTATTCTGGCTGCTCCTCATCTCCTGCTCATCACTCAGTTAATAACCTGTGTTGTTTCTATGCTGATTTTGTCTGTGTCAGGAATAGTCTGATGTTCAATGCAAAATTTCTTCATTATTACAGTTTCCTTAGTATCAGGTGAATTAAGGTAAAGTTCATGAAGATACCCTTCCAAATACTTAAATAAAACTACCTTGTTTTTTTAGGGGTTGGTTGATTGGCTGGGGGGATTTTTGTGCTTTTTTTCTGTGTCAATACAATAGGCAGGATATGCTGGGTTTTCTTTCTGAAGTATATAAAGTAGAATTGGGAGGTAATTGTAAAATTCAACCAATTGTAACTATGAATCTCTTAGAGCTGCCTCTTTAATAAATAATCATATACACATTGCTTAAAAGTCTGTGAAGCTTTCGCAAAAATATAAAATTAATCATATTTTTCTGAAGGGTCTGCTACTCGAGGAAGGTATTAGAAACACATAAGTACATTTAAATTTAGGGAGCATAAGGGAAGATTTTCTTGCCAATGTATTTCACCCTTGTCATGGCAGGGTGAGAGGACAGTTCAGTCTCTGCAGGTCACTCAGTCCCTTGGTTCCTCTGCTGAGACTGTTACAGAGGTGCCAGGTAGCACCAGGTACCTTTGCACAAGACTCTGGATGGAGACCAACCCAATTTTGGATGGGTCACTGGGTATCCATCTGTCACCAGTGATCTACAGTCATGACTGACAGGTCCTGGACCTCACCCAGCCCTGGTGAGCCACAGACTCCTTTTCCTCTTACAAAGCTACTACTTTTTTCCACTCATGGAAAGATTTTTAAAGCAGCTTTTACATCCCCTTTTCACATTGCTGTCCTTAGCCTACTGTCAAGAGCTAAAATGTGTGGTGACATTCAGCATCTCTGGCGTCCAAATCTGGCAGGGAGCAGGACAGGGAGAAAAATACGTCTGGAGTGTGCAGGGTGCAATCAAACCCCACTGCTGTTGTGGCAAGGGAGGTCAGGCTGTGACAGCTCTGCATATGGGTCCTACATCAACCATATATAATCTCCATTAAGGCTCAGAGAGTAAGTAAGTTTAAATCATGGCAATTTATTACCAGAGTGGTGACAGCATTTCTCTACAACACTGTGAGGAATCTGTCCTTTGTCACACTGAGGAACACCAACATATTCATTTTCCCTCTTGAGTCTGTTAGCTATCAGGAAAGTCCAAAAAAGTTCTGCATTAGAAATCATGTGATACCCATAATATTTCCTTTTCACTAATAATTTAGGCATTACTACATCCAGGCTGTTATGGTTGTAATTTGATACAGAATAGTGTACAGTCTTATCAACAGGGTGATAATAACAGGTCAGGAAGGGCATAAGAAAATATTTTAATAAAAAATAAATATAATAACAATAGTGGGAGTTTTTTATATCTCTTAAAGGATCTTTCTTTCTCTATTTAAATATAGATGCATATATACAAAAAAATTCATGTTCCCTTCTGTTCCAATGACCACAAATTCAAGGGGTCCGTTTGTCCATAACACCATTAACAACACAGGCTACAAATCTCTTTTTCCAGTAAGCTGGAATTAGCTGAGACCTGTAATGATTTTAAATCCTTTTTTTTTTTTTCAAGACACCATAAGGTCCTTGACTTTTGTCATCCTGTTTGACCTTGGATAAGCACTGGACTGCAGAGGGAGACAACATGGAGCTGTAAGTAAACTGGGAGATGGATTGAGGCAGGAGGACGTGTCCTGCTAACTTTCTGAAGATGTTCCTTGTCCCTCTATCACCACTAGGCTGAGAATGTCCACATTCAAAGCATTACAAGTTCATTAGGTGTCTGGGGTTTGCTACATATACAATTCTATTGCTCAGAAAAGAGTGTGCAGTTGCATCAGTCATTGCTAATCCTGCCTTGGAAAATCTTGATTTGCACACCAGTTTCTCTTCATGCAAGAGGGTAAGTCCTATGAGGAGCAGCTGAGGGAGCTGGGCATATTCAACCTGTAGAAAAGGGGGCTCAGGGGTGACCTTATCATTCTCTACATCTACCTGAAAGGAGGTTGTAGCCAGGTGGGGATCAGCCTCTTCTCCCAGGGAACAAGTGACAGGATGAGAAGACATAGCCTCAAGCTGTACCAGGGGAGGTTCAGGTTGGACATCAGGAGGAATTTCTTCATGGAAAGGGTTGTTAAACACTGGAACAGACTGCCCAGGGAGATGGTGGACTCGCCAACCCTGGAGGTGTTCAAGAAAAAACTGGACATGTCACTCAATGTCGTGGTCTGGTTGGCAAAGGTGATGTTGGGTCATAGGTTAGACTTGATGATCTCAGAGGTCTTTTCCAACCTAAATTATTCTGTGATTCCGTGAGACAGCAGCAGAATGTTTAGTTGAAAATAACTAATTAAACATGCAATTGTTTTACACTTCTCAGTGTTACGTATACCTCTGCTTGGTGTCAGATCAGCCTGAAGAGACTTGTTTAATGATACTGGTAATACAGTTTGTTGTTGTGTCCTGACTCCATCACAGTAAAATCTAGAAAAATCAGGTACATTTATTAACGTGTTCCATTTGTTTAATAAGGTTAAACATCTTAGTTAAACTCCCCAAATTAAAGAAACTTTTTGTTATCTAAAGTTTAATACTTTGTGATTCCATACAAAAAGGTTTTAATCCTGCTGTTTCTCTATTGTATTCTGTGGCTGTAGATGTGCCCCATATGTCAGGTTTCAAATGGAAACCCATGTGCTGGCAAACATGGGGTTGTCCTTCAGAGAAAGGAAAGATATTGGAATTATAAGACAGATACAAACCACTTCTAAATGCCTTTAGGAACTAATTCCAGTAACTGACTGATATCACCTGTCTGCAACTGCACTGATGACAGTGCAAATGTAAAAGATGCTCACGAAAGCACAGTTGTGGAGGCAAACCTGTCCATCAGACTTTTGTGGTTTTCTCAATTAAAACCAAAATTCACTGTGCATCCTCTTCAGATGTTATTCGTATCCTTGTCTTTTTCCATTTAATTGACTCTCCATGTACTTTCAGACCTCATCTGAAAAACATTCTCACCCCTCCCCAATTTCTGTCCCTCACAGCTGTTAAATTTTGAAATACAAGCTTTGTATCTTTTAATATGAAAAGTGTTTTTGTGAGAAACTCATTCTTGCAAACAATAAATATTGTGGTGGTGACACTTCCCCGAGGCCAGGAACTTGTAGATGCACTTATTTATCAAAACTCATTGTTTTGTTTAATTAGCATTTTGAAGAGAGAAATTTCGTGCTCGAGACCATGTCTTTGCATACTCAGAACAAAAATTGTTTTCTCTGTAGCAGTACATAAGTGCTAAACAGCTTTCCAAACTCAAATAATTTGAGATAAAGAAAAAGGGAACAGCCAAGAAAACATATTTGATTTTATTTTAAGAAAAGCACTCACAGTGTAGACATTAAAATTATTTATACAACTATATTCTCTAGTTAGGTGAGAGCTGAGTGCCACTGCAGCAGTTGCTGGGACAGATTCAGTGCTAGCAGACACCTCTCAGGAGAAGTTCAAAGAGGGTGGCAGGGTTCCTGTCTTCAGAATAAAAATGCTGTTCTTTAGTATGCCAAAGAAGACTGACAGAAATCAAGGAAATAATCTCAACTTTCTGTTGATGTCTTCTGAAAGACAAAGATGTTTTCCATGTCCTGCAGGGGCCAGGTTTCCGTACACAATGACACCCTGGGAAAGACTGAAGGGTCTCTGTCCATATGACATAATCTTCAGCTTACTCCCTGCAGAGAGAAAACTTCATGTAAAAGACAGAGCTTGTTTTCCTTCTACTCATATTTAGCCTTGATATTCTTTCAACTACAATCATCATCAAGGAAATTAAATCATATCATTGCCTCCTCTTCCTCAAAAGATTTTGTAGTTGAGGTGCACCAGCTAAATTTTCAACCTTTTCTGAATATCTGTGCAGCAAAGATTAGAGTATTCAACCAATGCACAAAAAATATGTAATGAAGAGAAGTTGCATTATGTCCTTTTTTTGAGGTTTATCTAGGGCATTTATTTTTCTTACAAATTAAATCTGCATGTTGGGTCAGGAGCAGATTTTGGTATCATATATGTAACACTGTATGTAACATTGCTTCCTACATTACCAATCACACACCAGAACTCAATGAGACTTTTAGAAATTGCTAGAATCATGAGAAGCATTTCTCTAAACCTACAGACTAGATAAAGAATATAATCTGAAATATTTTTTCCACTGAAAAAAAAGGTCTTACCAAAATGTTTGCATAGTAAATGTAAAACCAAAAATTCATTTCAAGTGAATATTTAATCTTTCCTCTACCTGAGCTCTTCCATACTCTGTAAAAATTATAACTGTGAAGTTTTCACACTTTGGCTTCTGTTCCCCCACTTCTTAAGGCTTTCCCTGATAAACTGCTGTTTCTCCCATTATGACATTGTTAGACCCTGGGGTACAGCCACATAATTTTTAACTTACTCTCTGAAAAGAAAAAGTTTTAAGATAAAAATAGCTGCCAAAGTAATAGAACTTCCTACAGAAGAAACTTCCTTTTTCCATTGGCTTTACTACCCATACTACATTCTGCAGTATTCTGCCACCCCTGCCCGCTCCAGGCCACCTGAAGTTATACCAGTCACTTCTCCTGCACTTTGATTTTTGTTCCACTGGTAAAGACAACTTTGCTACGTTGTGATGTTCTGAAAATGTCAGAAACGTCTTTAATGTTTTCAAGAAAAGTCATGCTCCAGAGCTGAGTTTGTTGTTACTGGTTTTGATTCACTTGGAAGCCGGTCTTGGTGTGCTGCACTTCTCAACAGCCAAGACACCAAAGCTGTGCTGTGTTACATGAACAGTTGCTACAACTAATGAAAAGACATGACAAAGTGTGTAGAGAAGAGAAAATAAATCAATGAATGGTGCCAAGAGACCTCTACAATAAGACATGATGATTTTGGGGAAGTGACTGATAACATGGTAGGATAACATCCCACAGTGACTAGGAACTGGAAAACAAAGCTGACTTACAGATAAGGATATTGCCTATAGATAATTACACTGCTTTATTAGTAGTCCAGGATTGGTTCTAAAAGACAATGGAGAGTGCTCAGTTAGAAAGTTAAAACCTGCATGTGCATTATGAATGGTCCTTGGAAAACACAAACACCAGGGTTAATTTGACCCAGTACATGTGTATAGACTGTAGGTTTATAAATCTGTACCTGAGGTAGTCATTGTTTGCCATTATTGCAAAACCCTGAGAGAAGTGGGCACTTCCTCTCGCACTGAAAGAATCAGCTGGAACAGATCAGATAAATCACACTATTATAATTGACATTTTCTCTGTTTGGGCTATAAAGACAACGATCAGTTGCAGAACCCAGTTAAATGCTCTCCTTTTTCCCCTTTACACCTTTTTCCATACAAGCAGACACTGGTTACTAACTTAAACCCCTGTTTAGCACCAAACAGTTGTGTTGCAAACTGGTACAGGGCCTGTCTAGGTCAATCTTCTTTATGCAACTTCATCAGTTGCAGCTGCACAAGTGGTTGTGTTGGTGAATACAGAGGACATCAATTTCTACTTCACAATATACAGTAAGGGTGTGTTCAGCGTCCTCTTGAATTAACAAGTGTCATCCAAAGAATATGTCTTTGATTCCACTTGAAAATCTTGGAAATAAGGTTGAGGAGGCAGCATTGCTGAACACAACAGAGCTGCAGCACTGCAAGGGAACCTGCTGGTAGAAACAAATCCATACCTGTAGTAGGAACTGAAGCTGCTTTAAGGAAGCAGTCAAGGTCAAGGCTATATAAGTGGAATAAACAATGTAATTTGTTAAACACCTTGTCTTCCTTGCTCTGTCTATATCTGGCTGCAGTCAGCAAGAGAGGCAAACTGATGGATAGGTGCAGTTTTCCTGTGTCTGCAGCCTGACAAGGAGCTTTATGTTACTTAATTCATGTAATTGCAGACCTTTGGCAACAAAGGTGAAACTGCAGAAAACATGCCACAAATGCCCTTTTCAGATGGTAGTCTTACTCTTTTAATTTTGCTGGCATACTTTGCATAGATGGATATTAACCTCTATCTTCTAAAATTATAGGTTCAGTATCATACAAGCTGCACTAATGTTAATTCCAAAGAAGTGTAAATATGTTCCTGAGTCTGAATGAAAGGCAATTTTTCCACTGAACTAATAGATGCTGGACTATTTCCTAAATCTGCAGTGACTCTAGCCATAGAAACTCTGTCAGTGTCAAAGATCTTTGTGGAAAATTCCAAAGTCTGAAGTAATAATTTTACCTACAATATCACCTGAACTTTAAAGTCTGCTTGAAAAGTGGCCGTGGTCTAAGGGGAAAAAAAAATT
The DNA here is from genome assembly GCF_036250125.1 of Pseudopipra pipra. Lineage (NCBI taxonomy): Eukaryota > Metazoa > Chordata > Aves > Passeriformes > Pipridae > Pseudopipra > Pseudopipra pipra. The sequence goes on from NC_087552.1 coordinate 71,614,905, forward strand.
AATTAATTTCACCAAATTGGGAAGGCAAATGTTTGCTACACAGTCAGAGGAAAGCTCAACCAGAATGTAGGAAAACTGTGTTTAAATCCTTGCTCAGGACAGTTATTTATGCACATCTTCCAAAAGAAGATCACAGTTTATTCCAGCTCACCATGGTAAGGTCTCATAGTATTTGTCTTGTAAAAATGCATATGTACTAACTGGGACCCAGAGAGAGAACCACTAGGATGCCTCTGCACCTTGCTCAGAATCAGCCCTTTCTTGGTAAGCAAGAGGGAAGACCGAATATAGGGAGTTGTTTTGGTTGGTTTTCTTTGTTTTTCAGGATATTTTCTGATACCACAAAGCCTGTTAGTATGGAGAATTCCAGATGCTTGCAGGGTTCTTGCCTGGCTTAGTCAGACAAAAAATATATAGTAGGTAAGACCATAAAAGAGACAATTTCTCCTTCTAGATTTCTCTAAAGAGAAAATATGGCATCATTTTATGCCGTTCTGACCTTGCTGTCATACAGACATTCTCTATCACTTATTGACAGAGACAGGATACAAGAACAAGATTGGAGCTTTGGTCTGATAGGAAATTATTGTTTTCAACCATCTTCAGAGAACACACGTTGACCCAAAAACTGTCTCTAAGCCCAGATTTAGTAAATGCAGAGTTGCCTGTGTGTGCAAGCACAGAAATTCACACAGATACACGTTGGTGGCATAAAAAATTGATATTTTGTACTTACCAGATCTTAGAGTTCTTGCTCTGCAGCCCAGAGCAGATCCCTATGGCTGTACAGCACAGTCTAACTTTTTTACCCTTTCTTTGAAAGCTGAAGTGTCCATTGGTATTATTTTATTCTCTGTAGATTCAGTGATTTCAAAATTATTCTAAATTCAGTATTAAAAGATCTTATCACTTTTGTTCCTGGTCTAATTTCTGTGTGGCTCTGCTAAAGCATTGAAAGAACCTCCCAAAAGTTTAAAAAGTGTTTTCAGACTTTGCTGACTACAGTTATTCCCAGTTCAGGGATTTCCATTTCACCTTAAAGGCATGGAACAGCTCTGGGTGAAATACGGACATAACTGATTGTCTCCCAGACGGATCATTAGCAACAGAAAAGGGACTTTGACCACTGTGTTTGAAACCATCAGTCTTCATTCTTTTTGTCTTAAAAGCTCAAAAGTCTGTTATCTGGTTCTCCCTCATCCTCTCTGCGACCACAAGAGGGAGGAGGCGCATCGCCCAGGGTAGGGGTGGTTGTGCAAACAGTAGCAGGACTGGCGAAAACTGGGGGTTTGTGACGGGGAAGCAGCAGTTTCAGAGCAGGAATTCATTTGCAGCCATCAGTACTCCATGAAAATGGCCATGTTTTCCACAAGGAAACTGCTTTGCAAAAATTAGCTCATCTAATTCTTAAAGCAGTCAAGGTGGTAGGGAAGTAGTGCCAGTAATTTAAATATTTGACTGAATAAAGTCAGCAACAAGGCCTACAAGCAGACATTCTGGGTCTTAATCCTTATTTTGCATTTTTGTCCCTTTTTAGTTTTGCTTTCTTGCCACATGATATCCACTTGAAGGTGGAAAAAGAAGACATTACAGATTTGCCCATGGTTTTGAATAAAGTAATTCAGAAAGACAAGTGATTGATTACAAAGGTTCATTGACCTGAACCTTTGCTGAGATTAAGACCTGAGGGAAATTCTACCCCTCTCCACTTTGCACTGAACTCGTTGGCTGTGCTAAAAATCTCTCATTTCCTTCTGACACAAGTGTGAGAAGCCAAGGGCAATGCAGAATAGGTGATGGCGTTTATTGAAAAGATGCAAGGAGTATGTGAAGTGCTTGGTGGTGTTCAAATTACCAGCAATTTAACACATCTTTTTAGCAAATCATCCAAAAGTCTGAAACAATTCACTCACAGCCTTGTAGAAAGAACCCGTTAACCAAATGTGCTTCTCAGTGAATGGCTGCGACCTTGCCTGTTGTTGAAGTTTGTTTAAAAATGCAGGAGGAAATCTTTGTCATTTTTTTGTGGGTTTGTTGCTGCAGTCTGTATAAGTACTTACATAGTGAAGTATTGTTTTTGAGGGTGTTTTCTTCCCCGGGATTTATTAAAAACCACTTGTTAAAGTGTTCCACGTGCTCGGGGCACCGTAGCAACTAAATACAGGACAAAGTCACACTGAAAGCCACACACCCTGGGAGACAACTTCAATTTTTACAAGAGGCAGGACCAAGGAGCAAAAAGGTTCAGCGAAGGATGAAACTGAAAAGTTAACACACATAATGACTTGATTTCTGCAATCTGCTTATTATATCTACTCACACACACTGAGGCAATTGTAGGAGGTGAAGATTTTAGTGGAAAAGAGAGAGACACCACCTCCTTTGTGGCAAAGCTGAAAGTCCTCAGATAATGTCACCTGAATAATGGGGGAGCCGTGTTTTAGCACCAGCTCCTGGGCTGGACTGAGAGGATGAGTCACTTCCGAGAGTGGACAAACAGAAAAGAGGCTTCTGGCATTTGGCTACAGGCCTGGTTTGAATTGTGTTAGAAAAGTCCTCAGCAATACCGTAGGAAGCCACACTTAATAAACTCTTATTATTTAGGCTGTTTCTTCTAAGTCTTAAGATTCTCGGGATCAGATTTACATCATGTTTTTTCTAAAGGAGAGCTAAAGTCACTTTCCAGGAGAAGCAAATAGTATAAAATCAAGACTAAGGTACAGATAAATGACTTCCCTGATTTCACATATCCAGCACTGGAGATGGTAACAAACCTGCCATATTTATCTATTCAGTCAGTGTCTCATTTCTGTGAACTATACTATTTTTTACAGGGAGAGACACACTCTGAATATATATTGTTATTACAATACTACCTGAAATCAGTCAGTCAGACTAAGAATACAATGTTTTACACACAGCACAAATGCAAAACAAGAAGTTGATCCTTGTATCTAAGAGTTCATAGCCCCATTAAATACTCCTTTGAACCAGATGCATTTTACTTTAGTTATGTCACAGGAGAGGTCAGCTGCCTCTTCTTTTTTTCCTGTCCTGAAGGAAAATACCATATATTAAAGGGCACTATATACACCAATATAAAGCGTTCATGAATTTATTTTTCATTAAAAAGCCAAAATATTTTACTTTTTCTTTCCTCCTGTAAAACTGAATTTAGAAGTTCTTTCTTGCACTGTTAGCACCTAAAGTACCATTGCAGGCATTCCTGTCCTCTGGGGAACAAGGACAGCAACACACATTTGCAGATGGCAGTTCATCCTAATTGAGATGAAAGTCCAAAATAGTTGGGATGAGGATTTAAATGACTGTTTTTGAGCAGACATCTCACTTTGATATATCATAGAAACATGGTCATAGAACAGTTTGGTTTGGAAGGGACCTTAGAGATCATCTAGTTCCAAACCCTCTGCCACAGGCAGGGACACCTTCCACATATAAGTTTTATTAAATGAGATGACTTCTGCTCTAAGTTCCAGCCTTGAGAGATTGGTGAGCTCTTGCATCATGTGAGGCCAATTCTCATACTGCTGACTCCAGCTGTTCCCAGGCTGTAGGCTTAGCTTAAATATTACAATAAAAGAAGAGACTGTAAAAACTTGGAAGGACAACATTTATTGATGTAGTTTATGGAAAGTAGGAAGATTCTTATATTTTCTGTGTTTTTCAAGCTTTAACGTTCATGGTTTTTATTTTTTCCAGAAGCTTTGAAATCTAGAAATCATCTGGCTATCTATTTATAGCAGTAGTTATAAAAGAAAGACAGAGAAGCTTGCAAATTAACATGACTAGAGTTCAGGGTTTTGAGGAAAAATACTAGGATGCCTACTGGATTTTGAGAGGGATAATATGGCATTATGTAATGACAGGGATGTTTAGAATGACCTCAGATGTTTCTATTTTCTGTGTAAAACCAAAAGCAGTCAATGACCTGTCCATAGACACAGAACATGTATCAAGCTCTTCATTCCAGCTGTGTTGTCATTTCAGTATTGTTCAAAAGGTCCTGATCCTGCCAACAAACTCCCTTTTTATAGACATCTGCATTCATGCAAAATTTCTGCCAAACTCAGAGGCTCTCAGCAGGCACAAAGGGAGCTGACCTTGTACTCTGAACAGAACTGAAGGTTAGATTGGAGAGGAACACTGCCAGCCTGTCTTAGCAATGACTTGTAAAAGGCAGTTTTTATGACATCTAATATTTGTTCTAATGTGAAATACTTTTTTTTTTCAGTGGCATTTGCATTGAGAACATCCTACAACAAGCACTGCTGTGAAGCCATCTGCAGCTACAAGCTACAGATTTGGTACAGGCAGAGGGGCGTGATACCTGAAACAGGTAGGGTGAAGAGCCATTCCAGCTAGACCAGAAGAAGAGGCCTTTACTCATTGCAACCAAAATAAACCATTGCAGTCATTATGATCATGTCAGGAGAAAGGGGACTATTAGGTCACCCCTCTGCCTTTGCTACATTTTCTCTGAAATTTGATAAATTTCTCACTTCTGTTCAGTCTAAGTTTAACTTTCCAACATGTTGAGACTCATTCTACTTACATTTTCCCCACTGTCATAGCTTCTTTGGAAAGCCACTGCATAGGTTAAGCAGAGCTTTTGCTGTCAGGTTGATGTGTCCTTCAAATACAAAAGTGCCAGATTCTTATTGTATTTGACTCACTGCCTTTCTTTTTTTCCCTCCAAGGATTAAGTGTCAAAGCTCCTTTTAGGGATAAGGATTTAGGCCATGCTCTAAAGGAAAGGTGACCATAGACTTGAACAGATGTTGGATTAAGTCACCACCTTGTACCCATTCCTTCTTGTTGCCTGACAGATAAAGTTGATGTGAAATATCCTGGTGAGACAAAGTTTTGTTGGAAAGAGCAAATCGGCCTCTCTTCAGGTCTGAAATGAGAACACGTGCTCTAACAGGACAGAGAAAAGACAGAGGTGATGGAATTGAGATTTTCTTTGCGACCAAGATTGATGCTACAGAGATTCACCTAAATGTAAGTAAGACCTTGTGTGTGTGCCTGCTTTCACTTTCCCACTGAACCATGAGAAACAAATAATAGGAAAAAAGTGACAGGAAAAGCCTAAGGACCAGGAGGAAAGGGAAAGTATCTGTCATGGGGAGGGCTGAGGCTGGGTTCTGCTGTGCTTTGCAGTCACTGGGGCAGGAAGATGAGGAGACAGTCCCCCGTGCTCTGCTCTCGGATAGCTCAGCTCTGACGTGATGGATGGCCAGGCCACTCAGCAAGGTCGAAAGAAATCTCCACGGCACAGGTGGGAAAGGGGCTGCGAGATTGTTTCATGACAAAAAAAAGCAAAAAGGGGAGAAAAGAATGATTTATCCAGGTGAGAAATATTTCTGCAGCATGATTTCTTCTACCTGGCCTGAACTGTGCTGCCAGCCTTTGAAAGCAATAGAAAAGGAAGCCTGCAGCCTCTGAGGGCTGGGTCCTGGACACCTGTGTGCCTGACGATATATTACAATGGGCTGGGAGCTCCCCAGAGCCAAAGGGACATCAGGACAAAGACATTAGTCCTGTGTTTGACCTTTTCTGCTCATGCTGTCTCCCTCAGGCAAATTGTAGTCTTTAAAGGTTGAAGACTTTTGTCCTCATGGCCCTTGCCTTGTTATACTGCCTGAGGAGACAGATAATGGTCAGTGTGTGTGGCAGAGGAGAGAATGATGAAGAGGAAAGAGAAATGGTGTTTCGAATTTTCCTACTGAATCTCTGGATTTGAAGAAATGCTCCCAGGGCCTCTTTTTCCAAGCTGAGCCCTTCACTTTCAAGTGGATCACACACCACTATTAAACAGGTTCCTGGAATAGTGGGAAGCTGGACATGGCTGCCTATCCATTCCTGTCTTCTATCCTATACATCTATATCTAAGAAAGCTTTCCCTCCAGTCATCAAGTTCATATAGCCAGAGCAGGGGAGCTATGTCAAAATAAGAGTGATTGCAAAAAGAGAGAATAAAGGATTGGTTTGGAATTACAAGCCAAAAATCTCTCCTCACCCTTTGGAAGGCAGGCATAGAGAAGAACCCATGCATTGCTCTAAAAAAGGTTAAGGAAGATCAGGGTGATCACAGTAATGGGAAAAACCATTCCAAGAGGCAGGAAATGAAGAATAACTTTGGGTTTAACTTCTTCCACTGTTTCAAACAAAAGTGTGCATGTGACTAAATATATACACAATTGAAATTATTCCCAGCCTCCTTTCCTCCCTTTCCATAAAGTGTGTATTTATGGCTCTCTAGTGCTCTACAACAGGTAAGACATGAGGTGGTGTTCTTCTGGGTTAGTCACCTCCATGACTAAAAGGAGGTTGAAAGGGCAGAAAGGAGAAGATTTGTGACACACACAAAAGCACAAATACTTCATGTGTGTGTGGAAAAATATTAATGCCACATGATAATTTTAAGGAGGGATCCCCCTTGCAAAGAGCTACAAAACATAAGATCAGCAGTATGTTTGTATCATACTAAGCTATATCTCTAAGCTTATATATAAATAGCTAAATGACCACCTGATCAAAAATACTCAGGACTCAGCAGCCATTAGTAGTATTCACTTCTTTTGGTTTTCTGTGGAATCACTCAATATAAAAAGAAAATGAAATTAAAATCTCATACAAATGAACAAATGAAAAATGAAGTGTGTTACCATAGTACTACCATGATCTGCTTCTATTTTCTGAACTCTTATTCTCTCACTTACTTCTTTCAGAGCACCTCTCGATTTCTAACATATGTTCCTGAATGTTGTTCTTGAAAAATGCTTTCAGGGTTAGAGACTGGAGTCACTCTGTGTCTGTGGTGGTTATAAAGTCAATTAAAAACAATATATTCTGACCCATTAAAAAAAAAAAAAAAAGAAGCTGATAAAAAAAGTCCCACATTTCTACATGACAAAAAAGAAAAGAGATTAAATAGCAGTGTGTAGACTATGATTCCAGCTGGTCTCTGTTTTTTAGTTTCAGATGTTTGCTCTAGGCCTGTGACAGTCCCATCTCATTATTTCCCTGCACCAGTGACCATCAGGGGCAGAGGCCACCCAAGCAATTCTGGTCGTTGGCTAATTATTGCCACAAGGAACCCCCCCCCCCCCCCCCATTCCTGTATCCTCTCCCACTTGTGCATAATTTAGTTTTCTGTAACTGCACAGAACAGACCTTGAGAAGGATGAGAAAAGGCTTGTTTATATTTTAAACAAAGAAAAAGCTTTGAAAGTGAGAGGCCAGCCCCAAGGGTGTGAGTATGGCCCCACAAGGGTGGGTGTGGTTGTCGGAGGTATTGAAATATCCTGAATTTCTCTTATTGCTGTCTAAGGGAAAGAAAAAAGATGGTGCTTATACCTCCACTCCCAACTCACTTTAGTGCTGTTGCTTCTTCCCTGTAGCAGCCGCGAGAGGCTGAAATGTCTGGGCAGTGAACAAGGTTTACAGGAGCTGTTCTGCTCCTGTGTTGTCTTGCTGGGCAAAGACAAGCAAGTCACAATTAACTGCCTGATTATAAATTAGGCTCTGTCACACCCACCCTGCAGGGGCAGTGTCCAGAACAATTGCCATTAGAAAAGACCATCAAGATCCTTGGAAGAAGGCCACAATTTTTGTGCCAAGTGTTGGTGGGAACAGTAACAGTCGGGAGCCTGAATGGTCAAGTTTGGAGCCACGTGTGTTTGACAATGCAGGAAAGCAAAATTCAGGGAGTTCAGGGCTGGAGTTTTGGGCAAGCTCTCCTCTGTGTCAAACTGTACAATTGCAAAATGTGTTTTCTAGGTTCATTGTTTTTTTCTTCCCCCTCTCACTCTTCTATTTCTGCCCTTCTATATCACCAGTTCACCTTCTCTTCTCCCAGTTAAGCTCTAAAAAATCCCCATTTTCAGACTTATATCTAGTTCTATTTAATCTGTGACTCATAAAATTCAAACACTAAATTTATCAAATGATGTGTCCATACTGATGAAGAAAGTGCTGCTGTTCCACATAGCTGGTTTTGTACATTGATTCTGAGACTCAGTCTACTGAGTCAATGGAAGAATGAAAGAAAATAAGTAGGAAAAAAATGTCAATGTTTTTCCCCCTATAAACTAAGGCAGGTTCATGTGGTGAGATGAGAAACTTACTGGATGAAAATGAAAAAAGGTAACACCATTTTGGTCATTCTGTGGAATTTCTTGCCACAGAAATTTGTTGATATGAAAAAGTCACAGAGAATTAAGAAGTTAATGGAATCATCAATGCAAGAAAAATCTGTCTCTGGTTATGACAGCTCTTCTGGGTCCCAAAATCCCTGAGATGCAGATGTCTTGAATCTTGGGAACATGTTCTGGCAAAGTATTATCACGTTTGTTCTGTTCTTTCAGTCTTTTTAAGCATCCACTGTGGACCATGAACAAAGACAGGATCCTGAGCTGATGGAGAGGTGATCTGATCCCATACAGCTACTCTGAGGGGAAAATCCCACTGTTTTGAATAGGGAAGATGTTTTCCAGTAAAGAAAGAAGGCATGTTGTCTCTCTAGCTGTGATTTATCTTGCACCAGCATTTCCCAGGCTCAGGGTGGAATATTATATATGCTGTACAGGTCTCTGGGTTTGTTCTTTGCTTGTAAACACAGTAAAAATTTATTTAAGAAAAAAGTTAATTTTCCAGCTATTCTTCATATAGTTTGAGTTGTTCTACAGAGTAAGATCTGAAATAAAATGTCATTTCGAATTAGAAAAAAGTGGAACTTATTTTTTGTATTCTGCCCCAAAATTTATTACAATATATAGATTTTCACTGGTAGGTTTGATTGTATTTATATTCTATTCTTTTAGCTTGGTTTACCTCCCAGATGGTATTAGTCAACCCCAATTTATGTTTTGCATTGTGATTCAAGCTAAAGCAAAATAGTAATTAAAAACAAATATATCCCCAGCTGTAGTGCAGTGGAAAAACAGCCCTCCAAGGAATCTGCTTTCATTGCCAATAGCAATGTCTTTGTGTTGTAGGAAAAAATCTCACTCCATCAAGTGGAATTCCTACTCCATCATATGATGCAAAAACTGCTCTGACCTCTGTGCTTGGTTTAAAATGATGGTGCTCCTCAAAATCGTGGAAGTGACAATCCCTGAAGACAGGTGAATCTCTCTAGATTTGCTTCAGTAGTTTCAGTGAGACACAGCACCCCTCTCTATTCCTGAATAAAAAAACAACAACTTGGCAGCAAAGCATCCAAAACTCAGTAGGCAGCCTATAGGTTTTTACCTGAAGGTGTAAAGAAGGGCCTGATTTGGGCAGTGAATAAAAACCATAAGCCAATAAATATTCATTCCACTTGGAACAGAGAAATGGCACATATCAAAACACACTTTAATCCTGGGCTTAAATTCTGTGTATTCAACAGCCTCTAATATGTCCTGGTCTGCTGACACAGGACAATATGCCAAAGGCATCACTGGATTGTAATCACACAAGGAAAGTGATGAAAGAAAAGACAACACAGATGGAGAGAGAGATGTCCCTTAGAAAGTAAAAGGTAGTGACAACCATGAAAAGTAAGATCAAGAAAAAGAGAAATGCATATCTAGTCTAGGTACAAAGGACAGGCAAGGAAAAAATATAACACAAAAATCCAAGTAACTGTGGTATCCTTTGAGCTCTCAAAAGGGGAATGATTCAGAAAGGATCATAGTCAAGAAAAAAACATGTATCAGAGCCATTTTTTTAAAGTATATATGGGCATGTTTCTAAATACAGGAATAACAGCATGATGCTATTCCTGCAAAAGCCATACTTGACTCAGGACGGCTTCCTAAATATTCTTTTACAAGGCAAGTTTGAAAAAGCAAAATGAAATGGATTTTAAACTACATTACAATTGAGGGAGAAGCACATGCAATGCAAGCTCACATCTGTGCCCTCCAAGGGTTGCCACAAGCTGTGGCACTTCAAACAAAGGGATGTGAGAGGTCAAAATCTGCCACAGGCCAGAAGCTGTGCTACCTGATGGAAAGCCAAATAGACTCCATCTATGGGACCGGGATAAAAATCTGTTCTGTTTTTGTTTCTTATCTCTCTAGTGACTGGAGTATCTCCTATCTGGTTTGTTTTTTACACATAATATAGCATATAACATCTCCATGATTTTCTGTGCTGTTTGTCATAAATTGAAATCAGTTTTCAACTTCTACTGCTCTGCTGGGATTACTGCTGTCGCTGAGGAAGGCAACGTTAGCCAAAGTGGTCCTTTCATGGAACAACACTCCAGCTTGAGAGGTACAGGTCAGTTATCTGAGCCTGGCATTCAAGAATCTCTTCATTCTAATCTTAAATCAAACAAAATAACATCACTTATTCAACTGTTTGTCTTTTTCTTATGCCTTATGCAGCAAAGGCAGACAAGCCAAGAAATCTAGAGAAATTGCTCCTTTAGACCTTGGTTGTTGGAGTGGTAAATAAACTGGATGTTGGACTGGTGGTGCTTGCTATCAAGCTGGCACCTTCCCATATCTCAAAATAATTTCCATGGAGAATTAATGAGATTTTTAGCATGATAAAAACATAATTGTTCTGGTTTTGCAATTGTGTATTCCTGATAATGTTTCATTCTTATTTTTTTTTTATTTCCATTCAAAAAGGATTTATTGAATTGTCTTTCAACAGAGAGGCATTAGCTTTGGTAAATAAGAAACTGCAAGTGTTTCCAAGGCTAGGACAGAGAGACCATTAGGAATGCTTACAGTGGCCTCCTGTGCAGTCTGGAGAATTTTAATCCTTATCTAAACTTTGCAAATTGACAAGGGTATCTTGACATTTGGTGTAAGGACCTGGCCACAGCTTAGATAATGACTGCTGCATTATTTTCTTTCTTAATTGAAATTTAATTGAATACTGTGCTGATAAAACATCCAATTGATTATTTGCTTCTTACTTTTGTGCCATGGGCACACGTGCTCTGAGATTCTCTGGCTCACTGAGCATTTCTCCTGGCCAACAGAGCCAATGGGACGTTTTCCTTAACCCTTTTCTGATCTGTTTGAATAGCCTCTCCAGAAGCCTCTGCACCATTGATACTTTGCTTTTGGGTTTTTTTTTTTGGGGGGGGTTGTTTTGTTTGTTTGTTTGTTTCTTTTTTTCAAATATTTTAAGTTGGAAAAGAGTGTCACTATGGCCACGTTGTCAGGGGAGCAGTGAGAAGAGTGATATCTGCTCCATTTTCCTCATGGTGTAAATCAGTCATTAGGGGCCAGGAATAGGAAGAGACTCATCCACAGTGATGGACTTGTAGTCATTTAGCCCCTAAATTCTTTCCTGAGCTGGCAAAGGTCCCCTATATGAACACAGATAGAGAGACAGACCTCTCAGAAGTGTTTTTCAGGAGTTCAGCCAATGACTTATGCATGTTTTACATGTCATATATATTCACCATGGCCAAATTAATTGTTTACCAGGGGTCTAAATAAAATACAGAAAAAGGCAATAAAATGGCTGGAGGTATATAGTGCTTTCCAAGATAAGAAATTAAATAGATTAGGATTCCTCAGTCTGAAAAAAAAAAAAAAAAGAGACATGAAGAAGTTTATAAAACTATGAAGAACATGGAAAAATTGAATAGGGAAGTATAGATTCATTCACACAGATGAGTGCCCAGAGGCATTAACAAACAGCAAGTTTTAAATAAATTAACACTAAAAATGTAGAAATAATTGCCACAGAATGGTGCGGAGGTGAAAAATATAGATTAGTGTTTAAAAAAGAATAGCAAAATGCCAGGAAAGAAGGTCCTTCAGGGCCTATTAAGCATGAATATTTGGATTCAACATCTGTTACAGAAAACCCTAGCCAACAGATTGCCAAAATCTCGGAGTCCTCACTGAGGGAATATTTTGTTGAGAATACCCCTGGATGAAAGCTTTTTTTTTTTCTTTTAAAATATTTTCTGGAATAGGATTGGTCTTGCAAAGGAAGACATTAAAATGTAAATGCTGACATATGTGTATATAGTACACGTCATCCCACTCTGTTATCAAGAATGTATCACATATTATCTTCCTATTTAGCAGACATCGAATTTAGATACTGAATTCCCTTCTTTATCAGGACCTGCAGCATCAAAAGGTGGTAAACCATCTACTTGAAAATAAGATACAGGATCACAAGGCAATTCTGGTGAAGATGTTTCTTATGATCTCAGTAGGGTGTTGGTTTCTATAATATTCCTTCTTTTTTATGAGAGCAAACACAAGTTAATTAAAGACTGCTCCTGATTATTTGTTGGGTTTGATCTGAATGTATTATGAGGCTTTTCCTTTTTTTTGCCTGTTGCTCACCCTATGACCAGAATAACTTGCCATGGGAGGATTATTTAGCCCATGGGGATCTCACAACAAAATTTTGCTGGCATCATCCATCCTGTAAGTATCCATGCACCCACATTTCCTGGCTCACTACCTAAGTGGCTGGGAAACAGGTGAACACCAGCTGCAACATAAATCCTCTGGGGGCACTGTCATTCATCAAAATCAGAGTGAGTCTGTAATTTATCTCTAAATCAAGCTCTAACTTATCTGATGAGCAAAAAAAAAAAAGAAGAAAAAGATGGTTGAGTCACACAGTGGAATCAAGAAGCATCCCACCTCTTGAGTAGCATAAAGTAGAGGTGGAAATCAAAGCCTCTGATCTAGATTTAGATCAGATTTTAGAAAGAAATTCTTCCCTGTTAGGGTGGTGATGCCCTGGCACAGGTTGCCCAGAGAAGCTGTGGTTGCCCCATCCCTGGAAGTGTTCAAGACCAGGTTGGATGGCACCTGGAGCAACCTGGTCTAGTGGAAGGTGTCCCTGCCCATGGCAGGGTGTTGGAACTGGATGGTCTTTAAGGTTCTTTCCAACCCAAACCATTCCGTGATTCTGTGATCTCAGCACATAACACAAATCAACATATAAATCCAGTTCTTCTCATCCTTACTTTGTTCCTAGGTGTTTTCTCCTCTTGTAATTTTGTTTTTCTCACACCCTAATAAAGTGTACTCTACTTAACTGCAGTATAAATATATCTTCTTCAATGTCTCTCCTGCATGATAGAGTGAATCCTAAAATTTTTCAATAAGATAAACACTCAAGGAGGGCAACAATGTAAGAAAAGAATACAGCTCAGAAGCCAGAACCTAATTTATTTATAGCTCTTTATATTTTCTTGACTGTGGGTAGCACTTCTCTGATTGATACTATCTGATAATTTTACCCTTTCCATTCAGACATGAAAAGGGGTAATGCAAACACTGAACTCAAAGCCTGATCAGATAGTGGAACAATTTGCTTAATGAGCTAATTATGGCCTTACTATGACCTTCCTGGAAAGCTGATCTGTGTTTATAAAGGATGCACAGACATGTCCTGATGGGTGCAATGAACTGAACTAAACAGCTCAGGACTTCCAGCTCTGCCCAGATTTGTCCACTCAGACTATGTGTGCATGTACGTGGTGGGGTGTGTGTGTACATGTGCTCTCCACCAGCACTGTCTCATCAGACACCCTGTTTTTACAGCCAGTAGAAGTGCTGTGCTAACCTCCATCTCCATACTGCCTATGTTTCATTGCATCCCTTCCCTTCCCATCATTCAACATGGAATAATTTGTCTTGGGAGCTGCCATGAAACCAGTGTTTGCTTCCTTTCAATGAGACCCAAGGTTGCCATGTGGCTTCTTGCCATGAGCACCTCAGTTGGATGTCGTGGCTCATTCAGGAGAGGCACAGTATTCTCCATGGAAGTAGTACCACATGCAGCATATAGCTGAGGCCCTCCAAAGCACACCTTAGGAGTTTCCAGGTTTGTGTTAGCCCCTGTTTAGTTTTTGTGATGTGTGTTGGAGGTCTTGACTTCTGCACCTTCAGGCTTCTTATTTCACTCAGTGCTTATGTAAGGAATGATTTTCGTCTCTGTTGAGTTGCATAGTGAATGCAAACCACACTACAAAGGAGAAGGGGGAAAAGATATTAAAAAATGAAAAAGGCATCTGGGTATATGCAGTGTGGACAAACAAACAATTGAAAAAGAAGTCTGTCATGTTATTGACTGCCCTCCCTAGTGAGAGTATTCTCTTCTGATCTAAATTCCTTAGAACTGGGTTGATAAAAAGGCTTTGAGAAGTTGAATCCATAGGGATCTTATTAATGCTGAGCAATTTTACTTTAGTATCAAGAACAACAATAAACTTAGAGACAATCTATAGTTATATTTGTGATACAGTAGTTTTCTATCATCTCATTAGTTCAAACTGACTGGGATTTATTTCCTTTTATTTAACAGTTTGTGTATACACTTGTTTAAGAGTTTGAATGCAACCCTGTGAGATAGACTATGTGTCACAGATGCTGTGTGGAGCACAGGGACCTAGAAGTAAAAACCCAAGTATACCAGAATAACAGGATTAAAATCATGGACAGGCTGAGAATATTAAAGACAAGGAGGAAATCACTAATTTCAAAAAATGACAGCAGCTTAACAACAGTCTCCCTTTCAGTGGGGTTTGTTTGCTGTGATTTGCATTTCTTGTGGCTTTATGAATATAAAACATTGACTGCAAATATCTGTCAATTAGGGAAGTTCTGAGGTATAGGTTCACTTAGGCAGAATTCCTCATGGACGTGTCCTTCTATACCAAAAGATATTACAGCCAAAATAAGCATGATATTTTCTGATGGTTAATAATGGCATTTATATGTTTTTATATATGTGTGTGTGTGCATATACAGATACACATATTCTTCAAAATACCTCAGATATAATATAATATAAAGATATAATATAAAGATATAATAAAATCAGAAAAAAAAAATTCAAGTTTCTGAAACACTATAATCTGTTATAATCTCATCTCCACGAGAGTGTGACCTCAAAGGAAAAGAAATCCTCACTAAAGCTCTGCTCCAGGCCACTCAGCTCTATGATACTTGATAATCTTGATGGGTTATCTATCAGGTTCCAACAGACCTGCAGTAAATCCTTTGGCTTCTGTACCTGATGCAGACCTAGGGCTGGGAAGCTGAGCAGGAACACATGATCTGATCAAGTCTGCCTGTGACACCTCAGGACACAGGTGAAGCTTGGGGAGAGCAGGAGCCCTCTCACAGAGGGTCCCATATCCCTGTAGAGGAGCCAACCTCAGGCTGCAGTCTTTTCTCCATCCCATGATTTAGTATTTCCTGTGTGATTCAGAGCTTCAGCTTCCCCCCTCACCCTCCATTCTGCACACAGACCCTCATATATTGCCTGCAAGGTCTACCCAATACTAAGCTCTCACTCCCACCATTTTACTCCCTTTAATGGACAAGTACGAAATGTTGCTGGGACAAAACTCTTTGTCCCATTTTTCCATGCTGGTAGAGGTGTTAGACTGGAGCAGAACATTCGGGATGGCAGGTGACAACAGGGTGACACTGCAGAGTGCCACAGGAATACAGGTGACAACAGGGTGACACTGCAGAGGGCCACAGGAATACAGGTGTTCCAAAGCTGTGAGTGCAGCAGCCACAGCAAACCGGGCTGTCACCAGCAGCTTGGGCACAGCTAAGAGGGAACAGAACTGCAGCTGGGACTATTCTTCTGTTTCACACCCAACAGCCAGAGGTATTTCAAGCAGGAAGGAGTTGGGATTTTTGCTCCTAGCTGAATTCCAAAGCCATTCATCCATGGAGCCTGACTTCTTCCCCTACCTCTGTTGCTGCTACTATTTTTATAAGATATGACTTCCGCAACAATCTTCTGATTAAACAAACAAATACACAAAAAAAAGTGAAAAAATTTTGTTTCCTGGTTTAGGTAGCTGCTCTCAGGGAAAGCTGATGTGTTCTGGACTTCCCCTAATCCAGGCAGCTCCCTAAAGTGTCCCAGTGAACTTCCCCTCAGAGCTCTGTATAAGCACTGATGAGAAACAGGTCTGCAGGTGACTCAGCACAGACACAGCCTGAATTTATTCTCCACAAGTACTTTCTTGACTCTCCAAGGAGCCCAGACTGGCTTAGCTTTTAACTTTGTTCCTTCTTCTAAATACCTACCGCTCGCAGGGATGAATCCAGCTTTGCATGTGTGGATTTGTGGCCTCAGGAGGGATGAGGGATCAAACACATCCTTTTCTTTGGCATTTGCCACCATGTAGGTGGTTTCCTGCTCAGCAGCAGAGGTGTAGCATCACCCTGGAGAGGTGCTGAGCATGGAATAGCCTTGGTAGCTTGGTGACATACACACCGTTCAAGGTAGGATTTTTTTGTGGAGCAATAATGCCTTTTCCAGGGATCTCAATTAAGTGTTTTGATTCTGTCTGTGAAAGAGTTAGACATCTTTGGAAGAAAAAAACAAACCAAACCAAAACCACAGTGCACCTTACATCTTGCCAGCTTTTGGTGCAATCACAGCCTGAAAAAGAAAAATCCAAGGCTGTGAAAATTACTCCATTATTATAACATAGTAGTTGCAGTTTCTAAAAGTTATGTTGCCCTGTTACTATGACAACTACTTCTAAATCTCCCCATTACCAGATGGATCATGTTAAAAAAAACCCAAACTTATAGAAAGGAGTACACCATTAATTTTCTCCTTTTTTATTTCTGGATATTATGCAAAGTGTTATAAATATTTATAAGTATTTAAATTAATCAACAATGCCTATGAAACTGATTATTCTATTAGCAGAAGCATTCAGGTACAGGGATTGAATGGAAGAATCAGTCTGTGAATGAGGGTGGGACCAGAAGAGTACGGAGGAGGGAAAAATACTTCTTTTAGTGTTTCCACAGTGATAAGTGATGTTTGGTTAATAACTTAAAATCCAGAAGTTTTTCCTCCTACAAGGAAAGCAATTTCCCTACTGTTATTTTCCTTTTATTGTACTGTGCAGGCATCCTCTCTAGATTGCCTTGAAAAAATTGGTGGATTTGCTGTTAGAAAGAAAAAACATAATTGGAAAAGGAGAGTATTTTCAAATAATATGAATAAAAATAACAATATGAATATATTATATTACATTTTATAAAATTGGAAAATTTAAATAGGGCATCCAAAATCCATAATGAATTAAGTAAATGGTATTTTAAACATTTGCAGCTGACCAAATCTTAGATAGATATTAAATGATGTAATGATTGGGTGCCATCCATCTGCCCAGATATGTATTTAGGACTAATGTGCAAAATTTTTACCATAAGGCCAATTCATTGCACGGTTACACATAATCATGGTATCAACAGGCTAAGCAGGACTTGACCTACAGCCATTTTAGTCAGTAGACAGGCTCCCAGCAAACTATTGGAGCAATTATTGGCAATTTCCCCACCTCAGGCTCTCTGAAGAATGTGGGCCAAAAGCAGTGTTGGCTACCACTGTTACGTATTTTTAGATTTCTTATCACTTTTCCCTTTAAATATGTAATTGAAGGCTGAACTTTCATGTCTGTCAAGCCTCATCTGAGACTTCCAGATATCTCTTCTGGTCATTTGATAAAGGTTTGAATTATTTGATAAACACACTAGTCATTTGATAAGTACCCTCTGGCACTCCAGGCTCAGGAACTGGCTGCTTCTGTCCCTGCTGCTTTCCACGAGGTTTTGCTTATCCAGGCATGAAACACTTTCTCACCCATTTATGAGGAATAACTCGTTCACAAAATGCCATAAAATCTTTGCTTCTTGTGTTACATCTGGCAACAGCCCAGCTTTTCCTTGCATTTCCCTTTCCAGATCTCTATGTTACAGTTGTCCTGTTATTTAATGTTCTCTTCCTTAAAGTAGTTCAAGATCAACCCTGTCTCTAAAACCCAGGAGGAGGAGATAATCCTGTACCTGAAGTGCAGCAGTCGTGGGAAGGTTCCTGGGCTCTCTGCATCTCTGTACCACACTAAGACTCTTATTTCAATAATATATAATGCAGTTCAGAGGAGGTTAAGAGGATGAATTTCAAGTGAAAAAATAATTTCCACATCAAAGAATTCTCTTTATACAAAACCCTATTTAAAATGCATCTAAGTGTAGCTGGTGTTTAGTTCATTGTGCTGCAAAGACTTTATATGCAGCCTATCAATTAGAAGCTCTGTCTGCAAGTATCTATATGTGATTGATACTGTGCTTGAAGAGGTAGAAAAGTTATAAAAGAGTTTAATACATGTCATCTGCACTCACAAGTCTATTGTCCGTGTTTAGTAGATGGCATATATTTTTCAGCTGACTTCCAGAATAAAATGCAGTTATTGGTTTGTGTCAAATCAATAAAGACTTAATTACAGTAAATGCAAAATAATTATAAAAAAATGTAGCAGGAAATAAGCATTTGAAAAAAAAAATACCCAAGCTCTAAAAATGTACAGGGAAAAGTCCAAGGGAATGAGGGATAAATAAAAAATATAAATTCATAGAATGGTGGAATGCTTTGGGTTGGAAGGGACTTTAAATGCCATCTAGTTCCAACCCCCCTGATATGGGCAGGGACACCTTCCACTAGACCAGGTTGCTCAGGGTATCCACAGCTTCTCTGAACAACCTGTTCCAGCTTCTCAGCACCTTCTGAGTAAAGAATTTCTTCCTAACTAAGGAAGAAATTTAAATCTCTCTAATTTAAATCTCTCCTCTTTTAGTTTAAATCCGTTCCCCTTTGTCCTATTGCTATCCATCCACCTAAAAATTCCTCCCAAAACACCCAAGAAACCTCCATTTCAAATGCTTTCTTGTAGTGAAAGCCCTGTGATTGTTCACTGTTTCTCTGTAATGAGTTTTTTACATTTGTACAAACAGAACCAAGTAGATCTGTTTAAACTGATGATAATCCATGGACCCTTAAGGAGCTCTCTCAGGTTCTGTTGTGGGACATCCCACAATAATTCCAAAGCATAGTAAATTCCATACAATTCATGATCATGTTTAGAAGGGAAATTTTCTACTACTAAGGAAACAGGAAGTTTTTTGTTTTATTTTGTTTTTTAATTGCTTTTTTTTCCTATTTATTTTTGAAAAGCCCAAAAATATTCAAAATGGGACATTATAGAGCTCTTTTGGTCTTCATCCTGAAACTGGATCTGAGTGAGACTCTCTGTCCTTCAGCTCTGTCTTAGTAAAACAAGCAGCACCAAAAAGCAGGCTGAAGCAGGAGGCCCAGAAGCATCCAGACTTCATTAACTCTTGCCATGCTCCTGAGCATCTGGGTGAAATAGTGCTTTCACTTCCCATGGTTCAAAGGATGGCATCACAGAAGGACTGCTCTGAACAGGAGTGGGAAAGGCCACCTTGTCTCAGTGGCTGTCAGTTTAACCATTGCCCTTAGACACTGGCTTGTTTTATTTAATAGTATGGACATCCTATTCTTAGTGAATCCCATCAACTGTTCTGAATTTCAATGGGATTTTCAAGCTTAGAATAAAACCTCACATCTACCAAGAGGAGTGTGCCTTATAATTGTGATATTTTATAAGAGTGAGAAAGAACTATTTAAAAATACAATGTCAACCCGGCCAGCACTGCTCTTAGAGAAAAAGATATGTTTGCTGCTGTTGCTATAGGACTGAATTAACTTGCAGGGAATGAGATCCCTGTCTGTTCCCAGCTGTGATCTTGCATGTGTTTGACAGCAGGGCTTGTGCAGCCAGGACACTCTGTCTATACTTTCCAGAATAAGTCTGACGTCCAAAGTGCTTTCCATATCTGATATTCACATGTTTTTGCTGAATTTATTGATTGGCACCAGCTGAGGCTGCCTGAAAGTTCATCACCCCTCACAGATGCCAGAACAACATCACAGGAATGGCTGAGGTTGGAAAGGACTGCAGGGGGTTGTCTAGTCCTGATATCCCTGCTCGAAGCAGGAATGAGTAACCTCATTGCTCGGAGCTGTGTCCAGTTCTTTCTGGGTGGCTGCAAGGATGGAGACTCCACAACCACCCTGGGCAACTTGCTGCAGTTTTTGATGAACCTCACAGTAAAAAAAGATTCTGCTTATGTTAAAATGGAATTTCCTGCATTTTAAATTGTGCCCATTACCTCTTTTTCTAGCTCTGGGCCCCACTGAGAACACTCTCACTCTGTCTTGTTTATTCCCTCTCATTATTTACTGTTAAAATCCCCCCTGAGTTCTCTCTTCTTCAGGTTGATCAGCCCCAGCTCTTTCAGTCCCTTTTCATATGAGGAATGCTCCAAGTCTTTATTCACCTTTGCAGTTCCTTTTGAAATGTAGTGTTCCTTCCCAGATGACTCTTTCCTGAGGGCAGTGAATAGGCAGAAAAGACAGGGGTGTCCTCAGGGAAACACATCCACCAGCTTTGCAAGTAGGTCTTCTCTCAGGGCATGGACTACCTTGAGATCCTCCAAATCCCAAAGAAAAGAGCATGTGAGCCAAGACAGTGAGAATGCTCTGGCAGCCAAGTGTTGTGGACCAGCTTTAAATTTGGCCCAAGCCTTTCCTAAGGAACTTGCTGTATAGAAAAAAAAAAAAAAAAAAAAAATATTTGTCAACATTTTTTTCTGTCATATTTTTATTGTACCTTGGGCTTCTTATAAAGCCAATGTGGATCCTTTGGAGAATCCCAGTTCTTATTCATAGAATCATAGAATCATAGGATGGTTTGTGTTAGAAAGGGAATTTAAAGATCATCTTCTTCCAAGCCCCTTCCACGGGAAAGGACACCTTCCCCTGGACAAGGTTGCTCCAAGCCCTGACCATCCTGGTCTTGAGCACTTCCAGGGATGGGCAGCCACAACTTCCCTGGGCAACCTGTGCCAGGACCTCACCACCCTCACAGTAGAGATTTGAGATGCAAAAAAATACATAAGAAAATAGCAAAATAAGGTGGTTGATCTTAAACAGAGAGACATTCTTGGCACATTCAGCCATTTCCTCTTATTGTTTCCTTTGATGTGGGAGATGGTTCTCCTCCCTGAAGTTCAGGTGAATCACCACACCAAAATGACACATGTGGATGCTGAAGGCATGGATTTCATTGGGACTGTGCATATGCATACCTTTAAGAGCACAAGTCATCTCTCCTTTCACCAAAGTACTACAAGCTAGAAGAGGAAAGCAAAAGCAGCTCTCTATACTATATTTTTAAGGTCAGTTTCTTGTACATTCTTAACATTCACTTTCGATAACTATTCTTCCTTTATTGTACACATTCAAATTCTTACCTATGATTCTTTCACACAAGCACTTTGATCTTTCTTGCCCTCTCTGAAAAACAGACCATCTTGCATCTCTGATTCCTTGGCAATGTGAGGGAGCAGCTTTAGGACCAGATCCTGAGTTTATTCTCCCCAAGTAGCCCCACAGATTTCAAATAAAAGGCAACGCTCATGTAAAAAAATAAAAGCTTGGGGAACAAAGATGGAGATTATGAGGTTTAAAGCTGGCAGAGAAACAGGAGGAATTGTAGAACCACATATTCAAAAGCTTCAGGAACTTACAGGTTTGAGGAGGTTACACCACCCCCACGATTTCCTTATCTGCCTATCTTTTAAGTTGGAGCTGCAAATCTCCAGAAATTGCTTTCTTTTGGGTATGTTGGATTTCTTTTCATGTGTTTGGCTTATCAGCTGGCCTTCTTCTGGCAAGCAGCTAACAAATGCATGATCAATAACAGGCAGGAGAAACAATAAGTTGTAGGTAGTGGCTGGAATGTAGGACAAGCAGGTTCTCTGTCAGAAATTTGTTGTGCATCTTTAAACAAGGATCTTTACTTGTCTTCAGTTAATATTGCTTTACGAAGGTTACATAGTCCAGGGACTGACTCAAGGGCCACAAACACAAAAAGATTTGGATGCCCAAAATACGCAATTGCACCTTTTGGGTATCTGGCACAGACTCGAGATCCCTGAAGGATTGTCTAAGCATGAACCCCCTGAGCTGGGAAACATATAAAACATGTCAATACAAATGTTAAACACAGATCTCCTTGTGAAAACATGCTCTCCTCCACCTCTTAGGCACCAGTCAGGATTTAAGGGGACACCTTTCTCTCGTAAAGCCAGGAATTCCCTCTGAGGACAGGCAAACATGTCTGTCTGTTCTGTTTTGTTTGACAGCCTTCAGCAGAGCTGTGATATTGGAGGTGGTGTCACCAGCAAGATCTGAGGGAACAGAGAGTTCATCCAGAGTACTGAGGACATGCTCCTTTCCTCAGCCTCAGGGAATTGCCAGGAAAGTACTGCAAATATCAGCCTCGCAGCTGCGATAAGAGCGTGACAAAATCTTATGATTTTTTTTTCTTTTAGATCCAACAGACCAATGTTTATGTTATGTATTAAGAAAGAATCCTGGAAAAAAGTCATCCAAAGCCTCCCTATCCAGCCAAACAAAGATCCAGAGAATGAGGCCACAAAATCATCTTATATTCTTTCCTTATTGTATCTCTCCCTTCTCCTGAAAACTGTTTTGTATAAAGCAGTGCAGCTTCACCAGAAAACATGGATCATAATTCCAACCCAGGCCCTCGACCTTAAAATCACAGACTGAAATAGGGTTTTCTCAAAAGCAGTTATTCCGCCTCAGGGAAGCAAAAAATAAAAGTCATTTGAATTGAGTAATTTTAAATATTTTAGATACTCACACCTTTTGTGGAACAACATACAGAAGTATCTCTTAATGTCTTCTAATAAAAGCAGAGCAGATGAGAGACACATCTGCTTCCCTTAAATCTTCTTTGAATGATGGATGGTGACCGAAGGTCTCATCTAGGAGAACAAGCTTCCAACTGAACATTGTACTCCCTGAAAGCATTACTTCAGAGCATTGATTTTTAACTCATGGCATCTCTTCAGAAAGATAATTATAATCACATAATCAAATATATTCTGCACTGGAACATGATGTTTGACATTTTTATACATCTGAGTATACATAGAACTCTTTTTAAAGAGAGAAATAGTCAATACCCTTCAGTTTGAGATCATATTGCGAGACAGCCCTACAAAATCAGAAAGATATTTGAAAAACAACCCAATATCCAGACATGAAAGGGCTGTGTAATTCTGCCGTGCAGTCAGCAGCAGAGATTTATGAAGTTCAGAAATATTTTAACCTTGTAACAGAAAGGAAGGTTCTTCATCTCTTTTGTTACATTACAGAGAAATTTTGTTTTAAGCAGAGGCAAAATACATTGATAAGCAGCCTCTACAGCAGAAAATACTACAGTGTACTTATGCAAGAGAAGAAAACAAGTGTCAGGAAAGATAATGAGCCCGTAGTAATCTAAGACATGGAAAAATGAAGTGGTGTCTCTGAGGTCTCAGAGGAATTCCCGTTGCATTTATGAAGAGAAACCACACATTTTGTATTGTGGTATCTTAATGCAGACATTTTCAATGGGTCAGGAGTGCCCATTTCTGCTAAACACCTATAAGGAGGCGATGTGACTCATCTGTTGACATTCACATTAAAGAAAGACAAAAATAGGATAAATGGTTTCTCAGTACTGAAACCAGCTTGATGGCCTGTGTCTCAAGGTGGTCTCTTCCCAAAGGCTCCTCCTTCTGCATTTCAGGAGGGTCTGAGGCAGGAAGGAGTGTATGACAACTGTATCAAGGGATTAGAACACCAAATTATGCATTTTTTTTCTAAAAAAGCAGGAAAGAAATCTCAAGTTGTATTATTCTAACCTTCTCTTTTTTTTTTTTTTTATTTTAATAACTATTTAAATACTGCTAAAGCATTCTCACAGACACAAACACCAGTGTGAACTGCCAAGCCACAGCAGCAGAAACTCATGTCATTTAACTCATATGAAATGTCTTAAATGAAAACCTAGACTTCTTTCTACATCATCACTGGGACTTACGTAGAATAACTAGGCACACCTAAATTAAGTATTAATAATCCTTCACTGACCACATAAGAGGGCCAGATTCACAATTTCTAATTTAGGTTTAGCAGTTAGATGACTGAAAGCAGATTGGATCAATATCCCACCTCGTTTTTGCTGTGAGAAAAGAAGCAGAATTCTGAATAAGGTAACTCTGTTTCCTCTCCCCTTATCACATCTTTAGTGTTGCTGGAAGAAGAACAAAGCTCAATTCTAAAATTTCAAGATGGAATTGGAAGGACTGAAAAAATCTTTAAGAACAGGAAAAGTACCAAAGAACTACCAAGTAAGTGTATCACCCATTTTGCTTCCTCCATAGAAGCTAAATATGTCCAAGGGGACAGTGTTGTTCTATTATTTTCAATGTTGTCCCCTTCCTTTTGCCAAGTAAAAGGGTATATTGGCAGTCAAATGCATTACTCTGTTCAACACTATCCTTACTAAATGTTCCAGTCTTCATGTGAATTTATGTTTCTGACGTTTGTTGTGTTTCCCTGTAAGTTTATAAAGACCTGAAATACATGCATGAATAAGTTCATATTATGATACTAAGTCTTATGGTGTTTATGATACTTGCTTTACATTGCTACACTTTCTAAAACCTCACAGAGTAAGATTTCAGCCATCAATGCAGTTAGGTTGCAATCATAATTAAAATATTCAGCCATTTCAATACCCTTATATTGTCAAGAGATTAACTTATAGGGAGTTGATTACCAAACTTCATAAGGAACCCCAAAGAAACAAATGATGTCTTCAAGAACTGGTAAGCGAGAAGATCCATGGTTTAAAACACCCCAACATATCTAAGCTGCTCACAATCAAGCTTAAAAGTAATACACAATCACAGGATGGTTTGGGTTAGAAGGGACTTTAAAGATCATCTTGTTCTACTTTCCCTGCCATGGGCAGGGACACCTTCCACTAGCCCACGTTGCTCCAAGTCCCATCCAACCTGGCCTTGGATACTTCCAGGGATGAAGCAGCCACAGCTTCTCTGGGCAACCTGTGCCAGGGCCTCACCACCCTCACAATCAAGAAATTATTTTAATATCCAATCTTAATCTGCCCTCTTTCAGCTTAAAGCCATTCCCCTAAAACTAACCGTATATAACTATATATATAATTATCTATATAACTATATAGATAAGGAACAGCTTTAACTCCTCCCAGTTTTGTCATAGTTTAAGAACTCTCAAAACACGCTCATAAAATCTCTGAATTTTAACGTTGTTCCAGGGCTTCCTGGAATAAAGAATAAAGATGGTTATCACAGAGTGGCACCTGCATTAACAAATTTCTTAAACTAATGAGGCTTCCAACATGATCCATAAAGGAGTTATGGCAGTAAAAGACAAAAGCAGGAAATACTTTTTTATTTCTCTTCTGCCTCTAAAGAAAAGTTCCATCTGCAAACTTCAGCATTATTCTCCTAATCTCTTAGTTTATGCATCCTCTCAGCTCTTTTAAGGAAAGAAGCAATGACCAAGATACAAAGAATGAAGGATCCTCAAACTGATGACAAAAAGAAACAAAGACCCACCTGCCAATCTCCCATATTTGTCATTACTAAAACTTCAGCAGCAAAGACAAAACAGGCAAAGGTATGAAGATTACTCTCTTAAAAACTTTCCCAAATTGATACAATGTTGTCTGATTTTAATGGGATTCTGATAAAAAATTTTTATAGTTTTAAACAGGATCATCTTCTCTCACTAAATTAAAGTGGTTTTGCATATATATTTACACAGGAAAAAAATTAAACTCGTTTAAATGAGAAATATTTACATTCTTTCTATTCAATATATTGTGTATCTCAAGAGAGCTTTTTTGCAAGATGTCTGTGTAACAAATGGATTTACATGCTTTCTTTTATTTCATGATATTTGTTTAAATACATACATTTTTCAGTGTACATACTTTTTTCTCCCCAATTTTTAACTGCTTATGCTATCCCTAATCTAAAAAAAAAAAACAAAACCAAACAAAACAACAAAAACAGGGCATATCTAGCCAGGAGCCATTTGGCTCTTTTCACAAATGTATGGAGTATGAATTATTTGTGCCTAAAATTGAAATTTTTTTCACTTTAAATACCACACCTTTAGCTTTAATTAGAAATCAGTATTCATCCTAGTAGGGAATTAAATATGAAAGCTGTGTGTGTTTGAGAGAGAAGGACATGAAAATATGGCAACTGATGAAAACCTTTTTCATATTTAGTTTAATTTTTCCTTGCTCATTTTATTTCTTCTTTAATAAGACAAGGATTTAGTAGTACTGTGATTGTTCTGCTTCACCTTTGTTATCCTGTTTTTTAACATAAGGTGGAGGATCTATATTGAAGGAACTGTCTCCTAGGCAATTTCCAACTGCTTCTTGCATGTTTTCCAATCCCACTGTTGCCTCATGGAAAGGTCCTGATTTGCCAAATTTTTAAGGTAACACTCACGGTTTCTTTGATTTGATCTTTCTCTTTGATTTCTGCCCTTTAATTCCAACATTTATTACACCAAGACTGATTCAGTCAACCAAGCCAGTGCAAGGTGACCTTGTTTTCACAGCTCACATTATCCAGCAGTGAAAATTATCACAAAAGTTAAAACCAAACCAAACCAAACTAAACTATGTTCTCTTAAAACTGCACTAAACTGCATACCAGGAGTAATGATCTTACTTGGGATTTTGCTTCTAAAAAATATTATTATTCAAAAGGGATAATACACTTGCTGTTCAATTATTTTTAGTAAAACACAGAACTCACACAAGGAAATTATGGAAAACAGGTAAAAAACCCTGTTGACAATAAAGTAACATCCATAGCTAACAAAAATTTTGAAAAAAAATGTAGCTAATAAAAGAAAAAAATCTAATAAATCCCAAACTTTTAGATGCCATTTTGTCAATAAAATTTTTAAAAAGTGTCAAAAAACAAATATGCAAAATAAATAATTATTTGACCTTGAAGGTAATATAAAGAAGTTTGTCATTCCTTGTGTTTGCTAAAATAAAATTCATAAAGCTTGAATAATGCAGACAGTGGTGTGTGACTGAAAAAGAGATCATCCCACAGGAGGAAAAAAGATAGGACTGGGAAGGGACTTTAGTACACTGACTGTCTAGCAGGTGATTTCACAGAATTTGTAAAGTATATGACTGTTTATAAATTAGATTATTGTAATCTGAGTCATCACTTTCAAGACAATTATACTGTCTTTCCAGGATTTGTTATTTTACTGAGCAGTCTAACTTAGAATCACAGAATCACAGAAAGGTTTGGGTTGGAAGGGACCTTAAAGACCATCCAGTCCCACCCCCTGCCATGGGCAGGGACACCTTCCACTAGAACAGGTTGCTCCAAGTCCTGTTCAACCTGGCCTTGGACACTTCCAGGGATGGGGCAGCCACAGCTTCTCTGGACAACCTGTGTCAGGGCCTCACCACTCTCACAGGGAAGAATTTCTTCCTAATATCCCATCTAACCCTGTCCTCTGTCAGTTTGAAGCCATTCCCCCTTGTTGTATCATTCCAATCCTTGTGAAAAGTCCCTCTCCAGCTTTCTTGGAGCTCCTTTAGGTACTGGGAGGTGCTGGAAGATCTTCCTGAAGCCTTCTCTTCTCCAGGTTGAACAGCTCCAATTCTATCAGCCTATTAAAACACTCTCAGCCTGACCAAACACTTGAATATAGACTGGCAGTGTGAGAGACTGAGATTTGATACTTGTGGAATTGACTGTACCACTGCAATTTCAAATGCAAAACTAGAAAAACCCCACAACAATCAGATTGTAGAATCATGCTACATACCGATAGTCCTCAAGCTGAAATCCAAAATAAAGTTAACTGTGCCTTTGAAAGGTTTTATGACATTTAAACAATGCCTTAAAGGTTGTAAAATGCTGATACAGTAACAAAAAGATGCATCTCTGCAGTGACTCCCAAAATAAGATTTTTTTTTCCCTGTAGTTGCCTTCTAATTCCCCCAAAAGACACAGAGAACTGCCAGTGATCTCAAATGCCAAGATGCTCATCCTTACAAGGCTTAGCACATTCTAAAGGACATGCCCTGCCTTCATCTCAGACATCTCTGTGCTCCTGTAACATAGAAAAAATAATGAGAGACCTTCAGGGTCATTTAAAATAGAGAAAATCATGTTCCTGAAAGTGCATTACATTAAATAAAACCCGTTTTATTTCATTTTATTTCAACCCATTTCTGTTCATCTAAACTAACATTTTTTGTTTACTTCTGTGCAAGGCTACTTGAAGTCAAAATGTGACAGCTGTTATGAAGCACTATTCTGTAGTTATGACCAAAACTGAGGTTTGGCAGCCATAAAAAGGAACAGTTTGCACTATATTAATACAAATTTAAGTGCTTCATCCAAAGTGCCTGCTGAAAACAGTCTGCACTTCACACTAAGGACCGAGATGACCATCAGACGTAATTTTTATGAACTTCTGCATTCTGCCTCAAAAGTCCCTGAAACTGCAGTCTAGCCTTTTTTCCTTTTGAACATGCTGTGCATCTTAAAAATTGATGTTGTCTTCCTCCAAAACTAATCATATTGAAGCATCCTAGAAAACTACAGCATGTTTTTACGTGGAATCACAGAACATCCTCAGTTGGAAGGGACTCACAGGGATCGTCAAGTCCAACTCCTGGCCCTGCACAGGACAACCCCAAGGTTCACACTCACACTGAGAGCAGGCACACAGCCTTGACAACTCCCTCTTCCATCTCTTGATCAGTCTATTTCAATAAAAAATGGGTTTACAAAAATCATTTTCTTCATGTGAAACCTGTAATTCCAGCCTTGCATTGCTTACCTACAGCAGGTGGTCTTTAATGGTTAGAAAGCATCAGAATGCCTGGAGTTTTGAGCAAAATAAGTGTCTTTCTCTTGGATTTGTTGCTTAGATAAGTTTTTGATGGAATTTATTTATGGGCAGAAATGCAGAAGGATGTCACATTCCCCTGCAGATGATTCGACCCATCAGGCTTTGATTAAAAGCTTTGGGAATTTGCAGGTGTTCAATTAGGCACCAGAGGGAGCCCATATTATTTCATAAACAGAATAACAACAGAGTAAAAAGAAGATGAGGGGAGAAAACCTTCAGGGTGACAGAGCAAGAGAATATCTGTGTTTCACACAAACGCCCATGTTCCCCTCTGCTCCTTGACAACCAGTCACCAGGAGTTTGCTGTGCAGTGCAGGGGGGGATTTATATTTTACAAAGTAAATTTTGAGGAGGATGAGCACAGGCCCTCTTTTTCCTGAGCTGTGAATGTTCTTTTTTATTTGCTGATGTACTAAAAGATGCTGGCAAGGAATCTGCTTTACTAATACATGGAAATAAAGGTCAGATGCTGGTACAGCAAAATCCCAGTTATCATTGAGCCACTTTTGTGACACCAAATATATCTGGATAATCAAACATAATGGAAAAAAACATGAGATTAGACAGCTTATCTATTAATCTGCTATAAGAGGATGTTGGGTTAATGCAAGATTTTATAAACAGTTTTCCCTGGGATTTCTTCTCATGGAAATATCTCCTATGATCTGGGAAACAGAGCTTTCTGCACATTGCAAGGAGGGTTTTGTTTCTTCCTATACCAAGCTGTAACTCTCTCAGCTTCTACTTTCCTTTCTCACCTTATAAAACCCAAAAAATGTTTTACTGAAAGTGGTATTTTTTGTGAGTGTGCTGTTCCTCTAACAAATTGCTGCTTCTATTTGGATATTTTCCCAAGTTATTTACCAGGGAAACAGTCTCAAATGTATCTCATTTCATTCAGCAGTATTTGCTGTTAATATTCTCTGTAGAGAATTCTCTGTTTTGCAAATAAAGTGAAGGAGAAAAAAAGAAAGAGAATGCTGTACATCTAAATTTCATTTATGGGACTACAAGGGTAAAATAACTATGCTTTGGAATTCACTAGAAGTTTTTATATTGATATCTGCCTCATGTGGTATGGTAGACATTCCAGTCAGCCTTTGAGGGAACTCTACCATTGTTACAGCCTATATGAATTTTCCTACATTCACATTTTTATTCTCCTGCAAACAGCTACAAATGATCACAGTATTTCAGAAGTCTTTGTTTTTTAGGAATGATTCATTGCCAGTCGAGCTGCCTTCCTGCCTAAAAGAAGCTATTGCCCTCCCTGTACCTTCACCCTTTAATTGCAAGGCAATTAAATTCCCCACTGTTTGCAGTATCTGTGTCCAGAATGAGTCATCTTATCACATCACCTTCTATTATTTTTTTTTTTTATTAGCTGTGTGCTTAGCAAGATGTAGCTTAATATTTCTATCCCCATGAAGCCGGAGCTTCCTTCCTTAATTGTTATTTTTCTAACCTTTATACCTTAGCTGGTCAGGACTTTCTTGCATCATTGCATGAAAAATAAAATAAAATAAAATAAAATAAAACTTCTGCTTCTCAGCACAATGCCATAATTTTCGGATGTATCCAATGGCATCACACGTAAAGGATAAAGTATGTCACTGATAAGCACAGATTTTAAGAAAAAAATATTCCTTCTTCCATGAGGCTGGTACAGAATATCCAGTATTTAATTTTAGATAGGATGTCAATCATGTGAGGAAACATTGCTGGGTATTAAGAAGGAACTGATCTGAAATTGTGTGGGTGTGATGTGTAACCCCAGCTACAGGTGCCATCACAGTGACCATGAACTGGCTTTATCCAAGGGGGGTTTAGAGCACAGCTTTGTAACCTGCTCAAAGCTGAAACCACGTGGTTCACGTGGCAGCTTGAACAGGCAGAGACTTTGTTTATGGTCCTCATGGTGTCTTTGTAACTTGATCAGCCTCTGCTGTGCTTTGACACCAGGTTTTACTGACAGACCTGATGCCAGAGGTGTCAGCAGGATGATCAAGCAATTTGTTTTCCTCCTGGGGTCTGCATTCTGTGTCCTTGTGTGAAAGGTGGGACACCAGGATGTTAGAAGGACTTGTATTGTCAGAAGGACTTGCATTGCCCTCATCCAAGCCAAGGCCTTTCCTTGGTGTTTGGTGAAGAGAAAATCCCCTTCTGCCAGACTCAAATGTCTGGATTCCAACATATTTGGCAGTACCAAAGAAGAGTCATGGGTAGAAAAGAGCTTCTCTTGTTTAGATCAGTCATGCATCAAGAAACCCCTATACAGTCTGCAGTGTCAGGATTAATAGATTTCCTGAAGAGTCTCCTGCCCTGTCTCCTCTGCAATGAGATGCTCAGGGCAAAACTATATATGTTTTCTTAAAATTTTTTGGATACTAAAGTTCATGACCTACTTGGGTTCCTTGCAACTGTGCTGAACAGGCTTAATATGGTTGTTGAAAGAATAAACCCTCTACAGGAGCCCTCACTTTTGCCAAAGGTTTCTATAACCTTTGTGTTAATATATTTATTTGAAAGCTAAATTTTCTTGGCCACCATATCAATTGATGTATGTGAAATCTTTTTATTTATATACAATGCAGATACACAGTAAGGACAAGCCTATCCCTGAAGTACTCTCAGCCCGTTTTGAGAAGAGATGTTTGGAAGAGCAGTCAAATGAAGTGACATTCCAATAGTGACATGAAAGTGTAGAGGTAGAGGTAGAAATAAAACCTAGACTTTCTTTTCTTAATTGTGTCTGTATTGGGCCATATCACCATTTCTGAGTGATCCCTGACCTCTGAAATATTTACTTTTGCTGAGCTTTTCTTATATTACTCTGAGTTTTGCAAAAAATAAAGGCATTGATTTCTCTAAGAACAGTTCAAAACAACTTTCAAGCCTCTTTTTGTTTCCTATCCCACATACCACCAGATCCTAAGCTGCCCCCTGCTCCCACTAAAGCTGTGGAGAGGCAGGGAGAGAGAGAATTGTTGAATATATTATTTTTTTCTTAAATCATGTAATTAATAGAGTTTGTACATTAAAAACTCAGCCAGGCTTGCACTCCACAGTGCCATCAGTTAATGCAGTTTATGTATCTCCATTAGCATGTTTGCTCACTCAGCAACCTTCCACCATATTTCCCTTAGTATTGAGTATATTGCCAACCTTTGCCAGGATTCCACTGAATTAAGGTTATTAGCTGCCCTAAACTTCTTTGGCTTTGGAGCCTCCTAATCAAATGCTTAAAAGTTATTTCACTGCAGCCTTCTGTGATGATGTTTGCTTCTTTTAAATACACTTTTTCTTTCCTGAGTAGTCAGCACATCTCCATCTCATGGCAATATAAACTCCTCAGAGTGTCAGTGGCCAAACTTTGCAGCACTTTGGAGGGTTCCACAGGACAATAAATTGAATATAACGGAGTCTGTGAACTCCTGTGACTCCTGGTTATATATATTATAATGAAGTGGAAGATGTGCTGATTATCACATAATACAGATGCATTATGTACAAAATAGGCACCAAGAGGAAAGAACGTGCTTTGGTTTTATCACTAGCTATTATGAGAAGGAAAGGACCTGAGTATGTATAATTATAAACTGCAAATGTCATGGCTTCTCCCAGTCCTTCCATCATCCAGAAAAATCAGCACATTAAGAAGGAAGCAATGCCCTGGGTCTTGCCTATTAGCCTCACAAAATCAGGGAACAAAGATCTCAGAACTACTGCCTGCAGTAAAAAACCTTTAATATCTCAGGAGTTAAGTTCTGATTTTAGTTCTCATGGGACTTAAGAAAAGAAGAAAAATAATTAATCTAGTAAAGGATGAATATCCACTAGTGGTCAACAGTAGTTGCTTCAAAAGGAAATGCGAGAAAGGAAAAACAAAGTTTGAGGGACTGAATCAAGCAAAGCATCTTTCTTGACATTGACAAGAAATACTCAGATTTCAATTAAACCACCTTTAACTAGTCCCAAAAACTATAAACCTCATGGCTTTCCCATGCCATTTCTGTTTCCTTCCTTTTGCACCACTTTCTACATGTGTAAAACCATGAAGTTTTGAGTTCCACAGAGAATGGTCATCTAGAGCCATCACTAAATCTGGAAAAAAACTCCAAACAATGTTCTATGACTTCACTCTTCACCCCTGAATGAAATCTTTTACAGACAAGATGTTTATGAAGTGTGTCCTTTTCTTATTCTGCTGCTCCAATTATTTCAGTTTCAGCAGGTGGGAATCCACGTCTGCCCAACTGTGCAGAACTCCTAGAAAAGATATGGATCACTTGCCTACTCATTTTCAGCTATTCCCACTGCCATGCTTTGTTTTTTCCTTCAATTTCTAAATATTTTCTTTCCTATCTTTGCCTTCTAATGTATTTAAAGAACCTTTTATGTTTACCTTAATATTCTTGAGCAGTGCTGCTTCCTTATTCTCATTCGTACTCTCAATGCCCTCTTTATAGTCCCTTTGCTGCTTCACATAAAATTCTAACAATGCTGCGTGTCTTTTTCTTTCTGTAATTTTTAAAGCTCTGTTTTGCTTTCATTTAACTTAAAAGACATATCAGCCATCAACACTGAAATTTAATACTTTGTTCTACATAATGGCATATCCTCCTTCTAAGCTCACTTTACCACCCCGAACATTTAGTTAATTTTGTCAACATTATCTCTTGCTACTTAGAACTGATTGTTTATATTATTTGTTAGGAACTTCTGACTATGAGGTGGTGAGGCCCTGGCCCAGGTTGCCCAGAGAAGCTGTAGCTGCCCCATCCCTGGAAGTGTCCAAGGCCAGGTTGGAGCAACCTGGAATAGTGGAAGGTGTCTCTGCCCATGGCAGAGTGTTGGAACTGGGTTGTCTTCAAGGTCCCTTCCAACACAAACTATTCTATGATTTTCTGATTTCATGGTTAAAGGCATTAAATGTGACCATTTAAAAGTTTAACCTGTGTTCCTATTCAAAATACCATCCAGGAATTGAAAATTGAAACTATGGTTGTAGTTTTTGTTATTATTTTGGTGATCATTAATTATAATAATTAATAACTATTAATAATGATTTCTGACATAATCTCTAAGAGTCATTTCCTTTATCACAGCCTATTCATTTGACATTACAGATATTGTCCACTTTTTGGTATCTCTTGAATATAGTGGTTTTCCCCTTTTAGTGTTGTAGTGGGGGAAAAACAGTTTTCCCCCTGAAGTTATAAAATGGTAACCCCCCAGGGGGTGGTTACCCTTGGGTTGAGCCAATGAACACTTCTGCAAAATATAAACGTATCATCCAGACCAGAAAAGAAGGGTTAGCTGTAGCTGATGTAGGAGAGAGTGGCCATATTGTGAAAGCCACGAGGAGAAGGGGCAAGAGCCCCTCTGAGGGGCCACAGCCCCCCAGCCCCCGGCTGGGGTCATAGAAATTCAGAAATAGTGTTAAACTGGACTGAGGTCTGTGACTGAGAAGCTGGGAGTTTTTCTTCTCCACCGTGAGCAGCAGCAGGAGCAGCGTACGGAGAAGTGGCAAAGAGCTGATGCCTTAAGTCCCTAATGGTTTTTTATTTTTCTAGTATTGGTAAGCCTTATAAGTTTTATAAGTAGATTTTAAAAGCAGTAACCCTCCCTCCTTTGTCCCTTGTCCCTTTCCCTTTCTCTGTAGCACCCTTGTCTACACATTCCTTAACCTTCTTACCCCATTCTATGCTCCCTATATCAATCCTACTGAAACCAGTAGAAATGTTTAGTCTTTTGTCAAGGCAAGGCCTAGATTGTTGGCAGAACAGCATATCAGGGCCTAAACCATAGAACACGGTCAAAAACTGGGTAACTATGTACTCTTTGTACTCTGAGGGAGATGAAGATGGGATGAACAGGGGGTCCCGAAATGCACCCCAGACCCATTTTCAGGGGGTGGACTCGGGGTGGACCAGAGTAAAGGCCACAGGGTGGACACATCTGGGATTGGATGGAGGGTATTATAAAAATGTAACCTCTCGGGCACAGGGGCATGCATCATGTAACATCTACTGCCTTGGCAAAATAAACCCTTTCTTATCTCACCCCTAATTAACTGCTCTGGAGATTTTTTCAGCACCATAAATCCCACGGCAACATAGCCAAGAGATAAGAGAGAAACAGCAGAGGCAGCATGCAGACAAGGAAGACACAGAGTTGTCTCAGAGAGAGAGCCAGCAGCAGAGAGAGAACTAAAGTCTACAGAGAGAGAGAGAGAGAGTTTGGGTAAGAGCTAAAACAAACTGCCCAAATCCCTCTGAGACCTCCTAGAGAGGAAGAGGATGATGGACTCTTACTTGAGAAGAGTCTTAGAGTGCTACAGCACTGAAAAGAGAGGAGCTGAGAAGCTCAGGGCTTCCCAGAGCTGCACCGGGATGGTCAAAGGAATGCAGAGGAGGGCTTCAACCCCCCTGCTGCTCTGAGATCAGAGCACAGGAGCTCTGATAGAACTCTTGAGGCAAAGGCCTTCAAATGAAAGCTGCCCGAGATGTTCTGACTCAGGGGTGAATCCCCTGAGGAAGGGACCTTCATGGGGGTCTTACACCCCATGATATGACGTGGTGAAGTGAGTTTTGTTCCTGCTACGCAGTCTACTGAAGAGGAAGACCCTCGCTTGGAGTCAAAGGGCCAAGAGGGGCTCGGAGATCCCCCTGGTGTGTACTGGCAAAGATCCAGCTACAGCTGCTGCGTGGGAGAGAGAGAGAGATAGACTGATGCCCTAGAGACACTGCAGCTCTGAGAGTGGAAAGGATCTCTTCCTTCTTCCCTCCTGGACTTTTATTTGGAGAGAGAAGAGATTTGATCCATTGTAAATACTGTTTTGTCATGGTAGAGATAGTTGAGATTGTGTGTGTAGTGTATTATAATATTCATTTGTACAGAGTATGGTCATTGTAATATAATCCTTTCCCCCCATTTTGAGTCCTGTGTGGTGTCTGGTGTCTGGAAAACCCATCTCACACTGGGCTGAGATGTGGGAGGGGGGCTTGGACTCAGGAATTGGATTTTGGGGCTCTCAAACCATGACAATCCATTAATCCTTAGACGTTACAACTTATTTGCAGTGAATTTGTCATCTGTTTTTACTGTGTTTTTAGATCTTTGAGAAGATCTTGCTGCCTTAGATTGAAGGGTGATGAATATTTTCTGCAATATTGCACAATACCCAATAAATCAACCCAAACCTTTTCTTAAAATTCTCTGTCAGAGCTGTAGAAACCATGATTCAGTTATCTCCCTCTTTTTCTTTTCATTACTGCCCTAGAGAATTTAAGGAATATTGAATGTTGATTAAGGTACAATAAATCCATCAAAGCAGGTATTTCTATCAGAAATTATCAAAGAACTGACATTTCAATGGGCAAAACTCAGCATAATTTACACAGAAGCGGTATTGATAAATAGATTTACCCTGGCTGAAGGTGCAGTTCCAAGTTTGTAGTGTGGTTTGTAAGCAGTGAAACACATTGCATTGCATTGCACACATGCCTTTCAGGGTGTTTGGTTTATTTCTTCAGTAACTTCTGAGGCCTTTGACCAATTCCACCCAAATCCAATGAATAGTTTGCAAACAAAATGAAAAAATATACACTCTTTCTTTTTTTTCTCCCTCTCAAATTAAGAAGTTGGATATAGCAGAACCACGTTATTGATTCCTCTGGTAAGGATAAAATTGAGTTCAACCCTTATTAGACAACAGAGTATGTAGTTTCACATGGGACATTATGACCAGCAAAAATAAGATTTAGCTGAAATTTGAAGCTTACTGCACGGGTTAGACAGAAAGTAACACAAAACCAGGCTGTATTAATCCTATGCTTTGGATAAAATTTGCATAATTTGATGGTCATGTAATCACAGTATCCCTTGTATTTGGGTATGTAATGCTTAAAATTCTTAAATTCACATTTCAGAAAGTTACAGTTGCCAATGAATCTGTGAGTTCTCAGGTTCCTTGAATGCAGGCCCTGAGGACCCTGAATTGGGTGCTCACAAAATGAACAGAAATAAAATCTTCCAGGAACCAGCAACAGGACATGAGGGAAGGGCCTCAGGCTGTGTTGAGGGAGGTTCACGAAAAATTTCTGCATGGAAAGAGTTGTTAAAGGGTTGTTAAACATTGGAAGGTTCTGTCAGGGATGGTGGAGACCCCATCCCTGGAGGTGTTCAAAAAACTGCTGGATTTGGCACTCAGTGCTCTGCTCTAGTTGACAAGGTGAGTGCTAGTCAAAGTTTGGTCTTGATGAACTTGGAGGTGTTTTCCAACCTAAAGGACTCTGTGATTCAGTAATTACAAGGTGCATTTTTGTCCTATTTTGACTGGGAAATAATTTGCATATTTCATAACACATTTTCAACTAAGCTCTTCTCTAGCAATGTAGAAAATTATTTTTCCACACTTAAAGCATTTCCAGTGCTAATAAAGAAGAAAGCATATTTGATGAGAGAGCTTTGCAAAGAGTCATTGAGCACTCATCTCCAATTTGTGTTTTTGATGCTTTCCCACAGTGTTAGCAGAAGCCCTCAAACAAACTCTAAGAAGAAACACATTATTACAGCTTCATCCAAATGAAACCATGGCAATTTACAGGAGCCCCCTTCTGCACAGAATACATGCCAGGGAAAGAAGAGCAGGAACAAAATCAGAGCTCTGAGAACACCAGAAAAGAGTAAATAATACATATATTGCAAATGTGGTGGGGTTTTTTCAAGACAAATTAATTAAAACCCGTTCCTCCTGGGAAAAACTGTTGCATTGAAAATCTCTGTCCTAAATCAGGATGTGTTGTAGGATTTCTGTTTATTTTTTATTGTTTCTTGAGGTGTTGTGGATCCTTTGCTATGATGTATCAGATCAAGGTATTTCACAGCAGTATGACATCACCCTATGTTAATTATGTACCCTTGGCATCGAGCTGAAACAATGATAGCTTCGCTCTTAGTAGTACATTGTTAATTAGAAGTCTTACAGGAGGAGGAGGAGTTATTGTTCGTAAAGCTCTGGCAGAGAGAGAAAATGAGTGCTTGTCCTGACTACAGGGCACCCAATGTCTGTGTGAGTGACTAATCTGGGATAATAAACACAACAACAGCAAGAGAAAGCAGGAGGATGCAGATGGTACCATCTCACAGTGCCTTGTGTCCAGACTCTTTGCAATACTATGGGGCAGTTCCCTCTAATCACTTTAAAGATCACAGATCATTCAGGTTGGGAAAGACCTCTGAGATCATTGAGTCCAACCATTAACCCGATGCTGTCACGTCCACCCCTAAACTATGTTTTTAAGTTCAGCATCTCTGTGATACCCAGTGAAAAACCTGTGAAATAAAACCTTATAAACAGACCTTTTTTTCAATAATTACACTAATACTAGCAAATGGGATAAGCATCCCATTTCCTCTCAAAGATACTTTGTTCAGCTTAGCACATTCATTGTCCCGACAATACTTCCACTTTTAGTGGCAAATTACTGTTTTCAGCAGTAAGATGCTTCCTTAGCACAACAGAAGTTGTTCTTCCTCTTTTCCAGACATCTAATATCTTCGGGGGTTTTTTAACTTTTTTTGAAAATCTGTATGAGGGATTATTGTACTGGAATTACCTCTTCTTTTTTAGCACAAGTTGTAGGAAAAGGTCCCAGACTTCCCTGTTTCATTGCTTGCTGGCTGATAATTCCAGATTTACTTTCTTCCCTATGCCATGTAGTGCAGAAAACAGTACAGAGTGTATCTAGAGATTGTCTTGGTTGCACATCATCATGAATTCAGTGCAATAACTCACATCAATACTGAGTAGCTAAACTTACTGTAGCTCCCTACCTACAGAGGGAGGACCTCTGCCTGGGAAGGGAGAAAAATAAAACAAAGCATTGCAGCTCACTTTATTTTCAGGTGTAATGGTGCTTGAAAAAGTATCCTGACTTCTAATTTTTTTTTTTGGTATTACATTCTGGCTGTTTCATTAGTATCTTGCCTAGTAAATAGAATTATTATAAGTGCAATGTATTACTACTACTCAGGTAGCAGCCAGTACACAGTATGTTAGTTTTATTAAAATTCAAACCTAGATGGCTGCTGAGAGTTGGAAAGTACATTACTAATATAAGTGAATTGATTTTGTTGAGCCCATTGAAGGTGAAAGCATTGGGCATAATTTGTCTAGATTTCAGAAAAAAAATCACATTTGATACTTCACCACACAACAGATCCATTTGTAAAGCCAGACAGCATAATACAGACAGAGTAAACAATGCCCTGGAAAATAGACACAAAGGTCAGTTAAAGGAAAATACAAGGAACAAAATCTGATTCTGCTCAGGTTGCACAAAATGTGGTATTAAAATCACTCTTAGTGTTGTCTTTATTAAGGACTGTTTCAAAGCTTATTAATCTCAGTATAATATGCTTAGTTCTCCCCACTTTACTAAAGATCAGATGCTGGATTTGTGCACTAACCTTTCCAGGTTGGTGCTGGGAATTTGCTTTCCATAAAATATGCAGGAGACATATTTTATATGCAGTTTATTCCATCTTGCCATTATTCAGCACAGAGGAAAGACAACGAATGAAACATCTTTCCCAAATATTTTTTTCAGGATCCAACAGTAAACTAGTAAGTGTTGGTGAAGTGCAAACCCAATGGAATAACTATCCAATAGGTATCCATGAAACACATCTGCACCTCTGGATCAGCTGCAAGCAGAACTGCTCAAGGTGTAGCTGACTGGTAGAATATTTTCTGCCCAGTTTCGTGACTATCCAGAGTAATCTGTGAACATGTAATGATGTCTTATTAAGAAATATTGATTAGAGACAAAATACATGTTAACTATACAAAAAAAAAATTAATATCTTTGGGACTAGGTAAAAAAGTGTTATTTCATATTTTTGGGTCGTGCCCTGTGAATAAAGATCAGCCATCCTTGACCTACATGGCTGGTGAAAAACTAAGTGGGAGGATGAATTCTGATTGGGAGATAAGATACTGAGAAAAGAAAGCAGTAGATTGAATAATGTGTCTGCGATTGTAACTAATTCAGAAATAAGTCATGGACTGAAGTGTAACCAAGCACTAGAATATAAATAGTTTGAGCAGAACAGTGGGAGTCTGGAGTGGAAGCAAAGTGACAGGGTCAGTCAGGGAAGGAAATACAAATGAACTCCAAAGCAGGAAAAATGAATGAAGAAAAGATAATTTCAGGGGGATTACAGGTCTGCGGAAATATAATAATGAGAAATGCTGCATCAACACCAGGAAAATGTAATATTTTTGGCCAACATTTTGTTGTGACAAAAAGTGAATTTTAAGTCAGATCTCAGTCCATCCATGCAGGATCTTACGGACCCCTTAAATGCCTTATGATAAGAGACTATGTTTGTTTTTTTACTCATCTCTGTATTTCATCTATGTTTCATCTCCTTGTGGCTTTCTTATTTTCAATTTTTTAAAATGCTGGACTGATGTCTAGAGATTTTTTGGCCCTGTTGTTCAGTCAGAACAATTTAGACATGAGATGATGCAGCAGAAAGTTCTGGAGACATGATCTAGAAGTGTTCATAATGGTGGAGGATACCTTCAGTCAGTCAGTCCAGTTACTTCTTTTCAATGTGTTTTCAAAAACCTCACATGTGATGACACTATAAAACACATCAGTGGGCACAGAATTGTGTCAGATACTGCTCTGACACACTCTGATGGTGTCAGGACTGAGGTCTGTGTTTCAGTTGTCTTTATCTACATTAAAAAAAAACAGACTATCATGTGTTCTTATTCTGTCAGAATAGTTTCCTGGCAAATGTAGGAAACAGAGGGACAAAAGGGCAATAAAAAAGTATTCTGTGGTATTCAGGCACTCTGTATAAGGAGTTGGATCCAGAAGGCATTGCCCTTGGATTTCAGACAATTGTGGGATTCTTTCAGGGAAAAAGCACCATGAAATCTTGTATATGTCCTGCCATTAGCATTAAAATTTCCCTTCACTATGCAGCAAGGCTCAATGAACTTTGTTCTCAAATGTGTAATTCAATTTTAGGAACTGAAGTAAAGTTCAGAATAAAATTATGAATAGCAAATATATTTTGCCTACTTGGGATGTTCTCTTCTCACCAAATTTTGGCTACCTTCCCATTCCCTAAAACCAGACATGTCAGAGGTCTTCAAGACAAAATAAGTTGCTGTACTTTCAAATTTACATGTACCTTGCTTAGAAAATCACACTCTCTTACAAAGAATAAAGGCATTAGAATCATATTTTAAATCTTCCCCCTTGAGTGCCAGCACTCCTCTAGTTGTGTAACATTTATGAATTGCTTTGTAAATTCACTTATAAACAGTATGTCCATAGCACATATGTGGTAACCACACACTGGGATACATCCACACCACAACAAGGCATCTCCCATCAGTCACAGGATGGAAAGTCAGATATGTTTTCATTTTTTGAATGCTTCAAGAGCACATCAAGCTTAAGAGTAGAGAGAAACCATAGAAATATAAATATCCTGAGTTGGAAGGGGCCCTCAAAGATGACCCAGTCCAACTCCTGGCCCTGCACAGGACAACCCCAAAAGCCACACCATGTGTCTGTGAGCCTTTTCCAAAATGTTGTGGTCCACAGTGTGGGTCAGAGCACCATGGTTTTAATTTATTAAGCCCCACAGCAGTTTGTAGGATTTTTTAAACAAAATCTTCAGGTTCAAACTGAGATGCTCAGAATCAATGGGGACTAGAGAGATCCTGCACATTGTAATGCTTGTGTCATGACACACTAGGAAAAGATGGAGGATATAATAGATGTCTCTTCTCTGATAATTAGGAGGTTGGACATGCTACGAAATGTAATTAATGAAATGGAACCAGACAGGATGAGCAAAGAGGATCCTGATGGAGGTTGCAGGAATACACCCAGAACAGAAAGAGCTGCCAGTCTTTCAAGCATGTCTACATTTCCCCTTACTTCTCCAGGTTTTTGTTACTCTGCCTGGTGTTTCAGCCTTCACAGAAAAGCTGTTTCTACAGCTCCTCCTCTCAGAGCTTCCCTGACCATACTCCTATCCACGTCAGGGAACACAACTGAAATGAGGATCAAGGGCAGATAAGGGTAAACAAGAAAAACAATCAGTTTGATAACGTTTGTTTGTCATTCCATAGATTTCACATAACACATAGATCTAACACAGCAAATCTGGAGTGGATTTGTGTTTGCAAATATGTTAACTAAAAAAAATAATAACAAAAAATATATATTCTTTAGAAAGTTTCCTTTTTACATGGGATAGATTGTTAAGCCCTGAAGTAGTAAACATATTCCCACCATAAAAATGGGCAAGCTTCACATAGTTGATTTACACAGATTTACACAGATGTACATTGTTGTAAATCTGTGTTCTATGGACCCTATTGGCAATATTGCCCACCAAATACTATTGTCTTTCTCAGAAATTTCCAGAAAATAATCAAGTGTGGACAATTGTGACTTTTCAGAAGAATAAGCCCTTAGCAACATGACTTAGAGTGGACGTTTT
Source organism: Pseudopipra pipra (assembly GCF_036250125.1). NCBI lineage: Eukaryota > Metazoa > Chordata > Aves > Passeriformes > Pipridae > Pseudopipra > Pseudopipra pipra. The sequence goes on from NC_087552.1 coordinate 71,657,193, forward strand.
TCACTATGTGAAAGTTTGTCTCAAGACTTTCTGTTTATTTGAACAAACACACAAACAGAGTGGATATTACTGGAAGAGTATCTTGATTTTTGTTCCTTACCTTACTCTTTTTCTAGGATTATATAGACACAAAACCATCCACCTTTCATGAACATTAAAAAGAAAGGTTCAGTTCACAGTCAAGATATGTGAATTAAAAAAAATGTTTATTAGTGGAATCAGACAGGTGTTCAAGATATTTCACAACAGGTAATCAGGATACTGAAGGCCCGTTCCTAGAATGAAGAATCACAGAAGCACTTTTGTAACCATCCTACCTTAACCTTCCTATGTTCTTGTAGCCGGATTTTCATTGCAGAATTAACATGATTTTAATTAATCTTTGCAGCCACATGCAAGCTCCTAATTAAAGGCATTACCTCCTATCCATATGTGCCTGGTTTTTATGATGTTTGTTTTGCACATTGCCAGGAGAGAGGGAGGTTAAAGTAGGCTCTGAGCAGAAGCAAGTGAAGTCAACTCTGACAGCCAAGGTTATCCTCTTGGCACTAAGAAAACACTACAAACACATGGAATTCAGCTGAAGCCTGGCAAAGCTTTTTAGCACAGATGTAGGCCTGGCCTTACTGGTTCCAGACCTAACTTGAATGTCTCCGTATCGTGCTCTGAGGAATGGAAGGGATTTGCTAACCCCATCTAATGCTGACCCTGGCAGACCTGAGCTGGCTTTGCACAGCTCCATGTGTTTTGTTTCATCCTGAATCCCTCAGCTCCTGGTGCTCCTAAAGATTCATTGATGTTGCATTAATGTGACCGAGCTATTCCTTGACTTGAGCCGTCACCGTGAGTTACGGGACCCAAGCGGAGGGAGATTATCCCTGGTGTTTTATCGGATGTTTGATGTTTTGGAAAGGGAGGAATTCCATTGCCCCACTCTGAAGGGGCTTTATGTTCTCCTGCCTGGAGCCAGCTGTTGTGTTTTGATGTAGTTTCATTGAAGTCAGTGGAGTTGTGTCAGAAAACCAGGTTAGGAGGGAGAAGATTAAACGCGATGTACTTATTTCATATTACTCTTGATCTTTTCTTAACATATTATGTACTATTTCTACATTTACTTTGTTAAGAGGATGTATTTGAACCATTTCCTTGGAAAAAAAATTAGAGGAATTCCCATAAATGTATGTAAAATCTCTTAAACAATTTCAGTTTGAAGAAAAATGAACAAAGGACCAAATAAATGTCACCAAATTCAATTAATGTCAATGATTTTTCTCCCTTATTTGTTTTAAAACCCACTCATCTGTTTTAATAAATTGTTCTTGCTCAAAAAAATACTAAATATTGTATTTTTAATTTGGCATGGTATTGACTTGTACAGACAGCTAGTTTTCCAAGGAAATAATCTATAATCTTGGAACAATATGCCTGTCCTATGTGGCTTTTTTTAAAGCTGAAACACTAAATTAATACTTTTTGCTGAGGGTTTTGATTCACTATACCTGAGGGAAAAATTAACAAACATTGAACCAATAAAGTACAATAAACTTCTAAAAATCCTCCTGTAATTACTAGTCTTAGCCAGACTAAAGAAACACACTGAAGCATGAAAATTGGCAGTTCTCCTTCAATATTAACAGCCAAGAAAAAAATTGCTTTAAAAAGTCAATGTAAATATAAAATCAAAATATCAATGTAAATATAAAATTAAAATGTCAATGTAAACAGCAAACAGAAGAAAGGATTTTCTGTTTAAAAGATTGGATTTCTTTGTGGTCTAGAGAAGTCCAAGCCCTTAGTAGTGTAAAGGACCAATGTGGTCTTCCATCAATGCTCAAAAATAATAAAAATTGCAACCCATCCAAGGGTTGGTTTAATATCATGTAGACAGTCTGACTACAACAAAGACTTCAGTACCACAAGACCTAAAAGGTGGATAAAAATTGAGTGCTGCTACTAATACACACCAGCAGGTTAACTTTATAATGCTTAATAGCATCCCCAATTGGAATTGTGTCAGAGAGGAGGGAGAGCAAGAAGAACAGAACCTCTGGGAATTCACATGAACTGACTGCCCCTGGTAGTTGAGGGAAATCTATTTGCAGAAACAAATTGACCTTGCCAGTTTGATAGAGACACAGATGTTAAATGATGTAACCAGGCTCCAAAGCTGCTGAATCACATGTAGCTCTTGCAGCAGTGTAGAGAGTGGTGGAGGCTATTTTTACCAGGTAAAGGACATTTTTGATGAAATAGAAGTGTCTTTATTGAGTCCTCAACAGATATCTAATGTAAATATTTGATTTATTAAGAGCCTATTGTTTAGTTCCATTATGTATTATCTGTTTCCAGTGCCATGTTCACATATTTTATTAAAAAAGATATATATATATATATATACGTCTTCACTTTTCATGGAAACAAAAGAAGAATTACACCTGCTGATCCTTATAAGTAAAAAAAAAGAAGAAAGCAGTAAAATATTTCCACCTGTAGAAGGCATGAAACATGCAAAACACAGAGCTAATCTATTTTTTAGCTTTTCATATTTTTAGAGGACTTTTTTTCCAAAATGAATAATTCCATTTAAAAACTCCAAATTTCCCCACACCTGCAACAAAACTTACTTTGCGGTAGAAACTAGCTCAAAACACCCAAAGAATATCTTTAGCATTTTCGGTGAACTAACGCTACAGTGGATTGCAAAGGTTTAGATGAATTGAAGGTGTGTCTAGACTAGTTTGTGGAAGAGAAATCCATTGACAATTGCCAAATGCAAAGCCAGTGGTGGAATCTATGCAAGTACCCGGGCTTGGAAGGATATTCATGGAAATCTTGGTATAAACTGGTCCTGTTCCATCACTCTTCCTTGAGCATCTGGTTTTAGCCACTACTGCAAACAGGGTTCTGCTTCAGATGGGATTTTGTTCCAGAGCGAGAGCAATTCTGATGTTTCAGTGACACCCAGACTAAGGAAACATCAGTTTTCACACAGTGGTTTGTGCTGATCTAGAGAAAAGCCCATTCCATTACTGTGAGGTATGCTAAAAATCACACCTAGAGTTTGACTCTAATATTCCACATATCCAAACATTAATATGTATATCTTCTTGACTCCTGCAGCATGTCCTAGAACTTTGCAAATAGGGACTTTCTCAAAAAATTCCTTTTTTGAAGGTACCTTTATTCAACATTTCTTTATGTTTCAGTACCAAAGACTGGCTTTGACTAAATGCAGAAGGGCAAAGCAAAACTCAGAAAAATCACAGATTTGGATGCCTGCTGCAGCATCTCAGTTTCTCACTGGTTTTATGGAAGGTACAAAATTAGGTGGGAAAACCAACTATTTTAGGTAGAGCCCAGAGACTAAAGTAGTTATGTTCACTTACATCAGCTTCCATTGATTAAATCTTAAGGTTTAAAAACTGCACTAGTGTTTGCATTTTGATATTATTTGAAGGAATTAAGTTCCAAATTATTAATACCATCAAGAAACATGATAATTCCTCATACCTGCAGACACAAACCAAATGTCAGTGACTGGAATAGAGTTACAGTGATGTCTTCAAAGTAAGACCCCTCAAATTAGCCGGTTTGGCTACAGATATCAGCTTAGTTTGAGCTGTGTGCAAACCAGTTCTGATTTCAAAACCCACCAAAACAAACTTCATGGAAATGCAGAGGGTTGATTTCTCTTGTTGCACACTCATATCTTACCTATGCTGTTACTCTCATTCAAAATTCAAACAAGGTAGTTTAAGTGGCTGCAGAGCAGATGTAACTGAAGACAAAATTAGATACAAGCAACACAAGAAATAATCTTCAAATAATCTTCAAATAATCTTCAAATAATCTTCAAATAATCTTCAAATAATCTTCAAATAATCAAATAATCTTCATTAGTGACAGTGAAATCAGGACAGACACTATTTAACTATTGCTGCATATCTTTGGGGACTTTGTTGAAAAGTGTTCATGTGGACTTAAAGACAACTGTGTGTAGGTAAATATTGGTACAACCTCTGACAAACTTCTACTGAATTATCTAGATATGGTAAAAAACAAAAATGACCAAATCTCAGGTAGATCTCACTATTTCTGGGAAACCAACCAAATATATGCACCCTTCATTCTCCTTACAATTCATTGCTTCCTATATTTCAATATTGCATTTCTAAAAGGAAAATTAAAAAAGCATGTCGAAAATGTAATGGGGTATATTTATAGGCCTCCTTTTTGTCAAGTGACTCAGGGCACCATAAAGACAATTAAATTCAAATTATAATCACACAGATTGTTATGAATTCATGCTATTAACTAATTAGAGAAAAAAATCTAAACTCCGAAATTAGACTAAAATTAAACAAATATGGTATCATTACAAGCAAACAGTAAAGCAAAACAACAGGTTGTTTATCTTAGTGTGGTTCCAGAAAGTTTAAAGATACTTCCATTTATTTTTGTGATTTTTTTAACTTCTGGTTTTTGGGTTTTCTACCTTAGAAGACATAAAGCAGAATTTTCTGACATCTCAAAATCTCATGAAATATTTATACACCTGAAACTTATCCATGGATGGAATAGAGAATGCTGACCTTAGTCAGCTGGGCCTTCTGCAACCTGTGCCAAAGAATAGCTGGAAAAATCCCCCTTCTTAACTAGGGAACAACTTAAAGTTGTCAGCAAGGAGGACACATTCCAGAGCTTGTGTGTGAAAATCAGGGCTGCCAGCAATTCCTCTCTCCCTTCAAGATTGACTTCCTGAAATTTTCTCTTCCATCCATTTTAAGAAAAATAAATAAATAAAAAAAAGATTTAGACTTCATTGCTGCACTGTGCAGACTTCATAAATATTGAATTTTTTTCTATGGAGGTAATTTACTCTGCTTTCCAGTGAGTTCTCCTCTGAGAAAAGATTGATCTAAGTTTGGACCATTTCCAGGAAAAGGTGAGAATGCAACCAAATCTTCTCTTCACTTTTACAGATGGTCACACTAATCAAGTTGTGTTATTTCAAAAGAAAATGTCTGGCCTTTCATATTGGAAGATTTTGGCATTTCTGATTCGTGTTAGATAGACTCTGAGCATGTTTATTGAAGTCAGGCCTCAGGGATTTAGGCAGGGGAGGAGATGCATTTCAGCTAAGTTTAGACTGACAGCATCAGATTCTAACTCTAAGCTGGTCATCTGGGATCTTTCCAGTGTCAGGGGAAGAAGTAAGAACTTTGAGTGACCATTTTATCTGATCTACTTAAGTTTCAGATTCATTTTTTCTTTGAAAAAAAAATGAATCTGCTTAATTTTCTTTCTCAAAGTGCACCTCTGTTTATAAGGGGGTTTACCAAGCCCAAAAACCCATAATTAACTGATTTAATCCATGATCACTTCTGGAGTATTAAAAAATAAGTGGAAAAAATGCAGCATCAAGTGTTATCTATTATGCCTTTGATTCAAACCCAAATCAATTAAACATTTACAATTTCTGATCAATATTGGTGTTCCCTGGCCTTAAATGGAAATTATGATGGAAATTATGTAATTGTTTCAGGTGATCCATTAACCATTTCATGATCTTCACTATGAGCCACCAGAACACTTCTCCTCCAGTTCAACATAAATCTTCACAGATAGAATTTAAGCCTCTTGTTTTTTAGCTTATGGTCATGGAATAGAGGCAATTTCCTGGTCTGCAGCGACCCTTCTGTGTATTTCAGTACTGCTTCCATGGCTTCCTTTGATCTTGTTTCTCACTTTATAACTGGAGACTTTCTTGTTAACAACCACAATTCAAAATATTTTGACTTTGTTAAAAATATCAAGAAAGAAGGAAAATATATTTTAAATGCTTTCACTGCTTGTAAATACTGAGGCTTTCAAAAAATTCTGTCTGGGATTTTTTTTCCCCTCTTCGACTAAACTGATTTAATTAGCGCCAGTTTGACAATCTGTTGTGGTTTAACCCCAACTGGCAACTAAAGTACCACACAGCCCCTCGGTCATTCCCTCAGGTCCTCAGCCTGGTGGGATGGGGAGGAGAATCAGGAACAGGTCAAACTCATGGACTGAGACAAGAACTCCTTAATAATTTAAACAAAGTAAAATATAATAATAATAATACATTCATAGAATAGTTTGTGTTGAAAGAGACCTTTTTAAATGTCACCTAGTCCAACCCCCTTGCAATGAAAAGGGGTAGAGAATCACAGAATCACAGAAAAGTTTGTGTTGGAAGGACCTTAAAGATCATCCAGTTCCACCCCCCTGCCACAGGCAGGGACACCTTCCACTATCCCAGGTTGCTCCAAGCCCTGTCCAGCCCAGCCTTGGACACTTCCAGGGATGGGGCAGCCACAGCTTCTCTGGGCAGTCTTTGTCAGGGCCTCACCACCCTCACAGTAATGAATTTCTGAATCTAACCCTGCCCTCTTTCAGTTTAAAGACATTCCCCCTTTTCCTATCACTACATGCCCTTGTGAAAAATCCCTCTCCATCTTTCTTATAGACTCCCCCTAAGTACCGAAACCAGGCCAAATCAGAGCATTCTCTTCTCCAGGTTAAATAACCCCAGTTCTCTCAGCCTTTCCTCATAGGAGAGGTGTTCAAGCCCTTTGATCACCAAGGAGATGATCACACCTCTGATTTGGAGTAAGCACTACTCAACAGTAACTAAAACATCGGTGTGTTACCAACATTATTCTCATCCTAAATCTAAAACACAACACTGTACCAGCTACTGAGAAGAAAATGAACAGTATCCCATCTGAAAACAGGACACAGTCCTCAAATATTTAACATATTGTTATTCAAAAGAATAAAGAATCAGTAAACTGGTCCATAGAACAGTTGTTCATAGCAAAGTTTTGTTCGGTTTTCCTTAAATTAAAGAACAAACATGGAACAGCAATAAGCAGAAAGATTTGAAAGAAATTTCTGTCTTTCATGTGAATGTGGCAATTGGGGTAATATTTGAGTCCTCAGAGATTGTTGCTCTGCAGCTATACCACAATTTTTAAATACCAGATCCCAAATATCACCATGAGATGGGAATAGAAAAGGAATCAGCCACATATTGTTGGATGTCTCTCAAACTTTACTGACTTTGGGTGGGACAGAGGTAATTTTCTTCACAGTAGCTCCTCTAGAGTTATGTTTTGGATCTGTGACCAAGAAGACAGTGTTTACTCAAGCAATGTTTTTAGCTCTGCTAAGCAGTTCTTGCACAATGTCATGGCATTTTCTGCTTCTCACGTTGCCCTGACAGCAAGGAGGTTGGGGATGCTCAAGAGGCTGGGAGGGAGCACAGCCAGGACAGTTGAACCCAACTGACATCAAAAATAAGCAAGAAAAACTGGGGGAAGAAGAAGGAATGGGAGGATTTTCAGAGTGAAGGTGAATTCCCAGGTAACCATTACATGTGATGGTTACTTTCCTGGATGGTCACTTTACTGCTTTCCTGGAACAGGAACCTAAACACCTGTCAGACAATGGGAATTGGTCAATGAATTCCTTATTTTAGTTTGCTTATTGAACTGTCTTTATCTCAATCAACGATTTTTTGCACTTTTATCCTTTTGAATCCCATTCCGTTGGAGGGGAGTAAGTGAGCAGCTGTGTGGGGCTGAGCTGCCTACAGGGGTTAACACAAAGTGATTCCTGAAGGGTGATAGGATCATTCCACAGTGATGCACTTTTGGTCCCATGGTCAGGCACAGATCCTTGTTAGGAACTGTGAAATTCCTCTATCACTTTTTTATTCATCCCTTGATGATGAATACAGCCCTAGATGAAAAATAAATTAAAAAAAAAAATAAAATATGTGTCTGTTTGCTAAAGTGGTTTAAGTAAATTTTTTTCCTAAAAACATGCACAGGATGAATAATGGTGGTCGAAATAACAATTTATTTGCTTTTTCAAATGTGCCCATTCCTTGGAAATCCTTCAAAATACCTTGTTTGAGACCAGTTCCCACCACTAGAATCACCTTTAATGTAAATCTTTTCTATTGTATAATTTCTTCCATCTGATTTATCCTGGGGTTCAAAAAAGTGTATGGAGACAGGAAGATGAGAGGAAGAAAAGTTGACATCTCCATTTTAAGTGCAACTAGCTTCAGGTAAAGAACTTGTGCTTTCACCATTTCAAAATTAAATACATATTTCACATTAATGAGCAATCAGGCCAGAACAGGGAGAAATAGCTAAAGCCAAAATACACAGAAAGGAAATATTTCAATAACAGTTCTTTTTCTTTTCCATTTTTTCCCTCTTTTTCTTCCTGGACGAGACCGATTTTGTTTTCCGAGCCTGAAATTACATTGTCATCTCAAAACCACCTCTCTTCTTTTTGCTGGAACACAGAGATTGCTGGTTACTTCTCTTATTTTTTTTTTTCACCTTCTGTAGAACAGAAGGCTTGCAGTAGAACTATTTTGACAGAGACCAAAAAGCAAGCAGAGGCAGCGTTGGTATACAAGTGCTTTAAAATCTCATGTACAGGGTATTGTATTACAGCTTAGTCATCTGACTGGAAGGAAAACACAAGTCCTGTCTCTGTGATAAGATTCTCTCCAGAATAAGAAGTGAAACTAACTGCAATACAACCCTGAAGCATAAAGGGTTTGAGTCTGAATTAAAAACATCTTCACAACAAGGTATGAGCAAGAAGGAATGAAGATCAAGGCACCTTGGTCTTAGGAAATGCATTTGAGGTAGTTGTCATAGGTTGAGCAAGTGAGATCACTACTGTGCATCACCCAGATTCAAAACTGAGAATAGTCCAAAATTAAAAACAAATGAAAGATCTTCATTTAATTGTCCATTAAGAACCCTAAGGTAAAATGCCAATGACGAAGTTCACAGCATGGTAGGGAGTGCCATAGGCTGAGACTTAGTATCAGAAAAAAAGAGAGCCTCTCTGTTTTTCTCTTTGTGCAGTTCATGATTTTAATGTGGATCCTGAATAGTGAAGATCATCCAGTCTTTTTGTCCCATCATTATGAACAGAAATAATTATGGCTGTGCCTGCCCTCAGCATTAGATCAAACCCTAGTCTAACAATCATTCACACTGGCCCAGGGTGAGAGAAGGTCCTGTTTTAAGGAATATCTCTTCTCTTGTGTGTCCAGATTTCACTTGATAAACTCTGAGACATGACTATGATACAAATCCACACAGCAATTCTTTCTATAATATAGGTGTAACCTGCAGTTACAGCTATCTGTGCTCAGAACAGGCTACAGGTTTTGTAGCCTGGGAGAAATAGGCACCTCCAGGACATGAGTCAGCTTTTCCTAAAAAGAGACAGACTTCAAAAGTTGATTTAGAAAACTAATTTTAGGCAGAATAAAAAGTACGTAATGAGTCATCACACTGACCTCTCTCTCTCTTTCATATCTTCTCCTGCTCTTTATCACAGAGGACACTAAGAAAACTGGCTTAGATCAACCCTTTTAGACAATTACACATGATCAAGGAGAATCCCAGCCCTTGGTTGGAAGGTTCCCTCTGTAGCACTTCAAAGCCTACAAGTATGAACACAGCCAGCAGTTTAGAGAACAAGGGGACACATGGAGCTCTTTCCAGGGTGACATAATTCTTCCTGGGACTCTTCTTTGTTCCACTGGTGAAATAATTTGGTCATCTCTAAAACTGTGTCCTTAATCCTGGACATGAATTCAGCTGTCCAGGTTGATGAGGCAGCCACCCACCAAACCCATCTATAGATTCTGCCCTGGGAATGCCAGAATCTGCAGTATGAATGATTGACAATATCAAATAAGATAATTATTTATATCAGATAACTCTCCTATAATGTGTCATAATGTAGTGCATAGATTTTGTGTTTTCAGAAAAAATCCACTGATGTCAATGAATTGAATCATGTGAGAAAGACTGTACAGTTGGGATCACCCCTTGGAATCTGATAGAAAATTAGAGACTCTCAGAGCCTCTTTAAATAGTTTAATAGAGAACAATATTCTCTTTTTAACAATTTATAGGATGGTTAAAAAAGCAATTTTTGAAAGACTCTCATTTTCTTTTAAATTCTAAAGGGTTTTTACAGTCAAACATTTCTATGGAACTTGGTATTACCATTTCTGTAATTTATGTACAGATATGTAAAAAATTATTGTTTTATTCCAATTAAATCCACCAGGCTTTTCCAGAAGGATCTACAACTTCCTCTTTTTGATACATTTAATTTTGGAAAAGCCAGGGATTTTGTTTTCTTGCTTTAAAAACACACAAATCTACTGTCATAAAATTCAAAGTGATCAATAAAGAGTTAAAATAATTCATAGGCTTCTTCACTCCCACATGGCTGGCAAGCAGCTTCTGATTCAGCTGTTGGTAGACTTGCAGCAAGAAATGTGCAGACAGAAATTAATAGTACTATTTATAAAATAAGAAGTAAAAACAACAAAAAAAAAAACCTTCCTCACACTTGGTACACCTGGGACAGCACAAGGTAAGCTGAGCACAGCACACTGTGCTCAGCACACAACTCTTACCTGAGATGAATGGTCAAAGCCTCTGGAAAGCATATGGCTTAAGCAAATTAAGAGAGTCTGGAGTTGTTTACTAATGAGGAAAAACCAAGCAAACAAAACAAAATGTATTAGCCTATCACTAACTAAAGGGCACTGCATGACAGCAGCAAAATAAACAGATAAATCAGTAAAATCCAATAATCCTGCCAAATAAATCACAGGCTCAGTGACAATTAAACGCAGCCTACTTTGACTCATAAGGAGCGTCACGTCCTCCCAGGCTAAAAAAAGACTTTGGAAAGCCTTCCATGCCATCATGTTAGTTTAAATCACCTGAAGTAGCAAACAATAGATGGCATTTAATATGAGAGGGAAAAGTAATTTGGCAAAAGGATCAAGGGTTGTCAAGGTTTGTTACTTTCTCATAGTTTTTCAAAAGACTAAGGCTGGGAAAGGCCCCTGCAGTTGGGTGATAAAGGGTCCTCACAGACTGTTCAGCCCTGGTGTGAGGGAAGCTCCTGTACAAAAGGCAGAATGACACTGGTTTGGCAACTCCAGGCACTGGTCTGAGCTTTTCAGTGGATTCCTATCAACCTCTCCACAACAAATGCCTCCCTATTTAGACCACCCACCAAGTTTAAACGTGAAGATTCATGGCAAGGAACATGAAAGTATTATGTTTTAGGAATAATAATTTCATACTAGTATTACAAGCAAATTGACAGTCAAATCAAGCTGTGATGCTGCAAGTTAGTCAAACAGCCATGTTTGACATCATGTTACCTCACTTTCTGTCTTTAGGGCAGCATAAGGGTTCATGTAAGTTAAGTAAATTCCTTTAAAAACCTTCTGGTTTATAAGACTCTTGATTATCTTGGACCAAGTGCCACAAGCAAATTTAAACCTTCAGAATACACCTTATTCTCATATTCAAAGTAGAGCCACTGAACTCAAGAGTTCAGAAAAACAGTAAAAATATTTTGCCTCCATGCTGTGCCTAAGACAGCTTTTTACTACAGATGGGATGGAAGGCATCTTGTGAATATGGTATTTATACATTATTCTGATATTTTCTCTCTGATATTTACAGGAAAAAAAAGAGGTTAATATTACTATGCATGAGCTTGGAAACATGTCTTTATCATCTGAGGTGCTTACTTGTTTACCTTCAGCTGCCAGCTTTGAACTGTGCAATAGCAGGGCAAGAGTTCAGTTTTGTTTTCATTCAGGTACAAACTTCTCTGTCAGTTTGGAACATAACACCCTTACTGCCTTAGCCCCTCCACCACGATATTTTTTGCATAGATTCTTTGAGAAATGCAAGTATGCCAGAGTATTCCTATCCTGCTGCAACAGTGAAGTAATTTCCTGATATATGGAGTAGCAGAGTTAGAAAATGCTATTGCTTTGATTTTTCAAAAATTTGGAAAAAAATGATTGATCAGAAATTATGCCATTAGTTTCTGAACTGTTATCTTGTTGAACAGATCTCTAAAGAACAATAAGGTCAAATTTCTTGCCAAGACATCATTTCCCAACTGAGACAAGCATAATAAAGATATTCTGTGAGGAAGAGTGCTTAAGAAAAATTAATAGATACTCCCAGAACGCAATTCTATTTCTAAATAACCATGTCTGTGTCATATAATACACCTCCAGAGTCCTAAGTAGATTCTGATATTTTTAATTCAGTGAGATGTTAGAAAGGCATGGAATTCTTTGCTGTGGTAAACCTTTTGTTACCACAGGCAATTGAAATGAAATCTGAAATGATGGTTAAATTAAGAGCCACAGAGTCCCTGCTCTACACTGAAATTAATGTAATTGTAATACTGCCCATTAAAAAGAGAGAGAAATAAAAATGAAACAAACAAATAAAAAGCACACAGAAAATGTTTCCTGACAGAAAAAAAGAAAAAAAAAAAAAAGTGGCCTGGGTGAATTTTTGTGAGGGATTCAGTTAAAAAGAAAATTAGCTAGAATTATGCATAGAGATGCTGATACAGAAACAGAAGGGTTAGGAATCAGATGACTGACCTTGCACTGAAGTTTAACACCAATTTTAGAAATAACTGCTGGTTATGAATGATGTCCTTTTATTTAGAGTGTGGGGTTTCCAGCAACAATTCAGTTCAAAAAGCAGAAATTAATGTTCTGATTGCTAAGAGCTTAGGAGTTGGCACCAGGTCTCAGTACATGACTCCAAAGTTTTTCAAAGATTTGGGAGCCTGGGTTAGCAATCTCCTTCTGTGTTGGACACTCCTTAGCTCATGAGACCTCAGGAGAACAACTAAGATTTTATACTGCATCTTCATGAATCACTTTTCTGGAAAAAGAAGTTCACTGTTGCTTTTAGCTATTGTTCCACCGCCTCAGAACTCTAAAGAGATAATTATTTGGACAGGGCTGAATTGCTCAGAAGGCACACATTGCTGAGCAGAAAGTGACTTGACTCTTTCATTTTGGAAAGCTTGGTGAGAATAACTAATTTACAGACACTGCAGAAAATGACTATAATAGATGATGGTCCCTGTTCAGAACAGAATGCATCACACAGCCAGATTAAAATACAGTTAATTGTACAGAATGAGGGGGGTGTAGGGGGACAGAAATAGGATGCAATTTACAACAGAGAAAACATGTTTTAGAGAGGCATCTCTAAAATACATCTCTAAATATAGAGTGATGATAGACAAGAAAACTAAACCCACAGATTTGAACATCTTTGTGTCTTGAAATCCGTGTCCAAACCATACAGCTGGTGCTCATCTAGAACAGGAAATGCCATTTGTAAACTTTTAGTGCCATCTGATTTTAAGGGCCAAATCATCACAACTGAATTATAATAAAGTATGTAACAGTTATCTCACTGTCTTTTATTAAGATTACAAGTTCAGAACAATAAAGGGTAGAAAAAAAATGGGAGAAATACAGAAGTAGTTAAACAGCAACTTCATACTTAGAGAAAATGGAGTGTATATAATGTAGACATTTGATCTTCACAAGACTTCTGTAAACTAGGACAAATATCCATCTATCTCAATATTCTTCAGACTTACTTTCAATTAATATTTTGCCCAGGTTCTGTAAAACTCAAGGATATGATAAATTGCCTAAAGCAGTGAACTCTTTCAATACCAATGTCAGGTGATGTTTTTTTTTTTGATTCTGGTCATGAAAATAATAACATAATTTCACAACACTGAAAGTTTCAATCTACTGCTAGCAGAAAATTAGGATTCCAAGAGTAACTACAAAAGGATTTTAAATGCAAAAGTAAACAGCTGCTTCAGCCACTCTAGATAATGGGGAACATTTTCATTAAGGCCATCAAAGAAACACCGGTGTCCTGTATAATGAGGTGAAAATTAATCTAGAGTAATCAGAGCTAAAGGTCAGATAATGCAACAAGAAATCAAGGATTTAGTTGCAGAAATACAGAACACAGCTCTCAGGGAATCTGAGAGCTGTTCATAAGATCAACAATTTTTAATAATAAACCAAGAGTACCAAATTATCAGCTCAGTGGAATATTGATTTTGGGAACATATTCTATACACAGAAGGAAATTTCACATCCAGTTGTGTGAACACACACCTTCTTTGTAATCTGCAGCTGCTTATCAACTGATATGGGTTTGAACACCTCCAAAACAAATGTCTGGAACATAAAAGTAGGTTAATGTTACTACTGACATTGTCTGTACTATGTTGGAGGGTAGAATAACCAGGTGCACTATCATATTTTGTATATCAAAGCCAGTCCTCATAGAGCTGGATATCCACTTAAAAAAAAAAAAACACAGAGAGAGATGAATTTCACAGCTCCCAGTGGTGGAAACAGGAAAGCTATCAAGCTCCCAAAGGACCAGAGAGAAAGAGATGAATCTGTCCTGATTGCACCAAATGAACAACCGGAATGTGTCTTGAAATGAAGACACATTGAATGTTTGTTGACAGACATTTTGCACTAGAAGCATCACAGGACAAATAAAATGAAGACTTGATGCTGAGGTGGGACTAGAATCTAAAGACTCAGGCACCAGAAAAGCTACAAGAAGGGAAATTCTAATTGCCCAGAGAAGTTTGGTTGCCCTTCTTTCCCGGTTACAAACAGGTGTCCAGGAAGGCCTAATGCTTAAAACTATTACATCATCCCTGGAAGTGTTCAAGGCCAGGTTGGACGTGGCTCTGAGCAACCTGGGATAGTGGAAGGCATCCCTGCCCATGGCAGTGGGTTGGAACTGGGTGATCTTTAAGGTCCTTTCCAATCCAGGTCATTCTGCGATTCTCTGAAAAAAGTCTTTGCTGTGATGGTAGTTAAGGATTAAATTATCCCAAGGGGTTGCAGAATCTTTATCCCTGAAGATTTTCAGAATTTGACTGGATAAGGGTCTGAGCAAATTGGTATAACTTTGTTAGCCCTTGTCTGAAAAGGTGTTCACTGGAAGTCCCTTTCACTTAAACCTTTCCATGATTGTATTGTATTAGCCTTCCCAGATTGGAATTGGAATTCTGACCCCAAAACACAGACTGCCTTTGTGTGTTTGCCTGCACAGAAGAAAAATTCTTTGAAACTAGACTGATTTTCTAGCATAGGAAATATTGTCCTGAAGAGAATAACAGGCTGAAGCTCTCTTCATAAAATCTCTATTTCTCTCCATTGACTGCAGAAGTTCCTAGCTAACTTGTAGATATTTCTTTGTGGATGTCTAAAATCAGATGAAATAAATCTCACTCCCCGTACATCCATGAACTCAGCACTTATTTCTGCAAATTGCCACTTGCAAAGGATCATACTGTTTTCTTTCATCCTGTAAGATGAGTATTTTTCAAGTACTTTTCTCTTCGATTCTGTCATAAAAATGAGAGGAAAACAGTCGTTCACTTTAATGACCAGCATAACATTACACTACTTTGAATCCAAAAGCACATTTTTCATTTAATCATCATCCATAAAGATATTTTTTTCTTACTTCATCTAGAAGAGTCAGGGAATTGTTAGGTTTTACTGTAAGTCACCCGGCACCATATTTCATAAGAATAACATTAATTCTGGCACTTTTATTTGGATTAAGCAAAGATATTCTGCTAAAACCTCTAAGGATGTGGCATAGCAGTCCTAATTTGGGCAGTATTTAAGTTTCACCATGTTCAAATACAACTTTGTGAAAGTGAGACACATCACAAATTAATGCATATCTATGGATGTTACTTTACTGTGTGCCTTATGGTATGATTACAGTTGCTTTCCATCCCCTCTAAATTTTAAACAAATGAAAATGCAGCATAGATAGAACTATTTTTATAGTCAAGAAGGCAAACTACATTGTGAATGAATGATATGGCAAGTTCTGCAAGCACAACAGCTGCAATACAAAATGTCTCAAACAGAAGTGGACGAGAACTTTATTTATCCATTATCACAGATCTCCAGTTAAACAAGCATCCACTCCATCCTGACTAATCCTCTTCTAATGGCATCACAGTACTGCATCCACACAGAGGAGATCCAGCTCCTCTTCCTTATTTCCCAATTTCTGTACAGACATTGCTGTGCCCTTCTTTGACCAGGTTTACCTTTCTCAAAACTTTTATTACTTTCCTCAAGCAATTACTACTTTATTCTATTCTATTCAATCCTAGGACTGCCAGAACTTTAATGCAAGATTGACTAGAACCTTTCCTCTTAAAGTCCATAAAAAATATTTTGAGAGCAAAAACAAGTATAAGACTTTCTAAAGTGGAAGAAACTCAAGAAGCAGCAGAACAGAAATGAAAAGGATTAATTCCAACTGTGCACTGGGTGTTTGCAGGTGCAAATTTCTTTTTATTTGAGCTTGGTCTCAGTCCAAGCTCTTTTCAATGGATTCTTAAATTGCAATAAAAGTCACTTCTGGTCACTAGGAAAAAAATATTTTCTACTACACAAGGTCTGGTTATGTGTCAGTTCCACAGCACTTTCTGCCTCTGCAAACCTCCTCCTCGTCCTCCAAGCATAGCCTGTTGCTATCTGGGAAAGGACAGTCCCAACTTTCCCCCAGAGGGCTCCCCACTAGGAATCATTCTAAAAAGGAGAAGGGAAATGGTGAAATCACCACCCTGTCACTCAGCCATACCCATTTAAAAGAGCACCATGTGCATCCAGTGACTGCGAACAAGTTAAACAGCTGTAAAACCTCTCATGGATACTTCAAAAAGAATCAGGTTTATTGTGTTATACCTTTCCTGACACATTTAGTGAGCACCTGTGTGGAGGACTCCTGAAAATCCCTTATCCCTTACAGCACCACTGCAAAGCTTCTTGCTTTTAATGGGATTCCAGTTGGCTAAAAGTGAGGCTTACCCTGCCACTAACAGGGATTTACACTCTTGCAATGGATAGGAACTTACCTTGAGAATTTCTTTAAAAGAATAAATATATTTAGTTCTATATTTAATAATAATAGGTTGATTTGGCAGACATAGATGGATAGTGACAGAACACAAAAAAACAGCAGCAAGGACCACATAGATCAATTAGGTATTTTTTTTATTTAATTTTTTTTATTTAAAAATGCACAGTTGAATTCATACCTTAATTCCTAGCTAAGCAGCACAACATCCAATTTCTCTTCAAACCCCTAAGGTCCTGGTCTGAAAAGCTTTGAGGATTGTACCCCAAACAGTACAGATAAGCCCTTGGCAGATAAGCACATATCAGCAAACATCATTAGAACATATGGATACTCTCTATTTTTAAAGGAGACAATTTCACATGGAAACTGTATACAACTAAATCTGATTTAAATATACATCCCAAGAAAATATTGCTGATGGAGACACCAGTGTAGATTCAGCGTCATCGAAACCACATGGAGCTGGATCCACCTTTCAGGGGGATCACTCTCCAATCCTGCTTTCTGTTGTTTTCAGATCTGACACAGAAGATGCTCATCCTGTTTCTTAGGTGAGTATCCTGAGACACAGATCCTCACTGAGCTGTTTCTACTGCAAGTAGAAGGTTGTAGAAGTCATATGTGTCTCCCCAGGGATGAAAACAAGACAGATGTCACCCACCTTTCCACTGCAACCACCTGTCTGCAACTCTCTTTTCCTGCGTCTTTTCTGTTTCTCACTATTTTCCCTGGTCATGTCCAGAAACAGAAACACTTATTTAGGATAGATGAGGCATTTGAATGAGGTTCCGGAGCATTTCCTCTGTGAAACTGAATCAGAAATAAAAGCAATTTATGGAAATATCAGTGAAATCAATACAACATGTTTTTCCAGAGTGTTTTTGAATGGTATT
Organism: Pseudopipra pipra; assembly: GCF_036250125.1. NCBI lineage: Eukaryota > Metazoa > Chordata > Aves > Passeriformes > Pipridae > Pseudopipra > Pseudopipra pipra. The sequence continues at coordinate 71,674,969 of NC_087552.1, forward strand.
TGTATTTAAGTCACTACTGTCCCAGGAAGTACTGAGGCATTTAAAGCAGGCCCATCCTAGCACCTCATTCTACCTGTCAGTCATAACCACACTAAGTTTTATGAGACAAACCCCTGATAAGATTTCTTGCTGTTTTTCATGCAAGACTGAGTCGTGTCAGAAATGTTACACCAATATACACAGATCACAGATTCACTGAGGCAACATAAGCAACTGCCAAAGACAGATAACCAATTGCAAGGCAATAAAATCCTATAAGTGCCATTAGGTCTACAAGTTCCAAGCTGGTTTCCTGCAGTAAAGAACAGATGCTTAAATAAAAGTGAAAATACGTCTGCTTAGATATATTATTTGAACAGTGAAGCTTGTGTGTGAAGAGGGAAGCAGTGTAGTGCTGACACCACTCAAAGTTCCATAATGTACAGTTGTATTTAACCTGCGAGAATTTTGAGGTGAATATCCTCGAACATGTCTGTAATTCAAACATACCAAAAGAGGACTAATCATTGGTGCTATGGTTCATTAAAATTAGACAGAAGTAAAGCATATTATTAATTCCAAAAGCATCTGCTAGATAAAAGCAACTAATAAAAGGTTCAATAAAGAAAAGTTGGTATTGTTTTTTCCTTCCAGGTTTACTCTGTTTAGTAGCGTGTTTGGGATTTTGGAGGCAACAAATTGTTCACAGTTTTTTGGGGGACCTAGAAAAGTTTCACTTTTCATTCATTTTCATTTTCTTACTAGGACTTTAAGGTGAATCTGAGTCTTGTTGGCCTCATTCTCTGCTGTTGCTAGTGGGCAGATACCAGCATGCCAATTTGATCACACTTTTATTGCCAAAATATGCTCCAGCTTGGAGACTGACACACTGTTGAAGAACCAGACAAGTTCTGGTTACACTTGGTAACTTTGCTCTAGGGTTTATAAACTCAAAATTCTGATGGAAGGTAAGATGAAGGTTAAGAAAATCTTCTGGATAAATTTTTACTTAAATGTGAGAGAAAGAAGGGACAAAAAAAAAAAGAGTTATCTTCTTGATGAAAACTGATGAGGGAAACATTAAGGCCTTCGGATTTAAAATTTGTGCTTTTAAGTATCTTCTTTTTTAACAGTGCTTAATAAATGCTTAGTTCACATTCTTGCCAAATTTGCATAGTGGGGTCTTTAGAGTGAACTATATTCTCCAGTGTTTATAAGTAATTATAATTTCCAATCCCCCTAAAAAAAAAAAAAAAGAAAAGTTGAAGGAATAGCTCTCTAAATGACAGATGATTAAGGATAGACTTTAGAAGTCCTGGATCCTTTGCTGTGGTAACCTCTCATACACCAAATAACCTAACCTGTTACATCCTTAATTCATCGGTTGACTCAGATCATCTGGGTTTTGAGCTCATGATCCATGCACTAATAATAAACTATTAATGGTATCTGTTATTTATCTCTCTTGCAATAAGCCAGTCTCAGGATTACAGCTCTGAGTCTCAGATGAATGAAACCCAGATCAAATGGACTGGCAAGTAAAAACATCACAATTTCAGTACAATGGACAATAATAGCTATCAGTTATCTTTTTGATGATTCCTTCTCTGTAATTATTTCTTCATCAGTTGTCTTGGTCTCCTGGTGAAAACAGTCCTCAGAGCAGTGGGGAAACATTTGGGTGAAAAAAACCTGGTTATCAATGTGTCAGTAATTCACCCTGGGTCAAGTAAAAATAGCCAAAAGTGTAAAAGGTGCAACAGTACCAATTAAACATCCAGTGAAAGGATTGGTTTCTTTTTCTTATTGAATGATGGAAGTCCAGACTGGATGGGTCTGTTCCAATATACTGGTGTAGAACTGGTACAGCTATTACATAACAGTTCAGTGAAACTTATAAATCAGCTTTAGCAGGGATACACATGATGAATTTTGTACTGATACAGATTTGAAACACTGGAAATCAGGGCAGGAATATAAGCTTATAACAAATTATGTATTTGTGTCCCTGGAGAAATAAGCAATGCCCATTATCTTAGTAATAAAATCTCAAAAATAGTTTGGCTACATTACTCTTTCCTTGGAGAAGAGGAGAAGAGCACGGCAACCTTCGATAATCAAGAATGTAAAACAAGGAAACGAATATTTGTTGGATGAAGACAATGAATCCCCAAAACCCAAGTCAGGAAATGCATAAATCCCTGCTTTGAGAGAGTATCACACTGAACATCTTTCATGGTTGTTTTTGTGATTCCATTAATTGTTAACTTGTCAGCAGTCTGTTATGAAGGTGCTTATAAAATGCCTACTAAATTGGAGGAGGTGGAATCACCATGTTATAGATATATTAAAATCAATCTATTTACTTACCTTCTGAATTCCTCACATTTGAATACTGTGCTCACTAAGAAGGAGTGGAAAATAAATATTTATGAAAATCCAGGACTTGCAAGAAAGCTATTTTTCTGAGAAATTAGTTTTGCTTCCTGTGTGAAAGTTTTGATGCTTTTAATGATTTATTCAGCAAAACTCAAAGCAGAATTTTGTACCTATATTTACACAATGATATTTGATACATTGGAAATAATTGGCTATGAGAGTAATTTTGGGACCTTAACAGCCTAGGCAGCTCATGGAGGCACAAGACCCAGAAGGGACACAAAGCTGTTGGCAGTACTTCCAGGAAACTCAGGACAAGGTTCCTACTTGTCTGTAATGTCAGGGGGAGACTTAGAAGTCAAGACAGTAATACAGAATTTATATGCTAAAATAGTAAGATGCACTTAAGTAGCACAGGTCACAGAATAACTCCAGAATGACTCTGAGTTTAATAATGGGTGTAAAGGAAAAGCCATAAGGATCCAAGGATGCTGTAGGAAGATCCTTGAGCAGTAGCTATGACAAGCAGAGATGAGTTTAAATTAGCTGATCTCACCTGCCAGTAAAAACCTTTCCCCTTGCACTTGGGAAGAAGAGGTGACAGGACAGGCAGAGATAGCAGAGAAAATGAATGAATTTGTCCTGGAATTGTGAGATTTATTCTATCAAAGTTGACAGTAATATCAATGCATTCAGACTTAGATGAACTTGGAGATGCAATTCAAAACGTCTGGACCAGTCCTCTCATTGGTTTCTTGAAGAAATCTATTATTCCTGACAGTGGCATGCAAAGCAATTATTTCCTTATGAATAAAGTTTCTACTTAAAACATAAAAAAACCCAAGAAAAAAGCAGAGCCAACAGCTGACCATTCCACCTCTGTCAACGTCAGTGAGAAATCACCAGTGACACATCTCTTCTGTGGAAAATTAATTAATTCTATTTTTAGCTATTATGAATGTTTTTCACCTAATGATACCTGTTCAGATTTGTCATCATCTTTTGTCATCAGGTTATCCTCTGTAACTGCATCATGCTCTTTGCAGGAAAGGATCAGAAATAAATATTATTTGCTAATTACAGTTCCAGATAATTACTTGGCTTCAGGTAAACTCTTCAGATTCTTTCTGATTGACTTGGTACAAATTCACTTTCTTCACTTACTAAGAAAGCTGACCCCAGTGTTCTCTAGTCCAAGTCTTCTACAGTACCCTCTGAGAAAGGGTCCAATCCATTTGGACCCGGGATTTTTGATCAGTTGGTCCTCTCTTTCAGCCAAGCTTGTTGGGTTTCAGGGCATGACATTCATGATATAGGAAGTATTTAAAGAAAATGGGAAGATATGGATGGATGGATGAATAGCATTGGCTTTTATTATGAGACTATTAACATTGGAGGTAATTTAACTAGTCATTGACCTCCAGAATATCATCTGTATATTGGACAGTTCTATTCAAAGTACATTCATTCAAAGTTAATACTAATGTATAAATTACACCTTAGCAAATGAAAAACCTCCACATCTTCCCTCAGTGAAATAAGAGTCAGTTTATACACTCACCAATAAAAGATTTTTGAGTGTCTCTCAGCTGCCTGTCCTTCAATTCTCAAGAATCCTCTTGAATTCTCAAGTCTAAAAAAGAAATAAATAAAAGAGAAAAACAGTTCTGCCTCAGTGGCTGTGGCTATCAAAACAGTTCAGAATAGAAATATTTCACACTAAAATCACAATTCTTCACTGCTATTTGCTCCTACATAAAAGTGGAAGTAGGATACACTTTGCAAGTGATTAGCTGCAGCAAATAGTATTAATCCCAGTTCAACTGAAGAGGGGGACATAGTTCCATTAGCCAAGCTAGCAGAAATGGCATTTCATAGCCTCTGAGATGGTTCTAAGTGTTTGTGAAAACCAAAGTCAGTCAAATCCTAAACAGAACAGCTTGGGCTCACTCTGTCAAGCACACACACATGCAGGGTTTATGCAGATTAATGTGTCACTTCTAGAATCCATGTTCCATGGGTGCTATAATGCTTCTCTACTCAGCAAGCACTGTGCAGCTTTCAGTCGGGTTTCTGATCAATTCAACATCAAAAAAATGATTGGTTAACATCTGTGATTTAAAACTCCTTCCTCATAAAATGAGATGTGTTGTGTAATGTAGATTTAAACTGTTTCATGTTTATAGAATATGTTTACCCCAGCCAGGAACAACCATTACTAAACTTTAGGAGCCTCTGTTGTCTCACAAAGGACTTGAACCAACACCAGAACACGTTTAGTCTCTACAGGAACAGCACTGGCCCTACAAAAAGAAGCTGCAGGTAGATGTGTTCAATATTACTATAGGACACAAAATTAAAAGTAAAGTATTTTTATTCCCAAATTGTCTTGTTTGTGAGTGCTTCACGGGGCTTGAGAAAGATACATCCCATTTCCCACCTGGATTGCTCTCATGAGTTTGATTTCTGGTCATTTATAATCCAAGATATAATTTAATATGTTCAATAAGTATCTGGTAATATAAATCTATTAGGGCTGACCATAATGAGCTACAGTCCAGAATTTAGTGTTGAACAACCAAAGAAATGGAAGAAAAAAAATAGATTTCACATCTTAGGTTCTATCTTTTGTTTCTTACTGCATTTTTCTTCTTCAGGATTTTAAGAAATAGAATTTATTACCAGAGCAGAATGAGATTCCTGCACGGTCAGCACCTTGGGTACTTTAGGAGAAGATCAGCTAACTCAAGATGACTTATGTTTTCCTCCTGCACTTCAGAGAATTTCAACTTTTTGTAGGTATCAGCTGGAAGTGAAAATGCTGAAAAACTTAAAGGAGGCAATTATTCACGATTTTACCTTCAGCCAAGTCAGTTACAGTGTGGAGGACAACCAACAACTTGATAAGTGAGAGGTTTTAGAGGAGCTGGGCAACCAGATGGCTTCTGTAAGACATCTGTGGATATGTCTCACACATTCACAGCACAGGCTTGATGAGGAGGCATGTATGTTTGACATGCACAATAAAAGATTTTAATCACAAAACTAATTAAATCTCACTGAACTTCTGTGGGAAATCTTTCCCTAGGTTTTTATAATTTTTATCCCTTTTTTGTCAGAGGGACAGAGTTTGCTGCACACTGAAGTAAGTGAGACTTCCACTATACATTAATACAAAACTACTCCTTATTTATTCATAGCACAACAGACAATTTGTGATAGCAACAATTATGATTGCCTCGGTCTCCCCATAAACTCTTTTGCAGCTTGTCTACCATCTCCAGCAAAGTTTTTCTTAAGCAAACATAATTTCTGCAAATTCAGAAACATGACAGACATTTTCTTTCCTGCATGTAGCCTCCTCTTCCCAAATTTTAAAATACAGTCAGAAAAAGTATTTCTCATTAGAAACCTTGTCTGGTAGAGGTCTTTGCATTAGTTCTTACATCAAGATCTGTAAAGCTGAAAACATCATTTCTAAGAACTTTTGTAAGAAAGTTTGTGGGAACTTTACTGTTCATCAGCAAATACATAGATTATAGCATGAAAAATTCTCATTTTAAAGTCAGAGTCCATCTTGAAAAAAACACTTTTTGGAGTATATTCTGGCTTTTCAGAGGTGAAAAATATCGGGATTTAATTACTTCTTACCAATTTGTTACATTTCTACTATAAAAAACTGCATGAATATAAAAAAAGTATTGAGATCTTAAAACAGGTATTCTCACAGATTACGTTGGATTTAGAAAAAAGATTTTTTTCTTTTTTTTTCAAACAATGTTATTAAGAATAAAAAATATCTGGAGAAGCATTTAACTCCTCTATGGTGTCACCTCAAAGATATCTCAAGTCCATCTAAAAATATTGCACTACTGTGTGAAATCTGAGCATAAGTTTATATAATTAGGTCATTACTTGACTTAAAAGGTTTCAAGACTGTGGAAAATGAGAGCCACATTTCACAGAACTGTTCTTTCAGGTAATCTGTAGACAACAGCACACATCTTGCATGGCTCTTTTTACTCATTTCCTTTTCCCTTCAACTTACATGAACTGGAACAATAAATGGGTTTTCCTTAAAAAGTAGATTGTGAGTGGATCCCTTTTTTCAGAACCTTGTTCTTCCTCTGAAGGTATTTTTATAACCTCTTATAGTGGAGAAACACGATTTAGAGAAAAAGGTAAACAGATTAACAATGAAAGTCCATCTCATGGTTGTCTGAGGTTAGAAATACTGAGTACGTAGGTTGAGATTTTCCACCACTGAAAATTCAGACTGTAAAATGATCTTTCCAGATGGTTGATACACACGTATGTTGGTCATTTGTATGTAATGACAACCCCAATTTGATTGTGATGGCTCTGGAGCTAAAACAAAAACATGTTTATTTGCTGTATATAATCTAATCATCAAGACTGACATGTTTTCAGAAAAGCTGATAACAGTTTAAGAAATCTATTCCATACATTCAAAATGAATGGTATTTCTGTATGAATAAGAAAATATTGAAACTAAAGCATCGAATAGTTTCTGGGTATGGAGTACTAGAACACATGACAGATTTATCCAAGATCAAGCCAATGTAGAAGTTCGAAGTTTTGTGACTGCTCTTCACATGCAGCCTACACCTTTTATTTACAACATCTACCTGAGAGATCTGCTTTCACTGGTAACCTAATCTACTCTCTTCAATTCAATGAATCTTAATTAATGATGTTCCAGGACTGAAATACAGCAAACTACTCTACAGTCAGTTAAATTAGGTAGTACATAATATCTGTCATTTTCAAACCAGCACAGACAGTAGAGGCTGCACTGGGACACTTGTGTCAAACCAGAGTTAATGTGGAGTCACAGTAAAGTCTGTGCTTTAAGCAGTCATAACCCCTTTCTATGGAGATACTAAGAGAGGAATGAAGGATCTAAGCTTCATCCTCTGGTGCATTTTTTAAAATGCGCCAGATCCTGTGACTTTAGTCTGAATCACTGCATATTTGTACAAGCAACTCAGCCACACTACTCAATACACCTTTTTTTGACATCTTAAAGTATGGTCCCAGCCATTTAGCTCTCCAGTTTGCTTTTCTTCTGCTTTTACTTCCATTTTGTGACTACTTCAAATCTTTGCTCTGTATAACACAGGATCATAGAATCACAAAATGGTTTGGGTAGGGAGGTATCTTAAGGACAATCTAGTTCCAGCCTCCCTGCCGTGGGCGGGGACACCTTCCACTACGCCAGGTTGATGTGAAGTGTCTCCACTCAGCTACGACACGGCATAAAAAGTGATTTATCTGTGGAAATATCCTTGTTTTTCCACAAAGATCTTTTTGCTACACAGACATTGATCAGAGCCATGCCTTTAATTCTGTTTTATTGTGAGTGCTAAAGGAGCTTACAGGGTAAGTACAGCACAAGAGACAAATCAGTCTGTTTTACTCGTGGAAGTGATAGGATCTTACTTTGTTCCCATATTGTGACTCAGAATCCACCTGTTTTTTTTGTTTCTCATCACTGCTGTCCCTGTTCCAGAGTCCTGCTTTGCTCAACTTGCAGTTCTTTCTGGATCCTACCCCAAAATTCATCACCTGTTTCTTAGCAGTTTGCTTTATCTTCTTACTCTTCAGGGTTGGTAGGCCCATAAAACCTCACCTTAAGCCAGTCTGCAGTTGTGACAACTTCAGACTTTGAAATGTCTCTAGTCCTGTCATTCATAAACCTAAAAGGAGTTGCTATTCAAAGAACAACTGTATCATGTCAATGGAAAATATTTAGTCCAGTCTTTTGCATTGTATCAGCCAGAAAATTCTATTTATGGATTCCCAAACCTATCACAAGCACTGAAATTTGAAATATAGAGCATCAATAACAAAGTAGTGAAAGTCAAACACAATTAAGAAAAATTGTAACATAGGCCTTGATTTTCTTGTCAGATAAACTCCTTATTCAAATAAATAAATAATTACATTTTTAGTTTGAAACTGTATAACAAAAATATTTACACAGTCATGTTTTTTTATTGTATCTCTTGCTAAACTGACAATTAAAGGACATTTTTGGTCCAAAATTTTAAGTCAGGGTAGAATAATTAAGCAATTAGTTTAAATGAAGAATTAGAGGATACAAAGGAGCTTATTTTCCTCTATTCCAAATTACAGGAAAACATAAAAGTCAACATTGGCAATGAAACCTTCCTACAATATTGAATCCTAATCCTTTTTCTGTTTCATCCTGGAGATTTTTTTCACACAGGATTAAAAAGGAAAGACAATCAATTCAAATAAACGTCAGGATGGTTGAAAATATTTAGTTTTTACACATTTTCACCCATTATTCTCAATGCATTTATTTCAGAGATGTTGCTAAAAAAAATGTTTCCTTTACCCCCTTTTTTTTTTTTTCCTGGTAGATAAGAAAACTTAAAGGGCAGAAAACAGAATTATTTGCTCAAAGTCATAAAAACTGATAGTGGTAGAGTCAAGAATAAAATCCAGGTCTCCTTGTTGTTATTCTCATACACAGGTGATTGGATTATGCTATTTCATCTCTCTTTAGTGGAGCTGCTGTTCTGCACATTGACCTCTGGAGCCAATAAAGATACAAGTGAGGCATTTTTTAATCTAAAGACCCTCCAGAGAGGAAGAAAATGTGGCTGCAGGTATTAGATAGAGGGCCAACAAACACACCACAAATAGACACTCAGGTCTTATGTGGAGTTATAGGAGCTATTTTAGGAAAACCTGGCTGAGTCATTACCTTCATTAGTCACACAAAGAAGAAGATGCCCAAACTTCAAACTAAAAGAGTTTGGAGAATGTGCATCCCTTGAGGAGGTTTGCCTTCAAATCTCCTGTGTTATCTAATGTGGGTTTTATTTACTGCAAACAGAGAAGACTTGTGTAGCAAAAGCACAGGGCTGTGACAATTTCAAATTAAAAATGCACTAATCAGGATACAAAAAATGTTAGCTGGCCTTGAACCCAAATATAAACATACTAGCATAGTGCAACCAACACCACCTCAGGCAGCCCCAGCCCCAGCCTGGCAGTACGAGAAGCAGAAAAGGCCTTGGCAGTGGGCAAGCTCTGCTCAACCTTTCTCTTTATTTTCAAGTTTGAAGCAGAAAGGTACAAAAATATAACCCCATATCGAGTATATGAAGAATATTTAACCCTATACTGACTATATGTCTTAGCCTAACTCTACTCCAGACTAAACAATGCCTTCGGAGAGCACTAAGGAAAAATCTAAACCTCTACTAGTCTAAGGTCATCCGAAGTCTGTTTCTACCCCAGCCAAAAACAGCCCTTGGAAAAAGGCAAAAAGGGAAAATCTAACCCCACACATACTCTAGGCCTACCCTACTCTAACTCTACCCCAGATTAGAGTAGCACACTGGGAAAGATGGCCGCTGTCTACTCTAAGCTCAGGAATTTGTCAGAGCTCCCTTTCTGCAAAACACACAAGGCTGCAGGTGCCTATTCCAGCACCAGGCAGTTGCAAACCCCTGCCACGGGCAGGACACCTTGCCCTCAACCAGCTCGCTCAGACATTGCACTCTTAAGGAGAAGGGAGCCCCCAAGATTTGGACATGCTCGTGCTCCACAGGAATGCCCAAAGTCCCAAGGTCCGTGAAAAACTCCAACTAGTTGAGAAGTAAATTCCATCCTTGGCATGGACTGTTAGGCTGTTAGTCAGTTAGTCTGTTAGTCAGTTAGTGCCTGAGCTAGTGGAGAAGCACACAGCAGTGGGCTTTGGAAAAAGGGCTCGGGTGCAAGGGAAGAGAGAAGGCAAGGGATGAATTCAAGAGGCGAGGGAGAGAAAGAGAGAAAAAAGAGAGACAACTCCCCAGGCAGCCCCAGCCCCAGCCCGGCAGTACGAGAAACAGAAGAGGCCTTGACACTGGGCAAGTTCTGCTCAACCTTTCTCTTTATTTTCAAGCTGGAAGCAGAAAGGGAGCAAAATAGAACCCCACGTGGAATAGATGCAGAAGAGGGAAGCCTATCCTGACTGTCTATCTTAGCCTAACTCTACCCCAGCCTAAACCCGCCCTTGGGAAAACACTACCTTAACATCTAACCCCCTACAAGCCTAAGGCCATCCTAAGCCTAACTCTAGCCCAGCCTAAACCAACCCTTGGAAAATCTAACCCCATCCTTAATCTATCCTACTCTACTCTTATCCTACTCTACTCTCCTACTCTTAACTCTACCCTAGACTAAAGCAGCAGGTGGGAGAGCTGCAGGTGCCTATTCCAGCACCAGGAAGTTGCCTGGCCGGCCCTGCCGCAGCGCCAAGAGCAGCTCAGCGCAGAGCTGCACCTCGCAGGGGCCGGTCAGCAGAAGCCTGCAGGAGCGGGAGGAGGGCAGCAGCTGGAGCTGCCAGTCATGCCACTGGGGCAAACGCTCCCAGGCTGCTTCCACCAAGTCCTGCACCCAGCCGGCGACTTTCTCCACCTCCAAGTGGGAGTCCGTGCAGAGGGTGCGGAGCAGGCGCGAGGGCTGAGCGTCGTGCGTGGGGTGGACAAAGCACGACGTCTCCCCCGTCGTGCTGGAGCACGAGCACTCCAGCACCACCCGGATGTTGGAGCACCTCTCTGGCACGTTCTTGCCGGCGGGCGGCTGCAGCTGGAAAGAGTGCCTGGGGGGTGGCCTCAGGAAGACCACCAGCTGGTAGATGATCTGGTGGCCCAGGTCACTCCAGGACTCGATGGTGCCCTGCTTCCGGGTGGTCGGGTGCAGCTCTGGCATGAAGGTGCTCTGGGAGAGCACCTGGCACACCTCCAGCAGGTCCCGCACCAGCTTCTTCAGGGTGCGGCCCATGTAGGGCAGTTCCTGCAGCGGTGACCGGCTGAGCTCTGGGAAAGGCCTGACGGCCCCGGCTGCTGCGCCCAGCTCTTCTTCCTCCTCTCCTCGCCAGCTGTCCCGCTGACGGCGCCAGGCCAGCCAGCAGAGTACAGCTGCTGCAGCCACCCAGAAGAGCCAGTGCTGCAAGATCCACAGGAGTGGAACTTTTTCCAGGGCCCTCCTCCACGCGATTTCCTCCCACAGCTCGCTCATCTTCTCCTCGAGAAAAATCTGCCGTCTCTTCATCCGCTCCGCAGCGACTGCATCGCTCGGACGATCGTGGGTCGGCTTGGGCAGGACGGCCAGCACAGCCAGGAGGAGCACAAGTGCTGAATCCATGGCCTGCAGGAGATGGGAGACAAGTTTCCTCAGTGGCTCGGGGTGGGAGGGAGCACGGGCATCGAGGCTTGAAGGGAAGGCAGCGCCTGGCTGCAGACAGCACAGGGCCCATCCTGCCCCAGCCCGGAGCCTCCTTGTCAGTCCCTGGCTGGGCTGTGCCCCGGCAAAAGGCAAGAGACACCCCAGCAGAGCCTCCCGAGACCCCATCCCTGCCACATCGCAGCATCCCATGGAGCCAGGGGCGGCCGGCCCATCCCCAAAACCTCTTAGGGCACCGGCCACCACAGAGAGCCCTGAGCAGCTGTGTGCCAGGCCCCAGGGGCGCAACTGGGCCCTGCTGGGAGGGGCTCAGCTTTCCCTCAGGGCTACAAACCCCTCCCTGGACATCATCCCCATCCCCCATCCATCCCAGCCTTCCCCCTGCATCTGCACTCACTGATCGCCCAAGTCCAACTGCCCTGGGGCTGCCCGCTGTTGTCCTTAGGGACAGCTCCCATTGTGACCTGTCCTCCGTGATGTCACAGCCGCCAGAGACACCCGAGTCACGCAGCCAACGAGCCCCCGCCTTCACACCCCTCCCCTCAGCAGCACTTGCTTCTCACCATCAGCACCCCAATTCCAAAGCCAGCAGGCAGGAGCTCCCTGGGGGTCTCTTGCCAAAGTGGGCAGCCCCAGCCACTCCCATGGCCAGCCCTGGCAGGACAAGCCTGTGACCATGAGGACACAGGTGCAGAGCTGCAGAACCTCTGCACGGGACGTTGCCCCACCGGCTGAGCCACCACCTGAGTCTGACGAGTGGCAGCGCAGCACCAGCGCAGCTCCGGCCACTTGGCTTCCCGTCAAATCTTTGGGCATTTCAATAAAGCTTTGGATACCGTTTCCCACGTGATCCTTCACGACCAAGTGTCCAGCACACAGCTGGAGAAACACAGCTTGCCGTGGCTGAGCGCTCGGCTCACGCCTCCGGCACAGACGGCACTGGGCACTGGGGGAACTTCACACTGGCCACCTGGCACTAGGCGGCTTGCACAGGGCTCCTTCTTAGGCCCTGTGCTCTTCCACACCTTCAACAAAGACTTGGGGGCAGGACCGCAAGGGCCACTGAGCGAGTTTGCAGGTGACACAAAAGCGGCAGGAGCTCTTGTCTCCCTCAGAGGCAGGCAGGCCCTGCTGCCAGACCTCGACTCTAATACTGGAGGGCTGAGCAATCAGCAAGCCGAGGGAGTTCAACAAGGGAAAGTGCCGGATTCTGCAGCCGGCACGGGGCAAACCTGCAGGGAGGGACCTGCTGGGGAATGAGATCCTGGAAAGCTGGGGGTCCTGCTCCACAGCAAGCTGAATAGGGGTCAGCAGTGCCCGGGCAGCCAGGAGGCTCCGCCTCAGCGGCGGCGGCTCTGCCCCGGCAGCAGGGAGGGGGCGGACAGCCACCAGCTCCAGGGGTGCCCTGGGGGCTCCTCAGCCTCTGGCAAGTAGCTCAGCCACCAGACCCACTCGGCTGACACACACATCCCTGCCCCTATGGCAAAGGCTCTGGCAAGGCAGTGGCAGCTGCCACACAAACCTGCAGCCGCCCAGCTTTGGGGCTGCAGGGAGTGCCAGAGCTGGTGCTGCTGTTGGACGGCAGCAGAGGCAGCAGCTGTGCAGGTATGACCAGGTGGCTGATCTGCTGCACCTGCTGGTGGAGCTGCGAGAGGAGCTCGAAAGGTTCCAAAGTATCCAAGAGGAGGAGATGCACTGGGGGAGCCATGCTCTAGCCTCCTGGAGACAGTAGCAGTCATGGGAGAAAACAAAAGACCAAGGGTGTCCTGAACCCTCCCCCCAGCAGGCTGAAGGAAGTGGAGGAAAGGAAAGGGCTGAATGGAGGCCTCCTGCTGGGGGTCGGAGGAGGCAAAGGCCCTCCTTCCCAGAGTCACAGACTGCTTGGGGTTGGAAGGCACCCTAAAGACCAGGCAGTTGCAAACCCCTGCCACGGGCAGGACACCTTGCCCTCAACCAGCTCGCTCAGACATTGCACTCTTAAGGAGAAGGGAGCCCCCAAGATTTGGACATGCTCGTGCTCCACAGGAATGCCCAAAGTCCCAAGGTCCGTGAAAAACTCCAACTAGTTGAGAAGTAAATTCCATCCTTGGCATGGACTGTTAGTCTGTTAGTCTGTTAGTCTGTTAGTCAGTTAGTCTGTTAGTCAGTTAGTGCCTGAGCTAGTGGAGAAGCACACAGCAGTGGGCTTTGGAAAAAGGGCTCGGGTGCAAGGGAAGAGAGAAGGCAAGGGATGAATTCAAGAGGCGAGGGAGAGAAAGAGAGAAAAAAGAGAGACAACTCCCCAGGCAGCCCCAGCCCCAGCCCGGCAGTACGAGAAACAGAAGAGGCCTTGACACTGGGCAAGTTCTGCTCAACCTTTCTCTTTATTTTCAAGCTGGAAGCAGAAAGGGAGCAAAATAGAACCCCACGTGGAGTAGATGCAGAAGAGGGAAGCCTATCCTGACTGTCTATCTTAGCCTAACTCTACCCCAGCCTAAACCCGCCCTTGGGAAAACACTACCTTAACATCTAACCCCCTACAAGCCTAAGGCCATCCTAAGCCTAACTCTAGCCCAGCCTAAACCAACCCTTGGAAAATCTAACCCCATCCTTAATCTATCCTACTCTACTCTTATCCTACTCTACTCTCCTACTCTTAACTCTACCCTAGACTAAAGCAGCAGGTGGGAGAGCTGCAGGTGCCTATTCCAGCACCAGGAAGTTGCCTGGCCGGCCCTGCCGCAGCGCCAAGAGCAGCTCAGCGCAGAGCTGCACCTCGCAGGGGCCGGTCAGCAGGAGCCTGCAGGAGCGGGAGGAGGGCAGCAGCTGGAGCTGCCAGTCATGCCACTGGGGCAAACGCTCCCAGGCTGCTTCCACCAAGTCCTGCACCCAGCCGGCGACTTTCTCCACCTCCAAGTGGGAGTCCGTGCAGAGGGTGCGGAGCAGGCGCGAGGGCTGAGCGTCGTGCGTGGGGTGGACAAAGCACGACGTCTCCCCCGTCGTGCTGGAGCACGAGCACTCCAGCACCACCCGGATGTTGGAGCACCTCTCTGGCACGTTCTTGCCGGCGGGCGGCTGCAGCTGGAAAGAGTGCCTGGGGGGTGGCCTCAGGAAGACCACCAGCTGGTAGATGATCTGGTGGCCCAGGTCACTCCAGGACTCGATGGTGCCCTGCTTCCGGGTGGCCGGGTGCAGCTCTGGCATGAAGGTGCTCTGGGAGAGCACCTGGCACACCTCCAGCAGGTCCCGCACCAGCTTCTTCAGGGTGCGGCCCATGTAGGGCAGTTCCTGCAGCGGTGACCGGCTGAGCTCTGGGAAAGGCCTGACGGCCCCGGCTGCTGCGCCCAGCTCTTCTTCCTCCTCTCCTCGCCAGCTGTCCCGCTGACGGCGCCAGGCCAGCCAGCAGAGCACAGCTGCTGCAGCCACCCAGAAGAGCCAGTGCTGCAAGATCCACAGGAGTGGAACTTTTTCCAGGGCCCTCCTCCACGCGATTTCCTCCCACAGCTCGCTCATCTTCTCCTCGAGAAAAATCTGCCGTCTCTTCATCCGCTCCGCAGCGACTGCATCGCTCGGACGATCGTGGGTCGGCTTGGGCAGGACGGCCAGCACAGCCAGGAGGAGCACAAGTGCTGAATCCATGGCCTGCAGGAGATGGGAGACAAGTTTCCTCAGTGGCTCGGGGTGGGAGGGAGCACGGGCATCGAGGCTTGAAGGGAAGGCAGCGCCTGGCTGCAGACAGCACAGGGCCCATCCTGCCCCAGCCCGGAGCCTCCTTGTCAGTCCCTGGTTGGGCTGTGCCCCGGCAAAAGGCAAGAGACACCCCAGCAGAGCCTCCCGAGACCCCATCCCTGCCACATCGCAGCATCCCATGGAGCCAGGGGCGGCCGGCCCATCCCCAAAACCTCTTAGGGCACCGGCCACCACAGAGAGCCCTGAGCAGCTGTGTGCCAGGCCCCAGGGGCATAACTGGGCCCTGCTGGGAGGGGCTCAGCTTTCCCTCAGGGCTACAAACCCCTCCCTGATCATCATTCCCATCCCCCATCCTTCCCAACCTTCCCCCTGCATCTGTACTCACTGATCGCCCAAGTCCAACTGCCCTGGGGCTGCCCGCTGTTGTCCTTAGGGACAGCTCCCATTGTGACCTGGCCTCCGTGATGTCACAGCCGCCAGAGACACCCGAGTCACGCAGCCAACGAGCCCCCGCCTTCACACCCCTCCCCTCAGCAGCACTTGCTTCTCACCATCAGCACCCCAATTCCAAAGCCAGCAGGCAGGAGCTCCCTGGGGGTCTCTTGCCAAAGTGGGCAGCCCCAGCCACTCCCATGGCCAGCCCTGGCAGGACAAGCCTGTGACCATGAGGACACAGGTGCAGAGCTGCAGAACCTCTGCACGGGACGTTGCCCCACCAGCTGAGCCGCCACCTGAGTCTGACGAGTGGCAGCGCAGCACCAGCGCAGCTCCGGCCACTTGGCTTCCCGTCAAATCTTTGGGCATTTCAATAAAGCTTTGGATACCGTTTCCCACGTGATCCTTCACGACCAAGTGTCCAGCACACAGCTGGAGAAACACAGCTTGCCGTGGCTGAGCGCTCGGCTCACGCCTCCAGCACAGACGGCACTGGGGGAACTTCACACTGGCCACCTGGCACTAGGCGGCTTGCACAGGGCTCCTTCTTAGGCCCTGTGCTCTTCCACACTTTCAACAAAGACTTGGGGGCAGGACCGCAAGGGCCACTGAGCGAGTTTGCAGGTGACACAAAAGCGGCAGGAGCTCTTGTCTCCCTCAGAGGCAGGCAGGCCCTGCTGCCAGACCTCGACTCTAATACTGGAGGGCTGAGCAATCAGCAAGCCGAGGAAGTTCAACAAGGGAAAGTGCCGGATTCTGCAGCCGGCACGGGGCAAACCTGCAGGGAGGGACCTGCTGGGGAATGAGATCCTGGAAAGCTGGGGGTCCTGCTCCACAGCAAGCTGAATAGGGGTCAGCAGTGCCCGGGCAGCCAGGAGGCTCCGCCTCAGCGGCGGCGGCTCTGCCCCGGCAGCAGGGAGGGGGCGGACAGCCACCAGCTCCAGGGGTGCCCTGGGGGCTCCTCAGCCTCTGGCAAGTAGCTCAGCCACCAGACCCACTCGGCTGACACACACATCCCTGCCCCTATGGCAAAGGCTCTGGCAAGGCAGTGGCAGCTGCCACACAAACCTGCAGCCGCCCAGCTTTGGGGCTGCAGGGAGTGCCAGAGCTGGTGCTGCTGTTGGACGGCAGCAGAGGCAGCAGCTGTGCAGGTATGACCAGGTGGCTGATCTGCTGCACCTGCTGGTGGAGCTGCGAGAGGAGCTCGAAAGGTTCCAAAGTATCCAAGAGGAGGAGATGCACTGGGGGAGCCATGCTCTGGCCTCCTGGAAACAGTAGCAGTCATGGGAGAAAACAAAAGACCAAGGGTGTCCTGAACCCTCCCCCCAGCAGGCTGAAGGAAGTGGAGGAAAGGAAAGGGCTGAATGGAGGCCTCCTGCTGGGGGTCGGAGGAGGCAAAGGCCCTCCTTCCCAGAGTCACAGACTGCTTGGGGTTAGAAGGCACCCTAAAGACCAGGCAGTTGCAAACCCCTGCCACGGGCAGGACACCTTGCCCTCAACCAGCTCGCTCAGACATTGCACTCTTAAGGAGAAGGGAGCCCCCAAGATTTGGACATGCTCGTGCTCCACAGGAATGCCCAAAGTCCCAAGGTCCGTGAAAAACTCCAACTAGTTGAGAAGTAAATTCCATCCTTGGCATGGACTGTTAGTCTGTTAGTCTGTTAGTCTGTTAGTCAGTTAGTCTGTTAGTCAGTTAGTGCCTGAGCTAGTGGAGAAGCACACAGCAGTGGGCTTTGGAAAAAGGGCTCGGGTGCAAGGGAAGAGAGAAGGCAAGGGATGAATTCAAGAGGCGAGGGAGAGAAAGAGAGAAAAAAGAGAGACAACTCCCCAGGCAGCCCCAGCCCCAGCCCGGCAGTACGAGAAACAGAAGAGGCCTTGACACTGGGCAAGTTCTGCTCAACCTTTCTCTTTATTTTCAAGCTGGAAGCAGAAAGGGAGCAAAATAGAACCCCATGTGGAGTAGATGCAGAAGAGGGAAGCCTATCCTGACTGTCTATCTTAGCCTAACTCTACCCCAGCCTAAACCCGCCCTTGGGAAAACACTACCTTAACATCTAACCCCCTACAAGCCTAAGGCCATCCTAAGCCTAACTCTAGCCCAGCCTAAACCAACCCTTGGAAAATCTAACCCCATCCTTAATCTATCCTACTCTACTCTTATCCTACTCTACTCTCCTACTCTTAACTCTACCCTAGACTAAAGCAGCAGGTGGGAGAGCTGCAGGTGCCTATTCCAGCACCAGGAAGTTGCCTGGCCGGCCCTGCCGCAGCGCCAAGAGCAGCTCAGCGCAGAGCTGCACCTCGCAGGGGCCGGTCAGCAGGAGCCTGCAGGAGCGGGAGGAGGGCAGCAGCTGGAGCTGCCAGTCATGCCACTGGGGCAAACGCTCCCAGGCTGCTTCCACCAAGTCCTGCACCCAGCCGGCGACTTTCTCCACCTCCAAGTGGGAGTCCGTGCAGAGGGTGCGGAGCAGGCGCGAGGGCTGAGCGTCGTGCGTGGGGTGGACAAAGCACGACGCCTCCCCCGTCGTGCTGGAGCACGAGCACTCCAGCACCACCCGGATGTTGGAGCACCTCTCTGGCACGTTCTTGCCGGCGGGCGGCTGCAGCTGGAAAGAGTGCCTGGGGGGTGGCCTCAGGAAGACCACCAGCTGGTAGATGATTTGGTGGCCCAGGTCACTCCAGGACTCGATGGTGCCCTGCTTCCGGGTGGCCGGGTGCAGCTCTGGCATGAAGGTGCTCTGGGAGAGCACCTGGCACACCTCCAGCAGGTCCCGCACCAGCTTCTTCAGGGTGCGGCCCATGTAGGGCAGTTCCTGCAGCGGTGACCGGCTGAGCTCTGGGAAAGGCCTGACGGCCCCGGCTGCTGCGCCCAGCTCTTCTTCCTCCTCTCCTCGCCAGCTGTCCCGCTGACGGCGCCAGGCCAGCCAGCAGAGCACAGCTGCTGCAGCCACCCAGAAGAGCCAGTGCTGCAAGATCCACAGGAGTGGAACTTTTTCCAGGGCCCTCCTCCACGCGATTTCCTCCCACAGCTCGCTCATCTTCTCCTCGAGAAAAATCTGCCGTCTCTTCATCCGCTCCGCAGCGACTGCATCGCTCGGACGATCGTGGGTCGGCTTGGGCAGGACGGCCAGCACAGCCAGGAGGAGCACAAGTGCTGAATCCATGGCCTGCAGGAGATGGGAGACAAGTTTCCTCAGTGGCTCGGGGTGGGAGGGAGCACGGGCATCGAGGCTTGAAGGGAAGGCAGCGCCTGGCTGCAGACAGCACAGGGCCCATCCTGCCCCAGCCCGGAGCCTCCTTGTCAGCCCCTGGCTGGGCTGTGCCCCGGCAAAAGGCAAGAGACACCCCAGCAGAGCCTCCCGAGACCCCATCCCTGCCACATCGCAGCATCCCATGGAGCCAGGGGCGGCCGGCCCATCCCCAAAACCTCTTAGGGCACCGGCCACCACAGAGAGCCCTGAGCAGCTGTGTGCCAGGCCCCAGGGGCGCAACTGGGCCCTGCTGGGAGGGGCTCAGCTTTCCCTCAGGGCTACAAACCCCTCCCTGGACATCATCCCCATCCCCCATCCATCCCAACCTTCCCCCTGCATCTGTACTCACTGATCGCCCAAGTCCAACTGCCCTGGGGCTGCCCGCTGTTGTCCTTAGGGACAGCTCCCATTGTGACCTGGCCTCCGTGATGTCACAGCCGCCAGAGACACCCGAGTCACACAGCCAACGAGCCCCCGCCTTCACACCCCTCCTCTCAGCAGCACTTGCTTCTCACCATCAGCACCCCAATTCCAAAGCCAGCAGGCAGGAGCTCCCTGGGGGTCTCTTGCCAAAGTGGGCAGCCCCAGCCACTCCCATGGCCAGCCCTGGCAGGACAAGCCTGTGACCATGAGGACACAGGTGCAGAGCTGCAGAACCTCTGCACGGGACGTTGCCCCGCCGGCTGAGCCGCCACCTGAGTCTGACGAGTGGCAGCGCAGCACCAGCGCAGCTCCGGCCACTTGGCTTCCCGTCAAATCTTTGGGCATTTCAATAAAGCTTTGGATACCGTTTCCCACGTGATCCTTCACGACCAAGTGTCCAGCACACAGCTGGAGAAACACAGCTTGCCGTGGCTGAGCGCTCGGCTCACGCCTCCGGCACAGACGGCACTGGGCACTGGGGGAACTTCACACTGGCCACCTGGCACTAGGCGGCTTGCACAGGGCTCCTTCTTAGGCCCTGTGCTCTTCCACACCTTCAACAAAGACTTGGGGGCAGGACCGCAAGGGCCACTGAGCGAGTTTGCAGGTGACACAAAAGCGGCAGGAGCTCTTGTCTCCCTCAGAGGCAGGCAGGCCCTGCTGCCAGACCTCGACTCTAATACTGGAGGGCTGAGCAATCAGCAAGCCGAGGGAGTTCAACAAGGGAAAATGCCGGATTCTGCAGCCGGCACGGGGCAAACCTGCAGGGAGGGACCTGCTGGGGAATGAGATCCTGGAAAGCTGGGGGTCCTGCTCCACAGCAAGCTGAATAGGGGTCAGCAGTGCCCGGGCAGCCAGGAGGCTCCGCCTCAGCGGCGGCGGCTCTGCCCCGGCAGCAGGGAGGGGGCGGACAGCCACCAGCTCCAGGGGTGCCCTGGGGGCTCCTCAGCCTCTGGCAAGTAGCTCAGCCACCAGACCCACTCGGCTGACACACACATCCCTGCCCCTATGGCAAAGGCTCTGGCAAGGCAGTGGCAGCTACCACACAAACCTGCAGCCGCCCAGCTTTGGGGCTGCAGGGAGTGCCAGAGCTGGTGCTGCTGTTGGATGGCAGCAGAGGCAGCAGCTGTGCAGGTATGACCAGGTGGCTGATCTGCTGCACCTGCTGGTGGAGCTGCGAGAGGAGCTCGAAAGGTTCCAAAGTATCCAAGAGGAGGAGATGCACTGGGGGAGCCATGCTCTGGCCTCCTGGAAACAGTAGCAGTCATGGGAGAAAACAAAAGACCAAGGGTGTCCTGAACCCTCCCCCCAGCAGGCTGAAGGAAGTGGAGGAAAGGAAAGGGCTGAATGGAGGCCTCCTGCTGGGGGTCGGAGGAGGCAAAGGCCCTCCTTCCCAGAGTCACAGACTGCTTGGGGTTGGAAGGCACCCTAAAGACCAGGCAGTTGCAAACCCCTGCCACGGGCAGGACACCTTGCCCTCAACCAGCTCGCTCAGACATTGCACTCTTAAGGAGAAGGGAGCCCCCAAGATTTGGACATGCTCGTGCTCCACAGGAATGCCCAAAGTCCCAAGGTCCGTGAAAAACTCCAACTAGTTGAGAAGTAAATTCCATCCTTGGCATGGACTGTTAGTCTGTTAGTCTGTTAGTCTGTTAGTCAGTTAGTCTGTTAGTCAGTTAGTGCCTGAGCTAGTGGAGAAGCACACAGCAGTGGGCTTTGGAAAAAGGGCTCGGGTGCAAGGGAAGAGAGAAGGCAAGGGATGAATTCAAGAGGCGAGGGAGAGAAAGAGAGAAAAAAGAGAGACAACTCCCCAGGCAGCCCCAGCCCCAGCCCGGCAGTACGAGAAACAGAAGAGGCCTTGACACTGGGCAAGTTCTGCTCAACCTTTCTCTTTATTTTCAAGCTGGAAGCAGAAAGGGAGCAAAATAGAACCCCACGTGGAGTAGATGCAGAAGAGGGAAGCCTATCCTGACTGTCTATCTTAGCCTAACTCTACCCCAGCCTAAACCCGCCCTTGGGAAAACACTACCTTAACATCTAACCCCCTACAAGCCTAAGGCCATCCTAAGCCTAACTCTAGCCCAGCCTAAACCAACCCTTGGAAAATCTAACCCCATCCTTAATCTATCCTACTCTACTCTTATCCTACTCTACTCTCCTACTCTTAACTCTACCCTAGACTAAAGCAGCAGGTGGGAGAGCTGCAGGTGCCTATTCCAGCACCAGGAAGTTGCCTGGCCGGCCCTGCCGCAGCGCCAAGAGCAGCTCAGCGCAGAGCTGCACCTCGCAGGGGCCGGTCAGCAGGAGCCTGCAGGAGCGGGAGGAGGGCAGCAGCTGGAGCTGCCAGTCATGCCACTGGGGCAAACGCTCCCAGGCTGCTTCCACCAAGTCCTGCACCCAGCCGGCGACTTTCTCCACCTCCAAGTGGGAGTCCGTGCAGAGGGTGCGGAGCAGGCGCGAGGGCTGAGCGTCGTGCGTGGGGTGGACAAAGCACGACGCCTCCCCCGTCGTGCTGGAGCACGAGCACTCCAGCACCACCCGGATGTTGGAGCACCTCTCTGGCACGTTCTTGCCGGCGGGCGGCTGCAGCTGGAAAGAGTGCCTGGGGGGTGGCCTCAGGAAGACCACCAGCTGGTAGATGATTTGGTGGCCCAGGTCACTCCAGGACTCGATGGTGCCCTGCTTCCGGGTGGCCGGGTGCAGCTCTGGCATGAAGGTGCTCTGGGAGAGCACCTGGCACACCTCCAGCAGGTCCCGCACCAGCTTCTTCAGGGTGCGGCCCATGTAGGGCAGTTCCTGCAGCGGTGACCGGCTGAGCTCTGGGAAAGGCCTGACGGCCCCGGCTGCTGCGCCCAGCTCTTCTTCCTCCTCTCCTCGCCAGCTGTCCCGCTGACGGCGCCAGGCCAGCCAGCAGAGCACAGCTGCTGCAGCCACCCAGAAGAGCCAGTGCTGCAAGATCCACAGGAGTGGAACTTTTTCCAGGGCCCTCCTCCACGCGATTTCCTCCCACAGCTCGCTCATCTTCTCCTCGAGAAAAATCTGCCGTCTCTTCATCCGCTCCGCAGCGACTGCATCGCTCGGACGATCGTGGGTCGGCTTGGGCAGGACGGCCAGCACAGCCAGGAGGAGCACAAGTGCTGAATCCATGGCCTGCAGGAGATGGGAGACAAGTTTCCTCAGTGGCTCGAGGTGGGAGGGAGCACGGGCATCGAGGCTTGAAGGGAAGGCAGCGCCTGGCTGCAGACAGCACAGGGCCCATCCTGCCCCAGCCCGGAGCCTCCTTGTCAGCCCCTGGCTGGGCTGTGCCCCGGCAAAAGGCAAGAGACACCCCAGCAGAGCCTCCCGAGACCCCATCCCTGCCACATCGCAGCATCCCATGGAGCCAGGGGCGGCCGGCCCATCCCCAAAACCTCTTAGGGCACCGGCCACCACAGAGAGCCCTGAGCAGCTGTGTGCCAGGCCCCAGGGGCGCAACTGGGCCCTGCTGGGAGGGGCTCAGCTTTCCCTCAGGGCTACAAACCCCTCCCTGGACATCATCCCCATCCCCCATCCATCCCAACCTTCCCCCTGCATCTGTACTCACTGATCGCCCAAGTCCAACTGCCCTGGGGCTGCCCGCTGTTGTCCTTAGGGACAGCTCCCATTGTGACCTGGCCTCCGTGATGTCACAGCCGCCAGAGACACCCGAGTCACACAGCCAACGAGCCCCCGCCTTCACACCCCTCCTCTCAGCAGCACTTGCTTCTCACCATCAGCACCCCAATTCCAAAGCCAGCAGGCAGGAGCTCCCTGGGGGTCTCTTGCCAAAGTGGGCAGCCCCAGCCACTCCCATGGCCAGCCCTGGCAGGACAAGCCTGTGACCATGAGGACACAGGTGCAGAGCTGCAGAACCTCTGCACGGGACGTTGCCCCGCCGGCTGAGCCGCCACCTGAGTCTGACGAGTGGCAGCGCAGCACCAGCGCAGCTCCGGCCACTTGGCTTCCCGTCAAATCTTTGGGCATTTCAATAAAGCTTTGGATACCGTTTCCCACGTGATCCTTCACGACCAAGTGTCCAGCACACAGCTGGAGAAACACAGCTTGCCGTGGCTGAGCGCTCGGCTCACGCCTCCGGCACAGACGGCACTGGGCACTGGGGGAACTTCACACTGGCCACCTGGCACTAGGCGGCTTGCACAGGGCTCCTTCTTAGGCCCTGTGCTCTTCCACACCTTCAACAAAGACTTGGGGGCAGGACCGCAAGGGCCACTGAGCGAGTTTGCAGGTGACACAAAAGCGGCAGGAGCTCTTGTCTCCCTCAGAGGCAGGCAGGCCCTGCTGCCAGACCTCGACTCTAATACTGGAGGGCTGAGCAATCAGCAAGCCGAGGGAGTTCAACAAGGGAAAATGCCGGATTCTGCAGCCGGCACGGGGCAAACCTGCAGGGAGGGACCTGCTGGGGAATGAGATCCTGGAAAGCTGGGGGTCCTGCTCCACAGCAAGCTGAATAGGGGTCAGCAGTGCCCGGGCAGCCAGGAGGCTCCGCCTCAGCGGCGGCGGCTCTGCCCCGGCAGCAGGGAGGGGGCGGACAGCCACCAGCTCCAGGGGTGCCCTGGGGGCTCCTCAGCCTCTGGCAAGTAGCTCAGCCACCAGACCCACTCGGCTGACACACACATCCCTGCCCCTATGGCAAAGGCTCTGGCAAGGCAGTGGCAGCTACCACACAAACCTGCAGCCGCCCAGCTTTGGGGCTGCAGGGAGTGCCAGAGCTGGTGCTGCTGTTGGATGGCAGCAGAGGCAGCAGCTGTGCAGGTATGACCAGGTGGCTGATCTGCTGCACCTGCTGGTGGAGCTGCGAGAGGAGCTCGAAAGGTTCCAAAGTATCCAAGAGGAGGAGATGCACTGGGGGAGCCATGCTCTGGCCTCCTGGAAACAGTAGCAGTCATGGGAGAAAACAAAAGACCAAGGGTGTCCTGAACCCTCCCCCCAGCAGGCTGAAGGAAGTGGAGGAAAGGAAAGGGCTGAATGGAGGCCTCCTGCTGGGGGTCGGAGGAGGCAAAGGCCCTCCTTCCCAGAGTCACAGACTGCTTGGGGTTGGAAGGCACCCTAAAGACCAGGCAGTTGCAAACCCCTGCCACGGGCAGGACACCTTGCCCTCAACCAGCTCGCTCAGACATTGCACTCTTAAGGAGAAGGGAGCCCCCAAGATTTGGACATGCTCGTGCTCCACAGGAATGCCCAAAGTCCCAAGGTCCGTGAAAAACTCCAACTAGTTGAGAAGTAAATTCCATCCTTGGCATGGACTGTTAGGCTGTTAGTCTGTTAGTCAGTTAGTCTGTTAGTCAGTTAGTCTGTTAGTCAGTTAGTGCCTGAGCTAGTGGAGAAGCACACAGCAGTGGGCTTTGGAAAAAGGGCTCGGGTGCAAGGGAAGAGAGAAGGCAAGGGATGAATTCAAGAGGCGAGGGAGAGAAAGAGAGAAAAAAGAGAGACAACTCCCCAGGCAGCCCCAGCCCCAGCCCGGCAGTACGAGAAACAGAAGAGGCCTTGACACTGGGCAAGTTCTGCTCAACCTTTCTCTTTATTTTCAAGCTGGAAGCAGAAAGGGAGCAAAATAGAACCCCACGTGGAGTAGATGCAGAAGAGGGAAGCCTATCCTGACTGTCTATCTTAGCCTAACTCTACCCCAGCCTAAACCCGCCCTTGGGAAAACACTACCTTAACATCTAACCCCCTACAAGCCTAAGGCCATCCTAAGCCTAACTCTAGCCCAGCCTAAACCAACCCTTGGAAAATCTAACCCCATCCTTAATCTATCCTACTCTACTCTTATCCTACTCTACTCTCCTACTCTTAACTCTACCCTAGACTAAAGCAGCAGGTGGGAGAGCTGCAGGTGCCTATTCCAGCACCAGGAAGTTGCCTGGCCGGCCCTGCCGCAGCGCCAAGAGCAGCTCAGCGCAGAGCTGCACCTCGCAGGGGCCGGTCAGCAGGAGCCTGCAGGAGCAGGAGGAGGGCAGCAGCTGGAGCTGCCAGTCATGCCACTGGGGCAAACGCTCCCAGGCCGCTTCCACCAAGTCCTGCACCCAGCCGGCGACTTTCTCCACCTCCAAGTGGGAGTCCGTGCAGAGGGTGCGGAGCAGGCACGAGGGCTGAGCGTCGTGCGTGGGGTGGACAAAGCACGACGCCTCCCCCGTCGTGCTGGAGCACGAGCACTCCAGCACCACCCGGATGTTGGAGCACCTCTCTGGCACGTTCTTGCTGGCGGGCGGCTGCAGCTGGAAAGAGTGCCTGGGGGGTGGCCTCAGGAAGACCACCAGCTGGTAGATGATCTGGTGGCCCAGGTCACTCCAGGACTCGATGGTGCCCTGCTTCCGGGTGGCCGGGTGCAGCTCTGGCATGAAGGTGCTCTGGGAGAGCACCTGGCACACCTCCAGCAGGTCCCGCACCAGCTTCTTCAGGGTGCGGCCCATGTAGGGCAGTTCCTGCAGCGGTGACCGGCTGAGCTCTGGGAAAGGCCTGACGGCCCCGGCTGCTGCGCCCAGCTCTTCTTCCTCCTCTCCTCGCCAGCTGTCCCGCTGACGGCACCAGGCCAGCCAGCAGAGCACAGCTGCTGCAGCCACCCAGAAGAGCCAGTGCTGCAAGATCCACAGGAGTGGAACTTTTTCCAGGGCCCTCCTCCACGCGATTTCCTCCCACAGCTCGCTCATCTTCTCCTCGAGAAACATCTGCCGTCTCTTCATCCGCTCCGCAGCGACTGCATCGCTCGGACGATCGTGGGTCGGCTTGGGCAGGACGGCCAGCACAGCCAGGAGGAGCACAAGTGCTGAATCCATGGCCTGCAGGAGATGGGAGACAAGTTTCCTCAGTGGCTCGGGGTGGGAGGGAGCACGGGCATCGAGGCTTGAAGGGAAGGCAGCGCCTGGCTGCAGACAGCACAGGGCCCATCCTGCCCCAGCCCGGAGCCTCCTTGTCAGCCCCTGGCTGGGCTGTGCCCCGGCAAAAGGCAAGAGACACCCCAGCAGAGCCTCCCGAGACCCCATCCCTGCCACATCACAGCATCCCATGGAGCCAGGGGCGGCCGGCCCATCCCCAAAACCTCTTAAAGCACCTGCCACCACAGAGAGCCCTGAGCAGCTGTGTGCCAGGCCCCAGGGGCATAACTGGGCCCTGCTGGGAGGGGCTCAGCTTTCCCTCAGGGCTACAAACCCCTCCCTGGACATCATCCCCATCCCCCATCCATCCCAGCCTTCCCCCTGCATCTGTACTCATTGATCGCCCAAGTCCAACTGCCCTGGGGCTGCCCGCTGTTGTCCTTAGGGACAGCTCCCATTGTGACCTGGCCTCCGTGATGTCACAGCCGCCAGAGACACCTGAGTCACGCAGCCAACGAGCCCCCGCCTTCACACCCCTCCCCTCAGTAGCACTTGCTTCTCACCATCAGCACCCCAATTCCAAAGCCAGCAGGCAGGAGCTCCCTGGGGGTCTCTTGCCAAAGTGGGCAGCCCCAGCCACTCCCATGGCCAGCCCTGGCAGGACAAGCCTGTGACCATGAGGACACAGGTGCAGAGCTGCAGAACCTCTGCACGGGACGTTGCCCTGCCGGCTGAGCCGCCACCTGAGTCTGACGAGTGGCAGCGCAGCACCAGCGCAGCTCCGGCCACTTGGCTTCCCGTCAAATCTTTGGGCATTTCAATAAAGCTTTGGATACCGTTTCCCACGTGATCCTTCACGACCAAGTGTCCAGCACACAGCTGGAGAAACACAGCTTGCCGTGGCTGAGCGCTCGGCTCACGCCTCCGGCACAGACGGCACTGGGCACTGGGGGAACTTCACACTGGCCACCTGGCACTAGGCGGCTTGCACAGGGCTCCTTCTTAGGCCCTGTGCTCTTCCACACCTTCAACAAAGACTTGGGGGCAGGACCGCAAGGGCCACTGAGCGAGTTTGCAGGTGACACAAAAGCGACAGGAACTCTTGTCTCCCTCAGAGGCAGGCAGGCCCTGCTGCCAGACCTCGACTCTAATACTGGAGGGCTGAGCAATCAGCAAGCCGAGGGAGTTCAACAAGGGAAAGTGCCGGATTCTGCAGCCGGCACGGGGCAAACCTGCAGGGAGGGACCTGCTGGGGAATGAGATCCTGGAAAGCTGGGGGTCCTGCTCCACAGCAAGCTGAATAGGGGTCAGCAGTGCCCGGGCAGCCAGGAGGCCCAAGCGTGGCCTGAGGGGCCTCAGGCAAAGCATGGATAGCAGGGCAAGGGACGTGTTGTGAAAGGAGCCTTTGAAGGTCACTCCAAGGTTTTCCACCGCAGGAGGGGATTGTCCCACTCTGCTCTGCACTGCTGCAGTCTGCCCTGGAATATTGTGGGCGGCTTTGGGCACGGCAGGGGAATAAAGATATCGAGCTCTTGGAGAGCGTCCCAAGGTCGACGAGGGTGGTGAAGGGCCTTGAGGGGAAGCTGTAGGAGAAGTGGGCCAGGGCACTTGGTCTGTTCAGCCTGGAGAAGAGGAGACTCAGGGGACACCTCCTTGCAGTTCCAGCATCCTCCTGAGGGGAAGAGGAGGGGCAGGCACTGCTCTTTTCCCTGGGCTGAGCAGTGACAGGCGCCCAGGAAATGGCCTCCGGTTGTGTCAGGGAAGGCTTTGCTTGGGCATTAGAAAAAGCTCATCATACTGGCTATTAAATATTAGCCAAGTCTATGCCAGACTAAACCAGCACAGGTGGAAAGATGGCTGCTGCCTGCTCCAGGATCAGGTCTTTGCTCAAGCTGCCTTGCTGCACTGAAAATACCAGCTCAGTGGAGCTCCACCTCTGGGAGGGGCTGATCCCCAGGAACTTGCAGGATTGGGTGGAGGGCAGAACCCTTAGATGGCTGCTGAGGCAAGCGCCCCCAGGTTGCTTCCACCAACTTCTGCACCCAGCTGGTGATTTTCTCCAGATCTCAGTAGGAGCCTCTGCAGAGAATGTGTAGCAGAGATGACCTCTGATCCTTGGGCAGCTTGTTCCCCCAGCAATGGACAAAACACAAGGTCAATCCCCTCATGTGCTCCCTTGAGCATGTGCACTCCAGCTCCATATGGATATCAAAGCAGGGCTCTGGCTGCTGCCCAGCCGGGGTGTCCTGCTCCAGGATGAAAGAGTATCCAGGGGGTGGCTGCAGGAACACCAGCAGCTGGTAGAAGATTTGATGTTTTTGCACACTCCAGGATTCCTGAGAGCTGTCCCTGACAGTGTCTGGGTACAATCTCTGGCATGCAAGTTCTCTGGGAAATCTCTTGTCTGATAAGGAGGATGTCACACACCAGCTGCTTCAGATTCCTGCATGGGTGGAGCAGTTCCTGCACTGGTGAGAGAGTGGGCCGGATCAAAAACCTGACACCTCTGCATGCTTCACTGAAGTCTTCTGCCCCATCATCTTTGTCCTTCTCTTCCTCATCATCCTTTTTCTTGGAGCTGTCCTGCTCAGGGCAGCTGCCAGAGGCAACTTTCCACTGGCAGGCCAGCCAGCAGAGCTCAGCCAGCAGGGCTGCTGCAGCCACCCAAAAGGGCCAGTGCTGCAACGTGGAGAGGAGCGGGGCTTCTTCCAGGGCCTTGATCTGCTCAATGTCCTCCCACAGCCATGTCATCTTCTCATTGAGGAAGATCTCCTGCTCCTTCATGTGCTGGGCAGTGACCACTTTGATCTGGGGATTGTGGGTCTGCTCGGGCAGGATGGTCAGCACAGCCAGGAGGAGCACAATTGCCGCAGCCATAGCCTGTGAGAGGTGGGAGGAAAGGGGGTCAGCAATGCTTTCCTAAAGTCTAGGCAGCCCAGATCCACAAACTTTCCCTCATCCACTGGCAGTTCCCATATCACTACGCTATGAAGCAGAATTCAGTGTCCACGAGGAACTGAAAGAAAAATACCAATGAGCACTTGACTCTTTGTTCCTTGGGTTTTATTTAGACAGCTAAATCTGATTTTGTGCAGCGGAAGTCCCTGCATTTAAAACGCTTTCTAAAAATGCTAAAATTTTTGCCTTTGCCAAATGGACAAGGCACTCTTCAATGTTATCCATTTAAATTTCTTTTGTTTTTAGAAAGCCCAGTCTCTGGGATGACCCTGGTACCCTCAGCTGCTCCCCATAGGAATTATGTTCCACACCCTTTCCCAGCTCTGTTGCCCTCCTCTGGACACACTCCAACCACTCAATGTCTTTCCTGAAGGGAGGGGCCCAGAACTGGACACAGCATTTGAGGTGTGGCCTCACCAGTGCCCAGCACAGGGGGACGGTCCCTGCCCTGGTCCTGCTGGCCACACCATTGCTGACACAAGCCAGGAGGCCATTGGCAGTTTACATTAAGTTGAGTCTCAGGGCGCTCTCTGTCCACTTTCCCACACTGAAGGATGTCTGAGGGCTCTTTTCATGGTTTGCTGACACACTGGCCAGGGGGCTGGAGATGCATGAGACCTTGGGACACAGCCAGGAGAGCTGCCCCCCGCTGACCAAAGGGATATTCCAGACCATAAGACATGATGCTCAGTTGTGGCATGCTGTTCTTAATCCATTTTGATATACTGACCAGGATGTCATATGCTCGGCATATCCCTTAGGGCAGTTGAGGTCAACTGTCTGGGCTGTGTGTACTCCCAACACATAACTTTTTTTGTTACAGCATCAGAGCAATGTGATGACTGAAGATATAAAACTTGAAGATACCCACATGATAAAAACAGGTGCCAAATAAAGAATAAGGTAAGCACAAGGTACTGCAAATGTCCAAGACATCCTGCCTAATACACATGAAGGACAACTGGCAAAATCAAAAACAAGGTTAGAGCTCACAGAAGCAGATGGCTTTGTCTGGGCAGATTAGAAGAGAGAAGTACCATAAAACAACAAGTATGGAAGGAAAGACAAAATATCTACCATAGAAAAAACTTTATAAAAATAAACTAATAAGAAACTGTTTGATTATGATCAAAAAAGTTTCAGGCAACTTAGAATGTGAACACAAATTTCTTTGCCACATGAGATCTCAAAAAATCTGTTGAAGCTATGGTTTAGTTGGAGTTCCAACTTTGAAATAAAATGTCCCTCATTACTACAGCTGATGTTTTAATATGTGTCTTGCTGAGCTTCTGTGTTATAAATCCTTCTGATTGTTAATGCAAATGTTACCAGGCAGTCACTCAGTGAGTGCAGGACTCAGGTTCCCTGCTGAGTCAACCTAAAGGATGCTGCTTAACTCTCCTTACAGCTGGATCTCATACATAATGTATTTCTCTTTTTCTTTAAAACAACTAAAAGAACTGTGGTAAATGGCTTTGTACATATGTAGTCCATCATAAAAGATTTCTGGAAAACTTCAAGTGATGGGTAAAAGAGAGGTTCATAACAGGTTTATGAGCTGGGAACATCAATCTTGTTAGCAGAACATGTACTTATTTCACTAAGCTGTTCCTTGTTGTATAGGGACTATCTGCAAATCCCTGCACTGCACTGAGCTCTGTCGAGTTATTTCATGATCCTGTGGTCTGAGTTACTGGTGTTTGAAAATGCATCCCTGCTCAAAGAGATGAAGGAGTTCTATTACAAAATCAGTAGTGGCTACTAAAGTACTAGACCAAGCTTAAGGTACGTTTTTCCTATGCATTTAGGTTTTTCCCCTTTATATATCAAAAACAATTTAAAATAAATTGTTTCAATGGTAGCTGAAGCCAATCTTCTCCTTTGACTTCCATAGTCTTAGGTTCAATCTTTATACAGGAATTAACCCATTCCATCTTACAAGAGAGAGTAAATATTACTTGGACCATGAAAATAGATGACCCCCTTGACATTTGCCTGATGAAGAAGTGTATTTTCTTTATTTAAAAATTCCAGTTTAATTGTTTCTTGTTTCCTTTGTTCATTTTCCACACAGACAAAACACGTACTCATCACCTGTGCTTATCAGCTGGCAAAACTATATTTTCTTTTAGCACATTGATTATGGTCATAAAGTGCCTTTGTAAATATACATTAATGCAAGTGTTTATCACCTATTTTATGCTCTGTTTTTTCACTATAAAGATACTGTTCCATTAATAATATCTGCAACTTATGTTTTATTTTCAAATGTATAACAAAAGTCTGAGATAAACACATCAATGCAATAAAAAAGGCATCCATTAGTCTTTGGTTCATTAACCACCTTTAAATTTGACCAGATAATTCAATCAGCGATATCTCTTTTTCCTATTGGAATCTTTGACTCACTGAGCAGTTTCTCTTTCTGTAGGTGTTTGATCCAGATGTGTCTCAGTGATTTAGAAGCTCAGTGACTTAATTTACAAAGAAGAAATAAGGTTTCCACTGAGTAGCCAGAAGAATTTACAGAAGTATCTTAATAAATTGTATGTTAAACTCCTGCTGAGAATCAGCAAACTTCCTGAAGAGGTAGTGGCTATCACATGAAACCTGGAGAGGAAAAAAAAGAAATCCATCCAACCACCTGTTCAAGAAAGGGACAAGTCACTGCAATTTTTCATGTTATTGCCATTCTATCTATCCATATCCCCAGGGCCATGCAATGAGATGTATTTGCACACCTTGATGGAAACAGGTTATGGCTATGTGTTCTTATTTTGTTAAATTTCTTTATGAGAGAATAGTATTATGCAATGTTTCAGAGTGTATGAAGGGGAAAACAATGTATTTTCCTTGGAGAATAGGATTTATGTGCTGCAAATGTCTGATATGAAGGAATGGCTTTGTGAGGGATTACTGTCAATACTGCCAGTTTATGAATCAAAACCTATTCAGCAGTCCTAAGCAGCTGGAAGCTGAACATCTGGGGCAAGAGTCAGCAGAAAATTTTGCTACCTCCAGATATTGTCTTTGTAGGGGATCGGTTTGTCAAGGTTGAAATACGGGCCAGCTGTGAAAAGCCAAATGGAGAAATAAACCTCCCTCAATGGAGCAAGGACAGCAAAGCTGACAAAAATGGAAGTATAGAATCTGCTCCTCAATAACTATTCCCTTTCCATAAATAATATGCATAGGTAGACAGAGAGAAAAGGATTTTGCATGTATCCTCTATGGGATACACCAGTGTCCTATGGGCAAGAAGAAGGGAAGGAGAAATGGAAAACAGTCTCCTCAGGCAATGGTCTGTAGCTATGGGTTTAGATCCTTCCCTAGTGCAGATTCAAAACTGGGATTTTAGGTAACTGCAGCTCACTGATGAGCTTGGGGTGACATCCAGCTTTGCTTGTGAAAGGAGTCTGGGATGAAGTGGGATTGGCAGGAGAAGATGTTTTACCAGAAATAAAAAGTAATTTCTCCCCTGATTGCTAATGTATGCTCAGGAGTTCAGGGTTCTCTCCAGGCTGCACAGGGACGTGCCTCTTTTCCTTCTCAAAAAACGTAGAACAAAGTACTTTCAAGCTTTTCTGTTGAATTTTATTTGCTTTCATTTAGACCTTTTAAAAAATGTATAACAGAGCTCTTAGCCAGTAATTAATTCTTCCTTTTACCATTAACAAATGAATGTGACAAAAGGCTGTGATTTTAATAACTGCTGAACACTGGGTAGGGCAGTGGGATGTCTCCAGGACCGGTATTAACTTCTGCAATCTGACCTGTTTTCCACTGTCATAACCATTGTATTATCAGGGTTATCTGCTAAACCAAGGATCTTTATTTTGGCCACATGGAACTTGGGTTGATGAGCCTAAAACACTCAAATTGAAGTTTTTCCATACTAAATGTCCACGTTAGGCTAAAAATATTTTGGAAATTTTTAGCCAAAACAGCCACATGTTCTGAACACAACATAAGGGGAAAATACGTTTCTTTTCATAACATCATAAAATGAAATCATTAAAGTTTGAAAATGATCATTTTAGTCCAATCCTTGACTGAACACAACCATCCCAACTAAATGGTAGCATTAAGTGCCACATGCAGTCATTTCTTGAGCACTTCCAGGGATGGTGACTCCACTACCTCCCTGGACATCCTGTTCCAACAATTAATGACCCTGCCAGTGAAAAAAATTCTTCCTGTTGTCCAACCTGAACTTCATCTGGACCACCCTGAGACCATTTCTCATTGTTATGTCACTGGTTGCCTGGGAGAAAAGGTCAACTCCGACCTTGCTACAACCTCCTTTCAGGCAGTTTCTGGGGAGTTTTAAGTCACAACTGGAGATTTCCTTTAAATCTTGCCTAGGTAGTAGAATAGTAAGACAGGAGAATAATAAGAGATAACTGGGGCGCAGAAAAATTCCAAAATTATCCCATCTTACCACTCACTTATTATTTGAAAGCTGCCCTACCGAAGCATATCTCATCCTGAGGACATTGGGTGGAGGATAAATAGGCACATGGACCTACACAGTGGAGGTAAAGCTCTTACCCTTACTGACCACTCCTGAGGGCATTAGTGTTTCTCTACATAATGCAATTTTTATTTTCATTTTTCTTAGTAGAAAACAGCTTATGGAAGTTTCAAGCTGGTTCCCACCAAGTCTCCGAAACTCAACAGCAAGGACCTGCTTCCCAGAGAGGGAAGAGAAAAAAAACGACTTAAGCAGCCAAAGCTATAGCAGCTCTAGGGAAAATATAGGAACAAAACTCAAGACTGTGTTAATTCTAATATTCCCTAGCTTTTGTACACTCAGCTTTGCAGCCTTATTGCAGGAAATTAATGGAATTGTTCCTCAGTGTAATTATTTATTTGTAATAAGGTTGTGCAAGAGTTTATAAATTGTAATGTTAGTAAACAAAACTTAGATTCCCTGGCCTGGGAAAGCAGGCTTTTATATTAACAGCTACATTCCGTTATGTCTTCATGTTCATTAAGTCATTTTTCTTTACAGCCACTGCAACAGCAAATGGTTCTGTCATTAAGCTCTTCATAGAAATTTACTATGATTTTATTGAAATGGAAAAGAGGCAATACTTTGAGACTTTGAAGAATTTCTTAATGCACTTCACTAATTTCTGCTTTATTTGAAAACTGCTCTTCAATATTAACACAGCTTCCTCTGCCTAAAATAATTCCTGTTATTGCCACCTCCATATTACCAGCCATAGAATGGGTCTTCTGGCTTGTCAGATTTAATCTCTCAAAAGCAGCAATGTTATCAAAATCTGTCAAAAATATATGTGCATTAACATCTGATGTAGCCCACAAAGATAAGGAATGGAGTGTGAAGAGTATGGCTGAATAGACTAATGAAATTTTAATGGAACTTCAGTTCTATTTATTGGATCTGTATTTGTCACAAAGTTTACTTCTTTTGTTGTTTCAAAAATTGTCAGTGTTCAACAGAATTCTGACTGTCTGCCGTGCCACCTAGAACAATTCAATCACACAGCCCATGGCCTCTGCAATTTTGCCTTTCTGCAAAGGAAAAAAATGAACAAAGCTGCCCCATAATATGTGAGGAGAAAAAAAACCAACAAAACAAAACCAACAAACAAACAAAAAAAACAAACCCAAGACCTCCAAAAAACCCAAATCAACCAACCAAAAAAACCAACAGCAACAACAAAAAACAACCAAACAAAACAAAACAAAAAAAGACAAAACAAAAAAACCCCCACAAAATAGAATTATAAAGACTACTAATACTGGAATTTTATGTTCTAGGAAGACCACAGTGAAGGTAAAAAATTAGGTTAATGTGGTCAATCAATTTTTGTTAGCATGACTCATTTCCAGTTGTATTTCTCTTACACAGAAGGTTTCCAGCCATGGCTCATTATTTTATCCCAGACCTGGATGTTTCTGCCTCAATTAATTTCCTGTCTAAATCAGTGAGGAGCTCATAGGAAAGATAATAAAAATTGTGAACAGAAGACTCAGAATATCAGCAGCTCATGATCTAAAGAGTCTAGATTAGGTTCTGTACCAGACCGCAGGAGGAGAACATTCCTCTATCAAGAATCCAACATGGATCAGTGCTTTGAATAAAATAAATGAGGTCAACATCAATGCCCATACTGAATCATTAGGAACTGTTCTACTAATTTCTTTTATAAACTACAACCTAAATAGTCACTTGCTTTGTTTCATGTTTTACAGCATCTTTACAGTAAAATAACATCAATTCTGTGTTTTACACTCACAGATAAGGGGCAGGAAGGCTGAGATTTTGCATTATATCATATAAGCACAGAAATTAATACCTTTCTGTACTGACATAAACTCTTACAATTGAAAATTTGGGTTTAGCATTTTCTTGAAAACAGTCAAAAGAACAAAATCTGCAGGTTTCCTAGTATCTTACCACCTCTGTCTACCTAGAAATATCAATACTGAAATATTATAATGCTTCTGGAGCTAATCCTCATTTGGAGAACTTTTACAAACGTTTCTAAGTGACTCTCCACATTCTGTGATACAAATTTGCACACACAGAGTCACATACTGTGTATCTTTGTACTTCAGGGCCTTTTGCCATTCTCTGATCTCAGTTTAGTTAAAAAGAAAAAAATGAGAATGAAAGATTATTTGGATACTTTGTTCTTACAACTTCTATCCTGTACTACACTTTACTTTTATTTGATTTATTCTATCCTATAAAAGCAAACAGTTTCAAAGAAGAAAAAAAAAAAAGTTTGAAAGAACCTTTCTAAAAAAAATTTATTTTCACATTGACCATAATCTGTTCCAAGTGAGCAGAATTTCAAAGAAGGAATGTTGTGTTATCAGATGGGAAAGAAAGGAGAGATTCAGTTTTCTTCACTGAAAGGGGGGTTTGCATCAGAACACTGTAATTAGTAATCTTACTGTTTTTCAACAATCAATGCCAAAAATAGCAATTATATAAATAGAAAAAGAATAATGAAAATGGTTAAAGAAAGTTTCTGTGACAAAAATTACATGGGACTTCCCTCTTGGAGGGTTACATCAGTTGTTTCATGAAAGCATCTTCTGCTGGCACTCCCTGAAATATGCATCTGCAGCTTCCATGGGATGATTATGACTTCTTGGAGAAAGAAAAAAAAGTTGTTGCTGCTCCCACTACACTTTTCTATGATCTTCATCCATGACTAGAGGTTTTTGAGGTGCTTTTTCCAATGACAAGGGCAGATCCAGGTGGGACAGACCAGACTTCTTAACAGAACTTATTTTATGAGAATAGGAATGTAAATCCAACAAACAGCTGAGCTGTAGGACCTCCAAAACTGTTTGACTTTCAGTGAGAGTGCTTCCCTCACCTTTCTGGCCCTGGCCTCACTTAGTACTGCACTTCTGAAACTGCGAAATACAAAGTACAGATTGGTGTGCCTGAAGTTTCATTTCCTCTTAGGCAGTCTCAGAAATAACACATGAAAACATGTATAGAGCTTTCAGGAAATCATAATATATAAAACTGTTGCATGAAAGAGCAGTGGATTTGAGGGAAGCTGATGTTTGCTCTGCTCTATCTTCGCCTTCCTCACACAACTGAGTTGGGAAGTAAATAAGCCAAGATTGGCCAAATTTAATCTACCCTGTCACAAACCCTGTAGATTCATTGGAGCTGCTATAAGGGAGAGATGCTGAGTGACTTCTCTTAAAGCTCAAAACCAAAATATTTAAAACTTTTATAAAATGAGAGCTGTCTTTCAGTCTCAAAAGATCCAGGGTTACATCCGTCCTGTCTGAAATCAGAGGAGTTCAAGGAGATGCAGTATTTTGGCATGATTTATGTATTCAGCACAGACATATGTCTGAAAAACACTTTTCCAACCCAGCTTTGGACATTCTCCAAAGCCAGCTCCAGCAGAGATCAAGGTCTGACAGAGCCCAGAGCTTGTGGCTCAGAGACAATTGTTAGGAATGCATGGGGCCCAGGGACAAATAGCTAAGGAGTGTGCTCAGGATCAGTGTCCTTTATTGCTTACACCAAGCCAACTACCTCAGTCCTTGGGCAGACAGCCCTCATTCTTAGGCAACACAAAAATTTGACAAAAAAGTTGAGTAGGATGCTTTCTTGGCTAAGGACAAGTGCTGACAGGGGCACTGCAATTTGGAAGACAAGAAAAAGATTTCTTCAGCACCACCTGTCTTTCAGAAAGCATTTCAGAAGCATGCTCAGCTTTACATGTGGGTAGAGACAGGTTTTTCTTTGTCTGTAAGGTTTATGGGAAAGGACAGTAAACCAGTATTTTTCCTTTTATTAATAAAAATTCAGGACTCCTTCCAGTATTTAAGTCCCTGCCACACGATGGTTTGAGTCTTGTTTCTTGACTCATTACTGTCTGCCTTGGCTTCCATACTCTTCTCTTACCACACCCCCAATAAGATGCTGAGACAACTCACACTTCTGGGTCCTGGGAAAAAAAGCAGGCACCATTTTGGGCACACTTACATGTTCATTGCAGGTCAAAACTACCTGGACACAATCATTTTTTAGGGACATGATGAAAGACGATATATTGCTCTGTACTGCTGTAGGGAGGACAGGCTGAGCCAGTGGAACCACATTCTCACTGCCCTTCCTTAAGCAGGATAGGAGGTGTGGACACCAGTGACTTAATGTAGAAGTCTCTGACCATGGAGGACTTCAAGTCTGCCTCAGTTCTCTCATGCTTTCCCCATTTCTTTTACTGAGATAATGAACTAAACCAATCCACTTTGGGATGTCACTGCTGCAGGTAGAATGGCCTCAAGTCATGAAATTTAACTGAATTTATTGCTAATCAAGACAAACATCTGATCACTGATTCCAGTATTGAGAAAAAGAAGGGCCCACGCTTTTAAAAGAAAAGCTGAGATAAACATGTATCCTTAAAACTCCAGAGTTTCAGATTTCCTTAGTTTTGATGTAAATTACATTCAATCCACCCGAATTTCATCTAGTGAGGCAAGTAACACATGTGGCTGAAGATATGTGTGACCCTCCCTTTGAGCTGCTCTTTGCCAGTTACTGATGTTCTGCCATACACATGGTTTTCCTGTTGCACTGTTCCTTAGTGTCCATGCCCCAGTGCATGACACCCATATCCACAGCCCCTTGATCTTTCCAGAGGGGATCCCAGTGGATCCCAGTCTGCTCTCCATTAGGGATGTTCCTGCGCCAGCAGTTGTGACCAGTATAAGGCAGTTCATGGCTTCTTCCCACAGAGAGCACCCCTGCAGCCCCCAGGACATTAACCTTGTCACTTGTGACATGTCACCTGGAGAAAGCTGAGGTGCTTCTTCATATTGACTGAGAGCAGAGGTGCCAGACTAAATAGGTATCTCTCTTATAAACCTCAATTATGGGAATTAATTAGACCTGTAGAACTTCTACAAATTACAAAACGGGCTCATAACGGACTTGAACTCACATTTTCCAAGTCCAGCACTAGTGCCATATTTTTTTCTCACATTATACATCTCCTCCCTGCAGAGAAGTCAAAGTAAACATTTTTATTCTGTTTTATTTTGCCCTTCTTATTAATT
Source organism: Pseudopipra pipra (assembly GCF_036250125.1). Taxonomy (NCBI): domain Eukaryota; kingdom Metazoa; phylum Chordata; class Aves; order Passeriformes; family Pipridae; genus Pseudopipra; species Pseudopipra pipra. The sequence goes on from NC_087552.1 coordinate 71,713,715, forward strand.
AATAAGATCAGATTTAATTTATGAGAAGATGGCATTTAAATATCATGTAACTTCAACATGTTTTCCGCTCTCAAGTTGTGATGCAATGGGATCACTGTTATGAATATTAACCCCCTGTACCTGTTTTTGGCTGAGTTAATTTTCCTCATAGTAGCTGATATGAGACTGTGTTTTCATTTGTGCTGAAACAGTGCTAATAATATAGGCAAGTTTTCCTTACTGCTGAGCAGAACTTACTCAGAGCCAAAACCTTTCCAGCTACTCATCCGACTCCACCAGCAAGGGGGCTGGGAGTCCACAAGAGATTGGGAGGGGACACAGCAGGGACAGCTGACCCCATCTGACCCAAGAGATATCCCAGACCATATGGCATCATACTCAGCATATAAAACCAGGGAATAAGAGGGAAAGGGGGACACTTTGATGGTGTTTGTCTTCCCAAGTCACCATTACTTTGATGAAGCCCTGCATTGCTGGGGATGGCTGAACACCTGCCTGCCCATGGGAAGTGGGGAATTAATTCCTTGCTTTTCTTTGCTTGTGTGCACGACTTTTGCTTTATCTATTAAACTGTCTTTATCTCCATCTACAAGTTTTCTCACTTTTCTGATTTTCTCCCTCATCCCACCATGGGGGAGTGATTGAGAGGTTGTGTGGGTCTTACTTGCCAGCTGAGGTTAAACCATGACACCCCTATAGATATTATTTTATTATAGTTATATGTTTTAATAGTCCAGACAACAGAAGCAAGAAAAGCTATCTTGGTGCTATAAATTGCACAGATTAGCTGTAATGTTATATTTAGTATTGCATAAAATAGATGTGCTAGCTACTTCACTGAGACAGGGAACATTTTCTCTGTCTGCTTAGTGGACAGCAAATCATCAGCCCAGCACTGTGCTTTGTATTCTTAAAATCCCCCTTTAATTATTTTTTTTTTTTAACTTGCCCTCTTGTTGTGGACTCCTGTTGCAGACAAAACACATACTCTTGTGATGAGTTAACCATGGTCAAGGACCAAATTCCCACCCAGCTTCTGACTTATGTCCTCTTCCTCATCACAACAGGGGAGAAAATACTGTAAGAAAGCTCATGAGTTGAGATAAATAGAGGAACATTACTTTATTCGCAATCATTGGCAAAACAGGCTAAACTTGGGGAGCTTTATCAAGCATTGGAATGCTCTGCCCAGGAAAGTGATTGAGTCACCATCCCTGGAGGTATTTAAAAGACGTGTAGATGTGGCACTTGCTGACGTGGTTTAGTGATGGACTTGATGATCTTAAAGGTCCTTTCCAACCTAAATGATTCTACGATTCTATTCTTGCAAATTAAGCTAGATTTGGGTAGTGAGAAACAAAAAAAACCCACCACCTTTCCTCTCCCAAGTGAAAACATCGCTCCAGCCCCACTTCAGGTATCAAAGGGGGAAATGGAGGGGGATAGTCAGTCCATGACAGCTTCTCTTGGCCTCTCACACTTTTATCCTGCTCCAGCACTGACTACCCCCAGGCTGTAGTGTTCCAGGAAAAGATCTCCAGCACAGGCTCTCCATGGGCAGCAATTCCTTCAGGAAATATCTATATGCTCCAATGTGGGCTTTTCCACACTCTGCAAGGGAACATCTGCTCCACTGTGGAGCACCTCTTCTGCCTTCCCTGACCTTGCTTCCTTCCATTATTCCTCACTCTTTTCCCTCCTCTTCTGCCTGTCCAGTGTTTTCTACCTTTTTTTGGTTGAGTTTTCACAGAGATATCACCCTTTTTGCTGCCAGACTCAGCAGTGTCCTGAGGTGGGTCTGGTGTGGAACTGACTGTGTCCAGCATGAGGCAGCCCCTGAGCTCACCTTACAACAGCTTCCCTGCAGTTCCCCCCAAAAAAACCTTGCCACAGCCACCCAATACAGGTATACAACACTCTTGTATTTAAACAATAATAGCTGCACAACTTGTTACAGCTCAGCCTTTCTTGTTACATCCTCAGCCTCTTCAGAGTGCTTGCTGCTGCCTCCAACCCTAGTGTTCTATTTAGTGGTTGGGAAGGGCACTGGGACCCTGGAACCTCTAAGGAAGACATTTTGGAAACAGCTGGTATTTCCAGCATTTCTTGTTCCCTGCCTGATAGGACATAACACTCATTTGATAACAGATTCATAGAATTCTTTGAGTTGGAAGGGACCTTACAGACCATCTAATTCCAACCTCTCTGCCATGGGCAGGGAACTTTTCACTAGACCAGATTACTCAGAGCTCATTCCAGCTGGTCTTGAACACTTCCAGGGATGTTGCATGTGAAAATATCACACTGGATCACATGAAAGTGTCTGGGGCATGAAAGGCAATGTTTGGGCAGCAGGGAGCTGCAGGGATGTCTGAGACGGGAGGAAGAGGCCATGAGCTACCCTGTGCTGTCACAGCTGTTTCCAGTCCTTCTGAAGAGGAGGGAACACCCTCTCTCCCTCCAAAATTTTACAGGAGTGTGTGGTGCAGCTGTAAGAAAGAGCAGGAACTGCCACAGGGAGGAGATGTGTGAAAAACCATGGGTTTGGGTGGTTGTTGTTGTTGGGGGCTGCTTCACATCAGAGGAGGGACCTCCCATGGAGAGTGCTGTGACCTGCATTGACTCACCTCAGGATGGGGATACCTGAGGGATTGTGACACTGGGGGACCTTCTCCCAGGGGCAGAGATGCCCCTGAGGGACTGCAGCCTGCAGGAGATCATTGTGGGCTGGGTGAGGGACACTGAGGTGCTGTGCTGGAGCAGGAAGAGGCAAGGAGCAAGGTGGAAAGGAGTAAGAAGCAAGGAGCAGCAGGTGGAAATGGTTATTGCTGACCACAACTCCCTAAGCTGCTTCACAGAAGGAGTGGGATGGACTGAGTGTAGAAGGGGTCAGAGTCTGGGGAAGGGTGTCTCCTTAAGTTTTTATTAATTTTTTTCTTTCAATACCGGAATAAGTCATAAGGAGTTTGTAGCAATTGGTAGCAAGTTGACAGAAATGCTGCAAGTCAGGGCTGTGTTGCCATAATGGAGCAGGGGGGGGGAGGGAGGGCGATACCAGGACCAGGTATTGCCTGGGGTTGGAGTTTGTTGGGTGCAAACTGTGTGTAAGCAGGGGACAATTCTGTGTTTAGATGAAGGTTGTGAGGGTATTGAAAGTGAAGCTTGTAATGGTTGTATACTCAGACAGTTCCTAAAAATGTGCGTCACAGAGGCAAGGAGTGGAATGTGACCTGTGTGGGAGATGTCCACGAGCTGGTCACAGCCCCTTCCAGAAATCCCAGTGGTGCCAAAACACACAGCATGATGAACCCTCTTCATCAAACATCTAGTGGGATTCTCTTCATATGAGATAGCACACTCAGGGCTGACCATAAATTCTAATTTCTGAGATGTTATCTGTGGAGTGTGGTATGTATTTGTTTTTGTGGGGGTTTTAGCATGTGTGGTGTGGTGTGTTTTGTGGTTTTGATTTGGGTTCTTTTGTTGTTGTTGTGGTTTGTTTGGTTTTTTTGTGGGTTTTTGTGTTTGTTTTTTTTTTTCCTAGGGGTTTTTGTGTTGTTTTTGGTTTTTTTTAATGGTTGGTTGGTTTGGTGGGTTTTTTTGTTATTGTTTGAGGTTTTGTTTGTTTTTGTTGTGTTTTGGTTTTTTCTTTGTTTTTAAATAACTTAGCACAATTGCTGCCACTGACCAATTTGGGAGCAGCCTGTGCTGTAAAGTGGACAACTGCCTTGCTCTTCCCCTATGCTTCTCCAGCCGTGGCTTAGATAAGATAATTTGGGATTTATTAGTGGAACCCTGCAAATTGTTGGATGTCACAAGAGCTAACCTGTGTGTTCCTATCTGATTTAGGGTCCTTGCTATCACACAAAAGGGAAAAAAAGTGATGTAATTTTGGTTATGAGGTCTGACATGGTCATTTGTGATGCGGTGCTGTATTAACATGATGTGATTTTATAGTATGACAGTTATTTGAGATTAAAAACTGAATTAGTGTTAGGTTTTTAAAACTGGGGAAAATCATTGCTAGACTGTTAAATTTAACCTCCTGATAGCCTTGTGCTACAAACTTTCTTACTGCCTAGCTGCATTACATTATTATTTATCCCTTCAAGCCCTTTTACACCTTATTGAGTGAATTATTTTCCCGGTGGGAAACTTAACTGTGTGGGATGTAATAAGGCTCCAGGTTTGCATTCTGATCAGTGCAAAAGTAATTTATAATTTACACTAGACACAAGAGGTTCAAAAATTTAGTAGCAATATATTGGAAACTTGCTATATGTCATGCTAAATCCTTTTCCCCTCCTGTGTAGTACTTAAAACAATTTGGTCCTCGACGTTCTGTACTTAAGGCTGTATCTGTTTTGGGTCATGTAGTAATCTGTGAATTTGCAAAATTTCGTACAGCATTTTATTTTGTCATTTTAAGAAACCCATTTTCTACCAACAAGGTAACGAAATCTGTTTCTTGGTATACAGAGTAGCAAGGGCAAAATTTGTGGTGTTTTTTTTTTTTAATTTCATACTTCTGAATATAAAATGTGGAACTCAAAATTTGTGTGGTATTTTACAAAGTTTTTATTTCCTGAAAGGCATTAGTAGGATTTTTAATTTTTTTTTCTTTATCTCTTTTCATTTTAGATATATATATATATGCATACACTGGAAGTAATTCTTAATTTTCTAAGAGCTAAAGGACTGTCAGAAGATAAAAATGATGTATTATAAAAGAAACAACCCTAGTCCAACAACTTTTATATGTGGCTCAAATAAAAGTAAGAATTACCTAATATTTACCTGTATGCCTTCAAAAGCAATGAAGGATGTGTTAGATGACCAAGTGACCAGGAATCTGAATTTTGAGAAATAATGCAACAAAAGGGCATATTGATTGAGTTGGCTTCCAAAGCCTCAAAAAGATGAGGAAGATAATGCACAATTTGTCGTCTGCTATGGCAGTTAAAGCTAAGAATGGATCAAGGGCATTGCTTTTGTTGCAACAAATGTTTATTACAATGTCAGTTTGGGAGAAAAAGCCTTTTGCTTGTGGAAATCTATGAAAAAGAAAGGGTACATATAATTTTCTCTGAAGAAAGACATTTTAAAAATTTTAAATTAGTTATTTTTAATTTAAACGTGTGAAGTATGTACTGCAATTGTAAATATGCTTTGTAAATATGCTCTATAATATATTTCACATAAAATTGTGCTACTTACTATCTATATGAGACCAAACTTATAAGGACATGGTGGGTCCCTAGAACCACTGCCTCAGTTTTTTGGGTTTTTTTTGATACACGGAACATGATGTTTTAATATAACTTAATAGACTGGAATCTTTCCATACACTCTGCATAAATGTCTTCCTCATCACCAAAAGTGATGTGCAGCAGGCATGTTTATTCAACAAACACCCTTATTGCAAAAGGTTAAATCCTGCCATAAATCTCTTCCCTGAATTCTCTGGAGCAATTTTGCATATCTTGCCCCTTTGTTCTGTGTCCATAAAAAACTAATGCAGATTTATTAGAGAAGTGCTGTTTTTCTAAATCCTGACTATGGTCAGGACATTGTGGAGGCTCTCTCTGAAAATTTAAGCAAGTATTCTGCCTAAATGATGTAATAGATGCTGGCTTTCTGCTCATTCTGAATTGTGCTCAGCTGTGGAACTAGCTGGGGGTTGTGTGTGTGATTGTGTGCGTGCTTGCAAGGATGCAGAGTAGGTATTCCTGGAGGGAAAGAAAAGGAGGTTTTTTCACTCTGACCTGCAGTTGCTCCCACAGCCTTGCAGTAGTGCTGTCACCTCCACAGTCATAAACACAGCCCCACAGCAAGTCTCCAGCCAGCACAGCTCCCTGTGCAAGATTTGGGCTGCTGACCGATGCTCTGTGCTATGAACAGGGTGAGTGGTTGTGTTGGGGCAAAAGTGTGGGGATAGGAGGTGATAATAAACCAAGAGATCTGCTTGGGCAGGTCAGAGGTCCCACCTTGTCATCTCACCTTTTGCATTCCCTACATACAACTCCACATCCATGTGCAGTCCTCAGGATCACCTGGATGAAGGGGCAAGAGGAAGCCTGAGCTGTTCTCATTCACATCAGACCTGTGCTGTTTCTGTATCTGCAAAATGTAGAAGTACAAGATTAGATTTGATTCCTTGACAGTGATTAATATTTTGTGGCTGCCTTATCTCTGGAATTGTTCAAGTCTGGTTGGATGGGCCTTTGAGAAACCTGGTCTAGTGGAAGGTGTCCCTGCCCATGACAGGGGTGGGACTGGACAATTTTTAAGGTCCCTTCTGACCCAAACCATTCTGTGATTCTGTGATTCAAGGAGAAAAGTTACTTTTAAGCCTTACTGTGGATCAATGTTGTGGTTTAAGTAGAAATCAGGGCAGTCAACAGTCAGGACAAAATTTTTTGTTGTTCTACAACTTACTGAATTTACTCTCTTGCTTCTGCTGGAGTTGAAGAACTGGATAGTTTTGATTCATTTGATGCTTTTCCAGGGTGGCATTTTAACTCCTTTTTAAAGATACAACCTCATTTCTTCAAAACTACTGCATTACAGAAGCTGTCAAAATCTGCCATATATTTGGATATTCAAATCCCATTTCCAAGGCTAGTCTGTTGTGGTTTGAGGCATTCTCTTTGCTCTCAGGCGTGATATACTGTCAGCACAGTCACCAGAGTGACTGAAAGCCACAGCACAATGATATAAATGTAATGTTTCTTCAGGCATGGAGTCTAATCGAGTGCTGACTGGGAAAAGCATTGACATAAAGTTGAAGAGCACTGTTGTAAGTTGGATATTTGAGGTTCAGATTCAACTACAATGCTCCAGGAGTTGAAGTTTCCACGGTAGGCTTTTATGCAAGGCAATGCAGTATTTTGAATTGCCTGTGTTCAAAATGTGTCTGTGGAGGGGAACATAATTTGTCCCCTAAGCTTTTGACTGATAAAATTCCTCAAGAGGAAAGAATTACAGCTGAAGATTTCGGTGAGGAAACCTAGATACTGGGGACGTGGAACTTTATTCCAATATAAATTGAAGTTAATGAAGAAACATTGTCTTCCTGAGTGGATATGGAATTACTGATGTATTCTGTTAACTCTGAAAGTTCAGCCTATTTGCTGCTGGTGTTACACCTTGGTGTGTTATGGGCCAGGTTTAGCAGAGATAAGTTGCAGTTCTGCTTGACAGAAAACAGTGGCTCATATGTACCACTGTTGGTTTCTTAAACACTGGTCATTGTATTTCATCTACTTGTTGATTTCTTTCTTTCTTCTTTTTTTTTTTTTTTTTTAATTTCACAGAAGACTCTATTTCTGTGCAGGTTTCGGATTTTTTTTTTTTTTAACTAACATTTCTATAACACAGGGGTTGTGAAGTCTCAAAATGTTTTTGCCTTTCTAGGAAGGAGCAGCTCAGCATACTCTTTTTCTAAATGTTGCAGCTTTTACTTTCTTTCCGATAGGTTATTTATTTAATTAATTATTTTCTGGTACCAGTCTCCATCCTGCTTGTACAGAACAGATTGAAGGCACGAGCTGGGGAAGGAACTTGAGCCAAACAGTTGCTGGAGCTGATCATTAAGACAAAATTTGCTTTTTTCTGACAATATTTCATTCTTCCTTCTAGAAGTGACAAAGCAAAAAATTCCTATGTATGTTCTATCTTTTAAAATACAAGTATAAGAAGGAAATCTTCTTAAATCTTGGTGTGGTTAATTAATGCTAAATTGTGACACTTATAAGCCTCAGGCCTTGTATCTGTTCCTGGCTGTGGCAGGGGGACTGTCTCATTGTCTGACTTCATTAGACCATAGCACTACTACTCCTTTACTTTTGTGCCTTGGGGAAAAACTCTGTCTTCCACCTTTTAGACAGGTTGTCAAGGCAGAAAATGTCTTTTTATTACTGTATGTGTGCAAATGGTATATCTAACAGAACTGGGCTAGAATTTCAGATGAAATCCTGGATCCCAGCTAATCCTCCTTTAGAAGGAACATGCTTTTCATAAGGAGTTGGATTTTTTCAGAATAATTCAGATTTTTTCTATTTGTTTTTTGCAGATGTGCCTGTAAAATCTTCATGTGCATTCGTATATGTTTTACTTTCTGGATGTTTTTTAATAGAAAACCTTAATATCCCCTGCAACTTGTATTATTGCTGTGTTTTTCTAAAACATCATTTCTACTAAAATATGAATGCTCATCTCAGTAATAATTTTCATTTTTCACAAGAAAACAAGGCGCACTTGCCATTGAAGTGGGCAGATTTCAGTGAAAAATAGTTCAAAACTTGGCAACAGTGCAGTCTTTAGAGTTACTTTGCTATTCCAAAAGGTGCATGGATCAGCACGGGCACTCTTGGAAGCCTCCAAATATTATGGGTTCTATTAAATGTTTCATGATGTTATCTCAGTTACCAACTTGCTGTTTCTTGTCTTCTCACGTAATTTTTGGTGCACAGTAATTTCATCAAATCTACTTTGTTACTCTGCAGGGACTCCTAAACTGCAAATTCCTGCGTGGATGTGGCACTTGGGGACACGGTTTGGTGGTGGCCTTGGCAGTGCTGGGGGAACAGCTGGACTTGATCTTAAAGTCTTTTCCAACACAAACAACTCTGTAATTCTAAGACCAGTGCTGAGATCTGGGAAGGAGGAATGGAAAAGTCATGGCTTCACTTTACCAATCTGTGCTGTAATTGTTTATTTTCTTAACAATAGCTCTGCCAGGGCTGATGGATTAGGACTGACAGGCTCTCAAACAATCTATCCAACTCTGTGCCCTTACCACTGGAGTATCTGAGCCTAGTCCATTAAGTAAACAATGCCCATGTTCTCTCTCCCTCACTTCCTACTGTATCCAATCTCCCAGGCTACCTTTTCTAAATGAAAGGATATGAAGGAACTGCTGAACTTGCAGGAAATCGTGGTCAGGCTTTTCATTTGACTCTTTAATGGTGTGAGCTCAGAGGTTGCTTTTATTCCTTCCGCCTTAGAAATTTTTGTTTGATCCACTTGCAACAGAAGTTCTCGCTCTCACCAGCATGACCTGCCCTACACCAGGCAGCCATATCATAATTTCAGAAAAGCCCAGCTTCCCAGAAAAGTAGTCAGAATTGTCCCTTTAAAAGGTTCTGACAATCAGCCCGGGATTCTGGCCAAGGTTCAGTAAGGAAGCAGCTGCACAGAGCAGCATCAGGTACACCTGGTTGTCTGTGCTCCTCCACTGACAAGATAGAATTTGCTGGAAAAAGCACAGTATCTTCCGGACATGAAAATTGTTCCCCTTGTACATAAAGTGGAACTGCTGAAAGGATCTAAAGTGGCTACAGTGGTCTTTGCTCTACCTGGAGAGGAATGACTGGCTACACAGGTAGAAGAGCACCAAACTCAGTGTTACAAATAAAGCATTTCTAATCAAATGAGATAAAGATGAGCTAAAGGACAGATGAAGGTGACAAAACTCCACAGAACTGTGCAGTGGGAAGAGAGATATCTTGACCTGAAATAATAGCTTGTGGAAGATTCAGAGCACATATACCACTGCAGTCCATGGAGATGTTATGAATTCTGATTTCTTAAAGAGTTTTGGACAGATTATAAATGACACAGGCCTAAAAGAGCTTGTGAAAACCTGGTTTATTTCCACATACTCAAATTATGAGAATAGGAAGGAAAGCATGAATTCCCCAGAATGAAATGAAGTCATTTGAAGTATTAGAGTTTGAATGTATGTGTACATTCCTGAAGTGAACTTTATTGTTGTTAAATAGTTTTTAGTAATCGTTCTTCTTGTAAATGCTTTCATTCACCAGCAAGTGACAGTAAAACTGGAAGTGGATGGTGCAACCAAGACAAACCCCAGTAGTGAAGCAGTGTTTTTTCCTGCCTATGTATAATTTATTTGGGTGTTTCAGGTTCAGCCACAGCTCTTAAACAACTAAAAGAAGAGCAAAGGTTATACCAATATAGCAGCAAAATTTCTGAAGGATTTATCTGGTCCACTGCAAAGTGAGTAGAAAAACTTAGGTATTGCATTCAGCTATATGTCTGAAATGTCACTTTATCAACCATAAATATAAAATAAAAACCTAAGAATGTCGATTTGCAAGGTTTACTCTTCTGGTATTCAGTGTAAGCAATTGGCATTACTGCTTGTCATCAATCATCCTTTCGATGGGCTAAGCATGACTAACAAATTAGTTGCTTGTTGCTTATTTGGCTGATATTTTGCTGCTGTGTCAGACTCTATTTGGATATTTAAACTGCAGTTTTTTCCAGGTACTACATCTTTCTCTCTGGATGGTGCTATAATCAGAATGTTTCTTTTGTTTCGTGCAGTTTTCATAATTGTCTGAAGCTCACAGTATTAGTTAATTTGCCTTGTTTGGGTTTTATGTTGGCTGGTTGAATCTTTAATATTGAATTTGTGGTTTACAGAAGCACAGGCCAAGTTATCAAGTTACCTAGAGAACATCAGCATCTTAATCTCTTTAGATCTGATATAAAGTGAGGTATAGACCATGTACTCAGGAGTGTGAAATCTGAACAGACAAGATGAGACATGGACTCTCAGAGCAGAAGTGACTGGAGTGAGAATAGAGCAGAAATAGTACAATTACTTACCTTCCTATGAGAGGAGAAAGTGGATGAAAGCTGCCTCTTAGAGCTGTTTAAAAAATAAATTAAAAAAAAAAGTGCTACAACTGAGGGATAGTTGCATGTGTATAGATGGGCAGGGTGGTAGTGAGTGATTCTAAAGAATTGAGTTTTCTTAGTGGATTTTTGGCACCAATAATTCTTAAATCATGTTTTAGTCATGAAATGACAAAGGCACTCAAGGAACAGCCTTTTGCTGGTGTAGGTATCAACAAAGGGTTTAATCTTCTCACATTCTGTGAATGCAGAAGGTTTTACAATGCTGAGTCTGTGTACCTCCTGGATACACTGAAGGGTTGTGCTTTGGGTTTTGGGTGTTTTGAGGATCTTTTTCTTTAAGGGCCTGCAAAATATTTCATTTGAGCACATACACTCTTGTAGCTGCAGAAGAGTCCAAGGAATGTTATAAGAAAGATGGGAATACAGGGCACAGGACTTAGCTCTTTGATTTTTTATTCATCCAGATCTGCCTCCAGGGCCAAATCACTTCATCCAGATGCAAAGTGCTGCCACTGACTGTATACAAGTGACAGGAATGCATTTGCTCAGGGAGGAAATCTGTGTTTTGGAGGTTAAAAGTTGAAAATATCCATACAAGCCTAGTGTCTCCTACCATATTTCTCTTCTTCTTATATAAAAAAATAGTCATTTAAATTAAGTTTTGGGCTGATTTTGGTATTTTAGGTGTTCAGATCTTTGGAACAAATCCCTGTATTTTGGGCGTTCAGCATCAGTGTTGTGTCCCTGGCGCTGGTGTACAGTTATGGAGTGGTTTACTGATGAATTTGCAATTTTATGTGAAAGGCCCATGAGCTGAATTTAAAAGGAGGGAAGAGTAACATCCACAGCTGATTGAAAGGCAGCCCCATATTTGAGGGCTACAGTTTCCCAGTAGCTTGGTTATTTGTGCAGTGGGAAGAATGTCATGCTGTGACAGACTTTTGGTGTTTGAAAGCTTGTTTCCATTCTCATTAGAAGTAATCTGTCAGCATGAATTCTTTATGAGAGCGATTTCTTTTTTGGAGGGGAAAAAGGAAATTATTTGGGATTGACTGAAACATTGTGATAGGTGTAGGTGTAGGTAAATCCTAAATATCCCTCTTTATACTCTAATCCTAACAACTAAAAAATAAATTCAAAACAAAAATTGAAGTGTTTGGCTTCTGGGAATTTGAAATTGTTCTAATGCATTTAAATGTTACCTGGTTTTTATTTTAAAACAGATTTTTGCTGAAATTTCCACTGATTTGGAAAACCTATGTTTATTAGAGCTTTATTTGTGATAAAAAATGATTCACTCACATCTTTTTTTTTTTTTTCTCAATCAGCTTTACATGGAAATTTCTTGATGCTGGATTAGGTGTAGATATCCTTTCTAGAGAGTTTACAGAATATATGTAAACTGTGATAAGACCTGGCAGCTGTATTTCAGCTATAATGTGGTAGAAGATGTTTAAGTGAAACAGAACAAGGCAGGACTATCTCAAGAGCCTGAATTCAAGGGAATATAAGGGACATGAGCACAGTGAAATGCTAAGTCTGTTACCAGAATAATTACAGCTCCTGACCTGTGAGCCTTGCTCATAGACAGTCTGCAGAAGTAAGTTGGGTTTTCGTGGGGTTTTTTGTTTATTTGTTTTGCTGTGGGTTTTTTTCAGTAGGGGGAAGTTAGAAGAGAAAGAAAATCCATCCAGACTGCACGAGATAGCAGCCTGCCATCCACCTTTAAAAACAAAACAAAACAATGCCAAAAAATAACTTGAGGTGACTTATGACTTTCCTGTTGTTAAGAAGCCACAACTGTGACCATGTGCAATTTGTAAACGTATTTAAATTACAGCTCAAGCTTTATGAAGTTGATTTACATGTAAATACCATTACTAAGAATTTAAGCAGCTCACAAAATAATTGTATTCAATATTAGAGATGCTCTTGCATTTAAAAAAACCCCCATGTTATTTTGGGAATATTGAAAAGGAAAAGCTGACCACTAACTTTCAGCAATAGTTGTCTACAGTTTTTCTAATCAAAATCCAAGAAAGCAATGCTGAATATGACTACATGTGATTTTATTTACTTGTCTTTACAGTAAGATTTACAATGCATAGAAATCCTTATTTGGTCGAGTAGGAAATACCCCTGTATCTAAATTGAACTTCATAACACCACAGAAAATGAGTAGAAGTGGAGACAGAGCAGTATAATTTCTTCAGTGACAGACAGAAGACAGTGTGTTAAATATTATAAACATAAGTAAGCATAAAATTCTACAAGGTACATATGTGTATTTCAAAAAAACCAAACAAAGCAAAGAGACTTAGGTGTTTCCCAAAGCTAGAAATTTAAATAATCTGCAGAAAATATGAATTGTCCTGCTCACCTCTTGAATACCAGTTAAACAGCTGACAGGGAGGTGGCAGAATAACCTGTTAGAGAACACATTTGTTGGGAATACACACACACACACACACAGAGCTTTTAATAAAACTGGATCACAGTGCAGCCAACAATGCAAGGATCGCAGTGTCATAAAAGCACCACAAAGTAGGAAAATGATTCTGTGGTGTAGGAGTTAAACTGTTCCCTTGTGAGTGTGACAGTGTGCTGTCTGGCTTCTGTTCCAGGGTAATCTGTCCAAGAACTGTTAAATGCCCGGGGGGGGAGGAAAACCTGAGATTTGAAACCTGTAACATTTTCTTCAAGTGCAAATGTATGAACTAAAGAAGAACTGCTGAGGCTGGGAGAAGCTTCTTGAGGTTGTGTAGTTCCAACCTTCCTGCTCAATGCAAGGTCACCCAGAGCAAGATGCTCAGGCCCACAAGAAGCTGAACTTCGAGTATCTCAAAGGATGAAGACTCCACAAAATCTCTGGGCAAACGTGTTCCAGTCACGTGCATGGTATTTTTCTCATGTTTGAACTTTCAACCAAGTCTTCCAGTGGCACCTACAGAAACTGCATTGACATTAAAAGCCAAAAATTTTCCTTATGGCAATACTTGGAAATGTCTCTTCCTTCCTCTTGTACACCATGGCATGTACAGAGAGGAACCAACTGTACTGTGGATGTATCAGTGAGATTGTTCACTCACCACAGTGACTAAGGTAACTGAGCAATTAGTCAAGATATGAGTCAGGCCTTTCTCATTGCTAAATTAATCAATTTTTACATCTGGGCTGAACTTTTCAGCCAAAAATGCTACGCAGAAAGCTGCAAATTCAAATTGATGAAGAAATAACACAACTTTCTTGTCAGTGCTAACAAGTACTTTCCATTAGAAAATTTGACCTTAAAAAAATCTGAGATAAATTGAAGTATTTAATTTAATCACATCTTGACTGCAAGGTTTTCAGCTTTATTAATCTAACTTTTTAATTATATAAAGCTTCTCTTGGTCCTCAAACTTCTAGGAGATATTAGTACAAAAAAAAACTCAGATATTTTTGCAAGTACACAACTTTTCTTTACTTTTATTTTAAAATACCTATCTTATTTGCCTTAAAGTCCTGTTATAATACTGATCAATTTGAAGAATCACTTGATATTTTGGACAAATTGGTCAGTATCACTGGTCAAGGTTGTGGTGCTGCCTGTTTATCTCAGTCAACAGGGGATGGAAGGGTCTGTATGTTGTTGACTAATGAATAATAATTTAGATAGTAGGGATGTTAGGATGTTCTGTGCAAAAAATATTTTGTTTATTTAAATGATTTGTGGCTATTTGCTAAGACAACAGCCAGACCTAAAGGTCGAGAAGTTGAGGCACTCAGCAGGAGCTATGGAGAGTAAACCAAGCCATCAAAAACAGAGATTGTTTGCTTGTGAAGAAAACAAAAATACGGAAGAAGTGTGATCATGGCTTGGAAAGGTAAGTTAAATAAATGCAGTTAAAGGCAGAGTAAAATTCCTTTTGTTTCTAGATTTGTATTATTCCTTCCTCAAGTGGCTGTGATCATTACCAATAAACACCTGGTGGTTACCCCGGCACTGGGTCTTAGCTGCAGTGCCTCATAATAAACCACATTCTGATGCATGAAAAACAGAAATACAGGGCTCTGATTCTCTACTTATGCTATGCAAACCATTATATTTCACAGGAAAAGCCCAGAAACACAAATGTGATATGAAGTTTGTGCCTGACTAGTTGATTAAAACAACGCTTTAGTGGCTGCTGCACACTTTGTCCATCCTTAGCATCTTGCAATTGCACAATGAGAGCTGTATCCAAATCCAATCTATTTCTAACATCGGCAGCAAGTTTAGTGTCATGGGAAAATTATTAGAGACAGTTTAGCTACTGGGGATAAACTTAGTCCTGGCACTTCCTTGTTGTTCACCGTGGTCTAACATACTGCCCTGCAGCTCTCCTGTTTCTAAAAGAGGAAAGCCCTATGGCTGTATCGGGTGTCAGGGGTCACTTAACAGCAGACCATTAGCAGGGAATGCTTTTGTGACCTATAAGTTCTCTGGTTTTGCATCTAGATTATCACCAGCTCCTGAAGTGGCTATTAAAAACTATTACTTGGTTGTGACTGATTGAAGTAGAACTTCACCTGTACTTTCACTGTACTGGGGGTCTGTACACGTGTAGGGTGTAGCTGGTGAATTTCTGTTGAATAACCATGGTCTTTATCCTTCATATTTAAATGAAATCCCTCCCACTACACACTGAAACAAGAATGTTTAAATATCCAGGAAATTTCCATGGAAAAGTACCTACCTGATAATGTAGCCAGAATACAAGGACCCTGTTGTGGTTTAACCCAGCAGGCAGCTAAACACAGGACAGCTGATCTCTCACTCCACTACAGCAGGATGGGAGAGAGAATGGGAATATGGTAAAGCTTGTGAATAGTGATAAAGACAATTTAATAGGGAAAAAAAGAAAGGGAAAATTATGATAAAAGAATATACAAAACAACTCGTAGGATCACAAAACTAGTGACAGAACAAGGTGCAATGGCTTTAACTGGAAGAGGGTAAGTTTGGATTACATATTAGGAACAAATTCTTCCCTGTGAGGGAGGTGAGGCCCTGGCACTGGTTGCCCAGAGAAGCTGTGGATGCCCTGTCCCTGGAAATGTTCAAGGCCAGGTTGGATGAGCCTTGGAGCAACCTGGAATAGTGGAAGGGGTCCCTGCCCATGGCAGGAGTTTGGAATAAGATTGTCTTTAGGGTCCTTCCAACCCAAACCATTCTGTGATGCACAGTGCACTTGCTCACCACCCACTGCCCAGCCAGTCCCTGAGCAGTGACTGCCACACCCAGCCAACTTTATACATCTCTCCTGTCTATCCAAGCAGTTCAATCCTGTTTTAGCTATTTGTGGATTAGCCAGAAGCTGCAATTTCCAGGATATCTGAACAAATGGAATCAGTTTGTTTACCCTGTCTAGACTACTTTAATTTCCTGTTAAATTTTTGTGGCTCAGGCCTCATCCTTTCCTTGACTCCTGGCTCATTGACAAAACACAGCATCTCATTGTAGGCTTAAAATAAATATTGCAATCCCTATTACTAAGTGCAACTTTCACCACTCAAGCTGTTTCTCCCATGTTGATTCCTGCAGGTATTTTTTAGCAACCTTCTAAATGGATATTACCCCTGATCTTCACTTTCTGTCTGAACAGGCATCTTCTTCTTTTTGTCTGCTGTTAAGTGACCCCTGACATCTGATAGAACCATAGCCATTCCACTTTTTCATACCCAATACTTGCCACTGGAGAATAAAATCATCAAGTCTCCTATGAAACACCTTTCCCTGAGATACAGTCCCTGAGACAGCTGAATATAGGCTGCTTTCACAGGGAGGCACAAGAAAACCTTTGGAAAGATACTGTGAAATGACCTGCTCACAGAGGGGATTTCTGCTAAATCCCCATTAAAATTAGCTTAAGCCCCAAAGCATGTCAGTTTAATCTTCTTCAAGTCCTGTCATCTCTTTTTAATATTTATAACTGGGCATTTAAATGGGTAACAGGAATTCTCAATCACTTTTTAATCCAGTTAAACCTAACAATATCTTGTGGTAAAGAGTTCCACAACAGAGCATTCTATTGCAAACTATTCACTTTTAATCTATTCTGAAATTGGCCATATGAGACCTTTTTTGTTTGCAAAGGTTTTGGATTATGGATGAACTTGGAGCAATGCCTGATATGAAAAAAAAAATGAGCAATTTGAGTTCTGAATCAAGATCTGGAACACTGTGGCTACCCTTTTTTGCATCAACATTTGCTCTTTCTGCATGCTTATTTTAGCTCATGTTTTCTGTCTCTCTGGGCTCCTTCATCAACAGTGAGAATCTTTGAAGAAGGGCAAAAAAGAAGAGAGGGGGGAATGCTAGAAAGGAACCTATAAGTAGGCAAGAGGGGAGAGGAGTTAAAAGGCATACACTCACTTCTTGCTCTGAAAAAGAAAGGTCAAACAGAAGAATATATCTTATTTTTTCTGTTTATACTTTTTCTGTCTTGTTCCTGAGGGTGTAGTTATCTTGTAATTCCATCACCTCTGAGCTACAAAAGGAGTAGGAAACTACAGTTAACATAATAAACCCCACCTAAAGAGTGTAAAAGGAGCTTCGTGTTTCAAAAGCGTCAAGAGAATTTGGGAAAAACTATTAAATCTTGTACAGGGCTGTAGAAGGGAGGAGGGCAGTAGAGGCAGTGCATCCCTTTTTGTGGCAGTGTTGAGCACAATTCTGCAGAGGAACAACACTCTGGACAAAGACCACTAGGACAGAGTGCCGTTTTCTCTAGGCCAGGGTTATGCCTGTTTCAAGGTTAGACTTACATTAATTCCAAATATTCTTTCAAGATTTATAGAACATAAAGACTACAGTTTGAAGCTACAGTGATTGCATTACTGTGTACTCTCTTCAGGTAGTATTTCAGTGAGGATATGCCTTAGGATATACCTTGGTGTGATACTTTTCTTCTTGAAACTACATCATTCCATGCTTGTGTTTGAATGCATATATTTAATTTTCAAAGGTAAAGCCAGGTTTCTGCCTGTGATTCTGTGTATCCATGTTTCTTAGAGCCCACTTTTTAATTGACTTTTTAGATAACTTTTCATGTCCATAGATTATGTGTCCTAAGTACAGTTAAGTGAGCTTGCTTTATTCAGTTCCTGACCAAGGATGTGTAGAGGTCTGGAGGACGGGTGTCACAGAGGGATGGGTGGGTGTGTAGGTGCATAGGTAATTATATAAATATGTATGTATTTCTTTGAATAATGTTAATTCTTTGGGTATCCTATAATGTTATAGGATAACCATTCATTCCTTATTGAAAATTAAGTCATGACGTAGTTATTGCCTGATTGTATAAACTCTAGTTCTTCATACATGAGGGGATGATAGAAACTTTGAAGGCATGTTCTGCTGCACAAGTAACAGTTATGGGTGTAAACCACGAGTTTGAAGCTTGGCTTTTCTTTTGCCTAAGTTTTCACACTATGCTCATACCTCTTACATCTGTCCTATAGTTTAAGCAACATAATTGACTTTGTGTACCTACTGACTTCTCTTTCCTTACAGACTAACATGCTGGAAATGGAGTATCATGTCTTGACACAGGTTTAAGTAATGAGGTAATAATATACACTTGTACCTGGAACAGAAGGTGGTAAGAACTCTGTCATTATTGGATGTCTACAGGCTGGTTTGGGACAACATGGAATGCTTTGGTTGATTTAAGTTGACCTGGCAGCATTAGCTAAAAATTGTAAGGTGGTTTGGCCTTGCAAAACAGGTGGAACAGCAACTGCAGCTGACAAATAGAAAAATCTGTCAATCAAAATGGTTAAAGCATGTGAGTGATTTCCCTTAGGTAATGAAAAATAGATGAAGAGAGATTAGAAAAGCCGTAGAGAGTACCACCATTTACACAGAAATTACAAATTATCAGAGAATGTCCCTGTGTGCATTTTGAACAAGTGTCATCAACAACCAAGCACAGAGACTTCCAGTCCTTCACACCTGGTGCACGTTGCACAAACATATCACCATTTCCCAGGCTGGAAAGAGTCATGTGCCTAAAACCCTACAACCTCATGTTTGTTCAGTGTTCAATTGTTTTAGCAAATCTTTTGTTGATCCCTCTGTACTGACTTGATTAGTTTCATCCTTCCAAGGGCTACCCTTTTATTTTGCTTCTGCTTTCCTTTGGCAAACCAGATATTAATTCTTACTGTTTTCATCCTGTCACTGATTAACTCTTTTTCTCAAAGAGCATTCAAGCATAGTGTAGTGCGGTACAACACTGTCATATCTGCTTCTCCCTGGAGCATGTTTCCTATTCTATTTTATTTTAAATAGCCAAACTATTTTATGATGAGAGAGTTTTGCATTTTTCTCTGCTATGCATATTCAAGGAATATAAAACCTGAAGAAAAATAATGTGGTTTGCTTTCATCCTATGTTTTCCCCACTTTTCAGTTATCTGTGTAAATAAATGATGAAATTATAGTAGTCCTGCAGCCACAAAAGAATTCAGGTTAGGAAAGAGCAAAGTTGCACAGAAACAGTTGTTCTTAAGACCATCCAAGACAACTTTACTTACTCTAACATAAGTAGAATACTTGATTGTGGTAGGCGAAGTGAGAAGTATGAAGCTAAACTGCATTATGAGAGGATGAGGTGGAAGTAATTTTAAATTAGTCACCCTAAGTTCTGGAAATTACTTTCTCAATTATATCCTATTGCTGATTATGGCACAATCTGTTTATTGAGTACTATGAAGTGCAAAGGGTTCTACCATTATCCAGGTGCTTTCCGAACTCAAGGTTAATACTGAAATTTGCTCATTGATTTCCAGGGTCAAGTCTAAATACACTCTGGGCTGTTTTCAATGTATCTTTGAATTTTAATGTTGAGTTAATAGAATCTATTTTAAGGTTTACAGCCGGTTTCACACCCGGCTTGGTCCCAGTTCTAGGTTTTTAAATGATTACCATACAAAACAGCCATTGTGTCCCTCAAGAGCTGAATGAAGAGAATCTGTTTTACTCTGGGTTGTTCATGAAGACTTTGCTGCTGTGCTCTGCAAAGGCTTGAGCTCACATGTCCTTTTCCATGGGAGCATTGATAAGGTCTCTCTTGCACCATCTGTTAGAGATGGAATTAATGGTGACATAAGCTTTCTCTTGGAGAAGACACGTGAAAGGAGACAAGTCTTGGAAGGAGGCACTCCATGCTGGAGCAGGGATACTTTGGATGGTACTTGTGGACTATGGCTTTAGCAGGAACAACTCTGAGGGACTATGGGTGACTTACACTAGAGTAGAAGAAAACAATTCAGGAGTGAAGAGCAGTGGAGGAAAATAAGTCAAGTGGGGAGTGGCAGAAAACCACCATTGTGCACTGACCCGACCTCCTGAACTGCCCATTGCCACACAGAAGGGGTTAGACAGGACTGAGGGTAACAGAGGGCAAAAAAATGAGGTGCAGACATAGAGCAGAGGTGTTGTAGTGGAATCTGGAGCGGTCTTTTCCTATATTGTCTGTATAATTGTAATTTGTTGGTTTGTTTTTTTTTTTTCATAGATACCAGGCTCAGTAATCAAAAGTCTCTGCTGTTTGGCAAGAAATTAAATTAAGTAAAACTCCCTCATCAAGACTGTTTTGCTTCTGACATGTGTTTAAGGACTGTCTGTACCTTTCTTTAGTTTTAACTGGAGTCCTATTAACTCCAGACTTTTTGTGTAATTGCAGGACAAGCTTGAATCCCAAAGCACTGATAATTTGTAGATATTTTTCTTTCTTCACTGCATCCCAGGATATATTTTGGAGACTCTATGTCTCTCTATATATGTATTTTTCTATTTCTTATTGTGACACAACAAGAAAATTTGCAATGGATTCAGTTTTTGAATATTGTTTCCAAAAAGTCATCCTTAGGATTAGAGGATTTGGTCCCTGTTCACCAGCTCTTCAGTCCTCCCTTCCCAGTTTGCAGGCCTAGAAAATAGTATTTGAAATTAACTTTGCCTTGCTGTTGGCCAGATAATAATAACCCTTCTGAGACAGAATACGAAAAGCTCTTTTTCCCTTCAGTGTAGGAGAGGGGATGTGTGGACTTCTAAAGGGAGACAGCTGTTGCACTGGAGTGTGAAAGAATTTCATTGTGATACAGGATTGCTCTCTTCCCCTTAAACTATTGATTGTTTTGTTTGCTTGCCTTGAGTGCCAAAAAAGAGAACAGAGAACTGGTGCAGAACTGCAAAGAAACACCGCAAACTAAATAAATAACAACCTTGAGCATTTGTGAGCTGCTTCTGCAGTAAAACCCCATAACCTCTGTCTAGTTGGTGATGTTGACCTTGGGTCTGCAACATCACCCAATAACTTTCAGCTGACTAGTGAAAAACATAAAGCTGGAATGTTTGGGCTTACACTTTGAGAACTGATTTGTCTTCAAACAAATAACATTTCTAAGCTTTTGAATCTTTGCCATTTCCATTGTATTTTCCTCAGTGTAGCCCTGATTCTGTGCAACCTTAAATATCTGGTCTGCAGGCTTTTGTTGCATATGCCTCCAATATAGTTGGCATGAAGAGCTTTCTTAAAAGCTGACTTTAATTTACTGATGCTGCATTGCCCAGATCAATATTATTGCATTTGGAAGGTCTATCCTGCCATTAGATTTACCAACCAGAAAATGGGGACCACTAAAAGGCTTGACTTCAATTCACATTTCTCATAAATCTCCTACAAATGTGGATTATGATGCAGCATTTTTTTGTTCTTTTGAAATACTAAGGAGATTCTCCAGTATTTCACTGTGTCATTGCCACATGTGATCCTTCAGGGTGGGATTAAGTACTTGTGCATGTCTTGCAGTGATTTAAAGCTAATGCTTGTCACTTTATTCAGAAAAAGAGATCCAAGGGGCGTAATGGGACTGCCCAGGACTGAAGCAAGGAGAACTCCGCCTATGACATCTATTTATAGAGTTTGCTTTCTTCTCTTTGTATAATTAATTTTCTGAATACCATTAGCCAGTAAACAAGTTAAAGAAATGGCCATCCTCTATTTATATGTTCCAATTTGTCACTTTGGTCACAGAGGGCACATTCCCTGGCTGTTACTCAACATTAATGGCTGAATTAAAATAGGCAGTTGCCAAAAAACACTTCTGAGACCTGCCTCTGTTATCCATTAATCCAGGATAATCACTTTTACTTTTCTTCTTTACCTGCATTCTCAGGTCATGTTCCCCTTTGGTATTTCCTCTTTTTGTTGATTTCCTTTGGCTGTAAAGTCACTAAACTCCATTCAGTGAAAGAGGACGACTCAGAGGAGAAACTTATGCAAGTCTGACATGTTGCACTTGTGTTACCACAGCAGTGACTCTGACTCCCCTTCAATATGAAGATTTGTATATGATGAACAAGCAGGCTGTGCTGCTGAATAGCAAAGTGATGGAGACATATTTCTACCTCTAATAAAAACATTTTCAAAAGAATGTTTTAAAGTTATACAAAAGCTTTTCGTTATAATTTTAGATATTCATCTCATAACTAGTAGAAATTGTTTTTTGTACTGGTAGTTAACAATTTGCTGTGCTTAATATATTTGTATTTGCAATGAATACCTAGAGTCTTCTTTTTTTCCCTTTATTGGCTTCTAAATTTGTTGGGGTGGGTTTTTTTGGTGGAGAAGGTAGATAATAGTTAATGATTGATTTCTAAGTATCAAAGCATGACTGTGACATGCTAACTTCTAATGGATAATCCCCATCTGCAGAGCTAAAAGGAATTAGCAAGCTATAAAAAGCAAATCTTGGCTGCCTTCAAATCCAGTGACCATCTACCTGGTGCTGCCTTTAAATCTATATCCTGGAGTTTCCCAATAGATCTGTAAATGTCTATATACATTCTACAAACAGAAATACACAGCTCTAAGGTTAAAGGAAAATAATTTGTAATTATGCCCTTTAGAATAGTATCATTTCTTTCCAAGGGTTATTGGACTCCAAGCACTTTTATGCCACACAGATTTATATATTTCCTTCATTATGAAAATTCCAATATAAATACCTGCACCTTCTTTTCTTTGGACCTTTTGGCCTGAAAGTTTTAGACATCCTGCATGATATTAAATTACATATCAGAAAATTAAAAATTTTCTCACTTGAATGGGTTAATTCTGCTGCTTTCCATTTAACTCAAACTGATATGTCCTTTCCTTTAATTTTTTAAAATTAACTAATCATTCCAAT
This sequence comes from Pseudopipra pipra, assembly GCF_036250125.1. Lineage (NCBI taxonomy): Eukaryota > Metazoa > Chordata > Aves > Passeriformes > Pipridae > Pseudopipra > Pseudopipra pipra. Next base: position 71,736,607 of record NC_087552.1, read on the forward strand.
AGAATGTTAAACTCATTAAAACGATTAATAATTCATCTTTGGTTGGTTTAGGATTTTTTTGGTTTTGTTTGTTTGCTTGTTTTTTCTCCTGGAACTGCAGTCTATAAAAGTTCAGCAACAACAAACTTCATCCAGCACCACCAAAAATGGTGCTGGGGCCTTTATATCTTCCCTTCTTTGCAGTCAGTATTTTTCTACATGCTACAGGATTCATGAATTGCAGTGACTGACAGAAAAGACAAATTACAGGTTCTTTATCACTGTCTTTGGTAGACACATATATATAGAACTTCTATCTCCATCTAGAAAAGATGCTGGGAAAACATGCTAAATACTTGTTTATAATTAGAAAGATGCTCAGTGTAGTAGCACAGTAGCAAGAAGACTGAAGTTCTTGGCTTCTGGTACTTAGGATGGTGTCATGGTTTGAGATAGTCCCCAAATCCAATTCCCTAGTTCCATCCCCCCTCCCACATCTCAACCTAATGTGAGATGGGCTTTTCCAGACAAAACACATCAGACTCAAAGTGGGGGAAAGGGAATATATTACAATGACTGTACAAATAAATACCATATCACATTATACACACGATTGCAACTATCTCTACCATGACATATAGTATTTACAGTGGATCAGGTCTCCTCTCCCCTCCAAATAAAAGTCCAGGAGGGAAAGAAGGACAGATCCCTTCCAGTCCTTAAGCAGCAGCATCTTCTGAAGCAGCAGTCTGTCTGTCTTCTCCACATGCAGCAGCTGATAGCTGGCTTTCTTCCAGCACTCAACGAGGGAGATATCAAATTCCCTCGGCCCCATCGCCTCAACCGAGGGGTCTTCCGTGGGCTTCGTAACCCCAGACAAGGTCGTATCACCACGTCATATCACGAAGACACAGGGGGGTCTTCGTGACTGTCTGGTATCTTCAGAAGACTCAGCTCCTTCTTGCAGGGCCTTTGTGCCCTGTCTCTCAGGCTGCCACCATGGCAGCAGTGCAAGGGGGGGAGCCAAGGTCAACTCCCCCTGCATTCCATCTGGCCGTCCCGGTCCAGCTCCGGGACGTCTCTTGAGCTTCTCAGCTCCTCTCTCTCTCCGGTGCTGCATGTCTGAAACTCTTCTCCTAAATAGGAGTCCATGTCCCTCTTCTCCAAGAGGGTCTCCAAGGGAGTTTTGGGGAATCTGGTATCAGTCTTACCCCAAACTCTGTCTCTCAGCTGCTGGCTCTCTTTCTCCCAGCTCTGTCTTCCAGGAGTCCTTCTCTGCGGTGCTGTATGTTGCTTCTGCTGCTTCTTCAGTTCAGGTCTTATCTCTGGCTCTCTGCCACCTTTCTCCGGTCAGTGCCTGCTGCTGTCTGTGCCCATGGAGAAAACACTCTCCCGGCATAACTACAGGCACCTAGCCCAGCTTTATGCTGTTCCAGGTCCCTGCAGCCCCCCAGCCAGGGGCTGGGAGGGGGCCAGAGGCCCCAAGGGGCACAGAGCCCCTTCCTCGTGGCTCACAACATGGCCACCTCTCCTACAACAACCAAACTACAACTCTTCTCTTCCGGTCTGGTTGTGAGATGTTGACATTTCTGCAGGAGCGCCCATTGGACAGAATCTCAAAACTTCTAGGGGTTTCCACCCCTTGGGGTCTACCACTTTTCTCAGCTCTGGGGGAAAACAAGGTCCAAACCACGACAGATGGTAATTCAAAATACAAGTTCTGCTACAGATTTCTCTTGGTTCACTCCACAGTTTTGCATCTAAATGTGCCACGACTTTATAGACAGTGATCAGAACTTGAGTGGTGGAACAGGTCTCATGGAGCAGCCCAGCTAGGAGACAACTCACCAGTTTCCCTGTTGGTTATTTAGCCCCTCTCTGCAGTCGGTAGCTCTTACTGAGATGTGTGTGAACAGTGATTGTTCAGCTCATTTCAAAATCACGTTAGTTGTGCAGATAAGTCCTGGAAGTTCTGGGACCACCCAGAGTTAAAAATAAATGTAGCCAGACAAGCCAAATGATTGCTCAGGTTCTCTTGCTCCTGGGGTTTCTCTTGAGAACAGCTGCCTGCTCCAGCAAATTGTCTTTCATCAGCTGATTTGTGGCAACCGATGCTTCCATATTCTCACCTGCTGTTTATAATTTAGGGCTTCCAACTTAATCTTCCTTGGAGTGCTCTAACACAGAGTACTGACCTTGGTGTACATTTGATTAGTACAAGAAGCTTAGGGAGCCTCTCTGCCAGATACCAGTTCTATTTGAACACTAGCAAAAGTGATTAAACACTGAACTGTTCTTTGCCTGTAGATGAGCTATGTGCTTCATGCTTGTTACTCTTTTAATTCAGGCCTGATGAATTAGGTTTGATTTTCTTTATTGTTTTCATTTATTTTTTTTCCTGGAGATGGTCTGCTTGTTGTGTCTGGTGGAAAATGAGGACATAACATTCATTTAAGTTTCCTGTAAAATTCAATTATAGGAACATCTAGATCTTTTTTAATATGCACCACTTTTCCCCTTTGAATGTGTTCTGAGTTGTTTAAATGTGTGTTTTATTGATCCACTATTAAAGGGGTCGTGGCTTTGTCCAGGAAAAACAATGTTTGTCAGCAGAACTTATAGAAATAGAGGAACCAATGGGTTGTGGCTTTTGCCTTTTAAATCTTAAAACATAATGATAGTCAGTATGATAACCACTCACTCCTAGGCTGGACAGCAAGTACTAGTTGTACTTCCTTTTACTTCTCTGTCCCTAACTTCTTTCTTTTCTTCAACTTTTCTAACAATATATCAAGATTCCCATCCATAGGTCATTGAAGGAAGGGCACGCTGATTGAAAATTTGATAAATTACTTCTTGTAATATGATTTAACTTTCAAAATGTTCTTCATTCCACCAGTGTTTCTCTCCTCACTTGTTCCATATGTTCACTTTCTGTCATCACCAGCTGTAAGAAATGTTTTTGGCTCTTGACTCCAAGATATGTCCATTTACGAGCACTGCCTTCTAGGCTGCACACTTGTTAAAATACAGTCTTCAATTTTACCTTTTCTTTGCCAGTTCTGCTGTTCATTTACCTCTGTGACTCAGATGTTGAATATTCCACTGGTTACTGTTTCTGAAATAGGAATAATAGTTGTTGGTTTTTTAATTCCTCTTCTGTTTTTTGCTTTGGGTGTTTGTTGTTTGTTTTTTTTTTCAAGTCTCATCTTCCTTCTAGTGTTGGACACTATCAGTGAAAGAGTCTAGAACTCACCTTACTGTTGTGTAACATAGTCTGATTTTATGCTACTGTTCATGACACTTACGTGTCAAAGGATTCAGAAAGCTAGTGACTATGAAAGAGCAGAGTTTTTACTTTGACAGTAATTAATTTAGTCCAAAGAACTACTATTATGGTTCTCAGGGCTGGATAAAGTTAAATGCCTTTTCTTGATCTCTACTTTCTTAATATATTGACTCAGTCCATTTGGTACCTGAAACAGAGAAGATAAAAAGAAAATCTAACAGTTATTACTCATATTGAACACTGAAAATCATTCCACTTCTCTATAATAATTTATGATCCCTGTAAAGTCTGATATATATTTGTGCTGGTTTTGGCTGGAGTAATTTTCTTCCCAGTGGCTGGTATGGGGCTGTGTTTTGGGTTTGTGCTGAACACAAGGTTGATGATATAGTGAAATTTTAGTTATTGCTGAGCAGGGCTTACACAGAGCCAAGGCTTTTTCCTGCTTCTCCCCCCTCAGAGGGGAGGATGTTGGGATGGTTTGCCAATGCATGGGAAATAGGGAGGAGACACAGACAGAATAGGTGACTCCAACTCCTCAGAGGGACACTCCAGACTACATGACATCCTGCTCAGTATATAAAGTGGGAGGAAGAAGGAAGAAGGAGGGAAGTTGGGAGTGATGGCCTTTGTCTTCCCGAGTAACTGTGATATGTGATGGGGCCCTGTTCTCCTGGGGATGGCTGAACACCTCCCTGCCCATGGGAAGAGGTGAATTAATTCCTTGTTTTGCTCTGCTTGTGTGCTTTTGCTTTCCCTATTAAACTGGTTTTATCTCAACCCGTGAGTTTTCTGCCTCATACCCTTCCAGTTCTCTCCCCAGTCCCACTGATGGGAGAGCGAAGGAGCGGCTGTGTGGGCCTTGGTTGATGGCTGGGTTTAAACCAGGACAAAAGTTTTCTCTGATGAGCAAATCTCCTGCTGATATGGATTTTTGAACTGAGTATCATCCTAACCTCATCATTAAACTTAAAACATGGATTCTATAATGTCCAGGTTTAAGGAGAATTTCTTTCTTTCTCCTGCTGGGAGTGAGTCAAGCACCAAAATGTTAACTGCTCAGGAGTCTTTGGAAAAAGTCAAGTAAGAGAATCAAGATTCCTTATCCATTCAGATAATAGTATCTTGATGTCACTTCTCTATGTAAAAGCTCGTGTTTCCTCACAGTACTTGGTTTCTTAAGACTCTCACCCTCCACTCTCTCACCTCTATTGCAGCCCTGGGTGCATTCAAACATTGCTATATAATGGTTTGCCAAGTGCTTTGAGCTGAACAGAATGATGGAATTACCACACAATTAATCTGCATGCTGTGAATGAAGGCTTCTATCAATATAAATCAGTGTTCCACCTATGAAACTAATTCATAATATGGAACAGCATCCAGCACTGAGCATTAGCACCATCAGCTTGTCTCAGAAATAACACAGGACGTGCTTCTACAAGGAGATTATCATATAGTTGTTGACACTACAAGGAGTTATACTTTGTCCAAGTTTTAGAGAGCTTTGTTGGAGACATTTCTTTATGTTTCAATGATGTAAGTACATGTTGTTGAAACCCATGCCTAATAATCTCAAAAAGGTTTTGGATTCTTCAGCATAAAGAGGAGAATTTCTCTCTGGGAAAATTTCGAAGGGAAGAACGATACACAACAGAAAGAGGCTGCCTGTGGGAATGAACAAAGGAGATGAGACTAATTAAGCAATAAACCAAAGCTGTTTGAAAAACAGTGATGGACTAAAAAGAGGTGGTGGCAAGGAAAAGAAAAATAAGTTTTAATTTTTAGATGGTCATGGAATAGAACTTTTCGATTTCTAAAGTCTTACAGCAGTTATTGGTGTGCCACAAATGGTTTTGTTGTTATTCTTATAAATAAAAGCCCATAGGTTTATTTCCATTTTTTCCCCCAATATCCTGTAAACATATGTATCTACATATAGTTGAAAATCTTGTGGTGAATTACATTTTTTTTTAAAAACTGAAGAGCTGGAGAGATGGAACAAACTACAAGATTACTCAGATGAAGGAAAAGAGAAGCATTAATATCGGAATAAAAAATCTGTTTGAAATGCAGATATTTGCTTAGACTGACGACTCTCCTGCATCTGATTTGGACCAGAGACTATATATTCAATTTTGAAAATTCAATGAGCATCCTTATCACTAAGCTGTTGAGTGCTTTGAAATATAAATGGGCCATAAATGGAACAAATGTAAATGCTCCATCAGACAGCTTCAGATAAATAGCTGAATTGGATGTCTTTCTTCTTGTTCTGACAAGAAATCTCTGCTATTAAGGGTATTCTGTAGATGCCATGGAAGATTTGCTGGTGTCCCAGTGTTTGCAGCACTCACCTGGGGTAGTGGAGATGGGTGCAAGCCTCTGGAGTAAATAAAACTGAGGATGGGCATTAACATCCCCCAGGTTGTGGCAAATGCTTTAAGTGCCTCTTCTGAAATAGGCATTTATTTTAACCTTAGAAGACCTAAAATTTATCTCTCTGCAGACTGGGAGAATATTCACAGCCTAGGAAAAGCATTCATCATCACCTGCTAGACATCTGAAAAGTCTACCTTTGCATTCTGACCTGAAAAATATGATCTGAATAGTTGCTCTGGGTTGGAGTTTCCAAGCACAGTGAGCAAGGCTGATCCAAATGCCTTAAGCTTCCATTTTAGGAATTTACTACTCTTTGTCTGGTGGGAGCCCCGTTAACCCTCCCTCTTTGGAATTTACAGTATTAATAGTGTTGAGTCAGCTGTGGAGATGGTTAATGCCACAGGTGCCATTTTTGTGCATCATAAGTGAACCTATAACACAAAAATTCTAAGGAGTGAGATCTTGTGCTAAAAAAACCCCAATTATTTAATGTTGAATTCCTATCCTTTCATAAGAGAAATTTTTCTGAAGCAGGTTGGAAACAGGAAAGGATTTTCAGGGTGGCAAGAAGCAGACAAGCAAATAGCAGATCAGTTCTTTTAACCACTATTACAGAGTTTAATTGTCTTCTTCAGTGCTAAATATGTCAAGTGGCAGGCTTTCTCCAGCTTCCATTAGCTGCTTTTAAATGGTGTCATTAGCAGAAGGGGAGGTCAGGGAAAAAAAAAACACAAGTAAAAGCTATCTTAGCTCAAAGCTCCAGATAAAAGCATATTACAGATGAGAATCTATAGTATCCCCAGATTACTGAGCAAAGAAGTGAGCCAGGACAGAAGGAAGAATCCTGACTGTTCTGTTAAGTGAATTTGTGTTTTAGAAATCAAATCTTCTTTCTCCATCTCTTTGTATAATGGCTGAGTTTACTCCCATTGTAAAACATCAGAAGGATGAAAATTCAGATTTTTTTTAAGGATAATCAAATCTGTTAAATACTGGAAAGGATTCTGGTATTTTTTTAATTAAAACAAAGATGGTTTTCTGGAATTTGGGGAGGGAAGTAAGACAGACATATCCTGGTTAAAGTAGTTCAGAGAATTAATTGAATTATTACTGACAAAAGAGATGCAGGATGAAAACTGCCTTGTTAATGGGGTGGATTAGAATGTGAAAGTACCAGTCTTCATAGGATAGAACAAATATAAAGCCAATGGAGACCTAAATTAAAAGTGCTTTAAAACTTGTCATGGTACTCAATTGAAATCCAGCAAAGTCAGGCTCTTAATGATAGGATAAGAAGTAAATATTAATGTATGTTTTCAGATCAAAACATTTTAAGACAAAAGATCAGTAGACAACTAAGTCAAAGCTGCTTTTTAAATCGATCTAAGTCCAATTAAGTTTGCCTGGATTAGTCAGGGAAAAGGGAAGGAAAAAAGAAATCCCTATTGATGTACTCTTAAGCAAATGCAAATACGTTACTTTCTAGTTCAGTGTTTTTAAATCCAGAAAGGTTTTTTAGGTAATAACTTAACGTTCTGGTGTGTTCCAGAGGTGCTGGTTTGCACTGTACATTAGATTACTAGTACTGCTTTTGTATGTTGTGTGAGTGGATGTCCTGTCTGCTTGTGTGCCTGGATTCCTTCTCCTTTCCCTTGTCCACTCCTTCTGAGTTTAATGCCTTATTTCTGCCAATGGTGAAAAAAGGAATTGTGTATTTGGCATGTTTTAAATTTTTCTTAAGAGAATAAATAGTGGAGATTACTCAAGATCTATATTATAGTACCTGAGGCTTTTCCCTGTGTATTAGTACAGAACCTGCATTGAGGAGGGAAGAGGAGTGAGGAAGGATTTGGATGGAGATATGGTGAGTGTACTAACAGCAAGCAGGTCTTGCACAAGGATAATTCAGTATTGACTCATTCACAGACAAAGGAAGAAAAGCTTCACCATTCTTGTGGCTTGTGCCCCTTTCTCCTGCAGTGACATGAGGTTGCAGTGCTGTATCTTCAGCAGGTGTATCTTGGGGTTCAGTTCAAGGAGTACTACAGTACATGTCTTAAAATATTTTCCCTTTGTTCCTGTGAGACTCACCTGCCACTTCGAAGCAGCCTGGGCAGTAATTAATCACTTATTTCCCAATGATTTTCATATGTGTCGTTGCAATGTCGCTGCACATGTGGCATAAATTCTAATTCCTAATGAGCAATAGATGGGGAGATGACCTAGAAAGAGAGATAGTAGGAAGAGAAGGATTTTCTCTTTTTAGAGAAAACGTTCAGTTTATCCTTACTATTTTTATACACTGCTTATGTAAATAGGAAATGTCTATTAAGATTGCAAAGACAAGAATTTAAAGTTGTGATAATATGGGTAGAAAAAAAGCCCTGCTGTTTAAGATCAGCCTGTAGCTTTCTTGCTGTGCATGCAAAGCTGTGCCATCTGATGTATATTTTGAAGTCCTATCTATAATAATCAGTTCCACTGCAGTTAGCACAAAAAAGAAAGCAAAAAAAAAATTGCCAAAATCCCCAAAAGTCAAGTCATCATCTCTTTATTAGTTTGCACTGCAACAAATGGATAGGAGAGTTTGCCATGTAGATTTTGATGGAAGAGTGTTTAAAGAACAAGGACTCTTTTTTTGTATAGGAGGAGACAAAAAAGTAAATAGGATATTTTAATTATTCCCATCATAAACATCTTCCTGTAAAAAGTAGAAGGCTGTTGGATATAAAATTTGTATTTTCAATATATATTATCAGTGAGGGAAATTTTCTCATTCCATCAATTCAACCTGAGATATAAAGCTTCTGAAAATGCTAGAGGCATGAGAATAAAACCATATTTATTGGTTTTGGTGTTACAGTTTTATCAGGACAAGAACAGGGAATTTGAAGAAAAATGAAGTTATGTAAAAACTGCCTGCTTATTGACACAAGAGTCTATATATTTCTATAATGAAAAAAGTTATTAAATAATAAAAAAATTTCAATAGTAAAAATTTCTCTCTGGCACATTGAATGTAGTGCTGGGTATTTTTATGAAATTAATATAAAGTCTTTCCATCTTACATTTAACCAGTTATCCAGCATTGAAAATACAACTGGCTTTATACTGAAGCTAATTAATGTGGAGTTTGAGTGTGCTTTCCTGGAAGAAAAAAAGACATACCTGTATGCTTCCTTTGCAATAATAACTTCTGGATTCTACCTATTTCAACCAAATTTAGTAGAGGAGCTCAAGACAAGATGTTCCTAAGGGAACTAAGCAATCATGTAGCAGAGAGGTACCACGTTCATGGCCTTCACCTCACTGCAGGAAATGTCATAAAACTATCTGAAAACTTCATTAGAAATCAGGAAATGTGCTAGTGGAAAAGAAGTTATTACTGTCCCTATTCATGAGAAAAGCTTAAATTGGAGTTTACAGGTTACTAATTTTATTAAAATTCATTGTTGGAATGCAGAATTAGGAAAACAAGCTTCATAAATACACCTTGATATTAACATGTTTGAAAGAATGGGAATAATATTAAAAATAGCACCAATATTGGTGGCTTAAAAAGGAGGTTTTGCCATGGAACCAAGTAGAGAAATGCAAGAGATTAAAAGTTTTAATGTAGTTCCTTAACAAAGCTGTGTGTTTAGAGGAAAAGAGAAGCTTGAAATTTGTCTGATATTTGGATACCTTACTCAGCATCCTGTTTCAGCCAAAAGCTGGTGTTTCAGGTGAATCAGAGGAATCAAACTATCAGTGATCCCTGATTGCAGCCATTTTCTAGCTCAAGTTCTTCCAGAGAACACAGTGGCTTCTGTGTGAGCTTCCAGCATCTGCAGCTTTCTTTGGAAGGGATTCCACAGGTCAGGTGAATACACAAAATCAGCCTTCTGGTTTTTTTTTTTCTTCTTTACCATTTAGTTGGATCAGTCTGTGGTCATTAGTTCTTCTGTGGAAGGAGCCAACGTCATTCTTTCCTTCTTCATCTTCCCTTGTCACTCACAATTTTATACCTTTTCTTCACTTACTGTCTCATACTTTTCCGATATGAGACGGTGTGATAATGACACCACATGTCTAATACACCCTCACTGTGATTCTTTGTCTTTTTCCCAGTGATCTGGTGTTGTTCCTGGGGTGGCAGACCCTACCCATGTAGTTTTTGAGATAAAAGTTAGCTCAGGATTTATATAATGGCATAAGGTTATCCCCTACTCCTTTTCTGATGATCTTGTGCTTAATTTTCTTTACATACTAAGATTAAGTCTGAGAGCTCATTCTTGTTCTAGAAAAAATATTTTTGTATTAAAGTTGATTTTGATTTTCCTAAAAGTGTACTTTTTTGTAATATTATTTGAAACTATGTGGGGGAGGAATGGGAAGGGTTATTTTTGTCCTCCAAAGGTACATTTACTACCAATGTAGTGCTTATGGCCTAAAAAACACCCCAAAAATAAACCAATTGTTCTGATGCTGTCAAAATGTTTTGCTTAAGCTTACACTATTACATTCATAGGCTAAGTTATATCTCATTCTGTATCAGACAGCTGGGAATAGAATCTAAATTGATTGAAACAGTAAGATCTAATGGATTTAAACAGTACAATCTAAAAATTACTTCCTCCAGCCTGAGGTATTAGACTAATAATGATGGAAAGAAAATACCTTTTATTTTGAAACTGAAAGAGCCAACACTTTGGTTTATTGTTTTTTATGGGCTTGGTCATTTGGGGTTTTTATTTTTTTTTTTTTTTTTTTTAAATTTTCAAAGCAATTTCTGTCAAGGTAAGCCATCTTACTCTTTGGAACTGAGCACAAAGAAATCTAACATATACACCAGTTTATTGCATGTATACATGTCTTTTTGAGAAGTCACAGGAGAAAGCATAAAAATAACCAGTGAGAAAAGCCAAAGCACAAAATGAGACACAATCACCAAGGGGCATCAAGAGTTATGAGTAAATTAGTACTAACAGAAAAGTTGGTAAAGCGTCTAGGTAATATTCAGAAGAGGAACAAAAATAGCAGATCAGTATACTGGTTTGGCTGAAACATTTTCAACTTTTTTCCCTCATCTATCCTAATTCTAGGGGGAAAAAAACCCCAAGACATCACTGGGCACTCTGTTACACAGAGTCAGCCACTGAGAAACACACAGAATACATTAACATTTTCTAATTGTAATTTAGAGGCTTTTAAGCATCTGCACCCAGTAAACTTCACTCTGTGTACTTAAAAGGTGCCAATGATCCCTAAAAGCAGTTTGGGAAACAGATGAGGTACCAGAGGATTGGCAAAGGGAGAATTTGCTGTTGATCTTTAAAAAGAGCAAGGGAGGGGAGGAAATGCTCAGAGTTGTGGGTTGATTAGCTCCAGGTTCCTTCTATAAAAAAAAAAAGGGCAGAAAAATAAGTTATTCCTATAACTGCCATGAAAACAAGGAGTTGAATAATTATTATGGATTTAGGTCAATTGATCCTGTTTCCATCTGCAACACGTTAACAATTGCTAGAGACAAAGGAGAGTGTCAGAAACAGCAGTTCTGTGAGCAGGAGTTTTCACCCTTTAGTAAGTAATGATAACAACTTTAGTAAATCTTTCCACCTGACATTCTCAGCAGCAGCCCAGGGATCCATGCCCTGAATAAAATTTGAAGTATGCTGAGGTGGATACAGAACTGTCTTGAAAAACATATGGAGAGTAGTTATCAGAGATTTATTATCAAAACAGAAGAATATATTAAGAAAAGTTTCTTGGAGTTGCTGGATTTGATACTAATCAATACTGGAGTCAGTTTTTCAGATGATAGATCAGAGCCTGTGGTCATTAGATTTTCAGGGCTGCAGATGCACTGAAAGAAGAACAAAATTTCAAATTAATTTTGGCAGTTTTAACATACAATCTGAAAATCTTTAAAGGTTGCTATTAACTACAGAAAAATGCAAGGTTTTCTTTTGATACAGAAATAATGAGTCCAAAAAATCTGACAGAGGGAACAGCCAGAAACCCTGTAACACTTATGTAAGTGTTATGGTTTGGGGTGTAGTATTTAAAGAAGGACAGAGAACATTTGAGTCTGGGGAAGAATAAGGGTCTGTAAATCATTAACTATGAGGAGTGACAGAATGACCTGAGGCTGTTGTAATTCAGATGTGATTTTAATGAAATATATGAAAAAAATTGAGAATATAAAATCTTCAGTAGTACAGAAAAGGTGATTGTGGGATGATTATTCAACTTTCTCTTTTCATGTAATGAATAACTAACCTGTAGAATTTTCAAAGGATGTTATGGAATCCAAAAACATTAACAGGTTTGAGAAAAATACAAATTTTGAAAGTAGTGTCAGGATTCTCTGGACTGCAGTTGCTGAAGTTTTGAAGAATAGTGCAAGGGAGGTCTCTCTTTCCATAATGGATTTTACAGGATTTTTGTAACCCATGTGTTACTGACAGCTACTGGAAAGAAAATATTACTATAGTTGGCTGTTTGGTCTGGCACAATTTGGCCTTCTAGATGTTTCTATGCTCTGAAAAGAGTTAGTGTGATGGGCTGCAGTAAGTGTGGTATCTCCTGTATGTGGACATATAAAAGAAGAATGTTTTCCTACTCATCAGGTGCTGCTTGCAAAGCAGTGACTTAACTTTTGGGACTAGGAAAATTCGTATTAGTCATTTGGAGGGGGAAGAGCCACTAAAATTGAAGGGCTCGTATAATGAACTGCTAGAAAATATTCAGCCTTGCTGCCAACTTTGGAGACTTTTGAGAACAGGTTGGAAAAATAACTGTCATGAAGAATTGCAGGTAGAGCTGATGCTGCTCTGGAGGAGGATAAGCAGCAAGATTTCTTGAGTCCCTTCAATCCTATCAATTGGTGATGAAACTCCCCCTCAGTCTCAGAGAAAACAGATCATGGATAGTGTAATCAAACCCTCAAGATTTAGGGGATTTTCAGTGAGGTGATAACTGAGTGATGACTTGTCAAACCTGTCTCTGGTCGGCCAGTTGGCAGGAATATTGGCAAAGAGCTCAGTTCCCCTTTAGACACCAAAATGGATATCTGGATTTTCCCTAAGTGTGGAGTTGTTTGATATGAAGCTCTGTTCAATAATCCTTTGGGGTTAAGCAATTTTACAGTCAGATATGAAGCTGATGTGTAACATCTTTCTATTCTCCCTGAACTGTAAAAAGAATTAGGAGTTCTTCATTATCTCATATATTGGAGTGATTCATGTGGTAAGACTCTGCTCATAAATCCCCATTTTCTTCCAAAATATGCATCTCACATAGATTAAATATTTAAAAAGAACTCCAAATAAAATTCTCTGCCTTTTTCTGAGGTTTTCTTTTCTGCCTATACTTACATTTCAAGCATGACAAAGGCAAACAATAAGTAAGGTTGAAGGTGGATGTCAATGTTACACACCTGTATTAACAATTAGAGTACAAAAATATACACTTTATTTCATTATGGAATCTCATGGCATAGGAGTGTCAGCAGGAGAATACTTCAGATTAGTTCTGTAGATTCTTAACTGTGCAAATGTGAATTTGCTGTTTGCTTTGAATTTTAATACCCTGAAAGATTAAATAATATTTTTTTCCTTTTGGAAGGCAGAGATTTTATTTTAAAACCTGTAGAGGAAATAAACAATGAAATGCTCACCTAGGGCCTGCTTTAATTCACATGAAAGCTGAGGCAAAGGCTTTTGTTGTCTCTGCTAAAAGTTGGCTTGTTGCATACTTTAGTAATTTTCTTAGTCAATTAAAGTGGGACTACTGTGATCTCTGGGAGGGGCTTGACATAAAGATGCAGTTCAGGAGAATGTCCTCCTGTTGGATTTTCACTTTTCTGCTGAGTTTGACTGAGTGGAATAGCCACTGATTTAGCTTCATGTCAGGTTTTACACCTATCCTAAATCATGCTTTGTCATTTGTTTGCATTTGTTTAAAATTCTGTGGATTTGAATCTTACCTACCACTGATAATACCAACACAGACTAGAAGAGCATCAGGGTTGCTCAGTTTGTTACAAGACACTTAGAGCTGGATCTGTGATTTTGAAAAAACCCCAAGCAACCAACTAACAAAAAAATAAAAACAAACAAACGAATAAATGAAACCACAACAAAAAAACCCACAACAACCAAAACCCACAACCCCTCCTCACAAACAAACTAAAACCCAAACAAACAAAACCTGAAACTTCCCAAAACCAAACACCCCTACCCACAGTCACAAATAAACCCTCTGTTGGGTGCATCTCTCTGTACTACTTGCAAATATATAGATGTCTCATGCTTGATCCACCTATATATGTTAAGTTTTGGAATAAAGCTTCTCACACAAGAAATCCAGCAGGTCCTCCTCTTTCTGCCACTACCTGTCAGGGGATTCTTAAGTAAAAAGTAATGATTTCAGAAAACTTTGTAGTGGGAACGATTCTGTATGCACCAGATAATTAGTTTGATATTTGAAGGATGTGCTATGTTCATTGCTATAATGTATTACCTGAAGTGGTGTATTTATCCCACAGGTTGCTCAGAAGCAGCTCACAGCCACAGCTCAGACAGCAGCTACACTACGTGGTCTCTGTGGGATCACAGCCTTATTTTCTAACAGACTGCACTTCACAGCACAGTGTGACTGAAAGTGCTGTTTCACTTAGGATTGAAGTTGTCAATCACATCTCCACTGCACAGGAATGATCACCAGGTGCAGTTCTTACCTATGGCCAGAATAATTAGGACTGACCACTTTATTGTGAACACTGTAAAAAAAGTAATGTCTCAAGGAAGTACACCAGCCTGCAGCAAACGCAGCAGAAGGTACCCTGATGCTGAATTTGAAATGCAGATGTAATCTGTAAAATTATATGACAGGAAAAAATATCTGAGTACAAAATGTTGTAGCAGTTGAGAAAGCAAATGGCTGGCCTGTCTCTCAGTAGAATATTTCATAAGTTCCTGAATTTCCCAGGTCTTCAAAGAGCCAGACTAAAATGCTCCTCTGCTAAGATGATCTGTTTGTGCAGTATTAAAAACACTTGGAAAAAGTTTTGCGAGAACAGAGAGTGGCTTTCAGAAAGTGCCTGCAGTTCTTACATTTCCTCAAGGAACTGAATTCTGCAGGACTTCAAATCTTTATATGCCCTTGTCTGGCCTAAAAGGGACAAACATATTTAGTTCACTAACATGAGCCACACTCATAGAAGGTGTAGGTTGTTTTCTGTTCCCAAATTAAGCTGAAATAATAAAATGCAGGCTATACTGCACAGAGGTGCTCTAGTCCTTTACCTGACCCTTGAAAAAGTCAGTCCTCCATTAGCCCAGGAGAGAGGCAAGACAGTTTTACTTTAAAAGAAAACTAAGGATAAATTAGTGGTATTTTACCAAATCTTTGTCTACCTTGCTTCATCTGACCAATGAACCCTACAGCAAAGAAGGCTCAGAGGAGATAGACAAGGATGATGTGCCATGAAGCTCAAGGAATAATGCAAGATGGGGCCACAGCTGTGGCAAAACTGACTTTATCTCAAAACAGAGGAGTCTATGGCCATTGGTTTAAATCACCAGCTGTCAAAGCTGAGCAGATCAACTGGTGGTACAAATATTTCTCCCTGATTTCATTAAAAGAATATGGATTTCTCCCTGAGTTAACCAGACCAGAATGTTGGGGAATCAATATGGGGCTCAGCCCAACATAAAGTATAAAAACCAAACAACTAAAAAAAATGTTTTGAAGACGGCACTGGGCTTAAGGTGACTTCAGACCTGATGGATTAGGGATATCCAGTGTTGTGATGCCAAGCATATTTTAGAGGCTGGTAATGGCAATTATTCTGATATCTTGATTGGACTGTTATACTTAGCAATATATAGCAACTGCAACTCACACTTGAATAGTGGTTTTTTTCTATGTTTTGTATCAATGTGCTAAATCAGAAATGTCATGTAACATTAACAGTCTTCTAATAAGTAAATTTTATAGTAATCATTTCATCCTCCATGTGTGGAATATCCAAAAGAGTCAGGCCAGAGTATTGAACCTTGTTAACAGTGAGTGTCATCAGGGGAGCCCAGTTTGTTTCCACAGGATGCCACCTCTCATTTAACCAGAGATGATATAGTTTTATCTAAGGATTGTATTACTGAGTTCCTGTGGCTTGTATTGCAGGTTTATAGATTAAATAAAAGAGGAAATTCTGTTAAAAATTGGCCACCAATGGTCTTTGTAAATATGTCATCTTAAAAATAAAAGCTATATAGTCTATGTTTGCTTAGGTTCACACTATTACTCTCTGAATACCTTCTTTGTCCTTGCACTATTTTTCATCTAAACAAAAAACCAAACCAAATTAAACAAACAAACAAACAAAAAACCACCAAAAAAACCAAACCAACCAACCAAACAAACAAAAAAAACACCACAACAAAAAAAACCCCAAACCAACCAACCAACCAAAAAACCAAAACAAAAAATCTTTTTTACAAACTAGCATGTCAGGAACAGAGTAGGTAATACCCCACATGAGTGGGATATATCTGACCCTGTTCAGGTGTTACAAACACTATAACTCATTAACAAGGAACTCCAATCTGTCACTACTCATCCGTGATACAGGATTTGAATCATCCATGTACAGCAATATCTTTTCTCATATTTGAGCCGGTTCAAATATTGCAGAGGGTCATGTTGGCATTCACTTGCCAGAAGCCTTTAGCGCAGGAGAAATCCCATTGTAGGTCCCTCCAACTCACTTTTTTCCACCGGACCTTCTCCAGTCCTTTAATAAACAGCAATTTGTGGTGCAAACACTTTTTCTTTTCTGAGCGTTTTCATGAAAGAACGAGCTTTCTGATGGGAATGACTAATGATGGCAATTTGGAGACAGTTGTGTAATTGCTTTTTTTGAAATATTTTCACATTGGTTTCTGTGAGCGTGGAATTACTATTGGCATATTTTCTGCTTAATAAGTAATTCTTCAAGACGTTGCCTAACCAATTAAACAATCAGTTATGCATCTCCTGAGAGCAATAGTAGTATAACTAATGGAAACCTCCAGGTATGATGCTGAAAGTGGACCACTAAATATTCTTTACTGCTCCCTCAAAATTGCTCAGGGTGGTGGATGCCTTTTTCCTTGCTAACAGGAGGACAAAATGATTTGATTTATTATTATTCTTTCCTAAGCATAGCTAGTGAACATTCTTAAGCAGGAACATAATGGGTTAGAGACATTCTTGTGGTATGTATCCATATGCCTACCTGTTTTATGCAGTTCTAACTATTTCTTCCTGGTTTGCATACAAAATTTTCATATTTTTCAGTTTCGATCTAAAACAAAAATGAAATTGGATATAACATTTCCTTCCACAATATACAATAAGGACAAAAAGTTTAACCTGGTGATGTCTAGTTGGAATTTTGACCTTAAATATTTACAAAAATGTGCACCTGCTTGCCTTCCAGTCTACACTCCCATTGTGGCAATGTTCTATGGATGGACAAAGAAAGGTCAGAGAGTTAATCATTGTCTAGTGCAGCCAAAGGGAGCATTCAGTGTGTTTCTAGAACACACTGGAGTGTGTGGAAAGTGTGTGGAGAGTCTGGAAAGGATTCATCTGTGCAACTGTTGAATCAGTGGTTTACACCCTCTGGCAGTAATTGTTGTAGATGCTAAAACAGCTCTGCACCAGAAGAATTACTACTGGCTGGAGAGGCTCAAACCCCTAAACTCATGGTGTGCTAAAGGGGTTCTGTTAGTCTGTGGGGGATGTTTCTTGTGAATGATCACCTCTTAAAGCCTCTCTAACTCCTCGCTGCCTCATTAGAATGAGGAGTTGGACCAGATGCTCTCCAGAGATCCCTTCCAACCCCCTCTTGCTTAAGCTTTTACGATTTCTAAGTGTGTGTGTACGCAGAAAATACTTGGAGACTTTACAAGTGTAAATGGATTTCTGGGCTTAAAGAGTTTACAGAAGGAAATGACACCTACAGTATCTTATGTGAGACAATGTGGAGGGGCTTTGCCGGTGAGGAACAAGTTCAGTAGTGGTTTCTGTCAGAAAGGCACTTAAAATAATTACAGATGAGGAGCAGGAAAATCCTTGAAGGAGAGGAAGATATGAATTGCTAGTACATAGGTACAAGGCAGTACCTATTCTAAGGACAGAAGTAATCTCACCACATATTTGAGTAGCTATCTAAAGCTGTAAAGACTTAAGACAGTTCTCTAGACCCACTCTTAATCAGTGGAAAGGTAATAATTTAGAGGACAATTTGTGCTGTGTTAAAACAGCTGTAAGTTGGGATAGTCACTGATAATAAGATTTGTTAGCATCACAATAGTATTTTCAATTACAAGCTTTTTTTTTAACAGTGATATCCGTGCCAAGGGTTGCAGTTAATTTTAAATATTTTATAATGTTAACCTGATTTCTGTTTAAATGCATTTAAGAATGCCATTACTCTAAATTGTAGAAACAACCTATTACTTAATGACAGATTTGAAGCTGGAAATCTTTGGAGGAATTCTACTTGATAAGCAAGTCTAACATTTCTTAGTTTTTCTGTTGTTCAGGTAATAATGGGAAGAGATGAGAAATTCAAGTCCAGGAGTACATTGTATACAATAAATGACAGAATCACAGAGCAGCTGAGGTTGGAAGGGACCTTTGGAGGTCATTTGGTCCATCCTCCCTGCTCAAACAAGGCCACCCAGAAGCAGTTGCTCAGGACTGTGTCCAGATGCCTTTTGATATCTCCAAGAATGGAGATATTCAACCTCCCAGGGTAATCTGTGCCAGTGCTCAGTTGCTGTCACAGTCCAAAAATGCTTCTTGATGTTCAGAGGGACCTCCTGTGTTTCAGTGTGTGCCTGTTGTCCCTTGTCCTGTCCCTGGACTCCAATGAAATGAGCCTGGCTCTGCTCTCTTTGCACTCTCCCCTCAGTTTTTTGTAGGCAGTAATAAGATCACCCCTGAGCCTTCTCTTCTCCAGGCTGAACAATCCCAGCTCTCTCAGCCTTTCCGTAGAGGACAGATGCTCCAGTCCCTTCACCATCTCTGTTGCTCTTCACTGGACTCTCTCCAGTCCGTCTGTGCCTCTCTTGTACTGGGGAGCCCAGAACTGGACACAGCACTTCAGTCACGTCCTCATCAGTGTTGAGTAAAGAGAGAGGGATGACCTCCCTTAAACTGCTGACAAGTGTGATGGAAGCTTTTGGTATTGCTGGAGACATTTTAACCTTAGTGAAAGGTTGTTTTCCACGGGCAGTACTTTGTTTAGGCATTCCCCAGCAGCACAATGTATGCAGATACTTTTTTGTTTCCACGTAAGCAATCAGCCTTAGGAGAGCAGTTGGTTTTATCTGGTCACCTCTTGTGTGTCATTCCTCTCTTCTGTCAAAGAATAGAAGTGCACAATAGTGTTTAGGGTGAGAATAATGTTTTTGTTCTACGAAAAATGTGTTAAAGTTTCAAAATTTCTGCACCTCAGGGAAATGGTTACTCTTCATATTTTCATGGGCAGGTGATGACTAGAGAAGAAGCCTTGCCTGTGTGAGAACCAGCTTCAGTTCTTTATGGTGCTTGACTCAAAGAAGAGGCTTTTACCTGGCTCCTTAGCATAGCACCTGGATTGAGACTATGGAGTTAATAACTTTTATATTCCCACTTATTTCTGTCTCAGAGCAGAAGTTTTGTTGTGGGCTAAAAATATTCTCCAATCCAAAAGTTGTTTGGTTTTTGGGGTTTTTTTACATCTCTTGTGTTATCAATTAGATCTCAGTGGAAGCCTCAACCTTTTTTTCCAGACCTCAACAGTGGTAAGAAAGGAACTGAAGTGAAACCTTAACCATCGAGCACTGACTCCCCTTTCATCTAGAAGTGGCTCATACTTGCTTTATGAGCATCTGAATTCAATTGGAGTGTGAGAAGCTGGTTAAAGTTATGAGTGGTGCCATCATGAATAGATGAACCTCTTAGTCAACTAGCTGAGATTTTTAAGAGAAACAGCTAAATTTTGAATGATTAAATTGGAATTACAAATGACTGGTACCAAGATAACCATATCCATAATACAGTTTAATGCTATGATCACCTAGGTAATGACATTAGAAATTTGGGTATGGATGTAACAAAAAAAAAAAGGAAAAAAAAAGAAAAAAAAAAGGAAAAGAAGAGAAGTATTTATCATAGGGTTGCTAATTTCGGTGGACAGAGGGGCAGAGAAGCCTGGATAGAAGTATGGGCATGGGAAAATGGAGGGTGGGAAGCATAAAGGGTGTTGGTTGCATGTTAGCAAGCTGCTGGTCACTGCTTTTCTGTCTGAGCCCTGTGCCTGACCAGAACAGCCTGGTCCAGCTGCTTATTAAAGTAATAACTATTCCTAAATATTTTTGGTGTGAGTATGATTTTTATCTTTGTGTATGTCTTTTATGTGCTGTCACCTGCAGACTGGGCTAACCAGGAGGTTGGATACAGGATCTGGATGTCCAGCAACTGAATGCACCTTGGTGGGAACGCTGCTATACAGATCACACCTGAGACTGCTGGTGTGACCTGGGTGTACGTGTGGGTTTATGTTTTGATACCAAATTTCGAGCTGTTCTAGACAGTGAGGAGACCTCACTGGAAAGATCCAAGGCCTGAGATAGTAACTGGGAAAGGGGGCTGAGTCTGTGGCCCCTTGGTCCATGAGAATGTGGATAAACTTAAAAGTCTGTGCTGGTGTTGTAGGCACCCATGAATGAGTGTGCATACCTGTTAAATGTGCAATTATTCGCTCTTAATGGATTAGAAAAGCTGAATGTATTAGCTTTGAATATGTAATATAGCTTTATTATTTATGTGTAAAAGTTTTCTCTCCTTTTTCAGCAAGAGTGGTATGGCACTTCACTTGAAGAAATTTGTACTGCTATAACATTTGAGGATTTTAAATAGTATTTACAGGTTTGATTTATTTGTTAAGTAAAATGTGTAATTTGTTTTTATTCAAGGTTAAATCATTTTGACTTGCTCAGCTGTCACTAAAACACATCTGATGATTACCTTGCAGCTAAAAAGACTAATAACGGACAAACTGCTAAATCCACAAATTAATGAGTGCTGAGAGTTAAAACAGGTGTATTATGGATACTACCATATGTTTTGAATGGCATTTTGTTCAGAATTCCTATAAATTTCTCCTGGTACTAAATAGTAAACTGATTCTCATCTGTAACAGTCTGACATGCTCAGATAACAGATGGCTTGAGAGGCCTTACGGGTTCTTTTTCCTCTATAAGGAAGCGTTAAAAATGAAGTGTATCATCTATTATTTTTCTGTGCCCTTTTATATCACTTTCCGACCAAACAGAAAAGTGATGCATTACAGGGCAGTTGCCCACATTGTGACATTGCAGATGTGATTATCAAAATGCAGCACACTGGGGTTTGAGGTTTCTCAAATGGATGTGGCAGGAGTTAGCATTTCACATTTCCCTGTAATCTCAGCACTGCAGTAATGCAGTGGCTTGTCTGCATGTCACAGTGGAGTTCCCACAACTCCATGGCACAAATTTTAAAGTTCCTGATCTGTACAAATCCACAGGCTGTTATTGGTGACTTTCTCAAATTATTCTTAGAATGTTTGTTTTAAAGGCAGCAAACTTGACCAGTTGAGGCTCTCATCTAAGCTGAAGTTCAACCAGCTCCTTGTACCCAGTGCCCCTCAGCAGCTGCACCTTTGAACTATGAAAACTTTTATCAAAACCTGGATAACTTTTATCGATCTCTATTTGCCAGTTGGTCAGGCACAGCAACGTGGCAAAGGGAACTGTGTTGATTATCAAGAGAAGAGACTGGAAAGACCAGGAAACAATAGCATCACTGAAAATCACTCAGGCTGGGACACAAGAAAGTAGAAAAACTCACTCACTTTGAGTATTGCTCAGAAGAAAATTCTGTTACTGTCACTTTCCATCACTTCTTGAGGGAAGTTAAGACCAAAAACTACAGGGAGAGAAAATCCCCTACTCCTCAGATTATTCCTCTGTCTGGATGTATACTCGCATCTGACCTCCAGTTTATACAGACATTCCTAACACAGATCTCATCCATCAGTAATGGAAAATAAAAGGAGTATCTTGTCTGCTTATACAAGTCAGCTGCTCACAAGGCAAACCATGGGCTGTCTGTACATTCTTGCACAACATCAGCCTGAATCATGTATTGAACTGTGTCCCCGTTTGATTCTGCCACTGACGGAAACATCCCGTTACTCTCTTGGAGCTGCTACTGATGGATCTCTCAGAGTTTTTTAGCTTTTTTGTTTCTCAGACTCTGTATGTTTCTTGGCATCCCCAAATAGCTATTTCACAGCTGTTTTGTGTCAGAGGTGTGAGGGGGTCTGAGGGAGATGACCAGTGACCCACCATTTCAGTCGGTATCTCTTTATAATCCTTTTATATACAGTGTTTTGTATTCATGAGGGAGTGCTGTTCAAACAAAAATCTTTTTGCATAAAACTATTTAATTTGAGGTTTTTTTGCATCTTCCAAGGAAGATGGACTTTCTTCTTCCATTTCAGCTTATTCAAGGGAGATTTTTGAGGCATATTATGAGACAGAGTATTTAGTGCTGTCTAGTGGAGGGATTAGAGCACACAGGCGATGAAAGTACCAAAAACTCCCCAAGATCAGCTGTGACTGTAAGTTAAAGTCAGCTCTGGGCTACTTAAATCTTTCATTTGTCTTCCTTTGTTTCTTACAGGATGAAGGCTTTTGCACTGAACTAACACTGATATTATAACAATTGTTTTTGCCAGCAGGGTAGGTCATTCTAAGAAGAGTCAGTCACAAGTTGGTGCCAATTTCTTATGTCAAACTGAGTACCTTTTATCTTTTAAGCTCTGATTAAAATATAAAAGCACATACGTAATTCCCCCATTTTAAGCCAGAAGTGAGTCAAGACATACATAAAGATTGTCTATTGCTTCCAAGTGTCTTCAGTATTATAGCATGGTAAAAAATTATTTCAGATATCTTCTGCTTCTTGGGCTGTTTGCTTCTAGGAATAAAGCAAACTCTCTGATATCCAAAGAAGTGAGGAAGACACATTTTATTATTACTAAACAAATTGTAGCAAAGTAATGTTATAGATTTATATTTAAATGGAAATATTTTTTCCCCCCAATGATATATAAAATCTGTAAATAATGCATTAGAAGACCACAATAGAACTATTCAAAGTCATATGAAAATGTGGTTGTAAAATGCAGAAGAGGAGAAACTGGTGATGGGAGCCCTTTGTGAATGTTCAGCTCTATTGTAAGTAACAGGCAGGTTTCTATTAGCACTGCAATCCAGCACTAGTTTTATGGGGACACTAAGCCTTCTGAGAGTGACTTAGATAAACTAATGTGTGTCATTTAGAAAATCCTGACTGCAACCAAAAAACAATGTTTGGAGAAGATGTTAGTCTACTGAAAGCATAAAATAAGGGTAGGATAAGACAAATTGGTCATGTGTCCTCCCTTCCCTTAGGAACACCTAATTCATTTTCTGTATTTTAACAGCCTGAGGAAATACAGTCTATAACCTTACATTTTATTCTAAAGGCACCGTCTACTGTACAGCTACTTTGACAATAAAATTATAGTTCTGCTTAGATGATGAAATCTTACAGAAATAGCAATTTTTTCAACTCTTCAACATAAAAGTTACCTCTGGAAGTGGAATTGTGGAGGGTGTATGCACTGTTGGGAGAATTGAAAGGAATTGAGACTTTCACTGGGAGGGAGAGGAGCATTAAAAGATCTTTCCTGACCCACCATCTTCTCTCCCATCATAACTCTTTCAATTAACTATATCCCAAACTGCTGTGAACTGTCTTTTCCAAAACCAGTACTTTAGAAAGAATGTGTGGGATATTTTTCCCAGATTTTTCTGTTTAGTTGGTTGTTTTTGTTTTGTTTGTTTGTTTTTCTTTAGAAAAGTGTTGTGTTAAAGAATTCGAAATTTTGCAGCATTAGAAAAAATCTTTACCAACCTTCATTTTTAGATATAATAACATAGTATATTAGGTCTACTGAAATGTACCAAGATCCTGCAATGCACACATGAAAATCCAGATTTTTATATCTTTAAATGTTCATACACACATATAATAATCTATTTGATTTCACAGTTCAGCAAACTGAAAGCATCCCTTCTACCCCACTGTAAGAAACTCATTAGCAGCTGGGGAATCCAGAATCCAAACATCAGGGTTGTAAATTATTAAAGGAGGGTTGTTTGTGCATTTTGATGGGTTGAACCCATACATCTAAAAGTTCTGTCAAAATGAGTTATTCATGAACAGTAGGCCAATATCTGCCCGGAATCCTGATTTCATCAGAAATCCTACGGTAAGCAAAATGATTTCCACTGTTACTATATAATTAAAAACTGGGGATTTTAGGCTTCATCATATTTTCTGTGTGTGTGTGAAAAAAAAATCATTAGTAGAAGAAAATCTTTACATGTTGCAGAAGCTCTGCTCCAACATAGATAACAGGTGATCATGAATTTCATGTTGATTCGTGAGGATTTTTGTACCTCTGTGTTGATTCCTATTTTAATTTGCATGCTGAGAGTATTCATGCCAACTGAGAACTTAGATTCTGTTCTTGGGTTATTATTCAGGTGGATGTTTTGGTATTTCCAACATCAGGCTGTGCATTTACAATGCACTGCTTTGCAGTGTCCCATTGTAGGCATCAGTGGCATCCTAGTTACTGGTCACACTGATATGATTATATGTGCTTTGACTATTTTCTTTTTTTTAGTCATTATTTTTTAGCAATGAAAAGGGCACGAGTCGTCCGTATTGCAGTTTTTAATTGTTTTTCTTCCTTCTTATTTAGCCTCTGTTTCAAAAGCAGCTTTTTACAAAATCTTAATTTTTGCACGGAAGGGAAAAAAAAACCAAACGGAAAATGCAACATTACATAGATTTCTGGTTTTTAGTACACTTACAGAAGAAAATACAATCACCATAATCACAGCTAGTGTTAGTGCTGTTCACTGCACTGCAACAAGGTAAAGGCACTAAGGTGATGACATATATCATAAGTGAAAGTATATATATGTCTAAGTGAAATATATGAGTCAGAGTTGAGACACAGATCAGAATTTCCTTTGCAGATTGACATTTTAGCCACCAGAAACCAAGTCAACGATGTCAATAAATGCAGTTCAGAGGGTACAAACCCTGGTGATAAATCGACTCACAGCTGGTTGAGGAGCTCACTGTGATAGACCTGCTGCTCACAAGATCTGATGATAATTGTAGCTTTGACACTGCGGGGTAGATTCCTGAATTTTGGTGAATGTTTTCCATGGTCTATAACAAGAGGAATAAGGCCTTCTCTGCATTCACCTGAAAACTGGTTCCTCTAGTTATGCCACCTGTCTTTTCTTGGGTTTTGACAAAGGGAGAAGGGAAGAGGAGTTAAGTGGAAAACTCATGCTAAAGGGGAGCCAGACTGAAGGACCATGTGGCAAGGTGAATAAATAAAATCCTTTAAAAGGTTAAAATTATCCACTGCCCTTGGCATTTTCCTTCATCTTGTTCAAAATTTAAGTCCGAGGGAACAAGCTCCAGTGCAGAATTCAGAGAAGTTACACTAAAGGCTTGGGAGGTGAGGTAGAATTTGCAACTAGTATAAATGACTGATTTTTACAAAAATACTTTGTTTGTTTTGTTTTTCCTTATTCTTTCCTGATGTGGCATTCCCTCCCTATAATTTTTTCCCATCATTCAGTGAAGTGATCCTTTGTAGTGGGAACTGACAAATGCATATTAGCCAAGTGGACATGCAAGCAGGTTACTTTATAAAATTAATTATTCAGGGGAATGTGAGACAGAAAGCCAGCCTACTAAAACAATCAGGTAAATGAGCAATTTATTTCCCTGGGAGAAGAAGTTTTAAAGTTTGGCTCTAAGAAAGTAAGCAGCTCTTCTCACAGTAGTAAAGAGTAAGGAATGGTACACCTTCAGCTAATAACTCTCTGAATATAAAAGCAGAAGTTAATGCATGGGAGCTAGTGTACATCACAGAGTGGTTTATTATATGCTTCTTTATTGCTGTAAATTAATATTAAAATATGAATGGGGTAGAGAGAAAAGGAACTAAAGTGTAGATGTGACCTGTCATTTTCATCTCTGCAAGAAGGGGAATTTCTTCCGCAAAGCTTTTACCCTCATTAGAAAACATGATGTTAAGTGCATATATTCATATGGATGTGTATGATTTCCTCTTGAGAAAGGTTTATAAATGACTGAATCCATGCACTGTGGGAGGAGGGCCATAAACATTAGTAACAGAGAACACAAATGCCTTCCAATGCAGTCGAGTGCTCCTTCCCACACTGCAGTTCTGCTCCCTGCAGAGGAGCTGTCAGTGGTTTGCTGGCAATGCTCTTGTTTCCTCTCAACATGCAGAAGCACAAGCCCATTGTCAACACAGCTTCTGAAGAGGATCAGTAGCCAAAATTACCCCCTTTCCTCTGTTTCTGATAGACAACTGAACATAGGTTGAGCTTCCTCTGTACTTGTACGGTTCAGCATTTTCCTATGAACGGTATCCTCCCCTGTGAAAAATCCTTTAAACGGGGGCTTAAGGGCTTTCCTGCCTTTGCTATAGAAAGAGTTGGCAGGATTCAGGCCCAAAGGGCATGCAGTGTATAAATGTCATGTATTAAGATGAAAGAAGGAAAAAAAGCTCTGGATGACATTGTGAGGGAAACTGGTCTCTTCACCTTAATGCTGGCTTAGATCAGGTGAGGTTTGATGTTATGAAGCAGTTGTCTCAGGTTAACAGTACTGCCCTGTTTGAAAGGATTGACACTTAATCCTGCTGCTCACAAACCTAAGGTGTGCTGCTGCTGAGAGTTTTGGAGCTAACATCGTGTAAGCAACAAACAGCACCAAAGTCCCACAGATCCAAGCCCTAAGGCTCATAGGATCTTTTTCCTCTGCTTTTCCAGTTGTGTAAGTGTTTGGGATGGTTAAACTGGCCTTGATCACCAGTGTGAAGTCCAGCTTAATGTTAAATTATCTTTTGTGCCCAGTAGCAGTGTGGTAGCAGGGAATTAGCCCTGTGATCACAACAACCCAGCCCACGTCTCCGGACAGTGCAGTGACAGTCTCTCGTGTGGCATGACACCAGATTGAAAAGTGCTGGAGCAAATGTCAAGTCCTGTTAGGTCAAATTATAATGAAGGTTTTACTGGACTGTGTCATGTTCTGTTTGACCAAATGACATCTAGCAGAACTGTTATCTCTATTACTTTGTCCTGCTTACCCCGTGTGCTACAAGTATAAACAGCAGTGTCAGAAATTGTTACTCTCAGTAAGGTTATTTGTCACCTGGTGAACTCAAAGAAAAGGGTTTTTCAGAAGGAATCTGTATTCTTTTTATATAGTTGTGTCTTATGTGATGTTCAACAATCCGATTCTAACTGGAAGGCTACATTTGCTGAGATTCCTGTATCATATCCTTTTCCCATCTTAAAATAGTGTCAAACGTCTGAACACATAGGCTGTGTCTTATTCCTTGCTAATTTTTGCAAAATAAATTTTAAAGTAGAAAAATTCAAAGAAACTCCTAAACTTCTCTTCAATTATATTTACTACCATCACTTTCTGGCTCACATATGGCCTCCAAATTTAAAAAAATAGCTTCAAACTGATGTCCAGACCCATCCAAGAAATTACATTGAGGAACAAGAAAAACTAAAGAGGTTTGGGAACCAGAGGTTGCTCTTGGGTCTTTGAAACGTGCTATCTTGCATGTGGAATGATTTTAAATAAATAGTATGTCCTGGGAAGAGGCAGGAGCCATCAGCTGATGGTGTTTTCTGGAGGTATCACAGCACTAGGATGGTTCAGCCTCAGAAGGGATCCCTCTCAAAGGGGGAACCTGTAGTCTTCATTAGATAATCACAGTACTTTACAAATGTCTTTCAACCATGATGTAATAGAATAGGAAGTTCATGGGAAAAGGAAGTAGAAAAATGATGATGTGATAGTTGGAGTGCTCCAAAGTTGCATGAAAGGACAGGCAAACGGAGGTCAACTCCTGAAAGTGGTCTCTGGCCTTAAACTTGGAAAAGATTAATAGCTTCATATTTCAAAGTAACTACAGGGTGGAGTGAAAGAATCAAGATTAACCCTTAGTTAAATTTGTTCCATCTCACTGGGAACATGTAAGTGAAAATTTGTAGCAGATAGAGCCTTTCCCATCTTTTTAATTGTAATGCTAGAGCTGTATTGATTAGCTCCTCACAGTTTAATAGCTGACCTGACTCCAAGCCAACAGTTGCGACAGAATATTTTGTCACCGTGTATTTTCTCTTCCCCTGTTGTGAACATTTTAATAAATGTGAACTGAATTCCACATAAAAAGCCACAATTTGAAGAGGAGAATGAGAAAACAGTGTTTGAAGACTTGTCCTCCTGCATCAGATCAGTTTCCAGCAGCCTTAACCATGTAATCTCATGTCTGTCACCGTGGCCAACATTCCTGCTCAGGGAGGAAACATGAGAAAAAAGACAAGTGTAGTATAACCATAACATGCCTTTCAGCAGTGAGGAAGGTGGGGATTTCAAAGTTGGAGACTGTCTGGGTTCCTTCTTATCTATAGGTGGCAATTTCTTCAGTTATAGAATCACATAATATCCTGAGTTGGAAGGGACCAACAAGGATCATCCAGTCCAACTCCTGGCCCTGCACAGGACCATGCCCAAGAGTCACACCATGTGCCTGAGACAATTGTCCAAACAGTTCTTGAACTCTGGCAATTTGGTGCCATGACCACGTCCCTAGGGAGCCTGTTCCAGTGTCCAACCACCTTCTGGTGGATGAAGAACCCTTTTCTGATATCCAGCCTAAACTTCCCTCGGTCCATTCCCTTGTGTCCTGTGGCTGGTTCCCACAGAGAAGAGATCAGTGCCTGCCCCTCCTCTTCCCCTCAGGAGGAAGCTGTAACTGCAGTGAGGTCTCTCCTCAGTCTCCTCTTCTCCAGCTGAACTGACCAAGTGCCCTCAGCCACTCCTTGTATGGCTTCCCCTCTATACCCTTATTATATATATATAGAGAGAGAGATAGATATGTATCCTTATAGATATGTTTCCTTATAAATATATATCCTTATATAGAGAGAGACTCAATGGATTTATTTTACCAGCCACAGGAATTGCTCATTTAACTTGATTGGTAGGCATCTGCCAGGGAGTTTGGATTTGGCGTTCGTTGGCACTGCCTGAAGTGCCTGGAAATCTAGGGATCACACTGACTTTGCCCAGGCTCTTTTTAGTGAAGTGATTGTTCTTTCATTCTGCTCCCTTCAGTAAGAAATCTCAGTAACAATCTTGAGTGTAAAACTCCTTTTTTTGCCTTCTCCCTCTGCCTACCACTCACTAGTAAAAAATAAGACTTGACTATCCATGGCTAACAAATAAAATTAAGGAAGCGAGTGCCACTTAATTATTTTATGAATGATTGCCTACCACTGCAATAAATAATTATCACTTTTGTGCTTTAGTGCATTTAATTATATATGTCAGCTTAAACAAGTGCACTTCCATAGCTACACATTGAGAAGCAGTGGTGGCTAAAAGGGCAGGGGTACCACATCCTTTTCCTACGATTTATAGAGGGAATGTGCAGATTTGAATGCATTCATTGTACTCACCTCTCCTTTCCTGAAACAGATGTCCGGTTAAAAACATCCCCTTAAAACATCTAGAGACACTGAATATGAAAAACTCAATGCTGAAAATGTTGCCACCTGACTTCCTAGTGGAGAAATAAAATATGACCAAGTGTATGGGAATAGTGGGTGATTTAGATGGCTTCAAGCTTGGGACATAATCAGACAGAAAGACGTGGCATCACCAATGTTTAGGGCATTTAATATCAAATATTCAGAGAGGCATTTAATATCAAATATTGGAGAACTGAAATTGCAACCCTAATTACCAAACACACCCCATCAGTTTCTGTCACTCGCAGGACAAATGTGAAAAGTTGGCAGGGTTAGAGCACTTCACTACCCTGTTTATTGAGGGGCAATCTTTATGAATTTACCTCTGGAGAGTAAAAGACTTGTGACTTTTCCGTTGCTACATCAGCTTCTGCTTTCTACTGCATACAAATATTTTCCTGATGCTTTATGATGAAGTGAACTGCTTTAGAAGTCGCCATCACTTTCGTATGAGTAACAGTGCTGAATGATTAAATCCTATTGTCTGCACTTTCTATAAAAGTCATTAAAGTGGAAAAGAGCTACCTCTAAATTGAAATTCTGTCTTCAAGGTCATTACCATTTTACCTCTTCTGCCTTGTCTGACACATACTGGTGTATACTCTAATAGTGTAAAAATATACTCAATTTTCAATTATGAAAACAAAGCAATACAATCTCTGTCAAGTCAGAAAATGGGAAAATATCCATCAGCACATTGCTTTGACAGCCTTTAGCTTTCATGTCAATGACCCATAAAGCTGTTCTCAAATTCTCTATTCCCTCTTTTTTCCCTATATTATTGCTTGTTCATCATTCAATTCTTACAGCTGTGATGGTGAAGATCAGTCTGATTCTGTATCCTTCAGCAGAATAACCCCCAAACCATACTTTGAAATGCAGGGAGGCATATGTCCTTTAAGCTCTAATTGTTCACCTGTTCCTTAGATTCATTACCAATCCTGAATGTTTATTATAGTGATTTCAATGAGATTTTAATAGGTTTGGTGGGTAATATCTGATTCAGCACTAAAATGGAAATGATCCTGTGTATTAGCTGGCATGCACCAGCAGCTGGGATTTTCTAGTATTAAATATGAGTTTAATAAGGTAAAGAAAAATAAAACATGCCAGTGCCCTCATACACCAAGTCTGTTTCTGCAGAAAATTACTGGAGCATGTTCAGTGGAATTGGTCTATCTGAGAGTGAGAAATCTCCTTTGTCAGTCTAGCAAAGTAATCAGTCAAGATCTGAAGTATCCTGTGCAGATTCTTTATACCACAGCACTGGCTGAATATAAATAGGTAAAATATATGCCCAGTTTGCCTGTACCTAAAGGAACAGCCTGAGGGAACTCACTCTCACAAAACCCTTATCATCTTATCCTATCTCATAAAATGAAAGAAATGTCATGAGGAGAAGCTGAATTATCCAACTGGCAGGGCATTGGATAAGAACCCTGGAAAGTTGGAACTAAATTAATCTTATGCAAAGGGGAATCTAAACAACAGATGTCTCTGAAGTGACTGCCCTGATTACTTCAAGGGAACAGTACATGCGACCTGAGACATCTACTTCAGATATGATTTTCTTCTCTCCATGTATTGATTATAAAGGATGTAGTAGCTTTAATTTAAACCATATATTTAGGCAATGAAGGAAAAGCAGGAAAGTCCTGCTTACCTGCTCTCACCAGCATTTTGCAATTCTCCTTGTTTCTTCTCCACCTTTTGCTTGTCTTTATTTAGAGCTGAAGCTCATCCAGGGCAGAGGAGACTGACTTCCTTTAAAAGGCCTGTTGGAATGGATTGCAATCTCTTTTTTCATACCTGGAGGTTATTGTAATACAAAATGCAACAAAAGCCCGTCTTTAAATTTATCTCAAGACTTAGTTTGTATATATGCCACATTGACACACCTATATATTGAAACACATATATATGAAATAGAATTCTGTGTGCTTGCTAAGGTCAATGTTTTCTGCACAGGAAAATCTGACATTTAGTATCTCAACATACATACAAGAATGCATAACCCTTAGAGTGAATTACAACTGTTGCAAAAGATAAGTAATTGGTGAATAGCAAACAGAGACAGAGTGCATGGATGGTGCACATAAAATACCTGAACATTTGAGAAAATAAAAATTGGAATTGTTGCTGGTGTAACTTTCTTTATTCTTCAAATCACGAGCATTCAATATCTTCCTAGAAATGACAAAATTCTCTTACCTGGATGGTTAAATGCTTAAAGAGTGATCCACAAAATGATAAAAAGCTTACTAAAGACTTTTAGTTAGGGATCCTTCCAAACACAGTGTTTGGCCTCCCTTTCCTCTATCACAGTTATTGGGAATTTTGCCATGATTTCAGTGGCAATGGTCTTATACTTTTTGTACAAAAGGAAAGAGAATCAGAGCGGTGCTGTCAACTCAGAAATACTCCAGTGCTGAACTCACATGCATTTCAGCACAACTGAATTTCTAAATCAGTCTATGGAAGTCACTGCCCAGACTGATTGTTTCAGCCTACGCCCATGTTCTCTTCATCTTCCTGAGCAACCTTGGGCATGATCAGATCATGAACTCTGAAGCAGGTAATTTCTCTTTAAATCCAGTCCTTTCTGCTTTGCATGTCAGGGATACAGTAAGGAAATATATGACTTGCCATACTATAAACATCTCTGTTTTCTTCTTCAATCAACATAGTTTTTCTCTCAGACATTGTGAGTTTAATCATCTGGAATGGACTTAGGGTTAGAAGGAATGCTTGAATTTAAATCACTCCATTCTCATCTCTATGAAAAATATGACAGCAGGAAGGATAATTTCACCTCTGGCTGTGTTGGTTCCCCTAATCTGGCCAAAAGCCCAATAATCTCGATGTACCCCACAGAGATACTCTTTGCTTTGCAAGAATAAGTTTATAGGAGGTTCACTGAGTGCAGATTTTATGAGATAGTAACTAGAGTGGTAGCTGAGGGTTTCTTTTATTTATTTATTCTTGAATTTCAAACTCAGGTAGCATGAATATGTGAGAAAATGGAATTTGACTCTATAATAAAACTTCCTAATCATCAGCAATGAAGTGTCTGTTTCCAATAGGTTTTGTTTTGGGGGTCTTTGGGTTTTGGTTGGGTTTTTTTGGTGTTGGTTTGTTGTTTTTTTTTTTAAGAGATTTATTTATCTCTCATAACTGGGATTCAATTTTATTTTTTTTTCTGGAATGTGGAGATGGTCAGGTTGTGGTGATTTTTTTATTTGGATTTCTTCTGGAAAGCATGCTACTTTTAATATTCTATGTTAAAAAAAATGGTACACAGCAATTTTCTGCAATGACTTTCAAACATTCATAGTATAACTGGGCCTTATAACAGTTTTAACCAGCTGCTTATTTAGAATGCCATTTCACATTCAGCTACTAGAGTTAAAACAGAGATGAACAGGGTTATTTCTGGAGTGGCTGCAGAGCAGCTGAGATCACACCTGGCCTAGACTGCATAAGAGTCTAAATACTCCCAGACATCAACCAGCTGTGGCTTCTTTCTGGCACTATGGCGTTTTACAGAGATGCTGCTCATATGAGGACCTGTTTCTGTTTAAATCAAGACCTGACTTACCTGTTCACAGTATCGAATTGGAACCATCACGATGTTCACAAAGTGCTTAGATTCTTTGAAGTCTGCTCACATGGAAGGATTTTTTTTTCCTTCCTTTTCCTTTCAGTCGAGCGTATTGGTACTTGTTTATTGTCAGATTTATCTTTCGATTTTTAGTCTCCCTTCCCAGTTGCATGCTATTATCACCTCTTTATGCTAATGCTCTCCCCAGCTGCCTGTATTATCACCCCTCCATTTATCTCCTTATCGTGTGTGATCTACGGTGCTCATTAACTTCCTATTCTCAGACCACTTTTTGCCTTCTCAGCATGCAAGATGACCCTTTTATCACTCTGCTATGTTTCACAATCAGGCCAGATAAGGCTTCAAACTTCCTCACTATTCCTTAGCTTTTATTTTCGTGCTGCTTGTTTCCTCTTGCCATTCATTTCTCTTCAACAAGGCTTGTTTTAATGCTTATTCAATTACCCCAGGTTTTTGCTAGTGCTCTATCAGTCTTCATTGCCTGGGTAGTACATTATTGATTTTCATGGTTCAATATATCAGAGTATATAATTCCTAGCAAACTTCTTTCTCCATCAAGTTTATTTAATCCACCCTCTTCCCAGTCTCCTCTTCACGGCCAGACTTCATATTCATGAGACCAACAGTACATTAACTGCTTAACTCATTGATTCTTACACCTTACAAAGTGCTTCATCCATAATCTTACTCATTCTGCCTGAATTCAGCCAACTTGTAATTCTTACTCTGGATACGGCTACTTAGAGCACTTCTTTAATGTGTATTTTAGACAATTTATATGCCTGACTTGCTACTTTTGCAGCCACTGCATAAGATGTTTTCAGCTCATTGGCTCCAAGGTACTTAAACTTCTATTTCCCAAAGCTCCTTTCAGGTTTTATGATTGCTCATGTTAAATAATGAACTTTAAACAAAGAGGATGGTTGTTGTTGTTGTTTTATCCTAAAGATCTTTTCATTAACCACTCGACTTTGAGGGGCTGGGAGACCTGTAGGCTTTTATACATGAATCCTTTTCAAAAAGAAGCCTTCCTTGGTTCTATGTGAAACCCCCTCAGTCTTGTGGGGTTTTTGATAAGATAACTGCTCAGCTATCTGTAAATTTAATCTTCCATATGGAGTTCCAGCTGCCATGTGCAAAAAAAAAAAATCTGGATATTGCGTAAGCCCCCATAAACTGTTCAATATGATAAGAGAATAAATGGAAAAGAAGATGACTTAAAGACATTTTTTGATAAAGAGGTCAATTATTGAGCCATGAAGTTTACATACTTCATGAGTTGTAAGGCTATAAAGAACAATCTCAGGAATTGATAGTATGGCTTTAGTTTTCCTGTTATTTTGAAAGATTCCCAAAGTAACGGAACCTTTTCAGTTCTGGATTATGTGGGAATATAATAAATAACACAGACTCCTCTTTGGACCTTATCTTTGAATGGCTACCCTAAAATATATTTTGAATCTTTTTGTTTTAAGAGTTCTTTCATGTTTGATCATCCTCCTGGGTTTGGAGAACTACCGTGATTATGGAAAGTGGTTGAGCCACTTCAGAATTATGCTGAAGAAATAACTAAGTTCTACAGAAAAAGAGAATCCAGCAGTGTAAAAAGTATTGACTAAATGGCTCAATATTGAAGATAATTTCTTTCAATTTCCAAATTATGGCTCCATGTGCATATAAAACAGCCGGGTCACAAATCGATTTCAATGTTTCTTATTCCTCTCACAAAGTACTATCAGAATAGAAGGAAAGTTTTTGGCTACAAAGCACATGTGAGGCTAAATCCTGCATAGTTAAGGCTGGACTATCTGATTATAGATATTTTAATCATGTCCTATTTTCTGTACTGTGCTTTATCCAGAGGCAATAACAGGGGTCAAGACGGTGGCATATAAGTTTAGTAGTCATTTGTTCATCTTCTCTTCCTGTCAGACAGGTGACACATGGGGTTTTTGGTCATCATCATCATCATTAAACACCTGGAATATATTGCATTTGTCTGACAGGAAAATGTTTAATTCTCTTACCGTGATGATTAGGGGGGAGAGGTTTTAAAGATATAAGTTCATCAAAGGGGATAAAAAATTAGAGACCCTTGTTTTGATGTTAATAATGAAGCACAGCCAAGATGACTGAAAACAGCAGCTCCCATTTAGAGGTGGATTACCACTGGGGAAGGAGGAATTGGAATCTTTCATCATTTATAAAATTGCCTTGACTTTGTGGTTAGAAGCACTTTGTTAGCACTCTTACAGGATGCACTTACAGGCTGCCCTCAGACACAAGTGGTAGACACCAGTCTAACCTTGAAGCTATTCTAGTTCTCTGGTTCTGGAAACTCCTGTTTCAGGGTAAAAAGGAGGTAAATTAAACCTGCTTTTGAAATTTGCAATATTTTTATCATCCAAGGAGGCAACAACCTGCATCTGAAGGAAACAGCTAAATCATCTCAGTCATTACTCTTATTACTGCCATTACAGCTGAGATGATCTTCCAGCCATCGCAGATGATCTCATGAACACTGTTGTCTAAAGGAAGGATAAAAGCAAACCTCATGTTTTTCAGGTCATGGCTGCTTGCCCCTTTCAAAGTGTCATGAAAGGGCTGTGGTGTTACACAAGAACCTTACTAATTTCTCCCCAGAAGGACAAACATATGCAGAGAAGATGCATTCACATATGCATCACTCTGCAGTGGAAAACTTAAGGTATTTTCTTCCCTTATCCATCTGGTGATGAGTAGCAACAGTAGTCTATTTTTTCAGGACTGTTTGCAAAACTTAGGATCTAACATAGGTATGTTAGTGGCTTTCCCCATGCAGAGAAAATGCAAAAGAGGACATCTGCTATTGTAAATCTTTGATTTTCCCATCAGCAACAGTCTTTCTGAAATTAAAGATGAAAGCTGCAGAAGGGAGGTGCTTTGCATAAATTGGGTTTTCTTTCCCCCCATGAAATAAATGCAGGCCATGGCTAATGAAATGCATATTTGTATAGAGCTGAAAATCACTGCAAATTCCCATTTCACTCATCCAAATTATTTGATTTCTCACATTAGCCATGGATCAATAAGTACCTGTGGGACTGCTCTTGTAGACAAAGGTTCAAAAATCAAAACAGAAATTCAAATGTGTTTTGATCCCTGTTGTTTCTCCCATATTTCCTTCAGAAGTGTCAGATGTACAACAGCATTAAAGAATTTCAGCTCATGTTACATATTCGATCATCAAATGTGTGAATAACAGGTCTACTTCTTATCACCACGTAAAATACATAAAGGACCAGATGGAAATCAATGGAAATTTATCTTGACAGAAACTTTTATTTTTTTTATACAAATAGTTGTAATAAAGACAATTTTTTACCCGAATGGATCTGTGGAATAATTCACAGGCTAATGTACAGGTCATGTAGTATTAGAACCTGCTCCAGCTTTGCTGCCATATTGTTATTGAATACTTAATATTATTGAGTATTGTTATTAGATTCTGAGATTCACAGCTCAGTTAAAGGAGATTTGGTTGTATTATAGACCCCTAGAGCTCTGACAACATATGCTAAGGAAGTGGGGAAAAAACAGCTCATTCTTTATGCCCCATTCAGCCCTTGACCTCTTTGGAACTTTCTACCTTAAAGATCAGCACTTTGTACCTGTTGCCCTGTTGTTCTCTTTGATAGGGATCAATCCTCTGGGCATGGATGTAGATCACAACTGGTGTTTTTTTAGAGAAGTACTCAATGGGGTGAGACCAGGCAACATTTCGTCCTTCTTTGTCCTCAGTTACTGTGTTCCCTGCTCACCCTGCTCCTTGACGGTCATTGTGCTGGTGGAGACACACAGAGAGATGCTGGAGCTCATTGTCTCACCTGTGGACATGGAGGCAAATGAACAGTTACATGCTGCATCAATGCCACTAACAAAAGCAGATAAAAATTAAATTATTTGCCTCCAAACACACTGGTATGAAGGTGAATTGTCGCCCTGCAAACGGCTTCTCAAAATGTTGTTGCAACACCAGCCAGCCTGTGTGATTTGACTCTTTTCCCTGCCTTTTTTTTTCCTGCTGACTTTCCTAAACATTTTTTTTCCCCAAGTCATATCACTGGTGACCCTGTTGTACGTGGAGATTGCATAATGCATGCTGTACACAAGATAAATTCATTTGGTATGTGACGAAGATATTGTAGAACAACACCCAACTGCGGTGTAATTTTTCTGGTGTACTCTTCTGAATTTTAACTCTACTCCCATGGAAGCACAGGGAATGCTTGCCTTTCAATTAGAGAGGCTAGAACAGTTAAAAACAAGTGAGTTGATTTAATAATTAGGCACCTGATTTTTCCAAGTGTTCTGAATTCAATTTACAATTCTATGTGGATGAAGAGAAAATGTGTGAATAACCATAAACTTTAAGGAAGGGTACTCATCAAGAAAAATTGGAAGCTAAACATGCATGACTGTATCTTACAAGTTTTAAATATATATGTAAAATATATATCTTAAATATATAAATATATGAAAATATATCTTAAGTTTTAAAAGTATAACTGTGTAATGTTGCAGCACACGGGCATAAAATGATACCACTTCATCACACCTATGTTTTTTTTAATTAAATAAATCAGTGCTCTGTTTGAAAGGTCTATACAGCACAACTGTAAGCACACGCAAATTAGGTTCTCATATGCCATATAATACCTCTTATTTGGGCTTTTGCACAAGAGGTGATACACACAACATCCCAGGGATGAGGAGAAATATTTTTATCCCTTTTCTGCAGAAAACTGTCTGAGGTGTGGAACATCCAGGGGCCAACTCTGAAGTGCTCCAAATAAAGTGCAGACCTGCAGACAGGGTTGGCTGTTTAGCTTCAAACATGTTTTTCGTTTCCTGGGACTGAAAATTCAAACAACAGATAAAGGTTTTCTGTTTGTCTACAAAACTGCCTGTCCTGACAAGTTCGTTCACAAGTCTCACTGGATTTCCAAGTGAGATGGCACCTAAGTCCTGTGAGGTACTGGCACAACATTACACAGCTTCACAATAAACCCTTTATAAAAGTGAGACCTGTCCTGGCAGCCGTTACTGAGACACATAAAAACAAAAAAGGATCCCAAAGAGTTCAACATTTCCTGTTGGTTATTTCTATCCGATTTCCTTCAAATGGCAGAATATGTTTTTATTTTTATTTCTGAAGGCACTGATTCTTCTCGCACAATTTTTAGAAAGTCATGACCCTGAGATCTGCTTTATTAGTTACCTCTTCTGTCTGGAGTCAAGTTCCTGAAACGTAGGTGTTAATACATGTGGCAGATGTAAAATGAATCTCACCCCATGAGACTCCCCATGATGTGCACAAACAATCTGTGGCAAAGGAGGAAGGTGAGGTTTAGCCATTTCTCCTTCTGTGTCTTTTTTTCTTGTCTTCTCCATACCAGGGAGGCCTCTGAACACACTTCCTCCAAGTGATCAGGAGGTGTCTTCAATGCCTGATATCAAACTGGCATCCTTCAACTTACCACACAGAACAACTCAGAAGAGCCATGTATGATGTAAATAGATTTAGAAACAGAAACTTGGTCATGTTTCACAAAACTACAGCAAATCCAAGGATGTGCCCTTGTGCTCTGGGATGTTGATCCCATATAACTTTAAAATAAATCTCCTCACTCTTCCTCTGACAAGCGTGATCTGTGTTTTAGAAAGAGGATTCACCCACTGTTACTCATTCACATCATCTCTCAGCCATCAGGTGATAAAGGGCTTCTGACTGCGATGGAGCCAGACATCCTTTGAACTGACAACAAGAGGTTAAAGGCTTCTCATCCACTTTAGTGGGATTGTTTGTAATACATCAGGGATTAATTAATACCTGTTCAGGCCTGGGCACACACACAGAACAAAAGGAATTCATCACACACAAATAAAAACAACAGGAATCTTGTTGACACTGCTCACTTATTTGACCCTTTAAGCTAACAGGTGTTTATTTTCACTGGGACCTAAAAATCAACACTGAATAGGATTCCCAGGGAGTTTTACATTCCTCGGCAGGTAACCAGATGACACGCTCACTATACGTCTAGTAAACCCATTTCCACACTACATTAGGAATTTATCAAAGCAAGTCAGATCACTTCTCTACAAAAATGGAGGAATCTTGAGAGAATTTTGTGTCTGTGTCTTTAGTTCTTCTTCTGTTTCTGGTTATGATTTATTATTTCCTTGAATTAATAATGAATTCAAAATTAGACTTCATCCATAGTTTTATATATATATATATATATATATATATATATATGTAATTTCCTTTTTTTGTAAAAAAATTACTCTGGAATCACTGTACTATAGAGCTCAACTAAATTGAAGCACTAAATTGCCATATATCCATATATGTAATTCAAAGATGTATGCCACATTTCTGCAAACTAATCTGAAATACCTTCAGATCATTGTTTGTCAGAAACAGAACTTTATCTCTTTACATTTTCTTCTGAAAGCAGCACTATTCTGTACTACAGGAAACGGTGACAAAGGGAGATTTGTTATTCATATCTTAATAGATTTTAGGCTTTTTCAAAGTCTTGTAAATGACATGACTTCAAAATAGTAATTTCCGAAAGAAAGGAAAAGAAAGGTAACCTACATATGAGCTAGTGAATGTGCTTTTTAGTGTGAGGTTTGCCAGCATTCATTGCAATTTCAAATACTTGGCTGTTTCCATAGTATTTTACTGACTATTAAATTCCTGTGTTCATTTTAGTGTAAATGGATTCTTGATTTACCTGTAGTGATTGACAGAGGGCAGGTTTAGATTAAATAGAAGGAAAAAATTCTTTCCTGTGAGGGTGGGGAGGCACTGGAACAGGTTGCCCAGAGAAGCTGTGGCTGCCCCATCCCTGGAAGTGCCCAAGACCAGATTGGACAGGGCTTGGAGC
This sequence comes from Pseudopipra pipra, assembly GCF_036250125.1. Lineage (NCBI taxonomy): Eukaryota > Metazoa > Chordata > Aves > Passeriformes > Pipridae > Pseudopipra > Pseudopipra pipra. The sequence goes on from NC_087552.1 coordinate 71,776,606, forward strand.
AACCTGGGATAATAGAAGGTGTCCCTGCCCATGGCAGGGGGTTGGAACAAAAGGATATTTAATGTCCCTTCCAACCCAAACCATTCCATGATTCTGTGAATAGTAAAATTGTCAAAATCAATGCAAGTATCCTCTAAATCTCTAGTAGATTAGCATTTTATTCTTTCTTTGAGGAAGAAAGAAAGGAAATGAAAGAAGGAAGGGAATGAGGAGAGCCTTAGAAGACAGAGCTTGTAGGTCCCACTAGTGCAACAAATCCTTTAGATTTGGCATTGCTTGTCCCCTCCTGCCCTGCTGCAGTAGTGGCTTCCATTCCACGCATTTAATTTTTTGTGATGTTTTGTGGGTTTTTTTTTAAGCATCTGAAACCACGCAAGAAGTGCTGCGTTTGGATTGCTGTCCTAAAAAGTGCTGATTTTACCTCACGCTTTATAATATTTTATAAGGAGTTTTTAAACTAATCTAATAATTAGATTAGAAAAGTTTGCTAAATGAATTATTTCAATCTCAGCAGGAGAAGCATGCACTCTGAATTGTGCTCCATAGCAAGTAATGGATCTTATTTATTAGGGAAGACTATCCCTAGTTAACCCCATATCGCTTATATGAAATTATAAATTATGTATGGATATATGAAAAAATGTGTATTGCACTGTTGTTTGGCCTATGGTAGGATTTATATGACAGAAATAGAGGGTACTGACAGAAGCACTTCATGGCAAGGAGATGATCAGCACTGCTTTGAAATGCACTGGAACGTAGGATCTTATTTCTTTCATCTTTTTATTCCTTTTTTTCCCCTGGCTTTTACAATTGTTCCCATACCTCAGGCAAAGATCAGATTCATGGCAGAATCAAATGCTCTGTTATGAACCTCTGGAAGGTTTGCATTTTCCATCTTAAAGTGCAAACCAGGCTCTTTTGGTTTTTCTAAATCTTTACACTTCCAAAATCTGTTCTTTTCAGTTTGTTCTGAGGGCAGGCTTTCACTGCTTTTCTTCAGCTTTAAACTGTTTTACCCATTTTCTTTTTTTGAGCTGTATCCTTTTTTCTTTTTTTTTTTTTTTCAGACTTTTCTTCATTGTATTTTTATTGTCAACCTTGTCTTCTTGCCTTAGTGGCTTTGTTTTGCAGCTTAAATCTTTAGATTAAAATCTTCAGATTTAAAAAAACAAATCCAAGAAGAAGACCATGATTTTGAGTCAGCAACGCTGCCAAGTACCTCTTCTATGCACTATTACTCAACTGAAAATTATTACATGGCTGCAAGTGGTTGAGAAGTAAAAATTACACTGTAGGGCATAATTGGTTTTTGTTTCTTTCAATGTTACTTGGCCAGATATGAGATCTTGTAAACTATGGAAGCTACAAAGTCCATTGCAGTGGAATCTACCTGTCCATTATGATCATCCTGAAGGAGGAAAACTCCACAACCTACATCATATAGATGGATATCTCACATAATGTGCATCCTTACCCAATGACTACTACACGTGAGGTCTTTTCAATATGTATACACATCACAAAATAAACATTTTTATTAAATGTTACTGATTTGATATAGTTCTCCAATATTATATTTTAGTACTCTCTAGAGGAGTCCTTCAAATTAATATATTTCAAGTACAGCATTCATTATTGTAAGCCCATATTTCAGATTTTAACTTAGTTCTGATTTATCCTGTCTGCTGTTTGTTTTCTCTGTTGCCCAGGATATTGCCTGTACCAGTAAATGTGTCAGTGTACTTCAGTGCAGAGAATCTGTGATGAGATACTAAAATTGTCCTTTCCAGACTGACTGCTAGACACTTAAGGTATTGCATGTATTGTGACTTATTCTTTCTCAACTAATGAGCAAGCTATTCTTCCTTTTGTATGTAAAGTTGATAACAGGGTACTTTTTGTTAAGTTTTTTCTTTTTTCCTTCTGAAAAGTATCTATATGTGGTTTCAGTTTGGAAAAGATTCTTCTTTTTTAAAGCTGCTTCCACTCGCTTTTTTAGTTGGCAGCAGATGTTCTCAAAAGGCCTCAATTTTAAGCCTCTTCTCTGTAAAATAAGTTAAGATTTTCTTTTTACATCCAAATACTCCATGTTCCTGGAGGGAGGCCAGGCATTGTTGTGTATTAACCTGGCTAGTTAGCTGACATCAACTCTCACCTTTCCTGATCTCCTGGCTTTAAATTCATCAGGGTTAAGAAATGTCTTTCCTCCTTTAAGGATTTACCTCTGAGTAGATATCTCAGTAAGAACACATTTTTTTAGAAAGAAGTTTTATTGCAAAGCACAGGGCGAGGTTCTTAAGTTTTCTTATTTATTATCTTTTCTTGTTTCTTATATGCTCCTTCAGCCTGAAGTTTTTACATTCATACTCTTTCAGTAAGCATTTAGTTCTGTCTGTCTTTACATTACTTTCTTTTATTTCTTAATTCTTACTTAGTAGCTCCCAAAAACTGCATCCTGGACTGGAGATCCAGTGTTTGAGGTGAGGAAAATAAAGTCTTGTTTAATAGAAAATAAGTTTGAGTTTTTTCTTTTTTTTTTTTTTTTTTTCCTAATTTAAATCCATCTGGTCAGTACAGACTGAAGATTTAACTCAGGTTTTAAAGCTGGGTTTCTGCTCTGTACAGCAGAGCTATAAATAATGGAACAAACAAGACAGAAGGAGAGAAAAAAATCTTACCAGCATATTTGCACCTATATCACTATTATTTTTTTCTAAATGAAGAAATGTAATTATTATTATATTAGTGAAGAGAAATCCAAGAGAGAACAAGAACTCATTGAGGGAGAAAAGAAGGGAAGGAAAAGAAAAAGAGGGAAAAGAAAGAGAACACACCCTCATGTCACTGAATCTACACAGCCTGTACATCCTTCAGTGAAACTTCCAGACCTGGGGGCTTGAAGTCTGTGAGTTTGGCTGCAGTCACTGAGTCCTTCAGCAGATACCAGGTGGTGCTTCCTTCTCTGGGCTGCTTTACAGCAGCAGAGACGCTGAGAAAGAAATCATTTGTGGAGTATTTCCTCCAAGGACTGCCCCATCACACAGAGGCAGTTTTCACAGCGTTATCAAATGTTTGAAAGCCAAATGTAAAAGGGGATGACAGCCTTGCAGATTCCAGCTTACTCAAAGGGACTTTAAAGTCACCCCTAAAGCACTTCATGTATGTTTGAATTTGAATCTCTCTTAACAGACTGTTTGTGCTGTTAATAATTCCAGCTAATTACAGGAAATATTACCTTTCAACATCATCATCTTAAAAGATTAAAAGATGATAGATAAAAAAAGTTCAACATTAAAATAAAGTATCTAAAATAGAGGATTATAACTAAGACCAGAACCCACAAGAGAAACCTTCCTCTTCTTCTTGCCACACTGCTAAAGCATTTAGGATCCCAAGCAAGTCAGCTTCAGGTAAAGATGTAACTTCTCTACTTAGACTTGCCTTCTTATAAATGCCAACACTGTTATCCCTATATTTTGTGTTAGTAAAATGTGTGCACTTGGAAAATAATCTCACATTACAAAATTTCTTTTTTTTTTTTTTTCAAATAAATAGGTCTGATGCTGATATATTTTTTGAAAAAGTGGTGTTTTCATACAGTATTTCTTCTAATTTACCAGTTAGGGTATGTTGTAAGAAAAGTGTTTGGAGGATTTTTACTTGACATGAGCTCATTTGCTCTCTTTCTGCTGTACTAAGGAGAAGCTACTTGAACAATTTGTCAGGTGAAATTAAACAGCAGTCAGGCAGTTTTGTCTGTAGAGGCACCCTGGTGAAAGGTGAACAGCTGTCAATTCATTCTGTATTTTGTAGCTCATTTCAGTTGGATTAAATAATGTCCTTTTCATTTGGGGCTGCTGCCTTCAGGATCTCAGAAGGCATTGTAGGGGTCCTCCACTCAGTCCAGAATTCACAGCTGTTAGTGAGCTTAGCAAAACCTTCATGACATCAGTGGTATAAGTGAAAATATCACTTATATTGCACAATCTCATCCTAAAGCGTTTTTGCTTCTGTCCACTGAGGCATGTGGAGTTCAGATGGAACTGGACTGAACTATAACATCTGTTTTGAAACTGCCCATTATTGCCACTATGTCCCTGAGAAGATAAAAACATATTTCCCCACCCAGACTTACCTGCATTACTTAAAATTTTCCAGAATGGGCTTATTTGGTTTTTTTAACATTGTTCCTCTGCATACAAATATTAAATGTCCTTTGTGTAATATGAAATTTTACTTAAAGGTCTTTATTTTGTAATCCTGAGAAGAACTTAAATTTAGCACCTGTTTGGGAGGACCGATAAAGAGAAAATAGAGAGTAACGTTTTATTGTCTCCTTTTCTGCAGAGTTGCTTTGTCATGGCCTTCTCATCTGTGTTGCTCATAACTATCTGAAACTGGTCATCTGAAAATGAGTCAGTTTGTAAAGCTTTTTTTCTCTCCTACTAGAACAGCAATAAAGGGCTATGGAGCAGGCTGAAAAGCACAGGGTGTTGACTCTTTAAATATGAATATCCATAGAAGCCTGTATTTATTTAATAGCACTATTGCTGCTATGGCAATAATAAAGGCTATATAAGACTTTTCTAGGTGGTCATTTTGTTTGTTTATCCATTCACATTGCTTTGGAATCACACAGTTTTTCCTCCTCAACCTTTTTTTGCAAGAGCTATTAAATAGCTTCAAGCATATTCCAGCAGAATTGCTGATGTTTTTATTTTTATTTCTTTGATTTATCCTTTATAATTCCCTGTGACCACTGGAATGTGACAAACAATTTGTATTTTTTTTCTTAGCCCTGATAATAGGTTTGTGTTATTCAGTAAAACTAATGGTAAATTTTTGTCCTTTATCATCCTCTTCCATCAAGTCCACCTGCTGTGCTAATTGTGATGTTGTGTTATGAGTTTAACCATGTGAGAAGATAAACAAAGGTAAATGTGTGTGTGTGTGTATAAATATATATATGAATAAACTAAACAGACTCATCTGATTCTGCTCCTGCAAGTCTGGATTCAGGTCAGGAGTTACCCCTTTGCTCCCTGGACCTAAAAACCCTGGAATCATGATAATTTCAAAATTCAGCTCACAGTTGTATGGTTTGGACCTCTTATTTTTTTAACTCAGGTTTTAGCCTTTTCTCTTTCTTAGCAGACACAGAATTGAGGTAAATCCCAAGCTTCAAAGATGGACTAAAATCTGCAATGTTGTTACAATATTTCTCATTTAGAAATGTTGATCAATTGCTTGCCAGTACTTGTATTTGTTTGGATTTCCTGTGATGAAATTTATTTTTAATTTTAAGGTCACATTCTTCTTCAGGAAGGGCAAAAAGGAGCACTGTGTGTAAAGTCCATGATGTCGTCCACTTTTATGCCTCTTTTTTACAGTCGCAAAAAGAAGGTAGAAGACTTTTTTCTCAGCTTTTGTGGTTTCTCTCTGTCTGAAGAGATGCAGAATCACCTTCAGAATTAAAGTCAGCTGGCAACTCAGACCTATACGGAGTTAACCAGAATATAGATATCAGTCCTTGCAAAAGCTCTAAAGTTTGTGTTTGGCTCCTCAAGGACAAGTTTTATCAAAACAAAAACCATATTGGTGGAGCTTGAGGTGAACATTCTATTAACAATAGATATATTCTGCCTTCCTGAGCTCCCTGCATAATAAATGGAGATGCACTTACCCTGTTCAACATCATTTGCAAGCAGTTCAAATATTCATCTTGCTTTGGTTTGCTCGTACTGGTGATATGAACAGTCGGTATCAAAATTGACAGTGAGCTTTTTTACCTCCTTCTCCCGTTGTCTGTGAGACACCCCTTTAACTGCCACTGGAGATGGGGCTGAAATATCTGATACTCAATAATAAAACCTTTGCTCTTGTTTGCATCTGGTATTAAATCAGCCCTAACAAGTAATGAGATCTAAGTAAAACTGTTGCTCAAGAGCAGAAGGAAATAGCTTTCTGCTGTACGTTATTTCTCTCACTTAGGGTGAAAATAGTGCTGCAGAGAAGCAGCAGAGTGGATCTGGACTGCTGAAACCCCTACAACTAGAAGAAAAGAGACAGACTAAAAGAATTTCTTACTCTTGTTTTGGCCCCTAGTGCACAGATGGATGCCACTGTTGTGTAACACCTGCATGGACAGGTACACAGCTGTTCTTTGACATGTCCTTCTCAGGTCTGTTTTATCCTTCCTATTTTTCATCATTACTGTCCTACTATCCTTCACAGATTGCAGGAAGGAGGCATAAGGAAAAACTGGGATGTCTTTCTCCAAGAGAACTGAGATAGTCATGTGAGAGCTCTTAGAGGAATGAAGTGAAACCCTGTGAGATGAAGTCCATTGAACAGGTCTCAGGAACCCAAACTTTTAGTTTAATTTCCATACACCCGTGCAAAGACTTTAAATGAAAATATCAACTCACTTAATCTCATATTTTTCTTGGAAGGCGCCATGACCATGTAAAGTGGGAATTCACCTTTTATTTCAGTGGATGCTGGAGTAGGTTTCATGAGTTTAAACTGCTTGCTATTTGACTCACCAAGTGACCCAAATTCCTTTGGCACTGGACTTTATCTTTCCTCTCTTCTCCTGCTTTTGTGTGGACCAGCTGCCCTTAAACTGCCCTTTAACTAATCAAGGCAAATTAGCCTTTGGTCTGTGTTGTAGGCACTGCTGTCCTGTAGGAAGGAAATGGCAGATGGGGATGAATACAACTCTTTGTCTAATGTATGGTTTCTTGTTTTACTCAGGCATGTGAACCCATATCTGCAAACTAGAGGGTAAATCAAGTAATTCTTTAAATAGGTTAAAAATCTGCATGAAAGGAGGGAAGCTGCTCTGAGTACTTTCATTGTTCCTGCTTCCATTTGCAATCTAATGCCTAGCACTTCAATCTGTCTTAATTAAGGATGTTTACATTGAGGTGCAGAATGTGTTTCATCTGTATTTCCATTAATCACATCCTCATTAACTATCATAAAGATATTTGCCTCAAAAACACTAGTGTTTTGTTTTTGACCTAGAGGGGTTTTTTCCCCTACCCATAGCGGGTAAACCAGTAAGTGTGGAAGAATTAACAAACAGAAAAGTTATTTGGGAAATTTTTAAGCATTTTATAGCTTTCAAGAGACCAAGAATCAGGAAGAAGTTTGATAAGTGAACATAACCAATGGAAAAGCAAACACACAAACTAAAAAATAATAAATAAAATTAATAGATAATTAAAGCAGTTAGAGCCATTGTGACATCCTGCATAACACAGGCCATAGGACTTCTCCTGAAATAATTCCTTTGTCTTTGCAATTAGCTAAGATTGAAATTGGCAATTAATTTATATTATTTATTTGGTCTTACTTTTAAAATTGTTTAAATGAATGGAGAATCAACCATGGCACTGATCAAGTTTTTCACTATTAAATTATCTTCTCTATTAAAAGTACAGATTTTATCTATCGCCTGTGTGAAATTATCTACAACATTCATTCATCAAACCTTATCATTATGGAAATGTCTTAAAAAGGATTTCAAGAGGGTTTCTTGTCCGTCCTTCAGTTTCTTGGTAGAATAAAATACAAGCTTTTCTTTCCTCAGGGCAGGATCAACTCTATCTAAACCATTCTTAGCTACAGTTTGTCTAAACTATTCTTGAAAGGCACAAGTGATTCTGTGATGCACAATCTCCCCAGTAAATCTATGCCAGTACTTAACTGTACTTATCTTTAGAAAGCTTTTTCCTGAGGCCTCACTGAAGTCTCTATTTCAGAAATATAAGCCTCTTATTACTTGTTCTATCCATTATGAAGAAGGAAAACAAATTAGTTCTTCTTTGTTCCAGGAGTCTCATACAGTTGAAGACTATGTGCCTGCTCTTCCCTCCACAATGATCAGCTTTTATGTGCTAGAGTTAAATTTCCTGTACTATAAATATTTATCAGCTTCTTAATTCTGTAATCATGATTCTGGTCTTCTTTGGAATCTCTCCATATTTCCAATGTAAGTGGTAAGCCAGCAGACTTGATCGATTATCCATAAAAGAATATGGCTTTTATTTTTACTATTTTGTAACATATTTGTTGCTAACATTTTCCTTTTGAGTTACAGTAAGGTGCTTAAATTGACTTCATTAGCCAAAGAGGCAAAGTCCCCTGTTCTGTAAATGTGTTTTGTGTTCATTTGTCATAGATAAAACCCAGTTTTCAAGGGACTGAATTCAGTTTTACTGCCTTCAAAAGAGGAACTCTTTTGTTTCAGGACAATCACAAAGGAAACAAGATCCAGGTTCTCAGGGAACTTTTTTTTTTTTTTTTTATGATCTTGTAGGTTTGAAACATTTCTTCCCCTACAGTGTAAGAAAAGCTTATACCAACCTGCCATCAACTTTTTAGAAGTGAGTGCTACATCATTCACTAAAAGCACCATACAGGTGGGTTTACAGTGGCTGAGAAGTGCCATAAAAATCTTCCAAGCTTATTAAACAGGCCCACCATCAAGCCCTTAATGTTTTTTGTCGTTCAAATATAGCCATTCCCAAGATGTGCTACATTTTCACCTTATGGTCGTCCTATATGAGCTGGCAGAGGACTGACACATCTTTTGATACAGCTGTTTCTAAGGTGAGATAAACCTTATCTGACACTTTAAACAGTACCATAAAAGGTGAAGGAGGGGGAGAGAAAACTTTGGAGGTTCCTTCTTTGGAATGCTCTCAATTTGTGAAGGTATCTTCAGATGTTCTTGCAAGATTGTGGTCACTGTCAAGGACTAGGTTGAAGGGAGGGTCATAGAAGGAGCAGGAATAGCAGTCAAACAGAAGGTCTGAAGCTATTTGAATAAAGTAGCAGCATTTTCAAGGTGGTATTCTAGTAAAGAAAGTTATGAAGCTCAGGAAGAAAAGTGAAGTGTCTGTTCTATGAAGTGCCTGAATCAAGAATAGGGATAAATGTGATATTTGAAAGCTGCTGTGGAAAAAAGCACTCATATCATCCACAAAAGTTGGTGTCTGTGTAACACATCTAGAAGCAGATATAAACATACTTCTCCTACCTTCTTCGTGCTACCTTATAGAGACAAGCTTATCTCAGGCCATCAAGTATCTGTCCCTTCCTGTATAACCTATGACCAATTTAAAAGCAGCAGCACAGTATGCTGAAGTGTCAGAAACTGAAATGCTGCCTGAGAGGAGATCCAGGGAAATCAATGGCAGCTCAGGCTCCTGTAGCAGCAGGAAATGTGTTAGATGAAAATGCTCCAGTGAAACACACCTCTTGGTGTGAACACCCCATTTCAGGGTCAGTACCTTGACTGTCATGTTTTCAGCCTGCTCACTGTTTCATCCCCTCCTAGAGCTAAAAACTTTCACCTAAACTTTCTTCTTAAGGACAGGCCTTTTCTTCCAGTCCTCATATTTTGAGACAGAGTAATTTCCTCCTTTCGTTCCTATCCTTACCTTGAAGATATTTATAGACTGAGATCATGTTGCCCCTGAGCTTTTGCTCTTCTGGACTCCATAAATTTAACTTCCTTACTATCTCACCTTATGTCTTATGATCTTCTAGTTCTTATATCAGTTTAGTTTCCTCATTTGCTGTTTCCCTAAGTCTCTTCTGTTCTTTCCAAACAGTGGGAAAATACATTCCCAAAATATTGTTCTGATGTTTTTTTCTGTTATTATGCCATTCTGTTTTTTCATTATTTAATCCAATTTTTTATACATAATTATTATTATGGTCTTCCTATTAAAAACAAGCAAATAGCTGATGACAAACTTTTCAGAGATGTCTAATTATTGAAGAGGACAGCATAATTTAATGTGTATGAAACAGAACTCTTCAAAGCTGCATTTTTTTTTAATTTAGTCACCTATAATGAAGTTCTCAGTTATGAAGTCTCCTGAAATCTCTTTTCTGATAACAATCTCCACAGCTCCTTTACAGTTCATATTTCTGTATTCATGTCACAAAGTCTTATGAAAAGGTAGATAAATATAAGTTATTAGGATCTTTACAAGGGTAATCAGATACAAATACTTCATCTTTATTACATAGAAAATTACACACATTTAACTAGTGGTCTCTTCTGGTTTCAAATTCAGTGAAAGGTATTAAATCCCTTGTCTTAACACTCTCATAGTGAATGTAACAGTTTAGGCCTAATTTTTAAGCTTCAAAGGTTATGATAGAAAAGGTTGCTCCTCCTCTTAGTTATTTAATGGCAGTTGAGAAGCTGATGAATCTGTGATAGCTTCCACTTCAAGGTCTTGAACATTTAACTCAAAGAGTAATATTTCAGTTTTATCATATTGTTTACCCCTGCCTGAAATCTCACTGTCAGACCACGAAAAATTGACTTCATGCAAGAATTAGGAGGCTTTCCAAACAAATTAAAAAAGAAAACCTTAATTAAAGGAAATTTAATATTGAAAGGCTATTATTAGTATTATTTCTAAAAGCTTTGGGATTAAAAATATTCTTTAGGAACTTAATAAATTTGGAACAGGAAGCCTCTAAATTCTTATTTATGAGATACAGCGGGATCACAACTGAGATTAAAACTGTGAATTAGTCTAGAATTTCATGTTTCTTTTCTGTGACATCTGACTGGCTGCGAACAACCCAAGTGTTTACATTAAAAGATTGTGTTCTCTGCTGATAAAGATGATTGCTTTATGATAAATGTTGTTGGGCTAAGATCCAAAATACATGAAGCACCATCTCACAAGGGTAATTCATAAATGTGATAAGAAATGTCCCACCCTGTGTAAGGAACAGTCCAGTAGATCCCACCATAATACACATAAAATCAATTCTAATACCCATAAAAATCAATTTGAAGACTCTTTCTGTGCATCAACAGATTAAAATGAAGATGATTTTAAAGACTAATGCAGAAACTAGAGGGGATAGGTGAAAAAGCAGTGTATGGCAGATTTGGATTCTCCTACCACCATTTCATGTTGGGAATCTTTGAAAGATGTCTGTGTCATTTTACCTGTGACTTTTCCAAAACTAGGAATTAATTTATTGGAGCCAGGAAGCACTGATATCACTATTTGTTCGTGTAGATCTGTGACTGTTTAACCAGAACAAATAATAGTAAAGAAATTAAAATCACAGAATAATAAAGTCATAGAGTGGTTTGGTTGGAAGGGACATTAAAGACCGTCTTGTTCCAGCCCTCTTCTATGGGCAGGGACACCTTTCACTGGACCAGATTGCTCAGAGCCCCAGCCAATCTGACCTTGAATGCTTCCAGGGATTGGGAAGCCACAGCTTCTCTGGGCATCCCAGTCTATTCATAGGGATGAATTTCTACCCTCACAGGGAAGAATTTCTTTTATTTAAAGAACCTCACTTACAGTCTTCTTTCAAGAAGTATCTCAAGTCTGATAGATTGACTTCAACAGAAAAATCAGCTCAGGTCATTGTCCAAAAACTTAAAAGCATGTTTTGGGGTCAGTATTGGACCCTTTGGCTCTGCAAGGAATATCCAATGTTGATATTGAAGGGGGCAGCACAGCACTGTGGAACAAAGAGTATAAAACAAACACTGATTGAATACAGAACACTGCTGATCTGATTAAACCAGTCATTTGTTTATGGGATTTAGCTTTATTTGTATGGTAAATTCTGATAGATGTCCTGTCAGGTTGGTAAGGTCACTTTTCTAACTTTATTTTATCCATAATGTATTCCAACAGTTTAAAATGTGATTGAGAACTTCAAAGCATAAACCCTTTGGAAGACAGTGAAGGGTGAAAACATATGGAAAGGTGCAAATTCTTCATGGGTGAAGCCCAGGGTGGGGACTCAGGAGACCTGATGCATTTCTAGCTGTGACACAGTTCTCTGTGACTCTCAGAATGACATTTATTTATCTGTGCACCAAGTATCCATAATAACCCTCACATCAGTCAAATCCTTCCTCATTTCCTTTTCTTATTACAGAAACATTGGAGCAGGACTGTTTCAGTGAGTGTTTGTACCTCACCCGTCACAGAGAGCCCTTCAAACACTTCTGCAACTCAAGTGCAAATTAATAAATACATCCACCATGGCTTTCTGGAAGGGATCTTAATTACAACATCTTTTAGAAACCTCAGTATTTTTCATTGGTGTAAGTACAATCAAGCCTTAAGGACAGGAAAAGAGAAAGAAAATAAGGGCACTTTAGAAATAGGCATTGAAAACCCTAAGTGGTCATAGAGGAAGGCAGCTTTGCTTGGGAAACTTGAGTGAAAAGAAGCTTTGTGACAAGAAAAGGACTTCAGCAGGATACTTTGGTTTCTTTTTTGTTTTTTTGGTAGCACTTTTTCTTAAGAGTTTAATTACCAGGTTGATTAGAAGGAAGGAATTTGTGTTCATAAATGGCACTTATAAAAATCATCTTTTCCTTCTTGGTCTCTGAATGAAAGATGGTCTCTGATGCCAGCTGAACTATAAGTAATTGAATAAAAGAGCAAAATATACTACCTGGTAATGGAGTCATTATAGTCTACAGAACACACATATAAAATCAACTGAAATATATTTCTTACGCTCAACAAAACCAAAGTTTTTATAGATTATAACTTTTTATGCAGACAGAAATATTTTTATTAATTTCAAAAATGGCACATTAATACTCCACAGAGCAGTGCTGTAATCAATGCTCAGGAGCCAGCAATAATGTTCAGTCACTCTTTAGCAATGTGCAGTCTTTTGTAAGGGGCTCTCAAGGAGAGTTTCAGTCTTAAAAATGTCTTTCAGTATGCAAACAGATAAAGTTCCCTCCACATCAGATGGGATGTACTTCCTGCTGATAAATACACACTATTTTTTCTGCATTAAACAAAGGCAGAGAGGTTAGGAAACAGCAAAGCTTGTGATGTGAGGAACACAGATGCCTCCTTCCTCAGAACACGTACAACATGTTCGGCAGCCTTGGAGCAAACTCTGAGGTTTTGAGATAACAGTGACTCAGCCAGAGCAGCCCAGATCATTGCAAATTCATGATAGTTGCAGAAAACAGAATCATGTAGCTTTTTCTGTATCCATATGTCGTTATCTCTACACTCAGCTTAAAGCACCAAGGGGAAGAGAACTCATTCTTTTTCGTCCCTGCTATGCTACTCATAGCTACTTTTTCTTTAAATTACTATGAGCTCATGGGCCAGAGGAGACAGTCATGATGATTTCAGTGACACCTATGAAAATCACCAAATCCAAGCCCAAAACCTAGTTTGGATTGGTAGACTGACTTATATTTTGCTTTATGTTTGATGCTTTCTCATAACCTTGCTGCTTTCTTTCACTAAATGAGTTTGGTGAGTCACTGTTTTTCCCTGTTTGGAACAATGTAGTATTGTTAGAGGCCCTGATCTGCTTTGTTTTCAGGCTCTCGTTTCTCTGCTTTCTGATTGCCTGTTCTTGTGTGCCCTGCTGTTTTTTTTTCCCTTTCCTCTCATCATTGTCTTCCTTGGATATTGTCTTATTCTTCGTATTTCTTAATATTCCTCTTTTCCCCTCTCATCTTTAAATGGTGTCTGTAATGCTATTCACGTGTTATCCTGTTCCCCACTATGCCAAATTTTCACTTCTTAGGAAAACAATGCCCCCCTTCTGCAGGCAACTGTTGATTTCATGTACACAAAAGAGAATCCCCACTTTATGAACAGCACAGACAGTGTCTTCTGCTGCTGGGGGGCAGCTGCTGCAGTATCACATCAGGTATCACAACATGCCTGAGTCTGTCCAGTGGTGGACAGTAAAAATTTTTATTTCATTCTTCATAGGAGTCCCCAGGCAACTCTAGCAGCAGAAGCACGACAAGAAGAAGAATGTGGACTGCCCAGAGAGTGTCCCTCTTCTGCTTTCATTTATGAGGATGTGCTGTCTCTCCTGCTAAGTCTTGTTTCTGAGTCTGCAGGTTGGTGAGATGAACAGTCACAGTGGTGGTCCATGAGTAGCAGTTTAGGGAAAGTACGAGTCCCTTGATGGGTGGGAGAGACAATCCTGTGATTCACAATGTGGAAAAAACAGAAATAAAATACTTTTTTTTGGCTTAGTTTTTCCTGAAAAGCCTGCTCCAGGATATCTCTGCATATCAACAGGATTTGGAAGAGAAAAGGGGGAGTGAACAGCAAGAGAAGAGATTAGGGACTAACAGGGAAAGCTAAATATGCACAAGTCTATGGGTTGCTGCAAGAGTTGGCCAATGTGACTGGGAGAACGTTCTCCCTCATCTATGAAAAAACAGCAATCAGAGAAGGAGAAAACATTGCACTCATTTTATTTGAATGGTCCAGAAAGAAATGTGAAAGAAAAAGTGATAATTGAAAACAGTAAGCAGTTACCAAGGACAGCTCAGGCCTGGCTATCCTAATCTCCTTGTGTGATGAAATGACTGGCCATATGGACAAGGATCTTCATGTCATGTTTATATGCATGTGTTTCATCACTATATTTGTAGTCCTGTACATCTTAGATGATTCTGAAGTTCATGCCGGATAATAAGTTGCATAGCAGTTTTATTTGGGTTACCTTTGAAGGTTTATTTGCTTTGGTGTATTTATTTTGCTTGTTGTTGCCTTAGGCCTGGCTGGAATTTTGACTAGTGTGTTTACTTCTATAAAGCATTTGCTAAAATGATAGTCAAAATTTATATTATGGAAACAGTGATCAGCAGTTTAATGGGATAGAATGAGTTTATTGATGAAGCAAGGAGAATAGGAGAGGGAGAGACTAAGGGATATGTATTTCTGGGATATCAGGTGTTTCTGTGACCATTAGGTTGATTTCTGTGAACTTCCCAGCAAAATTACGGGTGTAACATTACTACAGAATTGTGTTGATCAATGTATATAAAAGAAGTCAGAAATTTCATATTTGACACAGCAAATATATTTTTTTTGCTGATGAGTTCTCACATGTGCATACAGGTACATTGACATTTTGTATGTATTAGCATGTTAAGTCTATGCCTTATCATCAAAAAGGTCGAATTTGTGCTGCCAAAGCAAACTCACATCATTTTCTGTTGTGTGATTAGCTCTGGCATCTCCACACGTGTACGAGTAGCAGAAAGGGCCAACACCTGATGAATACAACGGCAGCTCCTGACTATGGCATGGGCTCACAACCTCTCAAATGCTCTCTGCCCCTAGAAATAACCTTTGGTCCTCAGGCCAAGTGCAGGAGAATGTTTATGATCCCATGGCTCAGGGTCAGCCTCTGTAGAGATGACTGACTGACTCTCTCAGTCCCTCAAAGCACTGCATTGTCTGAGTTTCCTGTGGGCTCCATGTGGTGCCCCATGGACCCAAAGATGTCATGAGAAAACTTAATTTGAAGTGCCTAAGGTAACACAAAGTGTGTGTTGCAGTTGAGCAGCAAAGTGCTTTCATGTGTGGCATCCAGGTTGGCATGGAGCTTGAGGGCACAGGGGTTGTTTTAGGGCATAAGGGTGGCTGAGTAGATTTTGAAAACAACCTAAGCTGTTATAGTCTATATCCATGCTCTGCCTGGAACAGAAGGTGTGGAAAATCATTTTGTCTGTCGTGTTTAAGTTTAGTCTTGGAGAAAGGTAGCTAGTTTCCCAAGAAAACTAGCGTGTGCACCAGCAAGGTGATCAGGAGACCAGAACTCAAGAATAAAATGCTAAGTTTCCCCAGTCACGGTGTACACACAGCTGTGAGGATATCTTTGAGAGAGAAACAGCTTTGAATCTTGCCCCACTTTTCTATTACAGCTGGAAAACATAGATAATACCAAACATTTGGCTCCAGATTATTTCCCGAGATGAGCAGATCACCAAAACACTTCAGTTAATACAGAATGACTTCAGAATTTGTTTCTTTGGGCAAAAAGCATCATGAAATTCCCCTAAAGTTTATAAAAAAAAGTGTTCACAGAATCATAGAATGATTTGGGTTGAAAGGGACCTTAAAGATGATCCAGTTCCAACCTCCCTGGCATGGGCAGGGACACCTTCCACTAGCCCAGGTTGCTCCAAACCCTGTCCAACCTGGCCTTGGACACTTCCAGGGATGGGGCAGCCACAGCTTCTCTGGGCAAACTGTTCCAGTGACTCACCACCCTCAAAGAGAAGAACTTCTCCCCTATATCCAATCTAAAGCTCTTCTCTTTTAGCTTGAATCCATTCCGCGCTTTTCCTGTGACTTCATGTTCTTGCAAATAGTCCCCCTCCATCTTTCTTGCCGGCTCCCTTCAGGTACTGGAAGGCCAGAATTAGGTCACCCTAAAACCTCTTCTCCAGGCTGAACAATCCCAATCCTCTCAGCCTTTCCTCATAGCAGAGCTGCTCTACCCCTCTAATCGTCTTGGTGGCCTCCTCTGGACTCACTCATGTCCCTCCTGTGCTGGGACCCCGAGGCTGGAGGTAGCACTGCAGGTGGGGTCTCACCTGAGCAGGGCAGAGGGGCAGAATCACCTCCCTGACCTGCTGCTCACACTGCTTTGGATGTAGCCCAGGATACAACTGGTTTTCTGGGCTGCAAGCACATGGCCAGCTCATGTCCAGCCTCTCATCCACCAGCACCCCAATCTTCACTCAGAAGTGAGCAGACTATCATTTACCTGCAGCCCCTTGTTACAGCAGAGCCAGATGCTCTCAGTTATGTCACCCAAATCATGCCCTTGTCAAATCTTTCAGTAGCAGAATGCCACATATTTGTCATGGCACTGCAGGGCAATATCCAGAAGCATGGCTGAACAAAGAAATGCAAACCTGGATGTTCATGCAAGGCTGAGTTGCACATTACAGCAGCTTGTTGCTAATTTAGCAAGGGAAGTGCTATAGGTGGGGATTCTGCTCTGTTACAAATTATAAATTGACATTTCTTACAGTGTCTCACCCTTGACCATGTTTTGATTTAACTGGAATTCCCCACAGGTGTGACTGCAGTTGCCTGTGGGACCAAGCTGAAGTGAAAAATTTAATTATGACTTAATGTGACCATGTTATAAGTTTTTACATCTGTCAGACAATTTGTTTCCTTCCTTACTGCTTCTTCTATTTTTAAAGCTTTCTAGATTGTCTTTGCTTTGTTGCAGGATGTATTCAAATTTTTATACCCCTTACCAAGAAAAGAGCTTTTAATTGATATCAGCAGCAAAACTGGCCTATATTGATTCAGTGGCAGAACTTAGTATTTGAGAAATAATTTCTTTAAGAGACCTTTCTGTACTTTACATAGGAGGTATGTAACAGAATCCTTAATTAATGACTAATGAAAATGAGGTGCCCAAAGGCTCCTAGCACTTGTTCATAATTTAAAAAAAAAAAAAAAAAAAAAGGCCTCATTTAATTTTCTTGAACCCTAGTTCCTGGTCACTGTAATGTACTGCATGTGATCTAAATATTTTAAATCATGCTTTATAGTACAGTGTACTATACTTAAAACTGGAGCCATATGCATTAATAAACATGTTTTTATTCTCTGTTTATCTGAGTAGCACCCCCATTCATTGCAAATATACTCACAGGAGTTTTCCTTATACACACAGGTGTCTAATTGGTTGTGTTACTGAATTGACACTCTGTAGTATCAGCACATTGTAGTAAGACAGTACAAAGTATCATCATGTGATAAGAATTCTTCCATTTCCTTTTTTGTCACAATCCTATCTGACAGATGTTGTATCATCATTCATTTTACTCAGGTTTTCCATGTACCAGTCAGATATCTAACTCATAAGAAAACCATCTGGGCTCTTTCCATAGCTGTTTCCAGAGAGGATTATTTGGATTGATAGGATAGACTAATTCCATTCTAAAATAAAAGTATGAAGTAGGTAGCTAGATAATTTGATGGCTGAAGCTTGATCCAATTAATTCTATTTGTTAATAATGATATTATAATCACATATATATGGGCCTGATCAACAGCATTAGTGACATTCCAGACTCATAGAGGATAACAGTCCATTGAGAAGAATCTCTTCCTGATGTTAAACTGGGGTGAATTTCCCTCAAGAAGGGAATATATCTGTCCTGGATTGTAGAAAGAGCCTGAAAACATAGATGAAAGCAAATATTTCAAATGGTCAGAGGTGAACACCACTCTGAGTGTCTAGGATGAAAAGAAAGACTCTGGATTAAGGAAATAATATGAATTGTTTTCTCCCTGTCTTTATAGGATTTATAACATCCTGAGGGTCATATTAAAACTTTATACATGGGTCTCATCTCACTTTCACTCTTATTTAGAATTTCCTCAGATACGTTCATTTTTTCTTCCACGGTTTTGTCCAAGGCAGAATTTATGGAATTTTGTACATTTTCTTGGATTTCTGGATGCCAACCCCATCAGCCACTACGATCAGACTGCAGGAACTCTGGATATTGTTGATGTAGCTGCTACATGTGTAGCAGTGAGCCCAAAAGAAAGAGAGAATCTTCAAACATTCCCTCTCGAAGGTCAGCTAAAGTGGAAGTGCCGAAGGATTCTGAACTGAACTTGTTTCTTCTAAGGTGGGAAATTGAAAAAGCAGATCCAGGCTAACATACACTCACTTTTTGCTGCTCCTGCAGGAGGCAAGCTGTGTGCATGTCAGAGCAAAGCTGTCCCTCCTTTCCTTTCAGCTATTCAGCAGAGATCTCCTCCTCAGTCACCTCCTCCATCATTAATCACCTCTCCATACAACCTTATTAATGCCAGGTTAATACTCTGGGTATCCATGAAAACTGCCCACCCTGATCCTCCCACCGAGGGTCTTCCAGAATCCTCTGACATAAGGAAATTCTTGGATAGCTGATCAGATGTGCAATATCTCTGCCTGCCTTCCTATTTCATAAATTTCTCCTTTTGATTTTATTTCCCCTTTTTCTCTTGCTTCTCCCTTGTTTGTTCTTTATTACAGCTGTTGGGCTTGATTCTGTCTCCTCAGCTGAACAGAAACACTTTATAAGGTATTCCCCAGGGGTTAATCTGTATATTGTTCCTCAAAGTTTGCATTGTCCTTTTCAGCCTTTGTTTCTGAGTCTTCAGCGTTTCTGTTGGGAATTTTGGGTCACAGTGACAACACAACAGCTGCCTTGGGAGTCTGCGAAAACGTTCCTGGCCAAAATGTTCCACGGGCAGATGATGCGTCTCAGGTGAACAGGCCCCATTTTTATTGGCTTTATGTTTTGTGGGCTGTTCACAGAGACAAAACAACAGCAAGCAGTATATAGGTGGAAGGAGAAAAATAAGACTGTCCTCTCGTATGAACACATCTCCTCTTGGGTTTTGTCTGTCAGTAGTTACAATAGGTGTAGGTTAACTAAGGCTGGCCCAAGGCTGTGTAAGGTCTGTCTGGTTAAGCCTCTGTGTTTGCTTTTATCTCAGAAGAAACCTTAATTGAACTGTGGAATACAGGAATCTTCTCTTTCTACTCACATACTGTGGCGTTTAGCCAAGAATGGGCTTGTGTGTGGCTTGGAGCCCATTTCCCAAGTTCCTAAAACTAGTTCCTTCCTGAAGGATTATCACAGCTGCATGGAGGAAGCTTACTCTATGCAACGGGAGCAGAGACATTCAAATCCCTAATCCTATGCTAACCCAGGTGGCAGGGACAGCATGGATGTGTCTAAGCTTCCATGAAATCTCTGTATTTGCAACTTTACACCAGATTCAACAAAGAGTCAAAGTGCCAGATCCAGTGTCATGTTAATGTGGCTGACACTGTCAGGCCTAAGTTGCCTGTTGCGGTTATATACGTGGGGAAAAGGCCTGTTTGAGCATTTGGAAGCTTGGGAATTTCTCTGTCATGTGGTGTAGAAATATATCTGATACTTTGCATTTCATTTGACGTGAAAAGTGTGTCTTCTGAATGCATGAGGGTTCCTGTAGGAACTGCCTTCTTGCGTGGTATATGACATTCTCCTGGGAGCGTAAGATAAGCTTTTTGTGAGAGAAATTTTCTGATCCAAATGTTGCTTTTAATTTATAATGCAGGTCCAAACTAGTCCTGCTTAGAGAGTATGTTAGGTGGAGGAATTAATGTGCTTTTTCACTTCCCTGCCCAAACCTCTTTGGCTGCTATTTAGGAGGCATTTCTACCCCACTCCAATTTCTCTCCCTGTTTGTATCTAACAGTAGTGAATATAGTACCACTGTATCTACTTTTTCAGAAATCTTTATGATTCTGCAGATCCACTGGAGATCACAAGTAACAAGTGAATAGCAATGAACATAACTAGGTGGGAACACATTGTACTACATTTGAAATTAGCATTAATTTTTCAAAAGAAAACCTGTTGATGATAGTTCCTGCTGTGAAAAATGTAGTCCTATTGGTAAGTTGTCTTTGCTTGTTAATATTTTTGGTATATGAATCATCCTTATTATTAAAAACATTATTTTTGTCATTGTATTTGATAGTGAGAGTAAGAATTTTAAATGGGAACTATATTCAAAAAAAAGTGAAAATGTTTAATACTTGGAACAGGCTACCAAGTTATATAGCAGCTTCTCAATGTCCTGATAGTGTGTTTATATTCAGGTTTTATTGTATTCAGGAATACATTTTAGACACACACAAACAATGTTTCTTCACTGAATTCAAGAGGCTCAAGGGTGAAGCGCTGCTGTTCGTAACATGTAAGCATTTAAAGTAAATTATAAAATTATTTCCTATGGCCTGTGCCTCCCTGGAGGCACAAGAACTACTGGCAATATCTGTTTGTCTGTTCCAAATACTTTCATACAGGATTACGTGATTATAAACAGGTAAATAAAACATTCTGTCCTCCTGTTGGTTTCTTTTGCATAATTCAACTTCATGTTTCGATTCTTCATCATTCTCCACAAAGCTTCCTTTTGTAACAAAGTATTACAAACTTAAATCTGACATATATTTTAAATGTATTTTAATATTTACCTCATCTCACATCCCTGTTAGTACTCATCACACAGAATGGCACATTTCCACAGTTCAGCAACGTACTTAAGAATGTGTTGAACCTGAAAAACTCCAGATGTCCTTAAATAGAGGAGCATGAACTCGAATTTCATGCAGAACCAGGATCATAATCATGTTTACATTAAATGAAGTTATGCTCTCACCTATACTGCTGTATAGGCATTAATCATCTGTGAAATCTTTCCATTTTCCTCAGAATATGCTTTCATAGAAGTGTTTTACAACCATTCATAAGATGTTGCTCCCACTGCTTCCCCATAAATTCAAAGTAATTTCTTTGATCAGTAGTAGCTTCTTCATGTAGTTCCTGTCTTCTGTTTAACCAAGATTGATGACATTTGCAAAGGGGCTGTTTGACTGACCAATTTCCTCTCATACCATTTAAAGTCTTTTCATGTTTTTAAACTTGATCCTTATCACTCATCTACATTTACAAATTTTTGCCTCTTGTGCTGTATGGTTTCTGACTGGAAAATATTACAACTCCAGCTTGTATGCATAAAATAGATATTTATCAATATTTTAAATTTTGCCCCATATTTGATAAGTAAGAGATTGTAACTTGTTTTGTAGCAACTTCTCTAGTCTAAATTGTCTTTTTTGGTGGTTCACACAAGAAGCATATTGTTTTCATTGCTTTACTTTACATTTACAAAGTATTTGGTGAATCAAAATTAAAATTGATAACGACAAAGTGAAGCCATCAGAGTAACCAGCTGCAATTTGGAAATGCACATGTGAACGTGACCTTTGATGTTTGCTGGAATATATAGACACATATTTGAAAGCAGTAAGAATTAGGACTATGATACTCATTTGGAGGAGCAGTTGAACAGTCCTTCTCTGGACATCTGTCTCTCAAGTATTAATTCCTACACGTCACCAAGAGAAGCCATTTAGACAAATGCGTAAATTGGACGGAGTATTCCTTTCTCATAAGCACCATAACTCCAAGTGCCTCCTTGATAGAGTTATTTATAGAGAGCTCCCCACCACTTCTACTTTTGTGTGAACAGCAGAAAAAATAGAAATTAGTAATCACCCTCTTCAGTTGGGGTTAAGAGTTAGCTCAGAGAACATGATTTCTAACAAAATCTATTTGACTGTAAGTCAAAAGGAATAGAATTTGATGTTGCTTAAAAATTACTACAAGGCTTGTTACTTTCTGTTTCTCATACAGGATGCCCTCATTAAATTCACTGTCACAAAGATGCATGGCATACAATTCATAGCTTTTTACCTTTTGAAATATTTATATGCAGAATGTCTTCTCTTCCTCCCCTTTTAATTTGAGGTACTTAGCTAAACATCAATATATCTGTACCTGTGTGTAGCACAGTGCTCCCCCTAGCCCTGTTTTGTGGGGGTTTGGAACTGGAAAGTTGGTTCCAATCTTGTTCCAGTAGTTGTGATCAGCAAAAGCACCAGTGTGGCTGTACAACCCTCACATTATCTTTCCTGGTGCCTGAGAATTGACTTTGTCTCTCATTTCACTCTTGAAGCAGCTCCCAGGAAGGCCATTGTAAAATGAGCAACACAGGATTTATTTTAGCCACAATGGTAAGACACAGAAATCACTGAACCAGCCTCAGACAAATTCATTAGACCTGTTGTAATCTCAGTCCATCTTTCTGCATAACTAACATAACAAAATTTAACTGATATATTTAGGAATGTTAAATTACTGATTATTTGCCGTAATATGTGAAAATATGCAGAATCATGAAAATGAAAACTAACCATCTTCATAATACAAGAAATAAGAAAAACTATTGTCTAAGGTTTCACCTAAGAAAGAGGAAAAGATGAGAATGGTGATGAGGAACCAGTCAGAAGACAAATGAATGGCCAAAAAGGTGGCAATCACACATATCACAAGAAAACTTTACCAAGTAAAACCAGGAAGGATTACAGAGCATTCTGGAAAAAAACCTCCATATTTGGAGGCACACCATATATACACCTGAAATATGAAGTTATAGGGTGTTTAAAATCAGATTTATCATAACTATTAATATCTTGCTGTCTGGTGTCTATTTTAGAACTATGTGTGCAGTTTTGGTGGTCTAACAACACACTCTCCTGTAATTGTAATTAATGTGTTGGATCCACTGCACACATTAGGTGTAATTTTTATTTGCATCTTAACTTTCAGCTGGGAAGAGAATTTGGGTGATGTTTTCAGAGAGGTTTATGTATACTCCTGTTTCTTTTGAAACCCTTGGGCTCTGGAGAGGCACTTTCAGAAAGATATTTTCAAGTTGAGTTGAAAAAATAACGAGCACAAAAAAAGAATGGAAGGTGTTTTTGAGGTTTTAAGCTCAGTAAATTTTTTCTACTGACTAAGTTCTTTATTTGGCAGAATCAGCATTGGCTCAAATAAATGTTCAGGAGTTCTTAATTCTGCTCATACTTTTCATACGATGCACGAAATTTCCTTAGTAAATTTAACTATTCTGTGCCTCAATATTCCTCTAAGAAATATTTATTGATTACATGCCATGCATGCATGCATCTAATATTTACAAACATAAATAGGATGGATACATCTATATGTAAATGCACATATGCAAATCTTGGATTGGAGCACAAGAACTGGAAATCAGTGACTGAATGAATGTTCCTGTGTATTTTTGCAACATGCTGCATGTTCCTGTTTCTTGCAAAACACATGTTGGAACAAGGGGAGGTGCTGTTTGACAGGGAGGAAAACATTCTTCACCTTGAAGATTTAAGGCTGAAAAAGGGTCCCAAAAATTCACAGGTTTTGGATTTGAGCTCAGACATTTCTTGTCCAATTGGATAATAGGTTAGACTGTATGTGTAGAAGGTGTTGTACCTGCATTTAAAATATCCTCATTCTAATTAATGATAATTCTCTGCTTCACAGTCTTTAAAGTGTAAAGACAACTTTTCCATGTACACAGCACTTAACAGAGGAGAGTGAATCACAAAATCAGGATCAGAGGTTTACAGCCTTCTGCACCAAAATGTCCATGTAGCAAAGACTTAAGAGGGATGATCAAACTCATGCAGACAAGCATTGTGGACAATGAAAACATTTATCTCAAATAAGTATTTTAGTTCTGTTTGAAAATATAGATTATATTTTAAAAGGTGAGGAAAAACAAATTTTGTGTAAAAGTATGCATATGATGGAAGAAGCTAAACAAAAAAAATCCATTTTTTTGATACCATATACGAATTTTTATTACCCTAAGTATCTAAATGATGGTTCAGTTCAACAACAATTTATATTTTAGCTAAATTTGAACTGAAAAATGAGTCCCCATTCACACTCTCTGACCTGATGCCCTCACCATGCAAGGACTGTTTCCAGTTCATCACTGAAATGTTTACCTCTCTGCTGTATCATCACCTGGTAGTGACTGTGACAGGTTTACCTGTCACAGGCACTTAAAATCTTGGCTCACGTTGTAGAACTTGAACTAGCTGCCTGTGAAAATCAATAGTGAAACATTTCAAGTACTTGTTTCTGCTCCATGTAATAGCCAAGGTAGTTGCAGGAAGAAAGTCAGCCTTGACCTTTTTAAAGGATTACTCACAGTAGCAGAAGGAATAGAACAACCTCTGAATGGATGACCATAGATCTCACATTTACACAATTTCATTAAAATATATGTCTTCATTAACTGAGGGGGGAATATGTGGGGATTTGATAGCAAGAACATATATTTGAAGAATTTTTCATCTTCATCTAAATCCTGGCCAAATCACTTTGGAAGTCTGGACTTTAATAGTAAAAATTTCATATGCTGCTACACAAATTGAAAATACAACCATAAGTCAAAAATTAAGTGAACTCATACAAGACTGTAATACTAATTAACGTGCACTATAGTATTTAAATCTGTAAGTCTCCATGATTTCATACTATTTGTGCTGGATGGTTTGATACTCTCATGGTAGGGATAAAGTAGTACAAAACATAAGCATTTTGAATATAATAACCTGCAAGGTAACAGCAAAAATTCAGGTGAAGACATCTGGGAAAATACATGGAAAGATGTAGATACAAATACAAGTTTCAATATCATATTCCTCTGTATCTTGAA
Organism: Pseudopipra pipra; assembly: GCF_036250125.1. NCBI lineage: Eukaryota > Metazoa > Chordata > Aves > Passeriformes > Pipridae > Pseudopipra > Pseudopipra pipra. Next base: position 71,801,592 of record NC_087552.1, read on the forward strand.
GAAAATTGTGCTGATAAAACTGGAGGTAGTGGATGATGTGGGAGAATTACTCCAGGATGAGACAGTAAACAAAGTGGAGCAACATATTTAAGCAGAAATATTCTAATTGCTTACTGCAGTTTTATGTTATTGGAAAGTGTCTGGTCATTTCAGCACCAGACTTAGCACATAAAATTTTATTGGAGGTTTTTATACAGCTGTTGTTAAAAAGGGAGAGAATTTATTGAAACCAATGAAGCACACTCCTCTTGATGGCTTTTTTCCCCCTCATATACACCAGTTTTACATCATTGTAATTCTACGGATGTCAGTGGGGTTACTCTTGATTTCCACTGGGATAAAAGAAGGAAGACTCCTGCCCTTTTCCTTCCTGTGTTTTTATATAGCTACAGAATTCTTGCTATTTAAAAACCATGACGGAAAAGAATAGTAGAAGTATTTTGCTTTATTTATTCTCATATTAAAATTTTTCACACTTCATGAACTTTATTGGGTTTTTTTGAAGAGTTGGGTATCTAAACCAGCTGATCTCATTCTTTGACTTTGGAAATAGTTCCTCCTAGAGTAAGAAAAAATCTTAATATACATGTTTTAGCACAGTGCTGAAAAGGCAGAATAGGTCTTTCAAGCTATGGATGGTTTCTTTGCTTGGAAATAATTGTTATATATTTAACTGAATTAATTTATTTGTGCCTTAGTATCAAGCTGAGATATGAATGTAATATTTAACAACAGGCAGTCAGAAGCCTTGTTGGATGCTGTCATGGATGGTGTGATGCACTTCACTCCTAAGAGAGAAGTAGCAACATGTTTATTGATTCAAAACAGCAATTTAACAAAGTTTAATAGTAAATGCCACTGTTTTTACAAGACATGATGGCAAGGAACACTTTATTATTTACTGCATAGAGGACAGGATCAGAAAAAATGATCGGGGAGACCCCTCCACTGAGTCATGAGGTTCAGAAAGGACCCCCCTGCTTTTTAATCTCCTTCTTAGAGGAAAGTCTAGGTGCAGCTGGATCCAGACTTAGTCCCACACTTGGCCTGATGTTTATGTCTAAAGAATTATATGTCCACAATCAATACTTTAAGTTTGGAAATAATTTTTTGAATCCGTAGCTCCCTCTTCCAACCCTTGTACTCCCTACTCCTCCTCCCCAAACATCTCAGGGAGGTGAAGAGTCCTCTCATCCTGCTCTGAACTGAGAACTAAAGAATGAATGACACAGAAAGCATTATTTGTCATTGCTCTAAGTCACTGTTTCCCTATCAAGCCTCGTCCCTTATCAACTTCTTACAAAAAAGGTATTCTCTGCTGAATTTGATATGTGCAATTATTCTTCATAGGTGGTCACACTGGTATTTCTTCAGACGAAATTTATTAAAAATGCCTGTGTTTATTCTGAGCTGACTCCACACTCCTGTAGCACTAATTTCCCTGCAGTGACTGGGAAGAATGTCATTCACATTCCAGCCCTGCAGAGGACAAACAAATGCTTTTCTGCTGTGCTCCTTTTGCAGTACAGCCTCCTCCACATGCTTGAATAATGGGTGAAGCTGTGCAAAGTCAGGGATTCTGCAAAGCAGCAGTAACTGGTGTGTTGTACATCAAAACTAAAACTAGGAATAGCTTCCCTGTCAGAACCTGGCTCCAGGCTTTATCTCAACTTGGTTTATGGTCATGAAGGACCCAACATTCAAAAGCTGGATTCTCAGTACCCAGGCAAAGGCAAGAATTATTTAATTTTCCTCCCCTCTGCTCACACAATGTCATGGAAAAGAATAGTTGTATCAATTTGCATTTATACCCACTTCTACAACAGAAGATTATCATATTCATAATATTAATATTCCATATTTATAGAACTACCAAGGGAACTTCTTAATCAACAGTGGGAAAGCCCAAACCTCACCATACTGAGGGCTGCATTAGCAGTTCGCCAAGAGCCTAAGGCCTGCACAGAATTTCCATATTATATGTACCTTATATGTTTAATCAAAACTTACATGCATAACTATATTTGCTTCTACTGCTGCTTTCCTGACAGACACATGGTAACTATTAGGGTTTCCCAGTTTTTCTCATCCTCTCCCCTGCTTTGGGTGTACAACCTCTTAAAACTTCATTTGGTGACTTTGACAACTCACCTGACCTACCTGAAGAATGTGAAGTGTATTTCATGTGGCTATCTTGAGCCAAATTAATCCAAACAACACGTAGTTTTAAAATTATACGTCTTGGCTAAAATGGCAAATCTTGGTGAGTTTGTTACTCCTAGGTTTTGTATTTCCTCATGTTGTCAAATTCATTTCTGCCTTTGATTCTCCTACTATCCTCAATGCATTTGCTGCCCTTTAAGATGCAATATGACACTAAAATGCAGCTTTAAGTAACACAGCATTTGAAAGGAGGAAAAGTATAATCCCGGAGCAGTTCATCTAATCTGCCCTGGATACCCATATTGAGAGTGGATAAATCATTCTCTGGAGAGGTCTGTCTGTCTCTACCATAGTTATAAAGCTGGGTCACAATACTAGATCAGACAGATGGATTAGATTTACTGATGTGTAGAAACCTCTTCTGACTCAGGAGGTCTCTGGGTCAGAAGCAGTTGGCACCTGACAGCACACAGCACATTGGGGTGTTTCCTTCCTATTAGGAATATATTTTTGGCCTTTGAGAAGAGACAAGTTGCTGAGCTAGGCAGACTACCTTAAGTCCTTATTAACTTTTAGATGGCAGAAATTTGCAGATACAATTTGGACATTTAGCTGAGAATCCCAGTGAAGTGAACTGAAGTTTCAGCCAAACTAGTTTTACCAGGAACCAATCCCTTTTCTTGGCTGATGTGAGTTTCACTGGAAAGGCTTGAATGGGGATAGAAAACTAATATTTAAGACTTGTCTGCCAAAAGGTTTGTACTCACTGAGTTCAAGATACTTGGAAGTAGTCTGCATCTCAGTCAAATTATTCTCCTGCACTAAGTGTGAAGGAGATGTAGTAAGTGTGCTACGTATAACAACTTGTGTGACTTCATTGAAACAGTAATCCCTGACTGTTATTCTATAAAATTTACATCTTTTCCAGTGAAAATTCCATCTTTAACTAGTCCTTTTTACTCAAGTGAGATTCCTTACTCTCACATTTAAATAACCAGAAACTATCTTGCTAATTACATGCTGCTACGTATACAAAAGTCATCCATCTACAATGACAGAATTCACAAATCAGCACCACTGAACTACATTGTTCTTATGATGTTGCACTGCACTCTGAAAACCTACTTACACATCTGACTGTCCTCTATAAAGAGAATAATATTTCATGAGATATGCTCCTGAACATGTTGCCTAATCAAATTTAATCACAACCATGACCCCATGGTCCTCCTCCGGCCTCCCATTAGCACTCCCTCATTTCAGACTGCCAGGACATATTCTCAGTAATTATTTTCCTGGAAAGGTGTATGGCATGCAGCATCATTACCTTCTTAATAATATCATGTTTTTCTGTAACGTGTCTGTCTGCATGCAAGTCTTTGCCCATTTATTTCTCCTCAACACTATATCTACTATTAGGAACAACCTTTCTTCTCCCAGGTAGTGAGTACTTCACTCTGCCCTCCATTACACAGTTTTAATCCCTGACAGCATGGCAAAGAATGCTTAAAATTTAACTTCTGAATGCCATGTGTGTAAATATATCCATATTACTCTGCCTACAAAACATCAGCTTATCTTCCTTTCTCACAGTTAAGAGCATTAAACAGAACAAAAGTGGAAATGTGGCCTCTGTGGTGCATTTGCATGTGCACACTGGACTGGTCAGCAGAGATGATGGAAAAATCTGGCTGGCTGGGTCTGAACAAAACTCTAAACTGTAACCAATAACTGTGGATATCAGTGAACAAGTTACCTATGCTAGTCAAAGGAATTTTTAGAGGAGTTTGTGTGGAAAAAGAAGATTTTAGAGTGTGGGTAAGACCAGAAGTGCAATAGTTAGTCACCATTAAGTGCATTAAGTGTATTAAGGCCCGAGAAACTCAACAATAACATCAGCAAGGAAGCTATTGAATAATCCATTTTTTTCCCCTCTTCACAGGCAAACATGCTTAAAGGAGATAGAGCTGAGATAACCCATCTACCTATAAATTATAGTGCCATCTATGTCAGTCATAGCATGTGTGAGAGAGGACAAGTGAACAGTCACCACAGCCCAGGCAGTGCCTTCACCAGCCAAGGTACAGCAGGGCTGGGTGCTGGTAACAAGGTTACTGACAGTCTCAGAAAGACAGGCTGAGGATCCAAGCTGCACCTCCATTTGGGATGTTCCCCTCCCAGGAGCAGCAGAAGAACTGGAGAAAGGGGTGCAACATAGGCCTGACTGGTCCATTTAGGAGGCAGTGCCAGAGACATGTCTGGAGATGAATGCACTTAAGATACAGACAAGGTCCACCCAGGAGACAGAAACAAGACTGCTAAAACCTACAGTATAGATCAGGCAAGGGCTGAAGGCCAAGGATGAAGCTTAAATAGACCTCCTGAGCCCATGGGCAAAGGCTGGGGGCAGGGGTAGGGGTGCCAGGTAAGGCTGGTCAGGAAAAAAAAGACCCACAGCCACATTTGTGGTGCTGACACTGTTACTGCTAAACACCTGGAACACAGGAATACAAAGAACAGGCTTCAACAAATTTGCTTTTCATAATTTTTGCTCTCTTCTGGCCTCAGGACATCTCAGTCAGCTCCTCAGTTTTTGTGCTCTGCATGATGTAGCTAATCTGGGTACTTAGGTTGTTCCCCCCACTGCAATGCTCCATTAGCATCATACCATTGTCTTCAGGTTTATGATTCTTCAGAAGGTCGTGATAAGGATCCCAGTACATGTGACACTGTTCCCTTGTTCACTCCAGTGAGCTTTATATAACCAGATTGCTTTTGGCAAGAGGTTAGCTTGTTTTCTAGTGCAAAACTAAAACTAAAAACCAGCTTTCACATAAATCTAGGGAAACCTTTCCTGTCATTGAGCCATATTTAGGATTTTGTCTCAGAGTCATTCTCTATTCTAAAAAATTGGTGATGCTTGTAGTTATTAAATGGTTCTCCCACTTTTTTTTTGCCTCTTGCCTTTAAGTGTCAACACGCAGAAGATGAGAATAAACCCTTGATTTTAGCCAATGGAACATTTGCATTAGAGCAAAGCACTTGTGTAGACAAGGAAAACCACATTCTGTCTCAATGGAACTTGTTCTTGCTTAAAAACAAGGTTAGGTCTATCAGCCTGAATCATCTCCAAGGCTTGCTGAGCTGCCAACACACTGGTAGCTGAAATGTAAATGAGATCAAAGCATGCACTGTCCTAAGAACTGTGCCCATTATGAATTGTCATTTTGTCATCTTAATTTCAGCAAGTTGTGTTGAATAATTTATCTTGCCACTTTCTTTGTTTACTACTCCCAAACAGTGCATCGTGTCCTTCCCTTCTGGTCCCTGAGGAGATGATGCTGCCTATTCTGGTCCTGTGCTGAGGCAAGACCAGATAATCCACCATTTTACAAGGAAGCTTAATTTATTTTGGAAGGAATTGCAGTTATACAATCAAGAAGGGAATTTCTGTATTGTCTCTGTGTGGACTATCAGGGCATTAGAACCTTTGTCATTCCCAAAACAAACTCAACACCCAAATGTAGACTTGGTCTTTTCCTTCACAAAATGAGGGGAAGAATTCTATTGCAGTTTGTTGGTGTATTTTTCTAATTTTACATCTGTGATGTTATTTGTTCGAAGGTACAGTCAGAGAAGTCTGTTTTACATAAGATATGGGGGAAAAGTAATTTCATGCAGCATGTAGAAGCTGTATCTCTTTATTTAAAAAGCCACATGTATGCTTCCAAAACTGCTTTTCCAGAAAACCAGTGTCATTTTCATGATGAACAGCTCCATCATGGCTAAGGTCAGGAGCCCCTCACCGCTGTCTTTTGACACTAGATAAATTTTAATTTTCTTCAGAGTTTTTTCAGAGTTCTCACTAATGAATGTTCATTGCTACACACTATAATTATTTACCTTTTATTTCCTTACTTCTAAAGAAAATCTTTTGCTGTGACCAAGAATCAAGTTCTAGTGAATTCACTTCTGTTTCTTTATGAACATTAAACAAATCTACAAACCAAGTAAGTTCTTTTTAACCTTTCTGAGGAAGAAATATTCCAAGACACATACTCCTATTTTCCTCTTCTTTTAAAATAGTATCTCACAGTGAAGTTGAAAGGTCAGTAACTTGTTTGTGGACAAAAATAACACATATTGATGTTTAAAGTGGGATAAACTTGTTATTCAAAAGGCTGATGCAATCAATACATGTCCCTGGATATCAAGTCTGGCCCATCAGACTAATTTTAATTTTATGTCCACTATTGGAAATTGAAAAATTTTTTATGGAAAATTATTTGTGAAAAATGAAAAAGTTGGAAAGAAAAAAGGTATTCTTCTGTGTTGTTTATAAAAAAATCAGGTTTGTCATTGCAGTGTGTCTTTGCTAGTGTTTCTCACATATGCAAGATGAAAAAAGTTAGACAACAGTGGTTTGTAATACTTGTAAAAATGACAAAAGAAGGTGCAATGCAATAGACAGTCAAATTCCAAATGCACATTGAAGTAACCTAGTGAGGATCATGCAGGACTATTAGATGTTAGTAGTTGTATTCCTTAAAAGAGTCATCCATTTCTGTTGTTAGGCCCCCTGGATCTTCCCTTTCCCACTTTTCTAATCTTAGTGTTTCCCCATTCTTCTCACCCCCCTCTTCATACCACGAAGAAATTCTGTAAGGGCTTTTAGGAGTGCCCACTGCCAGCCCTGAAGCTGTGCTGGAGCCAGGCCACTTTATATCAGCTGGGAATTCATTCTAATGGCCCCTTTGGGACTTTCTTCACCATTACTACCAGACCTCATCCTGGGAGCTCTGACTGCCTGCCTGGCTGGACTCTTCAGTTGTTGCAGTGAGCTCAGCTGCCTTTGTTCCTCCACATGAACCATCCAGCCAATTTGACCGGGATACAGTTGCTTCACGCTCAGTGTTGGGTATCTTCTCCTCTTCAAGTGCCCAGATCCTCCTGCATTCCCTGATAGTGCCAGGGAACACTCCATTGGATTCAGGGAGAAAGCCAAACCAGCAGTACTAAAACTCTGTAAACAATTCCAATGGATTAAAAGCAAAATGTGCAGTGGTGTGCTTTCCTCAAATATCATGGGCATCAAGAACCTGTGCTGCTAGAAGATGGAGACTCGGTAAATATCAAACACGTTGTTCTGCTACTGCCCCTAGTAGAGCACAGCAAACTGACTTATCCAGTCAAGCCAGTACTGAGTAGGAGAAGTCAGTGGAAACCCAAAGAATCCAGATGATAAAACCTCAGGGGACAGGAATCTTAAAAGAATCAAAAAAAACCCAACAACAACAACAACAACAAAAACTTTAGTGAGGTTCTAAATATCAATGGTTCCTACGGTGGATACTTCAAGTGCACTCGATTATAACACATCCGTGAGCTGGCAATGGAAAAATCCAATTCCAGCAGCAGAGATGACTTGCAGCTGCAGCTGATGGAGTGAAGGATGTGAATACAGAGAGCACTTACATGATGAAGGCAAGGCCGGCAATCAGTTGTGTGCTTCAAAGCAATAAAGCACAATCAGTGTGACAACAGGGCCCCATTGTCAGCTCTGGCTCCCTGTGGAAAAGACTTGCACAGGGGAAGGTCCCTGTAGCAGGACAGCCTTGCTCCCAAACCCTGGCACGCCTTCTCTGTGTTCCTTTTTTTCCCCTTTCTCCTTTCTTCCCTCTTACTTTGTAGCTGAGATTTCCTCATTAGGGGGCAATTCTTCAGCACGGTCAAAATGTTCCAAGTTGCCTCACCTTGCTTATATTTTGTTCTGCCTTCACATCAGTAGTTCAGGTCACAGAAATGTCTCACTGCAAGCAGTAGCTGGGAGCCAATAAAGCAGGTGCAATTCTGTAGCATGCAATGGCATCGTGCTGTTTGGGTACCCTGTACAGTGGGTAAGTGAGCATTCAGTGAAGCAGAAGACACAAGTGTACTTTTCCTAGGTTTTGGTGTGCATGGCTTGAACAATGCAAAGATCACTGTTCAGTTATATTAAGAAGAAAATGTTGTTTGTTTTTTTTTCTTCCCCAGTCAGCAGTATTTACTATCAAAACTCTCTTTTCCTTTCATCACCCGCCCCATTCTCCCATTGTGGACAACTTAATACTACTGGAGAGCCCCAGCTCTTTTTAGCTAAGATAGCTTTTCAAAATAGTACAATTCTGTTTCTAATCATTGCATAATTCTTAGTTTCTAAAGCCTTTGAAATATGTCTTTTCTTTTTTCCAAAAGACCCATCATTTAGAAGTTCCTTAGAACCATGTTAGAATTTAAGTAGTCTCCTGTCCCAAGCAACCATGACTGGTACCAACCTTAAAGCTTTGAAAGGTTTACATTAGTCATGATTCAATCTTTGCAGTACAAGATTGAATCCCAAACACTCACAGAAAAATGATTAACTGCTAGTCCCTAAACTGAGCATCTCACTGTATATTTTAAGCATGGATAGCAATACAAAGAAAGACTTGACATAGAAAGAAAGAGCACTTAACAACTGAGGAAATGGTTACAAGAAATTGAAATCATGAAGACAAAAGCATGGTCCTTATTAAATGGTCTGTGCAGTAATTTAGATTGTGGTCACAGCACCAAGGCTGCCAGAGTTCAAGAAGGATTGGCATGATACTCTCAGGCACATGCTGGGACTCTTGAGGATGGTCCTGTGCAGGGCTGAGGCTTGGACTGGAGGATCCTTGGGAGTCCCTTCCAACTCAGCACATTCTTTGATTCTGTGATTCTGGTTCTACTCTCACTGAAATCAATGGCAAAAATCCACAGATTTAATTACAGCAGGGTTGAACGTGTGGAGAAAAAAAAGGGATATATGAAAAAGACAGGTACTACTCATGGAATAATAGAATATACTGAGTTGGAAGGGACCCCCTAGTATCTTTGAGTCCAAGTCCTGGTGCTGCACAGGACAACTGCAAGAATCACACCATGTCCAAACGCTTCTTGAGCTCTGTCAGGCTTGATGCTGTGACCACTTTCCTGGGGAGCCTGTTGTAGTATTCAACCACCCTCCAGGTGAAGAACTTTTTTCTAATGTCCAACCCAAACCTTCCCTGACGCAAGTTGAGGTCATTTCCTTGGGTCCTGTCACTGGTCACCACAGGGAAAAGATCAGTGCCTGCTCCTCCTCTGCCCCTCAGGAGGAAGCTGTAAATGCAATGAGGTCTCCCCTCAGTCTCCTCCAGGTTGTACAAACCAAGCGACCTCAGCAGCTCCTCACACGGTTTCCCCTCAAGGCCCTTCACCATCTAATACTCTGATCTGATAAACTGTGCTGTCTGCTTTAGATCTCAGTCATCTTGCAGTGGCACTGAATTCACTACTCTGAATGCAAAGTAAATGAGAATTAGCAGTTTTTCACTGTTACAGCAAGAACCTGACAGTGTTTGCCTGCAGTGTCTGTAAATGAGAAAGAGGTACTCAGTTCCTGTTTGCATTTCAGAGAGCCCACAGGATTCTAAAAGTCTTCATGCACCTGCCATGAAAAAAACAGCCTTTAAGAAGCAAGTAAAGAACAGTGAGGTGCAGCCAGCTGCAGAGGTAATTCTGTGTTGTAAAGTGCCCCACAAGCTCTGAAACAGGAAACTGAGGCAGTCTGCTCTACTCAATTCATTGTGGTAATCAGGCAGCTTATTTTCTGACCCTCAGGGATCTGGCTCTGTACAATAAGGAAAGTAAAAGCAACATACATTTATGCAAGCAGTTGGTTTCACTGAAACCTGTATGTTGTGGTACAGAATTGCTAGAAGCCATGTGGGTCCAGAGTGAAGGATGGATCAAAAATGGCAAAGTTCATATCCATATGTAGTTCTTTGTATATCTCAAAACTCGTCCAGCTGCTCACAAAGATATGTCCAAAATTAAATCAACTGATGACTGATAGTCTCTCTTTAGAATGGTAATCAAATAGTACTAAATGCAAAGCAAAATTAAATCTCATTATTAAAACCTTAGATTAAAAGCAGCATCTGGGACGATACTCAAAGAGATCTCTGCATGTGCCCTGTGTTATGCCCCTCTCCTTGGACATCTGCTGTTTTTCACTGGATATATATAGACATTTGTTTTGACCTGGTACAGCCATCCTCAGTTTCTCTTTCGGATTTATACCCTATCTGTTTAATCATGACTGAAAATTAATAATTTCAAAGATTTCAATCATCCTGCTCTGTGTGTCATTACAAGGACCGGATTTCAGAAATCTGTATTTACTGGCTGAAAATACAAGAACTTTGTTGTATTTATATTGAACAAGTACATTGCTTTGAGCATAAAATAAAGGAGGAAAAAAAAGTATTTTCACTTAGAAAACTATTTTACTCTAAACTTTAACTCATATATTAATATTTCCTTTTGGTTTTTTGTCTTCTAAAGCATATCTAATTAATTTTTTTCCTTGCAATTATTTTTTAAACTGTCAGAGATAACTTGAATTTCTTTTGTTCAGCTATGTGGAATCATGCCAAGGAAAATCATGAAATCCTCAAAGTGAATAACATATGCCCTTGGCATCTTTCATACATTATTTGCACAACTGGGCAGTTTGCATTAGTCTTCTTGTAATGTGCACCTGAACCTGGTTTGTATGGATTGAAGAAAAATTGAAATTCCTCAGGAATGTTTGGTGCACCATAGATCAGTTAGAGGTCATCATGTTATTTAGTGTTTTATGGTGAATAAATCAGATGCTCACTTCAAAATCCGCCTTTATATGAGCTATAATGCCTCGAGTTCTTTATGGCAAAGGAATTTTTATGAACTGAAACTGAACCACATTATCCTGTAAAGCAATGGGGCAGTGACACCTATAATGAATAGGACATCACTCACTTTTTTGTATTCTCTGCATCCCACTGAGAGCACAAAAAATCTGAACCAAGCAGTTGCTTCTCCCTGTACACAAACACGGAGCACCTGAGGCAGTGGGGTGGAAGTCTTCATATCTAGTTTAAAAATCCACATTAAGATGGTTGTTTAGATTCTCCATAAAAGGAGAGTCTCCACGACTTCTCAATAAAACCCAATCTATTGATAAAGCAAGATACCACCAAAAAGTGTATGCTGGACCAAGAGAGGCAGGTAAAATAGCTGTTTCCTGGCCCTCTGAGAAGTTTCCTGTGAATGAGTACTGAGAAGATGAGATCTTGGTCTTCAGAGGACATGGACAAGATCCTTTAAACCTGGCCCTTGATTTATAGCTCCAGCTTTTCTGTTGCATTGTGTGCTCAATAGCCTTTGTTTTTTATTGGCACAGCTGTAAAGCTATTCTGTGAATATAATATATTTCAGACCAGTTACAAGTGAATGTAGAAAAGTCACATTGTACAACTTGATTCATCATACATTTCAGCTACTACAGCCATTCATCCACAAACATTAGGTAAATGCAGAGCAGCATATGGATTACAAAATGTTTCTGTAAAATTACTTATTTCTTAGAATTTGTCTCATAATTTTCCAGATAAAATAGGTAAGACAGGTAAAAAGAATTCTCCTAATTTTCCTGATAATCAAGGATAACTTTTTTACTCCAGTGTTTTATTTATTTTCCTTTTGATTTATGGAAAGATAAAAATTTGTTAATGAAAAGGTTTAATTCTTATAAGAAATACAGCATTCTGTAGGATCAGGGATTCTCTGCTGACTGAGATCTAGAGCACTTTTTTGACTAATTCTTAAATAAATTTTGGTATGTGTTGTAAGAAGGCTATAAATGACTTGATTAATTTTCATGTGCCCATTCCAACCTCTAATCCTTGAAGAGAATGAACATACAATTACCTTCATTAGCAATATAACAGCTGATTGTTGCTTCAAATATGCATTTTGGTGCTGTTTCTTTTCCCTGAATGTGCAGCTCTGAAGTGGCAGGAAGTTCGTGGTATAAATGGGTCTGATGAAAAACTTCCATTTTCTAGCTTGGTCAGAAAATTTCCAACCCTGCTCCCTTCATATTTTAAGAGGAAAGAACTAAGAGATTGTCTTTGTCATGGTTTAACGTGAAAGCAGCTCAGGGTCCAGACTAAGGGGGTGATTCATTAATCTTTAAATTCAGCTTTCTGAAATTTAGGTGTCTCATCTGCAGTAACTGTCTGGGTATCCTGTCAAGGGAATGGACACAGATAAACAACTCCAGAAGGCAATACATCTTATCAGGGCTGAATAACATCTCAGAATGGGCCTATTTCTCACTCCACTCACTCAGGGTGCCAAGGCATTAAGTTAGACTTTGTGTTTAACTGGTCTTCAAAGAAAGTTACATTATATAACAAAACTGTAAATCTTTTGCTCTCGAGCATTTAGCAGGTAATACCTAAGGAATCATTTTGGGTAAAAAAAAATGTGGCTTCTGTAAGATTTATTCCTCAGTTTTTCAACTTTACTGCTATGTCAATGCTGGGGTTTAAAACAAATGAGAAAAAGATATTTTATAGATCAAGTATTGCCTTCACCGTAGGCCTTAATTTGAGGCACTGTGAAAACCAGATGAGAAATAAATGCTTTGGTCTTCTTTTATTACTTACATTTAAAATAAAATGTTAATGTTATTTCAGCTTCAAATATGTTTAAATATCATTGTTGTAGAGAAAGCCTCACATGGGATCTTGAAATTAAAGTATATTTGAAGAGTCTTACTTGATTTTTATCCATTGTTCTTTTTGCCTTCCCACTGGCTGTGTTTTAAAGATCCATCTGTTAATAATGTGTGTTCTTCCTTTCCATCTTATGGGAGAGAGCAGGAAATAATCACATTTTTTCAGACTCTAAGAGAAAAGCATCAGAGGGTTAAAAATACATTTCACAAAAACAGTGAATACAATAGAAATCTGTTGTTATGTTTTGTTAAAAATATTTTAGTGATTTGTGTTATTATTACTGCTGCACCTGTTTTGCTTGTAACTGTTTATGAGCCAATGTTCTCAATGTCATTTCTGCTCGTTCCCAAATCAATCAAAAACCTGAGCATAAAAAAACCTCAATCAATGAATATAAATATTATAAAAGCAACTTAATCAAAACAAGAAAGCCATAATAAATTCATACTCATAGCAAATATATTTTTCTGAACTGGTTACTAATATTTTTCCTTAGTGGATATTCCTTGGGGTTTTTTTATTTGAGGGCAGTGGTGATGTGGCTCAGCAGTTGTGTCCTGATTTACAGGTCTTAGTGTCTTTTAGCCTCTTCAATTTAGGCATAGATATAGACTCAGGGATATAGGTATAGATAGAGCTCCCTACATTAGAAATACCTGTGCAAAAGTGGTGGGAAGCATTGCTATCCAGATAGCATTCATGGCTTTCCCAAGAAATTTGATGAGATATGATTACAGCAAAGAAACTAAAGAGAAACAGAGAATATGTTTGAACCTGATTCACAAATAGCATGAATGACTTTAAAAACTATGAAGACTACCTCAGATAGAGGACATCAGCTGGCTCTGGTAGATGTGTTAAAAGGCATAAAAAATAGGAAAAAAAAATGTTTTGCCTAAACAGAGACTTATAAGCTCATGGGCTGCAGGGTGGTGGAAGAAAGGATGGAAAAATAATTTTCAGCCTGGGTAAGAACAGCAAAAATACCCAAGGACCTCCAGGACACAAACTCTCCTGTGGAGATCCACAAGATCTTATTAAAAGTCTCTTGACTGTAGCTTACCTGTGAAAGGTGAGGAGCTAATTTGACATAACCTGTAGGTTTTGATAATAAATTCACACTTTAGCTGACACACTCTGTCACAGTATCTGAAATCTGTAATAGTCACTGCACAAGAGATTCCCCTGCCCTCCTCCTTTGAGCACCAGGAATGAAGTGGAATAAATGGTTTCCCTCCACTAACTGAGCCCAACTTGTGGCTGTCACTGGCCCCTAGCTGGCTGCAATGTACACACCAATCCCACCTGAGAGGGATTTTTGGTATATTTTCTTGGCCACCTCTGTCTGTGACATGACTATTCACAGTTCTTCTGGGTCACCTCTACAAGTTCTTAACTCTTGAACTCCAGCTCCTCGAGCAGCC